>NC_088809.1:3202500-4660000 GCF_011386835.1 Chrysemys picta bellii | reverse complement strand
GCCCTCTGTTGGTGAAAATGAGGTATAGCAGCCTCTTGCCAAACTTTTTCTGTTCTGTCTTATACACGTTTATTTCCCGTGTGAAGGGATATTGTTAATTTGAACTTTTAAAAAAATATTATTTTTTAAAATGGTTTTAGGCACTAAATAGTATGTCTTTAGTTGTTTTTTTAAAGTTCCATTTTAAAATTTAAAAAGTGCAGCTGGGTTTTTCCACTTCCCGGGTGGTGATTATAGGTGTTTGCTGAGAAAAGGAGAAACTGGATGATAAGACTTTAAAGGAAAAGAGTGAAATTGAGTATAAGCCAAAAAAATTGCCAAGTATGCAAAGGAAATTAACTGAAAGAAATAGAGAAATTTCCTCTCCACTCCTGTTAACTTCTTTCAGTTATAAATAAGTCTTAGGTCTTACTTGTGTTCATGATAGGTACAATATTTTGACAGAAATGAGGTTTGAGTCAATTGTTTCTCTTGAATATACATGAAGTGTAGCCTGCAGCACTGCTTTTCACTAGCATGTGGTCTCTACCTAAAATATCTGACCATATTCCCTTTAACAATATTAAATTAAGGGGAAATGAGCATCTGTAGAATCAGAAAAAATCCTTTGTCCTGGACAATGATTTTTAAAGAACACTTATTCTCAGTTTAAAATGAAGAAGAATGAGGTGTAACTATTGTGTGGAGAGTAGTGGGAAATTAACTTTTAATCATATAGAAGTACTGGCATTACACTGCCAAATGAATATAAACAAGCCAGATGGCACAACTCACTAGTCTTTCACCTGTGCTATGAATGCTGACCAGAGTGAAAGACTTGGTTGTAAAAATACCCCATAGTTTGGACATCTTTAACCTCTGGTTTGTCTTTATTTGAAGATAAAGCTTTGAAATAGACTGCTATATCTTAATTTTACCAACAGAGGTCTCTTCTATAATGTGCCAATACAAGCTGTTTATTTCTATAAAATATTGTAAATGTTCATTCAAAAAGCTGCTTTTGAGCTGGTTTTCCTTTTTTTTTGGTAAATTTTGTGTATAGCATGGATCATTTAAAATAAATGCATATATGAAAATAAAGAAATTAATTGCTGGATCTCATACTGTCAGAGTTTCCAAAGGAGGCATTGCAGTGGTAGGTCTATTTTTAACTTAACATCCTAGACAGAATTAATCAAACATCCAACTCAGTTGACATTGATTGGTTTGTTTCCCAGTCTAAACATGATTTATTGAATCCTTTTGTCTCTCACTACATTGGATAGACCAGCTACTCATCATATGTTATGGTTTCCCAAATTTGACCCTGTTTTGTGTTCTCTTCTGGCAGCAAGGATGGAGGAGACCACAGTGATCTCACACGTGTTCCTGTCCCAGCCCAGCTGTATAAGTGGTGTGCTCCTGAAGTGATCCTCGAAAAGGCCGCCACAGTCAAATCAGACATTTATAGCTTCTGTATAGTAATGCAGGAAGCCCTCACAGGTATAATTAAAGAGGTTCAGACTTTTGTCACTGAGAGTATGTCTACATGGCAATTAGACACCTGCAGCTGGTCCGTTCTGGCTGACTCAGGGTTGAGGGGCTTGGGCTGTGGGGCTGTTTAATTGCAGTGTAGACTTCCAGGCTTGGGCTGGAGCTGGGGCTCTAGGACTCTGTGAGGTGGGAGGGGCCCAGCTGCCTAGAGCTCAGCCTGCAGCCTGAGGCAAAATGTCTACACAGCAATTAAACCGCTCAGCAGCCTGAGCCCAAAAGCCGTGGGTTTCTAATTGCAATGTAGACATACCCTGAGTTATCATGGAGTACCCTGAATACATGAAGTGTCAGTGCAATCTCCTTAGGTAATTGCATACCCTCCTGCAAAGCTCCTTTAGTGATTAAAGTTTTCTTCTTATGGGAAAGAGAGTTGCAAAGAAAAGAAGACATCACTTGTCTTATTTGCATGAGATGTGCTCCTCTAACCTTCTGCATAACCTGCTGATATTTGGGGAGAAGCTAGGAGCACCCTTTTTAACTAGTGAAATAAACACTGGATTCAGCAAAGTTTCTGGAGGGACAGTGAAGAAATAATAGATAATTTGCCTACAAGTGTTGGTTTCAATGTATCAAAATTTCATTATGGGGTTGTACTAGAATCATTAATAATGATGGGGGGAAAGTGAGATGATAAAATTGGAGATGGCACAAGATTAGATAGGCTGGTGTAGACTGGAGAAGACTGGGAGGAATTTTCAAGCTGTTACCTAGCTAAATGAATGGGCCGCACCATGGCAGATAAAATTCCAGGCTGACAATCACCACTGAATGAAGGAATAATTGGAATTAAAGGTAAATGTTGCTGGGATCTAAATTTATTATAATAACTCAGGATAAAGACATAGGCATCATTGTGGAGAAGTTAATGAAAACTCGACATGCACTGCTGGTCCAAAAAGCATACAAAATGTTAGGCTCTGTAAAGAACAGGATAGAACAATATACTAAAAATATGCTGTGATACAAATGTGTCGTGTGCGCACTTGGAATACTATGTTCAGTTCTGATAATCCTATCTGAAAAATTATATAGCAGAAATAAAAAGGGCTCAGAGAGGGGTAACAAAAATGACAGTAGCTTGGAAAGATTTTCATATGAAAAGAAACTGAAACACTTGGGATTGCTTTGTTTAAAGAGGAGATGGTGAACAAACAGTGGTTTACAGAAGGTAAATGAGGCACTTCTTCCTATTTACCTTTTCTCATAATGCTAAAACAAGAGGACAGTCAATGAAAATGTAAGGTAACAAATTAAACCAGATAAAAGAGAATCCTTCTTTACACAGCACACAGTTAACTTATGGAACTCATTGCCACAAGGTATCACAGAGGCAAAGAGTTTATTAAAATTCTAAAAAGGATTAGACTTTTATATTGATAACGAGAACATCCACAGTTATAGCAGATGGGATGAAAAAAATTATCCTAGGGATAAACCAACAACTACTGAGAGGGTTTAGGAAGAAATTTCCTGTGGGCAAGTTATTCCATAATTGTCCACTACGGGATTTCTGGCAGCTTCCTCTGAAGCATCCAGTGTTGGCTGTCAGAGACAGGATACTGGACTAGATGGACTGTTGGTCTGATTTACAGTGGCAGTTGTTTCTGTGATTCTTCCCCTTCTTTGGTTAGGGCCATGCTGTAAACCAGACAGTATTTGTTATGTCTTACAGAAACTCTTCCCTGGAATGGGCTTGAAGGCTCAGGTATTAAAGAACTCGTAGTTTCTGGGCAACATTTGGAAACTGATGTCAGGCTTCCTAACCCGTACTATGACATTGTAAAGACAGGTCTAGCGCCTAAACAAAACGACCGCTCCATGAGTCTTCAGGATATTCGCTATATATTGAAGAATGACTTAAAGGTGACTCTCATGATTGTAGCCTTTATGCTTTTAAAATCGTATTTGGTTAATCAGAGTTAATTGTCTCCTAAAGGTCAAGTTGTTCTGTTTAAGTCTGGGTCTGAGTTTTCGTTTGTTTATTTGGGCAAATCAGTTTAAAATAAAAGCTGAAGACATTGGAATACCAAATAAACTTCCGCTCACAACCTTCCTTATGTTACAGGACTTGATTGAGTCTCGAATTGGTCGCTCTGATGAAAGCTCAACTGCACAAGGGCATGACATATTTCCAGATATAAACATCTGTTTGGGGTCTGCATCTAATTACAAGAGGGAAATGCTAGAGCTGCAAGAAGAGGAGATAACAAAGACTGGTATGTTTCTATTCCTGGGGGGCATGTCAAGAGCCTTCACACTGGTGTTTTCTCTTATCCCCCCAGGATCGGGGGGACTAATCCTGATAACTTGGCCATTGGCACTCAAACAATTTTGTGCTGCCAGTAGCCATAGGCCAGTAGAAGATTTAGTAAAGTGTGTCCTATCATTTGGAAGGTGTAACTCCACTGAGTTAGAGCCAAATCGTGGAACTAGAACAGCTGTTGGAAGGAATTCCCATAGGGCTTTGGGGCAGGATATATTTCCCCTTCTTTCCTTACTCCCCTCTAAAACAGGTTGCGGAAGGCTGCAGTAGATCCCTGCTGTTTCCACACTCCCTTTGCAGAAGAGACTTATGGACCCACCTCAGCTCTCAGAGCTCCATGGGCTGCAGGGAATATGGACCCATATGTAAAGTCCCCATATACTCCTTTTGCTTCTGTAGTGGAACCATAGGGTCCAGGCTAGATCTGGTTGGGAATTTTCTGTTGGAATGATTTTCTGACAGAAAATGCCCATTTTGTACAAAATTTTCCATGGGAACATTTCAGTTTTGCTGAAAAATGTTGATGTTTTCATTGGGAAAATCGAAATGATGGCTCTCTGCCTCCCTGCTTTTCTGCCTGTCCACCAGCTTTGCTCGGGGGGAAGCAGGGAGGTGGCAAGTGAAGCTCACAAGAGCATTCCAGATGAGTAGCAAGCTGAAAAAATCCTTTTAGGTTCTTCCAAAATGGAATCTTTCTGGAAATCCCTTCCCATGAAAATGTCCTATCTTTGACTTTTTTATTCTGGTCTGGGAGGAAATTATTTTCAAAAAGGTGAATTTTTTTGTGGGAAGTGATTTCCATTTTCTGGCCAGCTCTGATAAAAGTCATTTACATATGTTAAGGAAGGAAAATGGACATTAATTATTAAAATGTGACTCTTCCAGGTCTAGTACTCTTTCAGTACTAAAGATCTTGTGGCGCATGTTGAAATGAATAAGGCATAAGCCTAGTGTCCTACCTCCCAGACCCCATTAAACAGGGTCTACTTTTGAAGATAGTGTGTGATGATAATAGAAATGCTTATAAACAGAGGGGTTGAATGCTGCTACTCAAATAACAAAAAGAGATTTTAAATGTCTAAGCAATATGTGTAATGGAGGCCTAAAAGAGTAGCTTAATATTAACATCTGATTTTTCAGATGGCAGCTTTACTGCACCAAGATGTTCAGTTTCTCCTGCTGAAAAAGAAACCATCATAGATCGTGAGGGTATAACTTGTATTCAGCCAGTTACACAGGATCTGAGCCAAGATATAGCTTCTGAACTCCAGAGGACCTACAGTGTTAGCGATGTGGACGACAGCCTCTGTAGTTTTGAAATCAATGAAATCTATGCATGTTATCCAGAATTACATGAAGATGTTCTGGAAGAACTAGCTGGATTAGATCGTGCTTTGGAAGATCAAATAAAACAGCAAAATGTAGACGAGGACAGGGCCGTCTCCCAGATCCTACCTCTGCTTCCTAAAATACAGTTAGTGGAGCAGCCAAATTCTAGTGAAGAAGACAGCTCTTCAGAAATGGGTACAGAGTACAGTATAGAGGAGGTAGAGAGACTAAGTGAGGCCTCCGAGTCATGCATGCTGCACTGTTTGCGAGCAGATGTCAGGGAAAGTGTGCGTAGCCCATCCAAAACTGAGCAGCACATCAGCAAATGTGTCCTTAATCTCAAGATTTCTCAGACCTTATTGCGGCAGGCAACAGATTCCCTTTACAGAACAGAAGTGAAATTAGACAAATTAGAGACTGTTCAAAACCAACACAAGCTGCTTAAGGAAATCCAAGCAGAACAAGTTTCTAAGCAGAAGTCCATAGAGAGCTACTTAGATAAAATTGATGATATTCTCAAAAATACCAAGATCCCCTTTTCAGGTGCTGGTGTTTTTTTGTGGAAGGCAGTAGGCCCTCCATCAAGGAACTATATACCACCACCACTGCGAGTGCCTGGGGTGCAAAGTGCTTTGGAGGTTGACCATTTCCAGGCTATCTCAAAAGCTGTGAAGGAACCAAAGGCAATTCAGAGTGAGAAGATTGAGTGCGTTGATCAAAGACGTAAGAATAAAGATGACTGCCAGAATGGTTTCAGCTTCAACATGGTGAAGAGTACTGAGGCTCGAATAGTGCCAAACTATCAGGTAAAGGGGAGAGGAGAGTGACTGGCTATTTGGCTATTAATCATATAACTGTGGTGTATACCAAGCATGTAGCACTGACAAGATGCACAGGTCTGGATGCTCTGTCAAAAGACGACACTGGTTATCGCTTATTTGAATGTTTGTGTACTATACATGTTGTGGATTGAATAGAAAATGATCAGTCTAGTCCTGTGTGCAGTAATGTCTGATTTTTTTTGTTTGCTTTATCAAAATAGTAGCTTTTCATACATATATTTCATTTTTATTTATGGCCACATTCTGCTAACTTGCATCCCATGGAATCTTGTAATTGATAGTACATGTAGCAAGATCATCTGGGTCATACGTTTAAAAACTGGCCTCTAATTTTGTGCTCATAATTTTTGCATTGGTATGCACAAATCTGTTTGAACATACAAATTTTAAAGGCTGATTTTGAAGATGGCTGAAAATGCCCATGTTTAAAAGCGTAGGGAGGCCTTAGTTATATTTGCACATACAGTTGTTATGCTTTTTTATTTATTTGAGTAGCCTTCTGGTATGCATGATGCTTCACAGATACTGTGATCAGACAAGGTCCCTGTAGCTTCATTTAACTGAGACCAATCCAATGGCACAGTAGGGAAAACATCTTGTCATAAGGTGGAGGGAGGAATATCGTGAGTCAGAGCAAGCAGAGAGGGAGAGGTGTTGTTTGGGTTACAGACACCAGAGATGTCGTGTCATGGGGACTTATAGGTGTTTTTGGATGTTGAAAGAATGATTTAACATGTTTAGCATGAAAGTGGTGGACTGTTAGTTTAAAAAAATGGGTTTGAAGGAGGGATGTGAGTCAACATGTAACACTGTTGCAAAAAAAAGCAAACATTATTCTGGGATGTATTAGCAGGAGTGTTGTAAGCAAGAAATGAGAAGTAATTCTTCCACTCTACTCCGCGCTGATTAGGCCTCAACTGGAATATTATGTCCAGTTCTGGGGCTACAATTCAGGAAAGATGTGGACAAATTGGAGAGTCCAGAAAAGAGCAACAAATATGATTAAAGTCTAGAAAACATTACCTATGAGGGAAGATTGAAAAAACTGGCCTTGTTTAGTCTGGAGAAGAGAAGACTAAGAGGGGAAATAACAGTTTTCAAGTACATGAAAGGTTGTTACAAGGAGGAGGGAGAAAAATTGTTCTCCTTAACCTCTGATTGTCAGGGTAGTTAAGCACTGGAATAAATTGCCTAGGGAGGTTGTAGAATCTCCATCACTGGAGATTTTTAAGAACAGGTTAGACAAACACCTGCCGGGGTGGTCTAGATAATACTTAGTTCTGCCTTGAGTGCACGGGACTGGACTAGAAGATCTCTCGAGGTCCCTTCCAGTCCTATAATTCTATTATTTATGTACATTTCCGTAAGTTGTCTAGCACCAGTAATTCCCAGGACGCACTTGGGCCCTTTAGTATATAAAGAACCTGTTAGGAGATTTAGAGTGTACTTTGTCCTAATCCAGGGTTTGAACCTTCCACCCTTACTCATGTCAGTAGTGCCACTGAAATGGAGCCCAATGAATAAAGAGTGCAGGATCCAGTCCTTTGTTTGCATTTAGAGAAAACTAAGCTAATAATAAGCAAACTCTGAGTCATGGTTTGATGGCCTGATTTTTTTCAGCAATTGCATCCACCTGTGGCTGTAAAACGGAAAAAAAATGTCAACTTGCAACACCATAGAGGAACTGATTCAAGTTCTGGAGGAAGTGGAATCGAGGAAGAGAAATGGTGAGTTCTGTCTGTTACTTCACAAATGATTAGTTATTTCACAATTTCTAGTCACAAAGAAATAAATTCCTGTAGATTCCTCCCACTAAAACCTCTGTCAAAAGGAGACACCTCTAGGATTAAAACTGGCATTGAGTTTTTCTCAGCAAGCAAAAAGCCATCCATCCAATTAAGAGCCTTCCATGAAACAGACTCATTGTTAGCTACAGAGCTAACAAAATATCTACCATGAGAGCTTAATAAGGAGTCAGAATCTGTCAGTGCAGAATACCTGTCCCTCTGGGATCTGTGCTCACCTGCCAAGAGGTGAAACAGGTAGGAATTGATGTGATAAATGATATCTCAGCACCTTAAAATGGTTTTAAAAGCTTTTAAATTACGCTTCTGTATCTTACACTCGAATATCTGTTTGCGTATATAACCTGTATTTGGAAATATCAATGTATTGAAAGGGACAGTGCCAAATGAGTTAGTCTTAAACTGTGAAACTGACTAAGGAAACCAGTCTAGTTTCACCGTCACAGCTCAGTGAAGTTTTTTTTAAATTTCCAAATAGCATGTCTATCAACAACTAAGCAGGATGTTTAAAGTTTCGTTGTAATATTCTGAGGTGCCATTAGCACCACAGGTAAAAGAATGATTTTCTAATTATTATTTTTATTTCTTGGCACCTTTAAAGTACAACAAAATAAATATATTTTTGGTGCATGTGCATATTTTTGTTTGTGTAGATAGCAAGGGCCAAATCCTGGTCCCTATGCATATTCTGATCCAAAGCTTAAAGGAAAGACTTCTATTGACTTCCATGGGTGTTGGATCAATCCTTGTGACGTGGGTGGTGGAAACTGAATTCTCCCTCTAAACCCAGTGGCAAAGCACAGAGCACCTGTGCAGCCCTTCAGTAGCAGCTAGTGCAAACCACAGCATTATATTCCATTATATGCAGTTCCCCTGACCTAGTGAGGTAAGCTGTACTTTGTTCTTCTTATCTCTCTGCACCTGATATTTCCATACAGACATCAAAGTAAATGACAAAATTGAGTCAATGGCAGAGCTGGGAATGGGAATAGAACCAGACACGTGCTCTAACCGTAGAATGACTTCATAAGGTTAAACCAGCTAGGAAAAATCATGTTGCACTAACCTGTTAGTTTTTTTTGGAAAACATTAATCAAAGAGTAAGTAAAGGTGACCCTATGAATCAAAATCCCCTTGTTAAGGAAATAAATGACCAGACGATAAATGGGAAAGATTTGTCATGGGTTAAAAACAGGTGACATAGTCATGTGAGTCACTGCACTCTAGAATGGAGACAGGTTAAGCGTTGGGTAGCCAAGGAATTGGTAATGGGACTATTGGTATCCAAAATGGAGGTGCCAAGTGATCAGCTGATTGACCTACAGAGTATAAATCTATATGACACTTAGGGCTTGTCTATACTTACCGCTCTGGTTCGGCGGCAGGCAATCGAACTTCTGGGTTCGATTTATCGTGTCTTGTCTGGACGCGATAAATCGAACTCAGAAGTGCTCCCCGTCGACTCCGGTAATCCTGCTCACCGCGAGGAGTACGCGGAGTCGACGGGGGAGCCTGCCTGCCGGGTGTGGACCGCGGTAAGTTCGAAGTAAGGTACATCGACTTCAGCTACGTTATTCACGTAGCTGAAGTTGCGTACCTTACTTCGATTTGGGGGTTTAGTGTAGACCAAGCCTTAGAATCATATAGAATCGTAGAAGATTAGGGTTGGACGAGACCTCAGATCATCGAGCCCAACCTCCTGCTCAAAGCAAGACTTGGTGATGAGGAAGGCTTAATGCCAAGATTTTTTGGCTTGTCCTTTGGAGATGCCCAGCACCTTGTGGGGATCAGATTCTAAAGCATTGGTGGTGTCATGCTAATCCATAATAGGCCTAACTCATCCACTGCAATCTAGGCCATTGGGAAATCAATGTGCTAGTTCTGAGGGGTTTTTAGAACCTGTATGGTGTGAGACCTAGACTATGTCTACACAGTGGACTCTATGCCAGCATGGCCCCTTTGTTTAGATGCAGCCTACCCCAACAGAAGTTTTTCTGACAATGTAGGAGCACCACCTCCCCAAACAATGTTACCTATGTTGACAGAAGCATCTACTCTGGGGTTTTTGTTGGCATAGTTATATCATTTTTTCACACCCCAACCAACATAGCTATGCTGATATAATTTTAAAGGGTAGACTTTGCATCCCAAAGCTCTTGGTGTTTTGCTAACTGGGGAATGGTTAATGATACATTTCTGTATTTATTAACAGAGATTTGTTCGATGCATCTTGTAACAATTTACTGTAGGTTTTTTCCAAAATCAGCATCTGAAATTTATAACACAAGGAGAAGTGAGGAGCGAAGGATGGTGCAGTCAGAATGGAAGAGTGAGTAAACGGCAATGTTGATTAAACACTGGAGTTAACTAACATGTCCAAAACACATTATTAGACCTTCCAATGACTTTTTGTTCCTCATGAAAGAGCTTTATGCTGCTGTTGGGGCTCCTAGAATCCCCCCATATCGTCCTGTGTTTAGACTGTCCTAATTCCCCCCATCCTGACAAGCTCCCTGTGTACCACTCTCTCATCACCCTCTGCTACAGGGTTTCCCTGCAACTCCCCCCCACCAAGAGATTCTGTGTGCCCCATTCCTCCTCCTCCTCCCATATCAGGGTCTCCCAGTCTCTCTCCCCTCCCCTCCAATAATTCTTCTTTCTGTGTGGAGATAAATCATTCAGGGTGTCAACCTACTCAACCCAGTAAGGAGGAGAGACAGAGAGGAGTTAGGAATATTGTTATGCTGGAAAGTGTTAGTGGGTGCCATGAACAAGTTGCTTGATTTGTAGGCAATTGTCTACAGGTGCTTGAGCTAGCCACCACTTCACGTGCCCCCCATTTTCTCCCTCTCAATTTTCTAATTTCCCCCCACATTAAGAGGGGTTTGGCCATTGATACTTAAAACATTCCCTGAAATTTTGGAATTGATCGCATGTGATGTTAAAAAATGATCACTTTACAACAAGACAGACAGACAGACCAAGAAATGCCATCGAGTTGAGTGTAAAGCCTTTGTAGGCACCTAAAGGCAGCCTGATTTTCACAGGTGCTGAACACCTGCAGCTCCAATCTACTTCATTGGGAGTTTTGAGTAAAAATGGAGTAGGGTACTCGAGATAGAGCCCATAGTCCAGGTGGTTAATTGTCAGGCCATTGGTGTCTTCCTTTCTGTTTTTTCTATGGTTTAAAAAAAAAAGATACAGTGTTTGCAACAGGGGCATCTTCAGTGTATGGCATCATTCATCTTCCTCTTGAGGAAACACTGCATTCTGAATGGAAATCCTGTGTTCCCAGTACATCCAGCATGTGTGGGTTCAGCATAACCACATTAAGATGGTGTGAAATGCTATAGGAAATGTTAGCCCACAGTTCTTGAAGGAGTAGCAAGAACAGTCTGGAATGAATCCAGTGAAGTCTATGAATGGGATTTCTCCCTTGTGAGTCATTGCAACAGCTTCTAGATGGCAGTATATTCCCATTCCAACATTCCTTGGTGAATGTGTATGTGTAGAGGTTTCCCCATCAGTGTCTGCAGGATTTAAACTTTCATTAAAACAGAAATAGGTTTCTAGCTAGTATGATTGTAAAGTAAAACCTTTTGGCTGTGGCTCTGGGGCAGTCTGCAGTCAGCCTGAAGCAACAAAGGGGAAGGACTGAACGTCCAAATTCCATGCGAGTTCAGCAGGAGGGTACTGAGAGACTCTATAGTTTGTGACCAGTGTTCCAAGAAGGTGAACCTTGAGTATATTCTTTTTGCCTAGCTGAAGTGAAACAAATGGCTAAAAGAGTGGCGTCTGGGCAGCTGGGACTTCTCCCTCCGTATCCGCCGAGTGAATGCACCTCAGAAAGCGAGGCAGAAAGCGTGAAGGAAGCCTTTCCACATATCACCTTCAGGGGCCAGGAATGTACTGGCTGGCAGAGAAAGGATGGCAGGTGGCACACAGGCGACGGCACTGAAACCCAGGATCTGGGCAGGAAGGAGATGGATGAGTCAGAGGAGAGTGACTTGGAGTCTGTATTCAGAAGTTTTGCAGGTAAAGCTGATGGAATTGGTCTTCCTGCCTTTCCAGTCAGACTGTTATGGTCACAGATGGGATTGCACAGGGAGATTGGAGATTATTTGACTTTTGGAGTGATCATTGACCACCGTTGCTTCTAAACTTGTCCCCTAAAGAAGGTCAGTGAAGAGCATAGACTATGCACTGAACTGAGAAGTATGCACTAAGGGGTCCCCTCCGGGGGAGTACTGAGCTCCCTCAGCTCCCATTGGCTTTGATGGGAATTGAGGGACCAAAGCCCTTGTCATGGTAGAGCCCATAGAGAGGGTCACATGCCTATATTTCCCCAGTTTTAATGTCTGCACATTTCTGTACAAGTCTATTGGACAGTGCTATGGTAGCTGTCATGGCAGACGGTTAATCTGATTCCTGTAAAAAAAGTCACATGACCCTCATTTTCTCTCTTCCTGAGCTGTGGTCTCCTACAAGTCTGGGATAATTTGAGGTAATCCAGTAGATGCATTGCCATGTTACAGCCAAGGTAGATTAATGTGGCTTCATCAGATACACCAAATATGGATTTCCCCAGCCTCTGCATTGTATCTGAATTGGCCTCAGCAGCTCTCCAAAGAGCTTGTGACTTGGTCCAAAGGCACCGCTAATATACTCTCCATTTTAAAATTTGTAACAGTCAGGGTTATCTCTCTCTCTCGCGCACACACACACACACACACACACACACTCCGAGAGAAAGGCCACTGCTAAGTTCACAAAGGAAGTTTTAGAAATCAAGATCTAATTGACTGTGGACCCACACCTGGAGGTTCTGTCCCTGAGATCTCATGAAGAAATCAGGTTGATGGCTTGCGAAAGAGGAATCCAGCTGCTATATGTCTCACTGTAAACTCATGTTTCTCACACCCACACTGGGTAATGACCAAGGACAGGCCTCACGGCAAACACACATACACAGAACCATAGATGAAAATGACTGTGTTTTGTCAGTGAAATAGTCGCACCCCAGATGAGACCAATGACCCGATCCCACATAGAGCAAGCCCTACACAATGACAAATGCCATAGGACAGAGTTCTGACTGACTTGTCCTATGGTTTGCATTTTATGTGCATGGAGCCTGAGATTTGTTCCTTATACAATGCGTTGTTGCTGCATAGTGCTAGCTTAGATCCTAATATGTTGCTAATTGAGATTTTCAAAAATGAATCATTAGTGACATGCATATGGATGCCATTTTGAAGAAGAACGTTTTCAGGACAACCCTCAGTGAAGATTCACATGTTTGCCTTTATGAATTGGGCATTTAGTTGTCATTATCTTTCCGTTCCCCAATAGATCATGTAGCTTTATTGCCATTCATAGATTTAGTCACATTTATATTCCATCAGTTGCACAAACCATTCAGGCCGCATTATCCTTTGCATAATAATTGTGTTCCATTCTGACATGCTTCAATTTGTTAGGCAGAAGTTGGCAGTCTCTAGCAAAAGATGAGCAAGCAGAGTGCGGAGCAAACCTTTCTAAAAATTCAATCAGTCCAACAGAAGCTGAGAATCCCTGCTGTGTATGTACAGTAATCCAAGAAATATAATTACTACTAGTAATCTATGAGATCAGTTTTGTGACAGGTAGTTGTATATTTGTTTTGTGTGCGTTACATATTGAAAAATGAAGGCAGCCAGATATTGCTGATCTTTTGTCTATGAGTTCCTATGAGTCCTCCATTTGTTGTTTAGGTCTGTAAAACCACCAAGGCAATGTGAGCAGTGGGAGGGTAGGCTGAAATATACAACAATCAAATGAAATATCTAACATTGAGACTCTAAAGAAATTGGGAGTAGGAGAATAAAAGGTATGTCCAAATCTGAAATTGATTTGTGCTTTTAAAAGTAATTTTCACAGAGTGATGGCAAAGCACATGTATGCCTGCAGTGTAGAAAAACTAGGCAGGAATGCACCCCAAAACACCTAGCAGACATCCTTTTTGCATGTAAAGCCCATAAAGAGATGAGATTTCCCCCCCCCCCCCGAGTTTGCAATATGTACGATTATTGTATGGCTCAATCAATGTGTGATGCACATTTTATATTGCGGAATTACAGGGCTTTTAATACTGTGAATCATCAAGAGCTTCGTTTTATAAAATAAAAATAGTTCCTGCCATATAGACAGTTATTACAGTATAAATACCCCAAGGGTCAGATTTTCCAGTGTCTTTAGACACCCAAAGATGCAGCTAGATACCTAGTGGGATTATCAGTTTAGAGACTAACTCCCATTGAAATCAATGAGAGTTAGATGACTGACATGCTTAGTGAAAATCTGGCCCTCATTGATTAAATTGCCCAGGTAATAATACTCCTCCCCTAAACCCACTAGATTCTCCCACCAACCCACCTCCTCCCCAAATGCTTGGGAAAAGAGATGGGCCTTACAGCACATCTGGCAGACCAACAAGATCTGTTTTACAACATGTCTGGGAGGTTTAACAGCACATTAGAACAGTTTAATGAAGGAAGTGAATAAAAACTCCAGGGCAATTTAGGTACTGTCGACAGTATGTAATTATCCAAGTTGGACTGTTGCCAGGGTTGACATTTATTCCAACAAAAAATGCCATTGGCTATTTTAATGACCTTAAGTGGTCTGAAAAATAGTCCCTCTGGCAGCACAGCACTCTCTGACACTGCTTCAGGCATCTGGACAGATGCAGAGGGAAGGGTACAACATACTGAATTGACAGTTCCTCTTCTCATGGTACTAGGGCCACGTGTACGCCACAGAATTATGTTGACCTAACTCATGTCGGCATACAGCCACTGCAGTTATTAAATCGCTTGCGTATGTGCACACTTGGCTCCTTGTGTCGGCGGTGTGTATCCTCATCAGGAGCATGTGTATCGATTGTATTGTCAGTGTGGGGCACTGTGGGACGGCTTCTGAAAGCCAATAACAGTCAACGTAAGCAAAGCAGTGTCTACACTGACACTGTGTCAACCTAGTTACATTGACCGTGACTCTGCGCTGCTCAGGGATGCCGTGTTATTAAATCGATGTAGAGGGGCACTTACATTGGCAGGAGCCAAATTTAAGTGAATACGCTTCCATAGCTGGGTCGATGCAAGGCAGCTTATGTTGACCTAATCCTGTAGTGTAGACCAGCCTTAATGTCCTGGTGTGAGGTCTCTCAGAGCACTCCTCTAACATACCTCCAGCACTGCTTACCTGGGATCTGGTGGGCCCACTGCACAAGGTGGTACACTAGCTGCTGGCATAATAGTTCCATAATAGCTGAAGGGATAATGCCAGAGAAATAATGTAAATGTAATAGCTATCCTAAAGGTGGAATTATTAAAAATGTAAGCAGAATAAAAGTTATATGCCTGAGTGAAGGAGGCTCATTGGTTTGTCTGAAATTACAATAAAATAACAAACATGTTATTATTTAACGTTGTTGACTAAGAGTATATTATACAATACGGACATAGTTGTGAAGGCATCATAACTTTATGACGTTTTATAACATCTTTCACAGGAACATTCAAGTGAATTAACTCGTTCCCCCAATTCCTCTCCTGACATATCAGATGAGTTTTTCACTCCTGAACCGGATTATTTTTTCTCTCCAGCTGCTCAGGAAAACTCAGAACGAGAGGTAAAAGCAAAGTCTACACAGGAGTAAAATGTATCTCAAGCTTAAGAGCAAATAAAAACACTTGTGGTTTTGTTTATGTTAGTGTGGAAAAGAGCTATCTTTATTGTGACGTTTTTATTGACAAGGACACTTTTTCCATGCCCTCTGATAAATTTGTTCCTCTTAACAGTGAGCCCAATCCTAAAAAAAAAAGCATGTTCTCCTGGCTCATTTTTTACAGGGAAATTAAGGTTTTTGTGTAACCTTAACATTAAAAACTCTGCTGTTAGACTAAGAAATTTTTTTGGCTGCTCTTACACTAAGTCTTCCCCTCCCAGCACTCTTCATTTAGTGTTGCATCTTTGGGAGACAGTTTTTATTCATTTCCTAGAGAAGATGAAATTATTTGTGAAGGATGTCAGATATAATGCATGCTGTTCATTATTGCACCTAAAAATGAAAAGCTCCTGAAAGATTTGCTTCTTTCCACACTGATTAGGGTGTACATTGTACAGGGACAAGAGTTCTCCTTTTACAGCTTGCCTGTGAGAAATTTAATTTGATGCATTGTGTCTCTTCAGACCTCAAGTTCTGAAGATGAGTTAAAAGTAACCCCAGAAGCCTGTGTACAGAAATCAACCTCTACTGATACAGGGTCAGGTAATGCTTAGCTTAGACATTCTGGTTACCTTCCTCAGACCCGAGGAAGAGCTCTGTGAAGCTCAAAAGTTTGTCTCTTTCACCAACAGAAGTTGGTCCAATAGAATATACTACCTCACCTGCCCTGTCTCTCTCATATCCTGGGACCAACATAGCTACAATAACACTGTTAAATATATGCTTGTTATTTGTGTTTCCTCCTTGCAGTGGATATTCCCGTGTCCTTACTTTTGTGGTGCAGGACTGCCAAATGTTGGCAGGCCTAATACACCTCTGCCCCAATATAACATGACCCGATATAACACAAATTTGGATATAACGCGGTAAAGCAGTGCGCCGGGGGGCGGGGCTGCACACTCCGGTGGATCAAAGCAAGTTCAATATAACGTGGTTTTACCTATAACACGGTAATATTTTTTGGCTCCTGAGGACAGCATTATATCGAGGTAGAGGTGTATTTAATCAGCAACTTTCCCAGTAGGAAGCTGAAACTGGATTCATTTGGGCCTGGTTGCCGCCATTTCCAGTGAGTTTAATGGGAATTGAGGGCGCATGGTATCTTGTAGGATCAGGCCCATACATGGTAATCAGTGAATTATTGGAGTTGTGACATTTTGATCATTCACTTGTAGCACTGCAGCCAGAAATCTGTTGTGACCAATTTCTTTTGTACCTATTGCTGAGTTAGCAGCTTCACGTAATGTACTATCAAGAGACATGGAAATCGAATTAGAGTTTTTATATCTACGCTAATATTCTGACTGCCAGACTTCCCTTGGGGGTGAGACCTGTTAGATCTGAAATAATATATCTGGAATGCAAAGACAAGCATGGTATGTCTGTTCTTTTGTCAGTCTTTAGTCAATGAGGATTTGTAAATGTTTCAATATCTTCAATCCCCATTGGCAGGATGGCTGGCAGCTGGAATATGTTTATGAAAATGCATCTTTAAAAATGCATTTGTCTCTTAGAACAACCACAACAGAGGCCACAAGAACTGAAAATATAATAAAGTTGTAATTTCCTGTTCAGTAAGTTATGTCCCACTGTTTTATTTGAAAACCCAATAACAGGGAACATTTGCTATTTGTATTCAGGAGAGAAAATATTTATGTGCAACGCAGCAGTAAAAGGCCTTGGCAGTAATGAAGTGAGAGTGAATCAAGTCAACCATACTCCTGTAGCCAGGTAGAAAAACTTATTATGCCACTTCAAACAAAAATTAGGTTATACAGAACATGCTCTCTCTTTATTAATCCTGCTGAAATACCTAATGCTTAAATAAACTGTCCACGGTGTTTTTTTTAAATGGTGATCTATGTATTTTCTAGCCAGGAAATATTAGAAGTGCTTTCACAAGCCTGATGGATGAGGTTTTACCTTTTACTGTGTTACTATCGCTGTCTTTGCTTAATGAGGGAGTTATGATTAAAAGAGGAAAAATAATTCTATGTATGTTAGATGTAGTACATATACTGAAATGCCACCATCTTAAACAGATAAGGTTTTGGAATTCCCATGATTGGAAAATTTTAAGTATAGGTTGGACAAATTAAACAGACTAATACCAGGTAATTAAGATCAAGAGCTCTTGGCGTGTGTTGTGCCTTAGGGCACGTCTTCACTACCCGCCGTATCTAGGATCGATATATCACATCTCATTAAGACGCAATATATTGATCCCCGAACCACTCACCGTCGACTCCGGAACTCCATCAGAGCGAGCGGCGGTAGCACAGTCGACGGGGGAGCCGCGGCCATCGATCCCGCACTGTGTGGACCCCAGGTAATTCGTTCCAAGATACTTCGACTTCAGCTACGCTATTCGCGTAGCTGAAATTGCGTATCTTGGATCGATCCCACTCCCCCCCCAGTGTAGACCAGCCCTTAATATTGCAGCTCAGGTGGCACTGTTTGTTATTGTGGTCGTGCTAGTGCTGTAGAAACCTAAAGAGAGACATGGCTCCTGACCCACAGCATTTGAAATAGAAGGAGGTGTGTGTGGTAGGGGAAGGATGCAATAGACAAGCGCAATGGACAGGGGTTTGTTGGTTCATGTTCTTTTGCTTGGTTTAATACATTTGAAATGCAAAACTTCTGCAACCTGTAACCACCTGATAAATTACAAACAGAGGCACAGCCAGAGCTTGGCTTTTAATTGAAACCGTATTGCTGAGTTTTTATTTACATTTCAAATAATATTGCAATGGCTCCCAAGGCTTTGCTGCCTGAGGGCCTGCTGTTGGATTTCATCTCTTACTGGACTTGCCATGAACAAGTCAGACCCTATTCACAGATGGCAATTCCTTGCTTTAATCTGCATCCTGGATGAGCTGGGTATGGGAGGGGAGTGGGCAGGTAAGCTCGGGCAGAGACTCACTCCACCTGAATTAGTACTGCATTTTGTACCAGTTTGCTGTTTAAGTAACTGGCTGGGCAAGTTTGCTGCATAGTAGAGAGCATGCCTTGTACAGCACACACTGGTCAAAAGGATTGTACTATAGTACACCCCATAAAATCCACAAAGCTATGCAAAATAAGGAAGAGTTAATGTGTGGGTATGTGGGGCGCAGGGTGGTAAGTCCATATGCAATATCCCATTTGTATGCACCGTTTCTCACTGCTGGGCTGTTACTTGGAATGATTCAAGCTGAGTAGGGGCCTTATTCAAGGATGACTCAAGAAGCTTTCTGTCCCCTTCTGCACCTTCATGGAGGAATGGGGTGTAGCTAGTGAATGTAATAGCCAGTGGCAGCACAGCTTCTGTGAGAGGGAAGATCAAGAGCAGGGTGCAGAGGTGCACAGAGGCCACAGGGATGGTTTCCCTGCCTTCTCTGTGGAAGTCCACCTCTCTTCCTCTGGATGGGAGGAGGCAGAATTTGAAGTAGACATGGACACATGACCCCTGTCTGTGGTTAATAGCTCAGTGTTTGGAGTCTTGCAGCCATGTTTAACTGTCAGGTGCAGTGTTTCTGTTTCCATTATTCTCATTTGTTTATATTACAATAATATATAGAGGCATCAGCCAAGCTCAAGGCCCCACTGCACTAGGTGTTGTACATATACCTAATAAGAAAGAATCCTAAAGAGCTTAGAATATAGAAAAGACGGACAAAAGGTGGGGAAAAGGAAGTAACGAAAAGTCTTACACAAGTTTTGATTTAATGTTCAAATAGTTTTGTTTGAAATGACTGGCATTTATAATGCATACATTGATTGTGTAAGATACAGTACAGATTCATATCTACTGTGTACATCAGCTTTTCTCCTACTCCTCTATACCTATGCTTCAGGACTTTAAGCAAGTTCTGATTTTGATGAGCTTCACACTAGCCCCACAGAACTAGTCTTTTAAGTTTCTTCAGTTTCCTTTATGCTCTTTTTTAATGTTTATTTTCATGATTTTCCAAGAGAATAGATGAATATGTGCTCTTAATTTTTTCTCTTTCCAGTGCTGAAGCATCACAAGAAATGATATCTAAGGAGACACCAAAAGAGTTCAAAGAGAAAGATATGTAAGGGCACACATTGTTTCATAGTGAAACTTCAGCAAATCAACCATTACCATTATAAGATTTTTCTGTTTATATAAAGTAAGAAAATGTGATGTTCAGATTCAAAAATTCAGAAATTCAAAAACAGGAAGCCATGCAAATTGCAGAGATAATATTTTATTATGGTAAGCAGGGTGTGTAGGTACAAAAAATCAAACATCTACAGTAGACCTTAGCTTACTTCTAAGTATTTTTATATTCATGAGTAATTAAATTAACGAAATAGAATGTCCGTGGGTGTTGTGCATAGAAGTGAAAGTATCACTGTTCCTGCTGAACATATTAAATTGAAGATTCAAACAAAATAACTTTAAATAATTAGTTTCCAGTTAAATATCTTTCACAGCAAACAAATATAGATCCCAAATAATGTGATGGAGATTTTTAACCTATTATTTTGGTAGGACAGGAACACTTGGCAGCATGGACTTCTGGACTTTGATTTTAAATTGAAAAGCGAACTTTTTAAAAAAAAATGGGTAAAAATCACATATAAACTTCTGAGACAATGGTCCACAGCTGAAATTTCCCTTCTGATCAACAAAGCTTATTAAAGCACAGTCTTAAGGGGAAACTTCAGAATATAGCTGGTGGGGATGTTGGGTTCCTCAGTTTGGCACCAGTCCTGCAAGCACTTAAGTCCTCAAGAAGACACCAAGGTCTCTTTAGAGTATATGTATGTAAGTTTCACTTCGTCCAAGTAATTCACTTGGAGGAAAACTAAAGCTGCAAGAACCAAGAGTGCCAAATTAGTCTGTGTTCCACTGAAGTCTCTTTTGTTCGTTAAGTCTTGAGATCCTTTCCTGAGCTGTGGAGACAGTTTTGTTAGCATTCTCTTGTAGAGGGGTAACCTACTACTGAGCACCTTGTAGATTAGAATTATTGCAGGGAAGAGGTTTTGAAAAGAAACTCAAGGTCGGTAGCTAAGTTATCCTTTCTCTTTCTAAGCTTTTCTGGATCTCTGGACTGGGTATTCTGTAGCCTTTTGGAACTCCTCATGCAGCTGTCATAAGGAGTCTCCCACTTCCCTCTAGAAAACCAAACAAGATTAAACAATTCTAAACAACATTCTAGAACCTGAAAGTACAGTAGTATGATGTAGTAACACAAAATGTGTAAGGAGGTAACAGTTAAAAATAGATCTTCTAACCATCTGACTCTCTTTCACTATCAATCCTCTAGATCATTGACAGATATTCAGGATTTGTCCAGTATTTCATGTGAGCGAGAGAACTCTTGTAAGGATATAACTTGTAAAACACCCAGAGTGAGTCATGCACCAACTAGTGTCAGCACTCCACTCAGCCCAGGTAACTGCAGAGAGGAGAGGATCAGAGAATTACTCAACCCTTTGGGGCTAGGAGTCAAGATTTCCACTACATTTTGATTATTGAGCTTAAATATTATTTTAAAAAATAACATGTTGCTTTACCTTGCTCCATATTCCTTAACTCAGTATCTCTATCGGTTGAGTAGTCAAAGATTCATGAATGGGTGTCCTCTTTGTCATTGATGAACTGGAGATCCCAGTCACAATCAGCAATAGTACCACTGAATATCTGTTTAGGGAGCAACTATTGTGGGCAAAGAGTTTTCAGAGTTTGGTGTGCAACAACATATGTGAATTAACCATGCAATTACATGCCTGATTTCTTTAAAAATCTGACTCTGTGTATATTAAAATGCAACAGCAGCTTAGTTACAACAAAATAAAAAGAAAAGTCCACATGCTAGCTTTTCTCTTGCCTTTTTTTCACAGGGAAAAAAGTGTCATCAACCATCAAGAAATGCAGAGACTGCCATGAAATTCCCCTGGATACCTCTTGTTGGGCTACTCAGGAGACTTCCCTAACAGTGTCTAGTAGCTTCATTACAGCCCGTGAAAAGGGAAAGAACTCAGAAACCCCCTTCCTTTCTTCAGAAGCCTACTTCTCTGGATTGACTGAGCCTGTAAGTGTAGGAAATTGTACTTCCTTTATGTCAGCTGAATTCCTAAACTCTTTCCCCTCTCATATATTTTCAAAATGCCTTAATATAACTGCAAGAAGTGATACTTATATGGAGTCATATAGTTTTGTAAAGATTCTGGGTTAAATCCTAGCTCTGTTGGAGTCAATGACAAAACTTATTGACTTCACGTGGCTCAGGATGTCTCCCTCTATTTTTAATAAGAATGTTAACATGCTTTGTGTGTATAAATTGTGTATGATAATATCTTCAAACATTTTGTGAACCCAAGATAGGCTTGGTATGCTATGAAGGACATGATAAAATTGAGAAAGTAATTTGTTTCATCTGTCTTATTTTTTGGTATTTTATTGGTAGGCACTCCTCAGTGCAACTCACCCATCAACGTTTCACACAGCTCAGTATATAGAAATGCAAAGAGGAAAGTAAAATCCTACACTGAATCTGAGCTCTCCTAGAAATTAGCTGTTATATTGCTTGATCTGGAGTGCACTGAGCAGTTAGTTTGATCAAGAATGAAACGGAATTCTTGGTACTAAGATCAGTCCCTTCCTGCTCTCAATCCAAAAGACTTGTGTGTATGTAGAAAGATGGTATCTCAGAAGATATCAGTACTGTAGAGTTTGCAGCTGATTTATAAACCCCTTGATCTTTGTCTTGGTGAGGGTGAGAATTACATCTGCTCAGAAAGAGGTGGGAGTTTTCAGATTTGTAAATTTCAAGTTACACTTAGGAAGGGTGTCTTAAAATGGGGCTGGGGAGGGATGTGCAGGCAAAGAAGAATGGTTTCTTAAGAAACAAGTTACAAATTGAAGCAGCCTGGGCATAAGGGTTGTTTGGATGTTCACAGCATTCAGAAAACCATTATATTAAAGGGTTTAATTTGTCCTTTTACTACTACGCATAGGATTGGCGTAACATTATCGGTTCTGTTTTGTCAAAAAAACCTCACTGTAAAGAGACACCATATTTCCAAGGAAACCTTAGCATTTTCCACTGATCTTTTTGGAGCTGAAAATATTCTGGTGCCAGAACATTAGTTTGACTGCTATTCAAGAGGATTATATATAAACAGTTGCCTTAATGCCTTTCTTATTGTTATTCATTGGGGAGGTTGCCATTTAAAGATTAAATTACGGTTTGTTCATCCAGAACACTGGCAGCCACATTAACTGTCCTCAGGTCAGCGCTGCAGCTTTAGATTTGCAGGGCTGATCACTGGAGTTCATTAAATACATTAACAGCACTATTCTGTCTTGACTTGCACTGCAGAGAAATTTACATTGCTGTCACTTACCCTCCTGAAAAATCCCTCTGGAATTAAGTTTTGGTACTAAGCCCCTATTTCCATTTTGAAAACATGGTCTTGTCTGTGGTTACACACTTTCCTCCTTGTGTATATTACTGGGACATTTTTGTATCTAGTCACTACTAGCTCTTATAATTATGGATTTGCATGCACACTCTCTCTCTCTCTCTCTCTCTCTCTCTCTCTCTGAGAGAATCCTTTAGCCTAGACTAATGGGCTCAACTCATCTCAGGGTATGACAAAACTGGCCTCCTGACAGAGTCCTGTCCAGTTGTCTGTGGCTGGAAGGATGTTGATCATGGTACTATGAAGGGTTAAAACAGATAAAAATGGGATAATCTGATAGTATCATTAAGGACTGGTAGAACGCTAAGGAGACCCATCACAATGTTTGTCTGAAGGGTGGCTGCTGCATTTGCTCCTTGTCTTCCTGTTTGTATTCTGTGCTGCACACTGAGCGCATGATCTGCCTCTGAGGTTATGGGCCAGTGTGAAGAATAGAACAGATGAACTTTATGCTAGTTGATTATTGCCTCCTCTCATCTTGGGTTTATCAGAGGAGAAGAACACAGAAAAACAGTTTATACTCCTATGCTTCATTTATACATGGTCTTTTACAGAGTGGTTTGTCAGCACTCTGTGCTTCTTCACTTTTGAGAAAGGCCAGGAAAGAATCTCGTAACCCATTTCCTGCCACTCAGCAGAGCGACTTACAGAAAGGTACAGCAGGTTATTAAAGAAATCTCACAGCTGCATTATTGTAAGGAACACGTTTCCTACCTGGCCTTAACCAGATCTCGACTTTTGCAGGGGCAGAGAACAGTGGGCAGTTTTTCACTTGCAAATGATTGTATTAGGTAACTCAGATCCCAGATTTCCTGTTTGCACCTGCAGATTAAGAATTTGGACACCTACAGTGATAGACCTAAATTGTAGGTGCAAATAATTGTTGGCTCCAAATTGCATCCACAAAATTGAGGCCTGTAACTGCAAGTCTAGCTTTATGTCTAGCTTTAAATTAGCTCAGGGAAGGTTTGTTAGATGTTGTCGTAATCAGAGCTTGTATTATAGTTATTCATCACTATTAGTTGATTGGACATTTTTTTTCCAGCTGATTCGAGCCCAGCTTTCTCCCAGGCATCAGACCACTTTATTAATGAGCTGCCTCCACCAGCCCAGGAGCTACTTGATGAAATCGGTAAGCAGCGTTAAAACCAAAATGTTTTGGGGCTTGTCAATTACATTTTATATCCAGGGTTGTCCTCCTATGGATGATTAGGATTTCCCAGCATGATGCACTAATACAAAATGCATAGGTGACCATATGGGAGATCTCAACCCAGCTGTTGCCAGAAGATGAGTAACAAATTAAGATGTCAACAACTTAAATAATTGGCACCAAGCTTCATAATGAATTGGGCCTTAAGGCTCCTGACCTGGCAGATTCACAAACATCACAGAACATTGTGACCAGTAATCCTGATGAGGATGACAGTCAAGTTGCTGAGTGTTGCTATAATTTAACATTGAAATAAGTTCCACATGTGAAGTAAGGCTGAAATCTTCAAAGATTCCTAAGGGATTTGGATGCCTATTCTCCATTAAAACTAATGGGAGCTGGGCATCCAAATCCCTCAGGCATTATTGAAGAGCTCATCCTAAATTATTTAAGTTTCTTCCCCTATTTTCATATACCTCCAGACAGAAAATACAGTGCAAAATTTTCCATTGTTTTGCTCAACTATTCCCTTGGTTATACAAAATTACTTCCTTTATCTCCCCCACCTCAGTCCCACACTTCTGACATTCAGATAATTGAGAATTATAATTTAATGTTTTTGTATTCCCAAACAAAGGGCAAATACATCCTCAAAAGACTCTTCTATTTATTAGGTCACAGTGGTTGGCAATATATATATGTATATATATATGTACACCTTGTCCATTTGTTACCTCATATCCTAAAGCAAGGAAATTGGAGGTTGGCACAGAGAAGGTACCTTGTGATTTTATGCCAAATTGTAAGATTAAATTATGGGTCAGTTTCAGATTACATATTGTTTAGCTTGCACGCAAATAGAAAAAGTAACACACTGCCCCAAATAACATGGAATTAATTTTGAAACAATATCTGAAGCAGTAAAGAAACAAGTGCTACTTTTTTTCAACAGAAAATTTAAAGCAGCAAGATGCACCCTATCAGGACTTTGAGGAGAAAGGATCCCATACCCACAACATGCCAATGAATGGTTAGTTGCCAATAGTAGACAGCAATGAGTTTGAGATTGCAATTACAAATATTTTTTGTGTTGATGCAGAGCATCATCTTTCTAAATCAGAACCCTTCAAATCAGTAGCAGAGGTTCTTTCCCATTATTGCAATCTGTCTGTCTGCAGAGCTCTCACTGAAGTCTGAGAGAGTCTTGTGTGGAGAGAGGCTGCAGGGTTGTGCTCTTTGAGTGTAACTTTACTTGTATCATGACACTACAGTTTTCATCTAAGATAGGCGCTGTAACCCAGAAAGGAGGGATAATGAACAGCTGGCTCAGGTTTTGCAGCAAAAGAGAGATCAAGTTGTCAATCCAAGAGCAAATCAGTTAAGAGTGCTCTGTGCTTTCTCCAAGGGTGCATCCTAATGCTGTGGCAGTTTATTTTGTATTTAGATTACCCTTTCACATTTCTTATAACTCTCTGATCTCATACTTCAAGAAAATTGCAGCTGTTTGGCCATAATTACAGAGCACGCAGAGCTCCAATATCATGTGGTCTGCGTTCTGTTTTAAGAGACCAAAGGACACAATACTGAATTTCCCATGCCATTGAAACCCAGAATGATAATAGATGGGAGTCATGTTTCAGATGCACAGCTCAAGTCACCAGGTGAATAAAAAAACCTAAAATTTAATGAATGGGCTCTACATTTGTTATTAGGAAGGCAGAAGGAAAAGAGAGAAAGCAGGTGAAAGCAAGTCAGAAACATCAGTTACTCTGTATAGATGCTAAAAAGGTACTCAAGGATGATACTGGCACTTGTTTGTGTTGCCCTACAAATTGTGTGAGATCTTTACCCATTTAAAATAGTTACCTGGAGTAAAGAAGTCACTGTGAGTGTTCATACACAGGGGTATCTTGTTCTTAGATGGTGAGGAATGCAGCATTCTGTCTTGCTTGCTGGTCAGTCAGCATGGGTTTTTGTATTTGCATAAAGTATAGCTATTACAGATTTCATTCTAGTGACAGCCTGCTGCTTCCTGCTTATCATAGCTTAGCAGAAGGTGGCTATGAATTAATTCATATGCTACAGGGAACAAAATTTACTAAGATAAGTCTAGGGAGAAATAAATATTGTTGGATTCTGCTAAATAGGGCAACAAAGCCAACATCTACAGGTTCCTTTTGATTTTCTGCCATATCTAGAAGGACAAGGGGGAAAGATTAAAGATTTATTTCCTCATGCATTTTCCATTTGAGCATGCAGCAATATGTTCGCTCCTGTGAATATAGAAAGGTGGTAGATTTCACTACTTATCTGGGTCTTGCTACTGGCCATTTCTAAAAATAGATCCACAATGGACTTATTTAATTGAAAATCAGATGATTTGGGGCAGGATGCTAAAGAAATCGACAAATGAAAGTTTCTGAAGCATAGTAGGATGAACAAATGCATTTTAATTTCTTTAACCACTTCACTTGTATCTTTGACATTAAAAGTCACTCTGTTTATGCAAATAGTTCTCACTCAAATTAATCCAGAAGACAAAGAGGAGGAAGAAGAAATTGGGAATAAGGGAGAGATAGATCACAGCTTATCGACTAAAGAGATATTGAATCTAGCAGAAGAAACAGAAAGGTACTAAAAGAAAAGAGTAAGGAGGCTGTTTCCAAAGCACTTTAGATCTCGGGAGGCAAAGTATTAGAGTTCAATATGTTACATAAGATTGGCCATGCTGGGTCAGACTAATGGTCCATCTAGCCCATATCCCATCTCTGACAAGTGGGCAGTGCCAGATGCTTCAGAGGGAATGAACAGAAAAGGGTAGTTTTGAGTGATACTCTCCTTCAATGCTGTCATCCAATCCCATCTTCTGGCAATCTGAGGTTCAGAGATACCTGGAACATGGGGTTGCGTCAATCTTCTGTTGCTTGCCCTCGTGTTATATTTAAACGGAACTGTTTTACATTTGACTATTGCTCACTTCCACCTACCTGTATATTGCCAACTTCTTTCCTATCCCCTTTATGAGGGTATAGAGATCCCCCTTTAATAAATTAATCCCTAATGGATGTCTCTGCCCAAATTTTGTGCTCCTCCGCACCTGTTGGCTTTCCCCCAGCCCTTAGTTTAAAAAATCTCTACAGCCTTTTACATTTTACATGCCAGCAATCTGGTCTGTTTTGGTTTAGGTGGAACCCATCCTTTGTGTGTAGGCACCTCCTTTCCCAAAAGTTTCCTCAGTTCCTAATAAACCTAAAACCCTCCTCCCTACACTATTGTTTCATCCATGCATTGAGACCCTGCAGTTCTGCCTGTCTCTCTGGCCCTGTGTCTGGAACTAGAAGCATTTCAGAGAATGCTACTATGTTATAGCAGATTCTGTGCAGGTAGCAAGTTGTCCCCCTCCATTATCCTGAACATTACTTCTGACCACTGTTTACTTCTGGAGTACACACCTGATTTAAATAATTCCTGCTCCACGTATGATTACACCATTGTAATGTTTGATAACAATCATTCAGGACTTGATTCTCATTTAAATTAAGGGCCCTTTACACTGGGCCTTAAGGGGGATATAAATGCTTAACATCCGAAACCCTGCAACTTTGTGCTGGTGGATAAGAACCTGCAAGTGAAACTGACTATAAATGATGATAAAGCTGCCAGGCCTATTTCCCCAGATATGAGAAACAAGAAGTAAATAACATGAATGGTGAAAAATAAATTAGATATTTAAAACTGAAAGAACATTTACTTTAGTAATCTTGGGTAATTCCGATAAAGAAATTGTTTGTTCAAAACATAAAGTATTTAACTTGACAGTCTCCTTTTTAATCTGTCATTCAATAGGGCTCATTCTACTCTTGATGATCTCTTAGAAAAAATTCTCCAACCAATTCCGGAGGATGATGAAGTCCAAGGAGAACCTTGGGAATGCCTTGTCAGGTTAGGAGATGATGGATATTTCATTCATAAGTATACTGTACTTTTATTTTGTGCATGAGCCTATGCTGGGCCCTCTAGAAAGCAGATTGTCATTCTGGTGGCAGCAATGCCTTAAAGAACTTAGCAGGAGACATCAGGATTTGGGACTCTCACTACTAGACCTAGAGAGAAGGGACTGTGTTGTTAAGGTAGTCTCCGGTAGGTGGAAAGTAAAAGTTGCCAGTAGCTGTGAAACGGCATGGATCATCTTTCTAAAAGCTGGAGGTGACCTGCCACATTACTAGAGTTTGAAAAAGTAGAAAAGAATAATATATATAAAAAGAGAAGAGCCATCAAGGTTTTTTAGATTAAGGGATCTTATAAACAGAATGTTCTGATGAGGGCAATCATTTGTCAGTACAACTTGGGAAATAATTCTGAAAATGGCAAATGTCATAGAAACATAATTTAAAAA
Source organism: Chrysemys picta bellii (assembly GCF_011386835.1). Classification (NCBI taxonomy): domain Eukaryota; kingdom Metazoa; phylum Chordata; order Testudines; family Emydidae; genus Chrysemys; species Chrysemys picta. The sequence continues at coordinate 4,631,471 of NC_088809.1, read as the reverse complement.
AGACTTTGTGTGTGCCTCAAATAATCTTTTTCCCCTTCTTAGCACCAATGACCAGAGCCTAGCACATGCTGTGATAGTTGTGAGCAGTTCTCAGAAGATTCTGCCCCCTCCTTACCAACTGTCAAGTGTAATAGTCACTCCTACAATACAACTCCATTTTGGAGTCAAAGGCATGCTCACAGTCCCATGTGGATGCATATTAATTTGTTTGGCATCAAAATTTCTCTGCTCACGCAGCCCAAATATCCTGATAGAAAGGAAGGAAATTGATGGGGGTGCTTCAGATATGTACAGTCATGTTAGATAGAGGGCCTGATCCAAAGCCCATGGGCTTTGGATTGCTCCCCATATAATATCTAAGATTTCAGGCATCTGCTGAGAGAAACCAAAGTGAAATACTATATGGTGTCTACCTGCCGCTGCCTGCTGCTGTGGTATGCATCTGACTTAAGTGATAATTCCTGATCCTCAGCAGAGGGGATGGAGGATCACTGGAGTCTGATTGTAAATGTAATGCACAGCTGCAAACTGATCTCCTGGCTCAACACAGCAGAGGACAAGAGCAAAAAGCAGATGCTTAGTTGTTTCAGGGACTTATATATTAATGGTCTTTATTCAACTTTTCTCAAATAAAATATAAAATTGTGACTTGACACACAAATCTCTGTCATTGAAGGGCAACAAACCTTAAAGATCAAGAAGCTGATGAAATGAAGAGTGGAATAGAGGAAGGTGGCACCAAGGCAGAAAGCAGAGAGACTGAAAGCTGTGCAGGGAATACTGAAGGTCTTTCTTGATCTGTAAAGCTAAAATATACTGTGCTTGGCAATGACTTGTTTATTATCCTGGCAGCCATGAGTTTATTAGTAATAAATATCTTGCACTGAACAAGGCTGTTAGCTATTGTTCTCTTACTGATTCCTTTGCCCTTTGGAGCACACTGATACCAGTTCTGCCCCAAGCTTTTAGAACAGAGGAAGCTGCTTTGGAGTAAAATTCTATTTTATTATTAAGCTTTGATTTTTACCAGTGTTGATGAAAGGTGTTAGCCTGACAGCCCATTGCTCTCTTGAGTTAAAGAACTGCTTACATGTGGGTAGTGAGAGTGCAGCTTCCCACACTGAGCTATCAACGTGCTTTGCAGGAACTGTGATCACACAGTGTCCATATCCCATTTAATCTGCTAAGGCACATTAGGGTCTTCACATTATAAAAGCTTTCAGTTACTATTGGTGTGGGTTGGGGTTGAACACGTGACTTCCACACTAACACTAACACGTCCTGGAGGGTTTGGCTACACTGCAATAAAACACCTCTGGCTGGCCTAGGAGAGCTGACTCGGGCTCACGGGGCTATAAAATTGTGCCCTAGACGCTTGGGCTGGAGCCCTGGCTCTGAGACCCCAACATCTACACTGCCATTTTTAGCCCCACAGTCTGAGTCAGCTGACCCATACTCTGAGACACAGTACCAATATATCCTAAGCCATCAGTCCCCTAACCTGCTCCTTCCCCTTTCGCCTCTACTAGTTAGAGGGTGAGGAGGACATACTTTCTTCATCAGGAGGAGTCAGATCAAAGGCTTCCTTTGCTTTATATGCCTCTTAAAGGCGTAGTGGCCTTCCATTGAGTGGTGCTTGTGGCACCTTGCTGCTGCTGACTGGCTTGTACCATCCACACTGTCTTATGTAGGCTTTTTAGATTAGGAGGAAACAGTTACCTTTTACCATGTGCTGACAGCATGGCAGCTGAGACACTGTAGCTGTTGGTGTTACCCTCCCCCAGTAACCACAGGCCTGCCAGTCGGGCAATATGGGAAGAATGAATTAGGTTCTAAAATTCAAGAGCTAAATTTGAAAATAAAACCCCCAAACAATTGGGGTTTTACTCCAGTGGAGCTTCCCCTAGTCAAACAGTGTGACTAATAATACTCCTTAGCCAATCAAAGTTCCTGGACTTGAGTTTGGTTGTTGAGAAGCAACCACATAATCATTAGGACAACTGATCCCCAGCCAGGATACAAGGAACTGCATACATGAGAGAAGTGGGTGGGGATGGTAGTGACAGGAGAGCATCCCTGTACTCTGGCTGTCTTAGGCAATTGCATTTGAGTATAATCCTCCATAAATCTAGATCTAGTTAAGAAAGATTCCCTGGAATTTTACAGCTAGTGAGTAATGTCAGATTAGACAGTAACACTTTCCTGTTGTTTTCATTACCTGTTAAGAGAACTTCATTTAAAATGGGGGAAGTTGGTAGGTTTGCATTTGTTATTGTATAAACAAACATGGTAGAATCCTAGGGTCTCGCTGCAAAAACAGGCTAATGCAGTTTTAAGGTTATTGTCCTTGACTTTCAGAAGTGACTTGTGATTCTGAGTGCTTAGCATGAGACGACTTAAAGGAGCCTGATGTTCAGAGAGTGGATGCTGAGCTTTCAAGTTGGGGACCCAAAAATTGGAGTTCCCCAAATAACTAGTCAGTTTTGAAAATGTTGGCAATATATGTAAACACACAAATCTGGAAATGAAAGGGTTAAATTCTAACTTTACATGTGTGTTAACAGTCTAAGACAATGTCAATGGGACTACTCCTGCAGGAGTTAGGGTGGCAGAATCAGCCCCTGACTTATTCAGTGCTGCCAGGAATGTTTCCCCCAGCAAATGGTTCTGCAGAGAAGGTACAGTACAAGCTACCTTTATAAGCACAGTAACTGATAGCTGCTGGTTTCTGAATACAACTGCAGCTTAATGGACCCATTGAAGGGATTCGTAGCAGCAATCTCTGCAGCTTTTTTACATGCTGACAAAAACCCCCAAAGCTTTCCTAAGGAAGTATTGTGGTGGTAGGATGGGTGTGTCATTGCTTCTGGACTGGTTTCCTTCCTTTCTAGCTACAAATCCTGAGGATCCAAAACCCAGCTTATGGCAGCGGCTGCCTTGGCCTTCTCCATTCAGGTAAACCTCTCTCTGATATTTGTATGTGTGAAAGTCAGCGGTTCTGGTGATACCACAGAGATGTGCTCCACTCTACTTCAGCTAATACAGTTGAAAGACAAAGAAGTTTCTCAACCTGACGTTTGGCCTAGGGAGCAAAATAAATGGGATCAAAATCTAGCACAGTTTGGAGGTTTATGTTAAATTCTGTCCTAAGGCCGAGAATCTCAACAGTATTTAGGTGCCTAACTCATTGATTTCAACTCCCATTGGGAGCTAGGTGCCTAAATACCTCTGAGGATCTGGGCCTGAGGTAGTGCCTATGCAAACCAAATTGGCACTCAGGTTGAAGTGAGAGAACTTGTACATTCTCCTTTTACAGCATGTGCTAGGTGTACCTGTTGTTCCAGCACTCTGGAGCCAGAGATAGTGCCTTAGAATCTCATTCCCATCATTGCTTATGAACTGCATGTGCAAGAAAAACATATTTTTTGTTCAATCTCATTTTTTTATTTCAGGGTAATTGTCCTGGATCAGAGCAGTGCACCTAAGTGATCGAAGTAGATAGCATATAAACCTTCAATAAGTTGTTTGACATCTTCCTCTTTTACGGTACCTATTTCAGTGATGTGCAATGCTGTTCACCAAATAAGCAGTCTTATAGTTTCAGACTTCTTTTAATTGTAACAATCGATACAAAGAGACTGAATGGTTTGCTCTCCAAGTACATCTGGTATATTAAGTTTTGGTTCATTTTTATTTAGCAATCGCTTATAAATGAGAGGCAGCATTCTGAATTATGCTGTAAAATGGAATTGTTTTCCAAATATAACTGTGCCTGTTAAGCCTTCTACAGCTTTGTATTCTCCCTCGCATGCACACTCGCTTTCATAAGTGAAAGCATTTCTTGCTTTGTTGCATTATGCAGTTTTCGTTATTGACAAAAATGAGTCTCTTTAAATTGCTGCTGCTGCTCTTGCTCTCGTTAGCTTTTCTGTGCCAGGGAGTGGAACGTGATGTTACAGCCCACGTGTGCTTTGTGCTTCGTTGGCTCATTAGATGTGACAAGGTAATTTCTTGTTTTCTCATTTTGCGGAATTCTTGTGGTATAAATTGAACTGACTGAAATGATTTAGAGAATTTATCTTCATGCAAAAGTGAATGACTGAGTCAGTACTCTGAAGGCAGCAATAACATACATTGCTAGTTTCAGGCAGCGATGTGTGAATAACTGGTTGGTAGTATCAAGACCTCTCTTATTTAATCAAACCATGCCTCTAATGGACCTGATCCAACGCCCAGCCAAAAAAAGAGTCCCATCGATTTAATTGGACTTCCAACCAGGTCCTAAATGAGCACAAGTACTTTAGAATTGAATATCTGTTCTACAACACCACTCTGGTGCAGTAACCTTGTGAAGTTTAGAGCTGCTGCTGGTCACTTCAGTGTAAATATTGTGCCACTTTGTGTTAGGTTTTTAGCTGCACATGCTGTTATTGTGCACTTCATGAGTTTCTTCCCTGATTATGGTGAGATACTATATGTGCCTGTAGCCGTTACATGGGTTTACTTATCTGAATGTTAACAATACTAATAAAAGTCTTCTGAGTTTAGCATGCTGCAGTGTGGTATTTCTTGCTACCATTTACTGCCTTATATACATGTATGTCTGTTTTAGACCATACATTTGGCTAACTTTTCAGTTCTGAGCTATTTCTGAAAATAATAATTAATACCTACCTTTTATATAGCGCTTTTCATTAGTAGATTTCAAAGCCTTCAAAATCTTTTTTAATGACTTTCTCTGCACAATCCCCCTGGGAGGCAGGGCAGAGATGTTATCCCATTGTACAGGTGGGGAACCAAGGGGCAGAGAGGTGAAGTCACTTGGCTAGCATCACACAGGAAGTCGATGGTGAAGCAGGAAATTGCACCTATGTCTCCCAAATCCTAGTGCCATACCCACCAGATAATCCTTACCCAGACTTTGTCAGATTTTGTTGGTGTTCTTTCGGTGAGCTCTTTTCAGGAAAACCTCGATGCCAACTCTGCCCACATATCTACACCAGCAACACCATCACAGGACCTAACCAGATCAGCTACAACATCACCGGCTCATTCACCTGCACGTCCACCAATGTTATATATGCCATCATATGCCAGCAATGCCCCTCTGCTATGTACATTGGCCAAACTGCATTGGTTTCCAAATCTGCATCCTGAAGTTGTAGTTTTGTTGTAGGCACAATTCCATGTTTCACTCAGTGGTGCTCAGTGCACTGCATGTGTGGTGGAGATTTCACTTGATCTCTTGTGCATTACATAATTATTTTTTCATAAAAGTTTTCTGTGGTAGGATTTTCTGCAGATGGGCTCATTTTATTAACTTTTTTACAAACACTCCAGTTTTCTATGTCTAAATTCTGTGCCCTGACTTGGGTTATATGCTGCTGGTGCAAGACTTGGTATGTGTCTACACGGAACTGTGGAAGGCATCATAATATGTAATAATCTGCCACCGGATCACAAATGGACAACAGTGACAAATGGACACAAGGGCTCCCACCCTAGATGCAGTGTGAAATCCTGTCGTTGGTGGGCTGTACCCACTCCTGACAGATACCAGTGGGTATTTGTCTCTCTTACTCGTTGACAGCACATGTATAAATTGACATGCAAATAAAATCTCATTGAATTGAAATTGTGAAAGGCACACAAAAAAAAGGGGGGAGGGGTGGGATCATGAACCAGAATTGGCTACTAGATCTGTATGCAGCAGGAATCCAGTGGTTCCAAATACCCTGGAGCCAGCAGTTTATGTCCATTACCCCACTCCAATACCAAGCAGTAGCCTTGCTGGACTGGCTGTATATACCCCTAGGTTCCAGAGTACTGTATTGAAGATGAGAATTCTATCCCACCAGTTGATGTTTGACTGCGTTTTTCCATCTTCCCAGCTTTTTTTATTCAGGCTTCATTCCCTTTCTGAAGAGAGTAGGGTCATAAACTAAAGAGATAAACATTATCTTATCTGACATAGTATTGCAAATCCAGGATAATCTTACCTTTGAAGGGCAAGTATTATAGCTTCTAGTTTCTATTTCAGTGTACTAAAAATGTGTGAAGTATTGAATTTCCTTATTTTCCCTGTTTTCACCTGATGAAAGCAAATAATATCTGGTGACGTAGCTATTTGGGAATGGGTCTGCATATGACCATCATCTGTTTGCTTCTTCTCTGATTGAGAGACTAAAGAGAAATGCAGCCTCATTGCTTCTATAGATCCCCTGGCGACTGATCAGCAGGAGCTTTATCGGCAAATTCAGAAGGAATTAGGCCAAAATCTGCTCTCAGTTATGTGACTGCCACTCCCTGTTTTGGCCCACTGCCTACTCAGCTATTGGTCACAGTATTAAAAAAGCAAGAGGGGAAACTAGGGAGAGGGAAGGATTGGTTAACCCACAACTCTTTAACCATGTAATATGCACTGGCAGTCTTTAAGATATGTTTTGATATATTCTTAAAAGAGATGCTCTAGCGCAAACTGAAATTATGGGCTTGATGCAAAAATTACTGACTGGGCTGTATGGCCTGTGTTATGTAGCAGACTAGGTCATCATAATGGTGCTGCTGGCCTTAAAAATCTATGAAAACAGGTACCTGGCAACTTGGCAAAGACATGCTGGTGAATAGACACATAGTGGCTGAGTGCTTACTGACTTACCTGTAGGATGGTACTGACATATAGTTTGAGTGAGTCAGGGAGAGTAGTGGGAGCTCAGCATTTCTGAATATCATACCCGTAGACATGAAACCATTTCCTGAATGGGTTAGAATCAGGCAGATGTCCTGGGCAGTACCCCCCTCTTTGATACTCAGCTAACAACCTTTTCATGGAGTTACCCAGGAAGGGATGCCGAGCTCATGCTCAGAGATGGACTCTAGAACTGTGCAGTAGCTACAGCTGGACTCTGGGACAAGATGCAGCAATCCAGTAAGGCAACAGCATCTCAGCAGAAAGGTAAATAAACAAGAGAGAAATGTTACCATTGTCTGTACATCAGTGTGAGCAGTTTAAGAGAAAGCATTGATGAGCTGGAATGCCTGTGATGGGGACAGGAGCTTGACAGTAACTGGACTTTCTCAAACACAGTAGAATGAGATTTGTAGTTCCTAGTTCTGTGCTATACAGAAACGATGAATTAGTTCAAGCATGTGGGGGGAGTAGGCTGTTCCATTGATTCACCCAAACTCTTGCTGCTGCTGGGGGTGGGACGCGGTGGCCCAAGACTGCCCCAGCCGTACCAGCTGCTGCAGAAGTCACGGAGGTGCTGGAAAGTCACAGAATCCGTGACTTCCGTGATCTCTGTGACAGACTCGCAGCCTTATTTATTATTTGATGTACCATAATGTCTAGGAGCCCTAGTCATGAACCAGGACCCCTTTGTGCTAGGGGCTGTACAAAACAGAACTAAAAGACAGTCCTTGCTCCAAAGAGTTTATGGTTTTAAGTTCATATTAACTGCTCAGTGACCCACTCAAACGAGCCATGTTTATAGAGAGCAGCTTATACTATTCTCTCTGAGGATAATATCAGAACAGTGGGTTGATCTTAAATCACCATGTAGGTTGCAATATCTAGACAACAGCATGTCTGAGGCTATGTCTATACTTAAAACACTACAGCAGCACAGCTGCAGTGCTTCAGTGTAGACATTCACTACAGCAATGGGAGGAGTTCTTCCATCACAGTAGTTAATCCACCTCCGCAAGAGGCAGTAGCTAGGTCAATGGAAGAATTCTTCTGTCAGCATAGCACCTTCTTCTACACCGTGGATTAGGTCAGTTTAACTACATCATCCATGGGTGTGGATTTTTCAGTGTAGACCAGCCCTAAGTTACTTTTAGTTACAGCCTTTCACCTTACTTGCGGTGCTGTTCAGAAGTTTACTTAATTATTAAAACAGCGGGTCTCGTTTAACTTTGCAACTTTTGCCAATTTCATTCTCAATTTATTGCTAATTGAGAGATTTCACATGTAATGAATTTGGTTGATTAAAGTTCAACAGCTGTAAACAAAAATTGGTAACGCATCAGATGGGAGAAAAATAAGTGACTGGTGGCATTTCAGAATGTTAGAGCTGCATAGAATTACAGCTGAATTGCACAATAATTAATTGATTCAAGATAACTCCTGTTACATGATTATGTCCCACATGGTCTTGTCAATGTAACTTGCTCTCTCTCTCTCTCGTCACTTAATATCAAGCAGTAGGGGTTCAGGTGCACACATAAACTGACTCTAATGGGAAATGCTGGCTCCTTTTGTGTCTCAACTGCCACCTAAAGCAAAATGATGATATTCTTATTTCTGATTGGTATTACACTAGCATCTACGGCCGGGCGCCTACGGAGATTAAGCACATAGTAAGAGACAGTGTTTGCCCCAAAGCATTTACAGTCTAAATAATTGTTTGGCTTAAGACAGTTTAATAGGAATACATTTGTCTATAAAGCATTTAAAAATACTTCAGGCTTTCCTCTCCCAACAGCAGTGCAATATTCTATAGCAATGGTCCAGAACTTGATAGCAGGGGGTTAAAGGGGTACAGGGCATTAGTGTACAGTCCTGTGGTTATTCTGATTAGAGAGACATTTTGTATTATAATGGCCTCTTTTAACAAGCAAAAAAGTGTTTTCTCCTGAAAATGTCAGGTTTCTAAACCATTCTTCTTTGTTCCTTTGACCTGAGGGGTTTTTTTAAGTTTACAATATCCCTCACTTTTTGCTTCCAGAGAGGGCACTTATAAAGTAGCCCCAGTGATGAGTAACTTCCTTGTTCGCTTCTGAAAGTCCATAGTACCTCACAGGCCTCATTTAGTGATCTGACCCATTTGTTTTCCAGTGCTGCATATATGAATGACATTATACAGATGGAGGCCTGGTGTGCTGGAGGTGTACATCTAAATCATCACAATTATGATGGCCAAACCTCTCCGTGTGGTAAGAGCTTGCTCACAAGAACATGCTCTTCTAATGCAGTGTGGTTCATGGAGTTCCACAGCATGGTCCCCTGTTGCCTTTTTCTTCAGTGCCTAGGTGCAATCTGCAGATAACCTACTGGTCTGGGCATGCTGTGCTCTGTCGTGATCCAAGCAGCCAGGCAGATGGAGTACTGCTTGTGTGGACCTGTCCTGTTCTCTGTCATGGCTGCAGCTTCATCTCATAGATGAGGGTAGCTTCATCTCAAACAAGCTGCACCCCTCAGGCTTCTTGCAAATGGCCAATGTAGCCCATGGCTGGATGAAGTTTGGGTGCCTGTAATTCATATAAACATCAATGGGAATGACCTGGGTCTGTGAATGGGAGAATAGGCCCCTTTATAAGATGGTACAAATGGTTGTGGTGTGTACTGTTTGTTTGGTAGGAAGCTGCGGTTTAGGGTTATTGCTGATAAGTAGACTACTGTTAGGTTTTTGTCTGATGCTTTAGTTTTGGACTCATCTTTATCCTTTACCCAGTGCTGTCAATTTTCTCTCTCACAGGCTGCATGTTCCAGCTTGCCGGAGATGGTCAATGTCCTGTCAGAGAATGGTGCAAACCCAAGGTAAGTTACTGCAAGCCTGGCTCAACTGTTGGGATTTCACAATTTGCGGTTTTCTATTTGGAAGCCTCTTGGTGGGGGAGAAGTCTGTTTTAACCAATGCTATGATTGTCTGCTAGATCTTAGTTAAAAATCTGGCAATATGGTACAATCAGCAGCTTTAATCAGTCTTTCTAGGAGCTGCATATTTGCCTGGCTCTGCACTCTTCAGCATCCTTGGGATTGTTCGCAGCTTCTGGAAAATAATTCCAGGATTCCTTTTTGAGAAGAGCCTTTGTTTTCATGGCGCACTCTGAACAGCATTAGTGTTATGTATGCCAGGACTGACAAAGAGCTCTTTGGTCATCTAGATCAAGTCCAGCCCCTATGGAGAGAAGGATTTGCCTTTACACTATCCCTCCAAGCATTCTAATTTCCTTCTGAGTGCTTCACTTCAATACCTAAATAATACCTCAGTACCTCTGAGGATCTGGAACCCATGTTTTAATGCACTGTGATGGATCTTCAAAAGAAGGATGGAGGATGTAATCTTTGTGAAAAATCCCCCTGACTAAAGTCCATTTCCTAGAGGAGATATGGTTTAAATTAGCACATTCTGATCAGCATTTATCTTAATGTTTTTCAGATTCTGGAACCAGTTTGAGAACATATAAAATATTTGCCAGCACTAAACTGGGTTCACAAGCCATCGCCCAATTAGATTAACATAAGAAAGATGAACTATAATGAGACAGATCTCAGATGGTGTAAATTGGCATAGCTCCGTCCAGGTCAAGAGTTTCAGTAAGACTTTTGGTGTAACTCAAAGTGTCCTTTGATTTCAGGGAAGTTATGATAAATTACACCATCTGAGGACCTGGCCCAGTGTTTCATTCAGGAGTTATTTGGATTGAATTTGACATACCTGCGTAGGTAAATGTGGGCATATGGATGTGTGTGTATACAGATATATATATTTTTGTGTGTGTGTGCGCGCACACCCATAATATCACAAATACATATCCAGTATATGCATGGAGTAAAATCATCTTTTGTTTTGTTGCAAGGGTTAGCTAGCAAGGCCATAATATTGTAGAAGGTCTCCAATTAAGCAAAAGGCTTGTGATAACCAGAGTCCCCAAAATGAAGCAAAGCAAGAAAAAGCAAATGATCTAATGGTGGCATCAAAGAGGGTATGCACCCAACTGCCCCTTGCACTTGTTGCCTCATTGCTCTTTGTTCCCTACCTGTATTCACTAAAGAGAGGGGAAACACAGCTTTGGGTGCAGTTGGCATTCATTATAATACATCACTGCAATAGAAATAATTTTTCCTTCTAAAGCTTTTAAAGAGGTAAAAAAAAATCAAATTTCATAATAATCTGTGCACCTCCAGAAAGGCGTAGCAATTGCCATTCTAGCTGCTTATTATCAGCAGATTTGGAATTACTAGTAATGGGGTAGGAGCCATTTAATTGTGTGAATACCTATAAACGCAGTTACCCTCTGACTCCTTCATTTATGTGTTCTGACATCAAAGGCTGTAGACAGAAGGTCATGGAAGGTCAGTAATCTTCTTGTCAGGAAAAACCATAATGACAAGACATAGAAAGGAAACTCCTTTGAGAGCATGGGTAACATTTTCAAATGTGACTGAGGAGCCTAAGGCCTATTTTCAAAAGTGAACTTAGGCACTTTGGGCCAGATTTTCAAAGGTTTTTAGGTGGCTAAAGATGCAGATAGGTGCAGATGGGAGCTAGGCACCTGGGTGCTTTTGAAAATTCCTACTTGCATTTTAGGTACCTAAATACCTTTAAAAACCAGACCCTAATTCAATGGGACGTAGGATCCTAAGTCACTTAAGCACTTTGGAAAATGTTACACTAGTCCTTGTACTGTTCTTGAGCCACTAGATGTAATGAAGGAGGTCAAGTCATGGTTATTGGTGGAACACTTTAATAGGAGCTTGTTATCGCATCTGTTTAACGTTGTTGAATTTCTCCCTATTCATGTTGTGCATCTTTTGCTTTCTGTTATCGTCTCAGCCTTTATGGCCCCAGTGGCTTTATTGTGTTTTTTGCTATGTGCCACAGAATCTTTTACAGGCTTTGTTTAACCTTTATTGCAAAATCAATGACTCTAAGGCCTTTCCTGATTGTCTCAGCTATAAATAAAATACAAGTCTGCTGGGCTTCAGACCCCTTGTTTTTGCCATATTGATCTTGTCCTTTGTCTCAGTAAGTGTGGCCTTTTTCGTGTGAAATAAAACTCCAGTTGTGGTCACTGGAGGTTACACCCTGCTGTCTATTGGGGCCCTTTGCTAATTGCTGATTTGCTAATTGACCACCCATGACAAGGAGACAGTGGTGTTTTAATGTTTGGATGTTTATTAGCTCAATCTACTTGAATACACCTGTTAAATTTTCATTGGTTCACAGCCTGTCTTGAAGTTACACAAAAGGATCAACCAACACAAACCCTCCTGTGTCTATACAGTAATGTGTATTGAAAATGTGCAGGGAGCTCTCCTGTTCTGCTCTTTGCAGTGAAATATATATTTAAGCAAAATGAAGCCTATGCTTTTCCTAATGGGATTACTACTGGAGAAGTGCTCTTTTGGGCTTTAATGCTGGTAGTTTAATTATTCCTTAGCCTAGTAAAAGGTTCCCCATTATCATGCTTTAGCACTTCCCCCAGGGGATAAGGAACTAGGAATGGGGGCTATTCCCATTGGGAATGTGAACTGTTCTCTCTGATGTTTACTCTCTAATATGGTTGCTTTCCTGCCATTGAAGGGAATGTGTTTGACCTTTTATCTAAGTTTGCAGTGACAGGGCAGGGTACAGTGAATATTGTTGGGAGCTCTAAGAAGAAATCTTTTATTACTTTCTGGTGTATATTTGGGCTGTTAGAAAATAGCCAGCCTCTTTGCTCCTCTTTCTGTTTGTGCCAAATGAAACTGAGACGAATGTGCAGAGCCGGCAGCTGCCATTCCTCCATGCAGGAAGTGAAGCATCTGCACTGTTTACGATGGGGTCACCTTATTACCGCATCCCTCCAAGGCTGATGAGATGCCTTTGTGGGCACCAAGCATAGCAGGAGAGGTTTCCTGCATCCCTGACGGGTTGCGATTGCAGCACATCATTTTCAGCAGGCAGTCCCGGAACTAATTGGAGAAAGCACATGTGTTACAGGAAAATTCACTAGATAAGAGAAGAAGGCAGGCTGCTAAACACACTTCTCCTGGGTCCCTTTATGCCAAACTACTAAACTGGGTTTTGCTTTACCCAGATGCTGTAACCTGGGAGTTGGTAGTGCTCCTGTGAGATGCAGCCTGGATGCTTTTGACACACAAACGGAAGAAATGCTGTTTTGGCTTAGACCAATGGCCCATTTAGCCCAGTATTCTGTGTCCGACAGTGGCCAGTACCAGAGCTTCAGGGGGAATGTACAGAACAGGGCAATGCTGCAGAGATACACCCCTGGCTTCCCCCCTGGCTTCAGGCTGTCAGGGTTGCCCTGAGCATGGGGTTGTGTGTCCCTGCCCATCCTGGCTAATGGCCATTGATGGATCTATCCTCCATGAATTTATCTAGTTCTTTCTTGAACCCAGCTGTATTTTTGGCCATCACAACATCCCATGGCAGTGCGTCCCACAGGTTAATTGTGCATTGTATGAAAAAATACTTCCTCTTGTTTGTATTGAATTTAATTTCATCAGGTGACACCTGTTTTTTTAATTGTGGGAAAGGGTAAATAATAGTTCTCTATTCACTTTTTCCACACCATTCATGATTTTATAATATGCATTACATTGTAGGTAGTAAACCTCCAAGACAGGGGCTATGTGGCCAATACTGGGCCCAGCGTGGAATGCAAATTATAATGTTGCGGTCAGACTGGTTAGTGCTTTACCCTACTCTTTGCAGGCACTGGCAATTGATTGATAAACATCTGTCTGTTTGTTGTGCAAGCTCAATCAGGCAATTAATGATCCAAAATTAGGTCAGTTGCCCCTACAAAATTGTGGGTATGCAAAAGGATCTCTGGTTAAGGCCAGGTTGAAAATCAAGCTCCATCTCAATTTTATACCTTAGCCTTGCCTGTTGTAAAGCTGCAATTAGTGGGATCTGGCATTTGACAGGAACCTCAATAGGATAGATATGCTATGCTATATTAGAATGCCCCATTACTGCTATTACACTTCATTCCTGTAAGCCCCTAGCTCAGTGAAGGCTTGTTTTCAATTGCTCTCTGATAATCTTCATGCTCTCACCTGTTTGTTCATGAAGATGTAGATAATTGGGTTGTAAACTGTGGCTGTTTTGGAGAAGTATGAAGGTAGTGATGCTAGAGTTGGTTGGATGGGGATGTCTTTGTTTGTGGCAATCACCATGGCAAAGGTGGAATAGGGCAGCCAGCAGATGAGAAAGGCCATCACCATAGCAATCACCATTCGTGTCACCTCCCTCTCAGCTCGCTGAGTCGTCTCAGATTCTTTTTGTTGCGCCGCAACCTACAGGCAATGTAAGGGAAACAGCCTGCTATTTAATAGGTCACTGCCTCATTCTGTAGAAAATACTAATGTCCTATAAAATGGCTTAGGCTGAAGGAAAATTTGCGGGACAAATGGGCGTGGCACACTTCTTAGCCGCATTATCTTCCCTTCCTGTTCAGTTGCCTGTTTGTAATGGTGAGATCAACCTATGTTGGCATCATCCAAACAGCCATGAAAAATTACACTGAAAACCTGTGCCTGTAATGGTGTCAGCAGTGCATGTGACTGTTCAGACTGAAATGTCTTTGTACTTACAGCTCGTAGGGTCATCAGCAGATTTGTATAGGAGAAGAGGATCAGACTGAGAGGAATAATGAAACAGGTAATGAATAAAGTCAGGATGTAGCTGTTGTTGTTGCTGCCTCCGGTGTACCAGTTGGGACCACAGGAGGTTCTCAGACCTAGAACAATGAGATTTTAAACAATGCTAGGACAATCCTGAAGCATGATCAGGGACTTCAGTGGGAAAGGCACAAAGAACAAATACCACCTGCTGTTCTTGCTGAATTGTGCCTGTTTTCCTAAAGCAGCTCTCCAAATTCTAGCCAAATCACAAACAACACTGGCATCAGCCATGGTGATTTCTAGCTGGCAGCGCCTTGTTATTAATTTACACAGCAGAAAACCTGGAGCCAGCCCTGGTTGGATAAGGGGTGGGGGCAGTCAGGGGCAGGGAGCAGGGTGGATTGGATAGGATCCCAGAGGGGTGGTTAGGGATTGGGGGGTCTCTGGAGTCATAATAATAAAACTAAAGTAAACTTCTAAATAAACAAGATTTTAATAGGCTTGTTCTGCGCTTTAGCCATTTTGCTGAGCTACTCTGTGCAGTGACTGTAGTCAGTGACAGCGCTCTGCTGCTCCTCTGTCCATCAGAAGTTGTGTTAAGGCATATGCATAATAAGAAAATAGATGTTCTGCAGTTTATTGTAATAAGCAGCTAACTTTTAAAGAGTGGCATGTGAGAGGAAATCCTGTAATTAATGAGAAAACAAGGAGTGTTAGCACTTGGAGAACAAAGACAGCCACACAGTCAAATACAATGGTAAAATCATTGTGGTCTCTCCTCAAATATGTCATACTTAAAAAAAAAAAAAAAATTCCACCAATGACTGAAGAAAAAACTGTGCCCATCAGCCATTGCTGAAGCTACAGACTTGAATGCTTTCTGTGAAGAATGTGACACCCATACCTTCCGGCACATAGCTGCTCCAGCCTAACATTGGTGGGGTTGTCCAGAGAAGTGACCAAATCCAGGTGAATGCACAGCCCATCACTGCATGTTTGTGGTGAAATCGGAAATCTCCCATGGGTTTGCAGATGACGATATACCTTTCGAAGGCCAGGATCGCCAAGGACCAAAGCCCCACAATGCCTGAGAGAGATCACTAAATGGTTAGTATGTGTGGAATATGATTTCAAATTGCTGTGCTATTACATAATCTAGCAGCTTTCTGTGCTTAACTGCTAGATCTGAAGTGCCGGGTTTTCCTGAGCTATACTACTTTGTCCATGTAAGGACAGCTCCGTAGAATGAGCTATATTCCAAGCAGCTGTCTTGCAGAGATGTCAAGCAAGCAGGTAAAACCAGCAGGGAAAAAAGCTTTCACAGTAGCATCCTTTTTTGATTAATATAAGAATGGCCAGACTGGGTCAGACCAAAGGTCCATCTAGCCCAGTATCCTGTCTTCCGACAGTGCCCAATGCCAGGTGCCCCAGAGGGAATGAACAAAACAGATAATCATCAAGTGATCCATCCCCTGTTGCCCATTCCCAGCTTCTGGCAAAGAGAGGCTAGGGACACCATCCCTGTCCATCCTGGCTAATAGCCATTGAATTTATCCTATATGAATTTATCTAGTTTATCTAGATTATTATTCTTATTTATGTTATGATTGCACCTAGGAGCCCCAGCGTTTCTTGTTTATTTAACTCTCTATTAATTAATCTGGGGCTGTCTGAAAGGATACACTGTATTTCCTAGGACATACAGTTTCCATTTTCTAAGGCAGTTTTCACGTTTCTCAATGGAGTTTAGCTAGGATGCCTTAACAGATATCAATACCATGCTTAGGCGTGCGCAGCACATTTCATTAGGGTGTGCACCCAGGGAGTCCCACCCTGCCCTAGCCCCACCCCCATCCTGCCCCCAGCCATTCCCTCCTACTTCCCGCCCCCTGACTGCCCCCCTCAGAACCTCCAACCCCCCCCCAGCTCCTTGTCCCCTGACCACCCCCTCCAGAGACCCCCGACCCTAATTGCCCCCCCCGGACCCTCCTTGCTCCTTGTCCCCTGATTGCCCTGACCCCTATCTATCCCCCACCCCTGACAGACCCCGGACTCCCATGCCCCATCCAACCCCCCCTGCTCCCTGACTGCCCCCTCCAGAGACCCCCCAATCCCTAACCACCCCCCTGGGATCCTATCCAATCCACCCTGCTCCCTGCCCCTGACTGCCCCCACCCCTTATCCAACCAGGGCTGGCTCCAGGTTTTCTGCTGCTCCAAGTGGGGGGAAAAAAAAAGCTGCAGCAGTGCGATTGTGCCGCTCCACTCTTCAGTGGCAATTTGGTGGCAGGTCCTTCGCTCCGAGAGGGACTTGCCACCGAATTGCCTCTGAAGACCCAGACGTGCCACCCCAATAGCGGCCGGAGTGCCGCCCCTTAGTATCCGTACCCCACCTGCCTAAGGCTCTGGGATGGAGTTTGGGTGCTGGGTGCAGGCTCCGGGCTGGGGCAGGGGGTGGGGGTGCAGGAGGGGGTGAGGGGTGCAGGCTCTGGGCTGGGGGTGGGATCGTAGGAGGGGGTGAGGGGTGCAGGCTCTGGGAGGGAGTTTGAAAGTGGGAGGGGGTGCAGGCTCTGGGAGGGAGTTTGGGGGGCAGGAGGGTGTGTGTGGGAAGGGGTGCATGCTCTGGGAGGGAGTTTGGGGATAGGAGGGAGTGCAGGGGTGAGGGCTGTGGGGCTGAGGATGAGGGGTTCATGATGCAGGAGGGGGCTCAGGGCTGGGGCAGAGGATTAGGGTGGATGAGGGCTGGGGCTGGAGTCGAGGGGTTTGGGGCGTTGGAGAGGCTCAGGGCTAGGGCGGAAGGGCAGGGTAAGGGCAGCCTGCCCTGCCATTAGGGGATGGGGGGCACTAGGACCCTGGGGCAGCAGACAGCAGTTGAGCAGGAATGTGCT
The DNA here is from genome assembly GCF_011386835.1 of Chrysemys picta bellii. Lineage (NCBI taxonomy): Eukaryota > Metazoa > Chordata > Testudines > Emydidae > Chrysemys > Chrysemys picta. The sequence continues at coordinate 4,614,225 of NC_088809.1, read as the reverse complement.
ACACCAGCAACACAAGCAGGCATGGGAGAGGCCTGCGCCACTTTCTTTCAGGCAGGGATGCTCCGGGGCAGGGAGACCTGCAGGGGGGTGGCAGACGAGACCCACGGGGGTGGGAGGGGGAGGGCGTGGCAGGCGGGGGGAGACCCGCGGAGGGGGGGGCAGGGGGGGCGGCCCGGGAAGGCGGGGGAGGGGCCAGCAGCTTGCTGCTACCGGGAGAGTGGACCCATTTGCCCACCCCTGCATTAGGGTGTGCCTGTGCACACCTGGCGCACTCCATGCACACGCCTGTGATACCACATATGGCATTGGTCACTGTCGGAAGACAGGATACTGGGCTGGCTGGACCTTTGGTCTAACCCAGTATGGCCATTCTTATATTCTTATGTATGGTACTCTGTTTGCTTTGCCAACTGCAGGAGTGTCTGAAATGCAATTTCTCCACTGGAGTGTTTCCACCATGACACTGGAATTTATGCATCATGTTCCTGATGCTCATAGAAATATTTTTTACAATTGATATAAAAGCACTGCAGAGTGGAATGACATCAGGGCAAATGCCCTGCACCCCGTTTCAGTGCCCCTTGCCCACACAGAGACACCTCTGCTGGCCACTGATTGTTCACAACAAAATGTATGAGAGCTTGTTTCTTCATTTTTGTACCAATACCATCACCAGAAACCTGACCATTCTGCCTTGTTAGCCCATGAACATCCAACCTAGCAGCTTGGGCAGCAGTAAGTGATGGAATCACAACGTATGTCATTATGATAAATTACATGTGATATAAAAATGTTCTATTTCTTCCTTTCCTGTTTTAAACACATCCCAAGACCAAACCTGAGGATCTGCTCAGCCAGTGTGTTCTGAACTCCCCAGGTGAGTAAGCACCTACTCTCCCATTCCGTGCCTGTGAGCATATAGAATAATAACAAATTCAGCATCATGAATAACACCCTGTCTTTGTTCTATGGGTTGAGAAGAGGCAAGGAGACATTTGATGGCCAAGGACATCTAATGAGCCACACTTGCTACTATAGTCTCTAGTCTTAGACCAGCTTTAGATCAAGTGCATTTGCACTAGCAGAAGACAGAGAAAGAGATTAGCCAGCTGATTTCTGTAAACATCCTTACCTGTTAAAGAGACCATGAAGCCTTCAAATTTGCACACCCTTTTGCCGAGCACAAAGAAGCCATTGATATTATTCGAGAAACTGATAGTGCTTCCAAAGAAAGTCACCAGCAGATCAGCCACAGCCAGATTCACCAGGATGTAGTTCAGTGGGGATCTGAGTTTCTTGTACCTGATGGAAACTACAATGACCAAACCGTTCACAAAGGAGGCAGAAAACACTACGATGCCCATGAGCACAGCCACCGATGTGTAGATGCTTCTGGGAGCCAGGTGAGGCCACTGTGGACCATCAAAGGCACTGGGAGTTCCGTGTTGCACAGGAGCCTGAGAAGTGTTTGAAACCTGCATTTCTCTTCAAGGGGATGAAAAACATACACCTGCAAAGACAAAGCAGGTGACCTATCTGAAAGGGCAACGGACCCTCTTTATAAAGCCAGGGGCTTAGGGACCCCAAAGAGGATCTGTAGATTAAAAAGGCTTAAGGTGTTTTAATACAGAGTTTTTATAATCAGCTCTTTACTCATAAGGGGATAGAGAGTCACTCACAATCTGACGGGTGAAAGCAACATAATTTAAATGAGTGGATTTTGATTGTGCTTTTTCTAGTAATGTTAATGGCTGCAGACACATTTTTATAAACACAACCTTTTTAGAGCCTAATCCCCACCAATGTTGTATTTGAGTTGCCTGGCATATAAATGATCACAATCTCTTGTGTGCTCATGGTGGTTATTGTATTTAACTTGCATTTCAATCAGTGGGCTTTGAGTGCAGGAATTGAAATACATAAATGCTGGTAATATTATTATTAATTAGTCTGTATTGACACTAGCACCTAGAGGCCCAGCCCCATGGAGCTGGATGCAATACAGACATATCACAAAGAGAGGACCAGCCCCAAAGAGTCTGCAATCTATGTATAAGACTATAGACAACAGGTGGATAAAACAACAGTTGTGGGGAAGCACTAGGAAACAGTGAGCTTATACCAATCAGCATTAAGGGTCCCTCTAGGGGTGTAGGGAGCAGAATAGTCCTGGATGTTGTAAGTCTGTGAATAAATACGCTTGGTCTCTAATGAGAGAGACAATGGAGTTTTTTTGGTTAAAGTGCTTGCCAGGAAATATGGTCTTGCTGACTGTGTACCAGTGGTGTTAGGTTAGGTTGGCTCACCCCGGTGACTCTGCACAGAATGCACCATCATCAGAAGGTCAGCGTTTCCTAAACGAGAGCACATCATCTTTCAGTATATTGACCTGCAATGGGCCCAAATGAGATTCTGTGGTTTTGGCTCAGAGAGGCTCTGTGGCATGTCTGTACTGCAGCAGGATAATTGTGATTCCAAAGGGGAAATCATGTTCTCCATTTCCTACCACTTGCCACCCCGTCTCAAAATCAGAGACCGTGACTGCATTTGGCTCATTTGGGTATTGATACCAGAAAGCCCCAAAATGTGCTAACATTAGGATGAATTCTTTAAAGTGGCCAGTGGAAAGAAGCCCTTGGGCGCTTCTCTGGCTGAAAGGTCAGGCACAGAGAGCAGTTTATGTCCTCATAAGAATGGCCAAAATTGTAAACCAGGGAAGGGCTGGCTTCATAGATCGGTAATGAAATAGCTGGGCACACAAGGCTGTCCCATATAGTGTGTGCCATTGCTTCGTAGACTCCTTTTGAGTTTTTTTTATAGGGTTTTTGAGAACAGAGCCTGCTTCAGCTGCTGAAGGGTTTGCAGCTAAATCAAACAACCTTGGTATGTTTTGGATTGGAGTGGTCCTAACCTAGGGAGATGTGTGTTAATAAGAGGCATGTGTGTGAGATTCCAGCCTGAGAGAGCGAGACCAATGCAGGCCTGCTCACGCTCATAGACTTTATTAGCTAGACCTCCTGCACATTGCAGGCCTCAGACCCTCACCCACCCACTCCTGTAATAGACGTCTAACCTCTCTCTGAGTTACTGTAGTCCTCAAGTACGTGCCAGGAAATACAATCTTGCTGACTGTGTATTTGTCTTGTAATACCAGTGTAGATATAAGATTAAGGAGAGAGATAAATGAGGTTGGTTAAAGCAGGCTAAATCAGTTTTGCTATTCAGGAAGCTGTGGGTAGTGAACCACACACTAACCCTTTCAGACTTGGTCTCGGTGGACCCAGTGCTCAGACTTGCGGCCTAGTTAGGTTTCTAAATGGCCACTACCCCTCTGTTTGCAAATATAGATGTCTAACTTTACTTTTAGATGTTTCTCTGAGGCTCATCACTGTAGTGGTTGACTATATCACACCTGTTAATTATCTTAGCCTCCCAGCATTCCTGTGAAGAAAGGAACAGTTGTCTCCATTTTACAGAGGGGGGAGGGTAATGAGACACTGTGCTTAAGTGATGTGGCCAAGGTCACACAGGAATGATTGTGACAGAACTAGGCATCCAAGCCACATCTGCTGCATCTCAGTCCAGTGCCGTACTTAGACCATCTTCGCCTTTGTAGCTCAATGTAGTTTCCTTTGAAGCCCTTCAGTTTTTTCCTGACTGTATATTAACTAACAGCAAAGAAAGAACAGAGCAGCGGGCCCAATTCTGCACCCAAAGCTACCAAATGATGTAAATGGGAATTTTAGGTGGGTAAGGTTGCAGCAGGATTGGGCCTTCAGTGTTTTTAATAGAGGACACAGGTTAGAACTGAATTGAAAAGAATATATATGAAATGCCTTACCTAGACTGACGGTACTACAAAGCTAGGGAGCTGTTCTAATGATCTGATTAAAGTGAGATTTATTGTCCAAACCTGCTGGGGAGGAAGAGACAAAGAGCAGAATACAAACTATATGCAGCATGGCAGCGTTAGTTGGTAGATTTAGGGGGAGGTTTTCAAAAGTGCCTAAGGAGCAACGTCTTCACTGACTTTGAATGGGATTTGTGCACTTAAGTCCCTTGGGTCCTATTGAAAACATCCTCCTTAGAGTTTGTTACTGTACGGTGAAAATATCAATGTGCATGTGAAAAGATAGCTGCAACGTTAATGCTCCCAGCCCTCGTATGCCAGATTAATTATTGTTTGTCTAGTGTAGTTTTAAATATTTCAAGTGATGGGGCTTCTCCCACTTGCCCTTGGAGAGTATTGCACAGTCAATGAGATCTTGATGTTAGGGTGTTTTTTCTGATATTGAGTCTAAATGTTCTGTTCCTTGTCTTTGTCCCCTTTAGTGATACCTCCCTGGACTGCAAACCAGTTGTTGCATGGAGTCACAGCAATGCTCTTAATCTTTTAGGACAAACTTTCAAACCCTGTATTTGAAATCACACACCCCCCCCCGCCCACCCACACACACACACTTAGTACGTCTACTGACTGTTTTCTGCAAACAGGCTTGTAAAAATCCATATCTGGGTGTTGTGCCTGCAAATCATTTAGTGCCAGAGGCTGGTTTGAAAACCAGCCTCTGTATAAATAATAATAAGACCTTGCTCTTATGGTGCTTGTTATGCATTGATCTCAACATCTCAAAAGGCGGTCAGTATCATTATCCCTACTTTACAGGTGGGGATCCTCAGGCACAGATAGGGGAACTGACTTTCTCAATATCAGCCTGTAGGCCGGTAGCAGAGACAGAAATAGAACCTATGGCCCTTGATTCCCATTCCACTGCTTTATCCACTAGGCAACAGTGTCTCCAACTGCATTAGCTATAATGGAAGGTAGGTAGAGTCCATTTCTTGAGTCTCTATATGTTCACAAATCAACCTCATTTTACTTAGCTGAGAGGTCAGCTCCTGGCTGCCTTACACACTCGAATGCTCTGGGGGGGTTGAGTAGGCAGGGATGCAGTACCGTGTACTTAGATTGTTTTCTCTTTGGGACGGGGACCATCTTTTTGTTCTGTGTTTGTATAGCGCTTAGCACTGTGGGGTCCAGGACTGGGGCTCCTACATGCTACAATATAATTTATTAATATTATTAATTAAGCATTTTAAAACACAGTACAATGTCCTGTATGCCTGGGAGCCAGATCCCCAGCAGGTGTAAATAGATACAGTACAACTCCCTTGAGTGCAGCTACTTTGATTTACTCCAGCTGAGGATCTGGCAAATGGCGTTGTGATCATGCGATGGAATTAAATATAATCTGATATTTTAAGGGGACTTTCTCAAATTATTTATGACATTTAATATGTAGCATCTTATTCACCAGCGTTGCGGGTATGACGCTGTGAAACAGTCACTCAGTGATTTTTTACATATGAAATATATTTTCAGTGGCTCTGATATACAGCAGGTATTGCTGGTCCTGGGCAGGTATGTTCTGTACTGAAAATATTAATTCTTGTGTGTGAATGAGCAAATACGAAAAAGGAATAGGTTTGGGAACTTTGGTATTTGTGAGCATTACCCAAAATGCGCTGTAGGAGGGGAGATCTTGATTTTAATAGTATATGCCAAAGCCAATGCATACGCAGCCTTTATTTTTATTTTGGTAAAAAGACAAGTCAAACCTAGTACATTAAATAGAATACATGCTCTTCCCCGCTTCATAAATTCAGTCCAAAAATAATATTTAACCTTTGATGTTACAACCAAATATTGATACAAACACAGAGGATTGCAATAAAAACACCAGCCAACCAGTTTTACGATGCAAGTCAAGACCTAAGCATCTCCCCTATTCCCAGGAGGAACATGGAGGTCACAGAGAATAAGGGTGCAGGAGTATTAGATACAAGTAAGAAAATTACAAAAACAACCTTCTCCAAGGTGTATGTGGTAAATTTGTCCCAGGGTACTAGCTGGAGAACTCTAGTACATGAAGCTGTCCTTAGACCAAGACAGGCTTTAGATTAAAAGCTGAAAGGCAGACACTTTGGGCGGGGCGGATGGGAGGGGAAACAAGGTTTGGAGCACTATTAATGCCCATTCAGTCTGTCAGTTTTTAAAAACATACTTACTCTACAATCCAGTAAATATCTGCATTATGGAGCTGACTGTTGAATAGTTGAGAATCTGCTGTGGCTGGCTGGAAAATCTCTACTAACTGTTGGAAACTGCAATGCATTTGGGGTAGCTGTGTAAACATAGACACTGACTTTTTTGTTGTTGTCATTTAGCTCATTTTAAGCAATATCAAGAACAACCTAATGCTCAGTTATTTCTTTGTCTATAGAGTGTGTGAATACAGGAAGCAGTTGACAGTGCTGTGAATCGCCACATAAACTTCTGATTTGCAACTGGAGCTTTTTTGTAAGAACACAATCACGCACTTTGCAACAAACAGAGGATAGCTAGCCAAGATGAGTTAAGTGTCCAAATCTAGTATACAATTAGTTGCATATCCTGTATTAGGCTAGGCAGTTGATAAGTTGGTCCTATGTACACTGATGGGAAAACACATGCAGTTTGATATTCAGTAACAAAGAAGGACTCATGAGAAGGGACTCTTGAGAATATTCAGTAGAAGGTTTGAAATTCAAAGTTACTGCCTTCATTTGAGATGCTGAATAAAAAAGGCTAGTATTGTTAAAGAGCCAGTGCTCCCTAAGCTAGATGCCACCCTCTAAATAGGATCTTCACCTCTGGTACCAATTTAGCTACTCAGCGTCTTGAACTCTGAATATAAACCCTTGGCAAATAAAGTTAAATCTTCCAAATCTACAGAACTCAGCTCAAAGTAGAATTCCACAGGTAGCTGTAATCTCATCTTTTGTATAAAATGACTTTAGAAATATTTCCTTGCTCATTTATGTAGCTTTTATTTGAACAGGAAATTCACAAATTTTTCACTGCATTCCTTACCGCATATTGGAAATATTATTTATCAATCATCTTAAGAGCCACAGAGTATGTTGTACCATTTGGTTAAAAAAACAACAACCCATGCACTGAAGCACTCTCAGAGCAGCCATATTCCTTTTAAAATGCCTCCCTGGTAATGTTACCAAATAACTCCTTTTAGTGACACTAGTGGAAACCTCTGAACCCCACTCTGGGTTTTTTCCCCACAATTGTAGTGCTTTAATTTTTCAAAGCGATGGACAGACCTCACACTGTCCCAGTGAGGTAGATAAATATCATTTTACAGAAGGGGAAGCAGAGGGAGAGCAGCTAAGTGACTTTGCCCAAGGCCACACAGCAAGCCACCGGCAGAGCTGAGATTAAAATGCAGATGTTCCAACTCCAAAAATTAATCCATTAGCTCGCTCTGCTCTTGGTTTTAATTTTGCACCTTTGATTTTCCCCACTAGGAAATGCCTCTTTGTTGCTTAGTTCATCTACTCCTGCTGCTTAGCCCCCAGGTGGATTCATAACTCTTTTTGAACCCAGCAGGTACTTGTAATGTCACAGAGAATATCTACTCTGAGTTTCTGTCGCGGTCAGTATGTTTTGTAAAACAATCCTAAGGAAGCAAAACAATAACATTTTTTAGTGATGCACTTGTAACATTCCAACATTGTCCCATTACAAATTGGAAGCCAGATCCTGCTCTTCACTCGGCTGACTTCTGTAGGATTCCTCACATGAGCAAAACAAGCAGGATTTGGCCCTTGGTTTTACAACTGGCAAAAGAAACATTTTTTTTTTCTAGGTAGAATCAGCTGCCACTGAGCAATTTTTGCCCCTGAAGTGCTCTGAAAAGGTAAGACCATAAAAAAAGTGCATAAAATCCTAAATGATTCGTCTAGTGCCTGTGAAAATTGACACAACCTCAAAGGAGGTGAAAGTCTGTGTCATCTTCGTTGTCATTCCAGCATCTGAGAGTTTGAAATGCGGCATAGTGGACTGAGCACGTGATTACTGTACAAATAGGGGGAGACTCAGAAGCTGAACCTTTAGAATTCACCTTTTTTTCCCCCTTTTTATTTTGGGTTCTATTTATAAATATTAACAAATCCAACAATAAGTACACGTAGATAATACTGAAATACAAAATTCTTGTAGGATGCAGTTAAGGACAATTACTGCAGCCTTCACATTGTAGCAAAACATTGGTATCAAACATTTAACAAGTTCTTGCATGACAACAACCATCTTGCATGCAATTTCTATATACAGCCCAGTTAAAAAAGACAAATACAAAATGAAAAAATGCACACGTTATGTCCCACTCCACATTAGGCATAAACTAGCGTAATGGCAAAATATATGCTTAAACAAACGGTACTTTTAAAATAACTTTGACAAAAAGGGAGAGTCCCTATTATTCATGGCCATTCTAAGAGCCTCATTATCAGAGCCCTTGAACACACGCAGCTCCCATGGACTCCAGTAAGAGCTGTGGGGGCTCAGCACTTCTGAAATCAAGCCCTAAATATCCTGCTATATTTTAAAGTGCTGGAAAAGTAACATACATGGGCAAGAGAGAATTGGTGAGATCATCTAACTTGACACACTGTTAGCATTCAAATAAAATTCATGCATATCTGCATAATTCACTACAAATATTACATTGTTAAAAAGACCCTAAGAAGGTTTTCCCATATCTAACAAGGTGTACTATTATTATAACTTTGAAAAATAAATGTAGGTCTAAAGAGATCTGATTGATCCCCAAAGTGGTCTTCAGCCCAAAAATACATGTTTATGAATTACTATGTAGTAGAGAGTAAAGACTTGAATGTAACTATGAACCTTTTCAATAATGCATGTGTTAAAGGCTTCTGAAAATTCTGACAACATGCAGCATTTTGCAGTTAGTTTAGCTCATTTGTGACTTCTTGTGTTTGCAGAAAAACTTGTGAACTGTCTTGGACATGGTCAGGAAAATAGAACAGTGTGGTTAATGAAAGAAAGAGAGGAAACTTTGATCCAGTGTATGGTGTGACTGGCCGAGTAGAGAAGTTTGGTTTGGGAGCTATGAGCTTTTTATTCAATTGGATCCCTCTCAATAACTCAGACTTGCACATTCCACCAGGGATTGATAGTTCTCCCACAAAACTACCGATGGTGTCAGTGGGGCAAAATCAGGGCCTAAGTCTTTGGACACTGACTGAAGCCAGACCGATGCAAAGAACAGATTTGTAGAAAGGAATGGATAATTGGCCTACCTGGGGAGTTATGGAGTTACATACACTGTTACGAAGGCTGAATAAAGGAAGAGACAAGGCCAAATTCTCTGTCCCTTACACGTGTGTAATGCCCACTGGAGTCCATGAAAGTTGTTGTGCATGTAACCAAAGGCAGAATTTGACCCATGGCACTTACTGTAGCATCAAGTCTGCCTCTTCTTGCCCTTCTAGCTAGTGGCAAGTCTTCGGGGGTTCTGTTCATTCTCACTAACCGGAATGAAATGTTTGCACTAACGGTAAAATCTGAAGGTAAGTTTCAGTGAAAAATAGTCCTGTTCAAACCAGCTGTTTGACAGGAAGAAAGGCAGATTCATGGTTTCCTAAAAATAGCAGCTGCATGGAAGTGCTAGTGTGAAGTCCCACTGTCTGTAATAGAGCAAGAGTAAGTGCTGGAATGGAATTGTCTGTTGATTTTCTGATCTTTCTTAAATATCAAAACTTCTCTTAGCAAATGTGAAGCCTTGTATTATTCCTGGTGAGGCTGCACGTGCCTACCGTTCCCAGGTGGACATATATAAGGAAGCTATTGCCTTATATAGCTGCACAGCCCTTTTAGCATACTGGTATACTTCATCTAGATTATCAGACAGAACAAGCATTACATTTCTGAAAGAAAAGCAAACAGTCCTTATAGATTATTGGAGAAGACGATCATTCCAAAAGGTAGTGTTTAAGTGCATAAAGACTGTTCAGGCCCAAACCACAGAAATTGACAACCAGAAATGTGGCACAGTCGCCTCAGTAAAATAGTTCCATGTTTAATAATGCTTTTTGCTCATAGTAGCTACACAAACAAAAAGTGATCCATTCATTTTGCAAGGCAGCAAGAAGATAATTCAGTATATCAAATAGTTAGCAAATAAGTCACAATTCTAGTGCATGCAGGCCTGTTTTCTCTCAATTGACCGTGTGTATGTGTGTGTTGGAGAGAGGGGGTGCTCAGAGACACCTAGGAGAAAACCCGAGGGGAGCACACCCACTGAACAGAGAAAATCAATTGTGTCTTGTTCAGTGGTATTTCCCTGCAGCCTGACCAAGCCACTCTTTCTTGCTGACTTAGTATCCCTTTTAATGTAGTAAGTAAACTAGAAGTCCAAAGGCATGAACTGTTCCTGGTTCTGGTTGTGAGAGAGAGCTGGGCTATCTTCGGGGTCCCGGGCCTGTCTTTAGGGTCAATCGCTGAGGATGGCCCCCGGCAGCTCGTTCGTTAGTGTGTGCCAGCGCTCTATTTTCTTGTCCTTGTTTTTCAGGCAATCAAACCAGTGCTTCAGCCGCTCACCTTTGGCGTTAATTCCTAACACTACTCCACCTTAGCAGAGAGAAAGAGTGAGAGAGAGAGAGAGAGTCAGCTCATTCCACAGAGGTAAGCCAAGCTGTGCCAGTAAAGACAGACAGAGAAGTCTGTTACTGACACTTGTTCAGCTATCCAGCGAGATGTATGCAGTGTGACATTGCAAAGCTTTCCATGCTCCTTGGTAGCTATTGGAAACAGCTGTTTAGAGGGGCAAGTGGCAAGGGAGTCCTCACTCTCACACACAGGTACATTTTCTTCCTTTTAGCGTGGGTGGGTGATGGCTACTAGCGAGCATGATCAGTGGGTAGATGAAAGCTTCCTGGCGAGATTATCCCGGCCCCACTTACTTAGAGCTGGGCGTGGAGGAAGGAGTACATCTTTCAAGCACTGCTAACAGGCTTGCCTCTGTCCCATGCTGCCTTTATGATGCTGCCCCCCTCCTCTGAGTTTAATACTCTCAACAATGTGAAATGACAAGTGATTTGTTTGTCTAATTTGTTGCCATCTTGATTTAACAGGTCCCTGTATGTGGGGAGGGGTTGGGCTAGGATCTAGCCAAGAAAAGGAAAGTCCGTTAAATCCCATGCCAAAGTATTCTGTGCTCAGAGTAGCAAAGATGGAAGCTGGAACAGCCTGTCCTTTTCTAAGGATCGCCCAGAGCGGGACTGCAAATGCCCCTCTGATTCCAAAGGCATAAGGAGGTAATGAACTCTCCTTGGCCGTAAATCATTATGGCCACAAACAAAATGACCACTAAATACCGTAAAGGTGGTTTGAAGCTTTTGCATTCAACAAAGACATATTAAGCCTCCACTTTCACTCGTCTCTGGCTTTCAGAAGAAAAGGCTTTGAAAATCAAGGTGGAGTGGAGACAGGCTCGTCCTACAGGAGAGTGGGAAGCCAGAGCTGAGTGTAAGGGCTTGTCTACATGAATGCTTAGTGCGAGGGAATTACATCCGCCTGCCATACAAGTTCACTGGGGCACTTTAATCTACTCCCATTTCAAAGCAAGGCAGCAAAGTGCACAACAGAATTTGTGTGTGTGGCAGCAGGGTCCATGTGGGCAGGCTAGAGTGCGCTAGATTTCTACTCCTGCTTGCCGCAAAACTAAGTGGTCATATAGACAAGTCCTTAGTTGATTAATGTTAAAGGGCACATGCCCAAAGCAGCTTTAAACTTACTTCAAGTGTATCTTACTTACCAATAAAATCATTTGATTTTCCAATGTCATAATCCCACACAGTGACTTCTAAGGTCTTCTTTGCCAGGTCACCATGCTTTATTTCATAACAAAATTCCTGTTGGGGAGAAGAAACCAAATTCAGGAGGCAGCATGTCATCTCCAAAACTCTAGCTATGCTAGCGCAGTGCAGTGTGGTTTTACAGAGCATCCCCAATGCAAGGATCAAAATGTTTCACAGAAAATGCTTGTAAGCTACAGCAACAAGGAAGGTTTGAAGGTGCTATTTAATAGGACTGACTGAGTGGCTTGCAGAGCATGTCAGCTGGGTGGAACAGAGGAGCAGTTGGCTCTGAGGAGCTAGTGCATAAAGAATTGCATCTACTTACTGGGATCACTGCATATGCCCCTCGGTGTCATTTGTTTTCTGGGCCAGGGAAATTCTCATTTAACAATGACGAAACATATGCAAAGGGAGGTGAATCATGAGCCAATGCTTACGCTCTGTGTAGCGGGCGATTGAGAAGGAGAGAGCTTTAATTGTATATGACTGACACCCATTGGCCTTTCCAGGTGGTCCTACCACGGAGAGACCTAGCAAGTGGTGCACAGCAAGGTTTCTTTGTCACCTGCATTAACAGAAGTAGGTGAATGAGGAAGGATTGTCCAGTGGTGAGTGCACAAGTCTGGAATTTGGGAGACTGGGGCTTAATTCCCTGCTCTACTATTACCTTCCTGCATGATCATGGGCAAGTCCCTTAGGCCCTGACCTGCGTTAGACATCTAAATACCACTGAGGCTCTGGGCCTCAGTTTCCAGCATGTAAAATGAAGATTAGTAGCACTTCTTTACCTCGCAGAAGTGAGGAGGATCAATCATTAAAGACGGTCAGATGCTTGGATATGATGGAGGTGGGGCCATAGAAGTACCAAAGCAGATAAAGCAAAAGCTGTGCACCCAGCTGCACTAGCATGAGTCAGGCTAGATAACCACTGAGCTCATGTGAAAAATACAACTGCACAAACCAGACTTGTGTCCACTTCCATAACTGAGATGAGGATAAGGTGCCTCTACACCAGACCCATTGGGGGTGGCAGATGCAAGGATCCCAGCCAGAGGAGGGGTGTTTATTCACTGCTCAGATTGCAATAGAAGTATTTAGAAAGGCAAGCAGAAACAGAATATGATTGGATGTCCCGCAGCAGGGGAAATTGATGTGATTTATAGGCCTATCGTCTTGATGTATGAGGCGCTCATCAAAGAGAGCAGCATTTTAACAGCTATCAAATACAGTGTGGTGCAAAAGTACCTCATTGAATTCAGGGTTTAGTGTTTTCTTTTTCACTGCTGTCTTGTGCTTTGATTTCTTGTCCTCATCTGGTTTCAAGTAGCTGTAATTATAATAAAGAACTTGGTCAGAACACACAGCCATCTAGCTGACAGTCAGCATCTCTTTTTTATTCAGTTGAGTTGTATTCCCAGCTTTGCTGGTGACTCACTGTGTGACCACAGGTAAACTAGTGGCCTGCCTTGAGCTATGGCTTCCTCTTTTGTAAAATGGAGGTATTATTTCTTACCTACCTTGGTTAAAGTTCTTTGAGATCCTTGAGTGAAAGTCATTGCAGCAGTGGAAAGTAGCGGTTGCAGCAGTGGAAAGTAGCATATTGGCCTCTGGCTTTAAAAAGAGGCACTGCTTGATCTCACGCTGAGCAGCTGTTCAGATTGTACTAATAGTGCAATGGTCATACCACACTCCAGTCCCTAGAGGTCACTAGAACTGCATGCACTGCACAAGTGTGCTCTGAATAATTCCTGCCTCCAGAAATGCTGGCTTAAATCCCAGTTAGCCATGCATCAAAGACTCTAAAGTAGAGTACCAGTCCATGTCCAATGGCACAAATCTAGATCCTTGCTGAGATACAAAGAACGTTTGTGAATGAGAGAAGACATCAGTACTGCCATCCCCAAGCATTCAAAAATCTTGAGTTGGGTTCCTAGGTCCAGTTCAGTGCAATGTCCACTAGGTCATGGTGCCTTCTAAAGAAATACTAACTTTAAAAACCCCCACATTTCTGCCTGAACTGTTTTTTACCCACTAATGTTACAAGCATCACCTCAACTCACTTTTAAATAGAGTAGCAGGAACAAATATGCTGGACAGTACTTTGCGTGGAGCCAGTTTGTTCTGCTGTTTGTGTGCGTGTTACACATAGCAAAGAAAAATAAAATAAAATCGTAAGGGAAGAGTGTTGAGCCTGAAATCTTTTAAGATTCACGAAGAGTTAAACATAGTTCAAGTTGACACTGCGCCTTTAAAATCAGTTCTGTTTTCCTCTCATGTTTTCCGTATCTCACTCGTATTTAGGATTTATGCATAAAAACAGCATACTTTTCTAACGGCTCCTGCTTCTTAGTCATGCCCTGAAGCCATAATCTCCTGTTTGTGTTAGCACAATAGGCAACTGCCAAAATGACTGTGTGGTAACAAACAGGGAATTATATTACTTTGGAGAATATGCAGCCGGAGCCGATGAGCACTTAAAAAAACCCCAAGGATTTATTTTTATGAAAAACACTCCCATTCATAAAAAGCAATTAAGTAAAAAGCAGAAAACATAATGTGATTGATTGCTGTGTTAACAACCATTACCAAAGCAACACTTGAAGATGGCATCAAATTCAAAGAATAAATCTAACATTGCAAACTTTCTTCTCAGTGACTGGAACGTAAAGTGTGAACAGAGATGGTCACCTGGCCAGGAAGTGCACCTTGCTGGTGGCTTTCACCACCTCGCACAAGAAGTGGAAGCAGTGCCTGGCAACCATTCTGCAATACCAAAGCGCGAGGCAGATCATGAGGAAGCAGATTCATTCATGTTCTTGCATGTTGCTCATTCAAAGTAAGCACTCAGAGTAAACAGGGTGCTAATGTGGCACTTGGACTCAGATATTGCAGTTCTTTGACCAAGGTATTGCCAGGGCCGGTGCAAGGAAGTTTCGTGCCCTAGGCGAAACTTCCACCTTGTGCCCCCCCGCCCCCCAGCCCTGCGGCAGCTCCCCGCCCACCCACACCCTGAGGCGCCCCCCCCCGACAGTTCCCCCCCCGCACCAGCTCACCCCCCTGGGGAGCCATGCGGCAGCTCCCCCACCCCAGCTCACCTCTGCTCTGCCTCCTCCCCGAGCACGCCGCCCCCGCTCTAATTCTCCTCCCCTCCCAGGCTTGTGGCGCCAAACAGCTGATTGGCGCCGCAAGCCTAGGAGGTGGGAGAAGTGGAGCGGCGACCGTGCACTCAGGGAGGAACACTGTAAAAAAAAAAAAAAAAATTGGGGGCACCGCTTTTTGGCACCCCCGAATCTTGGCACCCTAGGCAACCGCCTAGTTCGCCTTAATGGTAGCACCGGCCCTGGGTATTGCTCTGTTCTCAGGGTAGATGAATTCTATTTCAAAACTGGGGTTGGCCAAAAGAAGAGCTTCATTCCCATGCCTAGAGTTGCCTTGGAGCTGGGACTGGCCATGTGTCTGATGGTGCCAACTCTTAAGCTGTCAGGAGATGTGACTATTTCAACTTTCAGTGCAGGGCTGGCCTTACCATGAAGCGAACTGAGGCGGCCCCTTCAGATGCCAGACTGTGGGGGGGCGCCACTAGGACCCAGAGTGTAGAAAATTGTGTCTGCTCTTGGTGCATATGTATCCTCTCTGCTCTAGATGCACAGAGATGGTGGAGTGCTGGGCTGGAGGAAGGAGGGCACAAGAGACATAACTGGCAGGC
Source organism: Chrysemys picta bellii (assembly GCF_011386835.1). NCBI lineage: Eukaryota > Metazoa > Chordata > Testudines > Emydidae > Chrysemys > Chrysemys picta. The sequence continues at coordinate 4,598,798 of NC_088809.1, read as the reverse complement.
AGGAGAAAAGGTGAGAGGAAATAACAAAGCAGCAGGAGCTGCAGGGAGAAAGAGGAGGAGGAGCCTCTTATGTACCTCTCCAGCACCCCCAGGAGCCTGGACTGATTCACACCAGCTTCTCAAGGAGCTTCCTGTTTCCTACTGCTTGTCTGAACCCACTTGAGGAGAACAGGCAATCAACTGAAGTAGTAGGAGCCAGTTAGGCCCTTAAGACGCTGATCTCTTCCCTCACTCAGGCCCTGCTATCAGTCTGCTTATTTAACACCTTCATTTGAGTGTTGAGAGCCACTATAACTGGCACAGAACAGCAGTCATGAGTGAAAGAAGAAAACGCCCCTCTGGGGCAGCATTCAGAAAGTAAAGGAAGCTTTATTATCTAAGCAAGAAGGATCTCTCCTGAGATACATAGTCACAAATGTTTACGGTGAGCCTTCCAGCCCCAGTGAGGATGTGAGTGGTGAGGAGATGCCTGATCTTCCAATTAGTCAGAGTGCAGGTGACCTGGCACCTAGTGCAGCATCCATATCTCCATCTCAAATCTGTAAAAAGCAACAACATCCTGTGGCACCTTATACACTAACAGACAAGTATTGGAGCATAAGCTTTCCTGGTTGAATACCCACTTCGTCATGCATCTGACAAAGTGGGTATTGACCCACGAAAGCTTATGCTCCAATATGTCTGTTAGTCTATAAGGTGCTACAGGACTCTTTATTGCTTTCCATCTCAAATGGATGTAACCATGCACATTCCTGAAGAAAAGTGTAAATCAGAGAAGAGTGTGGTGGAGGTGCAAGAAACAGTTGCTGCTGAGTTTAGTTCCTTAAGTCTAGATGATCCAGGACTGTGGACCCACTTGAGCAGTAGCCTGAGGGACTTCCTTGTACTGCATGGGCCAGAGCAAGTGAAAAACTTCATGTTCCCCAAAGACAATGCAAATAGAAGTTTCCATCCAACACATTACTGGCGTGAAATCCCCAATGGTGACAAAGTAGAGAGGCCATGGCTTATGTACTCAAAAACCCAGAATGCTACATACTCTTTTTGTTGTAAACTCTTCAGTGTTCCAGCCACATTGGGTTCTACAGGAACAAAGAACTGGAAAAATCTGGCTAGAAATCTGGCATGCCATGAGAAGGCAGCAAATCACAAGAGAGCATTCCATATGTGGAAAGAGCTTGAGATAAGACTAAGGTTAAAGGCCACCATAGATGATCAGCATCAAGAGAAGATTGCATCGAGTCTCTTTACTGGCAAAATGTTCTGAAAAGGCTCTTTGCCACTGTGAGAATGCTTGCTACCCAAAACCTAGCACTGCGTGGCACTTCAGATCAGCTGTATGTGCCAAACAATGGAAACTTCCTTAAAATTGTGGAGCCGATGACTGAGTTTGATGCTGTACTCTAGGAGCATCTTAGAAGAGTCACCACCCAAGAAATGTACACACACCACTACCTTGGCAAAACAATTCAAAATGAGATCATACGGTTACTGGCAACAAACGTCGAACAGAAGATTATGGCAGATCTGAAGTCAGCAAGTTATTACTCTGTTATTCTGGACTGCACACCTGACATCAGCCATATGGAACAAATTACTTTAACAGTGCGTTTTGTAACAACAACAGAACTTAGTGAAAATGTCCCTGCAATGGTGACTGTCAGAGAGCATTTTCTAGAAATTTATTGACATTGATGATACTACAGGAGCTGGTATGACAAATGTGCTTTAAAAAGCTGGAAGATACGGGAATTGTGATAGCTGACATGAGAGGTCAGGGCTACGATAATGGTGCCAACATGAGAGGAAAGAACAGAGGAGTGCAGACATGGATCCGAGAGTTAAACCCTCAAGCTTTTTTTGTCCCATGCAGTTCTCATTTATTGAACTCGGTGGTCAGTGATGCAGCATCAGTTTCTAGTAAGGCTGCTGAATTTTTTAATGTAATTCAAAGCATCTATGTATTTTTCTCTGCATCAACTCATCGATGGCAAATTTTGAAGCAGCTTCTAGGACCATTCTCTCTGACACTGAAACCACTGAGTGCCATACGATGGGAAAGTCAAGTGGAGGTGATAAAAGCCTATCAAACACCAAATTGGGAAGACAGATGATGCCATAGTTGCCATTATGGAGGATAATGCTATGACAGGAACTGTTCGTGGGAGAACAGTGGTAGAGGGAAATGGAATCACCAGAAACATACATAACTTCACATTTCTGTGTGGCTTAGTGTGTGGCATGACATACTGTTTGAAATAAATGTTGTAAGCAAGAGACTCCAAGGTGTTGACCTTGATATATTTGCAGCAATGGAACAACTGCACAAAGCAAAGTCATACCTACAGTCTTACCGGTCAGATGAGGAATTTCAAAACATTCTGAAGAGTGCACAGAAGGTGGCAGAGGAACTTCACACTGAAGCTATTTTCCCACCCATTCAAGAATACAACAGTCACCGAAGAAGACGACATTTTGATTATGAGGCACAGGATAATCCCATAAGAGACTCAAACAACAATTCAAAGTTGAATTCTTTAACCAGGTGCTAGATTGTGCAATACAGTCAGTTGAAGAATGTTTCATGCAGCTCGAGGAACACAGCAGTATATTTGGGATGTTGTATGATATTCCAAAACTCCTCACTATACCTGAAGGAGACTTGCACCAGCAATGCAGGGCACTAGAGACAGTGTTGACACATGGTGACATGCGCGATATTGATGTGAGTGATTTAGGTGATGAACTGAAAGCCCTTTCAAGATACATTTCAGCAGGATCAACTCCAGAGACTGTTCTGGAATATATGTGCACAAATAAGATGACCACCCTCTTTCCAAATGCTTTTGTTGCTCTGCGCGTACTTCTAACACTTCCTGTAACAGTTGCCAGTGGAGAACGCAGCTTCTCCAAACTAAAGTTAATAAAAACACATCTACGCTCACAATGACACAGGAGAGGCTGGTCGGCCTTGCAACATCTCAATAGAGCATGAGCTGGCCCAGACCTTCAGCAGGAAGCAGTTCAAATCTTTGCAACCAAGAAGGCACGGAAAGCACCACTTTGATTATTCAAACAGATAAAAATGCCGGTATTTACTATGCAGACAAGAAAAGTTACATTTGCTGTTCAGGCGTTTGAAAGTTAAGTGTTACTTAAAATTTTTGAACAAGGCATTTTAAGTTATTCGTTCTCCTTTATTGGGTTAGGTAGCAGAGCAGTACCATAAGAGGAGTAGAACAGGAGGAAGGCAGAATTGACACCTTTCAAAATTTTGGCCCAAGCAAGGGAGCGTCATTTGAGCTCCCCGCCTCAGGTGCCAAAATGTTGTGGGCCGGCCCTGTTTCAGTGCATGGGAAAAAAGAGATGGTTGAAGACAGCAGCTGAGCACCCAGAGAAGTGTCTGGAGACAGAGTTTAGAGCTCTTCTCCTGCTGCCCTCTCCCTCTCCACCCCCCAAACCAGGAAAAGGGGGAGGGGAGCTCCAGCATGCTTCTCACATGCACACATTTGGATACCCCAACCCCCAGGCTCAGGGCTTTGTGTCTATGGCGTGCAATGAGGCTGCTTGTTCTCAGTTTCCCTGGCCTGGTCTCAGTGGCATTCACAAAGCATGCCCATTTTCTGCTCTTTTGGTCTTAGTGAGTTGTCTGTAGTATGAACTGAGCATGCCCATTCTCAGCAACTTCTCTCCGCTGGTCTCAGGGCTAGATGCCTGTGGCATGCCCATTCTCAGCTCCCTTACAGTCACAGTGCTGTTAACCTGTGCTATAGACCAAGTAGACCTGGTCTCAGCACTGGGGCCCAGCTCCACAAAGGGATTTAGGGATGGCTATGCTGAGTATTGCCACACCTAACTTAAAAAAAACAAGGAGCACCTTAGAGACTAACATTTATTTGGTCTAAAATCCACTTCATCAGATGCCTAAGATGCCTCAAGTACTCCTCGGTGTTTTTGCTGATACAGACTAACACAGCTACCACTTTGAAACCTGTCACCTAACTTTTAGATGCTCAGAAAATCACTAGAGCAACAACAGGCTCCCCAAAGACTGAGTTAGGCACTTAAGCTCCCTTGTCACTGAAGGGGGAGAGATAGTGACCTAAGAATGGGACCCACAAAAGCCAGCACTCTAGGCAGAGAACTTCCTGAGCTAACCCCTGGGAGATGCTGAGAGGGATGAGTACTAAGTCCTGCCTTTCGCTGCTTGTGAGCCAGACAGGAACCCCTCTCCTTGAGGCAGGTGACTTTGGTGCCTAAACTGTTTCTTGTGAGAGCATTAGGCAGCTGCCTAATGCCCCCAACCAACTGAGGAGAGAGGGGGAAGGAGCCAGAGGCCTTCTACATAATCTGCAGCCCAGTGGTTTGGATACTTGCCTAGGATGTGGTTCAATTCCCCAGCCTGCTTTCTGAGGAGAGATTTGAATAGACTTCTGCTGTCTCTCAAATGAGTTCCCTAATCAGCTAAGGGATGTTGTGTGTGGGTTGCTCTTCTTCTCTTGCTGAAGCTGTTTCACTTTAATTAATTAATTGGAGGATGGGCTATACTGATGGTGGGGGCCCCCTTCTCACCTGTTGGAGCTGTTCTGCTTTACTTAAGTAGTGTTTGGGCCAGCCGAAGAGTTAGAACCACTCCCTAGGAGGTGGGGTAGTCTGGTTCAAATCCTGGTTCTGCCTATTAAAGGGATTTGCACTGGGATTCGCTGCCTTCCAGGGGACTTCTCAGTGAGGTGGGAGCTCCCTGTTTGAATCCCCTGGCTTTCTTTGGAGGAGGTTTGTCCCAGAGAAGGGGAGAGTGTTTGAACAGGGATGTGTCGTTTCCTTCCCCCCCCCCCGCCCCCGAAGTTGCCTGGGAGGTGGGTGAGTACTCGGACCAGTGCTGTTAAACGTTAATAAATTATTTAGAAAAAGGGTAAACCGAGAGGTTGCAAAATTTGCAGATGATACAAAATCACTCATGATAGTTAAGTCCAAAGCATTACTGTTTTGATTACATAGTTGCATTATCAGTTGTATTTAGTTCGCTGACAATTTTGGTCAAAATTAGACTATGTTCTACAAGCTATGGCCCTTTGTATGATTTTTTTTTATTGGATGCCCCATAACATTTAAACATCATGTGATATAGAAAAACTGCACCACTTGCAGCATCTCCATCCAACCTGGGGATGACCATCAGATATGTGCCTAACTTGATAGCAATGAAATGTTTCTAGCTTATGGGTTACCCCTTAGTGCCCAAAATGGGTACAGGTTGGTAGAATAGACCCAGCTCACACAATTAGATCAGTAATGTCACCATAAATGAAGCCAAAGTCCCTTTGAAATGAAGTATTTCCAAACCTGCTCTAAAAAGGGTTAATGCCATGATCATCCTTTGCTGAAAAGGAGGGTTATTACATAGCCCTGAGACCCCAGCCATACCTGCAGCGTGTTCTCACATCATCATAGGCGTTGGCAGCCAGCAACCCTTTGAATCTTTTGCATGAAAACAGTCCAAAAGGTGAGTGGCTCTTTCTGGATTCCAACCAGCTAAGAGCTAACGGTGTGATATTTGAGGCCTGATTTTCAAAGGGGCTGAACACCAGAGTTCCCAGAACTCCAAGGAGACAAGCAGGTGCTTCACCACAACCAGATTTGCATCAGATAGTAAAATACACAGGAGTATAGCAGCCCCCTTTAATGGAGTGGCACCTTTTACAGGGGCATGGGGCAGGAGTCACTCCTACCACTGGCACAGGTGACCCACAGCAGACAGCAAGAGAAGAGCTGTGTGCATCCCAGCTAAGGAGCAGGGTATGGTCCCTCCTGTGCAAATGCCTTCATCTGGTTTCCAGTCCACAAAGACTCTGCCTGCTGCTACAGGGATGCAGCCGACAGGGATAGGAAATGGCATAAAGATACCTTTGGCACTGGGTGTGTGGGCATTTTTGTCAGACCCCTTATCTTCATGCCATACAATTCTATCAGCAGGAGCCTTGTTTTGGGTGTCACATCACTTTAAAAGAGCTCTTTGGGTCTTCCAATAACGGAAGTGTGTTTCGGGGAGGGAGAGCCCGCGCTCTGATGGGGATCGGCACATGGGCGCTAATGAGCACAGCATGCATGGCTATCCCAGCACTTGTCGGTGGAAATTCAGTGACCGAACTCCACAGTGGAATCTAAAGTTAAGCCAAGTTATCAGTGCTCCCCAGTCCCTGCACCCGTACAGCCTGTGCACAGCTGATAAGAGACAATGTACAATCTGAGAAGCCCCAGCAGGGCAATAGATCAGTCAGGCACTAATCAAGTTGTACTTGAAAGGGGAGGTCAAATCACATTGAGAACATACCGATTTAAAACTCAAATAGAACCCAAATTGGGCTGCCACTTCCCCCATGATTTACTAGGAAGGCTACCAAAGCTGAGGGCTGCTTTCCCCATGGGCTGTATTTACATCCTGACTCCTATTCCAAGGGGGAAAGCAGCAGCACACAAATATTGCATGGCATTCAGACAATATTTTAATATTGGGTTGCTCTATACCATGCACATATTTCCCCTGCTCCATTTACTATGCAGGGAAAGTGCTCTGGTTCTCCGAATGCTAGAAACTCCAGATCTGAGTCTTCATACAATAGTTTTATGGTCTGGGAAGCTCCTTGGAATATCATTTTCTCAGGCCTGGTCTACACACGAAAGGGGTTATGGTACAGATATACTGATACAGCTATATCAACCAATTCTCCTAGTGGAGAGACAGCTAATACCAGCTAACGAGTTATTTTGCTGGTATAGCTTATACCAGTTCCCCCGAATGAAATAAAATATTCTGGCAAAAGGACATTTTTGCTGATATAACAGTCTGCACTGGAGGTTTTGCTGGCATAGCTGTGTCGGCTAGGGAAGTGATTTTTTCACACTCCCAGCTGACATGGCTATGCTGGCAAAACTTTTAAGTGTAGATCAGGCCTAAGACTGGCATCTTCAAGAGCCAGCGCTAAAGGGAGAGAAGGAGCTTTCAAAAGAGTACATGTTATTTGGAAGTAAGGGCTTGTCTACATCGAAATGTAGGACTGGAATGGACCTCAATAGATCATCTAGTCCAGTCCCCTGCACTCCAGGAAGGACTATGTAATAACTAGACCATTCCTGACAGGTGATTGTCTAAGCTGTTCTTAAAAATCTCCAATGATGGAGATTCCACAACCTCCCTAGGCAATTCCAGTGTTTAAGCACCCTGACAGTTAGAAAGTTTTTCCTATTGTCCAACTTAAACGTCCCTTGCTGCAATTTAAGCCCATTGTTGCTTGTCCTATTCTCAGAGGCTAACGAGAACAATTTTTCACCCTCCTCCTTGTAACAACCTTGTATGTACTTGAAAACTGTTTGGCCCCCCTTAGTCTTCACTTCTCCAAATTAAACAAACCGAATTTTTTCAACCTTTCCTCATAATTCATGTTTTCTAGATCTTTAATCATTTTTATTGCTCTTCTCTGGACTTTCACCAATTTGTCTACATCTCTCCTGAAATGTGCCACCCAGAACTGGACACAATGAGGTGAGGTCTTATCCTCAAGGGGTAAAGTGGAAGAATTACTTCTCATTCTTGCATACAACACATCTAGCTGAAAAGTCAGCCCAAAGACCATTTCAGGTATCCTGGATCAAAGTACATTTTCAGAGGAACAAAATCCTGCAGCCTAGAGTGTTTATTAATTAGAGACTGGAAGGTAAAACTTCACGGAAATAAATCTACTCTGTCCTGCTGGAATCTGCCCTGAGGAATGAGGAAGCTAGCTAAATCACATGCCACTGACTTCTGAAATTGGCATCTCTGCTCTACATGCTCTCCTTTAATTGCTTGTAGTTGTCACAGCTGGAAAGGGCTTGGCAAGGAGAGCCACCGTGAGAATGGCATGGCTATTACAAAGGAAAACAAGACAGTCTGCCAGTGAGACACCAATTAAGTAGGGAGCAGGGAGTGCACTGATCTCCCTTTGGTGAAGAAATGACACATCGTTACCTGGGTGGAATCACATTCAGAAGGGAGTGAGATGCAGACTTGATGATGCACTAAACATGTGAAAACCCTTCGCAGGGGTTGAGAGAGAGGTGTGTGTACATACACACAATACACTCACCCTACCTCCTCTCCAGAAAGTGCTGAAATAAATGCTGAGTCAACATGTCTTAATTCTCTTAGGGCTAGTCTACACTGGCTGCCGCGGCAGCGCTTTAACATGGCTTGTATGGTCGCGGCACAGCGCTGGGAGAGAGCTCTCCCAGTTCTCTAAAAAACCCACCTCCACGAGAGGCGTAGCTCCCAGCACTTTCCAGAAGAAAGCGTAATCACCGCTCTCTTCCCTCAAGTGGCCTTCATCTGCACGTCTTGTCTTGCTGAGAGCAGCAATGTTGATGTTGTACCTCGAGAGTTCTCAGGTGACAAAAAGTGAAATACTCAAATGCAGAACAGCAATTGAGTCATCTAGTAGGGTACGGACATTCCAAGTTGTAAGAAACATTTTTGTTTTTTGACCACATTGGGAGTGATCCCTCTGGATCCAATCAGGTATGGTGGGATAGCCTTCTCCTTGGGCTGCCACCTTGACATGGTGGAGAAGCTTGCGTATACTTAAGACCTAAGTGCGATGCCATTGGGAGTCCTGTACTCCTGGTAGGGTAACCCATGGTGATAAGGTCAAAGGCGAGGTACCAGACAAAGTGCAGCCCAACACAACTCAACCCAGCATAAGACCCCAAAGGCAGAGCAGGTGGATGAAGCAGAATCACCTCTCAACAGCTGCAAAGATGGACGAAGGCTACAATGGAGGAGAAATCCCCGGTCTTCTTGGACCTCCTTGTCACCAGACACAGGCGCCTCTTCTGCCAAGATTTGTATGGCTGATGTGCAACGGCTCCCCCACATTAAACTACTCATGCGCCGGCTTCTCTCACAGGAAGAACTTTCCCCCCACCTCCACCCATAAAAGTCCTGCGGAGATGGGTGAGTGGCGACGCAGACAGGTGAAGTGATCACCAGGAGTTCCTACTCACAGGCACACATGCAGGCGGTGACCACAAGATGGTCGTCATGTGCCCCTGGACTGGGATGGGGGGATTTTCGGCAGCAGCGGTCACAGCTGAGCAAACCTTTTTAGGAACCCCTCAGCTCAACTCAGATGGGGAAGGGGCTAGAAAAGGTGCTCCAATATAAGAAGCATAACATATATTATGTGTTATGAGAAGCACAACATAATATATTATGTGTTATGAGAAGTTTATGTAGAGTTTGTTATGTTTGTCTTTCTGTATATATATTAAAAATGAATAAAAAGTTAATAGAAAAAAAAAAAGTAAGCGAAGACAAGGAAATTAACAAACCGCATTCTGAGAAGGGATTTTAATAGAACAAGACCACCCTGTGGAACACAGCAAACTTCCTTTGTGGGATAAAACCATCTTACAAGATTGAATCCGATTGTCTCAGTCATTGCTCAGCATCAATACACTTGACTTATTAATAACTAATCTACTATGAGCACAACAGCCATTTCACTGCCACAAAGCCTGAAATGTCGAGTCCTGGGCGTTTCTCTCTCACACAAACAGTGATTTAAAATTGAGGCTGGCAGGACGCACACACAGCAGAGAAACCAGCAAAAGCTGAAGCAGCAACAAGAAAAAAAAAATCAGAACTGTCACAGGACTGGTACAAAACACGTCTGCAGTACAGGGCCTTTCACAGAATAGACTGTCTTAAAAACACCCCCACACACTCAACCTTCCAGGTGAGATGGAGGTTTCCAGGCTGCTGTGAAGAGAGATTGATTTCAAAAGAAAGAATATGTTTTCCTTAGTTCTTCTTAGCTTTGTAATTGCCTTTTGAATTATGTTGTTTACTCCTGACCATGAGCACATGCCAAATGAACAGGATACTTGGAGCAACAGCTAGTTTCTTCCCCACCCCAAGTATGCACCAGGTTAGCTGAATGCACAGCCCACCTGCAGAGGAAAAGCTGAGCTCCTTGTTCCATTAGAACAAAGACACGATCCACACAGCAAAACAGCTTCAAATCTTGATTTTAAAGGGACGCGCCAGCCTGAATAGAACAACACTTCTCCTGAAACCAGGTGCACTCCAACTGAACCCCAATTCAGCAAAGCACTTAAGCATGTGCTTAACTTTCAGACCCAAAGCGTAAGAGCAGCCTCCACCCTCTTGGGATGCCTATACAAAATCCCTGTAGTGCTCAGTGCTCCAGGCATGCTCCTTCTATCCCTGCACACCCCCTGGGGGACACATTGCCCCTGCACTAGGAGATTTCTTTCCGGCCTCCTTTGCTATGTTCAGATATAAAACCCCATGCCTCAAGGCAAAAGCCAATCTCTAAGTACACCTCTACCCCGATATAATGCGACCTGATATAACATGAATTTGGATATAACGCCATAAAGCAGCGGTCCAGGGGGGCGGGGCTGCACGCTCCGGCAGATCAAAGCAAGTTTGATATAACGTGGTTTCACCTATAATGCGGTAAGTTTTTTTGGCTCCCAAGGACAGGGTTATATTGGGATAGAGGTGTATGAGAGAATGGATTTACATGGGGGCAGATTTCTCCATGTGACCACTGCAGCGTTCTTATACCTTCTTCTGAAGCAGCTGGTGTTGGCCACTGGCTGCGACAGGACACTGGATTAGCGGGGCCTTGGATCTGACTCTGTCTGGCAATTTCCATGTTCCTAGACATTTCCACAGCAGCCTGTCGGAGCCAGGTCTAGCTTCAGCCCCACAAGGAGTGGATCTGCTCAGTCAGGAGGTGCCATTTTATATGTGCACTTCTCTGGCTACACCCAGCACTTCACTCTTCCAGAAGTCTGGTCCTGAAAAATCATAACTCTTGAAGCTAAAAACGCTCTGCTTGAAATACTGCCCTGGTTTTTCTTCCCTGATGGAGCCAAGAGCATCGCTAACCCTGACCCACCATCCCCTCCAGCAGATGAAGGAGTCACTGATTTTATTATCTCTCTTGGAGAAAAAAACTGCCCTGCATCTGAAAAGGTTGCTGCTCCTGCATCAGAGCCCACCTATCATCATCTTGGAAGTACATTCGTTTTGCCAGATCCCTGATGTCTTGGTTGCAGGCCCCCTGAGAGCTGCCACAGCCCTTACTCATCAGGGGACCCACAACTTGCTCCCACATACTTCCAATGTGGGAAAATCACTAGAGCAAAAACTGATTAGGCCCCTAATTACTCTTTGCAGAAGGTTTGCCAGGTCAGCTCCAATGGCCTCTGCCTACTAACCCACTCCTAGATTTCCCAATAGTCCCTGAATACGACGACTCCACTGGTGGCACAGCTATTGGCAGGAGTGCATGGACGCACGCACATGCCATACACTGTATCCGCTGGTCTGATAGTGGAAACTTTTCCACCTTTGTTCAGCTGTTGCTGCTGCCCAGTCTTTGGGGGCCCAATTACATCACTGCGCAGGGGGCTCAAGGGAGCCATGTTGGGGGCATTCTGTTGATGTCTCAGAGGGAGAGGGAGAGGGACTGGTGTTTTTAGGACAAGGAGAGTCACCAGGAATGCTGCTGCTGCTGTGCTTGAAAGCCAGTCACCTTTTATAAACCAAACTGAATATCCTACCGAAGGCAGCTAATGCAGTGGTTCACTAGTTGGTCCTTCCACTGGTATGCCTGGAGGAATGACTCTGAGTTTGGAAGAGACTGCATTCACTTTCTGCTCTTCACAGCTGGTGAGCTTTTCCTCCCCAGCCTCCCAACCCTCCAATAAACTGCAGTCATGCTAAGGGGATCAAATAAAAAAGAATTTTTCATTCATGCTAGTTCATAGCACGGTTGCTTTCATTCAACATCAAAACACCCAGTCTGATGCTGGTGGGATCAGTGCCAGGAGCCAGACAGCAACATCTCTGGAATGGGAAAAGATTCCTATTTAGATGGCATCTGTCAGCAAGCAAAGCACTTGTGTGCTCCTGCAAAGGGCATGCGGTGTGTTACAGTGCGGCAAAATCTCCAGCAAAGAGCTGGCACTTGAAGCCCTGCTCACTCTGCTACAATATGTTACCGAGCTTAGCTGCAACAGAGCACTGGGAAGAAATATCTGATCAGATCCAGGGTGAAAAGAGGAGGGGCTTGCCCGTTCAGCGCATTGCTTCTGAAACCAGTTTGGGACTATAGGGTTGATGGTTAATGGTGCATTAAAGGGCTGGGGTGAGAGATGGTTTGAACAGCTTGTGCAATAGAACTGGGCTCCTTTGTCCACAAGATCTGCATCAGGGATGGGCAACCCACTGTGGTAAGATCCACCCTGGCCCAAATGTTTGACCCGGAGGCCACTTCACAATCTGCCAATAGACAGCTGGGCTGACTGGTCCAGCAGCAGCTGCCTCCTGAAACAAAGCCAACTCTGAATGTCAGGAGCACACGGTCATATGTAACTTATCACTTAAATTGGCCTCTGTACCAGATGATTGGAGGATTGCTAATGAGTAAGGTTAAGATTCTGTCACAGATATTTTTAGTAAAGTCAGGGACAGGTCATGGGCAATCAACAAAAATTCAAAAAAAGAAGAACAGGCCACCTCTTCCTGCCTGCGCTCCGCCCCAGGCCCTGCCCCCACCCCACCCCTTCTCCCAAGTCCCCACCCCTGCCCTGCCTCTACCAGCCCCGCTCCACTCCCACCATGCCTCTTCCTGCCCAGTTCCGCCCTGGGTCGGGGGAGAGATCCAGGCGAGGGCGGGAAGGGATTAGAGCTACAATTACAGTCGGGGGGGGGGGGGCACTAAACAGAGGGAAGAGAGAAGAGGAACAGGGAGAAGGGATGAGGCAGAAAGCTAGGAGCTATTCTGGAGCCTCTTGGTGGCCCTATGTGCATCCTTGTGCCCCACTGAAGTGGCACAGGGAGCGACAGGCATCTGAATACCCCCCATTCCCTGTGAGCCCTACCACCTGAAGGATGGGGTGGCCTCCCCCACCAACAAGGCAGGTTTGAAATTTTTACTGAGATCTCCCTGTGGCAACTGAAGGTTGATGCCCACAGGTCTCTGTCTGTGGGGAACTGCAGACCATGAGAAAGAGCAGCCACAGAACGTGCCATCGAGGTATGGTCCCTGTCACTGAGATAAGAGGTTTGATAGTGGATGACAGGCTGAACTGATACAGCCATTTCACTGATACAGAAATAAAGGGAGTAATGCTGACATTTATTTAACACTTTGTACTGTATTAACGTGTAAAACACTAACTTTATTGACACTGTCCTGCCAGTGGTCCTGTTGTTGCTAAAATGGGACAGGTCTCAGGGCTTGTCTGCACTTACAGCGCTGCAGTTGCGCTGCTGTAGCACTTAGTGAAGATGTTACCAGCACCGATGGGAGAGCTTCTGCCGGCGACATAGGCACTCCACCTCCCGGAGAGGCGGCGATGCATGGGCAGGAGAAGCCCTGCAGTGGACATAGCGCTATCTACACTGGGAGTTAGGCTGATAAAACTAGTTGCTCTGGTAATGCAGACCAAGCCTCAGTTATTGCTCACATCTACTGTACAAATACAAAGCCATTGATTAGCACTAACAGGCGCTAAGAGGCTAATTGAGAAGTTATTAGCAGGTGACTAAGTAACATAGGGCTTCATGGGGGACACACTGGATTTGGATGACTAGGATTTCCGGATAAAGGGAATTGGGTAACTGGAATTATATTGGAGCAGGGAGAGCCTTGTCCTTCTGTGTGTATAGTATAGCCCCTAACACAATGGGGCCCTGATCCTGCTCGGGAACAGGGGCTGGAGTCTTTTCAAACGTGCTGCAGTCTGATGGGCAGTACAAGTCAGAAATAATAACATAGCTCCCACCTCCGCATGCAGCACTGACATCTGTGGTGGGGTGGGAAGGAAAAATCTACATCATGTCTGGTAAAGCACTGTGCAGACCTGTGCTTAGAAAACTTCCACAGGCTTGGCCTAACCTGCAGCACTTTTCTGGACCGAGCCTGCCAGGTACTGGGGGATCGCTGTAGTACTGCTTTTTTACTAATACCCAGCACTAATTACTGCCAGCCAACTCTGCTATTTGACTGGCTAATTCTCACACACACTTTCCATGGGGGAAACTAACCCAGAAGAAAATGTTGGCGTGTTGTTTATTTTGTTACTTGTCTAAATCTATGTTTGTAAAGCGCCTGGCACCATAGGGTCCCCCACCCCACGAGGGCCTACACACACTACCAGAATACAGATAAACAACAACAGAGACAGTCCTGGCCACACCAAGGTACCAGGGCAGGCAGTATTGAATAAAGCAGGCAGCGCACACGATACAGCTCAATCCCATTTATTAGCAATACTCGAAGCTCTGCTTATTTAAAGACAGCCACCCCACCTTGCTAAAGTACAGCATTAATCACACTCGAGAAGACAGTCATTTGGAAAAGAGGGAACAGCACATAATGGCTTCATCTGGACGGTCAGACCTGCACACAGCTGGCCTGGAGAATAAAGCCATTTAATGGGCTAATGGGATCGTGCTGCAGGAAGAGTTCCGGATAGTTAATGGGCGTCCCATCCTCCTCTGCCTGCCTTGGAGAGGAACAGCTCTATTTGGAGACATCATGAAGTGCTGTGTCTGTAACTAAGCGACAGCTGGACTCACAGGCGCCTGGATTAGACAGGCCTTGCCTACACTGGGAATTAGCCCCCGTTACAGGAAAAACCTTCCTAAACCACAATTAGTACCATGGCAATTGACCCTTGATTCCACTCACCAGTGCAAATTCTCTACACATGGGGTTTTGATGGTACAGGTATACTTAGACTGGAAGCTGTCTGGGGCAGAGACTGCCTCTTTGTCCGGTTTGTCCAGCCCCTAGCATAACGGGGTCCTGGTCCATAACTAGGTTTCCTAGGCGCTAGAGCAATAAAACAATAAATAATAAGTAACCCTGACAAACTCCAATGTAGGCAAGGCCATAGACTGGGACTGCAAATTCACCCACCATGGACACATCTGATCAACTCCTTCTGCATTTGGAGAGGGGAGAAGGAGAGAAGCGTGTGTTCAGATTCTGGCATAACTTTGATAACACTTCTCATCCTGCTACAGGGGATTAGGAATACAAATCCCCATGGATTTTCATTGGCACTTGGGCTTCTAAATCATGTAGGTACTTAGAAACTCCCACCTGTAATAAAAATCCCAAGCCCAGGGAATCTGGTGAACTTTGTTTTCCCCTCTCCACCTCCTAAATAAATTAGCAGCCATTAAATGTGAAGGTTAAAAAGAGCAAGAAACAGAGGATTAAATTACACAAGGCAGGTTTGCATGTACATTATTTTGATGCGCTGTAAAATAATCACTGGGGAATAATATGCTTGTAAAGAAATGCAATCTGCTACCATGATGTCCTCATTTGCATATCTTAATGAGATCAGTTAATTTCAACTATGTGGGGGTGGAGTTTCCAAACATAGGCTGGCCAGACTGAACTCAGTTTACATTTTGTACAGACCTAGCAGCCATGCCTCTGAATTGGGGCCCACGTACTGCAGGTTGAAAAGGTCTAGAGCAGGCCTGCACAACTCGTAAAGCGGCGAGGGCCATATTACTCCAAAGAAAACAGCTGAGGGCCGAAACCCCCTGGCCCCGCTGAACCCCCCCCCAGCACCGCCCAGCCCCCCTGAAACACAACACCACCACCCCAGCACTGCCTGCCCCATGGAAGCCCCCCAGTGCCACCCAGCCTCCCCCAAAACAAAACAACCCCTCACCCCAGCGCCACCTGCCCCGCAGAAACAAACCCTCCTTCCCCATGGCTGCCCCACCGAAACAGCGGTATTGAACCTTGGTAATATGTTATAGCGGGCCTCTAAGGTAGTATAATTAAGGTAAAAAAAAATGTCTTTTTGCTAGAAGTAGAATAAGATCTTCCCCCCACTTGGTAATCATTGCCCTGTTCAATGAATGAGGTGTGAATGAGGAAGGCATGGAAGGCAGGCACCTTCAGACAGCTGCAACCTTTGGAGAGGGGATGGGAGCCAGACCAGATCAGTAGAACAGGTCAGCCACTGACTCGCTGCTCACCTCCTCAGCCCCCCACACCCCCGACTCGCCTACCTACTGCCCACCCGCTCGCCTCCTCAGCCCCCCTCCCTCACCCGTCACTTGCCTACTCACCCCCCGCGGGTCGCACAGTGAGCCCACGCGGGCCGCATGCGGCCCCCGGACCACATGTTGTGCAGGCCTGGTCTAGAGGGTAAAGGCACAGTCTGCCAGGTTAGCACAGGCACACGCATCGTTCTGTGGCGAGTCTTGCCTGCAAGACCTAGAGTGGCACAAGGTAGCAACTGTCCTGCTTTTTGCTATGGTAGAAGGAGAGGAGCCAGGCAACGGCTGAGCTAGTGGGATCACAAATGCAAAACCTAGAAGAAATACAGGAGGCTGAGAATGTATGTGACCAGTTAAGAAAGCAGAGAAAGTGCATTTGTTTCTTCAAGTTCCACAGAGCAGGGAAACAACCACAGGTAGTTTTGGACAGGGTTCTGTCTAGTGACCATGGAATTCGCAGAGTGAATGGGAAAGAATCGAGGGAACAAGTGCCCAGCTTGGGCACAGAGGGTGAGATTTTCAGCTCTCATTTAGGCACCAGAATAAACAGCCAGATTTGCAGAAGAGCGCAGCACATGGGATGCACGCTGGGTGTGGAATTCTTTAAAAAGCTAGCCAGGAATGTCACAACCGGAGCGGCTGGGTGCTGAGCACTGCTGAGAAGCTGACCCCACCTATCTATCAGAGGCATTTCTAAGGCACCTATCACTGTAGTGGCTAGAAGCAAAGCACAACACAAAGGCTCAGATTCAGTTGTTCTCTAAAGGACTCTGCTTTTCACCACTTTGCTCTCAACATTTCACCCCTCCCCTGGGCTAGACTAGATGAGAATGTCTATGTTCCTACTGCGGAAGAGCAACAATACAACACTGAGGGCTGTTTGCTGCAAAGCCAAGCCATGAATAATGGGAACACTGGCTGGGACACAGACAGAGAGCGTGTTCTCTTTACTCCTGGCATTGGAACTGTGCTGGTAAAACAAAGTGCAGTCACATCTCAACAGCTCTGCCAACATCTACTTTGTCTCCTTCTCCAAACCCCTCCGTCTTTTGCATTTAAACAAAAAGCCCATCCAGAACATATTAGCATTTATTGCTCTGCTGTGAGTTTAGTGACGGACAGACCTGGCAACCAAAGTCTTTTACTGAGTCACAGGACAGAGGCCTACACTTATAATCTAGATCAACATAGCTACATCACTCACTAAATTTCACACCCTTGAATGCTGTAGCTACACCAACGTAGTCCCATAGTGTAGCCGTAGCCAGAGGCAGTGGGAGCCACTCACAACCCTGCCCTGCCAACATTCCTCAAGGCCCATCTAGAGGGCTCCCTCTAGGGCTGACAGAAGGGAAAGCTCAGTCTCCCTTGGCTCATTCAGTCCTTGTCTTCAGAGGAGACTGTGCAACAGGGGCTGATTAGTGCAGTTTGTGACAGTGGTTGTGTCCCACTGACACTGGGAAGTGGAGCAGGATTCTCCACACTGATTTCACACATACCAGCTGGGCTACAAGGCTTTTTGTACAGTAAAGACAATGTGGAACATTCTCCTAAAGTGGCCATGTTGAGCTATCTCCATCTCACCTTTTCCACTGCTGGGGGTGGGAGAAGGAGATAAGACCGGGATGCCCGTCAATGACGATCGTGGGCCGGCACCAGTGTAAATGAACCCCACCTACAAATGACCCTTTGGCTATTCCACTTTGCTGATTTTGTCATTACATTCTGCAAGGAAAAAAAATATTTCTCAGGAGACTCATCATCATCCAGAACCTTGTATGGGAACAAATCTTACAGGGTAAGTAGATGGGGATGCAAATAAATAGCCCAGTGAATTTAACCTTTATGTCTGGTCATAACAGCTTTTGAACCTTCCTGATTTCTGCATGTGAAGTCATTGTTTGCCAAGGATTTTCAGCAGACAGGGATCTGTTTCTGATTCACCTTTGTGAACACTGGTTTTGGAATTATCACCAGCAGTAAGAGTAACAAATGGCAGAGACATGGAAATCCAAACACTCTTAGGGCTAGGAAGAAACTCCCTGAAGGCTGGTTATCCCAGAACTGCAGGGTGTCTTTCATCCTCCTCTGAAGCAGCTGGTGCTCACCTCTCTTGGTGCTGGGATAGATGGACCATTAGTGTGATCCAGTCTGGGAATTCCCATGTGAGTATAGGTGCTTGTCCAAGTGAGTGGCTATCTACAGAGTGTAAAGATGAAACTTATAAACTCTCTCCTGCATCACAGTCCAAGGTCTCCCATGCGATCTGACAAACCCTCCTCCCCCTCTGCTCCCATTCTCTTGCGATGCCCTCTTAGGATGAATCACTCTGTACCTGCTTTTCCATCTGTTTTCCCATCACTCTTGGAAACAATTATCTTTGTCCAAGCAGCACTTGATCTATGCACAGAGTTCCCCTTTCTGTTGTCTCCAGGTAGACACAAGAGCATTCAGAACCACGCACAGAATGAAAGCTGCCAAGGCCGACCAATCTCACAGAAAGGTAGTCAAGGAGACCCATTGGTGTTATCGTCCATCTCAAGCCCACACAAAACATCAGCAGCAAAGGTAGAACTACAGCTTCTCTCTGGCTGATAGGGTGTAACTTCTTCCTTGTCTTGCGGGAGTATTCGTGCCTTGGTGAATGGGGCGCCATCTACTATCTGAGGTGAAGAGCCTCAGAAAGCTATTGTTTTTGTTAGACTATAGCTATGGGGTATCCCCCACCAATATCATAGTGATAGGGTGGCATTTTTCTAAGACAACTGTAGAATCTGGCAGACATTATGTTCTTTGTATTCCTTTAGCCTCTTCCACCCTGAGGCTGGAATCTCCAGGTGCTGAGCATAAATTCACAAACTGAAATTTCCAAACCAGCTATAGGGTTTGGTCCCCCAGTTCCTCTTAATTTCCTATGAGAATTGGATGCACAATTCCAACAGATGGATTTGAAAAATTTCAAAGGCCAAAAGGGGCATCACACAGGCCAGAGACCCTCACCCAGTGATTCCAAACTCTCCCGCAATAATTAACCCACGCAGCTCCACGTGAGACAGACAAGCATCATCCCCTATTTTATAAGTCTCTCTTCCTTTCAGAGTGGAAACATCAGTCGTTGTTAGAAAGCAATCCTGCTTACCCGCCCCGGAATGCATTCCTTAAGGGATAAACCGGGGCGACTGGATTGATAGGGGCCTATCAGTATGCAACCCCACTGAGCGAGATCGCCGGGCAAGTGTTTGCAGTACAAATGGCGAGATGACCAAGAGGTATTCCCATGTAATTAGAAGTGGTTAGGCTGCTCACACTTTGCATCACTGCCTGTACAGAGCCATTATGGAGATTGGTTTTGCTACTGACATATAATTGTCTCTCAATATGGAACCACAAAATGTCATTACACCTGAGCACCGTGCATTGGAGGGGGCTGATCACATATGGTGAGAGCTACAGAGTGTTAGGTAGCACTACCCAGCTCCCGTTATTAATATGATGGTAGCACTAAAGGTCATGATTAGAGCTCGGGGCCCTGTTGTGCTGAGCACCGTACACATACACGCTAGAGACAGCCCCTGCCCTGCACAGCTTACTGTACATACACACGCAGATGTAACCCCCGGTCAGCGTTCACAAACTGTAGTATAGGGTCTGCACAGCTCTAGCGCTAGCCTGGTTCTTTAGCTCAAGCTGTAGTCTCATGAGCTTAGCACTGGCCCCTCGCTCAGTCCCTGGTGTTGGACGAGATGATGGCTGTCACAGAGCCATCCACCCCAGGCCAGCACTCTATGGCCCGCATGCCTAGGGTTGGCGTTCCCCCGGACCCTGGCCTGGGCCTTTTTATTTTTCGTTTTGATTATGGTTTGCAGAATCCCTTTGGCAGGAAGGAAATAAAAGCCAATCCAGTGAGAACGCTGCGTGCTGCACCTGCTCTCTGACACAGCAAGAGAGAAAGAAGCATCTCAATTCACGTCTCTGTAATTTAGCCATGTTGAGTTTATGGTGCACAAATGGTTTGTACCTTCTCCAGACGTTACCGGCGTGGTTTCCCTGGGGGAGAGCCTATTTTTTGGAAGCTATTCCCCTAGGAGGATAATGACCACTGGGGAATTCACATAAAAGGCTCTTGCAGGCGCTCTGTCACCCTACAAGCATGGAGTGGAATAGCAATGAGGTCAGGGAGCGCATGTGGGTGTACACCGGCTCCGCTCAAACAGACCATTTCTCCAGGGGCGGGGGCTGCATTCCAGCCTTTACACATCAGTCTTTTACAAGGCAAGAAGCTGGGTCTGGCTTTACTGAATAACAATTCTTTCCCAACGAATGATCACAGGCTCTCAAGGTGCAAGACAAAAAGGAAATGTGCCAACAGGCCAGCCCAAGAGCGAGGTGCAAGTACGTCTGGTGCCTCCCACAGATCACGATCACCTGCTTCTCTGTTCAGGAAACTGGTGAGTTGACGCCTTATATAGCATTTTGCAAACCTCAACATTG
Organism: Chrysemys picta bellii; assembly: GCF_011386835.1. Taxonomy (NCBI): domain Eukaryota; kingdom Metazoa; phylum Chordata; order Testudines; family Emydidae; genus Chrysemys; species Chrysemys picta. The sequence continues at coordinate 4,578,199 of NC_088809.1, read as the reverse complement.
GCATACACAGGAATCGCTTCATGCACTGGCTGAAATGCAGCCACCTCTGGAGTGAAACGTACCAGCTGCTAAGTTGTGCATAGCAACACCTCCAATTAGGACAGGAAGCCTCTGTCTTGAGGCAGAATGTAATTGCCCAGTTTGGGACTGAGTCATAGATTCTGGGGTGAGCACACCTGCTCTGCACAAATAAAAATACCATGGGCTCTTTAGGCCCCGCCTCTAACACACCGCACGTTCAGTAGCACAGTCTGCCCTGGCCCTCTTGGGTGTCCGTGCACCCCCTGATGGGCAAGGACACAGGAGGGGGAGAATGCCATTCTCCCACTACGAGAAAGGGACCAAGAGACCTTCTCCGTTGGATCATATGAACTGGAACCATAAACTCCCTGAACATTAAATCTCACCAAATGAGGGGCAATCCATCCTCATCATCATATCCACTCATTATACTCCACACCCGAACATAGCCACTCTATGAACTTCGTACCCTCATATCTCAATGTCTGTACTTTGACCCATCAACCTTTTACCCCCAATCGGGGTCATTGCAGATTATGTATTCCTTATGCCACCCGATCTTAAACCAAACTTTGCACCCTTGATAATCTGTACGTTATTCCCTGATAACCAGAAACTTCTATGCTCAAACTCTGTTCACTTTTTTTTTTTAACATCATCTTAATCAAATTTTTAAGGACCCAATAGGCACAGTGCGAGCTAGGAGGAAGTTCACGTCTCAGCAATGCTGTATTTCTGACATGAGCAAATGCAAGCTACCCTCTCCAACAGGCCCCGTTAGCCCATCTACTCGGCCAGCCGCGTGCCCCTGCCAAGAGACAATTCTGATGTCTACAGATCCTGCTGTTTACAGGTCAGCGGATCCAATTATTTGTTAAGTGGTGGGACAGAGCTGGATGGGGGGCGGGGAGCATCATTCTGAACTGGGGCACTACGCACTGCCTGCCCATGCACCATGGCGGGGTGGGGTGGGGGAGATCATAGGGATACAGGGCTTTTGGCTTTTTTCAGCCTGGCTGATTATCTCAGGCCACCTCTCACCCCCCGCCCCGTCTCTGCACATGAACCACCCTGAACTGGGATCAGCATACACGATTGCACTAATGGCTGCAGACTTCTTGCATCACGCCCAGCGCAGCCTGAAACACGCACACCTCCCTGGTTTGCTATCGGTGAGACTTTCAGGGGCTGGGGATGCCCAGTGCCCATTCAGATCTAACAGGAACCGGATGTCTGAAACTACCGATGCTCCCCCATGCTAGGTGCTGCACAAACACATCCCTGCCCTGGGAGGTGTCCGAGGCAACAGAGAAGACAGAAGAGGCGGGTGAGAGGATCGGGCTGGGGGCAGACAGGACAAAGGAGCAGCAGGAACCGGAGGCTGTAGAAGGGACCAGCCATGTGTCCAGTTCACAGATGCCGAGTCGCAAGCAAAGAAATCACCGCGTCCTCCTCCGGCTTCCCTAGCCAGTGCTGTCCTGATTACTCACAATCACCAGCTGCTCCCTTAGCCCTGCATCACTGAGGAGATGGCCACTGGCCTGGGGCCCTGGAGGAAGGAGGCGGGAAACTGAGCAGGAGCCAAAATCGTAAACCAGAAAGGAGGCACCTGCCTGTGACGGGACCCTGAACGGACGAGTTCTTACTTGGAACCAGCAGCTAAAAGGCTCCATGTCCGGCTCCCAGTCCCCCTAGCCCCTGCCCAGGCCCCGAGGTAAGATTCACTCTAACATCAGGGCTTCAATATCCTGCCCAGTTCGCTCCCAGTTCACAATAACAGGGTGTGTCCTGGCCCCAGCCTTGTCCTTAGCAGATACTTCTGCACATCACACAGCCCCCCCCCCCCGGCGACACATGGGGAAGTTTGTGCTCAGGGGAAGCTCAGGGCTGGGACAGCAATGGGGTGGAGGTTAGGAGGGAGGTGCTTTGGCAGAGCTGTGTGGATGTTTGGCAGGGATCCCGGGAGTGGCTGTGGGACACAACTGAGGAGCATCGGCAAAGGTACGGGTGCAGGGGAGAGCCCAGGGCTGGAACAGCCGGGGGGCTGCTGGTCAGGAGCGAAGAACGTTCAGAGAACGTGGGGGGAAAGGGGGGATAAGTTTGCTGCATCGTGTCTGGCTCCATTCGCTGCTGTCTCCCTTTCACAGGCACGGGCCTTCACCCCCAACTCAAAACCAGCCTGCTGCATAGCCCATGCTATGCTTTAAAATCTACGTAAGGGAGGGAACTGGCCTGATTTATTCTTTGGACTAAATCTTTCCAGGCTTCCCTGGCACAGGGTAATGAGCTCGTATTATGCAAACTATCAGGTTTGCTGAATTAATTAGGGCCCTAATCAAGATTAGACATCTCAATTATTCCCCCAAACTCTCCCCTCCCTTCTCAACAGTCAGAGGCCCCTGATATGAAAGAGAGGGAGGAAACCGCAGTGCTGGGGCTCCACAAACATACGCCCCCCCACTGCCACTGGATCACTGCAGCTGCTTGTAGCTGTCAGCCACCATGGGGTGATGATGGGAAGCCTCCCAGCCAAACAGCAGTGCTGGGCAGACCCCTGCGGTGGGGAATCTGTTGCCCCTGGAGATAATTACCCCCAGCTTTGCTGACAGTCTCACGCAGCTTCCGAATCAGACTCCCAGGCCCCTGCTGCTCCAGGAATTGGACAGGAACAAATGAAAGGGAAGCTGCGACTCATTATTCCACTGCAGGGCACTAATGAGGGAGCCAGATTGGAGCGATGCAAAGCCAAACCCTCCGCGACCTTTCCCAGGCACGGTGCATTACACCACGTGCTGTTTGGGAGTGGGGATGGGGGACTCCATGCACACTGTTCTGCTAACCATCCTCCCAATCGTTCAAGGCTCCATTCACCCAGCAGCTCCTCTGGTGCTTTTACAGTGCACGGACCCCCGCACTCCCCCTCACTGAGAAGATTCTGCTGCCTTCCTAACCCCTTCAGCACCATAGCATGTCAGCGTTCCCATCCCGAGATCCCCACCCCTGCACCACTTCCCCTCGCCCACTCAGTGCTTGGTATGCAAAATACTACACCCCAGCTTCCACCGGGAAATTTACAGTAACATGCCCTAGAAGTGTAGGTGCTTGGCCATGTAAGTGGCGCACAGACAAACACTCCTGCTTATTCGTCTCCTGGATGAGGAACCTGGCAGCACTAACAACGCTTTTCTCTGCCATAGCCCCCTTGACCCATGGATCTCAAAGAGCTTTACACAGCTACGCTCTACACTGCCTCTCCGAGGGTGAACGAAGCCATTCCTGTTTTTCAAGGCCACACAGGTGAGTCAAAGGCAGAGCTAGGAACAGAACCCGGGAAATTCTGACTCCCAGTCCCCTGATCTAATCCTCTAGGCCTCCAGAGCGTATGCCAAGGTGCCTGATCTGACCACACGTGCACCACTGGATCACTCAAGTGCTCATCAGTGCGGGTGCATCAGAAGGCAGAGCACGCATGGGTGGGGACAGTCTCCTGTAGGGCATTCAGGCTCCTCTCAAGGGTTAAATCTTCCTGTCTCATGACATGGGCATCAGCCCTGCATAATGTTTCCTGATTGCCTTGCATAATGGCTTAACTGTGCACAATTAAATCATTACATTAGGTTGCAAGGAAAGTCACTGGATCATGTCAGAAGCAATTGCCTTACCATTGTCCCCATATTGGTGACTATAATCACACGTGGCCACCCGCTTGACGGGATGCCCGCCCCGCCTCAGCTGTTATTGCATCTTTACGACTCAAATGGTGAGGCGGCTCTGGCTCGCCACAACCAGAGGACGTTGCCGGCTGCAGGTGGCACCCAGCTGCGTCTGCGGAAGGTGCCGTTATGCCTCTGCCCTGTCAAATGGCTAGTTCCCTGCAGCCCCATTGTCTTGCAGCTGTAGCCAGGCAACTGGGATGTCACAAGAGCTTCTGAAAACCCCACACGGTGTCTGTCGGCATATTTAGGCTCCTAAATACCTTTAAAAATCTGACCCTAGGAGACTTGGCACCCAACTCCCACTAGCACCCAGCAGGCGCTGGGCTCACTGGAACACATGGGAAGCCTTTTCCGGCTGAGGGGGAGGGGAGCAGTTTATTCCAAAGTCCTGGTCAGGGATATGGAAGGGACAATCAGGGCCTTGTCCAGTTGCCAAGATATCGCCCGCCTGCGATACACCAGCCAGGCCACACGTCCAGCGGTCTCCTCACTGGGCAGGCTCCCGGGCCTGTGCTACGCAGGGGGTCTGACCAGCTGATCGTAATGGCTCCTTCTGGACTTAGAATTGCGGAATCATTAGGAGCTGGGCACCTCTGGCTCCTGTGACACTCCCAGTCTCGGTGTGGTATCCAGCCAGGCCAGGGGTGGCTAACAACACCCTCCACTCCGCCCGCCTTGCTGGCACGCACTGAGTCAGGAGATGAGGCATCTGCTTCTGGCCCCAGCACGTAGCCCCATGGCCAGGCTAGTTCAAGGCTCCCTTCTCCCCACGCCAGCTCTGCACGGGAGGGGAGCTGGAATCCCCCTGCCCCCCTCAACAAACGAAGCCAGAAGCAAGCCCTGCTGGCCCTTCCGCCTGGTCACTGGGGCAGATCGGCCGTCTCCACCTTCAAATCACGCGTCACTTACTTACGTTTTCACGTAGGGGTCGGAGTAGCCGTTGGCATCCATGGCAGCCAGGTGTGCACAGCGGATGATGCCGACCAAGAGGCCTTGCTTCTGGGAGCTGTACTTGAGGGAGATGAGGATCCGGCCCCGCTCCTCCAGGGACTTGTCTTCTGTTTTATCTATCTGGGGGAGTTGGGGGAAGAGAAACAAGCATAACTCAGTGAGCGGTTCGTTCCACCCACAACGAAACATCCCATTGCCACCTGGAGCATTTTTTAATTTTTTTTTAATATTTAAAAAATAAAAGGAAAGGAAACTTCGAAATGACTTCTTGTTTCAAATGGGACAATTGAAACACTTGCATTTTTTCAGATTTTTTTCCCGACTGAAGCAATCTGGCGAAACGGACATGGATTCACACAGTGTTTCGGGGTCACCGAAGCTGCATTTTTCACCAGAAACCCAGCTCTAGCCTTCAGCGACTTGTCAAGCATGCTGCGCTGCACTAACACACGATCTGGAATCTCTCTCCTCCCGGTACTGTGGAGGGCGGCTGGCTTTGCAGCTTTCCCCTCTGGCTGGCCCAAGTCCCAAGTCCCTCTAGGCCTCTTCAGCCTGTCAGCTGCCATGGGGGAGAGGAGGGTGTCCCCGATCAGGCTGTCACTGCTGGCCCCTTTGCAGAGCTGGGGCTCCGCAGCAGCTCCGCTGTTGGCATGTGGCCAAGCACTTCAAGGCAGAACTCCCAACGGCCAGGCTGGCGAGGGGGCACTCCCTCCACACCCGTTTGGGGAGAGGGGCCCTCAAAGCACCCCCTAAGCAGCTGAGGGAGGGCGAAGAAGTGAAAAGGAGACGAGGAGGCCGAAGGCAGAGCCCATCAGTCAAAGCTAGATTCTACCCCGCTGCCCAGTCACCCATCCCAGAGCCCTGCCCTCACTCACCGGCAGCTGCTTTTCCAGGCAGATGCTGAAGGTTTTGGTTTGGTTGGGCTTTAGCTTCTTCAGCGGGATTCTCGTCTCCCCGATGAACTCATTGTGGCGGAACTTGTCTTCGTCGCAGACGGAAATTCTGAAACACACGGGGGAGAGGAGGGGATCAGTCCTGAGACAGGCTGGCAAAAGAGGAGGGGCCAATCTGTATTTCCTGCTAACTGGGGGGTGAACTGAGCGCCACATTCAAACCCTCTGCTCCTCCCAGACCCAGTATGGCATGGGCAGCTGCAGAACAAGCTTCCTCCATGATGCCCCCCCCCCATGGGCAAAGGGAAGGCAGAGCTCTGATGCCAAGGCCCATCCAAACGCTGGCTTTTCAGGTGGAATTGCCCGACAAAGGGGCCCTGTTAGTGCCATGTGGCCATAGGGAAAATACAGTCCTAATTCACCAACTATAGACCTAATTCACCAGTTCTCCAGGGCTAAGCCTTCAAAGCATGGCCCAGAGACTGAAATGAGCGACTCTCCACCCCAAAATGTGTCAGCTCCTTCACTAAGGGCTATGCGGGCACGGTCAGAAACGGGATGTCTCAGAGGTTTAGCAGTAAGTATGGGAAGCTGTCTTCAGCGCTCCAAAGAAGGGGGCCCATACCTGACTCCTCCCCATCAGAAAGAGAGGGGAAGCAGAGCAGCCATAGGTGTATATTCAAATATCATCGAAGTGCATTTCCTGAAGGATCCCAGCCCACTTTACGAAGTGTGTACTCATTTACCACCATTAAAATGGAGCCACCTCTGGTTTGGGGGGCATCAGCTGATGTACAGCGGTGGAAGGGGTGAGACAATGTCAGCTGAAGTCCTGGGGCAAACTGAGTCCTGGCAACAGCACCTCTGGATCTGTAACACCCTCGCGGAGCAGGGAAGGCCTCGGGGTTCAAACATGAGCCTCCACGCACACAGCGAACCAAGTGCATCCACCTTGGATGGAAGGGTGTATCGATGCTGCTGCACTGCACCCTGGCTGCAGCTAGGCTGACTCTGCTGGTCACACTGCTAAGCCACCCCCTATGGCTTTGACTTTGGGAATTTCACTCTGCTTGGATGGGGAAACAAGGCTGGTCAGTTTCATTCTCTGGCTCTTGTGGCCTAGAACAAACCTAATGGGTGTTGGGTGAACAGGAGCACAGATTGGGGTGGGGTGGGGGAGGTGTCCAAGGAGCACCAGGGAATGAGAGCACAGTTTGCATTAAACACTGCACAGAACACAAAACGACAACAACAAAACCTCTGGTGACGAACTCGTCCCTTCCCCTCTTCTCCGCTTAACACAAGTCCTGCTGCCGAGGCCCGAACTAGCCGCCTGCCGCCCAGCCAAAGTTTTCACAGCAAATTTGAAACTCAGCCAAGTAGAAGGAGCAAATAGAGGCATCGCCAGGCTGGAATCTCACTCCCCTGCCACATGCTGTCAATGCTGGAAAGTTAAAGCAGCTGGGAACGTCACCTTGCATGTCGTTCCTCTGCAGCGCTGCTCTTAAACAGCTAACGAGACCCCAAATGTAGCTAGAACTAGCTCAGCAGGCTGACCGGGGAGATGCTGCAGATACAGCTCCAGGTGGGGGCTTCAAAGCTCCAAGCCCTGTACCTGACAGACGGTGTTAGACTGTGCTCACAGCTCATTTCCTGAGAGCGACAGCACCACCACAGCATCAAGGGAACAACCTGCGGATCTCAAACAATACATGCTGGAGGAGGCAGGCTGGGGCTGGTGATCAAAGCAGGCGTGGGACTCACGCTCACTCTTGCGTGTGCCAGTTTGCACCCAAGCGTGAAATGGAATAAGACTCTCCCACCCTCAGTCCCCCTTGTTAGCAATGAAACACTAATGCATGCAACTCTGTTGCTTGCAGAGAACAATATAATCTGCCTGGCCAGCGCGCGCTCTCTCTCTCTCTTTCACACACACACACACACACACACACACTCGTGTGGCCCTACCTCAGGGCAGAGGGCACTGGCTCGCTGCCTCACACACACACACACACACACACTCTCGTGTGGCCCTACCTCAGGGCAGAGGGCACTGGTTCGCTGCCTCACACACACACACACACACACACACACACACACACTCTCTCGTGTGGCCCTACCTCAGGGCAGAGGGCACTGGCTCGCTGCCTCCCCCTTTCATATTGATGGCTCGTTCAATGCCTGGCCAATTCAATTCGATCCACTTTTCATTTTCTGGCAGCTGCAGAGCATTCATCATTCTGGTCAGGGATGCTCACTAAGTTTAAAATTACACTCATTAACTTGTTCCGATATCACCTACAAGGCCAAAGCCAGACACAGCCACGGGTGGCTTGGAGAGACAGAAAACCCACCCCTACAATTCCGAGGCATCTTATCAATACCCAGAGAGAGATGCACAGCAGAGGGGTTCTTCCACTGCCGGAGATGGACAGGTGAAAGCTGCCTACTCCTGCACTGACACATGGGCTTCTGCAGGAGGCAGGCTCGTTAGCAGAAAATTCCTGGCTTGATCCTGAGCATTTCCACTGAAGTCAGTGGGAGTTGTAATGTCAGGCTATAGAACAGCAGGAAGCACTGCAGGGAAAATGGAGTTTGGGCTCCTGGATTCTAATTTTATCTCTGCTACTGATTAGCTGCATGACCATGGGCAAGTCATTTAACTTCATGCTCACCTAATGCTTCAGGCCAGGCTTGTAGAGTGCTCTGAGATCTACAAATGAGAAACACCATCAAGTGCCAATTTATTCTTATTAATATTTACCAATTTGCATTACAGTAGCACCTAGAGGGACCCAACGGAGATCAGGACCTCACTAGGCTGGGTGCTGCACAAGCCTATAGGGGGAGACAGTCCCTGCTCCAAAGAGCTGCCAGTCTACTCTAAACAGACACGGCAGCCAAGGCTGGGGGAGGAGTGAGGGGGAGGATGTGTTACTATCCCCATGGGACAAGTAGGGAGCTGTGGCACAGAGACTGAGTGGGATTTCCACAAGCACTCCAAGTTGGTCTAACTCTGAGGGCATTTGAAAACTCTGGCGCTAAGTGACTCGCCCAGAATCACCCAGCAGTGAGTCGGCGGCAGGGCTGGAACGGAGTCATGACAGCCTGAATCCCAGCCAGACGTAGCTGTGGTGGTATTTTTGGCAGTAGCATTTCACAGACTCACAGATTCCAAGACCAGGAGGGATCACTGTGATCACCGAGTCTGATCCCCTGTATAGCACAGGCCAGAGAACCAGCCCCCCAAGATAATCCTTAGAGCACATCTGGTAGAAAAACATCCAATCTCGATTTACCAGTGGTCAGTGATGGAGAATCCACCATGACCCTTGGTAAGTTGTTCCAATGTTAATTACCCTCACTGTCAAAAATGTACACTTTATTTTCAGTCCTGTTTTGGTCCCCTTCAGATAAGATTCCTCTGGGGGAGAGGCTGATCCCTAAAGATCACAAAGCACTATTTGCAAAAATAAGGCACTGATTGTTTGCACCTCAGAACAGAGACCACCTCTGTTTGCACAGTGGCTCGTGCAATGGAGTCCTGGCCCATGACGCGGCTCCTAGGCACGACCACCGTACAAATAATAAAACAACAACATTGGTGAGGTATACTCCCATTTCAGCTCTGGTACATTACATTCTGCCTAACTAAATCCTCTTGCCGTTTCATTTGGGTAAAGGATTCTGCTTCACTTTCTGTGGCAAACTGGTGCTGTCCTGCACCTCAGTGGTACCTGTATCTCAGCTGGTGTTTGAAGAGATCCTGGCGTACAATTTATACTGCAGTTTATAGGGTGCCATATAAATTCCTATTTCTTAAAGTTTCCTTGGCTCCGAGTGGAAAGAAACAATAAATATTGAGGGGAAAAATCCATCTGTCTCCAGAGCACTTTAATTTTTGTGTATAAGATAAATTATCATGTGGGTTTTATTAGAATTTTAAAGCCTAGGAGCAGAAATGGCCACATTAATTTTAATTAACGAATTAATGCATTCAGAGAGGGTTCATGCTCGCCCTCGAAAGCTTTCCCAATCGCCCACTTGCAGCTCCCGATCGTTGATCTCCAGATATTTTTTCTTATGGAAACTATTTAATTTGCTGGCATCTGGGTGCTAGTGTTTTCTGTGTGCTTTAATCAAGAGCAATGACAACACATTAAATCCAGCAGGTACAGGCAGTGGCTGAACTGGACATGGGAGCTGTTCCTGGGTTGCATTGCAGGTGCTTCTAGACCAGCTGACACATCAGTCTGTTCCGTTATCCTTTGCTTTCAGGGGAGAGCAACAAGACTTATGTGGCAAGTTGCAGGTGAAAGACAGCATAGGCTACCAGACAAAGCATTGGACTAGGTCCTGGGTTCTATTCCCAGCACTGCCACCAACCCATTGTGTGACCTTGGGAAAGTCACTTAACCTCACCATATGTCTGCTTCCTGCCACACCGTCTGTCTTGTCTATTTAAACTGTAAACTCTTTGGGGTAGGACTGCCTCTTACTATATGTGTGCACAGGACCTAGCACAATGGGGCCCCACCCTCTGTGCGGGTCTCTAGCCACTACGGTAATGGAAACAAAATTTATGGGCCCAATCCTGCAGCTCGGCCCCCTGAAGTGAATGGGACTCCTCACCTGAGTAGGGATTGGGTCCTACATTTCCATAGTGCTTTAAAAACACAAACACACTATTCATAATTATTTGCATCACGCTACTGCTCAGCAGCCCCGATTTGGATCAGGGCCCCGTTGTGCTGAATGCATAGAAATAAAAAATGGTTCCTGACCCAGAGAGCTCACAGTCCCCATATCATCCCCAAGTCCCATCATGGATGCTGGGAACCTCACTTCCCTTTCCACATGGTGTCTGTAAGCTCCTTGGGGAGCTAGCACTGGTGTCTTCCTTCCTTCCTTCCTTCCTTCCTTCCTTCCTTCCTTCCTTCCGTCCTTCCTTCCTTCCTTCCGTCCGTCCGTCCTTCCTTCCTTCAGCTACCACAATTCAGGTAACTAACAATAAACAGGGTAGCCCGTGTCGGGCTGTCCTGCAGACTTAAGAGCATAAGTACCAACCTCAGGGTACACTGCTAAGACCCAGGGCACAACCCCCAAATGGGCTGAGTTCTATACTTAGATTTCATCAACCAAGTATCGAGTGTATATTCCTCAGGCACCATAATAGCCAAACCAGGGAGTCACAGACAGCCCCCTTGGATACTCCCATCTGTCTCTTCACCTAGGCAAGACTGTCTTTGTGAGAGACGGGCCCTTACACCACGAATCACAGCAATATTCTGGTTATATCCAGTCCCAAAGGACCAGTCACTCACCCCGGGTCAATTGCACCTTAGATCTCACACAGGGCAGCTCCAGGCACCAGCCCACCAAGCATGTGCTTGGGGCGGCGCCTGGAGGGGGGCGGTGCAGCGGGGTGCTCCGGCCTGAGAGCAGGGCTGCGACTGGGCTTGCTGCCGTCCCCGTGGTGCTCCGGCCGCCGGGGAGAGCGGAGCCGCAGCGGGCTCGCCCCCCTCCCCCCGGTGCTCCAGCCGGTCGGGCCCCGGCCGGGCTCTCCGCCCTCCTCCCGGCGCTCTGGCCGCCGGGGAGAGCGGAGAGCCCTGGCCGGGCTCTCCGCCCTCCTCCCACCGGTCGGGGATTGTGGGCCCGCAGCAGGGCTCAGCGCCCTCCCCTGCCGCGCTGGGGGGGGGGGGGGGGCGGGGGGCGGGGCGGGGGGGTGTGTGGCTTTTTTGCCTAAGGCAAAAAAAAGCCAGAGCCGGCCCTGATCTCACACCAAAGACAACACTAGTAGCCAATCCTATAATAAACTATATACTGATTTATTAGTAGGAAAAGGAAATAAGAGAATTATTTACAAGGTTAAAGCAGGTAAATGCACACGCCCAAATGAGTTAAAGTCTTAAGTTTCCAGAGGTAATAGAAGCAAGCTCTAGATGTCCTTTAGGGCTAACGCAGGCTAAGCAATTGAGGATCCCCTGCTTATGCCTAGAAACCCCTCGCCCGCAGAGTCAAGCAGCAATGAGATCCAGTTCCTCCTTGTTCCCCCTTCTGCTCTGAGCTGCAAACTCAGCTGATGGGAGGAATTAACGTGCAAGACTCATCTTCATGTGTATGTGGTGGAGGGAGCGGGATGGAGGGGGGGAGTAACAACAAAGTCTTTTGTCCTCTTTAATGTTCCAAGCTAGTCTGTCTGGCATTGATAGGCCTTCCTTGTCAGGCAGGACACAACACCTTTGGTTGGGGACCAGCATTTCACATGAGTTAATGTCTCTCTCCTGTCTGATGGCTTATAATGCAAATGCTCAAATATGCCTTACAATATGGGCTATAGATGTTGTGAGTGAGACTGACTCAGGCAGCAGCTCACAAGCATTCAATGACGTCTAAACGCATTCTTATAGTTCTATTTTAACAATGCCAGCACACAGCTGAGCCAGTCTGATTCCAGCTCTGTAGCTGTCAGCGTTCAATTGAGGCCTGGGGACCTTGGCAATGAGCTGCCACCTAGTCTGCCAGCCTCACAGCCTGATCCCCGCTGTACAGAGGCAGACTCCAGAGGGCCAAGTTAATGACCCACTGTCAGAGATGCTGAGCATCCCCAAGTCCCAGCAAATCCGTGGCAGCTGCAGGTTTGAAAGTCAGAAGACAAGGCCCCAATGCCGCTGCCTTTGAAGGGAACAGAAAAATTCCCATTGGCTTCAGTGGGCTTTGGATCGGACCCTCCGTGACCTGCCCGAGATCTGAATGTGTCCCTGGCACACAGGGATGAGAGCTCAGGTTTCCTGTTGCTGGAGCTAGGTTGGAACATTGGCCCACTGAAGTGCAGAAGTTGCGGGGTGTGTGGCGCTGCAACACGTGACTGGCACATGTACTGCGGCTCACTGCCTCTCCCAAGCGCTGCCTTCGGCTGAAATTCAGGGCCTGGGAAGGCAACTGCTGTTTGGATGAGGAATCAGTGAGGCAGAGGCAGGGTATTTCCTCTGTGTGATTTGGGAACATTCTTTGATGACACAAGGTCCGGTTTCCTGGAAAAGACCTGCCTGCAGACAACTCCCTTGTGCCGGAGGCTCAAGCCAGGCACCTTTCTGCCTTGTTCCTCTCTCTCTCCAACGATCCACACAGGCCTGGCCCCTCAACAGAGACCACCTATGACAACAGGGGTTTGTCGGTCAGTGTAGGAGCACCACCATGCAGACAGAAGCCCTCTCCAGCCAACACAGCTGTGTCTACACTGGGGGATTTGCCGGCATAGCTGTGTCGGTCGGGTTTGTCCACATCCCTGATTGACGTGACTAGGCAATGCAACTTTGGCCTGGTCTACACTGGGGGTGTGTGTCGATGTAAGATACACAACTTCAGCTACGGGAATACAGTAGCTGAAGGCGACGTATCTTATTCCAACTTACCTCCCGTCCTCACGGCACGGGATTGACGGCCGCGGCTCCCCCGTCGACTCCGCTACCGCCGCTTGCTCTGGTGGAGTTCCGGAGTCGACGGGGAGCGCGTTTGGGGAGACGTGATATATTGATCCCCGATAAATCGATCGCTACCCGCCGATATGGTGGGTAGTCTGGACGTACCCTTTGAAGTGTAGATCATCAAGCAACACACTGCAAAGGACACACTCTGTTGCTCACTGCCCACGCGCCAATTGGGTCCCAGCCACCCAGTTTGAAATCCAGTAAACCCCATTAGCTGTACACTCCCCTCTCGGCCACGTGGCTCTGGGTGTCGGCCCTTTCCTTTGGAGTTGAGTGCTTCAGGCACCTGTTCGCTTTAACAACGTCTGCAACCCACTTTGGTCCCATAGCTTGGCTGCACTGCAGCCCATGCAGACTATCTGCGAAGTGCACGTGCAAAATCCTGACAACGTGGCTGGGGTTCTCGCTCCACCCAAGGCATCCTACCTGGGCTGCCAATGCATGTGGACCTTGTTGCTCCTCTCCCTCCGGTTTCAGAGCACACTCTCACTCTGTGTGTAGGCGAAGAGGGACGTGAGCCCTCCCAGTGCATCAAGATGAGAACAAACTCCTGCGTTTCCAAGTTGCGGGGATGGTTGATGTGATAAGGCTGTCACATTTATTTTAATTACAGTGGCTCAGGGTTTTTTTTCCATGAGGAACTGGGGCCAAAACCAACATAATTGGAGTAATTTAAATGTTACGACTAGTGCTTCCATGCATGCAGGAAACATTTTTTTTTGTACAGGGAAGAACAATTTAAAAAAAAAAAGTGACCGGTCTAAATGATCAAGGCAGCAAGCATGCTAATAAATGTGTATGCTAACAATTCCAGAGCCTGTATTAGCAGCTAATGAACTCACCAGAGATTGGTTTAACATACTGGAGTCTATTCTCCACTCCGTGCTGGGGAGCAAATTATTAGCAGAATCCAGCACAAACTCAGCAGGGGACAGATACCCCCACCTCACCCTCTCTACTGTTTCCCATTAAATTAAACTTGAATTTCGAGGTTAATGCCAAGGAAAGGACCTCAAGGGAACCCCGAAGAAAGTCCCCACATTAACAAGGGCTGCTTTGCTCCCGAGGAAGGAGAATCCTCTTAGAAGAGCAAAGCAAAGCACCCACAAGTGTGGACGCAGCTCCAAAACATTGCAACTCGCTGTGCTTAGGGAGGGAGGAGATGGGGACCTTCTGGTGTGAGAATGGGTACAGGGGACAGCTCACCTCCAAGGGCTGCAGGTGCAGAAGTAGCACCTCCAAGGATGCTGTCCTAGAACATGCCTCCGGGTGCTAGCAGGTGGGGAAGAAGCCACAACCCCCAGCCCTCCTGCTCTGCCTCATGCCAGGTGAGCTCCTGCCCCTATCTTCCCACTCCCACTCTGCACCGGGATTGCTCAATCTCTGACACTGATCAGCCTTGCCCACATGTGGCTCCTTGTACCTTCCCTTCCCATGGTGCTTCCATCTAAGGTACTTATCTGTCCCCCATCACCATGGCATCTGGGCACCTCACAATGTTGAATGGATTTATCCACTCAACGCCCCATGAGGCAGGGCTCTTACTTCCATTGTACAGATGGGAACCGAGGCACAGATCGGCTAAGTGACTTGCCCAAGGCCACACAGGAAGTCTGTGGCAGAGCAGAGGATTGAATCCAGCTTTCCCAGGTCTTAGGCCTGTTCCCTAACCACTGGGCCGTCCTTCTCTTGAGCCTAGGCATGTACGTAGAGACAACGTAAGCCACCAAGGCGCATGTCTCAGTCCCTCTTTGCTCCTTTCTGGGACAGCAGGCGGGGAGAACAGAATCGGCCCTCCTTGATGCAATACAGAATCACAACCTGCCATGAGGTTATTCTGGGGGCGTCATTTCAATTGCAAGACGAAAAGTCACATCTAACTAGGGGCTATGCATGGCAGTCTGTGGCGGCTTTAATGGGCCACAGGGTGCTAGGGTCCTTCTTTTAACCCTCCCCTTCTTCCTGTGGTAATTGGCTGCTTCTGCCATTAAGCAGGAGCCCAGTAAGCTTCCCAGACCTCTCTCATTCTTTGCCTGGCAGCAAATTAACAGAGTAACTTAATTACCATGTACTTTCTTTAAGCAATTATTATAGCTGACCTCTTGCAAAAGTGCACTTCCCTCAGCCGCTGAGTAAGAACAGACAGCACAGCCAGAAGCCCATAAAGAATAAGGATCTGAACTGCCTAGCGCAGGCTTCTCAAACTTCCTTGCACCACAACCCCCTTCTGACAACAAAAATTACTACACGACCCCAGGAAGGGGGACTGAAGACTGAGCCCCTCCACCCTGGGCAGGGGGCCAAAGCCCCACCCCCCAGGGGGGCGGGGGAGCCGAAGCTTGAGGGTTTCAGCCCTGGGCAGGTGCGGGCTGTAACCTAAGCCCCACTGCCCAGGGCTGAAGCCCCCAGCCCTGGGCGGTGGGGCTTGGATGTTTGACTTCAGCCCCAGGCCCAGCAAGTCTAACGCCCTGGCGACCCCATTAAAATGGGCACGACCCACTTTGGGGTCCCAACCCACAGATTGAGAACCGCTGGCCTACTGTGTATGGGCATCACCCCCCTCTACTGGATGGAAACAGAATTGCTCAGCTGTCTGTCCGGCTCTGTACTGCTTGCACAGGGGTAGGCAACCTATGGCACATGTGTCGAAGGCGGCACACGAGCTGATTTTCAGTGGCACTCACGCTGCCCGGGGCCTGGCCACCGGTCCGGGGGGCTCTGCATTTTTATTTAATTTTAAATGAAGCTTCTTAAACATTTAAAAAAACTTATTTACTTTATATACAACAATAGTTTAGTTATATATTATAGACTTATAGAAAGAGACCTTCTAAAAACGTTCAAATGTATCACTGGCACGCAAAACCTTAAATGAGAGTGAATAAATGAAGACTCGGCACCACTTCTGAAAGGTTGCCGACCCCTGAGCTAGCAGCTAGTGGGGAATCTCCTTGTGCTCAAGTGATGGGGACTGTAATTTTGGAACTGCATTAGCCCCGACAGAATCTGCCCTGGGATTCTGAGTGGCCAGGGTGTGCAGAGGAGCGATACCTGGGATGAAAGCCGGGATTTGTTACATATCTAACCTTGCTGGGGGTTTCTTTGTTTGCTTATTTCATCCACTGAAGAATTAATGTGGCAGAGACTGCAGTAATTAGTTTCTGTTTGCAGAGGGCTTTGCAGCTCCAAAGCCCTGTACAAATGCTAACTTTTAGCAGTTACTACTATCCATGGGAGGCTGGTCCTCACTCCAGAGGCTAGCGCTAACTCCCAAACACAGCAGCCTCCCAGCTAGGGGTTTATCTTCTCACCATGGACCCAGAGATATGAGAGACAGAAGAGAGCCATTTGGGTTCCCTAAGCCTCCTGCTGTCAGCACAGGACTGTTCCCTGGTACAGCCCAGCTGGGCCATCTGTCACCAGCTGGAATCGGTGGAGCATTCCCTGCGGTGGCCTGCGAATCACCTCCCCCAGTGCTCCAGATATACCCACACACAGCTCAGCTGCACCACAGCTGAACTCAGCATGGGCCAGTGTAGAGTGGGAAGAGGGCAGCTAGGGCATGCAAGTCTCATGCCTTTGGGTACCACGCTCCTATAGGCTTCTCTGAAAATCCCAGCCTGGATACTTCATACCCTACTGACACCTGGGGATTGGCGAGGTCTGGGGCATCCTCCCCAATACATCCCAGCTGATGCATCCAGCACTCGCAGGAGGCAGTGTTATCAGTCAGTCCCTAACGGCTTGTGTGTGAACACGCATGTAGAACGGGACAAACTCCACCAGGGACAGAGAAATCCAACCCCACACCCAGCTGGCCCCCATCACTCTGACGTGCTGAGCCCGGCCCCGGTCATGAAAAGCACAGGGGTTTATGTAGGCGACTCTCCTTAACTTGAATCACAGCTGTGGATGGGGTAAGGCGAAGGGGAGGGAAAGGTGCATCCAACTGGGGTGCCCCCACCCAGCCATCCCCAAGCAGGGATGGGTGGGATATTTTATAGGCAATTCTAGCGGTGTAATCTCCGGGCTCCTTTCTATTTCATGCCGCCTGTGGTTGTCAGAGCCTGCTGGAGATCAATGCAGAGCCCCTTTCACCTTTCATCTCAATCCAGCTGCATTAGCACCATTTCCGAAAGCCTTTCATCTCCACAGAATCCAACGAAACCCCCTCCCGTAGCCAGCCCTGTCTGGTAATGACACCGAGGCCAATTCATTTGAATCGCAAGGCATCAAAGATTGCTCAGACGAGGAAAGACACACAACACCCACACTCAATACACAACTGAGCCAAGCTAGTTTCGGTGCTAGAAATCCAGAAGCAGCCACTACCGGAAGGAGGAGATGTAGCTATTTTCAACCTCAGATCTTCTCAGGAGAGATTCAGAGTAGGACTGTTTATGTGAAAACCAGAGACACAAAGTGGGTGAGGAGAGATCTTTTATTGGACCAACTTCTGTTGGTGAGAGAGGCTAACTTTCAAGCTTACACAGACCTGAAGAAGAGCTATGTGTGGTTCGAGAGCTTGTCTCTCACCAACAGAAGCTGGTCCAATAAAACATTTTACCTCACCCACCCCTTGTCTCTCTAATATCAAGGTATCTAATATCCTGGGACCAACATGGCTACACCACCACTGCATGAATCTATGTGAAAACTAGTATT
Source organism: Chrysemys picta bellii (assembly GCF_011386835.1). NCBI lineage: Eukaryota > Metazoa > Chordata > Testudines > Emydidae > Chrysemys > Chrysemys picta. The sequence continues at coordinate 4,560,463 of NC_088809.1, read as the reverse complement.
TACCTCTGACGAGCTAAAGAGTCTATGTAAATCTCGACTTCCTAATGGGTTCATAAGAGGTAATGCTCTCTCCGGTCCTTGGACCTAATCTGCCTTTGACAATGTTGTTTCAGAAGTTCCACTAACGTTTCTTTACAATGTTTTTTCTAAACCAAAACCCTGTTACACCTCTGACATTCATGGCTGTACTGGAGAGATTTTCAGACACTCCTGCTGCAGGCATACAGAATGCCTTCTGACTTCAGGATTCAGTGAACATCAGTGTTTGTCACCCTTTGAAGAAAATATTGAACAAGCCTCAGTCAATAACGACCTCTCAGGTCAACACATCTTGATAACCACAACTCAGTGCCTGCTTATTACAGATGGGCAATGTAGCCACAGAGAACATAGGAATGGCCAGACTGGATTAGAACCCAGGTCCATCTGTCCAGTGCCCTGTCTCTCACAGAGGCCAGCACCAGATGCTTCAGAGAGAGGTGGAAGATAGGGATGTAAAAATATTAAACAGTTAAATGGTTAACCGGTAAGCATGAGTCCTACTGGTTAACCCACCCTAACCGTTAACCCCAGCCCTTCTCCCTTTAATCGGTTAACCAATTAAACAATATAATTTTAATTGTTTAAACAGTTAACTTTTTAAACAATATTTACATCCCGAGTGGAAGACTCCCACAATAACAGATGTAGGATAATCTACCCCCCCAGCATGAGGTCTCTTCCTGGTCTCTGATCGTTTTAGACTGGCTTAAGCCCCTGAAGCATGACTATCCCTTCCAGAATTGTTACCACCACTAATCATGACAACTCTGGACCTCCTCCTCCTCCTGGGATCTTTGAGCAGCTTTTCCAAGGTCACAACGAGTCAGTAACTGAGCTGAGCTGGGACGATTTCTTTGCGTGTGTTTGTACAGTGCCTAGCACAACAGGGTCCCAGGCCAAGATGCGGGCCCTGAGTGCGACCGCAGTGCAAACACTAACTAATAAAAGAAGCTAGAAACCCTCGTTCACAGTCTCCACCTCTACCCACAGGATGCTTCTCCTCTACCCCAACATCTTCCTACAAGGTAACCCTAAAAACCCACAACTCAGGAGCCGCGGGTGCCTGCAAGGACTTTCTTTCCCAGCTATTACCAGGTGACATCAAACACTAGTGCCTAGCTGGTTAGAGGTTTACGCTGCTCCTGCCGCTAAAATCCTCAGCTGTGGAGAGTGATTCTCAGACAATGGTGCAGTCTCTCGAGTAGCGACAATACCTTTCCTGAAGCGGCTTCATTAAAAGAGCTCTAATTAAGAAAAACAGACAAGAAGGCAGGAAAGCACTAAAATGCACTTGACAATGGACATCTACCAGGGTGGTCAGTGGGACAAATCACCTGATGCACACAGCGTGCTTGACAAGAATCACTCTGAGCTGAGCAGCCCCCCGAGATATCTAAAGAGCAAACTGACTCCAGCAGCCTGGCACAACGAGTGGCAGCCATGCAACTCCAGGCTGGTTGCCTTGTTACCTTTCTTCTCTTGGAATACCCAAGTCATTTGTGACTAAAATAAAATTATTCTGAGCCAAGAGCCAGGCTGGCTGCTTCCTCTCCTGCCTGACCACGCTGCCAGAGAGGGCTCTTATTAAATTGTCTTCAAACGCCAGAGGCAGGAGAAACGTGATTTCATTCAGCACTAGATCGAGTTTTATTAAACTTTAATGAAGTCTGCACAAGCCCAGCTCCTAATGTCTTGCTTTGGAGAGACCTTCACCACCCAGGCTATCTCACTTATACCAGTGTGAATCCAGAGTAAACCACTGCCGTTGATGAAGTTACCCCGTTTGAACAGAGACTGCAGACTGCCTTAAACTAATTCCTTTTCGTCCAGCTAATACAAGGAGACTGCTGACGGCACGTCTTTCCAGCTATAAATTCCTACGAGGGCTCCAGCCAGTTAACTAACAAATGGCTCACTTCAAACTGCAGATGCTGAAGCAATGGGCCTCCCTGCTTAACACCCAGTGATCAGTGCTTTCCAAACCTGGGGCAGGGGGACAGGGTTTGCCCCCAGTATTATCACACTGCAGTTAAACTGCTTTGCAAGTTAGAGTTGCAACAAGTCATGAAGTAGAGGTAAAGCAGACGGAATGCTGCCAAGGATCCTGTCGGGGAGGACATTGGGACAGGAGCAATGGTACACACTGCCTCAGGCTCTCACCCCTTAGAGGGCATGGGCTGCTTGGGAAACAAGGCAGTGGGAATGTTTTTGGGACACCAGGCCTTCACAGCCAGACCCATAGGACTGGCTTGCACCCAAGCTGAGGAGTCTATCAGTTTCCTTTCTGCTTATGGTTTTGCTTTTTTGTACCAGAGCTTCCAGGAAAAGCCCTTACTGACAGTGATTAAGTTTTTCCTTCTGCTGAGTCATGAATTCACCTTCTTGTATGCCAAGAACTCTGGGGAGCGAGCTGAGGGTTTCCTCTCAGGGTCTGGAGTTCAGAGTGAGTTTAGTGTTGGACACAGCCAACCATACCCCAAATATGTTCCAACCCTGCTGATGATTCTCCATAAATTAGGTATTTCCAGCTACACAGCTCTCTTAACAGCAAACAAACAGAGGTGCTGGCTGATTGCACATAATGGCAATAATTTGCTTACAGAGTTTCAGTGGTGCTCAGAGAATTTTCGTCTCCGTGCTAAATCTATAAATGCCTTTCCCGCACTGGCAGTTAATGAATCATGTCTTCATTACTTTGCAGAGACCACTCTGAGCTTCAGGAGAGAAGCCAGTGGAACGATAAACGCTCACTGCATGTGGAGCACCATGTTCCCTTGCCGCATCTTAAACAGTGATGCTTTCAAAACTGATGGATGTTTACTTGCATCAACTTAAGGCCAAGGGTCCACGCTTCACGCTGTGAGAGCTGAATGCTCCCGACAAAGGCTGTGCACGCTGGCTTATATCCGGATGTTGTGGGCTGATGGCACGTGGTCTGAAGTAGGTTTTACAATGGTCCCGGACCCCTGTTGAGCAGGCAGCCTGCAGAAGTGCGTGACAGAAGCAGCCTGGCGAGTGTAGAGATAAAATGTCAAGGAGTAGGGAGAGGGCAAAGCACGCACAAGAAGGAACGCGAGCCCCTTTGGGTAGGAAAGAAACAGGTCAAAACTGTGCGCTCTCATCTCAGCTTTAATCAAAGGATTTTGGATCCATTGGCGGGAAGGAAGGGACTGAGGCTGAACACGGGATGGTTCATTCTATTACTGTGTCCACAGACACTGGGCGAGAGGGTGGGAGCAAGGGCTACTGGCAGGGTGTCACACCTGGCCCTAGGTTGTATACAATTCTGTCCCCAGCAAGACCCAGGCAGCATCAGGGCCTGTCAACGCTGTGAAAGGATGCTGTGTTGGAACACCTCTTAAGCTGCACAATGTTAACACACCTCAGACGTCAATGCAGATCAATTTTGGGCTCTGCCAGACTCCCTGCATGACTGTAGTTGAGTTACTTTACCGCTCTGTGCCTCAGTACAACAGGCATAATGACACCTCCTTTGTCCTGTCTACTTAGCAAGCACAGGCCAGGGCAGAGACTGTTTCTTACTCTGTGTATGACAGGATGGGAAAGGGAACTAGAAGTGCAGGGAAGGAAGCATTTAACAGCTGAGAGTGCTTTCAGCTTTCTTAGTACAAGTATATGTTAGATAATCGAAGCTACCATTGTGATGGAGGCAGGAGGCCCATGACACTAAGCACAGTGCAAGCATATAACAAATCATAATCCTGTTTAAATTCACTGCCCATCCAGCCATTGCATTTAGTGCCAAAACCCAATTATCCCTGACCAATCAAGAACCCCATCCAGTCCTCAGCCTGTCCCTGTCTCAAATGCCCAGGGACAGTTAACACCTTATCCACCAGTAAAACACAGCCAGCTCTTTATTTTGCGGAAGGTTGGCAAATCCAGGCTCTGATAGTCATAGTGTGAGGCAAAAAACCCTTTAGAAAACAAATTCTGTATGTCAAGATTTTGAGTCTGAGAACCTTCAACTAATTCCCAAGAGGCTGGAAATACATAACCCATTTATTTAAATTAAGAGGACAGCGTCTAAGAGACTTACCGTTAACCAAGTTAAAAACAGTTGCTCCATTAACCAGTAAAGGGGAAAAGTTGGACCAACCACCTGTTCGTTAGTTACTCCATTATCGGAGCACTGAACATGAGATAGCATTGAGCACCAGGGCAGCACTTGAATCTGTGTTGGACAGACAGGAGGCCCTCTTTCCTTGTGTTGCAAATGCTGAATGATGCCAAACCATTAAAGCTATTCAAACTCAAGTCCCACTAAAGCTGAATTCTCACCCTGAGCAACTCATCAGGATGGGCATAGCCAGAAAACAGGTGGAGAGAGTCAACCACCCACAAGCAAGCCATCTCACATTGCTACAGACCAGGTACGCTCTTCACCCGAGCAGAAGGGATCTTGTCGGCTGACAGCTAGGGCAACCTAGGCTTTTGTAAAAGACAGGGAGGCGGGGTGGGGATGAGGGTGGGGAATTCCCTCTGGGTTCCAAGAGATTTAAAGGTATTCATCATAAGTGCTGCAGAGTCAATTCCCTCCAAGGATGCAGTTATTAGCCCATCAGTGAGAACCGGGTTAATAAGATAGCAGAGGCTGCGATGGAAATGGACACAGATGTAACAAGATGAGGTCCTGTTGACATTCTCATTTGGATACAGCCATCTATCGAGAGGTATCAGGAGTGTTTGTACCGTTGAACAGAGGCTAACGGTTTCACAGGGGACATGTTACGTTTACAAGAAAGCTCCTATGCCAGTAGAAACTGGATCTTTAATTCACATCAGCAACCACGATCCCTTTGACCTGCCTCGGTGCACCCGAGTTATTTGCAGGTTGGGATGTGGATGTTAAGTGTGCTAATGTCACCTTCTCTGCCTATCAGGTCTTTTTAAACATGCTATGCTAGAAGTGTATGAGTCTTGTATTTCACTGCAGCGAGAGTGTCAGATCTGTTTGCAGCTCCCCGCCTAGCCCTTCCCTTTGGTAAGGGATGTAATGCAATTGCATCTGTTTGAATTTTATTACAAGAAATCAATGTAATGGATTTTTGTATACTGTGGTTTATAAAATCTGATCCATGACAAACCGCAATAGCAGAGCATCTGTCAGACAGTTTGACTCGGCCATTATGAGTCCTTTAAGAAAAATTCCAGCCCCCAACCCTAAGCATATTCCATCGAGTCTCCCTTTTGGTTTGATGGCTTTTAATAGGGACTTGTTCTTGTCTTCGGCTCCTCGGGTTAGTAACTGTAAGAAGTATCTCTGAAGAAAACTAAGAAGCAAGTGAACAATCATTGCTCATTAAACTTTATTCTCTCTCCCACTCAATCAGGACTTTTGGGTTCTATTCCTGACTCTACCGCTGACTTCCTATGTGACCATGGGCTCATCACCTCTGAATCAGAACGCACAACTGTATAATGGGTGTAACAATCTACGTAAGCTTGGAGAGGAGGGGAGAGGCTTGGGCGCTTAGTGCATTCCCATGGGAGTTCTCAAACTTATTCATAGTGTGAGTCACATCTTATAGATAGTGCCTCTCATGGACACATCCCTTCCCAGCTGCAGTCCCTCAATGTCCCTGTGCCAACTTCAGCAGGTGCTTACATGGAGAAGTAGATGTTCAGATTATGCCTAGCTGTCCTTTAAGGACATCTGCCAGCCAGAAACAAGAAGAAGGAGCCAGTGTCAGGTGACCAGCCAGTACACTGGGAACAATTATACAGACTTGCCTTGTGAAGCACTTTGGGATCTGTGTGTGATAGAACAGCAAGGTGTTATCACTCTATGGGCCACTGACCAAGGTTTAGGAATATCCTCATTAATGTTTGTAAAGCACTTTGGGAACCTCAAGTGAAAGATACTCCAGAAACATACTCACCTTCTCCCCCATCTGTTGTTTCTGGGCTTATATTCAGATTGTGAGCTCTCTGGGGAAGGGACTGTTTTTTGTCTGTACCATAATCCTAATAATAACTACCAATAGTAATGTACAGCACCTAGCAATAGCAGTGGGGTCTGGGGCCATAACAAAGGTTCCTGGTGCTATGGTAACAAATAAAACATTAAAAATGTATGTTATTTATTAGATCTACTCAAAGATAGTTAAGTCCAAAGCAGACTGAGAAGAGTTACAAAATGATGTCACGAAACTGGGCAATTGGCCAATAAAATGGCAGGTGAAAGTCAATGTTGATAAATGCAAAGAAATGCACATTGGAAAACATAATCCCAACTATACATATAAAATGATGGGGTCCAAATTAGCTGTTACCACTCAAGAAAGATATCTTTGAGTCATTGTGGATAGTTCTCTGAAAACATCCACTCAACGTGCAGCGGCAGTCAAAAAAGCAAACAGAATGTTGGGAATCATTAGGAAAGGGATAGATAATGATTGGGGGTATGGAAGCTTCTGTAGGAGGAGCGATTAATAAAACTGGGACTTTTCATCTTAGAAAAGAGACGACTAAGGGGGATATGATAGAGGTCTGTAAAATCATGACTGGTGTGGAGAAAGTAAATAAGGAAGTGTTATTTACTCCTCCTCATAATACAAGAACGAGGGGAAGGGGGGAGACGACCAAATGAAATGAATAGGTATCCAGTTTAAAACAAACAGAAGGAAGTATTCCTTCACACAACGCACAGTGAACCTGTGGAACTCTTTCCCTTGTGAAGGCCAAGACTATAAGAACTAGATAAATTCATGGAGGATAGGTCCATCAATGGCTATTAGCCAGGATGGGCAGGAATGGTGTCACTAGCCTCTGTTTGCCAGAAGCTGGGAATGGGTGACAGGGGATGGTTGATGATCACTTGATGATTCCCTGTTCTGTTCATTACCTCTGGGGCACCTGGCATTGGCCACTGTCAGAAAACAAGATACTGGGGCTAGATGGATCTTTGGTCTGACCCAGTATGGCCGTTCTTATGTATGTTCTTATGAACTGCTCCCATTTTTTAGATAATACTTTTGGTGAGTAATGCTGCTTGTCAAACTTATTATTAAACAAAGATTATTGGCATAGTAGACCAGCATTATAGGTGGCTGAATATTACATTCAATTAATAATGAATTATTTCTTCAATATATTTTTGGATGAATAATTTTACACAATATTTGAACAGCTCTAATATGTATTGAGTATATGATTTATTTTATTGCATATCACATTATTTAATTTAGGCAATGTGCTCTGCCTATCTACCTTTATGCTGTTGCTTCAACAGAGTACAGTATTCTTCACTGACAGTCCTTCCTGACATGTGGTGTTGCTTTACACTGTTAAAAACAGTAAAAAGCTGCTGCATTACACCCCAGAGGGGGATGCCTTTTAATGGTGGGTAAGGTATAATTGTGCCTGTTGAAAGGATTACAACATTACAATGCCTGTTGAAAGGATTCAGTTTTTATCAGTAAATGTCAATTTCACCATACACACACAAACCAACAAAAATATTTTCATTGATGATAATTAAAATTTACAGATAGACAAAGTAAGAAAAATGCTGCTTGAGAACTTATTAGAGTTTGATTTAAGGATATTTACTTTGTATATTTTGACATGTGATGTTAACAGTTTGTGTTTTAACAGCTATAAGGCTTTAACTTTTTGATTCTCAACATCTACTCTCAATAATTAATTTTCGGGCCCTCCATTGTCTGAACCTACCCGTAATTTCCTGCAATTGTGAAAATTTAAATAGCTAAAAATAAAAAAATGTTTACAAACCTAATTTTGCACAACAGTGGAAATTTAAAATAAATAAAAATTGAAAACATGCTTAAAAATAAACATGAATATTATCTGTCAAAATTATAAAAAAAAATAAAAATCAAATTCTGCCAAGCCTATGTATAGACGCAGTCTATGCCTCTTGCATAAGTGCAATCTGTTAGACACTTTGGGCCCAGTCCCGTTAAGGCTTACACTTGATGGTCTCGTTGACTTCAATGGGATTACTCACAGCGTGGCAAGCTGAGCATGTGAATAAGTCTTGCCAATATCAGAACCTTTAGGCTGCAAACCGCTCTAGAAGCGCATAAGAGAGATATCACTGTCTCATCACTGCAAAAAACACCAACGTGGAAGGTCAATTTAAAAGCCTAGCAGAGACAAAAGTGTACATTTGGCCTCAAGTTCGCTAGCTGAGGTCAACCCCAGGAAGGCTGGGGAGAGGGGCACAGAGTTGGCCATGACAAGCTAAAGTTAAGTATCAGAGGGGTAGCCGTGTTAGTCTGAATCTGTAAAAAGCAACAGAGGGTCCTGTGGCACCTTAACAGAAGTACTTACTTCTGTTAGTCTCAAAGCTGCCACAGGACCCTCTGTTGCTTTAAGCTAAAGTTAGTGTCTTCTCACCACTAGGATTTTACACTGAGGTAGCCAGTTTGAGACTGCAATCTTGATGGAAAAAACACAGCCCTTTTTTTTCCGGTTGAGATATAGCCACAGATGGGCCCCAGACCCCAACACTGCAGCTTCGGGGTGTTCTCTCCAGATGTGCATGATCTCTCACTGGTTATACAGGCCTTGGCTACACTTGCAGCTGTACAGCGCTGTGAGGTAAACCTGTCTTTGTACAGCTGAGTAGGGAAAGTGCTGCAGTCTGTCCACACTGACAGCTGCCAGCGCAGTGGCATGGCCACACTTGCACCATTTGCAGCTGTGTTGGGAGCGGTGCATTATGGGCAGCTATCCCAGCATTCATGTGGCTGCAACGTGTTTTTCAAAATGGTGGGGTGGGGTGGAGTGTGACAGGGAGTGGGGGGGGGGAGAGAGTGCTTTTTGGAACGTGTCAGCACTCTATTTTGCAAGTTCCGAACTCCCAGCCCCCTGCTCATTCGTTTCACTCACTCAAAGCAAACAGCAAACTGTTTGCTTTTTCTCTGTGGTACGAGCTTTGAAACTGGCACTTCCACATTCCTGCAGCCGGTCACAACGATGGAGAGGATTGGCCACTTGACAAGGGGATCAGTACAGCACTGCAGGTTGATTCCTGGTACACACTCACAGGGGAGAGTCGTAGCCACTCCGCTGCATCTCTTATGCTTCTCGGGGAGGTGGAGTACCTGCAGCGGTGTACCCAGGGAGATACAGCGCTGTACGTGCCTTGCCAGTGTAGCCGGTCAGTGAGTTACAGCACTGTGGGCGGCTTTACAGCGCTCTAACTCGCAAGTGTAGCCAAGGCCACAGTGTGGTTGTAACAATGCCAAAGCTTGGTTACTAGACACTGCCTCAGCTCCAGTCAATAATCCCCAGGCCCCCAGAGCTTTGATTTCCCCTACCTGAATATTACATAGGCGTAGAGAACCAAAGGGCTTGATTCTCATCAACATCAAGGTCACTGTAGAGCATGCTAAGGTAGAAGCCCTAATTTATGCCCCCTGTAAAGCCCCTCTTCATTGCCAGAGTAGCACAAGCAGCCTTAAGGTGAATGAGAATCAAGCCCATAGATTTTTATGGCCAGAAGAGACCATCTAGTCGGATCTCCTGCATAAAAACAGATCAGAGAATTTCGCCTAGTGATCTGTTCATCCAGTCCATAGCTCGTAGCGGACCTGAAGTGTGTCTTTTAGAGAGACATCCATTCTCGGTTTAAAGATGGAGAATCCATCACATCCCTTAATAATTTTGTCCAAAGCTTAACTAACCTCATTGTTAAAAATCGGCATCTTAATTCCAGTCTGAATTTGTCTAACTCCAACCCCCAGCCATTGGATCTCACTATGCCTTTGTCTGCTAACAAATGAGACACTAGGATGACAGCACCAAGGGGAAAATATTGGTGTTTTAATTTTCAAACTTGTTAGAAACAAGAAATAAGGGGTTTTTTTGGTCTCTGTTTATCTTGGCTATTTATAACATGCCGGCGCTATGGCATCTAGTGAAAAGATGATTATGGAAGTGGAGAGGTCAGTTTTCCCCTCAGCAAGTGAGTACCTCTGAAGTCTCAGGTAATACACCCTTCTCCAAGAGACCTTCCTCCCTTTGCTCTATGACACATGCACTGATAAAATACAGGGCACTAATTTAAATTAAACATTATGACTCACATCTTCTGAGCATCTGACAATTCATTAACTTTTCGGTTACAGCTGTGGCATGAAAACACGTCTCTTCCCCCACTCAACAAAACATCTTCCAAACCCTTCTGTTGTTTTCAATGTATTCATTCAGAAGAGGAAAATGTTTCCAAGAATCAAAGGGCTTTGTTAGAAAAATGAATTTGGACTGGTGCTGATCTCCAGGATCTGGAAAGTTTATTTCATTTAAGGACAGGAGGCATGTTAACAGAAGTTGCCTGCTTCTATTTGAGAGACCCTTCATATTAAACTTCATTAAGTTGTGCAAGACCCTACTGCTCCATACTGTGTATGATAGTCTTGCTCCTTTCCATTACAGGTTCCCCCACCCCAAACCAGACAATTGCTTAGGATGTATCTCATTCCCAGAGACCCCCGCTCCCTCTCCCATGCTCCTTGCATGAAACAAGGAGTTTGGCAATTTTTACTTTAGTTTCCTAGGGTTACATTCACTAGCATCCCCCCTCGCCCTTCAGGCTCAAATCCTATCTGAGGCTAAAAGGAAAAATCTCAGTCGACATTTGTCCATCTCAGAATGAGCAGCATGCCAAAGTCTGGCAGCCTCTGTGCACCAGCACAGCTCAGGCCTGGAGGAGCAGATGGCACTGCCTGTTAGGCTGGAGACGTGCTGGCAGAGTTGAGCAGGGCACACGGGGATGGAAGAGCAGGGTTACGTGGCAGGTCAGGGACTGCAGCCCTAGCAGAGCTGTTCGGGGCCCGAGTGGGGAGTGTTTGAGGGGAAGCTAGTAAGGATGCACTGCAGGTGTTGAGCCGAGGAGTGCTGGCAGAGGGGCTGGGTCCTGTCTGCGTGACAATCAGTGGTAGCTGCTAATTGTCTCAAGTTCATTTACAAAATATAAATTAAAAAAATTAGAAGTAATGGTTTGGGGCTTGACCCTGACCCCATTCAAGAGGAGGGGAATCCTCCTTCCTTCACACCTTCAATGAAGGGGCTTTGAATCAGGCCTTTCGAGATCCTCAGTCACGAGGTGTTAGGTGAAGTCCGAAATGGCTGTCTTATTTTGGAGGGTTGATTCATTAATACTAGTGTCCGTGTCCTTATCGCTAGGGGAGTAAATACATGCTCCACGCACCACCGGCCTGCCGCAGAACATCCCTGTCCTCCTATACTTGCCACGTGTCTGGCAGCTGGATTGAGCCATCTGCAAGTGGTGAGTTTCTCCTGTCAGCCCCACGCGCTGTTCTTAAAAAAGGGTTATAATCCCCCCTGGTGGTTACACTCCCCCCCTCTTTGGTCCATGGGAAGTGATCAGACTGATGAGCAAGTGGTGAGAGTTGGCTCATTACAGGATACTCCCCCTGCGAGCCAGACGCTCCCATTCCTCCTCCTCCAATGTCACCATCCTTTGGGAAGTGACAGAAGGGGAGGGGGGGGGGGAACACAGGCCTGATTAAGGAAGGTTTCTCTGTGGCGACATCGCTTCAGGTGCAGCAATTCCATTCAGTGCCAGGTTCTCAGGAGCAAGGCCCTGGCCCGAACACAATATTCAAAAGCACTTCAAAAACAGCAAGCCAACCAGCCCAGACCAGTGATCAACCCCAGGCATCACCAGGAGTGGTCACCTAGTTTACAAGAGTCATGCAAGTCATGAAATGACTCACTGTCTTGCAAAAGCCTGCCCTGGCTGGAGACTGCAGGACTAGTAGCTTTCAGCACACTGGCTGCACCAGTCTGTGGCACTGTCCAAATGGTTAGAGCACATGACTGGACTCCCTGGGTTCTGTTCTTACTCTGCAACTGACTTTCTGCATAGCCTTGAAAGAGTCACCTGATCTCTCTGTGCCTTTGGTTACAGGCCTGAATTTTACTTCCCTATCATCCCAGGCCGGTGGATGGGTTAACCGTTAGCAAAGCACTTTGGCCCTGATCCAAAGCCCCCTGAATTCAATGAACAGGCTTTGGATTAGGCCCTTCAAAATCCTCAGTGCTAAGGCAGTACATGAAGTAGAAGTGTTATTTTAGGGGGCTGATTCATTAATAAAACCCTCCCTCTCAAGGAAATTTGCTAGGCTGTTTCCTCATTTTATTTCTCTTGCGGATGCTCGCACTGGCTTGCGGAGCACATCCTCAAAGCATCGTTGTTCTCTTGTAATGTCGCCTCTTCCTGTGACTCAGTTCGTTAAAGCAGAGCCACCCCCGAAGCGCTGCTGAATTTTGATGCTCTGAGCTGACAATGACCTGTACTTTCCTGGTGCCCAGCCTTCAGCAAGCAGCAATGTTCCTCTGCCACCCTGGAGACACAATGTCTCTGCTGCATTGGGGGCGAAGTGTGGGGGAGAGTAATCTGGCACAGCCCTTTGCAGGGGTGCCCCTTCCCTGATCATCTGTGGGCATGTCGGAGGCAGGTTAGCCAGGGCTCTACAGAGCCTCACTCATGAGGTGGGAGCATGTGGGAGGGAAAGCATGAGGCAAACAGCCCTGCTCTCTCCCCGAGGGTCTGGAGCGACAATCCAGGCAGCATTACTGCCTCCAGGAAGGAAGTATCTTCACTCCCTGCACTGCTGCATTAGACCAAGGCATGATCCAGTCCATCAACGTTTGAAGCCGAGTGTGGAGTCCGCCAGCCCGTGGAGGACTTGGCTCGGGAGGGGAGGAAGATTTTTGGCTCCCGTTCCATTTCTGCTCTGCTGAGTCACACAGCTTCCCAAACGGCAGAGAGGTGGGGATGGCGGCAGCTTTGATTGGGTCCATTATTTTTACATTAAAGAGACTCCAACATCAATTTCCCTGCCAGGCGGTGAATTTCAGCACCAAAGAGGCATCTGGCAAGCAATCTCCTCTCAAACCAAGGGGGCGTCGCTCAGGCGCTTTCAACTTGTTACAGCTGCCTTTCAGTGAAGCTGGATTGATTAGAACAAGCGTATCCGTCGTCCTTGCTGCTTTGAAGCATGCTGTTACCAACGGCGCACCTGGCATTTTTCATTAGATTATGGTCATACAAAGAACTGAAGTGAGGAAACAGTCAGCAAATGCTACTTTCACATTAGATTCGCACACACGCACACCCTGTATGTGGTGTGGTTGTGCGTAAGCTGCAGCGTCTTATTTTGCATGCTGAGTTGCTATTATGCATTTGTATGATAGCAGAGCCTAGAGGCCCCAATGGGATACCAATGCACTAGGTGCTGTACATACACAGAGTAAGAGACCGTCTCCGCCCTGGCCGGCTTTCTAAGTAGACATGACAAAGGAGGCGTCTTTATGCCTGTTATACTAAGGCACAGAGAGGTAAAGGTAACAGCTAAAGTCATGCAGGGAGTCTATTGCAGAGCCCAAAATTGAATCCAGCTCTTCCGAGACCCCACCCAGTGCCTTAGCCACACGTCTGCCCTTCCTCTTCATGGAAAAGGCAAATGATCTTTCACAACTATGGCCTGAGGATGCAGTTTACACCATGGCTGCATGCGGAGGTGCAACATTTCACAACCTTACACCCGTTCACCTTATTTAACATCCTCCAAGAAAACTCAACCTGTGGAGGGGAAAAAAGGAAAATTTCCACTTTGTAGTAAATCTGTGAGAAGTCTGATCTCATCTGCAGCTTGACAATAAGATAATTAACTAAATAAAAATGGTATTGACTGTGAATTTCCCACTCACAAGGCAGTAGAAAAGGAATGAGCAGGTTGGGAAATATTCTTAATGAAAATAAGGACTACTTGAATTTTATATATTGGCTCCCCCATGAACGTGATAAACATGGATAAACACGGATCATTGTGATGGAAAACTTCACTCTGCCACGTTAACGTGGTGGCCACCAAAAACGGTGAATGTTTCCATGTGAAATTTTGCTAAATTAATTCAGCAAGGCACGTCAGCACATGCTTAACTTTAAGCAGATGCATAAGTCCCATTGACTTCAATAGGATTGAAACCTATGCTTAAAGTTAAGCACGTGCTTAAGTGTTGTCTTGAACAATGAGTGCTTTCGTGAATGGGTGCCTAGATGAATAAATAAATGTTGGCACCAGCTGTGTCATGGTAGGAGGGATGGAAAGAGTGGGGCATCAGAACAAATCTCAGGCAGACAAAAAGCCTGCTCACTGCTCAGTCCAGGTACGAAGAGCTGTGGCTGCAAAGAGCCGTGCTGCCCTGCTGATCTCAGGGACTGCAATTCTTTCATTCCTTCCTTGAGCCTCTTCCGGAAAACAAACTAAGCGCCGCTATCAAACTTTCCCAGTTTTTGTTCACAAACTCTTCAGGCCGAGACTGAGAATCTAAGCCTGTTTAAACCATGGTACATTCATTCAGCGGTTTAGGTTATCTTTGTGGCTCTGGTCGCCATAGTAACATATCAAGAATGCAATTCCCCCTTCCATCCCATGCAATAAAATGCTAATCCATCAGCCCAACTGCTGGTGCAGAGATGCAGAGAAGACCTCTTAAAGCGCATGCAGGGGGGAAGAAAGGGGGATGCTGGCAAGCGTTTCTAAACTTTGAGCCTTGAATTATTATGGTAGGACAGGCACCTCAGCGACTCAGGGTGGGCAAAATTCAGCCAGCAGCTCCTTTCCAAATGGCTGCTTGGCTGGAAGCATTTTTCATGTAGGGGATGGCAAGTGGGCTTGTAATCTCTCAACGCAGCCTGTCACATGAGTTTTGGGTGGGGATAGATTTGCAGTGAATTCAGCTGTGTGGATTCATTTGCACCCACACACCCCTACCTACAGCTGCAGGTGTCTAATTCCTTCCCCTCCACCTTAGTTAGAGGGTGAACTTCCCACGAGCTATCTTGTACCTTCCCCTTGTAGCATATGGTGCTTGTCACTGAAGGTGATGGGACACTGGAAGGGCCCCCTGGTAATTCCTATGCATACAACTCCACCCTCAGTAAATGGAGGTGGAAGGATAGACAATACCTGCAAAGGGGGGAGGGATGAGGGAAGGGTTAGATAATAGATAACAGGCTGCCTCTCCACTTGGAGCTAGGGGTGAAATTTCCAGCTTGCAGAGAGATGTACCTGCGCTTAGCTCTCATTACACTAGTGTGCAGCCAGGGTGGCCCAAGGGGAGGGAGAGGCTGGCTGCCCCATGCAAGTGCCTAGCATCTCCGATGGGTACGGACTTGGGGCAGCCAGCCAGGCCTGGGAATGACACGCTCAGCTCCAAGTGCAGATGTAACCACAGTTAAAATAAGCAGAACTGTTCTCTGGCGGAAGGAAATCAATACTCCCAACACCAGCTGTAACCCAACGCCCGCCCGGCTTCCCCACACTAAATTGCTGTACTGCGGTGCTCAAGTATCAGAGAAATATGGAATGGGGCTTGCTGCAGCTGGCAGCTGATGTCCCCCAGCTGGAAGCTGCTGTCATTAGCTCGCCCTGTCAAGCTCTTTGGCTTGTATGGGTAACATTTCCTCCTCTCCAACCTGTCAGGATACAACTCTGCTTCCCAGAAGGTCTGAGGGCAAGAAGGGCAGTGGCATTAGACCTTCGGGAACATGGGGCATCAGTTTGCACTAGTCCACTGACCCCCTTTGGAGAGTGGCTGTCCCGGCTCTCTGCGTCCACAAGCAGGCTATGGTGCTAAGAGCAGGGGTAGCGGGGTGAAATCCTGTGTTATATGGGGGGTCAGACTAGATGATCCAATGGTCTCGTCTGACCTCAAACTCTATGAATCGATTTGGACACACCTCACAGAAACTTTGGGTAGCTTTGGTTGGGCACCAATGCAATGGCCCCATTTCCGACAGCCTGGCCACGTGGAAGAAAGGTCACTTGCTCTGGATTTTCCACCACTCTCTGGCAGGGAGCCAGGATCTCCAGGACCAACAACATCCAAAGCCAAAATTGTTGCCACACTCTGCAGCACCAGAGAAGCGATTCAGCAATGGGGCACTCTCCCCAATGGCCCAGCATGAGCTGCGCTGCTGGGAGCAGTACTGGGGACTCAGGAAGCCCTGCCCCATGTGTGAGATCTGTTAGGTGGTCTCTCCACTACCACTGCACTAGCAGAGGGAAGGCCTAGTCCTGTTTTACAGCTACAGAAGTGGAAGGAACTTGCCCAAGGTCCCACCACGTTGCACTAGTGGCGGAGCTGGGACTAGTATCCATGATTCCCAATTCCCATGCTCCAACCACACTCCACTCCCTTCAAAACGAGAGGGATGGTAGGCCCTGCTAATCTGAAAGTTGGAGGAAGTTTGGCTCCCTTATCATGTGCCCTGTTTACCATTCAATGCACACCCTTAGAGTAGTGCCGGTGGGCGATTCGTTACCCCAAGTGTAATGTACGGTTCCTCGTGATGCAGGAGCCCAGAAAGGTTTTCAGTCAGTTAAGTGCAAACACCAAGAAGTGAGAACTGTATTCCAGGTGTTCCTGGGAAGTGTGGAGCTAAGAAGAGACACAATTTCAATCCTTAATTATCACCTAATTAATTGAGGAAGTTGCAGCTGCAAAGATGTGATCTTAATACCTAACAGGGAAAAGAAGAACAAACTTTCAGAAGTTTGGCTGTTAACTTTTCCTAAAAGGAGGCGGCTCAGAATGTCACATAAGCAAGTGGCTTAAGATCCTGAATTGTACAGAGTGTTTTCATCCAAGCAGATGTTATTCCTAGCTGAAGGCTTGCTTTTAACTAGAGGATCCCCCGCAGCTTTTCAGAAAGCTTTACCATCGTCTGAGCATAGTTAGCAACTATATCCATCTCTGGATATCTTATCAAGAGGTGGGGCACGCACGCGCGCACACGATTCATTTTCACACCCTGTCCAAAACTTGGTTCTTTTCTTTTACCCAGTAGCATAGGTTATTGCTAAATAGCCTCAATGTGAATGCACCCTGTGTATTCGCCCATGAATGGCATGCATGAGATTTCCATAATCAGCTACCGGAATTCGAACTCACCACTCAAGCTCCCAGAAAAGTTGCCTCTATCTGGTATATGAAAGGGACAGCTCCAGTAGTGCAGAAAATTGTGGGATGCGATATCTAATTAGATCAGTTAAGTATCAGTAGCGGAGCAATCTTCTCCCATATCCTACGGAGTAGAAAAGGGGCCTGGCGCAATGAGACAACACTCAAGTTACAAGAGATTCTCTGCCTGCAGCAGTGAGGGGGAAGGGAAACTTAATTAATACAAATGGAGAATAACTGTGTGTCTCACATGTAAATTCCATCTGCCTGAATTCTAGGGGGTCCCCATTCACCATAGTGACAAAAGGCGAGAATTAATCTGCTTTGATTTCCTCCATCTGGGCACCCAAACTGTTCATGAGCTATCCCTAGAAAGCAAACTGATGCACAGATAAAGCCGGGACCTGGCCCTGGTGGAGGGCAAATGCCGTAAGTGCACCACAAAGCACTAAAACCCTGAAAATTCACCTCTGCTGTGACACCTACAAAACACTCAGTGGCAACGGCTAGGACACTGGTGTGCTGCCACTGCTGTTCACTATTCTTACCAGAATCAGCTCTGCCTTCCCTTCTGCTCCCAGCCTGCTTGGACTAGCCACCTGTAGTCTTATCCTCAGTTCTTTGGGGCAGGGACCATCTCTTTGCGTGGTGTATGTACAGCACCTCACATAACAGGGCCCTGATCCTCAATGGGAGCTTCTAGATTCTACCTTAATACAAAAGATAAGCAGCAGAATTGCAACCAGGTGAGGTTAGACTGAGCCCGGTCCCTTTAGAGCGGACTACTTGAGCTGAGAGGACTGAAAAACTGAGGAGAAAAAAACAGGGCAGACAAGGGATGACATAAAACCTTATAGAAATCCAAGCTATTCGAATGCCTAGAACTTCCCAGGTGTCATTGTGCTACTAACACTATGGCTATTTGGAACTTTATAGCAAGACTGGGACCCCTTTGCTCCAACACCACAGGCCGCTCTTCCCTGAATGAAAGGAGAATCTCCATCAGCTGCTAACAGTACAGGGCATATAATACGCGAGCAGTTCTGATTCCCTCCAAGAGGGGGCAGTGGTGCACACACAGCAGACTGCAGCATCATTCTAAATCCAAATTTAAAGGAGGATCGTTCAGACCATCTCTGAGGGAAACAGGAAGCAGTGGCAGCATAAAGGAACCACACTCAGGCTATGTCTACACTACGCAGCATTTAGTGACACATGCCGCTAAAAGGCGCGCAGTGTAGCTGCTGTTTGTCGGCTCTCCTGCCAACAAAAAACTTCCACCCCAACAAGCGGCATTAGCATTGTCGGCCAGAGAGCGCTCCTGACGACGAAGTGCTGTTCACAGTGGCGCTTGTCATCGACAAAACTTTTGTCTTTCGGGGTGCGTGTGTGTGTTTTTTAACACCTCTGAATGACAAAAGTTTTGTCTTTCACTTGCCAGCATAGACATAGCCCAAGAGCCTTCATGCAAGTAACTTACAGACACGCTGGGGAAAGAGAGAAACCAGCAAATTGCCTTAGTGCTGCTTCTGAGCAAAGCTCTGCGGAATCTCCGTGTTAAGTTCCTACATAGAAAACAGACAGCTTCTATATGTACTGTTTCTGAGTTGCACCTGGAATACATGCCAACAGCCTGGATGGCTCTGTACTTTCACCGGGGAGAGGAAAGAGGCATCTTGTCCTAGCCTCAGCCTGGTCCATTCAGGCCAAAGGGCACTGCTGGTGGTGCGCTGCACGGCAGAGGTGAGAGGGTGGAAAATCGCAAAGTGCCAAGGGTTGGTGCCATCAGCGTGGAGCTACAAACCAAGCTACAAATGGGACAAGCATTGCTGGGTAGCCCAGGGCACAGGGAACTTCACCAAACAGCAGCAACAGTAAGATACAGAGATCCTATTGCCCAGAGCATGCAGCGTGTGCTGCTGGCACCGCCTCCTCTTTTCCTACCCATGCGTCATTCCTTTGCGATCCCTCACCCCTTTTCTCATATTGTGTTCTCTGCTGCTGATCAAACCAGGTTATTACCGTCAACTAGAATATCAGTGGCATCCTCTGTTACGCAGCCATGAATCACACTGGCTTAAGTTAGGAGATTGGGAGAGCAAATCCGCACAGGTGACTCTTTTCACACTGGCACAGCTGGATGTTAGCTCTGGGAGGGATTGTAATAGACACAAGCTGCAGCTGCTCCTGCGAGCCGAGCCGTGTCAGCCAGTTTAACCCCTAGCTGTCTAGTATATTTAATCCTGTGTGTGACCGAGGCTGATTTGGTGTGATACAAGCAACTGCCCTAAAAACCAGGCAAGTTTACGAACTCAGCAATAACAGAGATCATATCACAAATTACAGGGGAGATATTCGCTTTCCAAACACGACTGGCTCCCCTTGCATCTGGGGAGAACACACCTCAAAGCTCAGAAGCTACCCTCTTTTTAATTTGTGATCACACAGGCACCTTTAATTCAAAACCTAATGCCTCTGTCTGGTGATACCTACAGGTTTAAAACTGTGACTCAGGAGATTGCGAGGCTTGTGGGATTGCCAACAGGACATGGAGTCTTTCATTGATCCCATCCAATGGCTTTGTGGTGACCTCTGGGTCATCTCAGTCTGACTCTATAGGTGTTCCCTTAGCAACAAAGTTGGTACTAACTGACCCTTTTGTTGGCAGCCTCAGCATGGACCATGCAATCCTTGGCCTCTTTGAAGAAGGAGCTCTCCTCTCACACTAAGGGCATGGCTACACTTGCAGATGTAGAGCGCTTTGAGTTAAACCAGCCTTCGTAGAGTGCAGTAGGGACAGCGCTGTAGTCTGTCCACACTGACAGCTGACAGCACGCTGGCCTGGCCACATTAGCAGCTCTTGCAACGGCCACAGAGAGCAGTGCATTGTGGTAGCTATCCCAGCATGCAAGTGGCTGCAACATACTTTTCAAATGGGGGTGGGGTGGGGTGTGACAGGGAGTGTATTGTGTGTATGTGAGGGGGGAGAGAGTGGGTTTTTGGGGGCTGAGAGCATGTCAGCATGCTGTCTTGTAAATTCAGACAGCAGCAGATCTTGCCCCCCCCCCCCGCCCTTCTCTCTCACACGCAGCATTCCACAGTAACGGTTGCTTTGTCTTGGAGCAGATAAACAGCCGGCTGTCAAACGGAGCTTTCCAAGGGCATATCCTAAACAATGACAAGAGTGGCCACTTGACTGAAGGGGATTATGGGACGTTTCCGGAGGCTGATCAGAGCGCAGTAATGCAACACCTCGTTCACCTGGACATCGGGGCGCTCCAGCAGGGGCGCAGCAAACGTTATTCCACTCGCCGAGGTGGGTACCAGCAGCGCTGTAGCCGTGGAGTCTGAGTGCTCTACATGCCTTGCCAGTGTGGACAGGTAGTGAGCTAGTGTGCCTGGAGCTCCTTTAATGTGCTGTAACTCACAAGTGTAGCGAAGCCCTTAGAAATGGTCCTGCCATGAGGACAAATGAGGAAACTCAAACAGCCCTTCCTTGTACCTATTCTAGGGATAAACAAAAGGACTTCAGCATCCAGGACCCTTGACTTGACACTTACTCAGTTATAGGACTTACAGTTAACAAAAAGCGCCATTTTTTTTTAAAGCAAAAACACTCGAGCTAACAATTTGAGCTGAGAATAACTGAGTTCAAACTGAAAAACCTGGAAAAAATTAATTTCTAAAACTGTTCCCCACCCTCCCCCACTTTTTCTCACTGAAATTAAAAACAGGAAAAATGTCGTTTGGGTTGAACAAACTGTTTCGAATTGACCTTTCCAAAACCAAAATGTTGATTTGAGATTAAATACTGAAATGGCTTGGTTAGAAAGTGTCAAAACAAAACGCTTTGACATTTCCAAACATTCCCCCTTTTCGTCCAGCTCTGGGAACAAGCTTGAAACCAATCTCTCTGGGCCTTGGCCAGAAGACAGACGATAATGATTTACTATTATTATTAATGCTTATAAAGCACTTTGGTGATGTATGGGTGTTAAGTGTTGTTAATATTAATACCTATTAATAATGGAGACTGTAAATGGGGTGGGATAGTGGTGACCTTCACCTACCTTCCAAAGCACCCTGGCTACTTCCCGTCTTAGGAGCTGCAAATAATTCAGTTATTTTTTTAAAGGTGCCGATGGAGAGGGGGACATTTTTATTTCGCCTGTCGTTAGAACACTCACATCTGGAACAGGTATGTTTCCTATCAAGAGTGATAATGCAGGGGTTTTTACAGCTGCTTAGGGGATTTGGAAACTCAATTCCCAGTAATTTTAATTGGATTTGGTGCCCAAATCTCTTAGCCATACCGTTACATGTATGCGCACACATATACAAATGGGTATAGTGGTATGTCTGGCAAGCCTGAAGGTACAATCCTTCTCTGGCACATGCATGAACAAGACAACTGATTCTCCTCTCGCTGACGCCTGCGTGACTCCCTGACTTCTACAGTGTTACTCCCGATTTGTACCAGCATACGGGGGATCGGAATCAGGCTCAAGAGGCTCAAATCCTGAGCTATGTTGCATGGATGTGCTGGGGGACATGAGACTTCTCTTCTCCATATACAACAGCGGGGTGCGATTCCTATCTAGGGTCCTGGCCCGGATGGTACTAAGAGGGGTCTCAGCTGCTTGACCACATCCCCACAGGGTCTGGTTTGCTGTCTAAGAGGTGTTACTAGTCTCCCAGTCAGCTAGCTAAGACTGTAGTTGTTATTACATAGTGTAGGCAGGGTGCGATCAAGTGACATTAGACGTTTGGCGCCATAGGCTAGAGTCGGAGATGTTACGGAGAGGGAGAAATGTCAAATTTTGCCCAGGGAAGGAGAGGAAAAACAAAAAAATCTTTGTGCTGTGTGTGTTGGTGTGTTTCCCAGGATTGATTCCTGTTAAACAGGCACCAAAGTGGTGGTAAAATAAATGAACAAAAACAAACCAAAGATCGCTTTTGGTATCTCATCAGCCAGACACCGGGACTCTGACCCAGACGTGGTCCAGAATCTCCTAAGCAACGAGAAGGTGACAGACCAAGACCCCAGCTCTGCTCCTCTCAGGCTGTTACATGGGGTCCAGATTTCTCATCTCCCCAGTCACTGACACTCCTCTGCTTCCTCATGTCATTTCCTTTTGTCTCTCTTTGCCATTTCATTGGTGTGGTTATAAGTAAGGCTAAGATATAGTCATGACTTTTACTAAAAATACCCATGGCCAGGTCAGGGGCCGTGAATTTTTATTTTTTCGCTGTGACCTGTCCATGGCTTTTATTATAAATACCCATGATGACTAAATCTCTGGCCCTGGGGCTCTGCTGCTCTGTGGACCCCTGCGCCAGTGGTGGGAACTGACTGCCCACAGCGGCCTGCTTCCCCAAGGCCCCCGGGGACCGCTTTCCCGACCACCTCCAGGACCAGCCGCTGCTTGGGCAGCTCTGGGGTCAGCCGCACCAGCGCTGCAGAAGTTACAGAATCGCAGCCTTAGTTATAAGTATCAAGATAGCTCTTGTCAGCCCTTTATGCCAGTGGTACCCAAACTTTTCCTCTGGTGCCTACCCTTACCAATAATGTAATGTGTCCGTGCCCCCCTGGGCCAGGAGCTGGAGTTGCTGCCGGGGCTGGAGCGGAGCTGGGGGCAGAGCAGGGCTGGCCAGGGTGCACCGTCCCCAACTCCCACGGGCACTGGCCCGGGCCCCACCATGCTCTAGACATTCCTCCACACACCCCTAGGGGACACGCCCCACAGTTTGGAGACCATTGCTTTATGCATGCTCAGAAGCCTGAGGAACTCACTGCTGCTGGAAGTCATAGTTAGATCATGTATTTGGACTTACCAATGCTGGATAATTTAATAACCAACAGCATGTGAGGTTGCACATGTTCCGGCAGGGCAACAAAACCTCATGATTAAGGGGTTCAGCTGACCACCTTAGGGATTGGGAAGGAATTCAGAGAGGGGTTTGCACACCCAGTTGTACTCTCCAGTGATTCTAATTGTGCTCCAAAGCATCAGAAGGAGGCTACCACTGAATGGAGGATGTGGGGGTGATAGAGCATATGGTATCACCTGGGGCAGCAAATTACGTGCTGAGATGGGATGTAATGTAGGAAAATCGCAATATACACATGGCTCTTACACAGCACTTTGTAATCTGTAGATCTCAAAAGTACTTTAGTAAATATTATCTTCATTACAGATGGGGGAACCGAGAGAGGGAAAGTGACTTGCCCAAGGTCCAACTGTGAGCCAGTGGCAGAACCCAGGTCTCCAGTGCCCCACTCCAATGCTCTAGCCACTGGGACTGCCATCAGACCGAAATGGTGCCACCCCCCACATTTTATTAACGTCTTTCCCCAAAGCAGCCCACCTCTGTGGTTCAAATTCTCTATAGCGTCCCGGCTTCCAGACTCCTGGAAGGGAGAACACACCTTGAGGCAGCAGGAAGCTGTAACAAAGCCCGTTCTCACAGGTGAAAGTTGGGGCTCTTGACCCCTGCGCAGGTAAGCCGGGGAATGGAGGAAAGAGGAAGATAATCCTCTCTGCCAGTTATTATTACTAATAATTAGTTGTATTGCCATAGTGCATAGGAGCGCCTGTCACAGACCAGTATTCCCTTGTGCTAGAGGCTGTACGAACACACCACCAGCTGACGAGGAAGATGACAGCTGTGTCAGATCCCAAGATCAGGGATGTACTAGGAATTATAATTCCACCAGGAGGAGAACGGAGAGATTAAAAACTTTCAAACACGGAGGTTCCATTCCTACACTGCACCTGTCTGGTCCCAAGAGATGAACACGCCACCCCAGTGGGGCTGGCCAGATGGCATTTCCTCAGCAAGAAACAATTAAGAGAGCTGATGGAAAGGTGGTCTGGATCCAAAACACTTTTTCAAAACAACTCAGCCAGGCATCTTTCTATAAACCGATTTTCACACTCGAACTAGCTGAAAACTTCAAAGGCATAGAGGGAAAAAAAATAATAAAACACAGGCTTTCCAGCCTGAGAAGCCCACAGCACTTTCAGCATGACTAATATTTTCCATGTGAAATAATAATCCAGAGAGATAAATTTCTCATCAGTATGTGAGTTATGGATGACAGGCGAGCTCAGAATCCAAATTCACCTACTAGTATTAACTTTGTTACAGTGATATGTTTTCATTGCTTCCATGAAAAAATAAATTCACAGCATATACTTTAAGTAAAGACGTTCAGGTTTCAGCCATGGAGCTAGAAAGCTGTCAATCCTAGATGCAATAAAATAAAGAAGGATTTTGCATAGTATATATTACACTGATTTCCTTCTACACGGAGCTAGATCAAAGAGATTTACAGATCATATACATAAGGATTCAATACCCCACCACTGGGATTGAGCACAGCAATGGTTTAAAAGGCCAGAGCTAAAAGTTAATAGAAGTCTCTCCATTAAATTCAATTGCCTTTAGATCATGCCCTAATAGCAAGAGCAAGGGTTAAATGAGTGGGTCCCAGTTAAGCAGAGCCAGTTGAAGTGAGGGGATGTAGTTAGGTAGCAGGGAGTTATCCCAAACTGGAAGTTAGCCAAGACTTTGTGACAAACATCTGTGTGTGGCTAAAGGGACTTCGGTGTTGCATCCCATCGGAAAGGCAGCATTTCCGCACTGCCAGTGCCATGCAAGGTTCAGAAAAAGGAACAGCGTCTACTGAACGCCCTGCCACCACTCCCTGCAGCACACCCTGCAGGTTTTGTCCCATCCAAGCCCTGACCTGGCAGGACACCGCTCTGATTGCAAGAGATCAGATTCCTCATATTTTTGCCAAGTTAAACCAAGTTCCGTTTAGTTTTACAGCAATTTACAAATGCATTTATGCCCTCCTCCAAAACTCATCTTCAAATAAAGATCTGCAACTCAGCAAGAAGCAATAAATAAATAAGGTAAGTTTAGCAGCTTTGGGAATTATAAGGTTAAAAAAATTGCAGATCAGACCCCAAGTTGATAAATTACGAAGCTTGTAATGATGAAATGCTATAGGGCTCTTCACCAGCTATTCAAATCCAGGCAGCTTATAAATCAAATGTCTGTCACCGAAGGGCTGTGATTGATCCCTGCAGGAGGAGTGTGCAAATGAGGGGCCTTAGGAAATAATAATTATCTCTCGATCTGCTGGAGAGAAGGAGCTATAAATGTCCTATCAGGATTGCAGTCTGAACAGCACATGCACAGGTGACAGCTTGACACCAGCCAAAGGGAGCCTTCTGTGTTGTACCCTAATTATTGATATTCCATTATAAACACATCCCAGGCCTGGCATAGCCTGAAAGATCTGCTAGCTACATGGGCTGGCACTTTCAAAGAGGTCTGAAGAAGGTAAGATGTCTGGCTTCCAATCAATTTCAATGAGAGCTGGGCACTTAACTCCCTTGAGCTCTTTTGAGCATCCCAGCCACGGCTGCTAGTAGTGAAGATTTTAGGCCACTGAAGCTGGGTGCCCGGTAATCTCGATGAACATGTCACATCTTTTCTCAACTGGTGGGCACCTTGGTGCAATGCGGTATGTGGCTGACTGAAGGTGCTCAGATTTAGCTGAAATACAATGGGCCTGATTTTTTGGCTGGCTATTCACACCAGTGCAGATTGGTGACAGCAAGAGTATGGAGTGGGGATTTCACTGGCTTCCCCTCTCAACGCATCACTACAATATGCATTCGATCCCTTCCCACACATAGATCGAGTACAAAGAAAGCTTTCTTTCCAAATAACGAGACATATGACCCGCTCCACCTGCATCTCCACGAGATGTCCCCAGGGTTACACTTACCTTAGCGTCTTGCGAATCATATCCTCGTCCGTGATGCCATAGTAAGTGAGGGTTTCATTCCAGGTGGGATTCAGAGTGTTCCGCAAAGTTTTTGTTCTTAGCTTATTCGCCTGCAAAAAGCAAATAATACACCTGGTTAGGTAGCCTGCCCCAGGTAACTGCCTTAGTTACAGGATGCAGATGATGAATAAACACTTGGGAAACTAAACACAGGCCATGAAATGATGAAGCAACATACTCGAGCAGATCTCCTTTGGCCCTCAGTTCCAATACTCATCTAGCAACTTTGCACCACCCTGCTGATCCCCCCACACGGGATAGCAAAAATCCCCCAGGCTGGTGCGGCAGGTAACTGGAGGTGCACAAAGGCTGTGGCCTTGTGGGTCATTTATAGAGCAATCCAATTATCCATCCAACACCCTGTACAATAAGCAGCAAGATCATGGGCAGCTTGGAAAAGAGCAGTAGGAGACCAGGGACTTCATTTATATAGGGGGAGGGAGGGGAGAATAGGGTAGAATCAACTCAAGCTTATTTAAAAAAAAAAAAAAAAAGTTTGCTGGTCTGGATGTTTATTTGCATCCCTGTGTTTAGTGCAGCTACAGTTCCTGGCAGACCCAGAACCGTTTCCTGGATGCACGTTTAATTAGATGTGGCAGCTTGTTTTTAACCCCAGGTCACAACAGTTGTACCGGAGGGACATGGCACAGCGCCATAGCAGAGGGCAATTACCACCCTAACAAGGCAAGAGGAAACTAGAGACACATGTCAAGGCTCGGCGTGGGAGCTTGTGAGGGACAGTGTTGGTGTTCTACCAAGTCCCAGAGTCCCCAAGTGTAACACAGCCCCTTTGGGACCAGCTGGAGAAGGGTTCACAGCAACTCCTCGCAGGCCTGACCGACTCGCTACACTTAGCGCACTGCTTTCAAGAAGCTGCGCTGGAAAGCACAGCCTAGGAACACAAGGGACATTGTGACAGCAAAAAAAAGGCACACAGGACTAATGTGGGCAATGGGAAAAACACAATAGACCCAAAGCAGCATGGCTATGCAGACAGCGATGCTAACCCACCAGTTCCAATGCTAGTGGTCCAATTTTCTAGCACAGACAAGGCTGTAACAGCTAGAAACCCTCAGTCTAACTCCTGCGCAACAGTGTCAAACCAGGGACGACACCTCGTGCAGCAGGATACTATAATGAAATTCTAAAACGGCACAGGGCCTTTTCCAAAAAGCATTGGCACCATAATGGAGTGTCACTAAAAAACACACTGCTGTGCCAGTACATCAGATCCATTTCTGAAAATAAGTAACCATCCCAATGAGTATATTTTATTAGTGCATTATTGAGATGCTTCCAAGAGCCATTGTTTGGATGGATTTATTTTCCTTTTTTTGTTCTTCTCTCAGTGCACATTATTAAATCATTGCTCATTCGTTGCAAGGCCTCGTGGGAAGTCTGCTCCACCTGTTACGAGTGCTGGCTGCATCCTAGAGCACAGTTACCCAATACCTAAATGTTAGCCTAGAACAGGCGCTAGGAAGCTAACTGGGAATGTGTTCCACTCCCAGTGGAGATCACCAGAGCATCCCAGCTGCTTTCTGCCTATGAGATGAGTCAAAGCACAGGCTTAAGGGTCTCTTGTCAGCATACAAGTCCTACGGAGCTTTGCCAGAAAACAGGCTCGTGAGGAATTCATTTTCATACCCCTTGGCTGAACCTCTTGATGAAAAGGTTCCCAGATCATTCAGTTTGCTCCAGAGTTTGAAAAACCCAGGGGCTACCAATGTAGAGGCCAAAATTAAGTGTCCGAGTCCAAATCTTGATGGTGGAAAATCTGTATTTAGTAGCCCCACACCACCACAATGAAACAACAAGAGGCTTCTTTTTCCCTGCACGGGCTTCTGGCCAATTCTGCTGACCAGCAGGACATTTACAGGTCATAAGTTGGAGAACAGAGAAAAGCCACATCACGAACCACCGGCTCGAATACCGGCACTTTCAGTAGTGGTGTCCAGGACAGAAAGGCAATGGAGACGACACCTATCTCCTAACTACGGGTCTGATCCAAAGCCCATTGCAGTGTGTGAACAGGACAGTAACAAGGGCTTCTTCCCAAAGGGGCCACTACCACACCCACAGTCTCTCTTAGGCAGTTCTACTGTCCCCACCTAAACAAAACAAATTCAGCTCTTCAGCTCCCTGTGGGCTACATACCCAAGGATGGCTCCCACTGTCTCCCCTCCCGGGGCTCTCGCAGCCCTGATGCTCCTATGCCTATAGCTTCCTAACTCTGACTCACTGGATCTCTCTCATTAATAGGTCTCTCCCCACACACCCCAGGCGTCCCCTTTTAAAGCCTAATTCGGGTCAGCTGATGCAGCACAGGGGCACTGGCCCTGCTCCCTCTTAAAGGGCCAGCGTCATCCTGGATCGGGACTCTTTCCATAGGCTTTGCTAAGTTATGGCAGTCCTTTACAGAACAAGCCGGGGTACCATGCTGTACCTGCTCTGTGGAGAAAGACCCTGATCCAGCATTGTCCTTAAGTCCATACCTAACTGCAAGCAAATGATTGAGCCCCATTGGCTTCAGTGGGATTTGTGCATATGCTGTAACAAGATGAACCTCAGCATCTTTTTAAAAGCAAACACACTTGCTTAGAATCAGGACCAGAGAGGGGACTTCATGCTCTAGGACTGTCAACCCTCCATCTTTCCCCAGCTCTAAAGTCCTTTTAAATCATCTTAAAGTGAGACTTGTCAATTATCTCTTATAATTGCTCTTTCAGGGCAGTCTTGCCAACTCAGACGATTGTTTCAAAACTCTTATGATAGTTGGTGCTTTTCTCAAAGCCCCAGCTCCTGGAGTCAGGTGATCATGTTAGAACTTCAGTTTGTTTGTTTTTTCCCCCGTGTAACTTTCTAGCCCTTCTGGTTGCATAGAAAAGCTTGAAAATGTAGGAGGGAAAATCCGCCCCAAAGCCCAACATTTAAAAAAAAAAAATCTCATGATATTGGGGGGAAAGGAGGAGCTGACTTGTAATTTTTGAACACTTGGAATTGACAATACCAGGGTAACCAAAAGAAAATACCTATGCTGCCATTGTGTAACCATTGGGAACAGTAGATGGACTGGTTAGGAAGAATATCCAGCGGAATAAAACAAAAATGCGATGAAGACGGGCAATAAAACTATAAAGCATTAAGGAACTGGATACATAATCCATGTCACTTTAAACAATTTCTAGCTATGGTAGGAAAATACAGAGCAGGAATAAATTGGGTGCAGGCCCTCAGCTGCCCAGAATACGCAGCAATGCAGCACTGGCCAAACAAAGCCTGATTTAAACAATGCTATCTGAACTAATGGACTAGTTACTTCCGTTGCTCTTTATTTTAGATATCACATCACACTCCTGGCAAAGCTGGACACGGCCAAAGCAAAGGCTGATGCGAAATGCTGCTGCAGCAAATAAAAGCAGAAGACAGGAAAAGTAGAGGCATTATCAAGCTGTAGGATGGTATAAATTAAGCCTTGTATTTTATTTTTATTTTTTAATTTACAAAGTAACAGGAACAAATAACGAAAGACAACACCAGAGAAAATGTTCAGAGCTGGGTGAAACCTTGTTATGGGCTTCTTCCAACTGATGTGTGAACTCACCCTTCGCTTAAGATAGTTTGTAAGAAACACTTAGGGGGCAACACCTAAAACAAGGCCCAACAGATTCTGCCCAGAAACCAGCACCGCATGGGCACTGTGACCAAGCGGGTGTGAAGGAAGGCAGAACACACAGAAACTGAGAACAGACAGACCCCGAGAGAGAGGCAGATGCAAAAGCAAGAAAGCCAAGCAGTAGCCTGTGAGTACAGAGAGACCCTGGAAAAAAAGCTAGAGCTTTTGGGTCTGTCGGCTAAAGAGGCTTTTTGGGGGGAGGCACGGGAGAAGGGGGATGTCAGTGAATGAACAGAATGTAAATTCAAACAAATACAAGGCAATACTTGCCCAGCATGTAGTCAGCCAGTGGGGATCACAGAGACAAATACTGCTGCTGGATGTAAAATGGCGTAACCAAACCTCATGCATCAGGACATAAACTCATGCCCTCCCAAGGTTTAGGAAGAAAGCCACACACCTCATCCCCCACATCTCTCACATAGCACAGCCTACTTGACTGGGCATCAGTTGTACCCCTCTGCTGGCAGCACAAAGCGAGGCGTAGCAGCACTGCAATTCCAGCTTCTAGCTGGAATGATGTTTACTAATACGTTCCCAGGTCGGGCTCATGCAACCACAGCAGCAGAGAACTGGTGTGACAACTGTGCCCCATCATCTCCACAAATGAAAGAAACGCCAGCGCTTTCCAAACAAGGGAGGAAGACGGCTTCATCCCTTACTCTAGGGGAAATGTATTACCTTTGCGAACAGCCCATTTGGGAGTGAAAGAGGCTCTTTCAGAGGAATACTGGATGGCAAATTTTCCCACCTATCCCCACCCTTCATGGTCCTTTCCACAACCTGCTTTAAACTTGAGCTGAAAGATGTTCCAGCCAGGGGCCTGCAGGAAATGAGTCTGGTGGGTCTTATGCTCAAATAAATTTGTTAGTCTCTAAGGTGCCACAAGTACTCCTGTTCTTTTTTTGGTGGGTCTCAGGCCACGTCACAGATGCTGCACATCCCAACCTGCACAAGCTGACAATCTCCATGGAGAGGGGCTAAGTACTCAATGGGGGCCTGAACCAGAACTTGCTGAGGTCAATGGAAAGATTCCCTTTGACCTAACTGGCCAAGCCACTTTCCTCCCCACTGGTGGGGCAGCAGAAGTGCGGGGCACCTTGCAGCACCACTCCCCACCATTTTAATCATCCTCAGGAGCTAGAGAGAAGGGGCCTCATCTCCAGGCTGCCAACCCAACATCTTTCACCAGTGCTGAGTTCACGTAGCTCGAATGAGTGCTCCCTGAACAGCTTCATTCCATCACTGGCTTTCATCTTGGAGCCCAGAACGCCTTCTGGGCGAAAGAAGAGAGCAGAATCCCTGTGCTGAAAGGACGATCAATTTTAAGACAGGTCGTGTTCCCTCTCCTGACGCCGCCTCCTCCTCCCCCCACAGTGATAATGATGGATTGAGCTTAATACAATGTAGACCTTTTTTTCCTCCCCCTGTTGGGGAGGAGAATGACACATCACTCTGTAGAAGAGGACTGCTGATTTCAGGTAGGGCTTTTCCATTAATTCCCTGGCACAAGGACAGGCTGAGCGAGCAGCAATTTCCACTGTAATTGGGTGTAAAGTGGGAGAGTTCAATCCTCACTCTGGCCATTTCTCAGTGTAATGAGCTCTGAGGAAATCAATACGTAAAAGTTGTCTGCGGAGTATTTCAGACGCGTTGTTACATTCATCATCTTTGTTTTGCAAGCACCACGTTAGAGGTAAGCAGGGCATTTAGCTGAATGTGAAGGGTCTCTCTCCTGCTTTAAGAACTGCCAGTCTTGCTACTCAGACGGACTTGCTCCTTTACAAAGGGCATTCCAGATTCTGGAGCAGTTTTTCATTCCCTTCAAAGAAACTACAGCAAAAATCACCCTTCAATTATCTTATCCAAGGGTTAAAAGAAGGTCTCCTGACTAGAAACACCCAACACTCATCAAGCAATCTGGCGTTAAACTTGGGGTAGATGAATAGGTTAAAAACAACCAAAATTCTCTCTTTATTGTGTCCTATCCAAACTGGAGTGTCCCTCCCAGCAGAGAATAGACAGGACTCTACTGTAATTAATATATAAAGGGATATTTTACTGATGCCGCTGAACAGACAGACAGACCCTGTGGTTCCCTCTGGTTCCTAGCAACCTGACAAACCAAATACAATCTTGTGTTGTCTGGTGTCATTAACAAGGTGTCCCTAAATCTCAGTGCACACTAACGGCTTGTCTACACTTGAAACATTCCAGGGGCACGGCTGCAGCTGCGCCGCTGCAGAGTAAACACTACCTACGCTGACCGGGGGGGGGGGGGGGGGTTCTCCCCTGGCACAGGTAACCCACCTCCCTGAGAGGCGGTAGCTAGGTCGCTGGAAGACTTTTTCCTTCCACCTAGCGCTGTCTACACCAGGGGTTAGGATGGCTTAACTATCTCCCTTGTTAAGATGACATAATTTGCTACGTAGACCAGGCCTAAGCAATCGTGGGATGAGACTGCTGACTATACTGCACAGAACCTCACCCAGGATTCAGACAGAACCCAGAGGCAGCAAAATCCAACAGACAGGGAGCTGGGTGAGGAGTCAAGAGACCTGGGTTCTGGTTCTTGCCTTTCCCACTGACTTGCTGGCTACGTCACTTCCCCTCCCCTCCCACCTGTGTAGTCTAGTCTAGTCGATCTGAACGTAAGCTCTTTGGGCCCGGAATGGTCTCATAGGGCTTGTCTACACAGGGAAGCTATACAGGGGTAAAGCAGGGTGAATTTAAACCTTTCTAATTATGCCGGTGCAGCTCCCCCACGTGGGCTCTCTTATTCCAGTGTAGAAGAATCTTCTTCCAGTTTAGCTTATGTTTCTTTGGAAGCCGTTTAAGCTAAGCTGAAAAAAGGCACTCTTATTCCAGAATTGGAGTGTCCACCCAAGGAGCTAGAGTGGTATAACTACAGTGGTTATGGTGTTGAAGTTAACTGGTAGGACTGGGGAAAGCTCCCGTGTAGAGAAATACATGTTTGTACACCACCCAGCACAACAGGGCTCTAATCTTGTGTGCATTATAGCAGCGCCTAGAGGCCCCAACCAAAAACACATATCAAACTCTGGCTGGGATCTGTGCAAAACTCACCAGTGTCTCTCCCCAGAGCTTTGGGCAGACCTGGTTCATTTGGATTAATGTGGATTTAGTCCCTCTAGGATGGGAACATCTAGCTAGTGTTTGACCCCTCCTATTTTGTATTGCTCCTTCCGTCTGTCTACGGAAGAGACCTGGATTTGCACAACACTGTTGAAGTTTATTCTACCATCATCGTACAGAAAGTTGGTTGGAAGAACACAAGAGACTCCTGTAAGTGAAAGGGTCTTTCTTTGATCCTTCGGAGAGAGATTCAATCCTACAGTAACATAAAGCACAGCTGGAACACAGGGGGGGAATTGATTCATATGAACATCTAACACCCTGTAAAACCAATCGTATTTCATGTCACTCAAGCAGAGCTCCCTTTCAGCATAAAATAAAATCAGTGAATCAACTAGTATGGCTGTCAGGTCAGGAGGCAGCTTAGCTCTTCGAAAGGAAGCCCAAGTGAAAACAATCACTGCCTTGCAGGAGGTGTTTCCATGGGGGGAGGAGAGGAATAAAACCCAACAAGACTGCAAAAAGCAATGATCTTTTCAGCTTCAGCTGAGCTCGATTGTAATGCCTTGCTCACTTTAAATGTTTCCCAACTTTGTAAAATAGTTTCAAAGTGAGATACTTCTCGCAAGAGAGATTTAAGGCGGCGCTAACAGCCATTTGTCTTCCTGGCAGAGTTCAGACCTTCTGTTTTCCATTTTATTAGTATCATTATCAACGGCACCGGGCATGTCTGGGAACCACAGGCCATTGGGAGGACTGGCTGTAAGTCTCCAGGCTCGCTTGGCACAAGATAAGCTGTTCATTAAGGCCGATTACCAGTGTGTTTTGAAAGACGCCAGATACAGTAACTCAATTGCAGGCAGGAATTGCATTAGGACAGAATGGCCAAATAAGCACGGAGGAAAACGCATGCTAAATAGCTGGTGTGTGTGGAATATTTTTGATCTCTGGCTGCTAGTTTGCATCAGGCACCTAACAGGCCAATGATACTGAAGTTCTGCTCCCCTCACCCCCCGGGGGGTTATTTATCATTTCCAATGTATAGGAGAATGCGTCAACCATGTATTCTATGTGTGGATACAAGAAAAGCAACTCTGTGATCATTCATCAGCTAATGATACAGAAAATCTCCCCGACAAGGCAAGGAACCACACACTTCCTCAGGAAAGCCCAGGGTAAACAGGCTGACAGCACCCACTGAAAGTAAGGATTCAGTCAGAGCAAGGGAGGGGAGCAAGGACATGCTCAGCTCCCAGTGTCCAGAGAGGAGTGACTCGAGGGACTGTCAGCTGGAGAGGGGACCTCCAAGGACCCGAAATGCACAGTGTTTTATATGGTAGATCAAACAGAACATCCTGAATCATACCCAGCAATTAACTGGGGACCCAAGAATGAAACACAGTCAAGTAAGTTGGCAGCACTAACTGAAGCTTCCCAGCGCACTTCCAGAAGGAGGGCACTGCAATAACCCACTACAGGAGGTCACAAAGGTTCACCATGTAGAGCATTAACTGTGAGCAAGAGAACAGAATAGAAAACTCAGAAAACTGCATCACGCACAACAGGGAGACAAACCAGACGTGGAGATTTTATTTGCTTTACAATAACAGTGGCCTGTGGGATGAGGCTCTCCTGGCTGTTAACGACCACCTGGGATTAAACTTAAACTCCTCTGCCCGCTTGTTAATTGGCAGAGATATCCCCCTGCCTGCCTGAGCCTGCTCTCCCCTATTTGCACATGCAGCACCGTGCAGCAGGAACACCGGGCTGAAGGGGAGAGGGAGGGATGGCCCACTCTCAGACACACTCACTGAAGATTTCAGTCTTTATTTAGTTTCTCAGAGGCAGACTGAAGGGGTTATTAAAACATGCAAGTACTTCTATCCATCAGCGGAGGAAAGGGCTGGCATTTCACTAGCAATCTGCAGAGGGCCCCATGGTGGGAGGGTTGCTGGTGCTGTGCCAGTTTTTCCGAGCAGCACCAGAAATGCAGATAGGCTGGGGCTGAGGCATCGTTACTCAATGGTCCTTGACTCTCCAGGCAGAGGGTTCAAGAGAAGTGGCTCCTAGTGCTTCACCAGGCCCAGGGAGATAGAAGGTTATTTGTTGATCTTGTGGATCATTCTGGGGGTTCCCTCCTCCCACCTGCTATCAGTAACGTGACAAGTTCTAGCCACACAGATTGACCAGCAGCTCTACCAGGGCCAATATTCCAGCACCGATCAGCTGACCCGGAGGGCAATGCAACTGATGCTTTTGTATGTAACATACCGTACAGCATCTCCGCACTAATGCCTGGTGATGAGAGCCCCAATCCAATAGACTCCTTCCCTTGACTTTAATGGGAGTTGGAACAAGTCCTAGGGTGCGAACCCTTCTCCCACACACCATCCCTTAGCACTGTGGCTCTTCCAACATGCCTCACAAACCAAGGCTCTCCCTGGGCAGTGATCCTGGACCTGAGTAAAGCTTACAGGAGGAAATTCAAAAGCAGGCAATGCTCATCCAGGCTTGGGTTTCATTATAAACCTGAAACTGTCCGACGGACAGTGATCAAAGGCTGGTTGTTTCACCTAGGGGAATGGGTACTGCCAGAAACCTGGGAAGAGCCAGCCGATCTGAGTCAGTATACAGTGAATAACTGCTGTGCCCTCTCTCCCAAGCACTTACTAAACACTATACCATCCACATCCATAGTCAGGCTCCTCCTAGGGCACCTCCGACACCTACTTAGTGATCGCTCGGCTGGCTTGCCTTGGGAGCTCTGATCTGCTAGAGCAAGTTGCCTCAGACGCTCCGCGCACCGTAACAGAGAGGTTGTCTTGCATGCCAGCCACAATGGCCTGGCCCCACACCGTCTCCCATTCTCCACTGTGCAGACCACGCGCCTCTCTGCCACAATCCCACATCACTGCGCAGCTGCTTGCGTGGCAGAGTAACATCAGATCTTTCCCACGCCTTTGTGAAGCGTCTCTGAATGCAAGTGAACAGCCAGAGTCAAAGCGGAGCCAGCTCCACACGCCCAGCCTGCTCTGTGCATCACCAGCGTGGCCCCGTGGCTCCCGTTTTGAGAGCTGCTGCACTGGAGGCTTTTACATGCACCCTCCCAACTGCAGGAAGAGAGGAGAAAAGGAAACAAGAAAAACCACGCAGGATAGGACTGATGGGGGCATCTGTTTGTAATGAGCTGGGTTTCCAGTGATCCCTTCCCAGGCTCAGGCGCTAGGGAGATATCAGGTGGTGACAGACACATCACTAGCCCCCTGAAGCACAGTCATCCTTAGACAACAAATAGCAGCGTTTCCTCCTGCAGACCTGGAAGAAGCTGCAGAGAACACAATAACCAGGAGAGACAAGGCAGGGTGATAACAACATGGGTGGTGTGCTAAGCATCAGACCAGTCCTGGAGAGCCGGCGCTGTTGTTCCACGGTGCCACCACCATCCCCTAACCTGCTGTGAGCCAACACATTACTAATTCATCAAGGAAACCAAGATCAGCACGAGACGGGGAAATCTGCCAGTCATCACTCATCACCCAGCGGCTAAAAGGTGCCCTGCTGTTAAGCCCTAGCCCATAACTAATCCTGGTTTGTTTGGTTCAGGCCAGGGGGTTTCCGGTTCACCTCCCACAGCGGTTGTACAAAAGATTCGGAAGAGGTTTGCTTTATGGAGAGGGGGGCAAGCCAGCCCACATAGCAGTGTGACTGTTACCCTGCCTGTCTGCACAGGTAGCATCTCACTTAGACATGCCGGGGTGGTTGGGTGAGGGTAATGGAAGTGGCTCAACTTCCCTTTTCCCCCCACCTTCAAGTTCCTATTTGGGTCACTTTTTCTGCTTGCTTCTCCCACCTCCAAAATATAAACACAGCAGCTTTAATTCTGCCCAGCACTTTTCGTAGCAAAGCAGTCTCCCCCCAGTGCAGAAACACAGTTACAGAGCAGGACGCATACCTGGGCACCCAAATCTCACACCTGGGCACTGAAGCAGGCCCCTGGGAACAGAGGCCTGGTACTGACACACCTAAATGCTCTTGGAATACCTACAAGTAGATGCCCAACCCCACACCTAAATGTGACGCCCAGCCAACTGCTAGTGGAGAACCTACATCCAGATGCCAGACCTAGGTGGCCACATGTAGTGAGGCAGAGTGGCCTCCCTCTGGACTGGATAGCGAGGGAGCACTACACTCCCTTTGGTGAGCAAAGCCAAACCCGTCCCGGTCCCCTGAACGGAAGTACCAGGGCAGGGCCAGAAGCGTAAAAGGAAGGCTCTGCAGCTCACTTGGGCCGGAGCCAACGGATGCCTCTGCCTTGCTGCGGCACCCAGGAGCGGAACCTGCACTCTGCCACGCCCTGCCCTCAGAGGAGACGAAGGCAGACGAGGAGTTGCCAGGACTACCATTGGCTGTATACCCCAAGGAACCAAACCCCGGGGAGGTAGGAAGTAGCCCAGGGCAGCTGACGATTGGCTGGCTACAGGGCTGACCGCGTCTCAGTCGGCGTGTTGTGGCTGGATCCCCGCCGACCCAGTGGCAGGCCACTCTGCCACTGCTCAGGCCCTGGGCTGGAACACGGTGGAGTAGGGCAGGCCCGTGTCCCCCTGCCACCCCAACCCCGGGGTGGCCGACTCTCCACCTTAGACCAGGAGGCCTGTGCCCTGTGAACCCCCTTGCTAGCACCCTAGAGTGTCTGCCGGGGGCACAAACCCCTTTCAGGGCCCCTAGACTGTGTGGGCGCTCCCCCTTACCGGAACCCTGAGACTGGCTGCCTAAGCTCCCAGCTGAGGCTAAAGCCTGTCCCCTGCTCTGCCCCTAAAGGGTGATGGCTAATTGACTGTGTCTGTTTGCTGGCTGCCTGAGCCCACAAGCCCAGGCTAAAGCCTACCCCCTGCTCTGCCCGGCCCCAAAGGGCTAGAGCTTATTGACTCAGCGTATCTGCTGTCTGCCTGTGCTGCCTTTCTGTCAGCCCCATTGCAGGGCTGTGAACTAGAGTCTACGCAGGCCGCTGTCCCGCCTGGGCGGGACAAAGGGCCCAAACCGTTGTTCTGTGTTTGCCTCTGTCAGATTGGCCCAGAGCTCTCTAGACTTCTTACGGCCTGACCCTGCCGGTACGACCAGAGGCCAAGGACTAAACCCCAAGACAGCGAGGCAGAGTGGCCTCCCGCCCCACTGGAGAGCAAGGGAGCACTACACCACATACAAAAATTAGGCCCAGCAAATTAAAGAAAACAAGAGCTAAAGAGTTAGCTGAAGGTGTGGAGGGGCCGAGTGTGTGTGTGTGTGTGTGGGGGGGGTTCTGGGCAGTTTGTGGAACAGAAGCAGGTATCCACCGCCCAGCTGTGGGGAGAATCCTAGAGAGACTCAAGGCTGCAGCCAGCTGAGGTGGTGGGGAGGTATTAAGAGGTGGGCTTAAGACGGAAAAGGAGGAAAAGTAAATGGAGCTGCCGAGCCAGTGATGCTACCCGGGCGATGTGCTGCAATCCTTTGATCAAAGCAGCTTTCCCCTCCACGCACCATTTTAATGTGCCTTGGAGACAAAGGGTTAATGCAGACCCTTATTTTCAGGTTATTTTTCCAAGAGAATCCCAGTTTCCAGACACACAAAAGGCCTGATGGACCCCTCCCCGGCCCCAGAAGAATCTTGTCCCCCAGTCAGAGGTGCTCTAGGAAGGTTATTCTACTACGGTCTAAGCAGAAGATTAAGAACCACTCTGTTCCTGGAGGGCAAGGCATCCTCCTTTTCAATCCCATACTGGCTCTTCCTTAAACTGTCTGCACCCCAACAGCTTGTAAGGGAGAAGGGGTTCACATCTGGGCTATAATGAACTCCCTTT
Source organism: Chrysemys picta bellii (assembly GCF_011386835.1). Taxonomy (NCBI): domain Eukaryota; kingdom Metazoa; phylum Chordata; order Testudines; family Emydidae; genus Chrysemys; species Chrysemys picta. The sequence continues at coordinate 4,521,960 of NC_088809.1, read as the reverse complement.
CTTTGAGAAGAACCTCCGGCCTGTTCCTAATATGACCCAGTGCTTTGAGGACTGTACTGGGAGCCAAGACTCCTGGTTCTACCCCGCCTCTGCCACTGACTTCTTGGGTGACCTTGAGCCAGTCACTAGGGCTGGGTTTTAAAAGACACTCTAGGAAGTTCGGTCCCCACGTCCCATTGAAGGGTAATGGGGTTTAGAGGCCTAACTTTCCAAAACATCTGTGTGCTTCAGCTACACAGTGTGTAAATAGCCATAATGAGGCTTAATCATCTTTGCAAAGCACTTTGAGCTGTGTAGATGAAAGGCCCTACATATGGGTAAGTGCACACTGCTACTGCACCTTATAAAAACTAGAAATCTTTGGCACATGAATTTTTTGCAGCAAACGGGACACTCAGAATTCAAGTTATTCTAGGTGCAAGCAGCATCGTTTTTAAATTCAGTCATTCTCAAGACTGCTGCATTGCTCCCACTTTGCCCCTGCCACTAACGTGTAGGAAATGGGAGAGGAATGTGCAGAGACTTCCATTTGCTCTTCACTACCTACAGCAGAAATTCCATCAGTGGGTTTGCAAAAATGAAAGGGACAGATAATATCTACTGATGAAAGTGCTCATGGCTCTCCTTATCTTTAATGAAACTGGAAATGCGCCATGGTAAAAACTCCCTCTAACGCCCTGGGAGTTATGAATTAATTCAACTGAACTGCAACAAAAATATACTTCCCCAAAAAGGCCCGACTACTTTGGTGTAAAAGGAGAGTGAAATTAATATTCATTATATATATGCATACAGTATTTAAATTCATCTACCTCATCAGTCAGACTGACTTCTTACTACACTGCAGCATCTTTAATTACATCGCTCGCCAGCAAATTCAAAAGATACATATATGGAAATATTTTCCTTCCAGTTTGTAATCTGTTTTATTATGGACTGTGGAGCTTAAAATGCAAAAGAAGAAGAGAAAGGAGCCGGTTTTCCAGAAACGCCCTTCTGCCTGGCTTGCACAGGCTTTACAACACTTCCACACCCAGCTGCTTTCCAACGAGCTCCTGAACTCAATCCACTGAGCCTGAGCAGTGAGCTAGAGGATCTCCGCTGATCATGCCAGCACTGCATGAGTGGGCACGCAGCACTAGGCTCACTGTGTGAAGGATTTTCCGTGCTGAGGGAGGGGAGTCTCTAGAGAGTTGTGAGCTATGACAGACATAAGCATCTGTATTAGTGACTTCCCTGGCAGCCTGCTCTACTGTCACTCAGCCGCTCGTTTTCAACAGGCTTCTTACTGGGCCCAGGAAGCTTGTGAGCACTTCCATCGCTCAAGACAGGACAGTCATGGACAACGATCAGCCACTCCATGGAGGGGGTCACTATGCAGGCATAACATCTACGCATCTCACTGGTGACCTTCCCAGCCCTGGGTGAAATTCAATGTCCTAGGGATCATCTTTAAAGCCCAGCATGTCTGGGACCTGGTTATTAAAGAGAGTGTCTGCGTCTGTTGCAACAGCCAAGAGCTTTTCAGTGGTAGTAGTGAACACTTGATACTAGAGTTGGTCAAAAAACGGATTTTCTTTCCCCATGACAAATTTAGAGATTTTGAAAACAAAATTCATCCTGGATCAGGATGAAAAGACAAAATTTCTAGTTACTTTAGACTACTAATAGCCTCTCATTAGAAAAAGAAAATCAGATCTGATGACTATATTCCTGTACAATGTCTCTTTAAACAAAAACTGGTGTAAGGATTATTGTTTTGTTTCAGATATTTACATGGCAAGGACTTGTAAACCTGTTAGTACTTCCTAAATAAACAGTCACATCTATTTTTTTCACAAAACAAATTTGCAATTTTGTTTGTTTGGGATCAACTGACATGTTGTTTTGATTCTGACCATTTAAATCAGACATATAGATACACATAAATAAAGTCAATTTCAAAATAAAAATAAAAAAATCTTCATTCTGAAAATGTCAACATGGGACACTGACATTTTTGAATTTTTTCCAATTTTTTCCTCTAAACAAAATTTTGTTAAAATCTATAGAATTTTGCAAAACAAATTGTGTTTTTTTTTAAATAACATTTTCAGACAGAAAACTGTTTCCACCAGCTCCACTCGCTACTCGGATTGCCCATGAACTCCAGATCATGCTACATTTTTGTGCAGTTAGACTTTTGCCCTGACTGTACCTTGTCGCTTGTGCCTGGTTCTTTCTTTGATTGGAGAGTTTAGGCCCAGTAAGCATTTAGGAGGGACACGCTAAACTCAAATCTGAGCTCTGTAGTTTTTGCTGGACATTGTACTAAGCCCCAAGGGTGAAAATTCTGGTTCCATTAAAGTTAATGGTAAAAATCCCCTGCTCAGTCTGCTATGTCTCTCTGGGTTTTGGAAAGGAGGAGGGTTTTGATTGGTAGCTTGACTTCAATAATTCCGGGATATCACCCTATGTGCTTCTGACATAGATGCTCACTAAGATAGTAAATGAAAAAGGTCAAAGTACATTTTGAGTGTATGCAATGTAATCAATGCACCCTTTCACTTATGTCTCTCTACTGATCCCCTTGCTTACACTGTCACTCATCAGTGTGCTATCTCAACCCCTCTCTCTTTAAGCAGACAGACTCTTTGGGGACTCTCTCTTTTGTTGTACTGTACAGCACCAAGCATGTTGGCAATGCTAAACAAATACTAGAACATGGATGTTCTTGCAGATTGTACATGCATGTTAAAAGGAGGCCTGCTGAAAATCTCCCCCCTAAAATACAACACATTATTTTACAAAGCCAACTTTCACTGGAAAATAGATCCCAACCCACAACAGCAGCATTATATATTGCTCTACACTAGACAGTATATGCTATAATTTCACAAGGGAGGCAGAAGAGCGTAGCTGAACTGCACACATGACACAGACTTTAGATGGAATTTAAAAGACAACTCACCTTACTAGCGCCTGGGAGCAAGTGCAATTTGACATATGGATCAGCCAAACCATTATGATCCATTGGCTTCAGGCCCTGAAGAGGAGATAAAAAAAAGCAGGAAAGGTTACAACACAGGCCAGCTCTTTACTATTCAGACTGAGCAGCCGCTCGATGTGACTTAGAATCCATTTTCTACCTCAACAAATATACCCGCCTAACAATTATGTCATTTCCCCAGAACTGGTCGATGGAAAATGTATCAATGCCATGGAACCCAAGCTGTGCAGCAAAAAGCCAGACACTCGGAAGTCAAATGCAGGGTGCAATTCTGACCAAGAAAGAGCCTGTGGAAGACTTCACTCCCAGTACTTAGCATTAGTGGTATTGCATCTCTGCTGTTACTTTAGCAGCCAATCCTGGCACCCAAATCACAATTAATTCAAGAGTTAAGTAACTCAGCTCAGCAATTTTGGAGGTATAAAATTACAGGGTTCTGCCATTCCATAATTGCTTATGTGCAAACACACCTCTGCTGTTGTGGCAGTACTTCAGTGCACACCATGAGGGGCTGATGGCACCTATCTAATCCCCGTGATTAATGCACGGTGTGAGGAAAGAACAGCCTTCAAACAAGCAGGAAGCTGCTTTCAGCCGCCTGACGCTTTATTTGCGGAGAGACTCCTGAGGCAAGAGAGTATGTACATAATGAACCTCTCACAACCCTTCATCGATTATAAGGCTAGAGGGGACCGTTGTGATCACAAAAGCCAGGTCTACACTACAAATTTGGGTTGATGCAAGTGATGTTGGCATGAAGCCGCCAGTTAGCACATCGCTTCTGCGCATGCATGCTTGGCTACACACCGCACCGATGCAAGGACTCACCAGGAGTGCTCGTGTCAATGCACAGTGCTGTGCACTATGGGCAGGTGTCCCACTGTGTAACCACCACCATCCAGTGCACTGTCTTTTGGGAAGTTCTGGCAATGCACGGTGGGGCAGAAACAAATTGCTCAGGCCACTTTGACAGCACAGAGGAAAGATTCAACTATGTGCTCAGCAGGTGAGGAATGACACTTTTGGAAGACTGAAGGGACACTGGGATTATTACTCACCAGGCTGGATCTCACTGAAAAAACATCCCAATGGTTATAGCTGCCTGCTGTGTCCTGCATAACATCTGTGAAGCAAGGTGGGGAGACGCTGCCACTGGGGTGGAGGACAAGCGATTGTCTGCTGAGTTTGAACAGCTAGACACAAGGGCTATGAATAGAGCTCAGCACGGAGCTAGAGAGCTCAGGGAGGCTTTGAAAGAACACGGGACAGTGAGCCACAGTAATGCATTGTGGTGTACTGTGCTCTACCCGGCCCTGCTGTTCTGGGGCCTGTAAGGAATTGTGTGGTGCTTGGTGTACATCTGTGAATATAACACTGTCAGTGCTCTTGTTAATTTTGCGGTGCTTGCTGTACATTGATGATGATTACACTGTGTTTGTCACCGATCCTGTGAGTTGTGTCACACTGTACAGTAACAAATAAGTGGGTGCTTTCAGAACTGCCAGGCACTCCGCAGCATATGTTGAGAGCTAATAAAGACGACTTATTTTCTAAATAATAGAATTTTATTCAGTAACAAAACCATCACAAAGAAAAATCTGTGCAATTTAAAGGTAAATACATTAAAAACTTAGTAAATTAATGGAAGAGAACTTAACAAGGGGAAAGAACATTCCTGTCCATTTTACCTACACATCTAGCAACCGTGCGTCTCACAGGTCTGTGTATGCGAAGCAGTGGTTGACCTTAACGTCCCCTCGGGTGGAGTGGGACGGGCAGAGATGTGGCCCCTGATGCCATGTGGAATGTTGAAGGGGGTGTTGAGAGGTGCTACAATGGAGTTCTCCATGGACTGCAAAGGGCGGTGCACCCACAATAGCTGAACCTGCAGGTCCACAAGAGTCTGCCGCATCTGTGTTTGCTGCTGGAGAAGCCCTATTATGTCCTGGTGAATCTCCCTCTCCTTTTCCTGCCAGGACTTCCTCCTATCTGCTCTCTCCTTCTCCTGGCTGTCTGCAATGTTCACCCTTCAGGCCCTTTGCTCATGGTCACACCATGCACTGCAGCCGCTGAAGATCACAGGCACCAATCGGCCTCCCTTCAGCCCCTGTGCCAACAGAGGGATGAACAAAGCCCATTATCTCTGACCAGGAGAGAGCATGGGTGCATTCTCCCACCCTCCCCGGAAGCCTCACTAGTCCTGACATCAGCAACGCAGCTACCCATGCAGGTTACCTAAGTCCTTCCCTGATACCGTGTCCCCTTCCGGGCCTTATAAACCATCCCCGTCCATTCCAGGGAGCTTCCCCTCCTGAGCTGGAATGGCACCATGGAAGCACCACTCTCTCAGGCTACTCTCTTATTTGGTTTCCCTACTTTGCTCACTTGCCCCAGGCAGGCTCCTTGCTGGGTTGTGCAGTCCAGATGGTCCTGTACTCCCAAAAGCCACCTGAGCATCCAAACAACTGCAGAACAGCAAAGGTCAGCAGTGACCTTTGGAAGTGCAGAGCAAACAGATCATGAACACAAGGCGAAACCCCCAACCACCTGCCATACTGCAAACCCCATGGACCCTGTAACAGGCATTTGCTGGAAAGCTGAATATGGGGTGGGGGCTAGAGCTGGGCGGATGCTGCCAACAGCACTAGGGACCATCGTAGCATGGTGAGTCCTTCTTCATTACTTTTCACGATTGTTGGAGCGCATGGCTTCTGCCCACACACTAACAGCTTAGGAGGAACTATTTGATACCTGCACACAGCTCAGGGTATTCACCAGTTCACTCTCCTCCCATCACCCAGTCAGGGAGCAGAAACCATACCATGTGACCCAGTAACCCATCACACCCCCTGCATGACAAAGTATGTATTGTCCAAGATTAATCAGAGCAAACAACTGCCAGACAACCCATTGGCAGAAACATATTCACATAAACTGCTGGTCAAGTGATTGCACACAATGAATAGGTTTGTAGAGATCAAAGCCTGCTTGTGGATAACTCAAAGCGGAAACATGGAGCTAAATAATTGGGATACAATAGCCACAATGAATAATCCACCCAGCTCCACCACATTGTGCATGACCTGGGGGGGGGGTCTTTATTCTCACATATCCTGGATTTGCAGAGCAAGAGTTCTGGCTGTCTCTGGTTTGAGGGTTTTTGCAAGGAGTATGATGCTTCTTATGAGTTTGATGCGTGCAGACCTCTCTCCATCAGAGAGAAACATCAGTGTTCTGCCCTACAGGGAGTGAGTCGAAACAGCATTCTGGTCTGCAGAAAAGTGAATTTTTCTTCTAAATCACAGCCATATAACCGCCAATTGAAGGGATGAAAATATCAGTGGTGAATGCAGGCTAAACGGATTTGCTTTAACAATGTTGCATTTCAATTAATCTCCTGGACCCAGCAAGTAAGGAACAAAATAAAAGAGAACCACTGAAGAAAGGCGATTACATTAGTTATGGAGCCAAAGCCTGATAGGCTTCCCAGCTGTGGAGCTAGGCACACAATGCACCGCAGAACGGCAGATCTCCTCTCTTGTAAAACCTGGGGCCAGATCTTCAGCTAGTACAAACTGGTTTAGCATCAGTGGCTCTATGCCAAATTACATCCGTCAACGATCTGACCCTACGGATTCAAGAAGAAAATAACAGGGGGCAGCATGGTCTAGTTGGTAGGGCACTGGCTTGGGAATTAGGAGAGCTGGGTTTTCTTCCCCTCGGTTTCCTCTCTCACCCTTTGTCTGTCTGGTCTATTCAGAGAGTGTAAGCACTTTGGGGAAAGGAATGTCTCTTTGTATAGCTTTGTCTACACACAAACTTGCATCAGTTTAATTTTGGCTTAAGAGTGGCCTACTTTGGTTTAGTTTAAACTTGTTCTCTGTCAACTTAAAGAAAAGTCAATTGGGAACAGGTTTCAAGTTAAACTGAGAAAAGCCACTCAAACCAAAATAAGAGCATCCACACAGAGGGTTGAACCCATTTAACTAAAATAGGTTTAAATTCACATCTTCGTTTATACCACTGCAACAACTTTCCTGTGTAGACAAGCTGTGTGTGTTTGTGCAGCGCCTAGCACAACGGTGCCTCAGTCTCAGTTGCTAATAATAAAGGACAGGATGGGAGAGACCAAGCTGGAGTGGGATATGATAGGGAGTCTCCAATCTCTGACAGCACGCATTACTGGTTCACCGAAGAAGAGCTCTGTGTAGCTTGAAAGCTTGTCTCTTTCACCAACAGAAGTTGGTCCAATAAAAGATATTACCTCTCCCACTTTGTCACCATTCCACCTGTCAAATGTGAACTCAGCAGAGAAGACGACGCCATAATCCACCTCGTAAACCAAACTCACCGTTTTCTTCAGCCTCTGACATTTCATTACCAAGCAAATCCATGGGGTTATAATTAGGGAGGTATAGAAGACTGTTTATTCCAAGCAGATGGCTGCAAGAGAGACCCTGAGCCAGCACTGATCTTTATTGATAACACACTGTAGCAGACAAGATTCAGAGCTGGGGATGGGGGGCAGAAGCATTCTCCCTGCAGTATTTATTCACTGACAGAGTAAAGCTTGGGGGGGAACTAGAGAGCAACCAGTGATGCTTGTGATGCGTGAGAGCTCAAACCCACAAAGCTGTTACCGTTACACCTAAAGGCCGCAGGACTAGACACCTTTTGCAAACGATGCAATGACCCAATTTTATGAATATTTTATTAATATGAATCACCTCATTTGCATTAACCCAACCTACCGTTAAATCCATCAATTCCCATTCTCTTCCCCATCAAATTCAAAAATCCTCCTTCTGAAACCCATAATTCCCCCCCGCCCCCCCAGCTCGGTTGCTCTCTGTCAGGAGATGGAAGCAGCAGCAGTAAATATTTATTTTGCGGGAGCTTCCCAACACTCCAGTTGGGATCGGGGCCCATGGCACAGGGCCTGCACCAACACAGATGTGAGACAATCTCAGTCCTGAAGGATTTGCAATATAAAGCCTAGAAGCAGCTGCTCAGGAGCACAGAAAAGGGAATCCAAATTCATGAGTTTCTAGGCCAATTTGGAAGACCAACCTACAACATACCCTGGCTACCCCAGGCTGGTTTCAACTGGGATCCTGGTAACTTGCTGAGAATTCAGCTGCAGGAGGAGAGAGAAAATATGGCTTTATCCCTAATCCTCTTGAATGAAGGTGACTGAAATACAAAATGGCACGAGTATAGTGCAGCACCTGGCACAATGGGGCCCTGGCCTCGCGGTGCTACTGCAAAACAGTTAATGGAAGCCATAATCTCGTCTCCTTAACCCCACGTCTTAAACAGAGAAGTTTGCTACATATGCATGAAGTACTGTGCTAATGAAGACAATGGCCTGAATCTGTCCCCACTTGCCCCTGTCAATCAGGGTGTGCTGTGCTGAAGACAATGGAGTTACCTTGGTGATGGGAGGCAACATTGGTGTTTGTCACCTGACAGCAGTGGCTCCTCCATTTATACTAGCTAATAAAATACAGTGGGGAGAGCATCCTGCCTTGCACAGATTGTTCCCATCAACCAAGGATCCTAAAGACTTTCCCAAACACTAAAAGCCCCTGTGAGACTGGGCGCAGTATTATCCCCATTTCACAGACTGGCTAATGCAGGGGTAGGCCTAGCTTGACACATGGCTGAGGCTCATTTCTTGGGAGACAGGATTAAGGAGGTAAATGGAGCAGCAGGCTGGGAACAGAATGTTTGTACTAGCGAAGATAAGGGGGGAACCCCCAGGGAACCGTTCACAATGGACAAGATAAGTCAGGAATGCAAAGATGAGGTAAAGAGTAAGTCGTGCATGGACAGAGCATACTGTACAAGGATTGGTTCCTACAAAGTGATCAAGCCAACCCCCAAATGTGTGATGCAATGTATGGGAAATGCAATGTAAGGTGTCAAGGTAAATCAAGGAAGAGGGCTGCTGTGTAACTTTGAATGTGTGGTATGCCCTATATCCACTGATCAGCTCCACCTAGCTTGCTGTATGCCAAATAAAGGCACCTGAGCAATGAGACTCAAGTCGGACCAAACTCTTAGGGAACCGAGTGAACAAGATCTCAGGGGAAGCCCAACAGCAGGCCCAGAGGGAAGAGGTCACCCAGCAAACCACTGGCATTGCCGAGAACAGAGGGCCTGAGCTGTAGCCTGCTGAATTCAGTCCATTTTTCCAGAGACATCAGTGGGTTTTGGAGCAGCCCAAAGTTCAGGAGCTTTGATTCCTGGTGCTTGGCTTTTATCACTAGACAACACGCCTCTCCTGCTCTCCAGGGGGATCCCCAATACTGACCGTCACCGTCCTGGGGGTCAGGGGCCAGCCTTGCTCACAGCCTCCCCCTGCAAGGTCCTTTGCACGTGCCTGTCATGCCAGGCTGAAAATAAAGAAGTAAATGAGCGAATCCCCCATGCAGATAGATGGAGGAAGACAAGCCACTTTGTAATTCACTCACTGATTCATTTCAATTAAATTACCTTCAGAGGAGGCTATTAAGGGCTTTTTAAACAGATGCAGCCAGGAAAGCGGAGTGACAGCGGCTTGGAAAATGGTCAGAAGCTCCTGATGTCATTCCTCTCTCCCTCCCAAACTGCTTGATGTGATTTAGGCACATGGTATGGCTAATTTTAGCATGAAATAGACAAGCCCTTGCTACAGCCCAGCAGCTGCAGTTCATGTCTGCTGTATTCCCCTCTCCTCCAGTGAGTCCCCTCCCAGCTGGCCTCAAACACCCCCGGCTCCCTAATGCTCCCCCCGAAGCTTGGGCCAATGTGCATCCAGCACTAGGGTCAGACACCACCCACCAGAGCCTTAGCTCCACCCCCATTCAAGGCTAGAGGATTCTGGGCAGCCTCTGTGCATGGGGCAGGGGAGAAAGCACAGGGAGTCCCCCCACTTCCCTGTGCCTTGCACAAGGGCTGGCCAGAACCTCACTGGGGAGCACAGGCCCTGCTCCCAGCAAATGCTCCAGTGGCCTTGGATAGAGCTGTGTCCATTGCGTGCACACCACCCAGCAGGGCCGGCTGCTGTGCTAGGTGAGAACGCAGCCCATCCACACCCTCATGGCAGAATCTTGCCCTCAGAGAGACCCAGAGCAGTGCCACAACGAAAGCTCTCGGGCAGCGTCCCAGTTCCTGCCGCCCCACCTCTGGAGCAACAAAGCCTTTGGAAAGCTAGAGTAGAAGTCGAGGCTGGCGCTTAGGGCTCTGGACAATCGGCAGATCTGGGGGTCAGTTCCTGCTGGAATGGAGCTTGCAATCTGGGCTGCTCAGTTTCCCAAAGTCATTAACTCGAAGCATACCCTAGAGGTGCCTTCGCTCGAACACGAACGTGCCTTGCCCAGCCCTGCATCCCCCCAGTGAAGTGCAGACTCAGCTGAGGTGGGTTGGTGTTTAAGAGATGCAATCCAATCAGCAGAACACCTTCCAAGGCAAACAGTGGGTGACATCACCTGGGTTTGCAATATTAAAACAGGCTTTCTCGGGGAGGAGGAAAAATTAAATGCTAAGGATACTGACTGCCCTCATTGGGGGATATCAGGTGGGAGTGGGTCACTGAGGCAGCTTTCATGTCTCGGAATCTGAGTCTTCATGCTGGTTTAGAAGGTCAACACGTGAAAACATGTTTGACCTCCTCCCAGCACCCTTTGTCATGCATCACAAGGTCAATGCACTATTTGGTGTGACTATCATGGCTGCTCGGGAAAAAGACGTAGGACAGGAATAGCAGAGGTTGGGGGCTGCAAGTCCGGGTGGATGTCCGTCAACAGAGCTGCGTGTGGGGAGCCCAGCGCTGGAACAGTAGTGAGAAGATGTGGGTCAGGATTGAAGAAGACAGGCAGAACTGTGTGGGTGGGAGCCATAGCTTGGAATAGTGAAGGGGGAAGATGTGGGTCAAGACAGATGCACTGGCTGATGTGTGTGTGGAAGGAGCCCGGGACTGGAGTAGCAGGGGTGGTTGCTGTGCGTTGAAACTGAGCAGCATCAGCACAGCTGTGTAGAGGGAGCCTAGGGCCAATGTATACTAGGACAGAAGAGCTTAGCTGCACCGACAAAGCTGGCTGGCCACACTACGCATGGATCTAGGTGATCCTATTACATCCTGATCCATCATCTTTTTACACGTCAATGGACAAACTCCCCTGGGCTTTAATGCAGTTTCCCATTGGCTTCAACAAGAATTGGATCCACCCCCGCTTTCATGGGAACTCAAATCCATTCAAGTCCAGAAGAATAAAACAATGCGATCTACCATGCTCCTTGCCAGGCCGCGAGGAATTCACCTGAAAAAGATTCATTTTCCAACTGCAAGAAAACGCACCACAACTCTCCAGAGATCAACGGCCCCGCTGCATTCTAGCCATTGCCAATTTCTCCCTGCACCCGCGACATGTAGCTCACGGCAGATCAATAGCATTTAATTACAAGCAGCGCTAATCAGCCTGTCTATTAACTCCACGTTAGAATTGTATAGAAATCACAGGAGACAGATCGATTCCACCACCCTTGACACGCACACGAGGTAGTTTCCGGCGAGCACTCTCTGTGCAGTTAAGAGGCAGCCTAGCAACCTCTCTCTCAGAGCCTGAGGGCACCTGCCTTTAGTCAAGTTACCACAACAGGTCCCCAGAATGCCTTAGAGATCTAGCCATACTCCTGGCCCTTCCCGTCAAAGGATCTTATGGCAGTGTAAGGCGGGGATATGAATTATCACCCCCATACGTAGGGGAGACATACTAACAACGGAGGCTCAGAGGGTTTAAGAGCCTGGTTTCCAGAAGTCCTGGCCACCCACATATTTCAATGGATGCAAGAGGTGACCAGCCGCTCCGCACAGCAGGCCTTTGGGGGCTTGCCCAAGGTCACTCAGCGGCAGCTGTATGGGAGTTGTATGGGACCGTGGTGCCCGGGCTCCAGCAATATTCAGGGCCCAAGGGCCCGGCTCCACCAATGTTTGGGGCCGGGTCTCTCCCCTGGCCCCCCCTGCCGCCCCCACGTGCCTCCCCTGAGTGTCCCCCGGCCCCACTTGCTGCCCCCGCGCACCTTCCCGGACCATCCCTGCCTCTCCCCTGCAGCTCCAGGCTGACTCTGCTCTGCTGGCTCCGGGCATCAACTGTTGCCGCAGGATCCTAGTGCCCCCCATCATTAGCGGCAGGGCAGGCTGCCCTTACCCTGCCCTTCCGCCTCAGACCCTTCCCTTCTCCGGCGGGACCCTCCACCACCACAGGGGCCCCCCTGCCCGCAGTCACTACTCCTGCCCCACGCTGGGCAAGGGGAGCCCCATCCCCCACCCCCAGTGAGGCTACAGTCAGGGGCAGCAGCAGGGGAGGAGGCGCACATGTGATGGCAGCCCCGGCACCCACCACAGGGGAGGCGAGGGGGCTTCCTGGACCTGAGAGGGGCCCTTGGAGCACGTGCAGTGATAGTGGTACGGGATGAGTGTGCTGCCGTGGGAGGAGAGGGGGACCGCTCCCCCAGAGCTCACTGCCGCTGGTGGGAGAGGGCTGGGGGGAGTCCTCCTTTCTGGCCCCAGCCCCGGGGGAGCCTGCCTGCACCCCAAACTCATCCCCAGCCCTGCCCTACCCCAGAGCCCGCATCCCCAGCCAGATCCCTCACCCCCCCCCCCCCCGCACCCTGACCCTCTGCTCTAGCCCTGGGCCCCTCCCACCCCCCAAACCCCTCATCCCCAGCCCCAGCCAGAGCCTTCATCCCCCCACACCCAACCCTCTGCCCCAGCCCTGAGCCCCCTCATCCCCAGCCACACCCCACAGCCTTCACCCCTGTACCTCCTCCCTCTATGCTCCCTCCCACCCCCAAACTCCCTCCCAGAGCCTGCACCCCTCACCCCTTCCTCCACCCCATCCCCAGCTCACAGCCTGAACCCCTCACCCCCTCCTATACCCCCACCCCAGCCCGGAGCCTGCCCCCCCACCCCCTTCCCACACACCCTCTCCTTCCCCCAAACTCCCCCCCAGAGCTTGCACCCCTCACCCCCTCCTGCACCCCCACCCCCTGCCCCAGCCTGCACCCAGCACCCAAACTCCATCCCAGAGCCTGCACCCCAGACCCCCTTCTCCACCCAAACTCCCTTCCAGAGCCCAACCTCTCACCCCTTCTGCACCCAAACACCCTCCCAGAGCCTGCATCCTAATCCCCTGTCCCAGCCCAAGGCCTGCATCCCAGATCTCCTCCCCCACACCCAAACTCCCTCCCAGAGCCTTAGGGCAGGTGGGGGCAGAGTTTGGGGGGGCAGGTTCTGGGCACCACCAAAATTTCTACAAACCTGCCACCCCTGCTCAGTGGGGTCAGTGGCAGAGCTGGCAACAGGACACAGCACTCCCAATTCCTAGTCCTCTGCTTTGGCTGCTAGGTAACGGGGCCTTCCCTGCATGGACCCCCACTGCCTGACAACCTGAAAATGAGAAGCTGCCAGGCTCTAATCATTAGACCATGTTTCCTTTGCACGGCCAGCATGGGCTCTGCAGTGCTACCAACCCCAGTTCCAAATGTAGTTCTGCACAAGGATGCCCTGTGCATTTTAATAAAGGAAACATCCAGCCATGGAGTCTTACCTTGGGGTGAAATCATCCCTAATGGTTTTCCTGGCTAGTTCTCGTCACTTGTAGCGAGTGAAGCCCCTTGCATGTCATTCTGGAGTGAGCATGCGGAGCCTGCAACCTCCAAAGATGGGAAGTCACCATAATGTGACAAGTTAGGCAAGCCTTGGCTGGGGGCATTATCAATATCCCAGGAGCTTGACGTCCAATCAAATGATATTACCGGCCTGCTCAAAATGACAGAGAATTTCACAATTCAGGTCTCTGCACTTCTGAGTTCAAAAGGCTCCCTGCAGCCTCTTGCCAACTTTATACAGCCGAGGTCTGAGCTGGCTGAGAAAAGGATTTTTCCAGCTAGCATGGCCTCTTCCCTACAAGCTAATGCTAAGGCAATTGCCTGATTCACTACAGCTGGGCTCATATGGTCTTTCCTCTATTCAAGGAGAGTGTGTGTTAACCCTCTCCTCACCAAACACTGACTGGAGTCTGTACACAGGGGAGCACATTCTGCTCTCAGTTACCCAGTGTGAATTCCGAGTGACTCTCACTGAATTTACACTGGGGTAACTGAAGGTGGAACCAAGGAGGAGGCAGCCATGAGAAGATGGATCCTAATGAGATAAAAGTGAATGAATGAAAAACCCTTTGCTGGCACAAACCTTGGCATCTATTTAAGACAAGTGCAGCTGTTAGGATCTGCTTTTTCTGCTGATGTGTGTGTTTCATAATAACCTTATCTGAAAATATAGGAACAGGATTTGGTGCCTGATCAAATGGAACAGTCCCATCCGCTTAAGCAAACAGTAACCTACTGAGCATTGAGAAAAAGCTGGATAATTTTTATAACCATCAAGAACATCTGTGGTTATGCATGCTAAGATAAGGTTCATCACCAGAGCTCGCACTTCAGGGTGTGAGCTGCTAGGATGCAAAGGTCAGGAAGGAATTCAATCTCTTCTCCAGCATGGCAGAATGAACAAGGTTCACAATGGGGATGGATGAGTCTCCCTCTGAAGCATCAAGACAGTGACCACTGTCCTAGAGGAGAAACAAGTCTAGAAAGGCCAACTCTTAGGAAAAAATTCTATCGCATTTAATAGCAATGAAACCAATAGGGTTGTATAGAATTTAACATAGAACTATATCCTTTCTGCTGGTTATCTGAGCCATCCAATAGAATTTCTATAGCAGGGGTATAATTCTCTGTTATATTCTACAAGATGGTTCTAAATGCCTATAGAAAGTAACATAAAATTACATCCTTTCAATAGGCTATCTGAACGATCCCTACAGAGTCATATAGTGGGGTATAATTTCCTATTAATTTCTCTAGAATGGTTAAAAGATATTATAGAAAAGTTCACATTTTCGTTTAAATTCTATAGGACTTCTTGCCAAGAGAATGATCTGATCTAGCACGGCAGGTTTATTGACGCACATCACAGTGCAGCCTCGGGGACAGGGGTAGCCACTGCCTGAGTTGTCCATTCTGGTACCCACAAAAAAGTTAAGTGAATGCACAACAGTTCAGCAAGGGGAGAAAGAGCCCCTTACTCCAAAGGAGATAAAAATCTGTTGCTAATGTATTCCAGAAACAGGCTCGTATATCCAAGTGATTAATTTTCATATTGATCCACACGTAGCAGCCATGCGTCTGAATTCAAATGTGCCTGACGTGTGAAATACAGGTTGAGGAAAGGTGATCTGGAGACAGAATTCCATTAGCCCTAGGCCGCTGTGGGCACCTTGCCCTTTTCGTGTCTGAGAAGGCCACTTGCATATTTACACTGGTCAAAGGTAGATGGCAAAATCTTTATGTTTAGACACGATCCTGCTCTTGCTCTGGTGGGGGACACTGGATATCCCTTTTGCTCCTAAAGTCTTTAATTTCCGCAATCCCTATGGAATGGAGTCTGAGCTCAGTCACAGTGATGTAAATCTAGAGTAATTCTATAGAAACAGGTGCATTTGCTCTGCCCTTATACTGGTATAACAGATCAGAATCTAGCTCTATACAAGTGCATGTGGTTTAGAGACAGAAGCAGTAATTGCATGCTATAGATAGTACAGTGTTTCTACCACTGACCTGCAGCCCACAGGTTCAATATTATTGCCTGCAGGGGATATAGTGAGGTCAATGTAACAAACTCATTGTACCCGTTAAACAAATTACCAAGATGGTAGATGATTATATGGGAAAAAACATTCCGGTTTAATCCTGGAGGTGTAACCTTGCTGGGCATGCATTCTTCTCGCTGGATCAGTTGGTCTCCCCTGCTGGTGAGTGACTCATCCTCTAACATCAACAGACAGAAGTGGGCAGAGAGCAGTCCTTGCCCTCTGGACCCAGCTCTTCTACTGCCTCCAACGCCCTCTGCTAATCCATTCACAATCATGCTCAGCACTCAGAAAGCGCTTTGCATTTTTGAAGCTCTTTTACAAACTGGAATTTCTTTGCACTAAATCCGTGAGGTGGGTGAGTGCTGTTCTCCCCATTCAACAGCTGGGGAAACTGAGGCCCGGAATTGGGAAGGCTCAAATGTTCAAACGCAGGTGTCCAAACGTTAGGCACCTAAGTCCACAATTAGGCATGTAAAGAACAGGCCTAGTTTCTAAAGGAACTGAGGACCCCAAGCTTCCTATTGTGAACAGCAGCCCTGAAAAATTAAGCCACTTGTGGATTTAGGAACCCAACTTTAAGCACGTAAAGTGACACTGCAAACCAGCGACAAGAGCAGGACTGGAAGACAGGAGTTCCTGACTCCAAGACATGCTGCTTCTCCTGACTAGACACCCATTCTTCACCACCTGGAAGTGCTGGAGTTTGGATCCTTACAGAGAGCCAAAGGGACAGACCCAACGCAGGAGAGAAGGGGAAACCCTGCTAAATGCAGGGATCCATCTACCAAGGCTGTCCAGGTGGTATCAAAGGGCCAGTTCACCACTGCCATAGGTTCCCTTCTCCCACCTTTCAGCTGTAGCCTGTAAGCTCTTTGCGGCAGGAACTGTCTCATACTATGTGTGTATGCTGCACCTAGCACAATGGGGCCAAGATCTGAGCTGGGCCCCAACAGCTACTGTAATGCATGTAACCCTAATGGCAACACTGCGCTATTTGAGCTTCTTCAATATTCAAGTCTGCAAAAAGCATTTTAGGTCTAATAATCTAAAACATCTGCAGTAAAAAATGGTTCCTCACCTTTCGTAACTGTTGTTCTTTGAGATGCATTGCTCGTGTCCATTCCCTTCTAGGTGTGTGCACGCCCACATGCACAGTCGTCGGAGATTTTTGCCTTAGCGGTATCCATAGGGTCAGCAGTGGCGCCATCTGGAGTGCCACGCTCACACGTCGGTATATTAGGTGCCACCGACCCTACGCCCTCTCAGTTCCTTCTTGCTGGCAACTCCGACTGAGGGGTAGAAGGGGGAGGTAATGAAATGGACATGAGCAACACATCTCGAAGAACAGCAGCTAGGAAAGGTGGGTAATCGTTCTTTCTTCTTCAAGTGCGTGCTCATGTCCATTCCATTCTCTCAGGCAGTATCCTCGGAGGTGGGCTCAGAGTTCATGGTCATGTGGCTTGCAACACTGCTCTACCAAAGCCAGCATAGTCTCAGGCCTGCTGGGTAAGTGCGTAACGAGACGTAAACGTGTGGATGGAAGACCCGGTAGCAGCCCTGCAGATGTCCTGGATTGGCACCTGGGCCAGGAAAGCTGCCAAGGAGGCTTGTGCCCTAGTTGAATGGGCGGTCACAATCGCCAGTGGGCAGGTGGAGACACTTTCGCCAGATCATAGCAGCAGCGGATACAGGCAGTGATCCAGGATGAAATTCTCTGAGCGGACACTGGACGACCTTTCATCCTGTCGGCCACCGCGATGAACAGCTGTGTTGACTTACGAAACAGCTTGGTCCTTTAAATGTAGAAGGCTAGTGTCCTCCTGACATACTGAGAGTGCAATCTGCGCTCCTCCTCCCATTTATGAGGTTTTAGAAAGACAACAGGTAAATATATGTCCTGGCCTGTATGAAACTGTGAAACCACCTTGGGCAGGAAAGCCGGGTGCAGACGCACCTGAACCTTGTCCTTATAGAACACGGTGTCAGGTAGCGCCGAGGTAAGTGCCCTAATCTCAGAGATCAAGTGGGCAGATGTTATTGCAACCAGGAACTAAACCTTCCAGGAGAGAAGGAGAAGGGAGCAGGAAGCCAGAGGCTCAAAAGGTGGGACCCATGAGCCGCAACAGTACAAGATTTGAGTCCCAAGGAGGGATGGGGTCCTGTATGTGGGGGTAAAGATGCTCCAGACCATTGAGAAACCTGACCTGAGTGAAAACCAACCTGCCCTGGAGTGGAGGGTGGAAGGCCAAAATGGCAGCCAAGTGGACCTTAACAGATGAAAGAGACAGATCCTGGAGCTTGAAATGCAGAAGGTAGTCCAGGATTGACTGCTGTGAGGCCTGCTCAGGCCGAATACCTTGGTCCAAGGCCCAGCATGTAAACCGCTTCCATTTGGCCATGTAGGTCGCCCTGGTAGAGGGCTTTCTGCTACCCAACTTGTTGAACATGGGCCGAGCATTCCTGTTCCTCCACCATTCAACCATGCAGCAGCCAAGCCATCAGGCACAACGCTGCCAGATTCGAGTGCAGAAGGCTGCCCTGGTTCTGAGACAGCAGGTCTGGCCGGAACTGTAGGGTGCAGCTCAAAGATATTACGTCGAGCACCCAACGGTCCAAAGTTACTTGCGAATATGTTGACCAAATGGGGAGCAGGTGATTGAGGAAAAAATAGGAGGGTGGATCCTGGAATGTGACTGGGGTGCTTTCCTCATGTGAACCCTCCAAATGCCAGGGGTGGTTTGTCTGATATGGACAGGGAGGAGTGGTGGGAATATGGAACTGGCATCATGGGCACACCCCAAGAGTTCCAAAAGGCCAGTGAGTAGGCTACTGGCCCTGCTGCCACACCGCTGCCGTGGTGGATGCCGTGCCGGTTTCCGGGGCCGATGGGGATCCATGCCTTCTCGGCGAGGGGCTGAACTCCGGCTCCAACTCGGATCATTCCCCTTCCGGTGACCAAGGCGGGGCTGTGGAAGACTGAGTGTGCTGGTGAACCCTTGTCAGAGACCAATGCCTAGAGGGCGGAGAGCAGCATCTGTCCGTCAAGCGGTACCGGGGTGGCAGAGATCATCTAGGCGATAGGGACCCACACCAGGGCGATCTCTGGCCGGTACCAAGAGACCGGTGCTTCCATTCCATGCCTCATGGAAGGACAGCGTGATGCCAGAGACCTGGGTCTTCTAGCCAGAGACCAAGTTTGTGGGCCGGGATCCTAGGCTGTGGAGCCGGGGATATATGCCTATGATTCGGGGACTGATGGCGCTCCACCACTGTCTGGGGGGGGTCCCATGGCTGGCAGTACCGGCAAGCCCATGAGGTCGTTGGCCACCTGGGCAGCTTCGGGTGTTGAAGGCCCAGTAGCAGCCAGGGTCCCCCGCCACTCCCAGGAGTCGGAGGTGGATCCCTGGTTGGGCTAGGGGGTCCGACCGTAGCGGTTCCCCCTTGTAGCTCCAGGGCAGGCATGTGGCCTGAACTAGGTCCTTTGCCCAGAGCCCCCTTCCCCTCCTTAAATGCCACCGGGGGAGCCTCTTTTCTTTTGCCACTTTTTGGGCACTGGCGAGAGGGAACAGTGCCGGGCAGAGCCTGGTGCCAGTGGGGCGCTCTGCACCGACGCCATGGTGCTAGAAGCGGAGTCCAATCAGGAGGGCTCCGACACTTTAAACAGCTGCTGTGGGTGGCATCGGCCTGTTGCATGAGGAACATGGTTTGAAGCCCAAGAACGGGGCCCTGCTCCAGGGCAAAGTCCCAGCCAGGACTCTAACAACTAAACTAACAACAAACACTAAACTAAATGGCTAACTAAGTACCTAAGAACTATATACAAAGAGAACAACAATGGGCTGTTAAGAACTGCTAACATTCTTGCAATGCAAGACAAGGCATTCTGACCAATCATCTTGGGAGAGGGTAAGAAGGAACCAAGAGGGTGTAGGGCTGGCGGGTGCCACTGCTGACCCTACGGATACTGCTAAGGCAAACATCTCCAACGACTGTGCACGTGGGTGCGCAAACACCTAGAATGGAATGGACATGAGCAACGTATCTCGACGAAGAACAAAGGTTATGGAATTATGATTTTTATCTTGATTGTGTCCCAAGACCATATTCTAGGCTGACAGACAACTCCTGACAGACAACTCGCAGATAACTCCTACCTACTGTTGTCTAAGAAAAGGACCTTCATGTTTCTGCTCGTTTGATTTTTCTATCTACTTTTAAAAACAATAATTCTCTAGGGCCCTGATCGTGCAATGGGATCCACACAGGGACCCCATTGTGCTAGGTGGTGACCAGGAGCGGCGCCAGGATTTTTGCTGCCCTAGTGGCAACACTCCTCCACTGAGCATTCAGGGGGCCTGGGGTCTTCGGCGGCGGGGGTCCTTCCGCTTCGTGTCTTTGGGACACTGCGGCGGCGGGTCCCAGAGCGAGTGAAGGAACAGCTGCCGAATTTCCGCCGAAGACCCAGAGCAGAAGGACCCTCCACTGCCGAATTTCCGCCGAGGGTGGCAAAATGCCACCCCCCAAATCCTGCCGCCCTAGGCGACCGCCTAGGGTCGCCTAGTGGAAGTGCCAGCCCTGGTGGTGACATACACAGAACAGAAAGACAGTCTCTGAGCCAAAGAGCTAACAATCTAAGTAGAACTGCAGGATCATGGCCTAATTCCTTTAATGCTCACAATTTATATTGAAGTTACATCTATAAAGAGCTGATAAAGTGTTAACAAACCGTTGCTAGACATTACAAGCATGTTACAGACCTGAACAGTCTGTATTCCAGCTGACTGGAAGACATCTGTAGAAGGTATTCTAGATAGTTAGACTCTTGGATTCTATATCAGTTGATTAACTATTTAATTAAACAACTATTAATAATTTATTAACCCTTTATAAACTATTCATAATTGTGCCCTCAATATAAAGCACAACCTGTTGACATCACAGCTCTCTAATTCATTCTGGCAACTTTTTAATCTAATAGAGGAAAAAAAGAAAAAGGAAAAACACCTGCTGATGAAACCACAGTGACTCAGTTCTTGCCCAGCAGAGCCCAGAAGTTGCTGTGTGGCCTGGCTTGCCCGGGAGAGCCTGCAGTACACTGCTCTCCACCTGCCATGTGGGCACAAATTGTGTTCCAACAATTAAAGCCACCGCCTGCGGAGTGAGGGGGAAGAAGGGGGTTTTGTTACCTGGCACATTCTAAACATTTTTCTTATTTATGGACACTAAGGAGAGACTGGTCTGTGCAGAGGCCAGCTCATCAAACGGGAGCTTCTGGAGGAAAAGAGCTTGGCGAAAGCTTGTATGGTCCCGTGAGGCCTGTTTCAGTCACAGGGCGTTGCATTCGGCAGCGTGGCACTTAGTGCAGGCTCGGGGCATCCGGCAGAGCGATGCCAGATGGAACGGCAGTGTTAATTGGGTTATTTCATTTCACTTTCTGCCCAACCCCCCTGCCCCATGCTCTCGTCTCCAGACCTCCAGTAAATTCCATTCAGCCCACAGGACATTTTGGGAAACGATGCCACACAAAAGCGCTTTTTATTTATTTTGTTTTTTAAAATGCTCAAGCAGTGCCCAGGTGTCTATTTATTCACGTGTATTTCCAGTAGCTCCCACAGACGAATCACTTCCCCCCTGTCCTTTACTTCTCCTGCCTGTATAATGGGGACAGTGACACTTGGCTGTTCTATGCAAAGCAAGCTGAGCTCTAGGGTGTATAAGAGTTGAGTGTTTTTACCATCTAATCGCCAATAACAATCCCAGTTGGCCACCAAGCAGCACTTTTCAGCCATCCGTCTCAAGTCCGTTATGAATCCCACTTTGCAGATGGGGAAACTGAGCTGCCCTCAGAAGAACTGACTTGCCTAAGATACAGGCCAGAAGGCAGGGGTGGAGCAGGGAGGAAGAGAGAGCCAGAGCTGCCTCCCGAGAGGCGCATTCTGTATGACTGAGAACACAACAGGCCTGATTCACAGTTACTCCAGTCCTGAGCTGGCGGAAGGGATGCAACAGGAGGACTTTAAGCCACCTGTGCACTCCCACTATTCAGGGCCACGCAGGACCCTGCCGAGCTTCCAGTGTAAATTAAGCAGCTTCAGGACTGTTCGCTTCAGGACTGTAAGCATTTCCTAGTCCTGCCTAACTCCCAGAAAACCCTTCCTCCACCTTCCTGCCTCTCCACTTGCCCAAACCTCCCATTTATCTCTAAACTCATGGCATGTTTGCACTGGGAGCCCCTGGAACCCAGTGCCTCTTCTTGAATGCCTGGAAAGCACGGAGCATCCTGACAGTCCCACTGTCAATAAACAGCAAGAAAGCAAAGCCCCTAACCTGCACCAGGAAACATACCACAGAACACACCCACTGTGCTGGCGGAATGGCCTAACCTTCCAACGAGTTCAATGGACAAAGGCTACAGAGGAAAGAACTGCCAGCAATAGGGTTCAATACATCACACATTATTTGATTCAACCTGCAGTAAATGCAGCCCAGGACCTCCTAGCCCCCGCATGGAGCGGCTAGCAGGACTCAGGAGACACTCATAAGCAGATATAAAACAGCAGAAGAGCAAAATAAATAGAGAAGAGCAGGAGCAGATCAAAGGGAAAGGAGTTTTTATCTAAGAGGGGGTGGGGAATGTTCCCAGAGCGGATGAAATACTGAAGGCTTTTAAATGCCAACTGTAAAAGCAGAGATGTAGCCTCAAGGATGTGTCGTGCTGGAGAGACAATGAAACAGACTCATCCCTGGTGTAGCCTCCATTGATGCCAATGGACGTACACGGAGTTGTCCCAACACTCTCCCTGGCCAAAGGTGGTATTACTATTCATTTGCACTGGATGCCAGGCGCTGTACAAACCCAAATCACCCGACTGGCTCCCTCCTTATCAACTACCTGTTCCTCCCCCGCCCCCAACAGTAATTCTCTCACAATCATGTCTAGATTTGATCACACTCGAAGGCAAAACCTTTAACAGTGACCCTAGCACCTCCCAAATGCATGGAGCATGTGACAGTCAGCTGACAGCGAATGTAAAAGCAGTGAGGTCACTGGGATGCGAGTTGGATGATGCTGGGGGTACAGACTGCTTTGGGGTATGCACTGGAGATGGAAACGGAAGCCTGTGGGTGTGCTGGAATCCATACTTGACAGCACTGCAGGCACTTGGAAGGTGCCAAGAATGCAAGAGTCTTGCTCCATAACTACTTATTTCCAGGACTTAAAGGCTTGAGAAGAATGGGGTGTGTCCTGCTGCAGCCTTAACTGTTACCAAGTGCTGCATGTGTGTGTTAACCCTGTACACCTCAGCACAGCGAATACTCAGCCTCCCTCCCTCTCTGTGCAGGAAGACTCGAGTATACGTATTAGTGCCACAGACAGGAGCCTATAATAGGCTTCAGCACCTTTGGGAGTCAAGAGAATGCTCCTTTCCATTAGCTTTATCCCAGCCAGGCTTTAACGTGAAGGTTCTCCCAATATCTACACACAGTCACACTGGGTCAATCCAGCAAATTGCATTTGTAATGCTATCAGAGCAATTCATTACCGAATACCACTCACACCTTTCAACTAGATTAGCCAGGCTCTGGCTGCAGCTCAACTAGACTACAGCTCTAGGTCTACATCTAGTTTTACATCTATGCATCTACATAAATGCTACCTCTGGGAGATGGGGGTCCTGGCCCTTACCTTTCTGTGAGTGAGTTTTGGCAGCTTTCCCCGGCCGAGAGATGAAATGAGAGTGGATGGATGGCACAATAAATAAAACAGAAAAGTGGAGAGAGTGAGAGAAGGATAGAAATAAACAGGACAGTAACATTTGAATGTCACAGCACAAACAGGCTGAGTTTTAAAGTGATTTTCCAGGATCAAGAGGCCTGTTCCCACCATTCGCAGTACCGTACAGCATCGAACGCATCAGGGTCCCAATCTTGATTGAGGCTGCCAGCAGCGATTGCAGTACAAGTAAGGGTACACAGGCATCCCTCATGTTAATCGGAACAGGAGCGTCTCACAGCAGGGCAAGGGAGGGAGGAGAAACAACGTGCGAGGCAATTCTGCAACCCTTCCGCTGGTGGAGCAGTGCTTATGTCTGGGAGTCGTCCCAGGATGCCCAGCAGGGTTTCTGCAATTCACTGAGCAGGCAGCTGGGACATCTCCCCAGCTATAGCCATTGGGAAAGACCATTGTTCCTCCCTGGGTCCATGATTGGAGGCACCGGGAGTGGGAGCCCTTCCACGGCTGGGGATCTGGCTTCTTTCACTGCCTGTACAGTTACTGGGTCTTCCCTGCCAACGCCCCTTCCCACCCCCAGCCTAAATTTCACAGGATGGCACTGTATTAAAGGGGACAGAACAAAGAGACAATCCCTGCCCCACAGAGCTTACATGTCACCCACAACACCTGGATCCTTTCAGGCAACCCGCAGCAAGATGTCTTCCCTGCACAGGGGCTAAAGGATGGCACCTCCCCAACCCTCCTGTTAATCCTGGTGTTCTGACTACTGCTGCAATCTCACTTCCTAAGGACCCGGTGTCGTGCATGCAGAGAGCAAAGGAGGGCGTGGAAGGGGGAAGCATGAATCCATTCTAAGGGAGCAGGCAGATACGGCTGGTTATCTGGAAATGAGTCAGAGCTATTTCTGACCCAGGCACAGGAGTAAGGGGCTGGAAACAGAAGCATCAGGCTCCACGGGAAAGGCTGCTCCCAGATCACCGAACAACCCACCCAGACACCTGGGGCTTCTCAAAGTCCCTGGACAGCTGGTTCTCAAGAAAATGTCAGCCCAGACCCCGGTGCTCTGTGCAGTTTGGATCAGCCGTCAATCAGCATTTGGATATTGGGGTGCTTATTCAGAGTGAAACTCTTGCCCCTCACTAGCCCAAACACACATGATCAATCAGAGGGGCAAGATGGCAGCTTCAAGGCTTCATCTCTAGAAGGGAGCTCCCTCAGGTGAGACCCCAGGCCCACTCACCTCAGGTGAGACCCCAGCAGTGGCCCAGGCCTATCCCCCTCAGGCGGGATGCCAGGAGCAGCTGCAGCAATTCTACTGGCCTGGAGCTACCGAAACTTGGCTTCCTGGGAGCTACCGAAACTTGGCTTCCTGGGAGCCCCAGACTGCAGGTACTTTGATGCATTTGATAGGAAAGTCCCAGTCACCAGAGATTGGTTTGGGTGCATTATGTCTTGCCCCGCTGCACACTCATGTTTCACTCTCCTTTATTACTGTGCTAATGAGCTCACCAACTGAAGAGTGCTCGATGCAGGGAAAATGGGAGGGCAGCTTTGTTCGTCTCCCTTCGCGTGTAAACAAAGGTCCTTGCTGGTACCCAAGGCTGCTAAGAGCCAGAGGGATGGAAAACATTCAAGGGGGCCCATATTTTTATACAGTCTTCAGCATAAATTAAAATGGTCCTGGATCCTTTTCTGCCCAGCTAACTTCCGCCAGTTGGGAGAAGCAAACCCCTCTGTATCTGCTCCAAGCCAGGCTAGGAAAAACAAACCCTGTGTCATTCGGGATGGGCTTAATTTGGTTCAGGGAGTTGAGTCCTGTGGAGAGACTGGTGGTAAGTTCGAAAGCACTTCCCAGCCTTAATGGGCCCTGTTTAGTTATCAAAGAGCCCTTTTCAGGTCATGGCAGCTTGACAGCAGGCGGGGAACGGCCCATGCTGTGCAGCTCTAGGGTGGTCACAGACAACAACTCTTCTCTGCGGCCATGCCACACTCACAAATGTCGGCTGCCAATGAAACCTTTAGTTTTCGCTGTGGATTTGTCCACGTGGAGAACTGATTCTGGAACACGGCAGGGGGTGAATCCAAATAGCTACAGCTATTCCGGAAGAAGGGTGTTCACACCGGACACTACTCTGCAGTGGTTATTCCAGTCAATTTCCCCATGTAGACAAGGCCTGCCTCTTGCTGTTTGCAGGTGGGCCCTTTCCAGCTGCCTCACCAGGCAGGATGGCTGTGGCACTTCCTAACAATCTCAAATGGCCTGGAGTTTGGGCTTGTTTCACAGACGCACCTGAGGATTTATTATTCTTTATCTGTATTATGGTTGTGCTGAAATGCCCCATGGGAGCAACACCAATTTACAGCAGCCGCGAATCTGGCGCATTGGCTCCAATGGAGCAGTGCCAACTTACACAAGTTGGGGATCTGAGCCCACTGATTCCAATGGAGCTGTGCAAATTGACATGAGCAGGGGATATGGGATGAGCTCTATAAACAAATCAGTCCTCATAGCTGGTAACTTTGGGCTTCACATGTGTTTGTCTTTTATCCCTTCAAAGCCCAGCTGTGTGCTGGGTCTGCCGCATTTTGCTACTGATCAGGGCACTAAGGCCTTGGCAGCAGCAGCAAGAAGAGGAAAAACTAAAAAAAAAACCACCATAGCCATTAAAGGAAACAGTAAAAGAGTGCAATGGCTGCTGTTAGAACAAGCTGAAAGAGACTGAGCAGGCAGGTAATAAGTTCTGGCCTTAGCAGATGACTTCGTTCTGGAACAGGAATGGGTTCCCCCTCCCATACCTGCAAAGTTGTGTCACCTTCTCCTTCAGTCTCGCCATCAGTATATATCACTCTTTGCCTTGAGGTCTCCTTCCTCCTTGTCTTCCTCCCACTATAAACCCAATTATAAATATCCTCCTCAGCACAGCTCTCTAAATAAACCAAAGGAACAGCCTGACAATGAGGATTGCTTGAGTGTCAGCATATTAAATTCACTCACTATGGCTAGGAGGACGGGAAAAGAAATCCCACCATTCATTTCTCTTATTGATCTATAATACCACCCCAAACTCTGCCTCTATAGCTATAGGAATGCAGCTCCATGCTTTCCATTCAGCCACCTGACTCAGACAGCACGGAGATTGATTCAACCGCATTCTCTTTTTCTCCTGCCTCAAGCATTTATGCTACAGGAGGAGGGGGGATAAATAACATCTTGTATGTTACACATTAATATATATTTTAAAAAGTGTTGGAGGATCAAAAAGGGGATATTGATTAGACAGCAGGACAGGGTAAGAGGAGGTTTCTTTAAGGAGGAAGGCAGTAATTCTGATGCCTATCACGTTGAGGGGAAAACTGATTTTAGAAATGGAGATGGCATAGTGGGTACAGTATCTGGGCACGTTCTGTGCACAGGGCAGATCGTCACCTTTGTCCAGGCAGACATAGCACTGCTCCACTATGCACAGTGCTGAAGCAAATCTGACACGTACATAGATTTGGACCCTAAGAAAAACACTGGGAAGGAAAAGGTCTTAATTTCATCCTGCAGGTGGATATTCTATCTCCTCAGGGCTTCGGGAAGCTGTATTTTCTTGTCATTTTGACGTAGAGCTGACAGAACAAACGTAGCACTGCGCCACATACAATGGGTCAGGCAAAATTTGAGAGGCGACTTGTTAGGAATACTGGGAGCCACTTGATTTCATTGCAGCTCTTTAAGAGCAAGGCTGGATGACTAGCAAAGGACGGGACGCATACCACAGGCATATAGCAGGGTGGCTCTTCTCTGGATAGCCCAGATTACAAGGGACAATCCTGACAGATTCACACCTTAAATCAGGTCCTGTTATCCTAGATCCTTGTCAGCCAGAAGACATCCTGCTTAAGATTGTAAGCTCTTCGGGGCAGAGACCATCTTTTTGTTCTGTCTGTACAGCTCCAAGAACAATGGGGTTCTGGCCCAGGACCATACAGTACAAATAAATAAATAAAAACCTTATCAGGCTCGGGTGGGGAGATTATTATTAAACAATTTCCATTATTTTCAGTCCCACTTTGCCACTTACTCCTGGGAGACTCACTCACTCCTTTTGGCAACCGCGAGGCAGATTCAACTCGCAATGGATGCCCAAGAGCTGCTTGTACTAGGAGGTTAGCACTCTGGCACGGTCCCCTTTCAGACCTTGTGCTGCTCACAGCAGGGATTAACTCCCTCCATCTGTGAAAATCTCACCACCGTCAATCAAAGGAGGCAGGCAGGAAATCATAGGCAACATTCTCCTCCACTCTACAGAGCAGCAATCAGCGGCAATACGGGAAAAACCTAGCCTCTCTCGAGACGCTCTTTCTCTGCAGCCAGCTGTTTGAAATGGCCCCCTGCTCTGGCACAGGCAGTTTAACTAATATGCTGACAATGTGCTGACCAAAGGCACCCAGTCAGAGGCCAGATTCATCCCTACCGTGATTATAACTGAGCCCTAGTTCGCCTGCAGACACTAACCCCCAGGAGTTAAATGGAATGGTAGAGAAAAGGCAACAATTTCACTCATCCCAGCCACCATCTTTGGTGGCATACCCCCAACCAGCTTGTCACCATCATCTTTACTGGATTATTTACTGCACCGCTCTAGGCTCAGCTATCATAGTCCTCTCACAAAACCTACTGCCCCAGGGAGCTGATCGCCTTCCTCATCGACTTCTGCAGGAACAGAATCAGGCCCTAAGTAGGCAATTTCTGCTCCAAAATGAGCATAAAAATCTAATCGCTTCAATTACCCCGACAGCAAAGAAGCTGATGCAGAGTGCTTTGTGGCAATGATTAGCAGCATTTAACAGAGCCATTTATAAACTGACAGCCGGTCACAGCGTCAAGTAAATAATCATAATGTTGGGTTGGTTTCTTTCTTTTTTTTTTGGTATAAATAGCTCTAACCATCTCCTCGATGCGCTAGTTTAAAAAACATTAAAAGCAAGTGGCCATCAATCTCCCTCTGAAAATGCCACAGCGAGAACAACAAAGCTGGGGCGGGGAAGGGGAGAGCTGGGGAAGGGCTGCATGGGCTGATGGAAGTGATGACTGGAACAGCAGAGCCACCATTAGGACCCTTGGCTGGGAATTCCGAACCTGTAAAGACACTTACCCCTCTCCTCCGATTACTGGCACATGAGAACCACAGGGGCTTCACTGCAATGGAACTGAACCCATCTAGTGGCCTAATCACTGGACCATCCCTGCTCTTGCTCCTATCTGTACACTGCCATTTCACAGCTTCTTGACACACCACAGGAAAAGCCAGGAGCCTAGGGCCCAGCTGGTCTAAGTGGGTCTCTCCATGGATGTCAATTTACACCAGCTGAGAACCTGACCCTGGTTGCGTGAAGCTAATCAGGGCAATGTTGCTGTCGATACCTGATGGCCTATGGCTCAAGATTTGGGCTAAGAGCTTTTAACTCAAGACACCCCATCATATGATGGATCTTTTTAAAGAGGACAGGGGTTAGTTAGGATTGCGAAGGCAAATTCAGACTAAGAATGGGCCCCGTGACTATGCCAACAGCACTTCCTACCTCTGAAAACAGACAAATCAAAAGTTCAAGCAACCAGATTTGTTGTTCCAATAAGATACACTAGATCCCCTCTACCCTGTGATCTCCACCTACTCCCCCCTACTTCTGGATTGCATGTTCCCTGGGCTTGTCAGTTGCATAGCTTGTGTCTGCCATGGTGGGATTGTGGAAGCTCAATGCCTCTCAACTCAACTGCGGTGCTGTACAGGACAGGAAGGGTCAAGGAGCACCTACCCATGCACTGGGTTCTATGGGACACCTGGCCAAAGGCATCACATGTCCCAGGGAAATCTGAGCATCAGCTTTCAGGATAGGCTGACCAGACGGCAAGTGTGAAAAATCGGGACAGGGGTGTGGGGGGTAATAGGAGCCTATATAAGAAAAAGCCCCAAATATCGGGACGGTCCCTATAAAATCAGGACATCTGGTCATCCTATTTCAGGAGTCCACTGATCTTCTGCTCTGCCAAGTCAGCACCATTGGGCACATCACCACTTGTCAATGAGTCCTACCTCCTGAAGGGCTGAATCAGCAGAGGGCCAGTGGGGTGATTAACATCAGCAAATGCTATGGGATGAGAGTCAAACCCATAGAAATCTTTCATAGAGTGGGGGGAACAGGAAAGCGGGAACAGGAAAGAAAAGATATACAGGAGCATCAAAAACACAAACAGAAAGAGGAGGAGGGATCAGGAAAAGGAATGAGTTGAGATGAGGCTAGAAGAAAGAGAGGGGAGATGGGGATAAAGGAAAGCAAGATACAGAGACGGTGATAGATCAAGGCAAGGGATAGCTGCTCATCCTCCCCGCTCCTTTCTCCCTTCAACTCGGATGTGAAACCCCTCAGTGCTGCCCTGGAGATTGGAGGGAGACCAGCCATCTAACCACCCACTCTCCCATGAATGCCACAGCATGTTCAGCCCCTGCACCACTCCCACATTTCATTTTAATTTTAGCAAATATTTCAGAAGAGAGAACCCAGAACTCCAGGGATTTAGCTGCAGCCCGTACAATGGAAATTCACAGAGCATCGCAGCCTATTGCTCATTACAGGTCCGCGAGTCACTGTCTCCGTAACAGAGAGGAGGCAGAGTAAAGGTCATTAGATCCATGCATATTTAATTCTTGCTGCTTGTAGACTAGCATTAAGACATACCTTGGCTTTATTGATTGTGCAGTGGAGAGCATTGTTTTCTTGGTCGTACAGCAAACTGAAATCTAGTGTTCCCAGAGTCGCTGAAAAAGACAAAAGAGCCTTGTTAACTTGAGCTACCCAGCAAATGCTGTTTTTACTCTCACTAAATGGGAATAAAGTGGAGGGCTGCTGGAGAAAGGGACCCAGGAAGATGTGAAAGATTCCGCTACAAGCCTGGTGTGAAACAGCCCGTAAACTCAGGGCCTGATTGTCAGAGGTGCTGACCAATCCTAGGTGCCACTGAACTCACCATGGGTGCTCAGCACTTTTGACAATCGGACCAGACACGTACAACTCCAAGGAGCAATTCACAAAACTCCCATTGGTTTCAATGGGACCAAATTGGACACTAGCACATGCATCACTAGAGAGACCGATGCTTTCAGCCACCCACGCCCAGGGCCATGGACATCCTCAGCTGGGTCTAGGAAACTGAGCTCCCGCTCTCATGAAGCAGGGTCCCTTACAGGATGGCTGGTCACCCCTGCTGGACTAGGAATAAGTCCCGACCCTTCTCTCCTGTAACACTGCGTATTATGGCACAAGTTCAACCCACGCCAAGCGGGCACAGGACCCCTCCGTCGTAATGGGAGCTCCGCCCACCTGTGCCATGGCTGAATTCGGCTAACATAATGCAACTGCTAATTTTCCACCATTTTATTCCCCCCACTCCTGGCAGCCTTCAGCTCCTGCCACCCCAATTCTACTCCTCACTCCCCCCCACAACAGCCCCCACCTCAGCAGGCTCCAGCCACCCTGCAATCCCACTCCTTGGCAGGCTTCAGCTGTCACCCTCACCCCACCTTCCTCCCAGGCTCCAACAAGGAGCCAGCTCCACTGCCTCCCCCAATCCCATGTTCCACCCAGCCGCACTCCCCCCAAGGGGAGGCTTCTGTGCAGGAGGCAAAGAGGGGAGGCACCCTGCTGGGATCCCCCCACCTTACTGCAGTGTAATGGGGAGAGAGGGCAGCTGCTGCTGAGCTCAGTGGCGGGGGCAGCTCCGCCGTGCCCTCGCTACTGGAGGGTGCCCTGCTCAGAGCAAACAGGGACTGCGGGCAGCAGCTACCACAGCCCCTTGCTCGACAAACAGACTTTAGCGGCTGAAGCAGGAACTGCAGACAAAATCCCCGTGGCCGCTGATTGCCAGGCAACTCCCAGACCACGACAGTCTTGCTGTTACGCGAGTGCCGAGCGAGTGCCATGGGAACTGGCTCCAGCCCTTGACAGGACACCGGATGTACTTTCAATTTAGGTCAAGGTGCCTGGATATTACAATGCAGGACAGCTAGTGAACACGCAATACAACAACAAACAATCATTCCCGACTCATGAGAGTCGATGGGCTAGCAAGCACACCCTTCCACCCTCAGGGAAAGAAAGATGTGCTTTACCATTGCATCGCGAGGGCTGGCAGTTTGCAATTGACCAACAGCTATGGGAATTTGCTTGCCTTGTTTGGCCCCAAGCATTCCTTGCCGCTGAGAAAATGGGAGACCAGCTGATAAAACCGCAGAGCTGTCATTTGCAATCGCTCAGAATAATGAGTGAAACCCAGAATAACCTTGGCTGCACAATGGCTTCAACAGTCGGTGTAGCAGATGGATGCAAACTAACACCCATGACAGCGACTGCCTTTGGGGATGCCCGATCCTGCTCTCACTTCCCCCTCCCTTTGCAACCTCGCTGGCCTCATCTACTCCGACGAACACGTTCTCACCAGCCACCTCCTAACACTGCTCTTTTTCCAGCTGGGTTTGCCATCGCTGGGGCCCATGAAAAGAAAATCACTAAGGTTTGTCTACACTGCATCTGGGAGCAAGCCGCCTAGCCCGGGGCCAAAGACTTGTGCTAGCAGGGCTCCCGCTAGCATGCTAAAAATAGCTATGCAGACATTGCGGCTCGTCTCCCCAGGCTTGGCTCCAGCCCGAGCCGCAACTTCTACACAGCCATTTTTAGCATGTAAGGCAAGCCCTGCCAGCACAAGTCTGTAGATCCGAGCCAGAGGCTTGCTCCCAGACGCAGTGTAGACATACCTTCAGGGATCAGGCCTGCACAAGGGGCCTTAGCTGCATTAAGGGTGCTGTTGCCTTGACCACTGATCCCCATTTTATCAACCACAAGCGGCATTAGGAACCAGCAAGGGCAGCAAATGCCCAGCAGTGCTGATAAATGGACAATCTCCTGGCTTCTCAGTCATGCAATCCAAAGCCTTCTCCTTCTAGAAGGTCCGAGATCTCCCAGTCTTTAGGGAGAGGTTCTGTTCCAGGCCTGTCTCTAGACAGCAGCTTTCATGTGTTGAGATTTGCAGGGTGTGGCTCTTGGATCACCGATTACTGGCTCCCAGGGGCAACGATAACTGCAGGTGATAGGTAAAATCCAGAACAGGCATGAGCAGCTGCAGCTCCAGGGACTTCAGTAAGGCTCTTTAGTGCGGTCAAGCAGCTCTCAGCACAAGTCCATGTATGCCTGTGCACGTGTGTGCATAGAAGCTAAACCCCCCTTTGCACATCCCCCTTCCCCCAGTCCTGAGGCCACCTGAGAGCTGGGCCAGTTTCCAGGGTAAATTAGAGCAGCCAATGGGTAACCACATTGCTTACAGCCCTAAGGTGCTGTTCTGACAGCCAGGGCTAGCCAAAGGATAAGGATGCCCTGGCCTCACCCCCTTTTCCCAGCCACCCTGTGCCAGTGGAAGGGAGGGAGGGCCCTAAGGGTAGATACGGTGGCTTCATACCACCCGAGGATTCCCAGAGGCTGGGGCGACCTGTAGCCAATCCTCTGGGGTTAAGGCCGCTCAGGCACACCAGCCCCAGCGTAGTCCTAGTGTGCAGAGGGGGGCCCAGGTCTGAATGAAGCCGGGCACCTGGGAAAGCTGCCCTGCACACAGGGGTAACATTGCTGGGCATTTCTGTGCCGCTGTGCTCCCAGATTCCAACCCAAACACCACGGTTCCCACTTTAATTCTGCAGAGCCAAGAGGCTTCGATAAGCATTCGAGAGTCTGAGAGCTCAGCACAGCCAAAGCTCTCCAGTTTCCCAAACGCTCTGTGCTCTATTTCATCCAATCTAATCTCCTCTATCAGTCTAGCTATCTATGAACCCCTCGTGCTCCCATCACCCGAGTCTAGTTTCTCTCACTTTGAGGTTTGTCCTGGGGAAAGATGTCCCACAGATTTCTGGGCAGCTAATGGGTAATTATGGTACAGTGAATGGGGGGTAATTTCCCCCCCAATCTGTTCAGTGAAAGTTTTGTTCTGCAAAATCCAGACTGGAATTCCTGGGATCTGGAGGTCATTTATCCACATCTCCAAGCTGGGAGGGTTTGGATAAACCGTTCTGATTTTGGCCCATCACTAGAATAAATAACTATCCCTGGGTGAGTTTTCGGAGTGCTCCTGCCATACAAACCTCCCATGCACATGCTCTCCAGCCCTAGGCATCGGAGATGCACTTGAATCTCTGTACCTTTCTGGTCCCTGTAAGGCTCCTCCTGGCCTGTCTCCCCCAAACCAAGTCTCTTTCAGGCCCTCCCCTCAGACCACGGTTTATAAATTCAAAACACCCAACACAGCTATCCCCTCTGAAACACAGGGGCTCAGAGACCTTGCCCTGTGCAGCCCTATCTGCTCCAGGGCCAGCCACAGAAGCAAACCTCCCTCCAGCAGCTCCCCCTTCAACTGAGTTCTCTCAGCCCTTTATAGGGATTACCTAACCCGGGGAGGGCAATACTTTTCACAGGGGGGCCACTCCACGAATTGGGGTAAGTCATCACGGGCTGCACATTTCTACTGTATAAATGGAGGGGGTGCAGGGGCTGGGAGGGAGTTTGGGTGCAGGAGAGGGCTCCGGGCTGGGGCAGGAGGTTGGGGTGCAGGAGGGGGTGCAGGGGCTGGGAGGGAGTTTGGGTGCAGGAGGGGGTTCTGACCTGGGGCAAGGGGTTGGGGTGCAGGAGGGGGTATGAGGTGCAGGCTCTGGCTGGGAGGCGTTCACCACAGGCGGTTCCTGGCCAGCGGCATAGCAGGACTCAGGCTGCCTGCCTGCCTGCCCGCCTTTGCTCCGCGCGGCTCCCAGAAGCTGCTGCGGCTGGCTGCTGCTGGCACGTCTCTGCATGCCCCTTGGGGGGAGGAGGGCAGCAGGTCTCCATGCACTGCCCAGGACCGCAAGACCGCCCCCGCAGCTCCCGTTGGCCGGTTTCCGGCCAATGGGAGCTGTGAAGACAGTGCCGGGGGTGGGAGCAGTGTGCGGAGCCGCCTCCCTGACCCCCCGCTAGGGGTGCGCAGAGACATGCCAGCAGTAGCTGGCCGCTTCCGGGAGTGGCTTGGGGCGTGGCATGCAGGCAGCCTGCCTGAGCGCCCCGCTGCGCTGCGGGACTTTTAGCGGCCCGGACTCGGAGATTGCGAGGGGGCAGAGGAGGCCGGACAGAAATGTTAGACATGCCAGATCTGGCCTGCACTCCGTATTTTGCCCATCGCTGACCTAACTCCTTCCTAGCCCTGGGTATGATAACTGAACAGGGCTGGCTGGCCCCAGGTACCCTGGCCCTTAGAGGGGTAGGCACCCCATGACAGTCCCTTCCAAGCAAGGTAAGCAATGGGGAGGAGCCACACAATGTGGGGCTAATATCGGGTATGTTTTAAACACCATGCTGTGTCCATACCTTTGACCTATCAAGCCATCACAGATTGTTTAACCGAGGCACATTATAATTCTTTTCCACATTTTACAGAACAGGCACTGAGACGTTAAATGACTTGTCCCAGGTTGCACAGTGAGCCTGTGTCAGAGCTGGGATTACAACTCAAGTCTCCCAGTTCTGACTCCCAGGCTCATGCTGTAAACACTAGACCATGTTGCCACCTTCTACTACTCGGCCTAACAGCACCACCGATCCACTCGTCTCCCCAAGAGGAAACAGACATTCAAAGCACAGTACCACCAAATAAATAGCACCATGAGGTCCCATAATCAGTGCCTCTCAGATCAGACTCAATTAGTTTACAAGATATTTTTCCTAACTGTCCACCCCAGCAGCTTAGCCTGGGATCACCCAGGACTTTAGAGGACTCGTGTTAAAGAGCTTGCGACTGCCTTGCTAGCTAAGGAGTGGGTTTTCCAGACGGCAGCACCAAGCATGTTCTGCTGCAGGGGTTGCACTCTCTCTGTGATATCAGTAACAAGACCTTAATTGACTTCAAGTCGCTTTGGACTGGGCCCTAGCTGAATGCAGGGAAAAGATTAAAAACAAGAGGGAACTGACTATGCTAAAACAAGTTAAATTTAGCAAAACAATCAGAGGAAAGCGTTTGAACAGCAGCATTAATAATGATGAGATGGGGAAAATGATGAATAGGCTTTAATGGGAACAGAATAACGTCCTGTGTTGTTGTTGTTTTTAAACTCTGACTCTGTGTGGTGCCTTGGTTTGGAGTCGAGGCGGGTCCGAGGGCACAAAGGAAATCAGCGTTCCATTCAGAGCTCCATCCGGATTTCAGCACCTGTGGAAACTGTAGAGGGTGTTTGCCTTGGTGTTATTTACACCGCTGCTCCTTTAAAACAAGTCAGAGCCAGATGGGCTGGCTTAGCCACACTGCTCCGTAGTGCCACATGGGAGATGCAGGTTTGATCCCCCAAGCTGGTTGCTCACAGACTGCTTTTCAGGGGAGCTGAGCCTGTAATCCTTGAGAGAACACTGTGATTTGTTTACATGGGGTCACCCAGATGGTTGTTTATGTAGGGCCAGCAGTTTTGTCTGGCTCTTGTTCATTCTCTTTGGAAACATTTGCATTCTCGTGCCCTTTTTCAGGCAGGTTGTAGGCTTCGTACCCTACAGCTACCAACATGGACGCTTGACCCGTCCCTGTCTCTGTTTCTTTACTTGATTGTCATGTCAACGTCATCAGCAAATATAAAATTCCATGGGCCAAGTTCTCTGCTAGCTGTTGTGAGGTGATGTAACTCCACTGACTTCAGTTTACACCAGCAAAGAATTTGGTCTCAAATTCTTTTAAAGAAGTCTATCCAGTGTCACCCCCAAGATCCTCCTCCTTCCCCACACTCTTGACTCTCTCACGCTAAGACGGAAAGTCTACTTCTCTCCGTACCTTGTGTGCCAAGTACGAGGCTCCCACATGGAAACTTTTTCCCCACAACTGCTGCTAAGTCTCATGTACATCCGGCCTGGATGCCAGCATCTTTTACTCCTTCCTGATGCCACTGGGGCAAGGTGAAGTGGGGGCTTGTGTGTAGTTCAGCTTGCCGAAACAGCAAGAACCGAGAGCAATTAGCGCAACAAAGTAATTGTGCATGCACACTGCACAACCACGCCTCCTTGGTACAGTTCGCTGCCTGGCCACTGAGCCTAAGAACTGTTCAGGTGCAACAGTAATTACAGCTTACTGTGCCCACAAAGGCATCCCAGTCACTAACATTGAAATGCAGCCACCTCTGGGGTGAAGGGGGGATCTTGAATGAAAGGATCGCACTCTGCAAGGCCATACACACTGTTTGCCGAGTGCTCACTTCATCTCTCGTGGAAAGATGAAGGGCTGAGCCAGCGCTGCTGGAATCTGAGCTCGTGTCTCCATAGAATTCCAGCTAACCTGATGGACTCATCGATTTCAAAGCCACAAGTATCTTTACGACTGTCTAGACTGCAGAACACAAGCTAAAGAATTTCACACAGTGCATCCGTCTGCTGCATGCAACAGATGCAGCTACTAAATAAGCCACACACTCTCCTGGGGAGCCAGGATTACAACCCAGCTTCTTCTGCTCCAAACACACAAGTCTCTACCCCTTAAGCTAGAGAAGACTGCCACAGATTTGGCTCACCAGCCTGCCCCATCCCTGCCACACACCAGGTAACAATACGTCCCTGACTGTTATTTTAAAGCAGAACCTGCACTGTACGATAACTAATACCTTTTCCCTTCCCAAGGATGTTCTGCCTCCCATGTTGGAGCCCTGAAAACCCTGCCCCAACCCCATTACCCTGATTTACATCCTCTGGAGGAGGAGGTGACCCTCACTGCAGCTATAGGCACCGTTCCCTTGGGTAAATGAAGAGTGGAGATTACCATCAACACTGCTCCTGAATCTTCAGAGGGCTACAACACAGATGAGAGATTAGAAACAGAGAGAGATGGCTGCTGAGCTTGGAGAGAGGAATTCATTCCTGCTCTTAGTATTATACCTTTTGCCCTGAAGGAAGCAAACAGTGCGTGGCCCTGCCGTAGTGTCATTTGCTATTGCAGGTTTTAATGGCTCCAGATCCAGAATAATTAGCACTGCTGTGAATGCCACTCAGGGCGGTGGTTGTTCTTAATAGGACAGAGGCAGGTGCACTGTGGGCAGCAGTGTCCATTGCCTCAAGCTGAAATGTGCCGCTCTTGGGCTTAAACATGCACCTGCTGCCAGGGATCTTTGCAAACACCACGAGGCTCCAAGCAAACAGAGCTCCAATAAATAATTTTCAGTCAGGAGGAGTCTGGCATTTCCCCACATGAGAGACAAGCAACCTATTAAGACGGACTTGAAATTCTGCCGAGCCGCTCTGTTAAGAGAACCAAACTGACTATTTTCCATCTTGGTAAGATGGAAAGGATGCTCTGCACCAGAGACCATGCCTTGAAATATCCCTGTCCATGCACTGACTGTCCATGTATGTAGGATCAGATCTGTTCCCACATACATATACTGGAAATAACTCCACAGTAGGCTGAAATAACTGCTCCACACACCTGCTGTAATTTTCATCATTCTTGGCATAAACAGAATGCACATTTGTATATTAACCCCTCTGGCCAAATGATCCACCAATGGGCACTATTCTCGCATCCTGCTGGGCCGCAATTTAAAACTAAACATGAAAAAGATATAAATATTTTTGGGATTAAATAAATAAATAAAAACATAATATATTTTAAACAAATCAACATTCGCCTGCAATACTTGCAACCAAGATACTGCAGCACCAGTAAAGTGCATAAGAACGTGAAAGTAAAGCTGACAGGAAACCAAAGTGACAATGACTGGCCCAGTTTCATGGTCCCAGATGAGTGGAAT
This sequence comes from Chrysemys picta bellii, assembly GCF_011386835.1. Taxonomy (NCBI): domain Eukaryota; kingdom Metazoa; phylum Chordata; order Testudines; family Emydidae; genus Chrysemys; species Chrysemys picta. The sequence goes on along the minus strand of NC_088809.1, from coordinate 4,483,716 downwards.
GCAAAAAACAGCAAACAAACAGCATGACTGGTGAAAAGCAAATTGGATTTTTAAATGCCTCTCTCTTCGGATGATCTGATGGATTGTCACTAACCGAGAGCGGGACATTTGTCCTTTACAATACGTATAGAATATTCAGTAATTGGCTTAATCTGCTGCAGGGGAAGTTTAAATTAGATATTAGGAAAAAAGCTTTTTGACTCTAAGGATAGACGCACTGGAACAGGCTTCCAAGGGAGGTTGTGGAATCCCCGTTATTGGAGGCTTTTAAGAACAGGTTATACATCTGTCAGGAATGGTCCAGGTTTACTTGGTCTTGCCTCAGGGCAGAGGCTGGAATAGGTGACAGTCCCTTCCAGCCCTACATTTCTAGGATTCTATGGTTATCCTCAGATGTCCCTTTAAAACAGTCCTTCAGAGCACTCAGAACCATCTCTCCTACTCCAGCCAAATGAAGCCCTGGATTCTAGCACTTTCACTCATCCCCTAACAATATTTTCCAAAGTACAGCAAAGCCTGCCAGCAGTCCCTCAAGTTCAATAAAGTTTCTTTCAGGTCACAAGTTCAAAGGGACATGAACTCACCAGCAGGCACGTCTTCTGTTTGTGCATTGCACACACACATCTACCCTTTCAAACTCCACCCTCTGATCTAACACCACACCCAATCAACAAATTGAATTGCACAGCTGTTTCCCAGGTAACAGCACCCTCCTCAACATCACATAATGGAAAGCATCGAAACCAACACGCAAAGCATTTTAAATAAAATTACAAGATTCAGTGACTGGAAGATGAAGTTAGACAAGTTCAGGCTAGAAATGAGGCACACATTATCAAGTGAGGGTAATTAACCATTGGAGAGCAATTAAATTAGGGAGGTGGCGGATTCTCCATCACTTGAAGTCTTTAAACCAAGATCAGATGTCTTTCTAAAAGACTAGCCTCGTCTGGGCTAGTTTGCATTGGAAAACGGAAGCTATGTGTCTCAGTTTGCTGCTGGGGTTCCTGTTTACCATGGAGGATTCAGCTAATTATAGACACCCTCAATTGCAGAATAATTAGTGCGCTTCCAACCCCACTTTTATTCCAGAATAGAGTATCCGTGCAGGGAGTTTGTCTGGAATTGTTACTGCAGAATAGCCCTAAATCAGTATAACGTACACCAGAGAGCTTGAAGAAGATGCAAGTTAAAGCAGGATGAGGGCTAAATTACATCACCTTGCACACTATTTCTGAATTCGGCCCATAGAGTCTAGTTATAATCTAGAGAGTTTAACTTCCCCATATCATACATTGCCTCACTGCCAACTACAGGTGGCTGCATTTCAGGAGCAGGTAAGTGATCTCTGCATATAGTTCGTAATGCATGTTGGGATCCTGGAGATGAGGAGTTATAGAAACATAAGATCATTATTATTCAGATGCCAGAAAACGGTGGGCTCCATCCAAGTCTTGCACAGCCCTCCAAGCTGTGGCTATAATTAGTTGAATCCTCCATGACAAACTGGCATTCCAGCAGCAGATTGAGAGACACAGCTCCCATTTTCCAATGCCAACTATCCCAGCTGCTAAAGCCAAGTCAGCCGAACTTGACAAGTTTTCAGTTCACCTTAGGTGTTAAAGAAATCTCCCAGAACTGGAGTTTGCTTATTTCCATGTGTTTGCTGAGAAGGCCCCTTAATCATTCATTTGCTGAGATCCCTGAATTCTGATTGTCCTGAGCTCAGCTAGAATAGTTTAATCTCATGAAGGGAACTTTTAGCCTGATGGATTCTGTGATCTAAAAAACAAATTATAGGCTTGGTTTGAAACCTGATTTTGGCCAGGAAATGAACAAACCAATCATCCTCCTAGAACGACTCTTCGCCCTCAGGTGCTGCCGAGCACAGAAATCCTAGTTCCAGCAAGGCAAACAAAATGTAAACCAAAACACTGAAGCAGATGCTCATATGTTTCTGCATTTCTTTTAATAAACAAGTGAAGCGCGTTGAGAACTGCAGCCTATCTCCTTGGTGGAAGAATCTGGCCTCCTCTTTATCATGACTAATGAGATCGGCACTTACTGCAGAGTGGGGACTGAAACTTTTGTTTGTAACCATTCAGCACTACTGTTCCATAAAGTTTGTCAGCAGACAAGTTGCAGTCTACATCCTATAGCCCCTTTGCACCATTCAGTTAGTTCTAAGAGGAGGCAGCATGACCTCACAGACAGAGCACTGGACTGGGAATCAGAGACTTGGGTTCTATTCTGCTCTGCCGCTGGTCTGCTGGGAGACCTTGGGCAAGTCACTTCACCTCTCAGTTTCCCCATCTGTAAAATGGGGCTAATAATACTAGCCTCTTTTATAAAGGGCTCTGAGAGCTACAGATGAAAAGCTGGGTGAAGACGAGAGATAGGTATTATCACATTACTAATGTGCTTGGCCTTAAAAGTCAAACTCTTATGTGAAAAGCAACAGAGGGTTCTGTGGCACCTTTAAGACTAACAGAAGGCTTCTGTTAGTCTTAAAGGTGCCACAGGACCCTCTGTTGCTTTTTACAGATTCAGACTAACACGGCTACCCCTCTGAAACTCTTATGTGGGGATTGATAATGGGATCGGGAACCTTTTACCTCAAGGCTGGTCAGAGGTCTCAGCAGTTTCTGGCAGGCAGCTGTCCATATTGGCATCTTTGTTACAGGTCAAACTGGCCTGCAGATCATCCTCAGACTCCGAACCTTTTAGGGCCTGATCTAGCTCTTGCTGGAGTCACTGGGAGTCTTTCCATTGACTTTAAGACTCCCCCATTGTTAACAATGACCATGTCAGAGCACAGGTGACAATCTAAAAACAGCCTTTGCTCTAGAAATGTTATCATTCAGAGTGAACAGCTGTTAGAGGCCTCAGCTGAGAGCTGCATCCGGTTGGGATGCCCAGAGACCCCAGAGCTTACAGTCTACACAGACAAGCCAGGCTAAGAGTGGGAGAGGAAACAGCAGCACAGAGAGCTGAAGTGACATGCCCCAGGATGCAGCAGGTGAGGGGTGGAGCTGGGAATAGAACCCAGGTCTCCTCTCTGCCAACCCAATTTGCCACCCACTGGGCTACACTAGTTCTCTGCCTTCTGTGAGAGTCATTCATCCTGACAGATCCAGCTCACCTCTTCCACCAATGTATTTAAGCATTCACAAGATACCGGTCACTTTATTAGCACCAGCTGTCTGTGTGTTCCTTCCCCATCCATACCCAATTTCACTAGCTGGGCTTCCCTGATATCAGGTGCTGAATCAGTTGTTTCCTCTGGGGTTCCCACAGCCCTTCCCACTCATTGCAAAGAACTCCTTTACCCAGCTACTCAAAGTCAAAGGTCTGGAGCAGTCCACACAGCCAGCCCCACTTACCAGAACTCTCATGTATAAGGCATCCTCTTTGTTGGGGGGGGGGGGGGGGAGGACCCACCACAGAGAAGTCCCTGGAAGGTTAATTAAAGATAGTTATCCCGTTTCACTGGCTGTGGCTATAGGTCTGTCTGGTGACATCCAGTTGTATTTGTTTCGGGCTCTTAACAGAGGAGCGCAAATGCATTATCATCTTGTCTCACATGTCAAGACACAAAGAGCTAGTATACCCACAGGAAATTACTGAATTTTATATGCCTGACGCCAAAACATGTTGGTATAATTAATTTAAAGAATCCTCCATGAAGCATGTGGTTAGTCTTTGGATGGCTATTTTCCCCTTTTTACTGGGGTTTCTATGATGGTAACATCGCACAAAGGCTGGAATAACACAGCAGTCTTCATCTACAGAGGGGCTCAGACTGGAGCACAGCCCCCACATTTTGGGAGTGCAGAGGGGTAAGAGTCAAACTCCTCTCCCTAGGTCAGAACTTGACGCTAAGGATCCAGACCCTCCCCCCGGGATGCAGACCATTCCCATGAAAGGGTATGAGTGTGCAGCTCTAAAAGGTGCACATGAGAAGGACTCTGTGAAAGACCCCTTAATGCCTCCACCCTCAGCTTGTCTACACTACCGCACGGGGTCGATCTAAGATACGCAATTTCAGCTGCGCGTCTTCACTGCGGTAAGTCAACAGCTGACGCTCTCCCGTCGACTCCACTTGCGCTTCTCGTTCTGGTGGAGTACCGGAGTAGACGGGAGAGCGCCTATACTAGACATGATAAATCAACCCCCTGCTGCCCACCAATCCGGCAGGTAATGTAGACAAGCCCTGAGAAAAGGACTTTATAATGGACAGGATTACAGTTCTTGTAATTATATGTTTACTTGCAGTATATTATTCAGCCACTAGAGGTCTCTGTGTGCTGTACAGAGTTCCAACCAGGGTGTGGTCCCTGGTAAACAAAGGAGAAAAAGCTGGAACTCAAGCTATGTGGGGTATCTGTTTGTGTCTGTAGCTGTTTTCTTTAATAAATACCTGCTGTTTCAGAAAACATGTGGATTCCATATATCATGACATGGTGCCAGAAGTAAACCTGTGAAAGACTGAGTGTTCTTGACTACAAACAAGATGCCTAAATTTGTTGAGCTGGAGTGTCTAAACTTTACCAGACCCGCAGAATGGCCAGAATGGAAGCAGCATGACACATGCTTTCAGGTGACCACCAAGCTCAGAAGAGAGAAAGGTGGCTTCCAGGTGAGCTCTCTCATTTATACATTGTGTAGAGAAGCTGAGTACGTTTTCAGCACTTATGTGCTTGAGGAGCAAACACAGCTGAGGGACTGAGAGACAGTCCTTAAGAAGTCTGGTGGTTGCTTTGTTGGCTGAAACATACCGTCATCCAGGAAAGGACTTGTTTTCACCAGTGCTGTATAGAGCCCGGAGAATCAGTCAAAGCATTTGTAGAAGTCTAGTAGGAGTTAGAGGAAGACTGGGAATTTGAGGCCAGTAAAAGCGAGCACATTTGGGACAAAATCATAGCTGGCATTTCTGATAAGGACTCAGAAGATGCCATCAAATTTAGATCTCATACGAGAGAACGCAATTGAGATGCCTCTGCACTCAAACTATTCAAAGCCAAGAGACGACAAATGCACTTGAGGGAGTCACTTATAAATATTCCCAACCCAGCAATGGGAGCAGATGATGCAAATGTTCACAGCCAAAATACCTACACCACAGACAAGCAGCAGGCAATGCACAACATGCACTCAACCTCAGTACTTCCACCCCTTTTTTTCAAGTCACCTTTAAGTGATGGACCTTCATATATCAGGACCTGCAGCAGGATTCCTCTATTTCCAGAGGATAGAATTAGAGTCCAAAGCCTATCAACTCTAATGGAAAGACTCCCAATGGCTATGTAGGCTTTGAATGGGGCCATTAGTGAAGCTAAGCAGAATTCTTGCTTGCTTTATTATTTTTTCCCCCGATTCTTACCAAGCTTCACATTTGAGATGAAAACTAGGATGGCGCTTTTAATTTGAGAAGCAAGTTTCTCAAAGATGAAAGGACAGCAATTAGACCAGAAACACTGCTTACTAGACACATTTTTAAAAGTTCTGGGCTATTCCTGGCACTGACCTTTAAACATACAGACCACAAATAAAAAAATTAAAATAAAATAAAACAGGCCTCCGTAAGGAATTATAAAACTGTCACTTACAAATCTCAAGACAATAGCCAGGATACATTACTACATTATAATTCTGCTCCTATGATAAAATAACCATTAGGAGACCTGAACTCATTAGCAGGTTTTGACCCTTTTTCCATCTATGAACTATGAAAGATTGATGGGAAGGTGCTAGCCAGGTTTGGCATTTAAAAGGGAGATAAATCTGATGTGTACAGGAACATGGTCTCTTTTATTGCCGGTCCTTGGACGTTAGGATTAATTCAACAGGCCACACAATTATTACAGGGTGGAATAAAATGCTGATGGATCTCAGAACCTGGCCTTGAGATACCTCTCATCTGTTTTGGAACCTACCAGCCAATGAGGTGTCAGGGAGCGGCAGTTTATATGGCTATTATTGGCAAAGTCCAGAGAAACTGTTTATTGCTGGCATTTCCTATCAGCACGCTGAGTGACTGAGAGGCTGAGGCGGGCGGCTTCTATTTATACCCTCTGAATGAACAGGCAAATGCAACGATAAATCTCTATTTGTCTCCCAAGCTATTAGGGCCTCAGTTTATAAGGGATGACGGAATGCATGGGCGCTTTCAAACAGCTTGCACTGGGTCAACAGGTCAGAAGGGTGCAAGGGCACTAGAATAGTGCCAGAGTCAATTCAAGCTAGAGATGGCCACAGAATTGAGATCTGTATCTTAAGCATCCCAAGGGAAAGGGGCAACAGTTCTGACCCACCTCAGTCTAGACATTAAACAGGCCCTCTACTGTCCTGGGACCAAAATGCCTCCCCTGCCATATAAATCAGGTTCCCTCTTGCTGTACAATGCCAAAGAAGAGCTCAGTGCAGCACAAAAGCTTGTCTCTTTCACCAACAGAAGTTGGTCCAATAAAAGATATTACCTCACCCACCACCTTGTGTCTCCAATACCCTGGGACCAATACAGCGACAACAACAAGGCAAACAAAACGTTTTACACATCAACTGGCAGCACTGTGGTTCAACCTTCTCTAGGATTAACAGCAGCTAACCAGGCACCACATCGGGCAGAACTGATCGGCTAACCCTGGCCATCCAGCTGGACACGGATAGGCATCATACTGGGTATCTCATTACCAGAGAGACAAGGGAGTTCAGAGAAGAGCAAATGAAACAATTAAAGGGCTACAGGGCTTGACTGCTTAGGAAAGATGGAAAGAACTTGCACAGGTGTAACTTGGCTTAAGCAGCAACCAGCAGGAGGATATTAGAACCATCTCAGACTATCTGCAGGGTGTCCATGACACAAAGGAAGAAGAATTATTTAGTCCAGTGCAAGGTGCTGACATTAGAAGCAATGGGAGGCTATTCAGCAAAGGTGAAACGTTCCTGATGGTGATCTAGTCCGCTGTGGAATAGTTCCCTGGTGGGATGCAGAAGAAGCCCTATTGTTTGGGTGACTGGACCAAACTTTAGCAAAGCAACTGTAAGGAACAGTCTTGCTCTAACTAATGGGGAAGGAATTTATTACTTGAGAGGGGCTCCCTCCCATTCCTATGAAGCTTCACATTTCAGGGACTAATGACTATTGGGGGAAAAAGCCCACAAGGTTGTGTGGTGGAGAGAAGGGAGGTGTGTACCAAAAAATGCTATAGAACTAATTACAAGGGAGTCTGTAAACTTGAAGTCCCTACACTTATCAGCATTACTGCTCCCAAGATAATCTGCTCATGGATTTTGTGCCAGGCAGATCACAGGAGCCATGAAAAGACTGCCAGGGGATTGGCTGGATTAGCTCGCCCTCAGAGAAAGCACAGGTTCAGTAACCTTCTTCAGAAGCTAGGTTTTTTTAAATGCACTATAAAAGATGGGTCCCTGTTCTGCTGCTGCTTTAATTCCTCCCTACATTGGAACTAATTTTTAAGGCCTCGAAAAGCAACAAGTAAAGCTGTGTATTTAGAGCCCCATGCAAAATGTCAGTACATGACTCCTCAGAAGGAATGGAGATAATTTACTGCAATTTCAGCCAAGTAATACCGAAGATCTCTTCAGCAGGTAGAGGCTCAGGCGCTCTTACCTCTGTTTGTAATCTAATTACAGCAAGTCAAGGGCTTTTTGGGGGTGAGATAATGCTACATTCTGAATCAACTGCACGCTGCGAGCTGACATGTAGGTGCATTAGTATATCCATTGCACACCCACAGATTTTTTTTACAGCTGCGAAGCCTGATTTGCCTCAGCTTGCATTGGTGTAAATCAGGAATAAATCCATGGAAGTTAATGGAGTTACAATGTGTAATCCAGCCCAGCATTACTAGTGATGACTGAAGACCTGACTCCTCTCTCCACAGCAGCTGTGATTACAGTCAGAGCAGTAACACCCTAGACATCTATAGCGCTTCTCATCCAGACAGGAACCAGACTGAAGTATAAAGGGAGATCTCTCCAGCCTAACAGTGACCGCTGCGCTGCACGGTCTCACGTTACTCGCTGCGGGTCAGTGGTGGGTAAGGGAGCGAGAACACAGTTTGCATATGACACTGCAACTAACACGTCTGCCTTGGTGAAGAGTGTCAGAGGACTTCTGGGGACAGATCCTGCAAGGTGCTGAGTGTGCCCACAACACCTCTACCCCTTGATGACCATAAGCAGTCAGGGCCTTAAGGTGGGACTCATCATTGGTCTATCTGCTCCTGTTGAAGTCAACGTGAGATTTAGCATTGACTCCAAAGGGGGGGAAGAGTTAGGCTGAAACTGAGTGCTTTTGAAAATCCTGCCCTTCAGACTATCCAAGAGCCCCACTAGCACTATCCTAGGGAATGGGTTCTGCATGGATTCAGAGGACAAGACCCTCCACTGGATTACCAACCTCCCCTTGCTGCAACACCTGGGCTTTCCATGCAGGTCTCCCATCCCTGGATTGCCCCTGGTTTACCCCACTGAGCTAGTGAGCTCTGGTAAGGTCAGAGCCAAGGCGGGCTGGCTGCAGGCTCTTGGGTACAGGAGGAAACATTTCAATTCAGGCAGCGCATGCCTTCAAGCAAACAGGAGAGAGCAGCATTTACCACATAAGGCAGGGTCCTTTCCTGCCTGTGGGAACGGATTCTACTCCTTTCAGCCAGGAAGGACGTTTTGCTGTTGACTTCAGTGGAATCAGAAGTGAGAAAGGAACAAAACTCTTCAAGCTTCCACCTGTTCCCCTGTCTCAGAAGATTGTTTGTTTGTTTGTTTATTTTCCCAAAAAACACTTAAGCCTACAGGCTTAATGCCTATTTCTCCATTTTCCAGAGGTTACGGACCAGGATAATGTCGAACCTCTGATGGGCTCCTGCCCACTGAGCCCGTTCTTTGTGTGGCCAGATGATGGAGTGCTCATAGGTCTTCTATCTTCTCAAACTAGGAGTGTTCACTTATCTGCTCAGAACAGTTCAGAGATGCAATTATGTTTTACAGCACTAAATGGTCCCTGATGTCATGAGCAATTACACTTTCTGCAATTTCAATTTAGAAATGGCCTTCAAATCTCTCTCTCTCTCTCTCTTTTTAATGAAATTCAGCATTGCAATTAACAACCAAAAAAATTGCCTTTAGTGTTAAATATAAAGATGAAAAACTTAGCAGGCACTTGGGCTTTGGAATATCTGAGCGATGAATGAGCAGATCAGTCATGGAGCAGCTGGTAAGAGGAGGTCCCTGCACACATGTAATGTGACTCACCAACACGTGCTGCTGCTAAGGGGCCAGAGGAGATGCTCGCCACCGTGCACAGGGGTCACCTCTTCTCAGCATTAAGAGACACTCTGAGAAGAGATGCTTTTGAAGCCCTGCCTTCCATGGCGTTTTACTGCCGAGCAACAAGAGAATAACTGCAAAGGAGAGGAAATTATCCTGCAGAGATGTAGGGAGGAGGAAATCTTTGATAGCTACAAGCTGATACAAACCAAACCAAGAGACTGGTCTGCCAGGAGCTGCCGTGGGAATTCAGTCTCTACAAGCCAAATGAGAGTTGAGGGCACTCAGCATCTGGCAGCCCATAGGGCCTGTTCCTGCAGCGCCCTCAACTCCCATTAACTCCAGCTCTCTGCAGGGTCATCAGGCAGACGCAATCACAACTGTGACTCTCCTTCCTATGTTCACATCCTGCTACCCTGGCCATTTTACTTTTCAGTACTGGACCTATGTGGCATTTGGAAGACCATATCCTTGGGAAGTATCTTGCTGGCAGCACAGTAGTGGTCTCAGTGAACACAGATGCAATTTAATAGCTATTTTTGGTGGACTAATAAAATATAGCACTATGCTTAATGATCACCCATGGCATCGCTGCAGGCGTGCTTAACGAAGATGCAGTGCCCAGGGGCACGTGCAAAAAGCTGAGAAGAGGGACAGGGGGAAGCTGCATTGCCTAGGCCTGCCTGGAAGCTTCCTGAAGTTGGCGAGAATCTTCTATTGACTCCAGTAGGCTTTGGCTCATGGCCAATGGGAGTCAAATCCATGGCTTGGGAGATGATTATCTCCAGTCAGCAAGTTTGATTAAATCCCTTCTGATCCATGGCTGCCTATGTTGCTACTAGCAATTGCCTTGGAAAGGAGCTTGTCTGAGCGTTGGTCTCCTGCACAGCCTGCACTGAAGGAGAGGAGATAAAAAGGTTAACAAATGGCACCCTGCAGGGGGTGGGAAGAGCCAGTCCATGCAAAATTAGGCCTATTACTAAGAGGCTGCCACATGGCCCATTCATTAGCCTGAACTGCTGGAGGCTACTGGCCATATGGTTCTTTTCTGCGGCAGGCCTGCGCTCAGACCTTTGCAGCAGCCAGGAGGAGGAAGATGGACACCTGGACAGACATGAGCAGTGTGTGCAGACTGCCCCCGGAGATCCTACCTGAGTCTCCCCTCCTGGGGTCTCAGGAGGAGGATTTGGAATTGGGGAGACAGGACACAAGCTAGATTGCTCCCCCACCCCTGCCGCTTTGTGGAGGCAGATAAGATCAGACTTCCCCACACTCCAGCCTTAGCTAGGGTGACAAATCGGGATAAGGGGTGGGGGGTAATTGGCACCCATATAAGACAAAGTCCCAAATATCAGGATTGTCCCTATAAAATCGGGACATCTGGTAACCCTAGCCTTAAGCTCACACAGCAGATGTGCTGGGGCAAATTCAACCCTGGTGTAAGTGGAGGCAACTCCCACTGTCTTACATGGTAATAGCACCTGGTTTCTCGGGGGCTGAGTTTGGCTCACAGATTGTAAACCAGCTGGGGACATGTCAAGGCAGAAGATGTAGCTGGTACATAGAAAGGAAGAATGGTCTAGTGGTTAAAGCACTAGCCTATGACTTAGGAGACCCAAGTTCAAGTCCTTGCCCACCACAAACTTCCTGAGCGACCTTTGGCAAGGGTATGCCTACAGTATAGCGTAGCAGCCAGCTACGGCGCTCTAGCATAGATGCTGCCTACGTCGATGGAAGGGGTTTTTCTCCTCTGAAAGGGGGTAACTAGGTTGACAGAAGAATTCTTCCATCAACCTAGCTGCATCTACAGTGCAGTTTAGGTTGACTTAACTACATCACACAGGGCGTAACAATTTTCCACAGCCCTAAGTGATATAACTAGGTCGACCTAAGTTTTAGGTGTGGACCAGGCTCAAGTTTCTCTCTGCCTCAGTTCCCTTCTATACACTGGGGATAATAGTACGGCCCTACCTCACGGGGCGTTGAGAGGAGAAATGCATTAAAGATTGCGAGGTGCTCAGACACAAAGATAATGGGGGCCAAATAAGCACCTCAGACAGATGGGAATTCCAGCCTGGTCCCAGCATAACAGTTCTCTACCAGGAAAGAGTCTGATTAGCTTAGCCAAAATCCGTTCACCTCTGAGCTGTTTTGTTGAACACTTCTCACAGTAGCTATAGTGCCAACAAATGCCACCTGAAAACTGCAGCAAGAACGCCTCAGAAAGGAATGACGCCCTACACCCAAAGAAAAGCTCTCAGCCTACAGGCTACTAGAGCTCTTGGTGAACTACATGTGCACAGATCACCTCCCTAACACTGAAATGTAGCCACCACTTGGTGTGGAACATGGCAGCTTTCCAACAATATGCAGCAACACTGCACTATGTCTCAGGATAAGTAATAAAGAAGAATAGTTTATCCCATATAACTGCCTTTCAATCAGTAAAATATCTCAAGCAAAACTGCACGGGGACTTCCTCCAGGTCTGATTGGTTGGTTACTCAAGCTGGAATCTGGCCAACCCACTAACTTTAACACCTCTCTACTTGAAAAAAGGGTCACAAGCTCTTTAATGCACTTAGATCTTGGATTTAACATCTCACTTGTGCATATAAAACACCTCCTTGACTTTATGGGCTGCTGGCAATTGGACTTGATACAGTGTCAATAAAATTACTATAATATTACCAGACACCTGTTGAAATCAATGGCAATTTGTGTAGTAAAAATATTCTTTTTGCATAATCTGGATTGCAAAGACAAATGAAAGGTTATTAATAGCAGCAGCAACATATGCTAAGGAGCTGCTTTGCGGATGTAAATATCCTGATCATTTCCAAACTGTGTTTTCTCCCCCTTGCTTATTCCCAGCATCTTTACTAGCAACTCTGTGTTGTCTGCTAACATTGCCATGTCATCGGTAAATTCTGCATCCCTTGGTACTTTTGTTCTTATCACCACCTTTAAACAGCTGGTAGTGAATATCTTCATTATGACTTTGGCTGCTTAATGATTTTCTTCGCCCAAAATAAGTGTCTTCCTAAGAAACCTCTCAGTGAATCACTTGTAGCAGATGTCACAAGATGCAATACATCAGGATAGGCCTGCGATCGGAGCTAGAAATAACATTTCCTACAGCTGATATTTATAACACTATCACGGCTGTGCTGCGCGGAAGCAGAATTCTTCTGCAGGGCCTTGCAGGTCAGCTTCCTGTCGGAGGAGTTTGGGTATATTCTAAATGTAATTTCCTTCGATTACACATACACACCCACCATGAGACAGAGGCAGGCACAAGCAGCATCAGCAGTCTCCTCTTCCAGAAATCTCAACCCATCTGCCAATGCCCAAGTTCCCAAGAAACTACCTCATCCCAAGAACTGCCTTCAAAGATAAAGTACTGAGCAAACTCGGTGGTATCTGCCACAGCTTGTCTCTGGTAAAGACCAGCGTATCACGAACTAACACCACCACAGCACTTCTCCAAAAACTAAAAGCTCACTCACACACTTTGAAAAAGAATGATTAAACTATGTGTAACAGTGCCCTCCGGTGACTCCTGCCTTAACAATACTGAGAGTCACAGCGTTTCTATAATGCCTACCTATATTGCACTCATATGGCACTTTTCACTTTACTAAGGTAGCTAGGTATTATCATGCTTGTTTTACAGGTGGGGAACTGCAGCAGACAGAGGATAAGGGACTTGCCCAAATTCACGGACAGTCAGTGAAGGTGTCACAAACAGAACCCAGTTTCCCTGGCTCCCAGCCCTATATCCCAAACACTACGCCATGCTGCTAAGATTGGCTTACTTTATATGTAAACAAAGATATCATTAGTATTTGACAGACCGTCTGGGAATAACCAATTACTCTGGACTAGCGAGCTGATTGTGCAGCAAAAGGAAACATGAGCAACAGCTGTAACAATGTGAATGCAGCCCTGAAGGATGATCTGGCATAATTTCCCTAAGAACAGCAAATACTATAGCAATAATTAATAATAACTGACCATAAAATCCATGCACATGCACTCTTTGCAGTGTATTATAAAGGAAACACAGTTTTTCCATCTGTTTTGCTGTCTATACTTCTGTTGGTGCCCAGACACCATGGTAATGGGTGCAATACACAGACTTGTTTCACTGGAAGGTTGCAGGCTACTGGGAAGTAGATGAGAGAACTATGATGTTCCAATAAATCTATAGTGTGTTCCTTCCCGACTATCAAAAAGACATTATGTTACAGTTACTTCTGAGCCGATAAAATGCACCAAACTGTGATTTTTTGGGTGTTTGCCTTTTTTTCTCCCCTCCAGTCACTACCCCCTAACTCTTTCTTCTCCTCAATTTGCATAAGTGCTTTGACACCTCATTAGCAGCTCAATTATGAACAATGAAAACCCTCTGATGAAAACAAACTCAATGGAACAAAGGGTTGTACTTCTCAAAGTCTCAGGCAAATTTTGAATCATGCATAGCACACAACCTGAGTACAGGAATAAAAATCCGGCATGTTCCATTGACACTGATACCCCACAGTGAGAGGTGGACACAGCACCCCCTAAACATGCACAAGCTCATCTGGGAAGCATCATTATCTCTACAAAACAGTATAGGCACAGGGAGGTGGAGTGACTTATCCAAGGTCACAGGGAAGCTCAGAGCAGCGATGAAACCAAAGAATCTTGCTTGACTCCTAGTTCAGGGCTCCCTTCCACCCCCAGGTTGACAGACAATATAAGGGCCACTGATGACAATCAGCATTTGCACTTGAGGCTTAAAGCCCACTTCTTGACAATGTTAGGCTGTTGGTGTGCTGAGCATGCTGACCAATGTTGTCTCAATATTTTCCTTTGCTCCCCGTTTGTTTCCATCTCTTGTCTTATCCTTAGATTGTAAGCTGTCTGGGGCAGAAACCGTCTTTGTGTTCTGTGTTTGTACAGCCCCTAGCATTGCAAAATGGGGTCCTGGTCCATGACTGGGGCTCCTACAGGCTATAATAATGCAATTAATAATAAATAATAATAATTCTGTGGCCCTCAGAGTATAATTGTCTAGTGCTGTTCCTCCCTCCAGCAGGTCTGGTGTGCCACCAACTACCCCACTGGGAGAGATTTCTCCTTTGGCCTTAACTTTCTAGCTTCATCCCTTTGATCCATCAGAGACTTTATTTCTGTCACAGCTCCTTCACTGGCTTCTCCTGCCTTTGCATCAACTTTTCTCTGCAGTCAGAGCACAGGGCAAGGGGGCAGGAGACATGGTCTAGGCTTTACTGTTCCCTTCTCTGTTTCTCAGCATCCCCGTCTGTAGGCCAGGGATCATGCCCACTTGCCCGTCAGTGGTTTGAGAGGCTTCTTTCACCACTGTTCGCAAAGCGCTTGGTGATCCAGGGATAACAGATATTGCAGAAGGACCATGAGTCATTATAGTATTATAAAGGACCTTGCAAGTTCCCCCCGCCCCAACCAGCATCTCCAGTCGTGTATGTGATGGTAAGGGCTGGCTCCACACTACTCCCATCTCTCCTGGAGCCACCCTGACATCTCCCCCTCATTACCCGCTCCACTGGTCCCTTCCAGTCCTGCTCGCTCACTGCAGCTCTTGCAGATGGCATTCAACAAGCTGATTATCACCTCTCCCTCGCTGGTCTGTGGGGACTGGAGTTGTTTTCCTCAGCTCCTCCGAAATCTTCCACAACTCCCCGAAGAGCTGCTGTAACCAGGCCAGTTCTATTCCCCTTCACTGCAATCTGTGTCTGCTCCCTCCTCTAGGTGCTCTCTCCCTAGTCTATTCCTCCTTGCTCTCTGCCAGTCAGGGCAGAGCCCAGGCTGAGCCTTCGGCCCCTCTCTCCTGGTGAAGAAGACCCAGTGCAGCAGATCCCTGCCTGCATGCACCATCTCCGGCAGCTGGAAATTCCAATCCCAGTGGGTTTCTCTCTGCACCCCTAAGCCTTGTGTCTGCATCACTCCCTCGAAGGAATCCTCGTTCCTCTTTGCTCCTTATGGTTTTGATTTAGCAAAGCACCAGAATTAAACAGTAACACACTGTTCTGCTCTTAAAAGCAATGATGCAGACAGCGGGTTTTCTCCCTGCATTCTCTAAGCCGTTGGAGATTTAGAAGGATGTCTAAGAAGGAGACGAGATGTAGACATTTTTAAGAGAGTAACTGAAGGCTTCTGCCTCCTGGGCTGAAACCCTGGTGGAGTCCTCAGTCTTTCTTCCCTTCTTACTCAGGCAAAAAATTCCCCCAATCCCCTCAGTAAGAGAGTGCCTTAGGCTGCACTCCTCTGGAAGGAGGGGAGTTGCTTGCTACAGAAGCAGACAGTTTGAAGGGGTGTCTAGGAGATAGAAGGTTAGAGTAGATTACTGATGGCGTTTTAAAATGAGATTGGACTGAGGGTTGGAACCTCCACTGTAAGGAGCAAACCCACACTGTCCAGAGAATGAACCAGATGGGACCTAGCAGATCCTTCTAGAATGTCTCTTTCTATGATCATATTGGAGACATTCCTATATTGGTGGCAAGGTTGGGGGTCAGGCCAGAAGGCTGAACAGGTCTGTTCCATTTCTCTCTGAACTGGCCACCTCCTGCCTCCTCCAATCCCCCTGATGTTACCTCTGGAACTATTGGGGGGCAGGGCTGGGAAACACCCCAGTGTCAAAGGGAAATGGTCAAACTGAGGAGCAAAAAAGAAAGGTGGTGATGAAATAACATCAGGCTAGAGAAGTTAATCAAACTAGAAAGGAGACTCTGGGCTACCCCAGTACAAGGCTGCCTGATAATCCCAAAGGGTCAAACAGAAGGGAGTACTACCCGCTAAAGGGTGAGTACATTTCATTATTCCCATTTTACAGGTAGGGAAACTGAGGCACAGATTGGTGAAGTGACTTGCCTAAGCTCACACAGTGAATCACTGGCCAAGCCAAGAATTGGACCCACATCACCTGACCAGGCATTACCACAGCATCATCCTTCCCCTCCAGGCTGTGCCAATACCCACTGTTCGTCCCCAGCGAAGGCTGAGTGCTGTTACCCATCGTTGGGAGTGTCTCCTTGGAGCTAGGTGAGTCGTGCAGCCATAGGGAGGGCTCTGTGAATCCTCTCTGTGGGAGATAATGTCTAGTAATAGACGTTTCCCTGAGTTCCTGCAGGGCAAGACTTGCATTTCAACAAGAGAGGCTGAGTGCAAGATGTGATCAGCAGCCTGTATCTACCTGATGCATCACTAGCATTGCTGCGTCATGGTCAGCAAGAAATCTCACAAGCCAGGAGGGAAGCTTTTGATACGGAGGCCCATGTGGGGCAGTGACCTCGCTCCGTTGAGCTGAGCGGACGATTCCTGACATCTCTTCACTCAAATCATCCAGGGCTTGGCAAGATGCTGTCTCAGTGGTAATGTTATTTCCCTGGAAAAGCCTGTAGAAAGTCCAGTTAGCTGGGAAGGGTTCTGACCTTTGCAACCCCAGAAGGTCCCTATATTGTATCTTGCACAGACATCCTGCTCACAGCACTTACTGCTCCAGGAGTAAAGGCACCAATGCTTCTAAATCATCACTGTTATTTGTATGCCAAGACATTTATCTAGGTGTACAGGGGCATTCCAGATTCATGCATCAGTCAGTGAAGATGTGAGGTTAAGGCACTGGACTTAGACTCAGGAGCTGTGTGTCCAAATCCCAGCTCTGACACTGACTTCCTGTGGGACTTTGGGCCAGTCCCTCAACCTCACTGTGCCTCAGTTTCCAATCCCTAAAATAGAGATAATAATCCTTCTTTCACCTGTCTTTTCTATTTACATTGTAAACTTTGAGGGGGAGGGGCTGTTCCTTACTATGTGTATATAGAGTGCCTACCACAATGGAGCCCCGAACTTGGTTGGGACGGTTAGGTGCTGCTGTCGAACAAATAATTACCAAGCATTAACTGCTCTGTCGCAAGCAGGAAGAGCTTATTAGTTCTTGCATCTTTACTAGTGGAAAAATAACCACATCTGGCAAACCAGCATCAGCAGTTTTGCTGCCACCTGTTATACTGTAAGAAACATATTTTTAACTTTAGCTGCAACAAGACAAACACCAGCTGGCCCACTGGAAACCAGTTTAATTGATTCCATGGTGTCAGTGAGAAGGACCAGGATGCGCTTAGTCCTTCCAAATGACTACTTAGTGGGGGTGGGAAGTAGGTTTTAGAGCCCAAAGTCTAACACCCTGAAATCCTAGCGCCTGATCTCCCAGTAGCCAAGGAAAGAGATGCAGAGCCCCTTAGCACTTTGCTCCTGCCCCCACCACTAAATGCTCCAATTTCTATTGTCAGGATGAACAAAGATGATCCAATAATTAGAGCAGCAAATAACCCAAATACAGCTAAAGTTGTTATTAACAGTTTGGCTGGGAGTTCAGCTGAATATTGCCCTTTCGTCACTTGCAGACCGGAATGGCTCAGCAAGACAGCTCCCAAGAAGAGGGCATGTGCCACCAAACCCAGGTTACAAGGCCATGAAGACAGAAAAGAGTAGTTTGGGGTTCACACAGCCTCAGAGCCACCAAAGCCCAAATTCTGCCACTTTGCCAGCAGTTTGGATCTCTGGATTCATACCAGGCAGATTCTGATCTCAGAAGTGGCTGTACAATTTCCAGGGTGACTGCAGTGACTTCAGGGGAGTTACTCCAGGGTGATCAGGGTCTGGCTCACCTGTCCGCAGCCTGAGTTTACCCAGCTACAGGCAGGGAAGCATAGAAGCAACAATAGAGGGCTATGACATTTCCCAAAGAGAAGACCACACCCTTCTCAACGCGGGACCCTAAAAAGCATCTGCAGCTCCCTGGGGGTCCTCCTTTCCTGGAAGTGAGGCTCGGCTCAGCCGGGCAATATCGGCTCTTAACCAGTCTCCTTCCCGCATCATCTCCTTGTTTCAAACTTTGGGCCTGATCCTGAAACTCCCACGGGCTTCAACACCTGACAGGATCGGGCCCCTCTTCATTCATTACAGGGAGCTGCGGATCCAGCCACCCTGTTCAACGCAGCCGAACCGCCACGGCTCTAAGAGCGGGTGGAAAGGACCTTGTGGGTGGGGAGGGGTTAAATCTAGCCGCAAACACCCGCATGGAACAAGGGAAACACTTAGCATGCTCAACCCGTCCCCCTACGGCTCCCGCTCCGTCTGCACGAGGGGGGTTGGCCGGAGACTTACTGGGCAGCGGCCGCTTGGGAACAGAGAGCCCCGGTCCGCGAGCCTGGAGAGCCCCAAACCCCCCCCCTGCGAGCGGAGCCGCGAAGCCCCCGCCCCGACCGGGCAGAGCCGCGGCAACTGGTGGCTCTTTGCAGCCGGGGACGAGGGCGCCGGCCGGCGGCGCGGTCCCTGCCGGGGGCTCTCCAGGCGAGCTTCGAGCCCAGGGCCCGGCCGGCCGGGGAGCGCCGCAGGCGGGCTCGGAGACCCGGGACTTGGCAACTTACTGCAGTCGTCGGACTCGTAGCCCTCGGCGTCCGCCGCCTCCTCCTCGGCCGGGCGCGGGGCCGGCTGCTCGGCGGGGCCGCTGGCGCCGTACGCCCCGAAGAGCCGGTCCACGTCCTCGTCCTCGTCGCGGGGCGGCTCGGCGGGGCTGAGGGGCGGGCGGCTCGGCGGGGCGGCGGGGCGGCTGGCGGCGGCGGGCAGGCCGCGCGGGAAGCGGGGGAAGTAGTCGGAGATCTGCTTGATGGGCTTGATGGGGCCGGGGCAGACGTCGATGGCCATGTGCTCCTGGATGCTGATGGTCGCTCTCTCCCCCTTGCGGAGTGTCATGCAGGCGGCTGCGGGCGGGACGCGCCCCCCGGCGAGCGGCGGCGGCTGAGGAGAGGCGGCCGGGCGGGCTCCCGGGGGCAGCTCAGGCGGGCGCTCTCGCCCCTGCCAGCCTCGCCGCGCACCGCCGCTGCCGCCGGCCGCCCTGGCAGACAGTGCCCGCGCCGCCCGCGCGCGCGGGGGAGAGGGAGCCGGCTCCGAGGCGGGGGGGTGGGCACGCGGGTGATGTCACCGGCTCGCCGCCAAGCGCTGCACCGGAATGCGGGCCGGGGCAGGTGTGCAGCTCGCCCCCCTCCCCCCGCGCCGTGCCCAGGCGGGGCCGCCTCCTACCCCTAAATCCCCCCCCCCGGGGCACGGCACGCGGCAGCCTCGGCCCCGGCTCCCCTGCCCAAGGGCAGCCACGCGCCAGCGCCGGGAACGCCCCTTCCCGCGCCCAGCGGCGCCCGCATTTCTCCAGGGGGCGCCCGGGCTGGAGCAGTCCTGCCTCGCCTTCCCCTGCAGCCGGGGGCAGAGGGGCTGAGCACCGGCGCTGCGAAGACGCAGGGAGACTTCAGCCCAGTGGGGAAGCAGCCCCCTGGCCCGTGTTAAGCGGCGCCCGGGGGCCGCGTTCGCCCTGCGCGCGCCAGGCTCGGCAGCGGGGGGACGGTCGCCTGGAGCCCCGCTCTGGGCAGCGCCCCGCAGCAGGGGGCAGGCAGGAAACCAGGTTTCCTTACAGAGAAACCACCGATCAGCCCAAGGAAGCTGAGAGAGAGAAGCCCTGGTTTTCCCAAAGCCCCAGATGGAGGGGGGGGCCAGGCAGGCCTGTCCTGGGCTGGGATCACTATCGGCCTTCTGGCTCCTATACACACCTTCTTCAGACAAGCGTTGCGGGGTAAGTGCCCTGGAAACCTCGTGAAACGACTCGACCTTTTTGCCTAATGAACAGTTCAGCTTTCAGGCAGCGGTGGAGAAGCGTTCAGGAGTCACAGGGCAAACACCACACCCACAAAGCCTAACTGACCTGCTACAAGGTTGAGCCTCTTCCACTCCTGAAACAGCCAAACCTGCCTTTGTCCCCACCTAGCTAATGCTTTGGGGATGATATCAGAACTTCCTCGCCTTACCCCCATCGCCTGCTCTCTGGGGGGTTCCCTCTTCGAGGCTGTTCTGGCCTGCAGCACAGAGATGGTTTGTGGTTTTAGAGTAAAGAAATGAATGCTGCCCTTTGGTCCCTACCCTAATTGTAACACAGCCTGGACTGCAACTGCTGTTTCCACACTGCTAGGAGACTCAGAATATTTTCATTCCCAGTTGGCCACGGTCCACATGGAAGCCTCAGATACATACTGTGTGTTTAAGGGATTTAGGCTGAGACCCCCTATGGCTGGGGGGCCAGACTGACAAGGTCACACTACAGGAACATTACAAACAGCAGGAAGGGTATTTGCTTCTAGGCTTGGTTCTGGCAGTATGTATTCATTTATCCAGTGCCCATTTCTGGGGGCAGCATGTGAGCTGCCTTTGGACTTCAGACAGAATTAGGCCTGAGGTCCAGAAATGCAGCTATTCTCTCATTCATTATGTATATAAAGCCCAAATAATCATTATTTGTATTACTAATGCCCCCTTATTCTCAGTGCTTTCTCACAGAGCTTACCTTCCAAATAGACAAGAAAGGGAAATTTTTACAAATGGGAAACAGACACACAGAGGTGAATGACTGGCCCAACCTGACACACCAAGTCTCTGGCTTAACCTTAACCAGGAGGCCATCCTATATCTCCATGTAACCTACAGTAGTAAATTTATGATTCTTGGAAGTCTAACCCACTTCGCAAAGCTAGGATCAGGGGCCAAATGGGAGACTCCCAAGCTCCCAGGACCAGCAGCAGAGGAAGTGTTCAAAAACTCTGAGGAGGTTGTCAGCATCAAGCCCTAAGGCGTGATAGGACTGTCACTACCCACCACGATTGGAAGAGTGTGAACAAGCACCATGGCCAGGATGGGGTTCTACAAAGAGTGTGGAAGTAGGGGTGGGATCAAATTAAGAAAAGGGAAGTTGAGGTTAACTATTCCCAACTCTACTACGTTATGGGATTGTCTCCCAGAGGGAAGGGGTGGGAGCCCTGTGCTGGGGGCCTTTCGAACTGGGCTGGACAAAGTATTAGAAAAATCTCTTGCTGGAAACTGCCTAGATAACCTAATAGCTCTGTTGTCTGTGGGACTGATCCAAAGCCTGTTGAAGTCAATGTGCTTAGGATCAGACCTTACGACCTGCAAACCAAAGCACAGGATTATTTACAATAAACTCTTCCTACCAACCAACTCATCCCCTAGCGTTTCGCTCCCTCGCCCCCACTTACATGGGCTGGAATGTCCAGGCCACAGTATACAGGATTATACTCGAGTACTGTCTGTACTCCACCAGATTTGCCATGTGTTTCTTTGAGTGTGGATTAGGCTGGCTACGTAATCAGGTAGCAGACCTGACCTACACACGTGCTCACAAGCCAACAATACAGTAGTTAGAGACACAAAAATAGTGAGAGGTATTAATTGGGCCAGGAGACAAAAGCAGGCTTGGGGATACAGAGCCAGTTTCCAGGTAAAGCTTTTAATTCCCACCGTCTGTCTAATGCCTGGAAAGTAACATTATTTGACCCCTAGCTCCAGCAGCATGATTCACTGCTACCGTACTGCACGGACCCTCCTTTACTGAGAGGGGTGAATGTTCCCTTCCTAATGAAAGGGTGGAAGATACGTGATCATTTAAATATTACAGAGCGGGCTTCAGCAGCCTGACAACTCTTCAGTAAAAGGAAGAGACTCTCAGCACTGACACTCCCTGCTGCTATTGCATTGAGAGTGATCCCATCCTGGGAAGAGCGAGGGAGGGGGACCTTTATCCCTTTGAGAAGGTGAAATTGATCAAAGCAAAATTGACATCAAAGCTGTAACCCGATGATGGAGAAGTAAGTATATCAACCCTAACGTACAGCTGTCTCCACCAGTGGTGTATATTGTTGGCAATTACAGCACCAGCTCAGTACACACGGACTTGCAGGTCAGCAACTTGTGTCGCTCCTCAGAGTGACACTAAGCAAAAGCAAGGTTTTGCAAAAGCAAGGTTCACCAGATCAAGGCATTGATTGATGTGCTGCTATCCAAAGCAAAGAGGTCCTCTAGTAAACAGAGGACTGGGAGTCAGTCATCTCTCCAACTTTGGCACCGATTCAGGACAGCCATTCAGCACATGCTTAACTTTAAAGTGAACTGTTATCCTGAATGGCGATGGATTTAAACACATGTGCTTTCCCAAATCAAAGCCCCTGCCACTGGCTCAGTCTGTGATCTTGGACAAGTCTCTTAACATCTCTGTACCTTAGTTTCCTCATCTGAAAATTATTGGAAATACCTTACAAGGGTGGTGTTATTCTTATTTGTATTGCTGTAGCATGTGGGAGTCCCAGTCATGGAGTAGGACCCATTGTGCTAGACTCTATACAAACACGGAGCCAAGAGACCATCCCTGCCCCAAAGAGGGAACAAACTTCAGCTGAAGCCTGCTTCCTAAATGAAGAATATCTCTGGCAAAATTCAACCTAATTTTCTCATTCAAAAAGTAGGGCCAATTTCTGCTCTGTTACTCCAGATTTACAGCAATTAAACTGATTATGGAATCTAGTCCACTAAATTTCTTTATGTTATGGCATTTACAAATGCTCCTACCACTTAACATTGAGATAAGAGGTAGTAACATTTCTAAGGGATCTTTATTTACAGTTGCATTAGACATAAGCTCTGGGGGATCAGCTTCTCTGGTGAAAAACAAAACCATACACACCAAGAAACCACCTTCCTGCTGTGCTTGGCGGGGCTAGTCAAGGTCACACATGCTTAGAATGATTTGCTCAAAACTGATCCCACATTAAAGTTTTTACCTTAAAGCATCGCTACAAATAATAATTTACATTCCATCCAAGGATCTCAAAGCACATTGAAATATAATTGTCAAGGAGGGCTCACTGCACGCTTGTGAGATAAGGAAGTAGCATTCGCCTCGTTTTACAGCTGGGAAAACTGATGCACAGACTGGTGACATGACTTGCCCAAGGTCATGCAATGAGTCAATGTCAGAACTTGAGACCAGAACCTAGCAAGTTCCCACTCCCCTGCTCTAACCGCTTCCAGGGCTGGATTAAGGCCGAAGCACTGTGGGCCAGTGGCCCCTGGGGCCAGGTGATAACGTTAGAATTCCATCTTTCCTTAAAAGAGTTTCTAGCTCTTGTGGTTGCAAAGAAAAACCTTGAAAATGTTACACAAGCACAACTGATGCAGTATTGTCTGCCTGAGCCTGCAGAGAGCCTGAAACAATATCTCTGAAATGTGTGAACTTCATAGCGTATTGCAGAGGGCACTAACACCAAGATCCACTGCTCTGGAGGGCCATCCCAAGAGAGGATTCAATGTGACAGAAGAGTGCAGTGAACCTGGCCCACTTTCCCAATCAGATTCACCCTAGCTGCTGCCCCACTACTCTCAAGGGAAGGGGAACCCCTCCTGCCACCCCTGCCTCTGGGGGTTGGGGAAGGCACCCCACCTCTAGCACTGTGGATGCTCAGCTGTTGGGAATGAACCTACTTCCACTGAAGTCAATGAGAGTTTTGCCATCCACTACAATAGTATCTTGATGGAGCCCCTTCCATGCACTGCACATATCCTACCTGGTTAAATACGCATTGCATTTGCTAAATAAATCAGTCAGAGCAAGTAGGAAACTTGGTTCAATTATCCCAAGAGGCTTACTACAGGCTGTGCCGACTCAGGCACCTCAGCAGCATTGTAAACACAGCACATCCTGGCCCCCGCTGTTACTCCGTGCAAGTAATACACAAGGTTATCCATTCTCAAACATGCCCAGCTAACCACCATCATTTGACCAGATTTAACCAGTAATTACTGGCTGGGAACAGAATCCCTGTGGTAAAATACAGCCCACGCGCCTTTGCAAAACAGACACAAACAAAAACCTTTTGAAAAGCCAGTCACAATGCAAACTGCTGCAAGAAAGAGCCCTCTTTGCACTCCTTATCGCTGCTTAAGATTCATAAACACGGGCATGGCTGGAGGATTTTTTGCTGCTTTCTTACCACCAGACCAGTCAGCAAGGACATGGGAGAAAGCACGAGGACATGCTGGTTTCTGCATTTTCAGTGCCATTTGGGATGATCCCAGATTAGCCAGTGACTCACTATGACCATATGTTTAATGGTAGTGTTGCCAACTCTCGCAGTTTTATCGCAAGTCTCGCAATATTTGGTACTTTTCTTAAAGCGGGAGCATCTGGAATCCAGTGATTACATGAGAAACTCAGCTCTCCATTTAAAAATTAAGTTTTTAGCCCTCCTGATTGCAGAGAGAAGCTTGAAAATATGACCCGATTTTACCCACATGGCTCAAAAACCAAAAGACAATTAAAAAGAACCCAAAGATTTTTTTAAAAACCTAATAATTTTTAAGCCACTCCTGATTTTTGAATGCTCAGAGTTGGCAATACTCAGCACATGTCATTCTGCCAGTTTAATACCTCCCCCTGCATGTAGAAATCCTTCTGCAATGAAACCCAACGCCTGGGCATATGATCACAGCAGTGCTCATAAACTAAGTGGGGTGGGTTTAGTTAGTATGTGAATGGGCAACCTCCTATGCCGTAGCTCCCCTGGTGACAGTCGGTGCTCCATCACCTCCTGGCTAGATACCATCTCAGTTCTCAACGAGTTCCTTTCCCCACACGCCAACAAACAGCCTTATCTTGCTTTTCCTGACTGGAGGCATGCAGCCAGGGAGCTTGAGAGAGATGGATGTATTGAATTTTAGTGCTTATTTGTCAATAGTCAGAAGGTGCCTCTGGTTATCATCTATACAGGGCTGGGAGGCGGAAGGAAGGTTTTCAGAGGAAAGGCTCCAGCCACGTGGCATGTGACGCTGCAGTCTCTGTGTGCCTGTTACTGCCACTGACATCAGTGGCACTATTACCTACATGTGGACAATGAGATCTGGAAGCTTCGCTGCAGCTGAAGGTCTGAGAGTGTTTCAGGAAGATTTTAGTTGCCCAGCCATTTCAGTCTGAGACAGGCTGGATTATGACATGTAAGTTATCAGTGCTGAAGAGCTCAGGAGACATGTCAACAGTCTTAATTAAACACTGCCTCACTGGTTCGCAGTAAAGAGGAGGGGAGTGTGCGTGCTGGCCCTTGATCCTTATGGGCTTGCGGCATTGCTCGTCACAGAGAAGGTTAAAGCCAAGAGAAAATCGATCATGAGGGCAGGCTGGAGGAAGCTCATGGCAAAGAGGACAGCAAGATGGTGCCTTGTGAAAGTAGCTTCACACCAAGATGCCCAGGGAGCTGTCTGGGAAGGCTCCAAGTTTGCTGAGAGCAGCTGTTGGATCTTTTGCTCTTTACGCAACAAAAACAACATGAAGGAACCCCAAGGGCACAACCAGGTCCCAAGTACCCATGTTACCTATCTATACAATACACAAACATGCCAGGCTGGTTACGTACACACTGCTGCTCTGGCAGAATTCTGGAGGTTTCTAACACGCAGAAGACAGTGAGCGCTACTCCAAGCCTAACTATTTCAAAAAAGAACAGGAGTACTTGTGGCACCTTAGAGAGTAACAAATTTATTTGAGCATAAGCTTTCGTGGGCTACAGCCCACTTCATCGGACACATAGAATGGAACATATAGTAAGAAGATATATATACATACAGAGAACATGAAAAGGTGGGCGTTGCCCTACCCACTCTGAGAGGCTAATTAATTAAGATGAGCTATTATCAGCAGGAGAAAAAAAAACTTGTGGTGATCATCAAGAGGGCCCATTCCAGACAGTTTACAAGAAGGTGTGAGGATACTTAACCTTGTTGATGATGAGAGGTATCAACTAATCCAGCTCTCAGTCAATGCACAATGGTTCCCTTTGTCCAGCCCAATTTTAAATGGCCCAAGAAACGTCTTCCATTGAAGTCTGTTCCATGGTCTAATATGAATATTTTCCTGATAGCCAGCCTCTTGTTCCCGCTTCAGTTCATTGTGTCCCCCTCAGTTATACCCTACCTTGACCCTAGTTCCTTAGCAATGGCTTTGCTGGCCAGCACTGCTGTCATAGTCTGTCTGCTTCACTCTTTTCAGTTGCTGTGTCGCCTTGCCTTATGGAACCGTAAACTAAATTGCAGAGTAAACCCGGTGTGTCCAAGAGTAGGGAGAGAGTACTGCATAGCATCAATTCCTGCTAGGCTAATTTCATCTGCTCTGAGCGCATCAGCCAGCCGGAGTCAGCATTCAATGAGATTATCCAGCTGACTTCTCTTAGCAGGTTTTTTCCTGTATTTCCCTCTTACCCTCCAGCCTTCCCCTCTCGCTCTCACTCCAGGAGGATGACAGCACTATTTTTAATTTTTTTCCTGGCAGGAGGGATAGAAACCCCACATTTACTCTGGAATCAATACCACCTACAGGGTGTGGGTCAGATAAATAGCAGCCCCCTGGAAGGAGCAGGGTCTTTACACAGGTGCATAGGGCCCAGGGGTCAGATAGGGAAGCGATAGTATCATAAAATATAGCATAGCATTGTGGGTATGGCCAAATGTCCAGAATCGCTGGATGTCCAGCAACCAAAGAGTTAACAATGACATTTAGGGATTGACCCTGCAGCCATGGAAATTAATGTGAATTTTACCACTGATTTCAGGAGATTAGGCCCTTATGCAATTATCATTAGATTTCAAGAGTAAACACCCATTGAGCTGAATGGGGGCATGAAGTCAATTTATCCCTCTAAAATCAATTCTTTGTGTCTGGTTTCCAGACTCAGATTGACCAGCACTGGGTCATATTCAGAAGGTTTTCCACCACTTCTGGCAGGGGTGGAAAGGAAAGCTGATATTTTCCCTAATGGCCTCAGATTTTAGAAACCTGACGTTTTGGGAGATCTGAATGGTAGACTCTTGGGCCACATTTTCAAGTGCTTGGCTCCACAAATTGGGACCAAATTCCCAAAACAGCCCAGTTCCCATGTAGGCATCATGGCCCCTCCATTCACCACAGCGCTTAACCATACGCTTAACTTCAAGCATCATTGGCTTTACTGGAACTTAAATGCATGTTTAAATGCTTTGTTGAACAGGGATAGATTTAAGCATGTTCTTAAGTGCTTTGCTGGACTGAGCCCCCTCCCCCAGAATAATCAACACCACCACCATCTCTTATATAGCACTTTTCAAAGTGTTTTACAAAGGAGGTCATTATCCCCATTTTACAGATAGGGAAACTGAGGCACTGAGAGGGGCAGTGCCTTGCCCAAGCTCACTCAGCAGGTCCATGGCAGAGCCAGGAACAGAACCCATGTATCCTGGGTGCCAATCAATGCTCTAGTCACTAGACCTGATTTTCAGAAGAGCTCCTTGGAAAATCTGGCCCCAGCCGGGAGGCTTCAGCACTTGAAAAATCTGTCCTCTTGGCTCTGATTTGCAGAAGTGTGGACATCAATGGCAGCTGCCGGTGCTCAGCACTTTCTAAGAAAACAGGCCCTTGGTGTCTCAAGCTGGACACCCCAAAACGGACGCACCCCAAACTAGTGAGTACTCTGGAAGGTGTTGGTCCAATTTTAATTCTTAAACAAATGCTTAAAGTGTGCAGAATCTGATGGCGCCATCAGAAAGACCTGGCAGGGGACACAGCTTCCATCAGACCCTTCTGTGTCCGTGATTGGGGTACGGCTCCAGCCTCTGCTTGCTAGTAGGAGGTATGGAAACCCAGAGTAAAAACCCCAGCTGTGCCATGCCACATTAGCACCAGTTCCAGGCTTGATCCAAAGCCCATTGCAGTCAGAGGGAATCTTGTCCCTGATTTCAATGGGCTTTGAATCAGCCCCCTTAGCAGACACAAGCAATACACACACGTCCTGTCCTGCACGCTCCTCACTGAGTTTTCAGGGCCTAGACACAGCTGCAGAGAAAAGCCCATCAGTGCTCCTGTAGTATGAAAATGCCACATGCTGAGCTATGGGGATTCATAAAAACAACTTATTGGTTTCACCAAATTAAAGAGCAATTTGGCTGCATTGAGAGCACATTATAAATACTCCTCAGCCACATATACATCAGACTAACGACATCCTGTCAAAAGCAATCCAAGCAAAACTCTGCTTACGTGCTAATGGCTACTTATTACTGTAGATGTGCCTGTCACTGCCTTGAAAGCGTTTGCACACCTCCGCCCTCAGTGCTTCCCTACCCACTTCTCCCCAGGCCCTGCCAGGCAGGAGGGTTATTGTCCTGCTGCCTTCGTCACAAGGAAGCTGTAAACAAACATCGCCTAGCTGAGTGGTGGCAACTCCTGGCTGTGCTTGAGTGAGCCCTTCCCGTTTGGAAGCTGCCGGGGTGCACTGCAAGGGAACGCCTCACAGTGGATTTCTTCATGCAAAACCACTCTGAAAATAGCGTTTTCATGCCCCATGTCACCTGTTGGGAGGAGTGACACGACAAAAGGAACTGCGAGCTGCAAAGAAGGGACCAAATTCTGTGGTGTAAATCTGGAATGCTTTTCATACACTAATCTGGCTCCTCAGATGGGGTAAATTGACATGGTTTCACTGAAATCAGTGGCGCTCCCCTGATTGATACCAGCTTTAGATCTGGCCCCTCGTGATTAGAGAGAATGCAGGACAGAGATGCACTGCTCCCTCCCGTGTAGGTTTTGGAAAGCGTAAGTAGGAAGAGAGAAAATTTAAAGAGGGGAAATGTACAACAGAAACTTCCTGGCAGCAAGATCTACTGTATTAGGCCATAGACGAGGGAGTCCTCCCCAAGGAGGAGGAGGAAGACCCATTGATTAGCCTGAAAATAAACACTAGGAAATGTACCACAGGGAGCTGGCCCTGGGCTTTTTCCCCTCCCTGCCTTCTTTGGCCAACAGCTCTGCACTCTTCACTGCTATCTACCGGCATGAGGCTGCCAATACACCCGGCTGATAGATGGCTCCTGTCAGAGGCAGACAGGCAAGTCCCGAAGAAGTGACCTTGCCCAAGGTGAGCAGAGCCTGACAACAGGAGCAGCCATCCTAGACGTAATGAGGAAAGGGAGTTAGATGGATTCTTCATTGCATGCTATGGCAAAGGCACCAGTGCTCCTGCTGCGCTTGACAGTTGACATCATAACCTCCCCCAGACATGGAGTTAGCACTTGGCTGGGAATAATCCCACTGTGGGTTGGCTTTTTTCAAAGCACTGTAAAAGGGAGGCAGTATAGGCCAGTGGCTAGGGCTCCAGGCTAGGAGTCAGGAGAGCAGAGTTCTAGTGCACTGACCTGCTGTGTGCATGTGCTCCGTGCCTCAGTTTCCCCATGTGTAAAATGATAACTGGCTTCCTTGCTAAAGTGCTTTGAGATCAATGGATGATCAGGGCAAACCACTATTATTCCGATTGAGGTTTTCTTCAGAGGGTTTGCCTTTCAGGATAGGATCCTTGGCCCCTCCCATCTGGTATCTTGACTCTGATGGTAGCCCGTACCTGATGCTTCAGTATCAAGTGAAACGCTCACATTAGACACTCAGCTCAATTCCTTCCTGACCCCGACACACTATCACCTTCTGCCTCCAACATTACACTTACACCGTGCATAAGAACAAGACATATTAGTAGCTTAAAAATCTCATCTCCCTGTTTTAAACCCTGTTTGATCTGCCGGCATCACGTGGCCATGAGTTTCACAGGATGAACACACATGTAAATTAACTTGGGACAAGCTCATGGTCTCCTTGTTTTCATATCACAAGGGGGTTGAAGAGGCGGGAGGGAGTGGGTTTCATTACCAAACCGACTTCACTAGCTGACTCTGTTACATCAACTATTATAGCTGCCCTGGGCAAGAGAGCTGGAGACTGGAGTGAGCCCTGAAGCATGGGCTAGAGAAACTGGCCAGTGTTACTGGCAGAGTTCCAGGCCCTGTGAGGGTACAGCTGGGCAGGGAGGGGCAACTCCATGCCCCCACTCTCCCAGTCCACGTGGACTAGAGCAGCTGTAAGTGCTGCCATTGAACATGCTCCAGCCATGAAGCAATCTTATCTCCCTCCTGCCCACAGAGCAAGGCTTTCACCGTGCTCAGTGTTGGTCTAACTCTGCTCCCGGTGTAGTGAATGTGCATTTGATCACTGACTTCAATGGGAGAACAGTTAGGCCTACGCTAAGAGCTTTAATCCCATCCAAAGTATAGGCAGCTTCCCTCCCTGGAGGAGCCCACCTCCTCCCGCACTGCAAAGCCAGCCCCTGCCTCAGAGCACAGCCTTGCGTAAGTCCACGAAAGCTTATGCTCTTATAAATTTGTTAGTCTCTAAGGTGCCACAAGTACTCCTGTTCTTCTTTTTGCGGATACAGACTAACACGGCTGCTACTCTGAAGCCTTGCGTAGTCAGTCATCGACAAGCCACCTGGCATGGTAAGTTGAAATGACAAACGTCACTTATTCCAGCTGTGCTGTTTCTATCCCAGAAGGGATCACTTCCCCTGCTTCTCAGGGGGGTGAGCCAGAGGAGGGGTCTCTGACTAATTCAGAGCATAGACCACATCTCATCAAAGAGGCCATCTCATACCTACCGCCTCCTATTCACAAAAGCTCTGAACCACCTCCCCTCTCATTGGCCATCATCACACAGCAGCCATGGGGAAATGGCTAATGGCTTTGTAGTTTCTTTTAATGCAGTTTAACAGCTGGAAAGGATGACGAGCCCGAACCACGTGACCTGCCTGCTCTCCACAGACCAGGGCCTGAGAACCTCTCAGCTGGAGGATTTTAGCCAGTGGTGAGAAATTCTCTACCCAGCCCTAGTCATGCTCCAGTTATCCTACCTCCAGGTTCAGTGAGTCACCCTCAGAAGTGATGCTGGCTGGGCACTGAGCCCATTCCATTTCCGATTAGATCTACAATATATTTAGAGCTGTTATCTTGTGTCAACCACAGCGAGGCAACATGGAACAACTTACATTCAGACTCAGGAGCCGCACCTCACCCCCAAGTACTTTTCATACCTGTTACTAACCCTGGGAGAGCTGAAATTGGGGCGTTTTGTAGCCTGCGTACCAGTCAGGGACGTACGTGCTCACTTGCAGTGGTGTGCTGGCCAATAAGAGCATCCACCAGTGGCACTTCTCCAGGGGCAGCAAGGAGAACGAGCCACAGCTGTTTGCCACACGGTTAGCTGATATCAGTGTTTACATGACTAGCCTAGGGGCCGACGTGCCAATCACATACATCATCCTTAGTCTGAAGATTGTGCAATTCCTGCACATGGCGTGGGCACCATCGGGAGCCTGCAAGGAAGAAGAGTTAATTTCTCAGTGTCTGAGCTGAGAGGAGAGAGCAGAAGCTGCACGGATCCCTGGCCCTCTGACAGCTGCCTGGTGACATGCTGTCTGCAGAACTACAGCCCTGCGGTTTTTCACACCGTCCTGTTGTCAATGTGACTAGCCCAGCATGGCACATGCCAGCCTCAAGGACTACACACCCAGCCAGAACCACTCGTTCGGGAGCTGAGAAGGCAGCTCAGGTCTTGTTGGGTCACTGGTCAGGATGGTCTGCTACAAACCATCAGCCATACCACCTCTCCAGTGTGGATCCCGCAGCTCCTTCCCTGCCTTCTCCAGCTGGGTGGATGGCAACTGGCTGGTATGTTGGCCTGGCTGAGTGCAATTTGAAAAACTTTTACTTATGCCCAGCCAGGCCAACCTACAGGACATTAACCAGACAGAGCAGGATGCTGTCAGTTAGAGCCTGGAGACCCATCCTGAACCGGATGGGACCCAACAACAAGTGTCGCATTCAGGCCAGGTTGGATATGAAAACAGCCTGACCCATGCGGGCTCAGATGGTCTCTGAGCACCTCCTGCCCAGGGGGTCGACCCAGTGGCAGCAGCTGCGTGGACTGCTTCTGCTGGCCACCCCCCCTTTGCTGCACTCGCTTGCAAAACAACAAAGGAGACGGCCGACAAAGATGGGCAATGGGCATGGGGAGCGAGAAGCCCCTACCAGGCTGAGCCCTAAGGATGAGGCGGCAGCACTGACAGGTTCTAGGGGACGTGTCCGGTTCAGGTTGGGTCTGAAGATGACTTGACACTCTTGGGTTGGGTTTGGGTCAGGTATGCTCAGCTTGGGTTTAGGTCTGGGCTGGGCTTCAAAATTAGGCCTGAGCAGACATCTAGTGTCAGTATCCTAAATTGCCCCGGACCAGCCCTCTGCATGCCAGGATAGAAGGGACATAACACGTCTCTTCACGCCCCTTCAGCCATTTAATTGTTGGGGGCCCAATCCTGCCCACCTACAGTACCACCATTGAAGTCAAACTACTCCAAGGCAGAGACTCCCCCAGGGATTTCACCTGGGGTTAGCTCAGACCTATCTGTCGCTACTCAGCCGGAATAAGGGCAGAACCTAATCAGTAGTCTCGGAAGCGCCTTCCCTTGTTTCCCTTGATGGGATACACAAGGAGCCCACAGGCTTGGCGGGTCTGTGATTGCCCAGCTCAGGCTAGCTCAGCCTGGCTCCGAGATGCTCCATTCTGTCAGCTCACCTGACAAAGCCATCACTGAGGCTCCTGGAGGTGCCCAGTCCCCATGTGCAGCATAGCTACATGTAGGATGAAATCCACCGTGCAGGGGAGCAGCGCAAGGCTCAAGCACTCCTTCATTCCCAACACAAATACTTAGGTGGTGCATAGGCCTCTGTGCTGGGGTGAATTTCGCTCACCAGCGAGGGCAGCCATGGGATGAGACACCATCCAAAGCGCCCAATCTGGCAGGTTTAAGCAAGCAAAACTCCCACTGACTTCAGAGGGAATTACGTGCGTGTATATAGGCTAGTGGGGAAGGCCCTGATTGCTAAGCAGGGAAGGCCCTGATTGCTTTCTCCCCTCCCCAATTACACAGCACTACAGCGTCTGACCGCATCTGTACTGAGACTGAGCAGAGCTCATGTGGAGGCAGCCAAATCCAGGGACATTTTCATTCTCCTTTTCCCCGCCTCCTCTGCTGAGAGCTTGGACGTTTCCTCAGTGATTCCTGCCTTTCATCATCAGGAATTATTGCTACAGAAATACAGGCGGAGCTAAGGCTGATTCATCTCCCTGTCATTCCCCACTTACCATCCCTTTTCACAGGCTGCAAAGTCCTGAGTGGTTTTAATTCCCAGCTCATCAATAGTAGAACTCACTAGGTAAAGCTGCTCTCCTGAGAGCATGGCTAGTAATGGCGAATGTGCTTTACACAAACACTTGTAAATGCCGCTCCCTGGACGCCTACTGTTAAGCTGGAGGGTCATAGTCTCCATCATAGTTTTTCCATAGGGAATCCAGTCAACAGGCATTCTGCAGGGACCCTCATGTGCTTCTTCAAAGCCAGGCAAGGCCACAAGCCCTGATTCAGCCAGGACTGCAAGGAAAGCTGAGGACTGGAGCGGAGATGGAGGGACATGGCTCATTTGGAGCAATGATGCAGTGGGGATGGGAAAGAGATGGCTCAAGTCGGAGTGGATATAACGTTACTAGGAACAAGTACTCGGGGGCTGGAGTGGGACGGGATGGCTCAGTCACGAACAGTTCCTCGGGGTGGACAGAGTAAATCTAGGAGTGGTTTCTTTGCATTGGGATGATATGCCCAGAAGAACAGCTCCTCACGCTGGTGTGTGCGAGATAATGCTCAAGTGAGGAGCAGCTACCTGTCCAAGAGAAGCGGTTACACAGGGAGGGCAGAAGTACAGGAGTATGCAACTCAAGGCAATCCCAGTTGCCAGACAGTGCGTTGGGCCTTAAACTGGTGAGCTTTAGCAGTGCGTAGCAACTTAAAGTGCTAGGGACTGGAGCGTCCATAAAGCTTTGTGCTGTTAGATCATTTCACTGCTGGACTTCGTGGGCTAGTGCACCAGCTGTTCGATCTAGTGTGCCTTTAGCACGATCTTTGTTATATGTCACTATTGTAGCAGCCAAGCCCCTCACTGTTCCAGTAGGGAATGGAAGCACAGAGAGATTAAGTGACCTGCCCAAGGTCACGTAAAAATTTGTGTTCCAGCAGGGAATTTAACCCAGGCCTCAAGTCCCAGGTCAGTACTCTAACCACTTGACTATCCTTCCTGCATTCAGGGAATCCCTGGACATGAAAGGGTTAACCTTGATAGCTGCTTGCGGGACTCACTCGCACTGTGGGGCCGGGCTGAGCTAAGCTGCACAGTGTACGTTAGTGTAACGCAGCTCAGGGAGACGTCAGTCTGAAAGCTCCTAGATTGCAAAGGTGGCAGGAGGGTGGAGGTCATTGCGTTTCGCTCCTGTGGGTGTCCACATGTGCAGCCCTCCATCCCCAGCACCCACTGTCGGAACAGAGATTTACAGGGGAAGGGGACAGGGCTGGCAAAGTAAACCAAAGCTCTGGCTGCCGCCTGGCTGCTATTAACACAACAGGGCGGACCTGCCTTGCTGCCAGTGAACCAGACAGCTCAGGGGCAGAACAGGGAATTCAATTGCCCAGCGAGTTCAAGAGGAGGTGAATGAGAATGGAAGTCACCTGGTGGCTGCGTCAAGACAGGCTCTTAGAACAAGTGGCTAGACGAGTGGAGATATTAGGGAATACGCTATTTCCAGAGGCTGTGGCTGCCGCTCTGCTAAGCAATGGGGCTTAGTATAATAACAACCATTTTCTATTCAAAAAAAGAAAAAAGTAGCAAGTTCTTCTCTATTATTTGTGAAGCAGAGCAGGCCCAAACCCACCTAGAGCTGGGGTAAGTTCTGATCCAGATCCTATCTTCACAGGTGGCTAGTACCGTAGTGGACCTGAAAGCTGGTGGAATGAGCTTGGGGTGGGCACAAAATCCTGACGAACACCTGCAGCACAGAAAGCAGCAACGCAAACTCCCACCACGCCGCTCTGCCAATGCTCTTCAGCCCTGTGCTGGAGTGAGAGCACCAGGATGGGATTCTCAGAGCTCCTGGCCCGGGAACGTTAAGTCTCCAGTATCCACAATTCAATCTTTGTGCTCACAGCCGAGGCTGGCAATGAAAGGGGCAGTTCGTGTCAATCCTCCACTTGCCAAGCCTGGAGGTTACACGGATATAGAGGGGGCGTTTAGGCAAGTCCATACAGCTGTGAGCATCCACCTCTGGAATACGGGTGCCCAGGGTCTGGTGCTAGTGGCCACTCAAGAAGGGAAAAAAATCCAACACGCACAACTCAAATAACCCCAAGTGTATGCAATAAATGTTTAAAATCAAACTAAAAACCCAATGGCTAGTTGGTGTGAGTCACTAATGAAAGACCAAGCCTCAGGCTATGGCTACACTTAAACCATTACAGTGGCACAGCTGTGACGCTGCAGCACTTCAGTGTAGACAGGGAGAGGTGGAGTACCTAAGCCCAAGAGGCGGTAACTAGATCTACGGAAGAATTCTTCTGTTGCCTTAGTGCTGTCTATGCTGGGGGTTAGGTTGGCATAGCCACATCTCCCAGGAGCGTGGATTTGTCACACCCCGAGAGACATAGCTATGGCAATGTAAGTTCCCAGTTCTCAGTCTCGACAGAGGGGGCTTTGTCCCCACTCAGACAGGTCTCTTTTTCAGATAGCCAATCAACCCCAGGACCCCATGGTGCAAGGACTCCAGGAGAGCTAGCCTTAGAATCATAGAAGATTAGGGTTGGAAGAGACCTCAGGAGGCATCTAATCCAATCCCCTGCTCAAAGCAGGACCAAACCCAGCTAAATCATCCCAGCCGGGGCTTTGTCAAGCCGGGCCTTAAAAACCTCTAAGAAAGGAGATTCCACCACCTCCCTAGATAACCCATTCCAGTGCTTCACCACCCTCCTAGTGAAATAGTTTTCCTTAATATCCAACCTAGACATAGGTGCTGACTTCCCCTCTGCCCAATGGGTGCTCAAACTCCCCCCGCCCCTGGTCCCGCCTCTGCCCTCCTTCTTCCCACCCCTGCACTGCCCTCACCCCACCCCCATTCCAGCCCCTTCCCTCAAGTCCCCACCCCTGCCCTGCCTCTTCTCCGCCTCCTCCCCTGAGCACGCCGTATCCCCGCTCCTCCCTCTCCCTCCCAGAAAGTCCTAAGTGCCACCAAACAGCTGTTAGGTGGCGGGGGACGGGGCGGGAAGCGCTGGGAGGGAGGGGGAGGAGCAGGTACGTGGCGTGCTCGGCGGGGGGAGGAGAAGGAGGCGAGAAGGGGGGAGCTTGGCTGCCGGTGGGTACAGAGAACCCGCTAATTTTTTCCCATGGGTGCTTCAGCCCTGGAACACCCACGGAGTCGGCGCCTATGAACCTAGACCTCTCCCGCTGCAACTTGAGACCATTGCTTCTTGTTCTGTTATCTGCCGCCACTGAGAACAGCCGAGCTCCATCCTCTTTGGAACCCCCCTTCAGGTAGTTGAAGGCTGCTATCAAATCCCCCCTCACTCTTCTCTTCTGCAGACTAAATAAGCCCAGTTCCCTGAGCATCTCCTCATAAGTCATGTGCCCCAACCCCCTGATCATTTTCATTGCCCTCCGCTGGACTCTCTCAAATTTGTCCACATAATTTCTGTAGTGGGGGCCCCAAAACTGGACGTAATACTCCAGATGTGGCCTCACCAGTGCTGAATAGAGGGGAATAATCACTTCCCTTGATCTGCTGGCAATGTTCCTACTAATGCAGCCCAATATGCCATTAGCCTTCTTGGCAACAAGGGCACACTGCTGACTCATATCCAGCTTCTTGTCCACTGTAATCTCCAGGTCTTTTTCTGCAGAACTGCTGCTTAGCCAGTCGGTCCCCAGGCTGTAGCAGTGCATGGGATTCTTCCGTCCTAAGTGCGGGACTCTGCACTTGTCCTTGTTGAACCTCATCAGATTTCTTTTAGCCAATCCTCCAATTGTCTAGTCACTCTGGACCCTATCCCTACCCTCCAGTGTATCTACCTCTCCCCCCATCTTAGTGTCATCTGCAAACTTGCTGAGGGTGCAATCCATCCCATCATCCAGATTAATAAAGATGTTGAACAAAACCTGCCCCAGGACCAACCCACGGGGCCCTCTGCTTGATTCCAACT
Organism: Chrysemys picta bellii; assembly: GCF_011386835.1. Taxonomy (NCBI): domain Eukaryota; kingdom Metazoa; phylum Chordata; order Testudines; family Emydidae; genus Chrysemys; species Chrysemys picta. The sequence goes on along the minus strand of NC_088809.1, from coordinate 4,446,542 downwards.
GCCAACTAGACATCGAGCCGTTGATCACTACCTATTGAGCCAGACGATCTAGCCAGCGTTCTATAGTCCATCTTATAGACTTTCTGGACAAACGTCAGCATTCAGTACTGCAGGCACAGAATGCTGAAGAATCAGAGAGGTCAGTGCAGAACGGGGAAGGAAATTGGCAGCATGTGACCTCCAGAAGAAGAAAGAGGAGAACATGTATCCCCAATGCAGATAGAGGTAAGAAACTGTTTTCAGGCTCTCTGCACAGGTGCACTATGGTGGAGAATGGTTTGGAAGAGCCATCTGGGGGAAAGGATCAGAAGGAGACCCCATCAACCGGAAGGCATGGGATGTATTGTCCTAGGGATGGGGGTTCCACGACCACCACTCCCAAGAGGAGGAGACAGGTGGTGGTGGTCGGGGACTTCCTCCTAAGGGGGATGGAGTCATCCATCTGCCATCTAGACCGGGAGATTCGAGAAGTGTGCTGCTTGCCTGGAGCTAGAATTCAGGATGTGATGCAGTGTCTGCCGAGACTGATCAAGTCCTCGGACTGCTACCCCTTCCTACTTCTCGCCTTACCCATGCCCACGGATGCAATAGCTAGCATCAGGACACAATAAGGGTGGAATAAACAAGGCTCTTGCCTTTTTCAGCTAGTTACCATTGTCCTGCTCTGTTTAACTGCTGGAGACTGGTACTCTACGTCCAGAGAGGGCATCAGGTAGAACGACAGCATCCTTAAGCATAAGCTAAATGCCCTGTCGCTGTAGCAAGCACTGCTCCAGGCATGCCAATGGTGTAGATTCCCCAGTGACTCATGTCACAGAGCAGAATCCAGCCCACTGCGGAGGTTACTGCCCTGAAGCACAAGATCGGATTGCCCACACACCCACCCATTTCCCTTAGCCACATGTATGGAAGGCCACCAACACGCCTATATCCAGCCCTTGTTGAGTCCAACAGTGTCCTGCTGTGCATGGTACAGAGGTTCCCAATCCTGGCTGTGGGTGCATAAGAGGGGAGACAGTGCCCGGGTACCCCTCCCCTCCACTGTGTCTGGCTACTGGAGGACATGGCATGGAGGAGACCGGCTAGCAAAGCCATGGTACACGGCTGACTGGGTAGGGGCTGTGGCTAGCCCTCCCCTCCCCCATCGCATAGCAGCCATGGGGCAGCAGTCGGGGTGGGAGCATGGCAGGCTGGAGGAGAGGTGCACTCCAGGAGACATTCTGCCCAGTCCTGACCTCTGCCGGCATATTGCCTCCAGCTGCCCCTGGTGGAGCTTTACCCCTCCTCCCGACCAGGGGTCTGGCTCACAACGACACCCACAGCAGCTCGGCACTTGCTTCACAATTGAAATCATCACTCCAGCTACCTGCCATCCATTCACTGCAGGGCTCAACTGGGTATCAGGCGTGACGTGGCAGCTCCAGGAGTTTCCACAAAACAAGGCACCCCTCTCTTCCAAAAGGCGCTGCACAGACCCTCCCGACCCCGCTCTTCATGGAAACTGCTGAGCTCAGAGACCTTTTGCTACTAGGGAACACATTGTCACACAATACAGCACCAGTCAGAGTGCTGCCTATGGGCTACGGGGTGTCCAGGCTTGGGCGGTGATGGCCACTCCCTGCTCAAACACAGTCACAGCGAGGCAGAGGAAATAAAAACGCTCCCAGAGCTGGGGAGCTCAAGCAACCCTGCTTGGGTGTTTGCACAGTGTAGGAAGAACCCTCCCTCTTCCTATCTGTTCTGTGCACAGGGGCACCGAGAGCTAATAAGGACACAAATCACGGCAGCCTGGCAGCAGCTAGGCAAGCGGCCAGCTGGACTCCCGCTAAACTCTGCTAGTTACCAGATCCTGATACTCCCCTCTCAATTTGCCTGCTTCGGTCCCCTGGTGCCTCCTACCTGCAAAGCGGCGGTTCTCGGGCCAGGGACTGCCTCCTCCATTAGTCACGTACACAGAGCCTAGCACAATGGGCACCGAGAGGGGTTCCTAGGCCCTCCTGTAGTACAACTCAGAACCAACCACTGAGCGTTCAACCCTTCTATGCAGTGCTAACGCCCAGTACTGTAGAAAAACACATTCTATCGAGCCATAAAGAAACGCTGGGCCGGAGGGGTTCAGCACATTGCTCCTAGTGTTAAGCTCAACTGATTCTCTGTGAACCCTGGCTTAAGGGAGCATGCAGGGAGCTGACCAAAGCCCAGGCGCTGGGCAGAAGTGGACTGACACGGTTCACAGAATGTGGCGTATGCTTTGGAGGGGGCTGGGGAATGGAAGCTTCCTGTCCTAATCCCCCAACCGAGGGAGGTACAGACACATCTCCCTGTACCTACATGACCCCTATTACATCACATCTGAGCACCTCCAGCTCGAATGCATTTATCCTCCACTGCCCCGGCAGGGCTAGTGTCTCCGTTTTACGGATGGGGAGCTGAGGCCCAGAGAGACTAAGTGACTCGGCTAAGGTCACCGGAGAAGCCTGTGGTGGAGCGGGGAATTGAACCAAGGTCTGCTGAGTCCCAGCCTACTGCTCTAACCTTCCTCTGCATCCACACCCACTTCACTGGGACATTTTCCATTGCACCGAGTGGCTTTGGGAGCCCAGGTCCTAGTGAAAGTCTGAGAGCGGGGCAACGAAATCCCTTCAAAAGCTTAACGTTCTCACCACTAAGCACAGTAAGGTACACAACAGCTACCAGGTTGGTTCAGCTCACGGGAAGCAATGGGCATGCTCCAGTGGTTCTCAGCCTTTTTACATTTGAGGACCTCTACAAAATCTCAAATGGCCATGCAGACCCCTTTGGAAATCTTAGGCTTGGTCTACACTACCCCCCTAATTCGAACTAAGGTACGCAACTTCAGCTACGTGAATAACGTAGCTGAAGTCGAAGTACCTTAGTTCGAACTTACCTTGGTCCACACTCGGCAGGCAGGCTCCCCCGTCGACTCCGCGGTACTCCTCTCGCCGAGCTGGAGTACCGCAGTCAACGGCGAGCACTTCCGGGTTCGACTTATCGCGTCCAGACTAGACGCGATAAGTCGAACCCAGAACTTCGATTTCCAGCCGTCGAACTAGCGGGTAAGTGTAGCCAAGGCCTTAGACATGACCCCCAGGGTCCGCGGACCACAGACTGAAAAACCACTGCCCCAGTCGAAGCAGTTCCTGCACAAGCAGCACTCCGAGAGCTGTGCGTGTTCTCAGTGACACTCCTAACCACCCAGTGAAGACACGCATAAAGCAGCCCGGGACAGGTTCTGCTGCTTTCCAGCTGCAGGAAGATACCAATCAGCATGTGCCAAGTGGGAAAGGGCAGAGGGCAGATCCTGGATCTCAGCCACAGTGGTATGAATGCAGCCTATTAAGTCCTGGGGCTGGTAGGTGGAGCCCAAAGTAAGCGAAGGAAGGTCATGCCTTAGGAGGAGGGAGGGGCTACAGGAAATATGTATGGGGGACAAAAATAAATGAACAAAAACGGGACAGGCGTGCAGGCCATAGGGTTAGTGACGGGACACCCAACACAGAACCCCAGACAACACCTGCCACTCTGAGGAGTCCAAGGAATCAAGCAGCTGCTCTGCAGACAAGGAGTGACTCCAGAGTCACACCAGTTTAAGCAGAGATGAAAACCCATTCCAGACTCAACGTCTGAGAGGGTGGTCTGGAGGGCAGAGCGTGCTGAGGGGAAGCGGGAAGGCAGAAGATTGAGAAGAGCATATCAGACAGGGAGGGCGAAGGATTCAGGTTGGGATGCTGTTTTCATCCTGTCAAGCTCGTCAGGCCCCTTTGGCGAGACAACGCTCCCGGCTGGTTGCTTCCGGCACGGATTAAAGCTGGATCCTGCAGGTCCTGAGGCAGTGAGCAAGCCTCCCCTTCAGTCAGGTGTCAGCTTTCTAGCTCCATCTCCTCAATTACGAAGGGCGATGAAACATGCGGGCTGGATTCCCCTATCATGCAGGGGTCACGCGGCTCCTGGCATCGGCGCACTCTCCAGGAGGGTCTGCCAACGCCTCTGCCTGGGGAGTTAGTCATGTTTACAAGGCCTAAGCAGTGCGTCGCCAGCCAGCACCCACCCAAGTCCCCAACACTGCTGGAGCTCCGGGATCATGGGATGTTTCAGAGCTGGAGTTCCTGGCTCCTTGCCCTCTGCCCCCTGCGAGGGACAGAACGGCAGGTGAGGGGAAGGCAGGCAGACAGCATCAGGCAGTGAGTGAGGGCCCCAGTCTGCTAGAAAGCTTCCAGGCCTGGCTCACTGCTTGGAAGGGGCTGCCTGCTCCTGCTCAGTCAGAGTTCCTTGCTGGGGTCAGTTGTTGTGTCTCCTGGTCATCAGGGAATGACGGTAAACTCACTGCTCCGGTCCTGCCCCCTCCCTCAGCAGCCTGATGCTAATAACGCTGGGAGCCTGAGATTCTCCAAGGAGCCAAAGGGACGTAGGTGCTCAACTCCCTCTGAATCGCAACCGGATCTGCTCCTTTGAAAATCCCAGTCAGAATTTAAGGCATTTTCCTTGTTCAAAGTACTGTACAAACAAGAGCAACTTTGCCCCATTTCACAGGGGTCTCCCCACTTTACTGACAGGCAAACAGACAGAGAGGGGCAAACCCGTGCAGCAAGTAGGTGGGGGAGCCAGGATTGGAACTCAGGGGCTCCTGGCTCTCAGCCTGTCCCTGAGCTCCTTAGAGTAGCTGAAATCCTGTGGGAATGGAGCTCCCAGATAGCAGGAATCAGAAGTTTGGAGGAAGCCAACAATTTCCTCATGAGTTATCAGTGCCAGCCTGGTTTAGCAGGTGGAAGGGCAGATTCCTCACCACCACTTCACTCTTCAGTAACAAGGAGAAATTCAACCTGCACTCGAACAAACAATCCTGTTCCAAGCTCTTCCCCGGGGAACCAGAGGCCCAATACTAAGCAAACGGCACTTTGCCAGACCCCCAGCCTGTACTTTCTCTGGGTTGTTTCACGTACAAACACTGCGAGCTGTCGCCAACCAGCCCGTGTCTGCATACGGCACCCTGACCAGCACACTCTGAGCCCACTGGTCCATGTGGACATAGGCAGCACATAAGATGTATCGGTGGTGTGAGCAATTCTGATCAGAGGGAAAATGGCTTAAGACACTGAAAACATAATGGTACCCAGCCACGCAAAAAATCACAAGCCGTTGAGCAGACAGGCCGCCCTCTACTGCCCTCTCAGCGAGGAGTCCCCCCATGCGCCGGTCAGTTCTGTTCATCTGAACACACAGGGGCTGGAGCTTGATGAAATGCTGGCTGGTTAACTGGATGTAACTCCCTTTTGGAGGCTGAGTGTAAAGTCTCTCTCTGATCGAGAATCGTCTCTTCAGGGATAGCTACTGAACATCAGAACGGCCACAGTGGGTCAGACCAATGATCCGTCTAGCCCAGGATCCTGTCTTCTGACAGTGGCCAGTGCCAGATGCTTCAGAGGGAATGAACAGAACAGGGCAATTATTGAGTGATTCATCCCCTGTCGTCCAGTCCCAGCGTCTGGCAGTCAGAGGCTTAGGGACACCCAGGGCATGAGGTTGCATCCCTGTCCATTGTGGTTAATAGCCATTGATGGACCTATCCTCCATGAACTGATCAAATTCTTTTTTGAACTCAGTTACAGTTTTGGCCTTCACAACATCCCCTGGCAGTGAGTTCCACAGGCTGACTGCTTGTGTGGGGGAGGGTTACCCAGGTGCAAGGAAGATGGTACACGGTGCCAACACGCACACTGCAGACTGGAGCTCTCCCATGTGAGCCTGGCACCTCCCCACCAGGGCGGACAGCAGGGCCAGCAACGAGTAAGCAGCTGCACCAGGAGAGACATCTCCGCAGTGGAGCATGGGGAGCAGTGGGCCTCGCCTGGGGCGGGGGAGCAGCTGGCGGGAGGTGGAGCCTATACTTGGGAGGAAGTTGGTGGGGCAGCGAGGATCGGGATGAGGGATACCTGCCGGGGCCTATGCTACTGGAACAGGGCGCTGGCCTGGGAGCCAGCCCGATTCCAGAGCTAGAGGCTGGGATTATGTAAGCCTCTGCGTCAGCAGGAACCATGCTGACAGACAGCGATGGGAGCAGAAGCAAGGGAAATGTATTAATGAACCGAACATTGCTGGGTAATCACCACATTAGCATTATTGGATCAGAACCTCTGCATAATTTGGGAAGAGTAACTACCTACGCAGGGGGCATGTTTACATGAATTTCCATCCATTTGCATCCCGATGAACCCCTTTCCATTGCATTATCAGCAACTCTCTTGGTGACCAGTAATGCCCCAGGGGCAGCTCTGCCCCCAGGGGCAGCCCATCAAGACCGCAGCAGTGACTTTCCAGTTTGGGGGCTAGCACCGTCTTTAAAGCGACAGTTTCGGTCTTCCAGCTCCTCTTCGTGTTGCCACAAGCTGCTCACTGGACCGGACCCCAGCCCTGGCCTCCCCACAGCCCCCTCTGCGGCCTGTGGGAGTTTTGCACAAGCCAAAGAACACAGAATTGATCCCGTGCCTCGTCCCACTGCTCTGGGCTGGGAACAGACTGTTGCTGCCACAACAGCACCTGGCTGCCTGCTCTTCAGGACTGCAGCCTCTGCACTGATCCTGCCATGTCAGATCTCACAGCTGTTGGGGCCAGAGCTGCAAAATAGCCAGTGGATCAGAGAAACCCAGACTGCAGCTGGAAGCTCAGAAGAGGAGGAGCAGGAGAACCTGCTTCTCCCCACGTACTCCAGAGCCAGGAAGGGCTTAAGCTGTAAAAATCAAATCTGGATCCACATGTGAAACAGCACCCCCAAGTCTGAGGGTGGTTGGTGCAGCCCATCGGAACAGTTGGGTTCTAGATTTCATGAACCACCACCCCCAGTCCGGGGGTTTGGTTCAGGCCTTTCTATCCAGGAGAAAAAGGATTCAAGAGCCTCCACTAATGGTGCAAAAGGTGGCAGAGGGTAAAGGGCTTCACAGGGCCTGGGTGTGAGTTACACCGTGGTATGTTGCTTCTCCTGCTTCATCTCCTCCCCTCCACATGGAATGTATGGTGGTTACACCTGCATGTGGCCCCGAAGGCAGCAGTCAGAGTCTCTGGGACACTCACATTGCTGAAGCTGCAAAACCACTCAGCCCAGAGCTGCTCACCAAGGGTCCGTCTTCACTGCAGGGTTAACCCAGGCTCCCCTTCCATCTACCCCTCCCCCCCGGATTTGGTGGTGCTTTAAACCCAGGGAAGCTGGCCCAGCTGGGGGTATGGTGCTACTTTAATTCAGGCTAGCAGCCCACCCCCTTTGCAGCGAGGAAGGGGCAGGCCAAATCCCTCCAGTGCTGATTATCCTCCACCGCCTTCCCATAATTCTCCAGGCCCAGAACAGACAAGCTCTCCCACAATTCACTGGCAAAGAGCCGGAGAGGCTCAGCTAAGTGCAGTGCTAAGAACCCGGGGGTATGGCCCAAGCAGCACACATACGTGGGAACACAGCACCAGTGAAGACGCAGTCGCTCGGGTTGGACTTTGCAGCCTGGCTGCTGACACTGGGGTTAGGCTAATCCGGAGGTTCAGACCCAGCTGCAGGGGGTTCTCTCTGCAGGGAAGACATCCCACCATAAAGCAGAGAGGATCATCCTGTGCGGCCATGTAAACGAGCGGAAGAGATTCCCCGTTACATACCTACGTCATTAGCCCTCAGTGGAACGAAACGCTGTCCTGCCTCTTGCTTTTGCAGCGATAACTGACTCAGCTCCCAACTTCATCTCATATGCTCCTGTCCCAGGCTTTTCCTGATAACCCCTCTTCTTCCTCCCACTTGGGCATCTCAGTTACACCAGCCTAACCCTCGCTGCATTGGATACCATGGTCCCAGCCAACTTTCGCGATATCTGGTAATTTTCGTAGAGACCCAGCTCCTGGTTGAGGAGAAAAGCTGGAAAATGTGACTCGAGAGCTCCCAAAGGCTCAGAACCCAGCAGGCAAAGAAAGAGAACCCAACACGGACTTTTTTAAAAATCTCATGGTTTTCAGCCCAATCTCACGATTTTGGGGGCCTTGGGTTTGGCAATACTGAGGTCACAGGCTGTGGAGCCAGGGGGGTCACCCAGGCCATGGCCTAACTAGTTTTTGGCCAGGCCAAACCTGAGTGGCACTGGAACCTTGTGTGCTGAATTGCAGTGCTATGCACTCAGATTTGGAGGGGATGGGTGTGGGAGCTCATGGGTCTGGGGTCAGAAGGCAAATCTATGGCATCCCCCTACACACACATTTTAAATCAAGCTCTGCAGCCCCCCTGACTGAGGACATCATCCCACAGACCGGATCCCTGCCAGGGGACCAGAATTGGGCACAATAAAGCCCTGAAATCACATTGCAGTAATACAGAAACAGCATCAGGTTTATGGTACCATAAAAATTAAGTGGGCTCCCTCTCCCCCGCACTCACAGCATAACCTTCAGATAAAGCCGTTCCACCATTCAAATGGAACAACTGTAATAGCAGAGTAGAAAGTCCTACAGCCCACCTGCAAAATTACAGGGCTAGGAGCATTTTGCCAGCCACAGAGCAGCTGTCGGATTGACTAAATGTCCCTAAGTGCTTTTTAATAGAACACTGCACAGACCGTTTGCAGAGCCCTTTGGCAGGCCAGGCCCCAATGATCGTAAGTCAGGTGTGCCCAGGAGGTTTGTCCTCATTCTCCAGACGTCTCCACTTATATAAATGGCAAATATGCTCTTAACACGTTATTCACAAATGCCGACATGAAGACGGACAAAGGATCATGCCGAAGTCCCAACGATCTCCAGAGATTCAGACCGGGAAAATCTTTGGAGCCACTGCAAGCTTTGCTGCAAATTGTAAAGACTTGTCGCTAGCTCTTGACCTGCGTGACCCAGACGGCTATTCTGCTTTCTCCAGGCTGAAGTATCCCTATGCTTTAAAGATGCCCAAGATAAGCAGGAGCAGCACAGGGACAAGCGACTCATAAAGGGAAGTTTGTCAGAATGTGCCTCTTCATCAGTGCAAACAAAAGATTTTTCCATTGAAATCAAACCAGAGCGCAAACCAAAACCAGATAGTCTGACACCCGAGCATCTGTCCATCCAAGTAAACCGACATGTCCTTGATTCCTCTCCATCCCCACCCCCTCCACCAGCACCTGTTCCCTGCACATTAAGAAGTTTAGGGAAGTAAAAAAAAAAAGCACCACAAAGTGCTGGGTCTTTTCCCACCGCTGAGATCTATGAAAAGCAGAGAGATTATTCTTCATAATGGACACAAAGAACCCACATTTTCAGCTGGCCAATCTCAAGACAGTCCAGTGACCATGTGCCCAATTTTACAGATGCAAGCAGTTGTGCATATCCATCTGGATGTGCAAAATCAACATCCAGAGTCATCCCCATCCCCGAAAACCACACAGCACAAAGTGTCATTAGAGGGACAGGGAACAGGGCCTTATAGTAAACATAAGAGTTAGGAGAGCTGTGTTCGTTTCCCATCTCTGGCACTGACTCCCTGAGTGTCTTTAGAGACGCTCACTTAACCTGTTCCCAGTCAGTTAAATGGGGGAGAATATTTACTTACCCCATAGGGGGACAGCATGGTAATGGTTGGAAAGTATGTTGAGGTCCTTGGACGGAGAGTGATTGAGAAGCATTAGTGACTTATTGGTTCACATATTTATATGTAACAACGTATAAAGCTATTGTGTAATACATGCATTAGCTGCATTTCAGACCTTCAAATCAAGAGAAGCCTACAACAAAAAATAAGCAGAGGATAAGCCAGAGAAACCCAGCCTCAAGAGGGGAGCCAGCCTGAATTCCTGGTTGCAACAGAAACCCGCTTGGAGTAAGAACATGATTGGTATCTGAGCCTTATGACACAATGGTTAATGTTTAACGATGCCATGTCACAAGTGATGAAGTTGTGAGCCTCGCATCACGGCACAGCTCTGTAGTGCAGAGGATGTGCAGGTTCGGCTGGAGACAGAAGATTTAAGTTCTTTATGGCCATGCAGAAGGGAATCTGATCCAACACTCTAGCAGTTTTGATTCAATCTCACGTCACTGTAACGGCTCACAGCTCAAGAAGCCAGTGCCTGGGATAAAACTGACCCCTTTTCACTGCTCCCCAGGCCTCTCGTCCAAATGGATCTTTCTTTTCAAAAAAAGCAAACAAAGAAGGTTTACTGCTTTACTACCAGTTTGCTGTATTCACTCCAAAGTGACTGGAGTTGTAGAACAGCCGGGGGCATCGTGGCTCTCTAAATGCACATTCAGACATACAGCGACCGGTCTGGCTGGCGCTCTGGAACAGGGTGGGCAGACTCGAGGAGCCTGTCCAGGAACAAAGGACTCCTCTGTTGAGTGACTGTAGGCTCAGATGATAGAGCTCTGCCCTGGGATTCAGGCTGGTTATTGCTGAGTCACCCATCGCCAGGTCCGGATTTCCAGTTAGGCGCTGCAGGCACATGCCTAGGGGCACCAGCGTTCTAGGGGCGCCTAGAAGTTAAAAGTTTCATTTTTTATGGAAAACACAAAGGTCAGATGTAGGTGGTGGGGGGAGGAGGGAGGGCTGAAGATGCCGCGTTTAGAGGCACATAAGGTGTAAATCCGGCCCTGCCCAGCCCTAAGTCTGGCCCTGGCTGTCTAGTTAATTCTAGCCATAGCTTATAGGAGGTGAGAACCTCTCTTTGGGACAGTGGCACTCCGAGTGTGAAACCTGAGCAGCTGCCAAGCACCAGGAAGCAGCTTAGGCTGAAATTTATGTTGTGTTACCAATAAAGCCAAACTCCAGGAATGGGGTGGAGTCTGGAGACAGGCTCTGTCTACGCTAGGGTTTTCTTGGGGAAAAAAATTCCGCAGCATTACTAACACTAGTGCAGCTCCAACGTGGGAGCGCTTGTGCAGATGGTTACTGGGCTCAGTGCTGAAATAACTGGGTGAAATGTACAGCCTGTGCATACATTATATTATCAGATGGTCCCTTTTGAACTTAAGCTCTATAAATCTATCAGTTTTCACACAGTTTTCTAAGCCTGCTCAGAGCAGTGACACCAGGCCAGCCCACAGAGGGAAGGGCGCTAGTCCCCAGAACTGTGTATAGGAGGAGAAGTGTCCATGAGATGGTCTCTCTGTGAAGCTGTGGTCCAGGCTACAAAAGTGTCCATGAAGCCCTGTGGGATAGAAAGCCAGCCTGCTTTTGGTTTTTAACTAGGAAATTTTTCACACATAGCGACTAGACTGACGCCTGGATGAACAACTGGCCTCTGTTCTTCTGAATGGCTGCTCTACTACTCAGCAAACACAAGCTGCATTTGTCATTCAGAACAAGCCCGTGTCGGAGGAATGGGGACAAACGCCCTGCACTATCTGGAGGACAGAAGGCGCTGATCCCATTTTGCTGAATTATTTTACAAATAAGAAAAGGGTAATGAAAGCATTGACAAAATACATTGGCAGATTAAAGAGCACACAGCGTGGCGGGCGAAATACAAGCATCTCTGCCAAAGTAATTAACCTTATGCAGATTTCTACCCAACAGCCTTTGTGACTGGCCAACACCACGAGAACCTGCCTCTCTGGAGACTCCAGCCCCTGCGCTCACCATTCAGATGCAGCTCCGGATTCTCCTGTGTCATCTCTTCCCTGCCACCCCAGCCCTTTCCTCTGAGCTCTCCATCTAGCTATACGGCAACAATAGCAGAACGGTCACTGACTTTCTAGCAGCAGGGTTTGAACTTGGGACCCACAGTGCTCTCTGCAGGAGCCTCTGGTGCTGAAGGATTCAGTCCCTAGCCACTGCGGTGCTCTTGGATCTCTTCCGAGGACAAAGAGCCCATCCTCTCCTTGTGTGGTTATGCAATCTTCCCCCACGCTGGCTGCCCAGGCCCACCTGTGAGGGGGAGAGAAAGGTAGCTCAGTACGCAGGTCCCACTGAGACAGTAACGGAGCCAAGTCAGTGCCATTTGCAGTGGTGTTGGAAACAGGACAACGCTCGTCCGTTGGGAATTGGAGCGGAGACCCACTCAGTTTATTCCACACTAGAGATTATTGACATACAGCAGCTTCATCTGCAGTGCAAGTAACCCCCGTGACCTTCAGAGGGTGCATGTAGCCTCTCTCTCTCCCTGCTGCCCCCTACTGTCATTTTAGGTGCATCTGCTGGGTTGCGTGGGTTAGTCTGAACAGAGCAGCGCTGTCTGCCAGTCCCTGGCCTTTCTGGTGCTCTCATCCAGCACTGACTGTTGTCTCTTCTCAGTCTAGCCTTGGGCAGGCAGACCCTTCGCATAAGCCATGAATCTCTTTCAAGAGATCACATCCTCCTCCTCCTGCCATGCTCACTGGCTTTCAGTCTCCCACAGGCAGCACCCACACTCCGGGTTTGTTTTCCTTTTCGTCCTGCACTGCAGCTTTCAAAGGCAGAACACACCCAAATAAAAAACAAGCCTCGTAAACGCATCAGTCTTTCATTGCGCACAGAGGCATTGATCAGCAGCATTACTCATAAGCCTGACAGCCATACAGCTAGAGCATCTGATTTTGGCAGTATGCCACTTGGGGAACATTCAGACCTAAGCCAGCCAGTTGGTGCCTTGTTTTATTGTTAAATAAACATATACAGTAGATTCCGCTGCTTAATAATGCCTCAGTTGCCAGCAAAAAGTTGTCATTATCCCGCAGTTGCTAATAAGTGGAAGGCAGGTTTGTGGGGCTGCAGTCAGGGAAGGAAACTCTGGGATGTGCCTTCCCTGGCTGCAGCCCCACACATCTGCCTGTGGGCAGGGCAGCAGCAGGGAAAGGGTCTGGAGCCCAGGTGCCAGGGCTTTCTATGGGGATCAGGGGCCCCGTGGGATTGCACAGGACCTCTCCCTGTGCTCAGCACATCCCACTGCTTCCTTCCCTGGGTGCAGCCTGGAGTGGGCAGCTCTGAACTCTGGGTTGCAGCCCCGCTCCTCACTACTGCCCAGCCCACAGCCCCTGACCTTCTGTGCTGTCCCCAGGCCCGGGGAGGTTTGCAGAGCTGCATCAGGGAAGGATGTCCCAGCACTTCCTTGGCTGCAGCCTCGCAAACCTGCCAGCAGCTGGGCCCTTCCTTCCAAAAAGTGTTGTTAAGAAGTGGCATGCCAGTATCCAAATTCCATTAACATTAAAGTGGATGGGATAGGATTGGTTCCTGGCAAAATGTTGCTATTAACCTGAAGTTGTCAATATCTGGGTTGCTATTAAGCAGAATCTACTGTAATTAAGGTTGAATAATGAAGGCCCAAGGCATTTTCTGGGGTTTAATGACCAGCTGGCAGGACTGCTGGCTGAAAGTCATTAAAGCCAATGGCTATTAATACCCCAGGATGTGGATGGGCCAAGGTCAGTAATGCACATTAGAAATGGAGGCCAAGCACAGATGGGGATTTTTATTTCCAGCAGTGCAAACTGCAGCAGAGTTTCGTGGATAGATTTGGGGGGGGGGGGGGGGGGGAGTAAAGGTATTAGTGATGGGTGTCTTGTGGCAGTGTTGAGGAGGGATCTGCAAATGGATCGAAGAGGGTACGGCATGAGATGAGTTTATCACAGCACACTGCACTTAGCCAAGAGCTCTAAGCGCTTTGCTCCCTCTGGGAGGTAGGCAAGTTTGTTATCAAACCCATTTTTCACATGGAAAAACTGAGGCACAGAGTGAGAGAAGAAAATGACTTAACCTCTAGGTCACACGGGGAAATCAATGGCAGAGGCAGGAACAGAATCCTGCAATCTTGACTCCCACCCATGCAGCTTCAACTGCTAAATATTGCATCACTTCCTTCCACATGTTCCCATGCGGGACCGTCCTGCAGTTTAACCCACACAGACCAGGTAACTTACACACAAGGTAAGTTAATAAATCAGAGGGAGCCACTCAACAAATGGGCCAAGGAGTCCATGCAACCACATCCCATTCCATCCCTTCCCTCTGAACCCGAGGTGCCCCACCCTCCAACCCTTTTGCTCTCACATCCCATCTTAGCAAAACAGCTGCCAGAGTTCATAGCCATGCAAGAGGGAGTGTGCAGCTCTGCCTTCCCAATTGCTCCGCAGCTGGTAAAACACAGGGGGGAAGACAGTGTTTGTGAGAACACACAAATTATCTTCACTGGTCTTATTACACTTGAATGGCAAGCCAACAAAAGAAGGCATCATTCAGGCTGTACCAGTGCAGCACTGTTGTTGTTTCCCTTTATAAAACATTCATCAGTCCAACCCCGCGGCCGCAAGCAGGGACAGATTGGGAGTAGCGATCAGCTGAATATCATTGTGCAAGTGCCTGCAGAATAATAAAATAGCCTATGAACAAGGCAATGGTCAGACGATGGGTAAGTGACAGACAGAGCCCCGAGCTTACTAGTTCAAATCCAGCTTTGGCCAATTGTTCGGTGACCCCCGTGTATTATTTAACCTGTTTATATTGCAGTAGTGCTTGAAAGCCTCAGCCAGTGCCCACATAGCGCTAGGTGCTGTACAAAACAGTACATGACCAGCCCTGCCTCATTTACTGACTCGGGTAATTCTCAGCCCACTTCCTAAGGGAGGAATGCCCTCATCAACAAAACAAAACCTGTCGACCCCACACCACCATAATTGTCCCAGCGGACAAGGCAGACTAAACACCCCTCCTATTCTTAGAAGAGATGCCATCAGAACAGGGCTGAGGCCCTGTGTTCGGAGTTTGTACAGTGCCTAGCACAGGGGAGTCCGGCTCCATGACGGGGGATGCTAGGTGCTGCAGTAATACCATAGGTGGACCAGTGTGTGCCATTGACCCTGCCCCTGCCCTGCCTCTTTCCCCAAGGCCCTGCCTCCATTGCTCACTCCTCCCCCCTCGCTGGATCGTCTCCATCTCCCACCCACCCCAGCAAGGCTCCCTCTGCAGCCTGACAGAGCTCGCTGAGCAGGGGCTGGCGTGGATTAATGACCCGGTGCCTCCCGCCCCCCACAGTAACCAGACTTTTGGTGTCCGGCCAGTACATCTGACAGGACACTGCCTGGTCCCCTTTTAAACCAGACTTTCTGGTCAAAAACCAGGCACCTGGCAACCCTAAATGGTACTTGGACCCAAAGTGGTGGGTCATTTGGGGTCAAAATCTAGGCCTCTCGTGACAAAAAAGCAAGTTTCCTATTTAGTACCTTTTATGTCAAGGCTCCCCGGTGATGTGAATCATGCAGGTCCCTCTCAGGCTGAATTAGAAAGATGGATACTCTTCATTTGCACTTTTCAGCTTATTTTCCTCCCCTCCAAGGCACTGCCATAATGGCTGTTTTGTAACTGCTTGGCAGCACATCATTCTGCGCGAGACAGGCTGCCAACAGAGCTGCCTGAAAGCGATCTGGAAATGACACTTGGTCCCCTTGCTGCCCTTGGGAGCGTTTAAACCAGGGCCCCAAACGCAAGCGGACTGTCCAGTACCTGCCCCGAGAAGATTCCATCTCGTGGATAAGAGAGAACGCAGAGATGGGAACGCAATGGGTTCGTCCACGAGCATATGCAGCTAGTGTCCCTTTGCCTTGCTATCTCGCACTGGTGGTGAGGGTGGAAAGGTGGCGGTACTCTTCCACGCTTCACCCACAATATTAGCTCCATCCCCTCAAGACACCAAAGTGAGATGGTAGATTGTGCCGAGGATCAAAGCCGTGATCAAATGGGTTCTGCGGGGCCACCCACCCATGATGTTTGAATGCACCCTCAGGCTCTGCTAGGCTCCAGGACGTGGCTACCCAGCCATGGGGCACAGATGTCCCACTGGGAAAGTTGGTTTAGATTCCCCCTCGTGAGGAGAACACAAAGTAAGAGGTGGGATTCCACTCTCTCTATGGTTCAACAGCTGCCTGAATCGGGGCTACCCTGTCTATTAGCCTGGATTCTGGAGGGTAAAGGCAAGTGTGTTTAGAGATGTGGCACAGGGACTACCCAACAGTGCCACAGGTTGCTTGTGCAATGCTAGTAAAGTCATTACAAAGCAAGGCAGCACCTTGGGGTGGGCACCAGCCACGGAGCAGCTAATTCTCATCCTTCCTCCCCGGCTTCCAGTTTAATCAGCAAGAATCTCAGAGTCTAGAAGGCAGTTCCGAGAACAATCCCTGCTGGGAAAAGAGGCTGCTCTGATGGGAAGTGGGAGGCCACTGATGATTAAAAGGAATTTCATCTGGCAACAGTACTGGGCTAATTACACTGAACTATCCCAATAAGTAGCAGTCGACGGAGTCTTGAGAGCACAAGATCTCATATCTCCCCTCCTCCCCCATCCCCTTCACTAAAAACAGCCCTAATGAGGATGTAATTAATAGAAAGAAAGTCTCAAACACAACATAATAGCTATTTACAGTGATTAACCTTAACAAACAGCTTGGAGCCCTGACGGGGGAGACACCCCCAACTCCAATAGAGCAAAAGCTACAGGGGAACATGAAAACACATTGACTCAGCGCAGCCTCTCACCTGCCGGCCACCGGTTCAAAGGGAGCCCAGGCCAGCAGTGACTGAACCGTGTTACCACATAGGGCTGTTTTGTGGCCTATGGGACAAGCCTGGCAGCTCTCAATCCAGCTCCTGGTCATCACATGTAGCCATGTCCCAGATCCACCACTACAAGTGGCACCAGCTAGATGCCGTTTGGAAGTCTCATCAGGGAGGCCAACGGATTCTCCCGCCCCCACGGCCCTTAGCAGCGATCCCTCCAGGTGAGGAGCTGCAGCACGTGGGCGGGAGCAGGGGCAGCTTGCACCACTGCTGCTTGTCCCTTTCTGGGGAAAGATCCTGAACCTTCTCTCACTCTGGAGTCAGAGTGGCAGCGGCGTTAAACCAGTGTGAGCAGAGAATCAGGGCTCAAGCATGGGCTTCCTTCTCCAGGACCATCAATCTGGCACCTTTCACCAGTGCGAGACGGCGTTCAGCCGCCATGAAAGGAGGGGGATCACGGGTGAAGGTAGGAAACTGGCAGGCCGGCCTGTTAACATGTGATGCTAGAGATTTGACTTGGGTGGACACTGTGCTTTAAACTGCAATTTCTAGGCAGACTCTCCAGCCCAGGCTGATGAAAACTGGTGGCTCTCATTATAATTCCACCCTACCAACCACAGACACGGATTTTTGTCTTTAAACCTTGCGGCTAATATTAAGCAGCCATCCTGATCTTGGGCTGTCTCTGTGTCTCAGGGAACATTGTGGCTATAAGGCTTTTAGAGTTAGAATATTTACAACACATTCCTCCCCTGGGCAACTAGACTCCAGCAAAAATGACTGAGCCGGAGAGCTGGGGCGGGGGCATCTGACTGTCAGGGTTAGCAGGTGCTAAAAGCAGAGATCAGACCTCTGCATACATGGGCAGCTAGGAGAATCTGCACTGAGCTTCGCAAGGCACCCAAGACTTGCAGATGCAGAACTGTGTTTCCACAAGAGCATCAATATTTTATTTTCCCAAACCAGACATTAAAGCTAGTTAAAGTGTCGGAAAGGGAGAGGAGAATGACAGCTCTTTGCAGCCCTTTCCCCCAGGTGACTCACCTGCTCTTCGTGGGCCGTTGCTATTTAATAGGCAAGCTTCAAGTACAGGCTTGGTTATATTTTTTTGCAAGAGGTAGAAAGATCAGACCCACATGCACAGATTTTCCAGCCTCTCAAGGTCAGGGTGAAAGAACTCCCTTCCCAAGCAGCTTCTGATTTTGTACAGCCCCTTTCTACCCACGCAGGTGCACAAGCTCTGTGTTTTGCGCACACAAATCAGGCAAGCTGGCTGCACAACTGGGGCATCCACAACTCTCTATAGTTTGTAGCAGCTGGAGATGCAGCCAGTGGATCAGCTGATACACAACTGAAGGGAGTTTTAAACTATACCACCGCTCCCAACGGGAGTTGCACTTCTATAGCTGAAGGCAGAATTCAGCTCTAGGAATCCTGAAGCCAGGAAAAGGTCACAACCTATAGTCCAATGGTACTGAGCTATTGTTTGGGGTAGCTTATTAATATTATGCACTGTCCAATGATCTTGATCTCCCTGCTCTTTACAAACACTGATTAAGTCTCAAACACTCTGGCAAGACGGGTACCAACATTTCACAGACGGAGAAGCTGCAGCACAGAGAAATCAAGTGACTCTCCCCAGGTCAAACAGCAAGTCGGTGGCAGAACGAGGAACAGAATGCAGGAGTCCTGCCTGTCAGTCCTACGCTGTAACCCTGGGACCAACACGCTCTCTTAAACCCATGTTTGTATGGGTTCAAGATTCAAGATCTGAAAGATTCTGCTCAGACTTCCTGCAGGTCTACGAAGCTCCCTGTTGACCGGTTTTCTTCTTCTGTGGTCTGGAATGAAGGGCTTCTCTTTAATGGCAAAGTCAAATGGGAAAAATTCTGCACGGTAAGATGGCTGCTATGGCACCAACTTCTTCCATCTCAGTTAAGGGTGGGATTTTTAGCACAGACACCACTGAGAATAAAAGAGGCAGGAGCAGAGAAGGGCAGGCTGGGCACTGACAGCCCCTCTGTTTTCGCTTGTGCGTAGGGAAGGGGCAGGCTGCTTTCTGAAGGGATCTGCAATGATGGTGCTCTCGGTGTGCAAGAGACTAGCAGGAATACACAGAAAACATGGCTGTCATTCAGCATACAGGGAATCAGTCTGATCAGAGCCTCGGGCTGGGGCCCTAGGAAATCTCTGTTTGTACAGCTCTGACGAAGGCCTTTCGAGGTGAGCAGTGTGTTGGCACCTTGACGACACTGTACAGTGCATTATTTGGGAGGAAGGCAGTTAGAAAACATTGCCATGAAAAGGGATCACGTCTGGAGCCCTGGATATCCACCCAACTGAGTGGTCCCTTTCAACCCTGATATTCTATGTTTCTATGATTCAGACCCCCCCACTTCCCCGAGGACATTAACCTGTGAGCCAGAGGATTCAGGCTAGTTTGGGACTCTGTAGGCACCTAGAATTAGATCTCTGCAGACCTAGCTCTGAGGTGCTTATTGCCCCTCATAATATCTGAGCATTTCACCATCTTTGATGTACTTATCCTCACAACATCCCTGTGAGGAACAGAAGCGCTGTGTTACCCCCATTTACAGATGGGGGCACAGAGACTAAGTGACTCACCCAAGGTCACACAGGAAGTCTGTGGCAGATCAGGGAATAGAACCTGGGTCCCAGGCTAGTGCCCTAAGCCCTGGACCATCCTTCTGCCTGCCACACCCACAGCAGGATCAAAGTGCTCACTTATAAAACCGTAGAACCCATTGAGGGAAGATGTAGGGCGACAGGCTGCCTCCACAAGCCTCTGCTCAGGTGATATCAGTTAACATCACCAGCTAGCACCACACTCTCCACAGCCACAAACATAAGTTCTGTGTTTTGAAGGCAGTTGAACAGAATCTGCCCCGTGGCTGGGAGGGTTAATGGAGCTGCTGTCCAGTTACTCAGGTAACTCCACTGGCTTAATGCCAGCAGCACCCAATCCAGCCCCTGTTTATGTTGTGTTATCACTGACAATTAACTAGAGCCCTTTCCTGCTACTTTATGCCGCCACTTCTCCCCCGTGCTGTCACTTCTTCGCACTGGAGCCTCGGCACAGATACCAGCAGCTTGGGGACTGTGTGGTCCAGGCCGCAGGTGTTTGCTGGAGGTGTGGTGAACTGTTGCAGTGTGCTACACTCAACTCTGCAGTAGCTGAAGTGTGTGTGTGTGTGGCGGGGGGGAACAAGGGGAGCAGGGGAACCCTGGAAGGGAAGGAGAGATGCATCACAGGCTAGTCAGGAGAGAGATATCAGGGGAGCAGAGAAACCAGCAAAGGGAAAACACGTTCGGGGAGGGGGGGAGGGAAGAGTCACAACAGGTGTTTCTAACAGCTAATCTGCCTCCCCAGCTTTATTCCAGGGCAGAGGCACAGGGTATTCTAATGAGGATACCTTGCATTTCTAGAGAGTCAACAGTCATTACGTCAGACTGTCTCAACCAGCTGCTAGACCATCCTATGTTGCTAAACCCTCCACCCCAGTTAGAGCCCTGCTGTATAGGAGGGAGATCCAAATCTGTTAAAGGCTGAGAATCACCGCATTAAGGAACAGACCCAGACAACCACTATTAGTAAGGCTACAATTTTATCACAGAGGTCGCGGAAGTCATGGAATCCGTGACTTCCTAGACTGCCGTCACTTCAGCCGGCAGCGGCGGGGAGCTGCAGGATCCCCTGGAGCACCGAGCAGCTCCCGGCTGATGCAGGCGACGGGGGGACCCCACAGCTGAGCTCCCCATTTTGTCACGGATATTTTTTAGTAAAAGTTAAACTGGTCATGGGCATCCATGAATTTTTCTTTATTGCCCTTGACCTGTCCATGACTTTTACTAAAAATATCCATGTCAAAATCTTAGCGTTAGGTATTACCAGGCTGGGAAAGTGAGGGTTATTGATTGCACCTAGATTACACTGTAAATTGGGGGGACAGATCAGGTAATAGAATCCAGGAGCCCAGACACCCAGCCCCCCGCTCTTTCCACTACTACAACACATGCGGACTTACAATCTAACCTTTACTTAAAGGGTTAATAGTTCCTCTTGTGCATCCACCCTAAACTTGCCTCTCAGCTATGTGCCTGTTAGTAAGAGGTCCATAGTGCCCTGTGATGCAAAAGGATGCTAGACCCATCCACCCTCTCTGGAACTTAAATGGATTCAGTAAGAAGTCTGCTGTCAGTTACACAGGGTGCAAAGCCCACTGAAGTTATCAGGAGCTGCAGCAGATGTAGACAGAGCCAAATTCTGTTCTGTCATAAGATGGTATTAAATAGACCATTTACATTAGGCTCATCAATTTCCAAGAGTAAGTTACAAACCATCTAAGAACAGTTTGCACACAGAGGGGCCACCTGCTGCTCTCGGTTATGTTGCTGTAGCTCTGGCATGACTCCATAGGAGTCAAAGGCATTACTCTGCATTTCCACCAGTATCTGAGTGCACAGAATTTGGGCCCCGGGTATGAACCCCACACCTGGCAACTGAGGCCTTTATGTATTCTTCCTCTTACATTATCAATGGAGAGTGTGACCAAATTAACTTAATTATTTAGCCGAAAGTCAGAGCATACAAGCAGTGACTTGCATATTAGGCTTGGCTAGTTCAGGATCAACTCTGCCCTGCTGAACTAAGACAGCTTCAAGAATTCTAAATTACAAAGATTTCCAGCATTAGAGTCTTAATTTTGGGTAAATTGCTTCAGATTTACACGGCTGTAATAGTAGAATTTGGCCCTTCAGACCTGGTAGCGTATAGCGCTGATGCCAGTCGTTTTTCAGCAATGGTTTCTTTCTACACATTAGGGGCTCGCTCCTGCAAGGAGCTGAGCCCTCCAGCCCCAGATCAGTAGAGCATTTAAGCATAACATGAATAGCCAGACTGAAATCAGTGCCGAAGACAAGCATGTGTATTAAGTGCTCTGTTGGACTGGGGTCACAATGCCCAGCACCTGGTAGGATGAGCCATAAAGATGGAAACCAAGTGATCTTAGCCTTTCTATTTTTAATCAGAAAGAAATTGATCTATCGATTAAAGGGACTACAGAGAATGCCACAGGTGCAGGATGCGTGGGAAGGGAGAGAAGTGGAATGAATGAAGGTTGTTCATTGTCATTACGTTTATTTTGTGCACAATCAAAATGTCTTTCAAATGCAACTTGCTTCTTCCAATCCCCCACATAAACACAAAATGCCACCCACTCCTGAGGTAAAAGCAAGCACCATAATCCATCCATGATTATCTGAACAGCTTTATATGTCACACAGAAAGAGGGCAAAGAAAAAAAATGCTATTGATGAATTCAAATAAATCCACAGAACCTCTGCAAAGCTCCACCACATGAGCACCGACCCGCCTTCTCCAGGGGATTTGAATTAATTTACTCCAAGGTGCAACTTGCAGTCAAACTGGGGCAGAGCGCCAACTTTTCATGCTACATAATATTCTCCAGGGGACACATGGAAAAGCAGCTCAGGAGATGGAAATGCTAAAAAAGCAGCATCACAGTACATTAGCTTTGGATTTTTACCATTAAGATGAGAAGAAATATTTCTGCCATGAAAGAGGCAGAGTGGGAGGTGTATAAATATTTGTGCGCATGTCTCTGATGCTAAGCTTCACTGGCAGACACGCATCTTGGTGTTCTAATCTTTAAACTGCAGCCTGGCTCCATGGGAATCAGGATTTCTGGTTTATGTGACTGCATCATTCAAGACTCAGCCTTTAAAAAAAAAGGAAACCAAAAAAATGTCACCCTCCTGAAAATTCACCCTAAGGAACGCGCTGTGTGTCCTGGAGTCCCACCTGCCTTCTAAGGGATGACATTGGAATTGCTCAACTGTGTGTCATATGGCTGCTGCAGTTAATACTGGAGAGTCTCCTTTAGCTGATGCAGGAGGAACCTGCGCTTTTGGAACAGGAAGATCTAGGTTCTCCTCCCGTTTCCCCCATGACATTCCTAATAGCCCCTCCATGTAATCAAAAGGTGGCCTTAACATGAGGCTCCAAGTCCAAACTGGAAAGCTTGAGCCAAGTGACAATCAGTTCCCCTATTATCAACCCCAAATTCCCCCTCAAAGCCGTGAGTCTTGGGTCAGATCAAGGACTGGGTTCTTCACACAGTGCGGAGTCCAACGGCATCTGGAAATGATCTGTGGGCTAAACTAGGAGAAGACTTACTTGGACTTGACTGGATAAATTAGAGTTAAGATGCACAGGGAAGAGGAGATTTCACACAGTCTAGCACCAAACTGTGTCTACACAAGGCAGCGGGACTGGTAGAACTTGGGTTTAAATTGACACTTTATGAAGTTAAACCATTGCCAAAGGGTTGTGTGGACCGTGGACCCTCTTGTTTCAGGGTATTTCAGTTCAGTTAAACCTGTTCCTAATCAACTTCAGTGAAACCAAAATAAGCCAGTCTCATACTGAAACAACCGTGTCCACACTGCCTTTAGCACCAGTTTGGCTGGAGAGGTTTAAATTCACACCTGAACTTATACAGTACCAGCATGTTACATGACTCACCATTCTGGAGCGCCCCCTCCTGGTCAGACCCAGTGTTGCAGCACTTCTGTCTCTGTGTCCCCACACCCATCTTTAGCCTCCACCAGCCAAGCCACTTTAAAGCATCCAACCCCTTCCAGGGTAACAGAGTCCCTTAGTTCAAGTCAGACAATATTGTGGAAAGGTGTTGTCCCAGAGTGCCCACTCATGGGCTTGGGTGGCCCTGCAGGCACCTTGCCTCAGTTTCCAAAAATAACTCACAGCTGCAGTCTTTAAAATATCATCCCTCTTTTCCTGGGCTCTAAACAGCAGCCGCCTCCCAAGAGAGGCCCTTTGGCCCCTCTTCAGTTCAGAGTTTCACAGGCCTGCTCCCGGGGGCTGAGTTCTTCCCCCCAGGCCAGTGAGGCCGTTCCCTCAGAAACTCTGACTGGGCTGGGAGCCTCCTTTTGATTCACCTGCCCTGTCAGCTAATCAGTCTCTTAACCCTTGCCAGGTGGGCCTAATTACCCCCCCACACACACACACACACCTGTGTGCACTGGCTGGACCCCATCCACTCTACAAGGCCCCAAGCCCTTAAAGCAACATTGGGGGAGGGGTGGGTAGCCCCATGGCTTCCCTCTCCCAGAGGCCGACCGCTCCAACAACTGCTTCAGTTATATCCCAGACTTCATCTTGTCTCCATGGACCCGGCTAACGGGTCTCTCACTCCACCCGCTCTGGCCTTGAAAGGCCAGTGCCCTGTTACAAACATCAAAGCAAAGCTTGGGCCCTGTGGAACTCAGCTTTCAGACCCTTCTTTACAGGCAGGCTCCCAGTGGCAACAGCCTAACCGCTGGCTCCTGGGCACCAACCATTTGGGATAGGGCCTGGTCTACCCTTACCCCGAGGGCCTCTGTCAGGCCACAGTCCTCAGCCACTTCCGAGCTCCAACCTGGCTTCTTGCCTCACCTCAGAAGATCCTGTGTGCTCCCCCCCTTGCTGTTCATCCTTTTTTCCTCTCTGGCTGCCCTCTCTCCTCAGACTAACTACAGCCACAGGAAACCTCCTGCTCTTCCCCAGCTGGTCTAGCCTGCCTCTTCCACTGCAGGGGATATTGGCAGGGTTTCCCTGCCCGGGACCCTCCCTCCAAGCTTCCTCTTCCTTCTTTTAAGTCTCACACCCTGCACAGGTGCTGTGAGGTAGGACTAATTGCACAGGGCTAAACGGCCCAAGCAAGTCATTTCAGCTCAGTTTCTCAAAGGCATTTAAGCTCCTGACTTCCACTGTAATCAAAGATATTTAAGTGCCTAACTCCTACTGAGGATTTGAGCCTTGGTTTCCCTGTCCCTCAGTTCCTCATCTGTGCAATGGGGATAAGAGCAATGCCTTGATAAATACATTAAAAGATTGTGAAGTGCTCAGATTCTGTAATGATGGGGGCCACAGAAATCTCTAGGATAGATTACCTTTGTTAGTTAATCTTCAGGGTACAGGCTGCACCTTGATTGAGCTTGTGTTAACTTCTTATCCATCCCACCTTGTATTTAGCTGTGACACTCTGAAGACGAGCTCTGTGTAAGCTCAAAAGACTCTTTCAACAGTAGAAGCTGGACCCATAAAAGATATTATCTCACCCACCTTGCCTCTAACTGCAAGGTAAGTAATGTCCTCAGTGGCCAGTCAGTCAACCCCCCTGCCTGGCACGCTTTCTAGTGCACGTACCTGTGGAGAAGAGGAGTGTCGTCAGAAGAATGTTTTCCACGCTGGAAAGGAAGCAACCAATGGATGCATCGGATAGAACCTGAAAGGCAAGGCTGCATGTAGAGGAAGAGAATAGGAACCTTACAAGAAATGCCAGGGGCTGGGATGGTGACTGACACTTCACACCCTGCTATTGTGATTGAGAAATGATCTCATTTGCAGAGTTAATAGTGGGACTTCAATTTACAAATGAAATATAAAAGCTACCCAGAGACTATCTGCCATTTTAAGGCAATAATGGTAATCGCCGCTGCCACTACCTGTGTGGGTTAAACCGAAATAGTCAAAAAAATCTGACTGTCAGCCTGTCTTCAGCACCTGATTTATTAATGAGCACTCACAAAACATGCTGTAGGGTTGCCAACCCTCCAGGATTATCCTGGAGTCTCCAGGAATTAAAGATTAATCTTTCATTAAAGATTATGTCGTGATGAAACCTCTAGAAAGACAGTCAACCAAAATTAGCAACCCTAATTGGCAGCCCATTCGCTTCAGCATGTTAAGTTCCTATAATATGTATGTGAGGATTTTTTTCAACCAGATTAGATCCTGAAGCTTCAATGCATTAAAGTGAACCACAAGGGAAACATTTCAGTTTGGTAGTTCATGGACAGCATTTTCCCACCTCAAAGATGGCAGAACTGACTCCCCTCTATCCTTGACATTGTGGTGAGGGGAGAATTGTAGGAGCTGCATAGTCCTTGACAAGCTGTGCCCTCAAGCCAATGACAGCGTCCAAGCACCATCATCAGAACAATCACAACAACAATTTGCGTGGTGAGTTTAAAACGGAAAAGCAAAACAGATATTAAAAAGCCTTTTGAAACCTTGAAATTAAATGCACCGTGGGACAAAAAACACACATGTGTATATATAGCTTTATTGAATACTGTAGATGTTTCTTGGTGGAGAATATTAAATAGACCCTAATTGCCAGACGACAGTGAGTGACAAGCTTCACAAGGCCAAGAATGATGACTCTTTGCAGAATGGTAATTACTGCTGCATTATGCTTAGTGCTTTCAACAGAGAAAGAAACTCTCTACAAAAAGGCTAAAAATGTACCTGTGGATCAGCTCCCATTGCTGCATTTAGATATCTAAGAGGTGGGAATATAGAAAACAGGACCTTGAGGTTCAGCACACTTGTTAATTACCTGTGATTCACCAGCCCAGTGGTGGAATTAGCTCCCTGCTGGAGGCAGCCTGAAGATTTGAAGAATATCTGCAACTTGGGAACAGAGAAATTTTGTATTGTTTCAGGAAGGCCAGGCAGTTGGTGCAACGTCAAAGCTTTATTATTTCCAATTCTAAAATGTTACATAACACAACGAGGGAGGGAAGGGACACACACAACATCCTAGTAAACGGAGACCCATTCACATTCCCTTTCCTGCCCACCCCCCAACTAAAAACACAGGCATCTGTTACTGGTTATAATGAAGATAAAGACCTGGTTGAAGACATGTAAACACATATTAGGGTGAAGTACACCTTTAAGGGATGAAAAATCTCTTTCGTAAAAAGTATTAGCAAAGTTGCGCATGTCTGCATACCGCATTTGCATGGGTGGATGTCTACACTTCATGCTGAAGGTGTACATTCCAGTTCAAGGAGCATGTGGGATTGTTCCCCTGAGTATGTATCTGGGATCACTGGCGCTGCTGCAGTGATTTTTATTTTTAGCTATTTTTAGCATGCTAGCTTGATGAGAGCTAGTGCAGGTATGTCTCCTTGAGCTGAAATTTGCACTTTCCAGCTCAAAGTGTAAACATATCGATAGTCAACATGGATTGGGCCTGGCTCTTCTCTCACTTGGGGCCTGTATCCTGTATCCACGTCAACAGGTTCCAGATCCGACTCTGAATCAGGGGCAACTCTGCTGAAGTCAACAGAGTTATACAGGTGTGAGCAAGGGGTGAATAGGGTTTTGGGACAGTATCAGCCCCACACTGATGTTTAAGCAAGAGTGTTTCACAAAACAATGTTAATTGAAGCATTTTCAGGCTTTAAAGCAACCCAACAAAGCAGCGAGGAGTATGTCAGGAGTAAAACATCCCTCCCGTAGTGTTGGCGATTTATATGTGCTGGTGAATGAGAACCAAAGAGCAAAAGTGGCTGTGAAACACAACAAAACTGACTAGGCGGTTTTCATTGTCCAAGCTGAGTGAAGTATAACAATGAAACAAACAGGGTGGATGGTGATAAGGAAAATTCGATTCTGCCTTACTAACGCAAAGTGGTGGTAAATAAGACACGGAAGGAAACTGGGTTGTAAAAAACTGGGGTAACAGTTTCAAAAATGCCCCTGAAATTTAGATGTTTAAGTCCCATTTTCAGAAGTAACGTAGGCCAGATTTTCAAAGGTATTTAGGCACGTGAAGATGGAGATAGGCGCTTTTGAAAATCCCATTTGGCACCTAGGCATCCATCTACATCTTTAGGTGCCTAAAGACCTTTGAAAATCTGGCCCTAAATGTCTTAGTCTGATAACCCAGACCAAAAGTTAAAATGCCCATCCCGTAGCACATCACCCCAGCAGGCAGCACAAAGAGCAACAGCAGGGTGCTTGGTTGGATGCAAAACCACTTGGGGTTGGGAGCCCCAGTACCTGATCTCATTTACCTTTATCCTATAGTCATTTGTAAAATCCAATGCGTGTGTATGTACATTGCAGGGTACTTTCCTATTAAAAACAAATATTCCCCCACCACCCCCACCTCTCATAAAAACCCCAATTTCTGCAAGTCTCAGAAGCAATCCTCAAAAACAAACTGCTATATATATTCTAATAACCCTACAATCAATTAGTGAGCCAGGAAGGGGGAGGAGAAATTGTGTAAACAGGTCAGCGTGGCTAGTTTACAAAGGGGAAGGTGACTCACCAGTGGCAGTGAATTGCTTTTAAAGTGATCAGTCGTTCCTGGACAGCACTCTTTGGAGTCTCTGGGTCTCTTTGCAGAATATGTGCCTCATGCGAAGCCCTTTGAAGGACTCCCATTGATCTCTGGGCTTTGGCTCGGGCCTTAAAATGCTTGATCACTTTATAGGAGTCATGGGCTTGGCCTCTAGGCATCTGCCAGACATTGGGGAAGAGTGTATACCTCAGAGAAGAGGTGGGGATGGCACCAGACCAGCAGCTCTCTCCAGTTTAGATCAGTGCCAAAGACCCAAGTATTAGCGCATAAGAAACTGCAGCCAGACAGATGTATGAGATCTGGGGACAGCAAGGAGAAAACACAGACCTGGCTTCTTCCACCCTCACAAGGGAAAGCAGCCTTCTTTTTAGAACACATGGCTGAGATGGCTGCCCAGTGCCATCAGCGTTCTCCCACTGAAAGGTAAAACACACAGAGTTGGCAGCACAGAGAGAGGCTGCTCACAACACCAACTTCAACACAGCAGAGACCAGAAAGGAGAGGAAACATCCTACCGGAGAAAGATTAAAGGAATCGCACCAGCCATCCTCTTCCACGGCTCCCTCCCTCTCTAAATAAATGACCATCCCCAGCAGGCAGCCATATTCAAGAAGGGCCCTTCGAAGGGAGGAGGGTGGAGCGCCATCACACCGGCTAACAGGGATCCCTGATTAAAACAATAATAAACCCAGTAATAACTGCGATGAGAATACTCAGGATGGAAACCTGGCCCCACAGAAGTTGGTAGCAAAGTTCTCACTGACTTCAAGTGAGCTAGGATTTCACCCTTGCCGCTTATCGAGGGACGTTCACCCTGTGCAGAGAAGCAGCACAAGGCTATGCGCCACTCACACGCTCTATTTCAAGGGCTTTCCTGACGTGCAGGCCCGTGGGCAGGGTGTGGGTGTGAATCTCACATAGCGCCGTTCACCTGTGGATCTCAAAGCACTTCACAAAAAATGGGCAGAACTCTTACAAAAATCATTTACAGGCGAGGAATCTCAGGCACAGAGATGCACAACGTGATTTGCTCAAGGTCGCTCAGTGAACCAGGAATACAACACAAGTATCTTGATCCTAGTTCAGTGCTCTCACCACGCTGCACTGCGATGTCCTTACCGAGGTGGGTAAGTGTTGAGCTCTCCATTTTACAGAGGGGGGGAAATGAATCTCAGTAGAAATACTAATACACAGCTGGCTGGCTACCATGGTGTCACCTGCTCCCTTCCTCACTCAGAAGAGCATCCCTCCAACCCAAACGTTTCCAATTCTTCTGCAGCCAGCAGGAGGCAAAAACAAAAGCGGGACAAACTACGCCGAGCGGACAGCAATGTCTCTTTCCAGCCAACGGCAAATAAATTAAGGTCTGTGTGGAATCATGGTGACTCAGAAGCCACAGAATGCCGGGGTTCGCTCAATCCACGTGGAGAGTACAAGACTGGATGTGTCAGACAAGTGTGCTGGATCCAGGTCAAGCAGTGAGACGTCGGCTCCCATCAGCACCAGGGACTTGGGTGGATGCGTCGTTTGCCTTTGAAATAAATAAAGACAAAGATTTGGTTGGCTGTGGGAGGGGGAGCAGCTTGATATAATTATTTTGTGTTGCTTTCACCTCCTCGGCGTCATTTGAAAAGCTCGCTAGGAACAGCGGCGATGAGAATGACTGTGGATCATTACGGGGGGCTGCGTCAGCAGTCAAGCCCCATTAAACTTTATTAAAGGAAGCAGAGCTGAGAGAATAAGGACGGGAGGAGAGAATGGGTGAGAAAGAAAGAAAACGGAAGGGTTGCTCATGGAACAGCAGAACTGGTTGAGCTGCCTTCTTCACTGAACTCCTGGGAGGTGCCGAGCCTCAACTCCCAGGGTTTCAAAAGGAGTTTATGATGTCCAGCACTTTTATAGATTCACAGTGTTTATGGCCAGAAGGCATCATTAGCTCATATAGTCTGATTTTCAGCATATCACAGGTCATTACATTTTACCCACATACCATTACATTGAGCCATGTGACTTCAGTTAGACTAAAGCATTTCAGTCCTCAGGAGAGTAAGCTATTGTGTGTGCCACAGGAGAAACTGAGGTGCCCTCAAGCCCCTGCGATGGCATGAAATTGATTAGGTGAGATGTACCCAGACGATGCTAGCAGGTGACTCACCTCACACTACAGAGGAAGTTGAACCCTCTCATCCCCCCACCAAGATCCCTGCCAATCTGATAGGGGAGGGGAGGATTCCTTCCCAGCCCCACAGCTGGTAATCATTTTGACCCTGAGGATGTGAGCGAGAGACATCAGCCTGACATCTAAGAAAAAGGACTTTTTGTACCATCTCACATTGGCCCATGCCAGCACTGTCCTATCTCCAGCTGTGGCTGCACCCTGATACATCAGAGGAAAGCGACCCCCACCCCCCACCTCCAGCAGATTACATCTAGCTAATTGTGCATTGGGGAAAAATCCTTCCTGACCCTTACAGGCAACTGGCTCAAGCCCTGAAGCATGAGCTTTGATTATAGTTACTGTCTTAATCAGTCAATTCGATTCTCTCTAAGGCGCAGGGAATGAACAGGGGGATTCAGACTCCACGACCAAAAGGGACCACTGCAACCACCCAGACCGACCGCTCCCTGCACATACAGGCCATAGACCTTCCCCTAGAAGTTGGATTAAAGAGCTCCGTCTTAAAGACTCCGAGCCACAGGGAGCCCGCCCCCTCCCCTGGTAAGCTGTTCCAATGTTTAATTATCCTCACAGCTAGGAGACTGCATCTTATTTCAAGGTTGAATGCCTCTGACTTCAGCTTCCAGCCATTGAATCTTGTTATGCCTTTGTCAGCAAGGCTGAAAAGCCCCCACTATCAGATCTCTTCTCCATGAGCAAGCACCTACACAGGGTGAGCAAGCCATCTCTCATCCTTCTCTTCGAGAAACCGAATAAACTGAGCTCCTTACGCTTCACGTTGTATGGCTTGATTTCTAGCCCCCAGATCACCTTCGTGGTCCTTACTGAACTTTCTCCAGTATTTCCACCTTCTTCTTGCAGGCCCCAGACTGGGCACAGTATTCCAGTAGTGTCCTAAACAACGCTGTGTAAGGAGATCACTTCCTGCCTCTGCTTGATAGTCCCTTTTACACATCCAAGGACCACATCACCCCTTTTAGCCACAGCACAGCACTGAGAGTGCTTCCCCTGCTGGAGCCTCTCGCCCCTCCCCCCCAGCCAGCATGTGGCCGCCCAGCCCCCGAGCGCTGCGTGGGAGGTGTGGCCCCCCAAGTGTCCCCTGAGCACAGGGCAGGCAGCACGGCCACAGCGTCCAGGGCCCCCACAGCGCTGGGCGGCCCCAGCCACTGCAAGTCTCAGCCACAGGCTGGTGGTGGCTGCCCTCGCCCCAGCCGGCTTCTTGGAAGATGAGCAGACTGCCTGGGCTGGGGCCAAGGGCAAGCAGGAGGGGCCTCTGGGTGGAGCGTGGGTGGGGCCATGCAGGGCTTTTTGGGGAGGCCCAGCCTCCCCCACCCTACGATATGCGCCGCCCATGCATTGGATCCAGTGGAATTTAGCCCTCCTGGAGGGCTGGGGACAAAATGAGAATCACAAGACAAACCCACTGGAGCCCTGCACAGCCCACCCTCTACAGGGGGAACCTCCTTCTGGTGATCAGCAAACCCCAGGGCACCACAGAGCCAGGGCTGGCACAGAACAGCCAGATTCACTGTGGGCCGTGCTTGGACTGGGGCTTTTTTCCTCCCCTTCATTTATAAAATACATCTCACAGCTCAGGGTACATCTGCAGAACCTAACCCCCCCCCAATCATTGCTCCCCAGAACTCAGGCCACCTCATCGTCCTCTGGGAAGACAAAGGGCCTAGCACTGGGCCCTAACAGGCAGCACTTGACCGTTCGCAACCTGAGCCAGCTGGCACACAGTGCAGACAAGTCACCCTCAGCGCCAAGTTGTGGGCCAACCAGGGTTCACTCAAGGCTAGGAACAGAGGAAATGCCAGCTTGGGTCGGACCAATATAAGGTCCCTATAGCCCAGCAGCCTGTCTCTGACTGCAGCCTGCACCAGATGAACTGTGTTGTAGGCAGTTTTAGAAGGAAGTCATCCCTATGGGAAAGTTATCCCAAGCCCATGGAGCTAGGTGATGCTGAACATCAGCAGCCGTGGGCATCATGGGGCCAGCTAGCCTGATTGTTAAACCACAGTTATATTTCATAGAGAAAAGGAGCCCCAAGACTCCACAACCTACTGCGCCAGTACCCGTGGGGCTCCCATCGCCCTAGCCTCTAAGCACAGACCACACCCAGCCCCATCTGACACTAGGGGCCAGATTTCCAGATTGGCTGAAAAGCACCTGCAGCTCCCAGAGGGATTGTGGGGGCTCAGTGGTTCTCAGGATCAGACTCCATTACTGCCCACTGTCCCGGTGACCTTGACTGGAATGGCAAATCACAGAGAGACAGACAGACAGACAGACAGACCCTGCTAGCCAGAACCGAAGCCCTACAATAAAGGGCGGCAGGGCAAGATGCAGCTCCACATCCTGCTGGAAACAGAGGGCAGTTGCCCTTCCTCTCCTGGGCTTGGGGGAGCAGCGCTACCTTGCAGCCGCCCCTCCTCTTTAGCTTGCGCTTCCCAGGGCCAGCAGCCGGTGCACTAAGGAAGTCCGTGCGTTTGCTGGTGTAATGCATTCCCACTGGCTGGCTGTGAATCGCCGGGCTCCCTTAAGCAGCAGAGCACGGCAGAACTGCCTCTGGCTAATCGAGTGGGGCGCTCTCTCCGTGAAGCTTTGGCAGCATGCACCGCCTCACTGAAGCGTCTGCCGTGGCTGTCACAGGAGGACTGCTGGTGGAGCCAGTTGCTTGCTCAGCCTCCCGCTGGCTAAACAAACCTGTTGGAACAAATTGCTTCAAGAGGCACTTGCAGCAGCAAAAGCCCACTGATTTAGGCAGCTCTGCGAGAGCCTTTGGGAATGGCAGCAGGGCCCACCCAGCAGGCACCAGGCGGCCTAAGGTCCAAGGCCACTTCCTGCTGGGCTAGCGTCCAGCTCATAATCTCAGCCGTACCTTTGCTGCTGCTCCCAGCCGAGAGATCGAGGACTGGATGGGCCACCGACACAGAACTCCTCCTTTCTCCCCTACATGTGGTTCTTCCCGAGCGATGGGGTGGCAAAGAACGCTTGCCTTACGCACCCATCCCGTCCTCGTTCCGTTAACAGCAGCCTCCACAGATGCCAGTGCAGCACCTTCCCATCTGCACCATGCTCACTCCACAGAGTGGAGAGAAATACAGGTAACGGCCACACTTTTCAAGAGCCGCTTGTAAGTTCTGGGGTGCCCAACTGGAGATGCCTCACAGGAGCCTGGTTTTCACAAAGTGTTGAGCACCCACTCTCTGAAGTCCAGGCCTCTATATGGCATCTCAAATTGGATGTCCCAAAACTGCGGCGTCCAAATTCACTAGTTGCTTCTGAAGATTTAGACCCGTATTTAGAGATCTAGGCACAGATTCTCAAAGCTGCAGAGGGGATCTGGACACCCAGTAATTTTACTGGGAATTGGGCAGTCAAATGATGTGCCTTTGAAAAGGTCAGCCACAAATGTTACAAATACACTGGAAGTTCATGGCCTTTTTCACCAGTTCCTTGTCTTCCCCTACAACCAGACCCTTGGCCATGCTCCCTTCCCAACCCTCTCCCCTCCCCCTTCCCAGAGCCGGAGTGGGAGAGCTACAGATTGTCAGGGTAAAATTGCTTTGGAATCATCACAGGAACTCTTCAACAAGATAGCGACCTGGGATTTGTTCTTAGGATGCGAAAGGCATCTGAGAGTTGCACTTTGGTACAGAATTAGAGAAGAGGTGAGAATGAGATCTGCATTAAAGATAAAAAAAGAACAACACTTGAGCTACTGCTATGAGACACAAATTGGTACCATTAGAGTGTTATGGAGACTTTTAGAAAAGCGATAGATAAATTCCCCCACTGGGATCTTATTCTGCAACAAGGTGCAGACGGTTAAAAGAACTGGGATCTTTCTCCCTTGCACGCCCCATCTCTCTCTGAACTCTAGTCACACCCAGGAGCACTGCAGTATAAGGGGCAGAGTGGGGCATGGAGCAGATTGTGGATAGTTACAAAGAATTTTGCAGGAATGCTTCACTATGATACACTGTGTCTGGCAGTTAGGAACCCATCCACACCAGCCCTTCCTAGAGAAATTAAGAAGAAATGGTCTTTAATAAGAGTTATTAATTATATTTGTATCACAGTAGGGCCTAGAGGCCCCGTTCTGTTAGGTACTGCCAGACACACAGCAAGAACGTACAGTCTAAACAAAGCATGGGAGGGGAAAGAGGCAGAGATCTATCTAGCTGAGGTACTCATCTGGCCCCATTGGTGTGGCACCTGAGTGTCTCACAACACCCCTGTGAGCCAGGGCAGGGCTGTTCTCCTGCTTGTACAGATGGGAACCAAAGCACAGGGAGACTGAGTGACTTACACTCTGTGTTTGTGGCAGAGCTCCACAGGGCAGGCAGAGCTGGGAATAAGGTCTCCTGACTGCCAGGCCAGTGCCCTGCTCATTGGACCTCCCTGAGTGTCTAAAGTAGCACGCTCACTGCTTCACACTGCAGGGGATTCTTTAAGGGCCGCTGCACTGGTGCCGCTCTCCGTTTCTCTTTGTTACAGGTACCAGTGGGTCTCTTACACGTACCCCGGGGGGTTCGCAGAGGTCTTCCACGGGGTAGGTCAACTCATCTAGATCAGTGTTTCTCAACTTGCAGGTCGCGACTCCTGGGGGGTGTCGCAGGATGGGTTTGCGGGGGAGGGGAGGAGTCACAAGTACAGGGCCGACATTAGGAGGTGGCAAGCAGGGCAGCTGCCCAGGGAACCACGCCACAGGGGGTCCCACAAAGCTAAGTTACATGCTTCAGCCCCGGGAGGTGGGGCTCAGGCTTTACACGCCTGAAAGGGCTACAGCAGTCAGGAAAGGTTGAGAACCACTGCCTCACACCACATGGTTGGAGAGGTGGTGGGGCTGGTGCATTTATTACAATGGACTATAGAATGTCTGATTTAAACTACTCATGAAGGTGTTGTATAGAACACAAGGACATCACGTGTGTACTACAGTATATTGCTGACAGCCATATTCATACATAATGTACCACGACTGCCATTAAACTCTGCACACATCACATTGCTGCAGCGTCTCCCTATTTTGGGGAATGCTACAGTCATGTTAATGGCTTGCAGAGCCATTCACTTTAGGCTCATGTCATCTGGGCACAGTGGAGAAAATTGTTTTTGGAGGGTTGGAGACCAGAATTGTTTTGGAAGGAAAACAGAGCTTTAAAAATTAAAGCAAAAACCCTTTCCCCAACCTGCAGATTGTGTTTTATATAATGCCTTCAAATGAGAGAGGCCTGGCGGGGGGGTGTGAGGATAAAGTACTCAGCCAAGGAAACAGACCATACCCATGCCAGACCGATTGTCTCTTGCAATCAACAGAAGCAGCTGAATTCCTTTAGTATCTGGCTGGGATCGCTGAGGTATCTGCATGAATGCAGGACGGAAATGGAGCCCGAGCCTGTTGGCTCTAGACACAGCTGATGTACTTGTTGGGGCATGATCCCCCAGCATGCCCATAACACGTGTGTCTACACACCCAAGTGCTGCCAAGGGCACATACCGTTTGGATTAGGCTTGCTTCAGGCACATCCGGCAGCACCTCTGCCGTTCCACTACATACCGCAGTGGAGCCAGGGTGGACAGGGATCCCTGGTATAATTAGCCCTGATGGTGGAAGTAGTGCTCCAAATGCCATGCCGGGTGGCACAAGTCACTGCTTAAATGGCCCATCTAATCTATCCCCTGCAATCCGCTGCACGGGACAGGGTGGATGCTTCGCGGCTACGAGGCTCCCACGATGGCGTGAGATGCTGCATTCTGCTCCCAACAGGGCCACCAGCCTGAGGTCAGCTGTTCACAATCGAATCAAGCACAAAAATCAAATAGACTTGTGCGGAAATGGCTGCTGTTCCCCCCCGCCCTGCCATCACCGGAGTTATGTGGGTCACGGCAAAGAACTCATCCAGCAAAAGAACCAGTGTCTGAATGAAACAATTCCAGCACGCACAGTTCTGCGGCAGGAATGGGAGGTGAACGACCCCAGGCCAAAAAGAAGGTACTTTGAAAACGTTTGCTAGTTGGCCCCGCAAACCTGACTGCCCCTCTTCTGAGCCCGGATCCCACCTACACCCTATTTTAGCCGGGCTCAAGCTTTACTAGCCCAGAGAAAGTCGCAGTCCTAGATACACGTCATATGTCACCTGACCGCGAGAGGTTAACCCTGGCATTTCGGGGTCAGATTTTTTACAGCAGGAAGGGCGGATTTTTAAGCTGATGACCCCCAGCAGCTGAGTGCAGGGAGGAGGCGGCACAGGAATGAATGTTGCACTGAGTGATCAACCCCTTCACTGTTCTCTCAAATCTAATTTGCACCTTGACACACAAGCCATGAAACCGACTCAAGAACCAAAAGGAACGGTTGCCAGAAAGGTGACAGGAACAGCTGGGAGGGAGAGGTGTTAAATGACAACCTCCGGGGTTACTGTGTATATAAATGTGAACTGCAGAGAGAAAATATATGCATTGCTTCCAGCTGCTCCAGATCAGAAGTGAAAGCAGTGTGCAGATCTGCTTTTACACTCACTTAATTCCTCTGAGCTGGCTGGGGATGGAGTGGGGAGGTCGAGTTTACACTGCAGAGGGCCGGGAAGTGACATGTTTTAATTTATGAGCCAGCCTGACATATACAAAGCGTTTTTATTTCCCTGTAAAACACCTGGATTTGCACTTTGCTTCAATCAAAGTTCAGATCCATGCTGCAAATGCTGGGATTTAATGGGCAAACGTAGGGGTGTTTGTGGAAGTCCCGTCACTAGGGGGAAAGTCTAGTGTGAGGAACAGCCTGAAAGTCAGCCATGACCTTGGACAAGAGACTTAGAATCATAGAGTTCAAGGCCAGAAGTGGCCACCAGATAATGCAGTCTGACTTCCTGTATATCATAGGCCACCAACACCACCCAGCATCTGGCCACTAAACCCCGGGCCTCTCTGACCCTGCGCAAGGGCCACACGGCTTCTCTGACAATGCTGGGCACGGACTCCGATTAGAAGCGCATGGGGGTTTTCTCGGCAGCCTTCTCTAAGCTCAGTGGGCCGGGCTGCCTGCCTGGTGCTCGGGAGGGGCGCTGTGCCATGAGCTCTAGAGAGGAAGCCGGCCTGGGGGCGATGAGGCTTTTCACTCACCGGGGGCACTCCTGCTGACATCGCTGTCACACTCCTCCGCCAGCAGGTCATTCTGGCAGCTCTCGGTAGCACTCGGGCCTCCCCCGCGCTCGCTGCCCAGGCTGCTGCGGCTCTCCGAGAAGGCGCTGGAGTGGGTGCTCCCGCTGGGCATTCTGGGGGAGTCGCTGCCAGCCGCTGTAGAGACACAGGGGAGCGGTTTGCTGCAGGGCTGTCTCAGTCTGGGGAAGCTGCTGGGGTTTATGGGTGTGGAAGGGGCTGGGTTGCCGGCCCTAGACATCCACAGAGCAGACACGAGGCCAGCTTCCCACACCCTGCCCTGCCAGCATGCCTCCCCCTGACCCGAGCAGGGCCCATCTCCAGCTCAGTCTCCCTCTGTTGTATTTGCTGGCGCCAGACCTGCCCTGGCCCGGCATGATACGCTGCCCCTCAACAGGCAGGCACGCACCCAGCTTCAGGGGTGGAGAGGCCAACCCCAAAGCAGTGCCATTGTTTTAACGTGAGACCATACATTTGCAATGCACTCCCACATGTGGGTGGGGGATGAGAGCTGGCAGGAGGCTGGTCCCTTTAGCAAACCAGCGACCTCACGGTGGGATGACCCTTCCCGTCGCCAGTCCTGCCGAGCCATCCTGTCTCCCGTTATTATTAATTAACCACTCTAGTTCAGTCATGCTCGAGGGCCTCAGTTGGGCTCACTGCTGTGCCATGCACTCTGCAAACACACATGATGAAGACTCTATCCTTCCCCGAGCAGGCTCTCAACCTCTGCACTAGCCCATAATTCCTGGGGATAGCCAGACCCTCAGCTGACGGAAAGTGAGGCCAGTAGAACGACGCCAATTTACAGCAGCTGAGCAGCTGGTCCAAAGTGCACAGTAACAATTGTCACCCTACGCTACATTTCCAATACCCATTTTCATGCCCACATGCAGGGGTAACAGCCGATTCCTCACCTGATTCCGCATGATGCTTCCCGATCTTCAAGCCCTTGGGCCCCCCAGACAAGGACTTGTCATCCAGGCTCGAGGAGCTGAATTCTGAGTCGCTCTCGCTGTCGCTAGAAACCACTGCAAGAGACAGAGAGGGAGGGGAGTCAGACCATTCCCAACGTTCACAGTCCTTACTGCAGAGGGCCAGATGGAGCCAAAAGACAACACAGGACATAACGACTTGAGGGCTTTGTCTACACTAGCACGTCTGTCAGTAACACTTTTGTCGGTCAGGATGTGACAATACCACAAAAGCGCCGGTGAGGACAGTGCTACGGCAGCGGGAGATGCTCTCCTGCTGACCTAGCCACCGCCACTCGTTAGGGGTGGTTTAATTATGCCGGCGGGAGAGCTCTCTCCTGCCGGCACAGGGCAGCTACACAGGAGACCTTACAGTGGCGTAGCTGCAGCAGTACAGCTGTGCCGCTGTAAGGTCTGTAGTGTACACACAGCTGAAGACTGTTCCTCCTCCATGGTGCGATTCCCCTGTAGCTCCCACGTAGCTATTCACACTTGGTTGGGCTTTCCTTTCTAGAGGGGTTTTACGGTTCAGAGCCGCGTGTTACAGACTCAGTTCAAGTACTGGCCCGGTCACTTCGCACTCCCCCCGCCCCTGGTTTGTGGCACGGCCTCACAGATTACATACAGGGCCACGCGGCCACAGCCTGTCCTCATGCTGACCCGCACTGAACACCACAAGCAGCTGCCCTGATTTCAATGGAGTGAAGTGCCACTCTGGATCACAGTGTGGGCCACGGTTATTATTTGTGGCGTGCTGTGTACATGAACAGCGATGAAAGTGCTGCATAAGCACCCAAGGAGGCGGCACAGTCCAGCAGGCAGGGTGGTGACCAGGCTAGGGAGGCAGGAGGGATGGTTCTAAGTCCCACTGACTTGCTTCTGTGAGAACCTTCCTCTTTCAGTGCCCCAGATCCCCGGGGGTGAAGTGGGGACGA
This sequence comes from Chrysemys picta bellii, assembly GCF_011386835.1. Classification (NCBI taxonomy): domain Eukaryota; kingdom Metazoa; phylum Chordata; order Testudines; family Emydidae; genus Chrysemys; species Chrysemys picta. The sequence continues at coordinate 4,407,612 of NC_088809.1, read as the reverse complement.
TGATACCAAGGACTCGTCTGCACATGGAGCTGTTCCTGAATGACTCTGGGTGTGGACACTCTTATTCCAGAATAGGAGAGTCCACGTAGGGAGCTATTCTGGAACGGCTGCAGTGCTTTAAATTCACACCCTACCTCCATTCGAGTTAGCGTCAACATGTAGACAAGCCCTAACTCTCCTTTGTGAATCTATGATGAAAAGTGCCAGTTAAATCCTCTGTATTACAGTGTCAATCACATTCACTTCTATTCTATACAGGGTTTCCCATGCTCTTCACCGCAGTATCCGATCTGAGCACAATCCAGTCATGCATTAAGCCACCTTAATCTAGCACATACCGCCTGTTCTCTGATCCTCCCCCAGAAGGAGAATTGTGTGCAGAGGAGTGTCTTGTTTTGGCAGGGGGTGTTTGGTTGGTTGGCTGAACATAAATATACCTGTTGCTATGTGTTTATATCAGAGAAGGCAACGTCAAAGAAATGCACCTTGAACTTGGGAGTGGAAAGTGGGGAGGTTTGGGATGGTCCTTCGTTCCATCGGCTCAGCACACCCCCAGATAAGGTTCTGTCTCCTGCACCAATGAGCATCACCCTTATTGTTCAGAGTTCCACTGGGCCAGAGGAGCACAGCTGTCGACCGCAGTTTTCATCCCAGAGCTTTAGATGACCTTTTAGATGTCCTGAGTGCGCCAGGGAGCTCCTTGAAGAGAAGGCCCAAGACCCTGACCTTAATTTGATAGTGTGTGGGAAGCCAGCGTAGAGAGCGGAAGACAGGTCTGGCACATTCCTAGTAGCCCGTGGTGCTGGGGAAACACGCCGCAGCTTTCTGCACTGGTTGGGGTTTTCTAAGTGCTGATGGCTTTGTACCAGGTATATCACATTGCCGTAGTCCAGCCAAGTAGTGACAACAACGTGAAGCACAGAGGCCTGGTGTGGGTCACCGGGATGGGATGGTGTTTCCTAGGCAGGCAGAGATGTTACAAAGCATTACTCACGGATGCCAGGATGTGAGAGCTCAGCATCAGGGAGGAATCCAAGAGCACTCCTAGACTACACACTGAACTGACCAATTGTGCGTGTGTATCTTCAACCAGTTGAGACTGCTCCATGGCTGCACGTTCTTCAAAACGCTTCCCTCTGCTTGCCATCCTTCCTGGCTCACACCAGCCCAGAGACTTTGGGATGGATTTGTCTCCTGGACTGGTTGGGTGGCTTTTGCTCATTTGATTCAGGCAAGTATATCTGCAGCCCAATAACCATCGTCTCATTCTCAAATATGGTTCAAAATCCTTGTGGCAAGTGTGAAGTTAGCTCGTCTCAGCCTTAAGAGAGTCAAAGTGACAAGCTGAAACATCCCCATAAAGAAAACACTCTTTGGTATTTATTGATAAACTTTTCTATCACTATAATACCTGAGCATCTTGCCAAACATGCAGGGAGTCACCCCTGCGAGGTAAGAAATTACCATTATCCTCAGGGCAAGGCGGGAAAACGGCGGCACACAGATTAAGTAACTGGCCCAAGATCGCCCAAGAAATTGGTGGCAGAATCCAGGGCTGCCGTGTCCCAGTCCCTCAACGCCGGTACCAGCAAGGTGACTACAGAACTCCAGTACAAGGAACTGGGCACAAGTTATGTGTCCAGCCTAAGGAAGAACATTTATTAACAAGCCACAGATGTAGGGCCCGGGGTCTCACGAGGGGTCAAGTGCCTTTGAAATCAATGGGAGGTAAGGGTGCTCTGGGCTTTGCTGGATTAGGCTCTTGGGGTAAGCTAGCTACGCACGGACAGTGGGGGTGAGAGAGAGCAATGCCCAGACAGGTCCCCCAGCTCCGCCTGCCCCTCACCAGAAACCCGAGTGAGCCCCGAAAACGAAGCTTACAGTGGGTGGCTTTCAGCCCTGTGCCGAGAACCAGCACTACATCTATGCAGTAGTTCAATCCCACGGATGGGCCCACAGCCTGACCCTCTGTGCAGGGGAGAATTTCACCCCAACCCCCATCCCCGCACAAGGAAAAGTTCAGCTGTCCGCAGGGTACAGAAAGGACTGAATATATCATGTAGGGTAAATGGGTCCCCTCAGGAGAGTCCTTCCTCCCCCCAGGTCTTTGCAGGGAGAAGCTTGACTTGCTGCCAAACTGTGCATTGTCATTATTCTCCAGATCAAGAAAGGACATCGTTGCCCATTGCAGAGAGGAAGAAGAGCCCAGTGGTCAGGGTGCTAGTTTGGGATTCAATTCCCTGCTCTGCCACTGACTCCCTCTATCACCTCGGGCAAGTCACGTAGTCTGTCTGGGCCACAGTTCCCCACCTGTACAATGGAGAAAGTGGAAATGCCCTGCCTCACTGGGGTATTGGAAGGATAAGTGCTTCAGAGACTGTGAGATGCTCACATACTATGGAAATGGAAGATATAAAGTACCTAAGACAGGGCTGTCACTTTTCACCAGCACTCAGATTAACACACGTGCTTTGCAAAGCTACATACTGATTTACATTGTACTGGACAGAGGCAGGACAAGGGCTAGTATATTTCCCCGCAGGCAGGCAGGCTGTTGAACTGTTCCACCAAGGTCCTCTGTGAGCGTTATCGCGTGCAGGCAGCTCGCTGTAGGACATGAAATTTTTTTTACTACAAAAATGTTAATATCTCAAATAAAGCATTTCTTGAGTTATCATCTCCGAGTATATTAAACCTGGCTGCTGGCATTATTGGAAGGCTATAGAAATTGACCTCGCTGCCAGCTATCTTCACAGGGCAATCTTGATCAGAACGGCTCTGCGGAGCTGAAGAGGGAGTGCGGCCCGCCAGCCAATTTTCTCATTCCAATCAGTTTGTTCCTCAATGGCAGCAACTCTTATTGTGTTTACGATTCACCCTCCCGGACTGGCCCAGCCTTCAGCTGTCGGTCGCACCTCTCATCGGCTTTAATAAATTCTGCTGAGAAAGGAGCCAAACGTAGCGGAGACCATAACTGCATTACAAATGGGAATGTACCAGCAGGGATGGATCTTCTGGCCAAGAGCCTTAAAACAAGGGGGTTTATTTTGTTAAGAAAAGTCATTACCTTTCCCAAGAATCAAGCAGGGATGAAAAATCGCAGGCCTGTCGCTATAAACCACAGGCCTCGGCTAATTGTCCATTCTGATTCTATTGCCTCCAGCTGGGAGTTTCAAATGAGCCCATGGGATTTAGGCACGTAGTTCCCACGGACAGTCACCTAACTCCCTCAGGCACCCCACCCTCCAGGTCCTCCTGCTTGATTTTTATAATCACAGAAACGTTGGGCTGGAAGGGACCTTGAGAGGCCACCTAGTCCAGCCGTCTGAGCTGAAGCAGAACCAAATAACCTGTGACAGGTGTTAGTCCAACCTGTTCTTAAAAACCTCCAATGAGGGGATTCTTCAACCTCTCTTGGAAGCCAGTTCCAGAGCTTAAATACCCTTCCAGTTAGGAAGCTTATCCTAATACGTAGCTTAAATCCCCTCCCCTTTGCTGAAAAGTGAGTGGACCCTTTGTTTAGATTAACAAATATTTCCATCTCTGCTCCTGCCTCCTAGAGCCACTTAAAAAGAAAGGTGGGGGGGAGAGGGGTTATTTGGGAGACGTCTCCTTTACATCATCCACTATGAAGAGGTGACTGCTGAGGTGGGCCCACCGATGAATCAAGACGAGATGGTTTTATCTTGCAACCCTGTTTGGCTTTAAATGGGCCAGAGAGGGATGGCTTGGGATGAGACAGATATTAATGATTGCAAGGCACCACTGATGGCAGGAGCAGCCCACTCTGCTCTGGCTTCCACTGCTGCTGTTAGTGCAGATATTACCCATCGTGCTGATGTTTCTTTTTAAAAGTAATTTTTCTCCCAAGTCTGCTTGGCTTGTTGCTGGAGCATTGCGGAGCCCAGACAACATAAATCTGGCGCTCAAGCAGATGCTGATATATCACTAGGAGTCTTCGGGGTGGCTGTATTTTCAGAGATTGTGATATCTATCTTTGTCCTTCATCATCTCGTTCAGACTGAGATTTACTGCTGTGTTTTTAAGCAATCCTTTAGATTTGGCCTCTGCTGCCTTTCAAATGAGAATGGACACCCAGCTCCTAATCTGCTTTTGGTAATTAAAGATCTCCATCAGTGTTCCATCTAGCAGCCTCTGCCATCTCCCACGCTCCTCTCTCTCTCCTCTCCACCGCCAGGATCTTGGGGTTCGTAGCCTGCTCCCTGAGCAGAGCTGGGTCAGTTTCACTGAGGTGGTTCAGAACCCTATGACCAATCATGAAACCAACAAGAGCCACATGCATTTCAGATGCTTAGGAAATCTGTGAACACTAGAGCTGTAGCTCCCAGAACTAGCATCTCCCCTACTGCCCTCTGATCGGCAGGTGCTGTCTTCTGGCTTCCAGAGAAAGTTTCTAAGCCCTGACAATAAACACCTATCCCCCAACTCTGGGACCTCCAATTTTTCCCCCTTCAGTAAATGCCGCTCATGCAGAAGCCTGAGTAGCCAGAAGGCCCTTGTAGCATGCACTGAAACCCAACAAATCCTGGCTTCGCCACCCCAACAGGGGAACCATACTGCAGAGTGGAGCCGCCTCTGCTGAGAATCCAGTTCTAAGTGTCAGTAAAATCTTGCAGGTGCGCCATGGCCACAAGCTCTGGGATGAAGGCCGTGGTGAACAACTTCACTCCTCTGGCACAATGGAACTCTCTACAAAGAAGGGTGAAGCTCATCTGCATGGGAGACACGGCATTCTCAGGGGTGGCCTGGGGATGGAGCAATTAACTTCTCCAGGAACTAAAGACCATCCCAAACATCCCCGCCTCCCGTTCCAGTCGCCAGACACAATTCTTTGACTTGCTGTCTCTGACATTAACACATGTATTTTTTAGAAAACAAAACCTAAAACTCTACTGCACTGGATACGCCCCTCCCCCAGAGAAAGGATGAGAGAACGAACACATGACAGATGTTGATCACCTTGCTGAATGCCTGACTGGAAGTGCTCAGATACAGGAAAGTGGTATAAGAACCTATACAGAAGAGAATACATAATACCCCACAGCTAGGAACTGTTGCTTCAACATGCTTGTGAAGCATGTGATGTTCCATACACTCCTAGCAAGTTGTCTACATGGAGGATAATAGCCTACTACTGCTGCCGGGTCATGGAGTTACTCCTTTAACTTCAGTGATAGAGATGCGTGCTGTGGTGCTTTACAGTCCTGAGTTCAGATGCTGCTCCTGATCCCAGCAGGTGGGCTTTACATTATCAAGAGCATCCGAGCTGGTTTTAGGTGTTGAGGGTGTAGCAGGGATACCAATACTTCAGGACCAGATTACGTCTTAGGCCAAGTCTATACTCAAAAGTTAAGTTGACCCAGCTACGTTGCTCAAGGGTCTGAAAAATCCACACCCCTGAGTGATGTAGTTAAGCCGACCTAGCGCTGTCTACACCAAGGGTTTCTTAAACTTCATTGCACCATGACCTCCTTCTGACAACAAAAAATACTACATGACCCAGGAAGGGGGACCAAAGCCCCGCCGCCCTGGGTAGTAGGGCTCAGACTTTGGCTTCAGCTCCATGCCCCAGCAAGTCTAATGCCAGCCCTGGCAACCCCATTAAAATGGGGTCCCGACCCACACTTTGAGAACCACTGGTCTACACCAAGGGTTTGGTTGACGGAAGCTGGATTACCTGCACTGATAGGAAAACCCCTCCCATCGCTGTAGTGAGTGTCTACACTGATGCACTGCAGCATTTCAAGCGTACACTAGCCCTCGCTCTGTCTGCATAGTTCTAAAGCAGGAGTAGGGTCTGGTGAGCGCACATTCGTGTCTGCCCAGAGAGACAGAATTTTGAAAACTTAGGAGGTGAGAGTTTGAAATCCGTCCTCCCCTAGGATTTACTTGTAACTGAACACAAAGCCAAAACTGGCTTTATGTCTCAATGAGGCAAAGGCAATTCTCTCTTTTTACGGTCCACCAAAGGCCTGTTCTAAGTGCTTGTCATGTCCCATTTTCCAAAAATACTCGTGTGGGGATCCATGACAAACCTCCCACCCAAGGAAGGCGAGAGCCTTCCCCGTGAGCGCTGGGTAGAGCCCTGGCAGATGCAGAGTGCTGCTAGCTGGTTTTCCTTTGATAATTGGTTGTGGCTCATGTTGACGCATGAAAACAGTTGAGTGCAGGCAAAGCTACTCGGCTGTAACGTGACAAAATGTAAAAGGCCTGGATGAAGCCTTCGCAGCAGGACAGGAGAGGAGAGTCACCACTGGCTTCAGAAACGCTGCAAACAGCAATAAGTCAGCCGAGGTAATCCCTGGGCTAGAACTCCAAGATTGCCTGTAAAGAGCAAGGGCTGGGGCCAAGCAAGGCAGCGGAGAGGTGTCACAAGGCACGGATGCTCAACGTCTGGAAATCAATTTACAAAGGAACAGCAGCCCAGCCCAACAGATAAGGCAACGAAGAGGGACTCTGGTTCCACTCCCAGCTCTGCTGTGCGACCTTGGGCAAGTTACCTGGGCGAGTTCTCTGTGGTTCTATTCCCCCTTCCACCCTGTGTCTGTCTTGTCTAGACTGTGAGCCTATCAGAATGGGGCCCAGATCTCAGCTGTGCGGGGTCTCTAGGTGCCAACATAATAAACCCGACAGCTTCTGTTGCTGTCTAATGATCTGAAAGACTGACTCCTACCCACACTCTCCTAGGCACCGGGAAATCTGAATTTGGGGTGAAGAAAGAGAAATCAGGAGGGATTTTGAGGTTGGAGAACCCAGATAGACATTTATGCCCCTTCCCTTCGATAGCCCTGTGAATAAGCTCGTATTAATGATAATACCTGACACTTGGATAACACCTGTCACCAGAAGATCTTAGAGTGCTTTCTTTACAGACATTAAGTAACTAAGACAACACATTGTTAAAAAGGGATAAATATAGGGATTAGTTCTCCTGCAACCTTGTCTGGAGCGGAACACAGTGGCTCTTTTAACAGCTCATAGCAACACTACACAACAGGTCAGGAGATGAAGAAGAATACTGTAGTCTAATTAAAACTGCAGGAGGCTTTTAGGTAGAATCATAGAATATCAGGGTTGGAAGGGACCTCAGGAGGTCATCTAGTCCAACCCCCTGCTCAAAGCAGGGCCAATCCCCAGACAGATTTTTGCCCCAGATCCCTATAATGGCCCCCTCAAGGACTGAACTCACAACCCTGGGTTTAGAAGGCCAATACTCAAGCCACTGAGCTATCCCTGGTAGACAGATCAGAAGCCAGTTGAAATTTGGCAAAGACAGCAGAGTCAACACCATTACTCTTAAGAAAAAGCAGCAGACAACAGGTGATCCGGACCTTGGCTTTCTGTCTCCTGGGCGCTGCCAGAGGCCCAGGGCCCTCTGAGCCCACGGTGAAATCTGACTGAGTGGGAAGAACAGAATGTCTCCTGCTGATTCATCAGTACCAGGCCACTCCCGGATGCTTTCTCAAGCAAGTGCTGACCCAGCAGGCCCTGCTTGGCCTGGGAGGACAGGACAAGGTTTTCTAGCCTCAGAGAGATAAATCAGACAAATCCCTGACTGCTTTTGTACCCTCTTGCCTGCAACGGGAATGGTCTTACCAAGCGAATCCTTCACAGTGGGGGTGGGCACCAAGTCCCATGCATTCGAGCTGTGTTTACCAGTCGAGCTGAGTGTTGACATCACGTTTTTAAAGAGCACTTTCTGAGCTCTCTCTCCTGGAGCAATCAGCCCCAGGTACTGTGGGGGAGGAGAAGTGTCTAACAACAACAACTCCCCACCCCCCCCAAAAAAAAAAATCAGAGAAAAGAGCTGCTAAGCTCACACTCACAGGAAAAGACCAATTACAAACTGCAAGCGCCATTGGGGGCAGCCCTGACGAGTCACGCATTCAGGGGTGCAGGGCCATGCAAGGTGCCCTGTGCCATTGTTAGACCCCAGGTTTCTTTGTGCACAGTGCAGCTATGGTGCTGCAACCGCAAAGGGCAGGAGGGATGTTTTCTTTGGAAAGAGGCAAAGGTGGCAGGCACTGGAGACGGAGGCAGGGAGGCTGATCTTGGGGCTAAGTCAATCTAAGGCACTTCCATGGCCCTCCCACTCATGAATGGATTTCTCCTCACAGCCCCTCTGCGAGGCAGGGCAGGGCTCTTATCACCATTTCACAAAGGCATGGAGAGGCTAAGTGACTTTCCCAAGGTCACACAGCATGTCTGTGCCAGAGCAGGGAACTGACCCTGGGTCCCAGGCTAGTGCCCTAATCACCGAATCAGGCCTCTGGAGATCGATGTTCTACTCCCAACTCCCCCATAGGGCCTTAGGAAGCCAATTGAGCTCTGTGCCACAGACCCTGGGTACTACAGAGATGGAGGCCATATCAGTACCTGGGCGGGGAGGGGACAAGAAGAGGTGGGATGAAAGGAGGGTCCACGTAGAGGGTTTGACGGGGGGATGGCAAAAGAGTGGTGTGGTGGCTGAGGGGGAAAAGGGATGTCCTGGGGGAGTTAAGTCCTGTCGATAATAAATGATTTTTAGCTCTTTAATTGAGCATAACATGCATTAACTGAATGCCACAACCTGGGGATAGAATTCCTGCACAAAGATGCTGCAGGACCCTAAGCTGTATTGTCCTGCGCCCCACAGCTGCTCTCTGTGCCGCCCGCAGAATGACTGACACCTCAGCACATCCCCTGGCAACAGGACTTGTGCCCATTGTTAGAAGAGACAAGAGCTGGACAACACGGCTGTGTGAAATTGTGATACCAGCGATGCCACTGCTTAGGGACCAGACCAGACCCCTTGGGGTCAGGGGGAATCCTTTAATTCTTCTGCAGGATTCAAAGGTGCCTGAAGAAAGTGTCTGCTATTAATTTGGCACCTCTCCTCTAACTGCCCAGGTCCCTCCTGTCCTACTGCAAACACCCAAATGCTCCAACATAGCTAGCAGAGCTGTCCTCGAGGACAGGAAACGTGACTGCCATTCTCATGGGGACAATACATATTTGTGACTTAAATAATAGCAGAGTTCCCACGGCAACTGCTTGTTTATTACAGAAAGACTAAAGGCAATAGCAAATCCTGGTGACAGCAAGGGAGAATGGGTGCGTACAAAACTCTTGATTTTCTTTCACTAAGCACACTCGCAGGTGTCAGGCGGTGCAGTGACCAAGCATGTTTCGATGGCTTTGTGCCTCCCTCACCCCACCACCCCCTTCAGCTGAACGCCCCAAACAGGGGCCCATTTCTGGTTGGCTTTCTCCTCCTCACTCCAGGTCTTCATAGACGGGCACAGAACACAATATACACAGTTACCAGAACCCTACACAGATCCCTTACAGAGTTGGGGGGGGGGAGGAGGAATGGCATTTTAGTTAAGCTCCACCCATGATCCCAAACTCCACCCACTGGAGTAAGCTCCACTAACTGTCCCAAAACAGCTGCATACATCTGTTATGGGCAGCAAAGGCGTTAACGTGGCTTCAGGGTCATTGAAATGAGCTTAGGAGTAGCTTGCCCCTTTCTGAGCTGCTGTTTCAGAGGGCAGGACAAAGGGTCACATGCAGGGAAAGTTTCTTCACAGCCAGGAGGACTAGAATTATTTTTGTGTTAAAAGGAACATTTCAAGTCCTGGGGCCAGCAGAGAGGGGTGTTGGACGGACGTGTTCACAATTCAGCTGGGCTGTCACAGCTGGGAAACGTGGGTCACATGTAGCAATAATATTGCACATTTACACAGTGCCCTTTATCCCACGGTTCATACACCCAGCACTGCCGAAATGCAGCCAGCTCTGGGCCGAGGCTTAGCAGCTGATTGGCACTGAATGCAGAAGTTGGCCAAGGATATGTGGACAAACCCCATATCTTCTGAAACATGCCTATAACGCCCACATAGAGCAGCTGGACATGGGGTTTTAAACCCTTCCCTGAAAAGCTACACGCACAGCTAACAGGTCCACAGTGTTGGAATTCACACCAGTGGTTCCACCAAGCCTACGGATTTCATTTGTGATGCTTAAACCGTTGAGCCATCCCCTCGCCCCTCAGCAGTCACAGTGCAAGAACAAGTGACTGCTTCGGGATGGATCCCATTGACAGGCGGGAGCTTGCTCTATCTAGGTCCTTCTGTGGCCCCACTACTGTAGTATGTGAGCAGCTTGGTCTCTCCTGGATCTCCCTCAATGCCCCTGCGAGGCAGGGTAAAGCTACTATCCCTGTTTTACAGATGGAGAGCTGAGACGCAGAGAGACCGAGTGACTTGCTCCACATCACCCAGGGAGTCTGTGGAAGAGCTGGGAACTGAGCCCAGGTTTCCAGAGACCCCCTGGATCATCCTTCCCCTCGGATCAGCGCAGGGGACTCAAAAATCAGCCGACCGACCTAATCCCCGTGTGACGTTATTCAGCAGCCGCAGCAACTGCCTGGTGTGCTCTGCTGTAAGGGCCTGTACCTGAGTGCACAGCTAGACTCATCGATAGAGACCTTCCTTTGAGGTATGTAAAATACGATGTGACAAATGTTCACCTCAGTCTGACAGCCGGGGTGAGGAGCCCCTTCTGCGGGGATAGAACAGAGAGATTTCAGCTTCCAAACTTGCTGCCACACACACCTGAGCTGCTAAACTCCCCAGCTACAGGCAGCAGGTTAATTATGCTCCTGCTGCCAAGCGGGTTTTTCCTTTAATTCACCTTGATGCCAAGGCTTGATCCCACGTCTCCTGTGCTTTGCTTCAACTCTTTAAAAGCCTGGAGACCTGAGGTCACTGCGAAGCCTCACAAGAGGCATTTGTCTGCCTTAAGCCAACCATCTTCCCCTTACTGTCGCCCAAGGGAACAAAAAGCCCATTAGGAGCAGCCTCAGAAGTTAACCTCTCTGGTTTTGCTAGAGAGGGGCAGGTACGTTAATGTCATTATTCCTTTCTGAGCACATCTGCTCAATAGAGGTGGGATTTTATATGGCGGCCGTACTGGTCTTGTATGCCCTAGGCTTTGGAAGGTGTTGGCTAACACAGGTTAACAGCCAGGTAGTGATAAGACATGTGCCATTAACATGTTAAACTGGTCGAGTTTGCCAGACAACAGAAGGCAGTCTCTTATCAGTGAATGATCCCACTCATCTGCCTCCGACAGCGAGCTCTCCTGCCTGTTATAAATGCAACGCGCACACCACACGTACAGAGCAGCCACGCCCCGTCTGGCCTCCCTCACAGTCCTGTAATCAATCGTTATTAGCAATGATTGCGGGGGGCGGGCTGAGATGAGCAGTGCTTTGCCTTGCACACACTAATAACCCCTGTGGGAGATGGGGCAGTATCGTTATCCCCTAGCTACAGGGGGGAAACTGAGGCACGGAGCTTGGGGAAAGGATTTGAGTCACACACTGAGCGAGTGGCAGAAACCAAGAGCTCCCAGTTCCGTGTGCTAATCACTAGGAAACACGCACTGCTGCAGACCATACCGTGCAAGTTAAAGGAACGGAGTCCCCATCACCCTCCTTTCCTTCACAGGTCACGCTGACCCCAGTCCACAACAATCCAGAGCAGGACTGGCCTGCAACAAAAACCTCTCCTTTACTACAGGCACAGGTCAGCCAAATCCCACCACAGCCCAGCTGGCCCAGTCTCTGGATTTAGCCCTAAAACCCTGGAAAATGCAGGAATCCAGCTCAGCCGCTGTGCACAATGACTCCAAGATCTCTTTCTTGAGTGGTAACAGCTAATTTAGACCCCATCATTTCATATGTATAGTTGGGATTATGTTTTCCAATGTGCATTACTTTGCATTTACCAACATTGAATTTCATCTGCCATTTTGATGCCCAGTCACTCCGTTTTGAGAGATCCTTTTGTAGCTCTTTGCAGTGTGCTTGGGACATAACTATCTTTAGTAGTTTTGTATCATCTGAAAATTTTGCCACCTCACTGTTTATCCCTTTTCCCAGATTATTTATGAATATGTTGATAGGACTGATCCCAGAATAGACCTCTGGGGGACACCACTATTTACCTCTCTCCATTCTGAAAACTGACCATCTATACCTATCCTTTTTGTTTCCTATCTTTTAACCAGTTACCAATCCATGAGAGCATCTTCCCTCTTATCCCACGGCAGCTTACTTTGCGTAAGAGCCTTTGGTGAGGGACCTTGTCAAAGGCTTTCTGAAAATCTAAGTACACTATATCCACTGGATCCCCTTGGTCCACGTGCTTGTTGACCCCCTCAAAGAATTCTTGTAGATTGGTGAGGCATGATTTCCCTTTACTAAAACCATGTTGACTCTTCCTCAACAAATTATGTTCATCTATATGTCTGACAATATTGTTCTTTATTATAGTTTCAACCAGTTTCCCCAGTACTGAAGTCAGGCTTACCGGCCCATAATTGCCAGGATCACCTCTGGAGCCCTTTTTAAAAATTGGCGTCACCTTAGCTATCCTCCAGTCATCTGGCACAGAAGCTGATTTAAATGATAGGTTACAGACGACAGTTAGTAATTCTGCAGTTTCACTTTTGAGTTCCTTCAGAACTCTTGGGTGATACCAATGGGACGCCTCAGCCCCACTGCACCTGACTCACTCCCAGTCCTCCCGAGTCAGGAAAACGCAGGGAAGAAATTAATGACCGACCTCTCCCTCTGGCCCAGGTGTAGGAGCGGTTTGTCCCGACGCCCTTCACTTCTTGCACATCTGGCTCAGCTTGTCGAGGCCGCAGACGCAGTTCGTTGGCTTTGGTGGTTTTCAAAGGCATGATGTACTTAGGCAGTCCTTTGTAGAACCATGCGCCGGACCTCTTCCAAACCTGTTCAGAGACAGAGACGTGTTTACCCATAGGCCAGTGCATGTTTCTGGCAGGAGCATGTGGGCTCAGAGACTGCCCCATTGACTGTGCTAGGCCAGCATGCTTTGGCTGGCTAGCCCCCACCCAACTGAGACCTGCAGTGACAGAGTAACACCAGTTCCCTGGAGCAAATTATTGTGTGAACATCAGGACATCCCTGTGGGGATAACACTCATCACTGCTAGAGCGACATTTCTCTCCCCAGGCCCTCCTCTGAAGCTCCATCTCTCTCCTCCTAAGATAGACACAAAAGGAAGGAGAGTTCAAAGAGCTCCTCTGGAGCAGACCCAGCATGCTTTGCAAAGATCGCCAGCCAGACCCACTGCAAGAACCCGGTGACCCCCGGGGTGCTCTCTGCAATGGACAACCTCCCCCACATGGCAGCAACAGATTATCAGCGATTTCAATAAGCCAGATAAATTCAAATTAGAAATAGGGCACAACTTTATAACAGCAAGGTCAGGTTAGCTGATTAGCTAGTGCAACCAGCTAGCAGGGGAAGCAGTGGATTCTCTGTCTCTTGAGGTCTTCAAATCATGGTGGGATGCCTTCCTGGGACATGTGCTTTATTCAAATGTCTCCAGAATTAACAGGATTAAATCCTATGCCCAAAATTTATACCCCCTGAGCTCTCTTCCCACCAAGACAGGAGTAGGACAAACTGCTACCTGTCAGGTGGGGCCAACTTTCTTTCCAACAAACCTCCCGTCCCTTCGCCCCATCTCTACTTGCTCTTCCTTGCAGCTAAGTATAACACATGGAAGCCCCTACCAGTCCCTAGTCTGGGATATCCCCTAGCTGTACACATGCTCTCACTACATAGTCTACTGGTTCCTTGTGGCCTTAAAAAAAATCTATGACAAGACACAAACCTCCTGCAGCAAACAGATCTGAAAGAGCACGCTCAGCTCAAACGAGCAAGTTCCATTAGCTTCCAACACAGCTACTCATGCGTAGGGTGACTCGACAGCAAGTGTGAAAAATTGGGATGGGGCAGGGGGTAATAGGAGCCTATATAAGAAAAAGATCCAAAAATCAGGACTGTCCCTATAAAATCAGGACATCTGGTCACCCTACTCATGCGCTTAAAGTTGTAAATGGGCCAAAGACTGTTGCTGCATCAGGACCGCTTTGCTTTTGAGAGTCCTAAGGGGCAATGCTAAACTAACCCCAAAATAAAATAGATGTGACCTACCCCCCTTTGCCGTGGGGATTAGGAAATAGAGGGAGTAGAATCCCCTTGCCCCATAGCTCCTGGGTAACCTCCTCTACTGCTCCCATGGGGAGGAGTACCTGCACCTCCTGGATAAGGAGTTGCTTGTGAAAAGGGTCCCTGAAGAGGGACGAGGAAGGTGGTGTTGAATGGAGGGGAGGAGCAGAATTGGAGAGAATATCCCACTTCTACTGTGCGAAGAACCCAGCGGTCCGATGTTATTTGGGAATCAAGCACGGTAGAAGTGGAATAGACGATTCATAAAACAAGGGGAAAGGCTCTGGTGTCGTGGTGGGTGCGCCGACCTCGGCCCTGCCCAGACGGGGGATTGGGAGAACTACAACTAAACAAACTATGCTATGAAAAGAACACTAAGGGAAGCACTTGCTAGGCAAGCGATCACCATTCCAACGGCCATCACAGGCGGTAAGAAGGAACTGAGGAGGGGTCGGGTTGGCAGGGGCATATATACAGTGCCATGAAGGCACCACTTCAGGGGGCTCCACAGCCGACCCGACCCAACGGGAGCTGCTAAGGGAAAACTTTCCAACGACTGTGCACACAGCCCGCGCACACCTAACTGGAATCGATATGAGCAATCACTCGAAGAAGAACTTGAAAATACAAGCACAAAGAGAAGAAAGCTCAGCCAATTCAAATGTGCAGCAGGCATGGAAAGGGCAGTAACTTGTAATATCTCTAATTTAGTTTTTAATGCCATCACTGTGATGAAGCAACCATGTTAAACATATTTAACATAAAGCATGGGGATGCGGCGGAGGTGAGCAGCAGTGAAGAAGAATAAATACCGGAAAATGCAATTTCATTTGAGCCTCCCAGCACACGGAATAATGAACTAACGAGACACGTCCAAGAATAAGTGAATATATTACAACAGATCAAATCCTTAAATATTGCATGCAGAATGTGAATCTTCCAGTTCTGCTTGGAGCTGGCGCAGCTGACGGAGGAAATAGCCGTACTTGGTGGTTCTTACTGAACTTTTCACCCGGCGTTCTCAAAGCACTTTGGAAATGTGGGTCTCAATACAAACAGAGGTGCAATGGTGAGCACACTTAACTGCACCACGGATTCTGCAACTTGCATTTTTACAGCAGGGCATAATCAAACAATGCTTGAAATGCTCAATGATAACAGTGTTTAGCATTGCTAGAGGATTTTTTGCATGCAGGGAAGAATCAGCATCGTCCCTGTTTCACAGATGAGGAAACTGAGGCATGGAGAAGTTAAGTGATTTACCCACGGTCTGATGGTTGGTTAGAGGCAGAGTGGGGAACAAATCCCAAGTTTATCAATTCACAGTCCAGTGCCCTCTGCGCTGGTCCATGCTGCCTGTCAGGCTCAGCACTGGGGTTCTGCTGTACCAGGTCAGCCCCGGCGTAGTGCTGGTTCTTTTTAGTAAGCCAGTTGCTCTGGCCTCTAACATGCTTGAACATGAACCACGAGATCAAACAGTCGCCAGTGACTGGCCCAGAAACCCCCTTCCGCAGCGTGACAGACCCTGGGTTGAGTCGTGAGCTGAGCCACTGTGCATCTCCACGAGAAGAGGTGGATTCTGAGAGGGCAGGGGCTGAAGAACTGCGGTTCCCAATTCCTTCCCCAGTATAGCAACAGAAACAATGACAATTAAGCAGTTATGCTCCAGACAGCCAAATCTCTGACCCCTCCCCCCCAACTTGCTAGCTAATAAAGAACACGTTTGTCATTTCACATTGCTCCTACAACATTGTCTCTGCTGATAAATATAAGAGGGAGTGGAGACTTTTCGAGGGAGCCAGTATCGAGGACACGCTCTCCTGCTAACATAGTGCTGTGCACACCGGGGGTTAGGCTGATAGAACTATGTTACTCAAGGGTGTGGATTTTTCACACCCCTAAGGGGCACAGTTATACTGATGCAAGGCTGTGGTGTAGACCTGGCCTCACAAATGGGCCCAAACTCAGAGTGGATAAAGTTTCACCCAGCAGAAGCTGAGTCTGTGGAAAGTCTCCCCACCTGGCTGCAAAAGGGCAGCACTGCTGCTGAGGTCCAGCTAGGGTGACCAGAGAGCAAGTGTGAAAAATCGGGACATCTGGTCACCCTAGGTCCAGCCTACGAAGCATGTGCCCCTCACCTGTATTAGGGGTTGTGACCTAACATAAAGCAACAGCCCACAGCCTCTTTCCATGGTGCGTCTACACTACAACTGCAGGCATACCCACAGCTAGCTTTAATCTAGCTAGCGAGACCACCAGGCGCAGCAAAGCCGTGGCAGAAGGGGATTCAGGGGAAGCCAGGGACCCTGGGTAATTAGCCCACACTCCAGTCTGTGCTGAAGAGGTCACTGCTATTGTTATTCAAGCTAGATAGATCAAAGCTAGCTTGGTTATGATCCCACCTCTGATTGCAGTGTGGGCATATCCTAAACTTTCATGATTTTATCGCGAGTTTCATCTGATGTTTAAATTAAAGCCCCAACTCCTGGAGTCAGCTGATTATGCAACAATCCCCCTCCCCCCCCCTTTTTAAAAGAAGTTTCTAGTTCTCATAGCTGTAAAAAACAAGTATGAAAATGGACCCTGAGCTCACTCTAGGGTACCTCCTACAGGCTCAGAGATCAAATATACAGAACCCCAATTTTCTTTTAAATAAAAAACCCTGATGGTTTCTAAGCCAATCTCATGATTTTTGAACAGTTGGGGTTGATGATACAGAGTGCTTCCATGTATCTGTTGTGGGGGACAGAAGCACTCTGCTTTTCTCTTTATTCATTCAGCTCTGAATATGCCATGTCTCTATAAAATACCCAGCACCAAGAGGAGCCAATACCTTCAGGCAAGGTACAATCCCAAGTGCACACACACTGAAGTACACACTGAAAGGATCATAGTAAGTAAAGGTGGAGCTACGCATAGGTTTTTGTCCTGTTATAACTAGACTGACTTAGCAACTGAAACAGTTGAATAGATACCACCCGCCTAGCATGGATTACACCAGTATAAAGGCACTTACACACATACACAAAACCTAGTTATAGCAGTACAAAAACCTGTGTTTAGACCAGTCCCAACACAGAATGAAGGCAAGAGAGTTTACCCACTATTAATTCAATACACTCAGCTGTGTTACTTACAGGCACAATGTCTGAAATAGTCTGTGCTTTATATTCTTTTCGAGCCAGGACACATGACGTTTAGCTCTAGTGGCCATGAATCAAACTCCTGGACACAGCAAACAGGCCAGCAGTGCAATCGATGAAGAGGAAAGAGCAGGATTCTTGATTAATTTTAAATAAAATACATCTACAGTGATGCTTCAAAAATAAAAGCTATCATATAATCCTTCAGTTTGGGTCTTTTAGCTCTGAGCTTTATGCTTTTCTAGGAAAGCAGTGTTTACTCTCGCTGGTTACACAAACATTCGGGGTAAACTCCTGGCCCCACTGACGTCGATGAGAGTTTCAGTGGGATTTCACCATAGGACTGCTTATCAGGAGAGATGGATAGCAAAACTGTCCAATATATAATAGCACCTAGCTCTGACATTGCATTTTTTATCCACAGCTCTCAAAGCACTTTACAAAGGAGGGTAAATCTCATCACCATTGTAAAGCTAAGGAAACAGAGGCACAGAGATGGGATGAGACTTCCCAAGGTCATCCAGCCAGCAGGAACAGAATCCAGGCTGCCTGCCTCCCAGTCCAGTTCACTATCCTCTGGGCTGGTCTATCTCCCTGCCCCTGAACTCTCAGACTTTGCTTGTGGGCCACAGTATCGTAAGAGAAACGGCTTTGTGTTTCTGTGGGCAGACGCACTAAGGATGAAGCCGATGTTGAACAATAACACTGGCCCTATCTGGGTTTGGGTAGATCTGCCTCGGGGGAGATTTTGTTCATCCTAAACAAATTAAAATACTGGACAGCAGATTCAGCTGTTCATTATGGAAAACGATTTAAACAGCCATATCTGCGATGAGCCCAGAACATTCATTGTGATTTTATAGCTCTGCTGTATTCCCACTGCAGTTGCCTCAAGTCCTTGTTCATGTTAGAGGAGGAGAGTTGCAACCAGGTGCTTGGAGACAAACGTCTATTTTATCCAAGTCAATTTAGCCTCAGTTGGGAAACTCAGAAGTGACTCGAGGCAGGGAAGCAATCCCAACTCAGCCAATTCAAGGGGGCTGGGGTGCTACACCTGGACCTGCAAAGGGCTGCCAGAGAGCAAGCAAAGAGTGGGGAGAAGAGTGTGATTGGGTCAGGCTGTACCTGCAGAAGGGAAGCCATGGGTATGCTTAAGGTGTGCCCAGCCCGGGCACGTTACACAGAACTGTCCAGAGATGGAGTGTGATTACCTAGACTGCTACAACAGCAGGACCATGTGGTGGGGATCCACTCAAAGCCAGGGGCAATGACTCTCCACCCTGGAATCCCAAGGCCAGCACCACCCCCTTCCTCTGTTGGAACAGAACAACTGGCACTAGATTCCTATGGGGTGGGGAAGGGACAAGGAGGAATCCTTGGCTCCTGGTCTCAGCAGCTGCTCCAACCAGGGAGCACAGAGTTGCTGGGGCAGCCAAGCTGATGCAGCCTTCCAGAGGCCACCTGCCCACCAGTGCCAGTGCAGGGGTTTGTTAGGAGGTGAAGAGGAAGAGCCAGGCTTCCAGACAGGCCATCTCCTGTTAGAGTGCACTGCCTGGAACAGCACAATTACCCTGGGGACAGGGAGGAGGGACCAAGCTGCACTAGAAGAGGGTGTGTTTGTAACTAATGCACACATGCTTCTGCTCCAAGGAAGGCAGCAACACCTGCGTTCTAGTCCCAGCTCTTATGCAGATTCCTTTGCTGGCCTTGAGCATCTCTGGGCCTCCTGGCCTCAATTTCCTTATGCATAAAACAGAGATGGCAGTGGTTTCTTAATTAGCATCTGTGGTGCTCTCTGAAGATGCAAAGCCTTATGTAAATGCTAGCTCTTGTATTACACTGCACTGGGATAACATTTATTATTGATGCCCACGTGTGGGATGTGCCTACACACTCATTTCAATCCAACCCTACGGCCCGGCACCAGGATGATAAGCTACACAAGCGAGCGCTCTTTAGTTTCATTGTTTGCCTTCATCTGCTTTTCCGTAACGCAGAGATTTCCAATTCCATTATTTACACCCAGCTGTCTTTCCTCCTACCTTAGGCATTGGAGGACAAAGCAAATTGAAGGGCAGCGAAACCGCCATCCTGCCATCGCTTACTGAATAGCAAAATCAATCGCGCCTCTGACCCGAGCGTTTGCTACAATGCAGTGGCTGCTGGGCTTCAATTATTCTGCATTGCACCCTCCATCAGGCCTCCTTTCTGTCGTGGGTCTGTGAGGGAGGATGTTATTTTAATTCTATACATTCACTCTCAGCCCCCAAAATAGTATCGTTGCTATTGGGGAACAAACAGGTGCGTGGCACTTGAATTGGATCCAGAGTCACCCAAAATAAACGCTCCTCTGGCAGCGGGGTATTTTGCCAAACACCACCCCAGGAAAGGCATAACCGTCGGCTAAGGCCATTTATAATGAGCCTGGGAGGAGGTGAAATATGTTCTTCCAGAACAGCAATCTTCCGCCTATGTGTGGTTTATTGTGATAAACCAAGAGATGCAGCCAGCCTTGAAAACATCATTTAGCAAAGGGAGGTAAAAAAAACAGAGGGGGTTGATGAAGGCATAATGGAGCTTTTGTTAGGTTCCTGATGGCGTTTCATTCTCTTTGGGACTGAATGGTTGGGGTTTTTTTTTTTTTAATTATTTCCCCCTTTGCACCCACTTAAGTTGTTTTCGTTATCGCTACAAATGTGGCTGTGTCAATTCAGATGTAAATGTGCACGAACGCTTCCAAGAGGATTTTAATTATGATGATAGCATCACTAATTATTGATATATAAATATATATAGATATAAAGTAAGTGGTAATTCAGGAAGGCGCTTGGTAGAACCTGGCAGGATCAGTCAAAGCCAGCCAAAGTACAGCGCTAATGGGTCATGCAGGGACTCCGAATAATAACAGGAAGGAAGGCCCTTCGCCCACCAGGATGGGCATGGAAAGGCACTGTGGCAAGTTGGGGCAGCCTATCCCCCACACATCAAGATGCGTATTTCATGCCAGATGATAGACAGCCCCTGCCCCGGGTGGGAAATCATGAGACCCACAGAACTGTGGGTACAAGGAATCACAAGGCAAAGATTTTCATTCTTACACCAAACTGTCTTCCAGCAATGGAGACGGCCTCCAGACAGCAGGCAACTCGAGTTGTCACAGCTCAGGCTTCTGGGAACCACACTTACTGCCACAAATGCCCCGATTAGAGCCCTCAAGACCTGGGCCTTATTCCACTGATAGCTGTCGCAACAAGTTCCTCTGCCAGTGTGCCGGCTGTGCATCTGCACGACCCCGGCATCACTGAGAGCGGCTTACTGCTTTATCAACATCTGCCAGGTTAGCAATTGGCCTTGTTACAATCCCCTTGCTAACACCAGCCTGGATGGAAGCGGGAGAGCTGCCCTATCATACCAGGCGAGGGAGACATGGTCATTTGGGGAGAGGAATTTGTTAGAGTGGATCAGTCCATGGGCCTGTCCCGTCCAGTCTCCTGTCTGGGGACTCCTCAGAAGCAGGTTAGATGCAACTCTGGCTAATGCTCCTTGCCAGTTCTGCGATGCTGCACATGGTGCAGGGGTGGAGGGTAAGACTTGCTTCCGGATCCCCAGTGATGAGCTCGGCCTCTGGAGCATGAGATTGGATTGCCTTTATCTGAGCCCACCTTGCTACAGATGGCACTGTGGGCTGTACACATCATCCAGGTCCCACTTTAAATCCATCTGTAGCCTTGGATGCATCTGTTAGGAAAACGTGCCCAGTGCCTTTATCACGAGTGCTAAGCTACAGTAAACAACACCGGGGGGGGGGGGGGGGGGGAGTGGCACAGCTGGGGCTGCTTGTCTGTCACCCAGAGAACAGTTCTAGCCTAATGCAGATCAGATCAACTGAATTTCACGGCAAGGGACACAAACCCTCTCTTCATTCTGCAGGGTGGGAACGGGGATTTCACAGCTGATCGTCTATCAGGAACTGTATCCAGGCTCCATCTAGTTTACCTGCCCATGTTATTGCTCAGCAGTACTGCAGCACTTTCCCTCATGGGTGGGTGAGTGCATGCGTGTTATTTCTGCACCCCACCCTTAGTAAAATGATCGGGGCTGAACATGGTGTTTTGCTTCTGGATGGCTGGGGCACCAGTGCCCAGCCGCAGGCAGAATCCATTAATCACTGCAGCTCTCCAGAAATAAGACAGTGTCAGAGGAACTTATTCCTTATTGCTATTCAAAGCAGCCTGCTCAGCAGAGGCTTCAAGGAAACAGAGCAACGAGGACTCTGAACGACTGTGTCTGAAATTTCCAATGGGGCCTAGGGGCGTTGGGCACTTAACTCCCATTAAAAGTCAATGTAAATACCAGCCTTTGTTATTTGGGCCTTGTTTTGGGTCCAGGCCCATTGGGGAGTTAACTGCAGTCGTGGCAGCACAGATACCATCTCCCCTGCACTGTGAATGGCTCCAGTGTGCTAAGGAAGGGAGGGAGACAGTGAGACAGAACAGGTACCATTGCAGAACTACACGGCCTCCTCAGCGCAGCAGGGGGATGCTCTCTAGGCCGAATCAGCAGAGTTAGAGACAGAATGAACCTGTTTTGCTTCTCCATTCCAGCAGCCAGCCAGAGTAGGCTCGTTCTGATAGAACAGGGACGTTTTCTAGGCAGTCAGGGGAGCCTCAAACTTCTTGTATAGGTGCTTTGACTTGAGGTAAACTGTCCTCCGAGTGTGATTCCAGTAATGCCCAGGACCAAGTGACTTACTGTGAGGTGACCCAGCAAGTCAGCAGCAGGGCGGGGAACAGAACCGGGGGCACCGCCTCCCAGTCTGCTGCTGTAGCCCAGATGTCTTGACCCACAAAGTGTCCCCCTCCTCCCCAGCCTCCATGCCCACCCACTTCTGCGAGGGCATTCCCAGTGGCTCACCCGATCACCTGGCTGCTAATTCAAGGGCAGGTATCCAGTACTAGCACTTGGTGAGGCAAACCATCGTGGGTGCACATGAGCCCAGTACTTCTTCTCATGGGTCTGAGGCGGACTCAAAGTGCAGAGCTGCAGTGTCATAATCGCGCTCCTGCCCTGAGCAAGCAGTGCTGCACCACTGCCGAAATACCGTGCCCACCACTGGGCCACGAGAGCCATTCTCCTCTGTGTTACTATGGCATGTCTGGGACCAGGTGATGGTTTACGGGAAACTATTTGCCTGTGCTACGCCACAGGTGTAGTGAGGACATGCACCCAAGAAGGCACCGCTGGCTTTCTGGATGGATAATTTGGACACTTCCATGTATTACCTTGGAAGCAATCAGCAGCAGAGAGCAAAGCTTCCATTTCCATTAACTTCTCAGTGTCTTCTGCTCAGTTACAGCAAAAAGCCTTCTATGGAACCCACCTCTGTGCACTGGCAAGCATCCATCTGGAAGACAGTTTTGGACCCACTGCTAATTCCATGGCTCTGGCCTTCAACCACCATGGGTGCATGAAAGGTCATGTTAATGCTCTTATTCCAGAGCCACTGTTCATAGGCGAATCAAAAGTGGGGCTGAATGTGCAGCCCCCCGGGTCTCCTGAATCCTAAGGGAGGATTTACAGACCTGCCTTGGTGAACCATGACACAGGCAATGGGTGTGAAAGTGCCGATGTTGTATGTATAAGAAGCAATGCACTGCTGTGCCACAGGCGTTAAATTAACTCCCCCCCCCCCCCCCGTGCCTCCAAAACAAACTCTCAGCTGACAAACCACCACATGCTGCTAATAAACAAAACTAAGCTTCAGGTCCTTATTGGGCCAGTGACTTTTGTTTAAAAGCAACCAGTTTCCAAACACATGTCAAGAAATCTGTAGGATTCTCAATGGGCTGAGCAGGGAGGGAGGTGTGGTGCCAAGGGAAAATGGTGCTATGTTGAGCACTAGCCATTAGGAAAAGGAAGCAGCTTTAGAATGACCTGGAAGCAGAAACCTCCCATTGTCACCTGAGCCCTCCAATCCCTCACCATTCGTTAGGCAGATGGCTAAGAACGCCCATGTTATCACTTGCCCAGCAGCAGGCTTCCATCCCAGCCTTGCTACTGATCCCTTTGGAAGGAATATTCCCCTGGATCGGATTGGTACGGACACGGCGTGTGTGTGTGTGTATTCCCTTTCCTCTGCAGAACAGGGCGCGGGTCATCTGCCGGGATCGACCGGGCACAGCCCACCTAATCGATTTCCTGCCATTGCAGGGGCATCGGTGCCATCTCAGTCTCTCCCGTTCTCTGCCGGGGGCACACACAACAGTTTAGTCTCCTGAGGACATAAGTCTGTAAAATGAGGTGACAGAACTTGCCCACTTTGCCAGGTGGTGGGGGGTTGAGAGTGGACACTGATCTATGCTCCAAGACGTTCCACAAGGGATTTAAAACAAGGGCATTTTCCGCCACCACAGGCTGATAGACGCCGTCCTCCCAAGCACAGCGGCAGAGAGGCACATGCCATCGCACCTCCCAATCCCGCCTACGTAAATAACCGACTGCTCAGAGACCAGAACTCGGGGTAAATGGTGTGCATCTCTCGAGCTGCAAAATGCCTTGGGAACAGAACGCTGCTAAGCAAGCAATGACCGAAAGTCCCCTCCTCTGCGCAGATACACACAGCAATCATCGTGCATTTCCAAAAGGGAACAACAATGGTAAAAGAATTTATTTTCTCTGCAACCCACCACTCCAGCCAAATGCATTAACGGGCTTTTAATGGCTAGGCAGTGGAGGGAGAAAAGCAGGAAGGGGAATATTTGGAATGCCTGGAGTTAAGGTTTTGTCCTGCTGTCACTTAGAGCACAGGACCTGGCAAGAGGGGGCGGAGCGCTTTATACAAGATCAAGGTGATTCACGCAGCTCCTGGGTCAGATTGACATAAAAAGGCTATGCAGTTGCTCCAGAGCTCAGCCCCAAGTCAGGAAAGCATTTCCACTTTGGGGAAGTAGTTAAACGTGCTCAACTCTCCCGGGGATTTCCGGGAATGCTGTAAGTTAAGCTAATGATTCAACACGGCCCTGGTTTGAACCACAGGTTTTGCTTGTGCCAGCATTTTCCCACCACCGTACTAGCATCAAAGTAGCTCCACCAGTGGAAGAGCTAGTGTTGAGAGGGCATCTCTGTTTTTACCACCAGGACATCTTACTGAATGGGGGAGGCAACCTAGTGAGAGACGATGTGGAAAAAGCTGAAGTACTCAATGCTTTTTGTGCCTCAGTCTTCACAGACATGGTCAGCTCCCAGACTGCTGCACCGGGCAGCACAGTATCGGGAGGAGGTGAGCAGCCCACAGTGGTGAAGGAACAGGTTAAGGACTATTTAGAAAAGTTGGACATGCACAAGTCCATGGGTCTGGATCTAATGCTTCCGAGGATGCTGAGGGAGTTGGCTGATGTGATTGCAGAGCCATTGGCCATTATCTTTGAAAATTTGTGGCAATCGGGGAGGTCCCAGACGATTGGAAAAAGGCAAATATAGTGCCCATCTTTAAATAAGGGAAGAAGGAGAATCCAGGGAACTACAGACCGGTCAGCCTCACCTCAGTCCCTGGAAAAATCATGGAGCAGGTCCTCAAGGAATCCATTTTGAAGCACTTGGAGGAGAGGAAGGTGATCAGGAACAGTCAACATGGATTCACCAAGGGCAAGTCACGCTTGACAAACCTGATTGCTTTCTATGATGAGATAACTGGCGCTGTGGATATGGGGAAAGCGGTGCACGTGATATATCTTGATATTAGCAAAGCTTTTGATACTGTCTCCCACAGTATTCTTGCCAGCAAGTTAAAAAAGTATGGACTGGATGAATGGACTATAAGGTGGATAGAAAGCTGGCTAGATCATTGGGCTCAATGGGTAGTCATCAACGGCTCGATGTCTAGCAGAGTGCCCCAAGGGTCGGTCCTGGGGCCAGTTTTGTTCAACATCTTCATTAATGGTCTGGATGATGGGATGGATTACACCCTCAGCAAGTTTGCAGATGACACTAAGATGGGGGGAGAGGTAGATACACTGGAGGGTAGGGATAGGGTCCAGAATGACTTAGACAAATTGGAGGATTGGCTAAAAGAAATTTGATGAGGTTCAACAAGGACAAGTGCAGAGTCCCGCACTTAGGACAGAAGAATCCCATGCACTGCTACAGCCTGGGGACCGACTGGCTAAGCGGCAGTTCTGCAGAAAAGACCTGGAGATTACAGTGGATGAGAAGCTGGATATGAGTCAGCAGTGTGCCCTTGTTGCCAAGAAGGCTAACAGTATATTGGGCTGCATTAGTAGGAACATTGCCAGCAGATCAAGGGAAGTGATTATTCCCCTCTGTTCAGCACTGGTGAGGCCACATCTGATGTACTGTGTCCAATTTTGGGCCCCCCACTACAGAAAGGATGCGGATAAATTGGAGGGAGTCCAGCGGAGGGCAACGAAAATGATTAGGGGGCTGGGGCACATGACTTATGAGGAGAGGCTGAAGGAACTGGGCTTATTTAGTCTCCAGAAGAGAAGAGTGAGGGGGGATTTGATAGCAGCCTTCAACTACCTGAAGGGGGGTTCCAAAGAGGATGGAGCTCGGCTGTTCTCAGTGGTGGCAGATGACAGAACAAGGAGTAATGGTCTCAAGTTGCAGTGGGAGAGGTCTAGGTTGGATATTAGGAAAAACTTTTTCACTAGGAGGGTGGTGAAGCACTGGAATGGGTTCCCTAGGGAGGTGGTGGAATCTCCATCCTTAGAGGTTTTTAAGGCCCGGCTTGACAAAGCCCTGGCTGGGATGATTTAGTTGGGGTTGGTCCTGCTTTGAGCAGGGGGTTGGACTAGATGACCTCCTGAGGTCTCTTCCACCCCTAATCTTCTATGATTCTATGATCTAACCTGCTCATAGCAGCACCAGACAACACAGCGCTAAAACACAGGCAGCCACAGGCACCTCGTCTATGTCAAGGTTTTGCTACACCTCCTGTTGAGCAATCAGTGCAGCTATTCTGGAGCTGTCCCTTCAGCAAAGGCACTGACTGAGTTAATGCAAACCCCGGCTTGCCGTGGTCCACACATGGGCCCAGTGATGGTGCTGCTACACCAACAGCTGACTGGGGGCATTGTTGAGTGTAGACCAGGGCTAATGCTCCCCACACAGCTAAACGGGGGCCAGTGTTCAGTAGTGGTGGTAGGGCAGGGCCCCATCAGAGCTCACCAGTACCCGAGGGTGAGGATTCACAGAGAATCCAGCAAAGGAGCAGGGAGTCAGCCAAACAAAACAAAAGGCAGCAAAACGAGCTCCATGGAGCCCTTTCAACAACACACACAGCTCGCTGTCCAGCATGTCTCTTGTTCCTTGTTACACTGCTCAGATAGACTGATTACTGCAATTCACTCCATTTGCATTCCTCCGTGGAGGCCACAGCAACACTCCTGCTGGGGGAGCACCCGTCAGGCCAGGCATCCAGAGAGACAGGATTCTGCCCCAGGGCTCGGCGTGCCAGTCTAAGAGCTGGCCCAGCTCCGAATCCTGGGGCTGACCTTGAAGGTGCTGCCTGGCAGGGCCCCGGCTATCTCAGAGATGGGCTCTGAGCCACCTTCTACGACTGGCTCCAGCATGGCACATGCTAGGCACAACCGCAGCACTGCCAACTGCAGGAGCCTGCTTGCCACAGTGCCACTCTCACTGCAGTCCCAATAAAGCAGTGAGGAAGGACTTGTTTTCTGGGCATTAGATTTTTCCCTAATTCCTTTGCTTTTCGAGGCAGGGGAGGAATATCGCAAAATGGGTTGGTAGCCCAAGGTACTTTTCATCAGTAGATCTCAAAGCACTTTACAAAGGTCAGTATCATCGTCCCCATTTTACAGATGGGGAAACTGAGGCACAGAACAGTGATGTGATTTGCCAGCAATCACCCAGCAGCAGCCCAGAGCTCCTGAGTCCCCCTCCAGTGCTCTTTGCTGCGTCACTATCTGTTCCAGCACTTTGCTGTCCAAGATTGCCCAAGCCAGTACTTTTCACTGGTGAGCAACACGAAAAGAAACCGAAGAGACAGAATTCCGGGGGGGAAGGGGGAGAGAGAGAGGAAGAGATAAGGCTATTTTACTGCTGGTCTAAGAAGAAAGGTTCCATCAGTTTTCATTAGACAGAGCAGCACTTTGGTTGGAGCTGTGGTTTCAGCTACAGAGAAAGCTCTGAAGGTTATCGTCACCTGGCATGCTGGGCACACATAACACTTATTATGGACATTTTAATGTTCTTTTCTGTCTAGTGATCACGGCTTTTATTATTTTGATATAAAGAATTTTTAAAAAGGCAATTAAACTGAGATGGGAAAAGATAATGCACGAGAAAGAGAGACCGATTTCAGTCCAGCTCCAGCCCCCAGCTCTCTGTAGAGCACAAAGCATGCCTTGCCTTGCCTTACGTTACAAACCTGCACCTAAGTCTGGGGTACAGAACATGAGAATTACCTCCCTGGAGATCACTAGAGGCTCATCACCCAGCACGGCCTTACTGTTGTGAACCCAGAATTATATACACAAGGCACCCACAGAAACTCAGCTGGAGCTAAATGTGAGCTTGCCAGTTACACCCGCACAGAAACCACTTTTCCATTTCAAATCTAGGTACACACAATTTCTCAGCAGCCAAATGACTGCGAGAAGGGTTTTCTTGGACCTAGTTAGTTCTGCAATTTGTCACACTGGGGCATCTTCACCTATCGGACACAGCTCCATGTTTCAAAGTTTCCATCTACACTTTTTGGGGTTAGTTGTTGCAGTTTAAGAAGCCCTATTCTGATCTGTGCAAACAAGGCAACCTCTGGAAGAGCTGTCGGCAGAGACTTTGCACCCCAAACGCCTCACTCAGAGCCAAACAGATTCTAGAGATGGCTGGGGCGAAGTTCCCCCAAGAACTAGATGCAGTTTGATGCTTCTGCAACTGCCATACAAGATTCAGCAACTAAGGGGATGTCTACACTGCAAAGAGCGGTGTGACTTCCGCACAAATAGACACAGCTAGACTAGCTTCAATCCAGCTAGCTCAAATAACGAAAGCAGCCAGGGTGGCAGGATTGGCTGTACACGCCCACCTGGGAGCCTGGGTATGTATTTGAGCGACTATCCTACCCTGCTGCAGCTTCACTGCTATTACTGGAACTAGCTAGATCATAGCTTAGCTTGGGTATGTCTACACGTGCTGCAGTCACACCTCTGACTGCGGTGTAGACACCCCAGAGTGCTAAGCAGGTGAAAAGAAAAGACGCATTGGCTGGGTTTCATAGTGTAGACGCTTAGATACCATAGAGACAGGCACTTGATAGACACAGGGTCAGATCTGAAGCCGATGGAAAGATTCCCATAAACTTCAATGGGCTCTGGGTGAGGCCCATAGTTGGGGGATGCCAGACATTAAATAATCATGGAAGCAGCCTAGGACTCTGCAACACGAAGCCCCAAGGTGGAAATTACTGTGCTTTTGCTCTGGAACAGGTAGGACAAATACCACTACAGCTATGTGATAGGTTTTCTCTACTGCTACTCAAGGGCCAGCACCGTGCAAAGTGGTAGTCTTGTTTACACTGGCTATGGAAAACCAGTGGAAAGGCAGGGAACAGAACCCACATCGCCCAACTCCCAATCCGGTGCCCTACCGACCAGACCATGCTAGGTGTCTCCTATGACCAATGACTCACCAGACAGGAAGCATTAAGAGATCCACCACCACCACTCCACCCATCTCCCTCAGAAGCTAGACCTCTCGCCTCAGTGTCTCTCTGCCAGGCTAACCTGACCGTGAGCTTAGCATCGCAAGTCCAGCCCCATGCTCCCTCGCCCTCTCTTGGAGGCACAGCACGAGTTTCTGGCACCAGGCATGTATTTCTTACACAGATTTACATTGGGGAAAGGCACCGCTCTCCTTTGTGGCTCTTTACCTCTCTTTGTTCACTGCAGATTTTGCACAGCCAGAGAGGGCGTTTCTGGGTCCCGAGACTTTCAATTCCACATTTGGTGCAGACTTTCTGAAAATAAGGAGAGAGAAAGAGAAGGACACAGGACAACGTCAATAGCTTCCTCAATCCGACTCCTCACAACGCCACTTCAAAGGGTCTGTGCCGGGGCAAGTTTCACCCCAGAATTTAGGTTCTGCAAAAACAATGATTTTGCTTCTCCTTTCATTTACACCAGCGTAACTAGTGATCCCAGGGGAGTCACTCCTGATCTACACTGGAACCAGTGAGAGGAGAATCTGCCCCACTGCTTCCAGTTGTGTTACTACTAATTTATAGCAGGGCCGAAGGAGAATCAGGTGTAACATTTAAACAAAACCTGAGACCCACAGAAATATTTCCCACATTGTTGGGGTTTTTTTTTTAAATGATCCCCAAATGAAGGTAATCATTTCCCTACAAACTCTAAGACCCAAACATAGCAGCACTGAAACTGACAAGAAACACAAATGAAATGATCTCATCCATTTTCACTGCAATATAAAATTTTAATAGGGAAAAACTATTAGAGTTTTAAAATTCTTTCAATTTGAGTGAGTCAAGTAAAAGAACCCCACCATCCCTATGTGATTTTTAACCTGACAGTGTCCCTTTCAGAAAGTGGCTGGGCAGTTATTGATTCTCTGCTGAGCTGGAAATGGAGCAGACCATACAAACAGGTGTATTTCCTGGAGACAACACCTGAATAGCATTTTATGGAATCTGTTCCTGTACAAGGAAATTCCATGTCTCCACTGGCATAACAAGTCATTTATAGCTTGAAACATCTAATATTCTATAACAAAGCTGATGTACATCAGTCTTGGCGTACAACTTGAATGAGGAATGGGATGGAGTCTTTGAGCCTCTTTGGACATCACAGCAAAAGCCACTCACCCAAGGGCCTAGGAGAGTGACATCTTGTTTACAGCAAAGAGGAATTAAAGCCCCCAGTTGGGATTTTACATATTCCTCTGATCTGCCCCACCAGGACCAGCTCCAGGGATGCACATTCAGTCTCCATGTCTCATTCAATTCTTGGCCTCTCTGCTGGGACTGAGCTAAAGGGGTGACCGATGCCACTTTTGGCACGCAGACACCTGTTCCACCGGGTACAAGCCTAAAGACCAACTATTTTGGTCAGTGTAGTCCGGAGGCTGTGCCTCTGAGCTTTAACCCTGGCTCTGCCACCAACTCACTGAACGGCCACATCCAAGACGCAATCACTCTGGGTCTCTGAATCCCCAGGGGATGTTTACAATACCCCACTAAAAATGAGCATCTGCAACTGCTACACTGCAGGCCATCAGACACTCACTACCAAGCTTGGATGGCTTTAAGCGAGTGACTGCCATAAGCAAATATCTCCAATGGCTGGTGATGGGACACTAGATGGGAGGGCTCTGAGCTACTACAGAGAATTCTTTCCCAGCTACCTGGCTGGTGGGTCTTGCCCACACGCTCCAGGTCTAACTGATCGCCATATTTGGGGTGGGAAAGAATTTCCCCCTGCGTCAGATTGGCAGAGAGTAAACGGTACAGTCTCTGTAACCTGAAGTCTTTACATCAAGATTTGAGGACTTCAGTAACTCAGCCAGAGGTTAGGGCTCTATTACAGGAGTGGGTGAGCGAGGTTCTGTGGCCTGCGACATGCAGGAGGTCAGACTAGAAGATTGTGATGGCCCCTTCTGGCCCTACAGTCTGTGAGGCTCTGGTTCTGAGTTGGTGTAATGGGGAACAGCTCCCTGTCCCATTTCCAACCGCATGAGCCACCCAAGCCCTCAGTGCCACGTGTATTTCAGTGCACTGTGATATGCAGCTCGCAATCTGAACAGGGCAAACCTCCTGCTCATGGAGATGTTGCACAAAGGCAGTTTTCTTCTCCCCGTGTGAAATTCACCCTCGCACAAGGAGCCCGCACAAGGTTTGGGCTCTGCTGACATCCTCCTCACGCCCTATTTCGAGAGCTTAGGTGGTGCACAGCCTTTGTAATGGGGTGGGGTGATTACATCGAGAGGGCATTACTACACAGATGTACACAACAGACAGACGGACAATCCCCTGCCCCTCTACCATTTCTTTGGCAGGGACTCTGGAGAATCACAACACTGTTCTCTCTGTGCGAGCGTGTGATCCCCGTAGATGTTCCCTGCACTCCCGGGGAGAACCAAACGGGCTCTGCATGGAGCCTAACAGCCTGGAACCTCAATCACACGTGTCTGTCACTCTCACCATTAAATCTCAGCTCAGCAAAGGACATGGAGCTCGCTCCTCCCACTTCACAATACAGTATGGGTTCCACTGCCAGATCAATGGCCTACGTGAAGAGCACAGGGGTCCAAGTGCAGGTCCTAAGAGGAGACGTGACCACACCACACCACAACCCTCCGGAAAGCTTGGCATCCATTCACCTCTGAAGGCACACATCAGAACAGGCCCCTTGCCCCCACAGGAGAGATGCACCCCTCAAAACCTTAAGGCAGAGCAGGCAGTAGTTGCTCCATTTCCAATTGCCTAACCCCTCACCCCAACCCAAGCACGGTCAGCTGTGCAAATGTAAACTCTGGCTCCCACAATATGGTGTCCATGAATGGCTCCTAATGGACCCATCACTACGTGGACATGGAAAGCAGAGCATATCCCAACTCCACAATAGATACCAGAGTAGTAAAAATATATCCAGGAGGCTGACAGAGAGCCTTGCAGTGCATCAGGTGATGAGAACATCGCTGACGGTCCTATCTTGCCCTCTGCCCGGGACTCCGATCTCACTGCCAGCTAGTTTGGGACAGGGCATCTCCGACACTTCAGGGGGATGAAAACCGCATGGCCTCGCCTCCCTCTTTGCCGAGCCCCGTTCCGTTCACAATGTGGCTCATAATACAGGCTGGAGGCAGCTCTGCCGGCATCGCTCCAGCACCATCACCCAACCAGCATGCAAATGCAGCCCCGTGTGGGCAGAGTCAGCTGAGGCCCGAGAGACCAAACTCCACTCCATGGTTCCAGAACAAGGAACCGGAGCTGCCCACAATGGAGGGAACAAACAACTGTGCCCTGTATGCTGTGCTCTGCATGACCGGCCAGCCAGCCGACATGGGGGGTGGGTATTAGCTGGAAGAAGCACTAAACAATTCCACAGAGATGCTGTTCTTTGTTTCTCCCCAATTCTCATCCCTCCCCTCTGCTGTGAAATAACCAGCAACTGGCTGTCCCCACTTGGAATGGGGCTGTCAGGACTCAATGCCTTGCTGCACAAACTGACAGGGCCAGTAGATTCAAGCAGCAGAGTGTGCAGTCATTACCTGCTGCCCGTTTCACTGCACCCCAACCTCCTCCTCTCTCTGAAGACTGATTCAAACTCAGCCTTTAATACACTGGCAAGTTTAAAACGCCACATGGAATAATGCATTCACATGCTCCCCCTAGTGGAGATTTGCAGAACTTTTATTCAATTTTAACTCCATATTTTAACACACTGGAGGTTCGGGTTTTTTGTTTTGTTTTGTTTTTCTCAGACTTGCTGGAAAACTGGAATCTTATCCCCAAAACCTCACTGTCAGGTTCTGAAGAAAGCCTCACATAAATAGAGATGTGGATTTGCAGACACTTAAAAGCCCCCCAAAACCTGTCATTCATTAGCTGAAATGCCAGACTCTTTCTTCTTCACCTATTTATTACACGTTTATATTTATGATATATTTACAATAGTCATTACTGACACATCCTCAGTAAGTGGAATATCAGACTGTGTGTAATTGCTGTTATTGCTGCATGTAGACTCTGCATTTAAATGCTACGCTGATTTCACACTTGTTGTGTTGTATTTATTTCTAAAATAATAAACAATCTTTTTAATATTGAAAAGGAAAAATTATTTTAACTTCAAATTCTAAACCAGAAGGTAGGAGCAAGAAAACCCACAGGATTCAAAGGGCTGGAAGCCTCTACATTTTGCAGAGGCAACTCACTTAAGATGTATTAATTGCTCTGTTTCGTATGCATTATGTTGCATTCATTACCAAAATTCCTGTTATTGAACTACATGTGGAGGGTGTTGGGATTCCAATGAGATGGCAGGTAAATAGTATAATGGCTAACAAGGGTCAGGCTGGAGACTCTTGCCTACATGCTCGGGGATTTACTGATCGCCATATTTGGGGTCGGGAAGGAATTTTCCTCCAGGGTAGATTGGCTGAGGCCCTGGAGGTTTTTCGCCTTCCTCCGCAGCATGGGGCAGGGATCACTAGCAGGAGGGTTCTCTGCCAATTGAAGTCACTAAAACACAGGATTTGGGGACTTCAACAGCAGAGTCCAGGGAAGGGTTTTGTGGCCTGCAGCATGCAGGGGGTCAGACCAGATGATCATAATGGTCCCTTCTGACCTTAAAGTCTGTGAGTCTATGAGATGGCAGCATTAGCAAGAAAATTATGAACTTCAGAAGTCCATAATCCCCTGACAAGTCACTGCTTATTGCACAAAACATGGAACACATGACAGATTTCTCCTTAAGGGAAGGCGGGAGGGAGCATGAAGTTATGTACAGGAGGGGAACCCCGGACACTAGATAGCAGAGTTCTTCCCTGAATTCCAGCTGACCTTCTCCAATCCGTGTCCCATGAATTCCTGGCTAACAGGGAATCATCATCTGGAAAATACAAATAAGTTTGCCCTTGGACAGGCCTACCATGCAAGGCTCTCAAGGTGCTTTAGGGTTCCCAACACACCCATGCGCCCTGCAGGGAAGGTAATGTTATTAACCCTATTTCACAGAGGGGGAAGCTGAGGGACAGTTCATGCCACCCTCTGCCCCATCCTCAGCATGTGGGATTCACTGGAAGGGAGACCAGAAAATGCTCCAGTAAATGGATGTTTCCCTGCGGTTCTAACCTAGCTGGTTGTGGATGTGCTGAAAGCAGGATTTCCAGGGGAAGAGGGCGGGGAGCACAGCATGTCCTGTAATTCTCCTCGCTTGAAATGAAGGAAATAAAGACCAGTCTCCTGTGCACCAGCCCTTACCTCCCTACGAACAACTGAGAGAGTCGCAGGATTTGTGTCCAAGCTACCCGAGTGACCTTTGCCCTCTGCTCCACCAAGGGCAGTTGCTCAGACCACCCAGTTTGCCCCATCTCTGTGCTTCAGCTCAGGGACCACGTCCACCGTACAGGTGCCTCCTTCATTACATCTTCTAGGGGGATTCTCTCCTTCCTTCCGCCTGTATTCTGAGTTGAGGATCTCTCAGAAATAATCTGGGCCTGGTGGTTCACATATTTGCACACACTCACCCCAACACTGCTGCGACCAGTTGGGAAATCAGTCTACGTATACCTTCTGAATTCCAGTTTGATTTTATTAACTCTCTGTATCCTTCCTTATGTCTTAGGACTTTACTGAGTTCTTGTTTCATGCTCCTTGTGCTAAGGAGGCAGAGCAGTGGCACCTGGATTGGGTGAGTGGACTACTGACATTCGGCCTAGATCTAACAGGGCAATACAATGGGTATGCTAAAGAAGATGGCCAAAACAAGAAAATCAGTTCTGTCCAACTGGGCTGGTAACTAAGCAACAGCTAGCCTGTTTGTTAGGTGATCCAAGGGTGGACATTTGGGGGAGAAGCCATGTACAGGAGGGGGATCCTGGACACCCTAGAGGGCTCTGATCGAATCCCAAAGGATGCTCAGGAGTGGTGAGGAAACTGAAGCAGGGAAGGGCATGTGGGTACAACTTGGCATAGCTTGTGTGCTGTCTAAAGAAAAGGGTAACTGTGCTGGAAACCTTTGCAAAGCCTGCATGTCCTGTGCTTCAATTATCACATGTCCCTAGAGAAAGGAACAGTAACCCAGGGCACCCACAAGGCCGGAGCTCTGCAACAGGGTGAGCTTAAGCTACCGGAGTGTCTTAGGGAGTCTGCACTGGTCCTGGGGCCTCGGGCAGCTGGACTGTGAGGTCCCACTTCCGTGAAGGGGTAACAAAGAGTCTGTGCCCTGGGGTGCGCCAGCGGGACCAGAGAGACCGCGTTGGAACCTGCCCAGGCCAAAGGAAGACCAAGAGCGCACAGATCTCACAGGTGGGTCCCAAGCACAGCAGCTTGGCGAGCGTCCAGCCGGGACACAGGCACTTCGTAACAGTCCCAAACACCCTGCCACACCCTAAGTTTGCTCAGCGTGGCAGAGCACACTCAGAGCTCCGAGTTATTCCATCCCAAGCCAGCGCAGGTGCTGCCTAGCGAGCTCTGCCGCCGACACTAAAGTGAACATGAAGAGGGCTCCAGGGATTTCAGCACTGACATGCGGTAAATGTGCATTGACCTTCATGAATAACAACTCTGAGCCCCTCGCTCCACAGAACCCAACAGCAGCAGGAGCCCAGATGCTGCCCGATGCAGGGCCGTCTTTCCAGCCTACCGAGAGCCCGAGATACCACAGACTGCAGACACAGTTAGCATCGTACAAATACGTGGTCCACACAGATTACTGTCCCTCCACCCAGTGCTCTCCCCCGTGATCTGAGCAGCCAGCTTAATGGGATGGTACAGCCATTGAGACTACAGGTCCCAGCATGCAATACTCCATCTTTATCGGAGAGGACTGCTGGGTTGCATGCTGTGGGCTCCATGAGGCCACCTCCCTTGTGGTGGTGGGACTGGGGTCCATGAGGCAGCTCCAGCTGCCCCACAGGCCTCACTTCAGCCACTGCTACCCAGAGGGGATATTGCCAATGTGGGCGGCTCCCTTCAGCCTCCTTGCAAGGCTGAGCTGGGCCCTGAACAGACACGCTGCTCCCCACCCTGCTCTAAGCCTTGCACCTATGCTCATGCTTCCCTGTACATGTCACTGAGGCAGAACTATGGAAAAGGGAGATTTCTCCCAGGGCATGATGGGTTTCAAATGTATGAAAAAAGCAACATCCCAGCAGAGGCTCTCCGAGGAGGTGGTGGTTGCCTTGGAGATCGTCATCTCAGCAGCTCTCCGGCTTAACCCCTTGGTTGCTGGAGTCTGGACAAGCAGTGGTCTCCCATCGAAACATTGCATTGCAGCAAAAACCCTGCAAACTGAAGCCCGCCACCTATTTCAAATAGCACGGATGTCACTGGGACAGCAACATGCTGTAACCTTGCAGCAAGGTTTAACCATGCACTAGCCAGGGGGATGGCTTAGGGGACTACACATTAGCCCTGAAATAACTAGTTCCAAAAGGGTGGATTTGAACCTTCAGACCTCTGAGGTAGAGAAACTGAGCACCTTGCGGTTACTGGGCGGACGTTTGGACAAGACCTCGATAATGAGGCGCATGGAGCTTCCTGTGAGAGTTCCTCATTGAGCATAATTGCTGCCCCCACCCCTCACTGTGCAAGCCCACTGTTTGCCTGACTGATGCCTTCCACCCCAAAGGTGGCTGCAGTTCATTGGGGTTCTAGACACAGGGCTTGTAAAGCTTTTTTGGGATCTTGGGGGAATGAGACATTTAACGTGATATTAAGGACTGGGCAGGGACCAGATACTCTGGGGGTTTATTACAAAGCACACCAGAGTTAAATGCTGTCCAGCCAGTCCCCATCCCCACCCCCGCAAGATCAACCTGAGATGCATTAGCCTCCTGGGTATTTATAGGAAAACAAGATGCCGGGAAGCTCACCTTTTTGCAGTCCTGACAGAAGACCGATGTGGTCCCCAGAAGCCCCAACAGCTCGCCACAGAGTAAGCACTGAGACAGCCCATTCCCCATCACGTTCTTCCTCATGTTTTCCAGCCGCTCCACCAGGCGCCTGTAGGGGAGCAGAGATTAGAGGAGATTCCTTTGGAATTACTGCAGTGAGGCAGACTCTGCAGGGAGGAGCACGGGCTAGTGGTTAGATCTGGACACCTGGGTTCTGTTCCTGGCCCATGCCCACCACACCTCTTCGTGAAGCTTTGAGCAAATCACTTAATCCCCATGACTCAGTTTACCCATCTGCAAAATGGGAACAACACCACTCAGGTAACACAATATAAACAGACTGGGGGCAGCCATGTTGTATCCCTGGCTTGGCCAGTGAGTGCAGAGCAAGAAGTTATGTTCACAGTGCTTGCAGGGGATGTTTCAGCATTCTAACGAAGGGTGGGTAATGGGGCAGCATCACACGGGTTGTATGGCCTTCAGCTTGCAGCACGGAGCAAAGGCTTCCTGCCTTTGGGACGCAGATGGGCTTTAAATGCATATGTCAGAAAGCGGGGCTCCTACAGGAAAACAACCCAACCCAAAATGAAGGGCGCAGAGGAAGCTGGGTAATACCCCACTGGCAACAGCTCAGGTTCTAGGACATTACCATGGGCTGCCAGTGCAGGGGTGGGAGCTCTGGAGATACCAACCTATGCCTGGCTCCGAGCTGGGAAGCCCAAATCTGAGGCCACAGGACCCCAAGCGGGATGGGGAACACCAGCGAGACTTCGCATGAATAAATAGGCTGCTTTCCATGCAAAAAAGCAAAAGTCTGCATGTGAGGCGTCCACAGCAGCTGGAGTGGGAATGCAGGGGCTGCCAATGTGACTACAGAACGTGGATGGCCTAGCTCTGTACGATTATGGCTCTAGCTCACCAGCAGTGCTTCTATTTATACAAGGAGCAAAATAATAATAATGGAGTTTATCAACGCCAGAAACCAGCAGCAGCCGTGCATGTGGGTGCGCTAAGGGAGAAAAGGCAAGGCCATTTTTCACCCACCTACGTTCTCATTGGGACCAGAGCCCCATAAAGCAAGCCAGGCACCGATGGGAAAGCAAGGTTTGTTTGGAAGGGGCGCAGACCCTATAGTGAGGCGGTTGGGACAGACAGCAGAGCCATAAGGAGCCATCGCGGATGATTCTGTGATCTGTGGCCTCCACATAACAGAACTTTAAAGAGTTAGTAGAAGAACTTCAGCGAGGGCTTTAACAAGCCAGGGGCTGGTGCTTAGAGGGACCTAGGGCTTTCCACCTTAGCTCACCAGCCAAGAGGGAGCGGTTACCATCTGATGCTTGTGCAGTAGCTTTCACATATGATGGGTCTTACAGCACACTGACACAAACCACCGCGGCTGGCGCTAAATAGCACCCTCCCCGAGGTCCAGGCAAGTCAGTTTCCAGGGAAAGGTTTTGGTGCATCGGGGGAATTTTGCAAAAGCTGTGCCTGATCCAGGGGTCTTCCTTTCTCCTCGCCCTTTAATAACGAGCCCCCAGTGGCTTCCCCCTGGGCGACTTGCCTGCTTTGATACAGTCAGGCGCAGGGTTAACACTGTCCTGTCTGCCAGACCAGTCCTTCAACTCAGCCAAAAGTCAAACGAAACATGGCGTGGCGAAGGCACCGATGGACGAGGATGGTGCCAGTCAGTTAATGACTCCGGCTAACAAACCCTTCCCATGGAGTCAGCCAGCCAGAACACTCCACACTCACTGCTCTGAGCAAACAACCCCAGAGAACTACTGGGCAGTCGGAGACTGTCACCCAGGAATTCTGACAGCAGCTCATTCTGGGCAACTGCGCAGCTCAGTCGAGTTCCTAAGGCCTTGGTAGGAGCCACGGGTGTGGCTACCATAGCCAGGACGAGCTCACCCCCCAGCTACACGAGGTGTTGCCACAGTGGCTGTAGTCAGAGCAAACCCCTGGTCTAGACAATCTCCAAGTATGGGAGTGAGAAGGAAGAGAGCCCCCATCCTGCTTTTCGCCCAGCCCAAATCAGGGCTAGACAGACTGGGTGTGGGAGACACTGACCGAACTGATGTGCAGCCTGCGTGGTGATTGGAGCACAGCAGGACCGGAGAGCCACCTTCCTAGGATGGATCCTATGTCCTCCTCCAGGGAGAAATAAACAGCAAGTCCCTAGCTGGGCGAGGCGACCGTACCCGATTCGCTGCTGCTCAACAAGGTCCAGCTTCTCCGCCCTGCGGATGACCTCCAGGATGACCTCCAGCTCCTTTGGGTTCAGCACCTGCGTTTTCCTCTGCTTGTCAGTCTGGTTTGTGTGCACCGACCAGCCAGTCTGGAGCCTGCAGGGTGGGCAGTGTCACACTGAAGGCTGGAACAGCACAGAAATCCTCTGCCACGCCCCAGGTCCTGAACCTGGGAGCCTAGAAAATCACGGCCATCGACTTGCCTGCGGAGATGCCGGGTCCCAAGCAGAAATCTATCGACACGACCGTTTCACGTCCCACACTTCACCTTCCCCACAGGGCTGAGAACCGATTTCCTGCCACTGACCTAACTCCTCCCGTCCTTGGATGCCCCTTCTTTTGAGCAGGCCTAGTTTTCATTTTACACTTGGGTGTCATTACCCCAGGTGGGGTGTCAGCAGGAGAAGAAAGCACCGTCTAGTGGTTAAAGCAGGGGTCCCTCCCCCCACACACTGACAGGCCCCTTTAAGGCATCTCATGCTGGGCACCCAACATTATTAGGCACTTTTGGAACCATAGGCCTGGGAGTTCATCCCCAGCTCAGCCACTGACCTGCGAGGTGACCTGGGGGATGCCCGTTTCTCCTCTCTGTCAAATGGTTTAATTCTCCTACATCTCACAGGCTTACAGGCCTAACTCACTAGCATTAGTAAAGGGTTCTGAGACCACTAAATGACCTTAGATATGCTCGAGCAGCACAGAGCACCATGATAACATGCCGCTCAGTGCCAGATAGCCGAGCCTAAAGGGGAGCTCCACAGCAGTGACTGCAGGAGGCTCTGTCCTGCCCATACAACGCTTACAGCCACGGTCCTGTCTAGCTGGGCGCTGTTACGTTTTTAAGCCCTTTGACGCTGACCCAGGAGGTTCAGCTGGGAGCAGGACTGGGGGCAACAGGGCACAGGCTGCTGCCAGAGGAAAGCAGCTAGAACAAATACAATTCAAGCCACTGACTTATCCCAGTCCCCTCCCCACCAGCAATCTGACTTGAGGGAGAAAACAAGATCAAATGACATGTGCCTCCAAACAAAAGAGCAGGCGTCAGCTGGGGGAGGCCATGAATTATAGATGGGGCGCTGCTAGGACTGGCTTTTGCATCCACCAACTTTGCTTATTAAATATAGGGTTGGTGGTGGGAACTCAAAGGAGGGTGGGGGTTGCAAGCTATTGCACAGGAAGGAAACTCCAGACAGCATCCGAACACAGGGCTGCACCTCAAGAGGCATCCAAGCAGCGATTCCTGTGGCTGTCCTCAGGGAAGCCAAATGACATAGTTGGTCTCCAGCAAGGCAGCTGCATTGTGACTATAACACCTGGAGCAGTGCAGCGGCTTTGAGAAAAACCCTGCACTGTAGGTCCTGGCAGACTTCACAAGCTAAGCAGGGTCAGGTCAGGTCATTACTTGGATGGGAGACTGGCTGGGGCAGATAGGTACTGCTCTCAGTGGGGCAGGCAAGCCACTAGCTGGTGCGCCCTTTTTGACTTAGTAACACACCAAGGCCCAGGCCTGCTGCTATAGGCTGTCTTATGAGGGAGATGGACAACTCACGGTGGTCGTTAATAGTACCTTGGCACACTTCACCAGAGCAGGAGTCAATCCAGGCCGTTCCATTCTGTCTAAACGCACCTGGCAGCGTCAGTGGGGTACAGCCTTCTCTAAGTTATCCATTGGAGTGCATGTTACCGCCTAAGCAGCTGCCCCATTTCACCCAAGGGGTGGCTGCACTGCAGTGACGCTCTGATCATTGCACAGCTTGTGGATCAGTTTCAGGTTTTAGAGCACGTTCAGTCCCTTCAGGCAGGAAGGAGCGATAGGAGCGATGCAGGTTGTTATTACGTGCCCTCCTCAGCACAGGGGCAAAGCCAACAACTCCGAGGAAGCTCAGGTCTCACGGGGAGCAGGAGAGACCTCTCCTCTCCCACTCCTGCCCAAGCCCCATGCCGGGTCTGAAAAGCAGCCACAGCTGTGGGTGTGGAGAGACCCAGCTCTCCCCTAGTCTCTAGACCAGGTAAAGAGACAGGGCCTGACCCTTTCACGAGCTGGGCAGGCTGGGAACCCTCTCCAGGGTGTGGAATGAAAGCTAGAGCTTGGGCTGCCCACAAACCAGAATCAATGTAACTAACCAGGTTTTGATCCGTCCCGTTAGCTACTTGGCTGCAAGTGTGTCAGTGGGCAGCAGTTGTTCAGAATGGAAGTGTCTGATGTCCACTGAACAGCTCTGGTTTTCACGTGCTAATCCCACACTCAGATTTGCACGGGAAGAACACAAGACAGTTCCAGTTTGTGTGTGGACCAGCCCTGGGCAGGGTGCAAGTCAGTCTGGTGAAGGAAAAACCTCACAGGCCTGGCAAGGGAAGCCAGTTTGGAGGGATGGATTGTGGGGGGTTTCCACTGGGTTCCTCTCGCATGGCCAATAATAAACTGGGTTTTGGCCTATCTATGCACCATAGCATCTGAGTGCCTGACAGCCTTGAATGTATGGATCCTTACAGCACCCCTCTCGCTTGCCTCGGAAAAGACAGGAAGCTTGTGGGAGAGCCAGGAATTGAACCCAAGCCCCAGACCACTGCTCTAACTACTGGGAAATCTTTCCTCCCCTCTTACAGGCTTTGTCTTTGCAGTTCAGATGCTCTGAGATCCAGGGGGCCCTGCCTCACAGGCAACTAGCACCGCCCCTTCTGCCCCAGACCCACAGCCTGAGAATCAGCCTGGAGGGCAACAGTAAACGCTGTAAGAGATCACGCTCTGCGGCCCCTGCTGGTAGCAGAGAGAGGGGAAACAGTAGGAAGCACTCACTTGGCTCTCAGCGCCAGCTGCCGGTCATTGGGACACACCCACTGATCGCTGCCGTTACCAAAGATAGTATCAGCCATGGCAGAAGACTGCAGAGACGGCCCGGAGGAAATCACACCTGTAAGAAAAAGAAACAGCACCAAACACTAAGTCAGTCATTGACCAACACCTGCCTAGAGTGAACAAAGCCACCAGCCCAGGGCTCCGCTCAGAGCCCAGCTCCATGTGCTGCTCCCAGCAGCAGACGGCAGACCATGGGAGCCGAGCTCCAGCATTCAGATCCGAGGGCAGAGCTTGGCTCGTGGGCTGAACACATCAGGGCACTAACCAAGGGCAGCGCTCACGTACCTTTGCACAGCAAGACTCAAGGTCTCAGGAGAAACACACTCCTCGGAGCAGCGCATTGGAGAGCTGGGACCCGGAGCTGGGAATGGGCAGGCCCAGGGAGCTAGTGCTCTGCCCTGCCATGCAGGAGACATGCGTTCCGTTCTTGTGCCTGGACTCTTACTGCCCCAAGCCAGCAAAGGGCTGGTGACAGATTCTGCACAATTGTAAGTTGCATTTTGATGGTCCTAAAAGCATGATGCCAGAAAACCATCTAGGCCAAACTTTCTTGCCACACTGATCCGTACTGCAAGAATCGTGGCCTCTTTGTCCTTCCACAAAATGAACCTTGGCTGCTGCTCAAAACACCAGCATGTGATTGCTTTAGACACATCCCCTGTACATGCCAGACCATCTCTGTGTACCCATTACAGCCTTCCAATGGAATAGCCAGCAATGAACTGCGGATCAGTCCAGCATCAGGGATCACGGTTTAATTCCAGACCAATGCACCCACACAGAGACAATACTATTTCAATCTAGTCTCTATCTGCTGCTCCAGGGGAGGAAATTATTTGTCTTCAACAGCTGCTATAGACCTGTAGATGTTCTGGGCAAAAAAACAATTGAGGCTTTACATTGATCTACATAAGGAAATGTATTTCATTAAGATGGCAGGTTGGCTAACAGGTGAACATGTTGCACTAAATAGCTTTCTCTAGCTGTAATTTACTTGCTTTTACCTACAGCTCTCATCGGAAGCCTGTGCTTTGTGGATGCTGAGGATTTTATACACAGGGGCTTGCTTATCATATTGCAAACCCTTGTTACTTCGGCCCAGGGCAGAGTACAGACAAATTCTTTCCTAAAAAGTGATTTAAGCTTGAACTGGTTTTCTAACCCTTCAGGAACACCAGGGTAATCAATGAGAGGGGAGGAAATGTGAACAGCTGCTGGCTCTACGTCCTTCCTGGCTTAATCTGTATAGTTTTGATTCCAGCAGGGACAAGAAAGAAAAACATTGAAAGACTCTTGTCTACAGTCAATAAAAGCTCCCAAGTCTTTTCACCAAGCTTGTCTCTCATCCAAGTGCTCTCAGCCAGATGGCACAAGGCATTCCCCAAGCAGCAGTTTCAGAGTGAGGGCGCGTAGCTGTTTGGTCTCCTGGATCCCCAACAAAATGCTGTAAAAGTGCCGGTAGGTTTTTGCAGTTCCTGCTGAGGCTAAAACCACTTGGCACTTAAGAGTTATGGGTCCATTTATTTTTTAATTTACAAAATATGCCTGATGCCAGTAGCTCAGGGAGCACATGCTTCATTTAATGCACTGTTTTTTATAAACAGTGTTCAAACAAAAAAAAAATCACTCTCTGACTCCCTCTGGTTCCTCTCCACTTTGCACTACATCTTCAATACAATACACTCCAGCTCTATCAGACCAGCAGAATCAAGGAGCTTCCACTGAGAATGCGTGTGCAGATGTTTGCATCTGGGGACGGTTAGCTTGATCCCAGCTGCTGCAGGGACACACGGGGTGGTGTGTTATTTGGACAGTATATAGTGAACATACAGTGGCACTTCCCAGCAGGTGAGCTCAAAGCTCTGTGCAAATATTAGGCTTCACAACTCCCCCCACCTGGTAAAGTAGGTGAATATCATCACCCCATTTTACTGACACGTAAGCTGAGGCAGAGAGAGGGGAACTGATCAATCAGGAGTCCTGCCTCATGGGTCCACATTCTCACTGGGAACATGGACTCTGGGAAGAGTGTTTGCAGTCATTTGCTGTAAACTTCTAAACCCTAAAGGGGTTTTAAAGCGAGATATAAATCTTGGGGCGAGCGCATTCCGGGGTGCGATCCCTGGAAGAACTGCACAGGTGTGGAATCTGCTCAAAGACCAAGCATGCTGCAGAGCACACCCAGCACTCTGGAAGGCAGGGTCTTCACTGCTATGCATATCAACAGTCGAGGTTGAACTGCGAAACAGTAGCACCTGAGCGGGCTCCTTGTGCTAGCTGCTTGATAGCAGCAAGTTCTGGGTTCAGCATTTATGCTCAGCTTTGGGTGCCAGTGTGTGACGGGGAATTCACCTTCGCATCCCAGTAGGGCTGGCAGAAAAGCCGCAGACTGCCCTAAGTGCTAAACCAAAGTAAACACGACACGCATTCCTAGCGATACTCCGTGCAGAGCACAGCCGAAGGCACCATGCACC
Organism: Chrysemys picta bellii; assembly: GCF_011386835.1. NCBI lineage: Eukaryota > Metazoa > Chordata > Testudines > Emydidae > Chrysemys > Chrysemys picta. The sequence goes on along the minus strand of NC_088809.1, from coordinate 4,363,216 downwards.
AGGGAAGCAGGGAGGCTATCCTTGGGAACTTTCACTAGAGATTGTGGAATGTCCATTGCTTAAGTGGGGAGACAATATTTCCCTCTGCATTGGGATCAGCCTGCTTCTTACGCCTAGCCTAGACAGGCCCTGTATGAGAGGGACGGACAGACAGACATCTAGGCCTATAGAGAAGCCAAAGTAGTCTGCAGGGTCAGAATTTTCAGAGGTGGGCACAGAGGGTACATCTACCGTCAGTGCCTGGGAAGACTCACAATGATGCATGCAAGCAGGGAAGTCCTGCTCATTTCCACTGGCCAACACCTACAGCTTTCAGGTTTATCGTCCCTGGTTCAGCAGCTGGGAGGATATTGTCTTTTCCTCCTACAGAGCAATGCCACATGAGAGGCAGCATAATGGCTGCAGAAGGACAGGAAGAAGCACGGAGTCACACTTGCTCACCCTACCTAGACAATTCATGGGGTGACTCAGAGCAAGCTCAGCAGGCTACACATCACCCTGTAGAATGGCATGGGAAAGAGAGACCCCAAAGGTAACGAGCTGGAGCAATGTCAGATGTTTCATGTCATTACTGCATTATCACTTGTCTCATAGTTCATCTCACCCAGCCAGGAACATATGCCCTTCCTATGGTCAAAACATGTCTGAGCAAGAAGCTGTGACCGTCTCTATCTCCATTCCCCAACACACGGTCTCCAGCGGGATAGTCAGACTTGCCTATCTCCAGCTAGATGCTAGCAAGGAAGGACCAGGGCTAGGAGAACCAAGCCAGTTTGGCTACAGTAAAAATCCACCCAAATCACCAGCTGTTTGAGAAAGATCTCAAGTAAGTGCCCACATCCAGTAGACATTTTCCTCTTTGTATCAATTGTAGAATTTCTACTCTGTCTTCTAGGTAAGCAATGGGACAAAGTACAACTTATGCTGCACATTGAAGAACTGCAAGGCACCCCTGTGGATTACCTCAGTGCTCTGAGCAGCCTAGAAACTAGAAGCTTTGTAGCCAGGCCGCCTGTACAACCTGGGCAGAGCTCAAGGAGCATCAAGCCACTTTCGCTCTGCAATAATGCCACAGGCTTCTAAACAGACGGCAACTCAGGAGTCAGATTCACTCCGGTTGAACTCATGTGCATGCAAGTTAACTGCCTAGATTAATTGCCTAGATTAATACAGGATGGTGCAAAGCACATGACCTTCAATAAGATACAAAATGCGGTAGCACTTCAAGCAATTGCTAGCTGTATTACAGGTTGCTTCCCCTTTGGGGAATAATTGCATTAACAAGCAATCACATCGCCAACACACCAGTTACCTCAGCTACACTGGGATGAGAAGTGAAAAGCACACTGGGAGTTTTACCACTGCCTGCAATGGGGCCAAGATTTCACCCGCCATGTGCTAGTCTCCCCAACCACAAATTGTGTGTGTCACTGTGAGATTCCCAGTTGTACCTGGCAATAAAAACATTAGAGGTCTCCACTTCAAAAACCCAACCCTTCAATAGACACCCTCCATCTTAAGATGTGGCTTGAAGTTTTGATTTTATAAAAACTAAGAAGACCCCACTGATGCTAGTACCATGACGTTTTCTTTTAATCCAGTTCATTTTGAACAAAAATGCCCTAGAGGGTTTGCCATGCTAGGACTGCAGCCCTGCCAAGCTGACAGTCAAAATGTCTACAAAGAAAAATCAAACAGACGTTGATGATTTCCACTGTCCTGAGATGCAAAAATTAAACCATCAGCATAAACAGTGCTACGAATATTGGTTCCACAAAACTCTCCCCATGTTAATTATCTAAGATTATATTAACCACCCCCGACCAAGGGAAATCATCTTGTTTACACTGTCTGAGAGATAGCATCTGTCAACAGAACTTCTATTGCCCCTGTCCTATACCAGTGTGACCATGCCAGCGGCTCCTGCTGTTCAGTTACAATAAGACCATACGCAGACCACAATGTGCCGCCACCACCACAGGCAGCGAGGGTCTCCACTTCATCGCACTTCTGGAGGCCTCTTTGCAGCTAAGCAACCTTGTGCCACTTCAGCCGAAAGCACAGAGGGACTGAATAGCAGAAAAAGCTTTGGCAGACGTCAGGTCTCTCCAGCAAAGCAGCTGTTGCATAAGCACCAATATTAACTATATAGATTCACACATATCAATATTTACCTGCCCTGGTGGTGACATTTCCTAGCATTAAAACTGTACCTGCTGAGCAGAGATAACCTGGCTATTTAAAGGTGTGAACCATGGGCAAATACTCATCTGACATTTGTTAATACCAATCAAGACACGTCACCGACAAAAAGTGCAGTAAACCCAAGAAAACACACGTTCCCGTCTCCATAAATAGCGCACTTACCCCGACACGCTGCTGTTCAGTTGGCTGAGCCTACGCTCACTTTCTGCTGTTGACACACACAGCTTGCTGTTTCCATGCAAGGCACAGATGCGCAACAAGCAGCATGGCCTTGGCCCTTTTCCACAGGAAAGCACACAGCTTGAGCAAACAGATCGCTCCCCTGCGCTGAGCTCACCAGTGCAGCACTGGCTGAGAATTTCATGCACTTCACAGCACTCCCACCTCGAGGCACAGGAATACCAGCCACGCGACAGAACAGTTATTTTGTTCCAAACTCTCCTTGAGCTTTGTGAACCTAAACAATAAGGACTCAAGTCCACCAATGGATTCTCTCCTCCTTGCCCCCCTGACTCCTGGCCAGAGCTGAGCTAGGACTCGTTACCCAGCAGTAGAAGTGTAGGAACAACAAGGGATGAAAAGAATGGATTTCTGCTGGTGCTGGAGAAAGGACGCGTTTAGGAAAAGCTCAGTGAGTGGGGCAGCAGGCTGAAGGCTAGAACAACACAGCATAACACTCAGCTGTGTCTGATCCCACGGCATAACCAGCTGTGGGAGAGATACTGCAACAATTATTCAGTTGCGAGATCGGACCTCAGGAAGTCCAGCCAGGAAGGGAAGACAGAGAGAAATGCTGTGCAATTTTATTCATTACATTACACTAATCAAAAAGATGACCCAGTTAAAAAAAATAAGGTGATATTTACTAGATGAAATCCTGGTATCTGAGACGACTAGATGATCATAATGGTCCCTTCTGACCTTAGAGTCTATGAGACAGGACAAAGATGAGCACTCTAATCTTAAAGTTCAGATCACTGGGCACTTTCCCCGCATGGTCAGCTTACCCTGGTTGTTTCGTAACACTTGCATTTCTTTTACAGCTCTTAATGACCTTGGAGGGCCTGGCAAGCAGGTCCTGTATACTTTTGATACTTGGCCTGCTCACGCAAAGGGGGCGGTCAAACCTTCTACACCAAGAATCCCTGGAGTGGGGGTAACAAACAGAAGTTGCAATTTTAAATCAGGGTTATAGAGCCCCTGGCTTTGAAGAGTGGAGACATTTTCCAAGATTAGGACACATCTTTAAAGGATTGCAAACACCCAGAGGTATCGTGCGCATGCTCTCTCTCACACACACACACTTTAAACAGCTTTCCAGACACACCACATGCACTCCCTATGTTTGTACAAACCTGAAAGATAACACAGCCCAGTCCTCTGATTCCCACTGGTGTTAAGTCTGATCAGTTCAAGGTGCTACAGAAACATACACATATTTTTAGGCTAATACTGAGGGCTCCAGACTGCCCCCACATGTGAGATACATGGATTCGGCTCCCATAGCCCCAATGTATTGCAAAGCCATCCAAGCCAGACAGAAGTCTAGAATAGTCAAGACTGATTTGAATCATAGAATATCAGGGTTGGAAGGGACCTCAGGAGGTCATCTAGTCCAACCCCCTGCTCAAAGCAGGGCCAATTCCCAACTAAATCATCCCAGCCAGGGCTTTATCAAGCCTGACCTTAAAAACCTCTAAGGAAGGAGATTCTACCACCTCCCTAGATAAACCATCTCCTACGTTTTCCAGAAAATAACGCCAATGCCACTTCAACACATCATGGCTGGAATCAGTCTCAGAAACAGCTGTTTTGCCACAATCCCATGGTGATGTTATGAAGGGCATCACATGCCCTTGTCAGCAGATGCTGCAGCAGATGTTTATTGGCTGATGCTATTTTGTATGCATGCTCTGGTCCAAAACAATGCTATTGAGCCAGAGACAAAACCATTGTCTTATTCTATTCAGATCAAGGGTATCAGACCTGGGCCTGATCTATCTGGCCACAGCTGCAGGAAGGGCCCTGAACAGAACCGGTGCCCACGTAGCCAAAAGGTGGTAACTAAAGCCAAGAAGCCCTCTCAGACAAGCCAGAGAACTCCCCAGGAATTGCTTTGTTGTAGACCACTGGCTCCAAATCTAAACATTCTGGTCCAGATTCAGCAAAGCACTTAGAGCACAGGTTTAAGTCCCACTGGAGTCACATGCTTCACAGAATGCTTTGCTCAATGAGGGCCCGCATGCCAGCTTTGATCCGGGACTATGCTGCAGCAACTGGGTCTTCCAAATCCAGCATGAGATTTCCGCAGCTGCCTAGGGGGTTTAGACACAAGTGAGAATGGGGTGTCCAAATTCCCTAGATGGCTTTGAAAACCTCAGCCTGCCTCTTTATGCCCAAGTGTGAAACTGACTGGTGCAATAAAATTTAAGAATTTAAAGTGAACATTTAAAGTATTGAGGGATGAGAATTAGAAACTAAATCTGAGATTTATTATTCCACTTTGTGGTGGCCAATTGATTTCAGACTGGGATGCCTGAAGAAGTCAGTAATGTCATTACTCCTTAAGTGTTTGTCATACATTCGGGGAAGTCTAAAAGCAACTGCACTCTCACCTTCAGGCCTTGTGCAGACCAAGCGAAGTAACAAGCATGCACATTGTAGCAAAGGGAGAAAACCACCTTAGCTGGTTCCCCCTAAAATCCAAACCAGTGTCACTTCCCTTTCTGCATTCACAGGAGTTCTGTGTAAATACACAGACCAGGGCAGCTTGCATCACTGTTGCTTTAAACTACTGAACTTGACACTGCTGCAGAGACTAGAGCTGCTCCCTTGCTTCTAAAAGCTGGCCATGTCCTTTTGCAGCTCACATGACAATTGTTCTCAGCAGAAAAACATCCTGTTTTAGAGCCAACCCTTGGGCTGCGACAGGTTTAAAGGCACAGCGCTGGCGTCTGGTGGATTAGTGGAGTTCACCCACATTTCCCCTATGCCGGCTGCTGGGTCAACCAGGGAGATGCAGATTGAGGATACACGCAGCAGCTGCCTATTGGATCTCGCTTCCCAGGCCTTTTATACTCACACTCAGAATAAGAGATCTAAGGGGGCAAGTTTTGTTAGACACAGGGGACTAACTTCACCCCGGTGTAATTCCATTGACTTCACGGAACACCGAGATGCAGTGACCAACTCTTGAGCCCAGAAGAGCATAACGCCCTACAGACCTGGGATTCAGTCCTTCCTGGTGGGACAGAGAAGCCTGCTTTGCTGGCAGTTGTATTTTCCATTGGGTGGAGAGGCCCATCAGTCCCTTATCTTTGGAGCTTTAGCTCCTTTAGTATTGATGATGACAGGCTGGAATAAAGCAGCGTTCGATCAAGGCTTTCCATCAGGACAGATCTGAGCATGTTCTCTAGACACACCAGAGTAAATAAGGAATGTTCTCCTAGCATGACTGATCAAAACACATAGCATCATGCTCTTTTGCTTCTCATTACCCAGAACACTTGTCTGGCTCCCCATTGTTCTCTGAACACTGCCTGCAGAGAGAGAAGGAGGAGGGGAGGGGGGAGGAACATGGCTCAGAGGACTCACCAAGACCCAGGACTGGTCTTTAGATGGATTATTCTATATACTTGTTGCAGCGGAATCATTATTTCTGCTGGTTTTTCACTGGTACCGAGGATCTACTCCTCCCACTGATTTAACCTGGAGTTGTGGGTGGCTCAACATCTCTCCCTCTGAGAAATCAGATCCACTAAGGACCCTAGATGGTTTGACACAGCTATTTCCAGCAGCGAATGAGGAGGACACAGTCTGAATTCCTGGGCTTTAGAAATCACTGCTCGAACAAGGGAGCATGGAGAGAACTTAGTCTGATATCTTGCACGTCCTCAGGGTTGGACGCTGCCATAGAGACGGGATTAGCTCTGGGAAGCTATGAGGTGTTAGATCTGAGTAGTGTCCCAAGTATCTCAGCGCAAAAGGATGTACAACAGAGCCTGTTCATCAGGAACACGGTCAGGTGAGACCACACTGACATGCCTTGTGTAAATGGGCCCTGCTCCTTGCATGGTGAAACTTCATTCTGTCTATAGGAAAATTTCCCTTCCTTAAATCTGGTTTCTCTCTGTGAATCTCTCGGGAACACACTATGTATGTTCCAAGCCCTTTTCCACCTACAGAGCCACTAGTGAGATGCTTCTCCTTGGTGAGCAGACATGGCCGGTGTAGCTGGCAACAGGATAAGATACCTAGAGAGCATGAATCAGGCTGGAACCAGGGTGCGTGCGTGCGTGTGTGTGTGTGTAGGAGTGGGGAACAGCTCCAGATGAGTCACATGCATCAGTGAGCAACACAGCACAGTGTGAAAAATCTGTAACTCGGATGAACTCCCTGCAGAACACCAATCAGATGGCAAAGAGCCAAAGATTCTTTTCAATTAGCCAGGCCTCTCAAGGACAGCCCAAAGCAGAGAGGTACAGGAGGCCACGTGAAGACAGCACCCAGCTAAGGCAGTCACTCATGCGATAGACTGCACAGAGCGCTTCAATCAACCAAGTCTAGATTAGAAGAGTCCTCTATGTAACTCTGCATATGCCTCTCCAAAGATGAACCACAGAAGCTTCCATCAGGAACAGGGGAAGGGAGCAGACCTTCGACAGGAAGGGATCCTCGGCAACACACAGACCCTCCCTATGACTGTCAAGGTGCAAACAAATCTCACGCGCTATGGTGAGGTGCTGTGCAGGTGACATGCATCTCTGCAGGAGCAGGCAGAGCCTGCCTGCGTATGACGAGACAAACCACAGTGCCATGCTGAGCGGCTGGATGTGGCATGGCAGAGGGCAGGATCTCACTCAGGAAGGGAGGAAAAGGTTTTTGGTTTTGTAGGTAAACGTAAAACATGCGGCTTGTCGGGAAGCAGGGAGCAACTAGAGAAAGGTGGCCGGGGGAGGCTATTAAATGTCTCCTGGGCCCTCTCAATGTATGTCTATTAAGAGACGTTACCTATGCAGAACCTCAATGGAAAACTAGCAGGAATATCACCCCTGTCTCCCACCCTGTGTCTGTCTTGTTGGTTTCGACTGTAAGCTCTGTGGGGCAGGGGCTGTGTCTGTGAAGAAAGAAGCCGTCTTCAGGGCACAGACCAATCTCTGAGCAATGGGAAGAGACCTGCATGGAGGGCAGATCATCCCCCGGTGACAAAACTGGAGTTGCCCTCTAGTGTCGTATGGATACGGTATGTTGACCAGGTTGCTGGGCTGCCTACTGCATGAACATATTGGCTTAGTATTAGGGGGCTATAAGCACAAAAGAAAGCAATAGTTCAGAATAAGCCATGCCTTGGTAAATACTTCAGGGTTGTTGAGAGACCCTGCCCCAGCGATGAGCTCTGCAGATTGTAGCTCTTGGATCCAGCCAACTTACCAAACTGGTTTGGTTGTGCATGGCAAAAGCCCAAGAGCTGACATGAATCAAGGAATTCTGGCAGCATTCAAAGGGATCCCTCTCTCAAGAGGGAAAGAAGCTGTTTGTGGGGACACAGCTGACCCCCCCAGGACCTGGTAGGGCATCTGGAGAAGCCAGGCCTGCCAAGGCTCTCATCAGAGGATGGTAAACCTTTGGGTAAGAGAGATGGGCAGGGGGTTAAAACCTTTTTTCTGTCAATGTTCCACCCCTGGTGTTGAAATAATACATCCTTTGGTTTAAGGAGGCTGCCTGGTCGCTGTATCCTCTGATCACAGACTGCCACAGAGAGCAATGCCAAGTTTTGCATCCAGGCAGACCTGCTGGGTAAGCACAACTGATACACACCCAGGGCACTGTACCCAAGGCTTGGTGTAGGACTGGCAAAATGGTGGCATTCCACTCCAGAAGAGGTGAAGGCATGAGGCCTGACACCAGATGGTGTGCATTCAGAGACCACAACGGATGGTGCAGTCAGCCCTGGAACCATGTCACCCACACCTCCTACCGCGGGGTTCTTGCGCTTTCCTGCGAGGCATCTGGGGCTGACCACTGCGAAAGACAGGAGACTGAACCAGATTGGCTTTGGCTTGGATCCAGCCTGGCAAGGACTGTGGCCCAGATCCACAAAGGTATTTAGGTGCCTAACTCCCAATGGTTTCAGTGTGGAATTAGGCACCTAAATATCTTTGAGGACATGGGCCTATGCGACTAGAGAAAAAGCAGAAGCATAAGGCTCAGGAAACAAAGGCGGAGCATGTTGTATTCAAGGGGTTTGGCTTGGAATCTTTCTTTGAGCTAATGACCCTCGCTAACACTGCAGCATCTGTTAGAAGCAGGTCCTATTGCTGGTGGACAGGGTTAATGGGCACAAAAGACTCAGTGCGCAGACGCCCTCCGCTCCAAGCAGCTTGGTCAGTGAACCTCTGGGTGTTAAGCGTCAGCACACACTGGCCTATTGCTTCTCCTCTGCAATTAGCCTGCAAAATGCAAAGAGGCTCGCCCAGAATACAAAGGGGCAGATGGAAGCTCCAGAACCGGGATTTCAGGCCACCACTGCAGATGGATTTTGTGATGGGATGTGGGGGGAGAGAGAATAGTTCTCTCTGCTCCTGGCAGTGCTGGTAGAGAACAAAGCCATCTCCCAGTTTAAAATTAATAGCGATCATGTTAAGTTACCTTCAAGAGGAATCAGCTTAGTACTTCACTCCTCTCCCACAGGCCTGTTTATTCTACAGAGAGCTATTTTTTCCCCTCTTTATTCCTCAAAGCAGGCGATTAGGCCAGGCCAGCATTGCATATGTCCCCCATTCAGCATAACGCCGTGCCTCTGGAGTCACTTACGTGGGTTAGGCACTTGGAGACAGCTCCTGATGTGTTTTCTGATGAACCAACATGATACTTACCAATGAGAGTCGGGAATGCTGGGGGGACATATTGCCACCTTCATACCTCATGCTGCAGGATGCAGCCAGAGGCAATGTACAATGATACAGCCTTGGAAACTTGGCCCTTCACAGAAGGGCGAAGGCTGTGTCTTCACTGCAAAGAAGGAGGTCCAACCTACCTGGGCCTTCTTTCCACTAGGACTTTACATTGAGATAGCTACCTTAATGTAGAAACAGACCTTCCTTTGCAGTGAAGACATAGGCTGAGCCGGCCTTCAGGGGGGACTAATTCACATGTAGTTTGGCCAATACAGCATGAAATCCTAGCAGGCCAGTTCATATAGAAATGTCCTGTATGGCCATACAAATGAGCTGCAGGAGATCTCTGACCAGCTTTGATTTGCTAATCAGCTTAGCTAAGCAGTCTCACATCTATAACAAATTTGTGAATTAGTTAGCCAATTCCTAATGTATTTATTTTTGTAAAAGACACGAGGGGCCAGCCTGAGCCAAGTTCTTGGTCTGCAGTACCTGCCCTGCTAATGCAATTAACAGGCCTCCTGCTCAATAAGCTACCAATGGGGGATGCCCTGCTTCCCCCAGGACCACCAGCTCGGCTCAGGTGCAGTTCTACCCTGGTTTTCCTTTAGTCGCTACTCGCTCAAAGATGCTGTGTAATTAGTCTCTGAGGCACACACCAGCACCCATTATCCCGAGGAAACCTTAGCAACAAGAACAAACATTCACTCAGTTACTATAACAGAGACTAAATGACTAGTAAAGAAATAAAAAGTTAAACCACGTCCTCGCCTGCTGTACTCTCCCAGCACTGACAGCGTGTATTGCAGACCTGGGTCTTCCCTCCTAGCGTCGCAGCAGTATTTCCAAATTCAGGGCCTTTTCAACAATAGGCTAATCCCAAATTCTTAAAATTGCAAGTGCGCCTAATGACAGTGCACTCCGCCAACGCTTATCTTTAAGGACGTGCTTAAATTCCAGGCCCCAAGGTGCGTACGTGCCTGGCTGAGCCCGGGTCTAATACAATAGCTCCCACCCCAGGATTTCACTTGAGACACACACACAATCTCAGCCCACCCGCCAGGGAAACAGGCAAGTGTCAGTGTCCATATTTTACAAATAAGCCAGCCTGGGGTTAAGCAGCTTGCAAGCAGTCGCACGACAAGCTGACAGGAGTTCGGAACAGCCCAACAATAGTAGGAAGTGCCCTCTTAGCACGCAGGAGGGCCGGGGACATTCAAGCCAATCAAGCAGTCAGATTAGATGAAGTTTCATAATGTCAGACTACACCATTGTGGGGGGCAGTGGGGCAGGCAGGATTGGTTTAAATGGGCCTGTCTCTCTTCCGTTTGGCCATGCAGCTGGCCTGCATGACGGTAATTACCTATCAACATTAGTCCCCAGTGCTAGTGCAAGCCGTTCGGACTGGACGGACCATCTCCCTAACGTTACGCAGGTGCTTTAGGGTTAAGACACACTCACACTCCATTTTTCAGCCAGCAGAGATTGAGGGCTGTGCAGTCAGATGCCGGAGCAATGAACCTCCATAGAAGCCTCACCAAGTTTGAGTCAATCCCATTAGAAAACCACTGTCAAATTAAACTCCTCAAAGCCCCTCCCATGATGATGACTTGATTTAAGCAGCCCCAATTAAGGTTTTTCTTTCATTCACTTGAAAACCTTCCCGTTATAAACTGAGCTCCTGTGCCCCCTCCCTGCACCCATGGGGTGTGTGTACATGGTTATGAACCTTCATCAGACAACAAGTCACCCTACTCCTTGCATCCATAGAGACCGAGATGACCAGGATCTCTCTGATAACATCAGCTGTAGCTATTCCAGCAGTGGGCTGATTTTTCATTATCACTCCTCTGAGCCTTATAACGACTCTTCCATTCCTTGCCTGCTCCCAGACATTCATCGTATTAAAAGGGCAGGCCCCACAGCTCCTCTCATACGCCAAGCCCCACCTTCCACTACCCTGCTTGGCAGGCCGCTGGTTTACAGAACACAGCTAGCAGCTGTCTCCAAAGCGATCAAACCAGATAACCATTGTGCCCTCACAGCTCCAGAGCAATCCCTCCTGCACCTCAGCAGGGCACAGAACGTGCCACAGCTCGGCTGCTGCAATGTAACTCGCAGCCCTGTGCGATACTACTGCATCCTAGCACTGGGTGTCATTTAGGTTACGCTTCGAGCCAGATATGAGCACGCAGCTACCCTAACTTCTCACGTGTCACGCTGGTTCTGAGAAGTTTCAAATATAGCTAAGAGACTGAGGTGCTGGTGCCCTTTGGAAGTTACACACTTGGAATAACCCGCACTGTCAAGATCTGTAAAACCTAATAACAAGAAGGCTTTACAGACCTCTACGTCTATGCATGATTAACTCCATAAACCTAGCACTCGCCTAATTAACTCTACAGGCCTGACTCAGAACCACAGCACTTCCACAGGAAACAAGATCCCTGTCTTAACGGCAAAACAAGCTTAGGCGGCATGGGCCAGACAAACGTACACCAGACTGGGGGCCTGCGTTCTATTTCTGCTTCTGCCACTGCACTGCTGGGCAACCTTGGTTAAGTTACTGCCCTGCTCTGTGCCTCTGTTTCCCCATCTGTAAAACAGAGATAATGATACTCACCTTTCTCTGCACATTGCTTTGAGATCTATGGATGGTAAGCACTAAATATGAAGAATAGTATATGATTGTTCTGGTTCCTCCATCCTTTGTATGGAAGCTGTGGAACATGAACAAGAATTATTTTAAATGCAGTTTTACAAAGGAGGGGGGGGGAGGGAAATCCAGAGTCAAAATGTACAAAAAGGGTCTGGCTCAAAAACTTGCCAGCCACAGTGGTCTGAACACCAAGAGCCGGTTTGTACAACCGGCCCCAACAGTACACTGAACAGCAGAGATACGAAGTGAAGCTGACACAGCATGATGGAAGCAGGCCTCTTTGCCATCACTCATCTCTGAGGCAGCAGCTTCGCAAAGAACTCCCAACCCCAGGCTGTGAAAAGAAACCTACAGTGCCAGGAAACTTTACCATGTCTCAGTTCCCTCAGATCCGCCACATTGGTAGAGGCGGTGCATTTATACAGGCAATACCCAAGTGGGTGGACAAGTATATCAGGCTGAGGGTAAGTGGCATAGGAGGTGCACAGAGGAAATTCTGACAATCATCATCTGCTAGCTTACACGACACTTCATTCCTGGTCAGAGAGATTCTTCCACTAGGACATTCAAGAGGGTTTTAATCAAAGGATCTGTGTTGTGCAGAGCACCACCTAAGAAATGCACAAAGCGCATGGGTTTGGGGTCACAAAGCTGAGCTTGACCTTTAGCTTTGAGTTGAGATGGGTCCAGACTGCAGAGATCACATGCAAACTTCTCTAAACTTTGGACAAGTTTGGCTCTGGGAGAGGAGAGGGGCGCGCGTGGGTTGGTTTGCCCCACTGCAGTTACTGGTCAGCTACGATGTTTGGGTCTACAGCAAATCCATGCAAAGTTCAGAGGACTTTGAATCCAGGGGTTGAGTTGGGTCCAGCTCTAGTTCCAAGCTCAAAATGAACCCAAGATCATCAAACAAAACTGAGCTAAATGCACTAGGATTTGCCAGACCCAGATGAGTTGGATGGAAAAAGGTTGGCACCACTTCAAGCTGAAGACTGGATTTGATGACCCAGCATCTTCTGTCCCAGCTGGAGGACAAAGGGCTGCAATGCAGTACCCAGGACACACCACATATCATGAGCGGGTTCAATTCTAGCATGTCCCTTTACCAGAGCTGCCACAGGGAGCCACCCGGATCACCCATTGCTAGGGCAGAGTCTATTTTCATTATCAAATGATTTGCCAATGGGCTTCCCCACACAGAGAGTACCAAGAATTCCAAGGTATCTAGTCCCCTTTTGATACCCAGATTATCTGAACATTAATCTCACAGAGATCTGGGTTGTTCGTTAGTAATCTAACTGCTCAGAACCAAACGCCTACGATGGATTCGATCTGGAGATGTGAGTTGCCACCTAACAGATACCAGACACAATTCATGCTACTCTCTGTCCACACAGCATTGGTGCTTGTGTTTCCACATGATCCCTGCAGTGTCTGTTAACCTGGGGCTGATTCACACTTCAAAATAAAGAGTTTCACATGTCCAACCAGAAGCAGAAACCCCCCTGATGTCAAATGGAGCCCAGGGTCGCTCTCTTTAAGGGTGTCAGGAATTTCGCTCTCTACAGCATGCCAACAGGGTCAAAGCCATTGACTGATGTCCTCATATTAAGCATGACTTTCCACGGAGAGGGGGATCACACACAAAGATCTCATCGGAGTCCAGGGACAATGAGCTCCACTGGGAAAGTGGTAGGCAAGTCCGTACAGCTTTTCTGTTAGTACCAACAAGGTCATTAACACTCTCCCAAAGGATCCAATGCTAATGAGGGGCTCTTTATTAGCCAGGTTACCTGACTAATAAGCACACACTGTAAAGAACATTCCATTAGCCAAACAGAAGGGTCCTTACAGGACATCCCTGGGGTTCAAGAAGGAGGAGAGTTGCTGTGATGTTCCACCCTACCCAGGACTTGTCCCTAGAAAGCACACCTCTCAGACCTTAGCCCTGCATCACCATGGCCAGGTGTATTTGTGCTGAGTAAATCATTCACAAATGCATCACGCTCTGCTCCTTCCCAGTCAGATGGTCGGTGAGCAGGTTCCTCTGGGGAAGGCTCAGGAGATGCCAATTAGCCTATAAACTGCCATTAGGGAGACACCTGTCCCAGTTTTGATATGCTAATGAATTCAAGGGGCCCTTGGGTTGTGGGAGGTCAGCAGAACCCACTGACCAAGCTGCAGACTAGCTTTGAGTTTCTGAGAAAGAGTTGGACCAGTGCAGGAGTGTACAGAATAGGCCGGCCTTGTCCAGAAAACTGCTGGCTGGGAGCGCTCGCAGGGTCTTTTTTTCACCTGGAGCCTTGTCTAAACCAGGAAGAGCATGTCCATTACTGACAGCAGACCCACATGAACCAGCACCAAGTAGTTTAACTGCAAGCACAGCCAAGGATGAACCATCTCCAGCACCTTTCAGAACCCTAGGGTTTGTAATTAGACCTCACGACACCACTCGGCTGTTAGGTCTTTGATGAGACCTGGGCGATATGGGGAATGAATTACTCTATGTGATTATTCCTACTCTACATGAGAAGCTTGGGGCTACCTTGGTGATCTTTCAAAAATGCACTAAACCAACAGATCCGCCAGTTACCCGAGATCCCAGCAACAACATTTAATTCTCACATACATGGCTACACATCACCCACCCTTTATGGGCAAGAGCTTTGCAGCATGCGCTGATGGAGAAACCTGGGCAACCCTGGACCAAAGTCTGTGGCTGAGTGCAGTGCAAGCTATTGCGCCACACACTTAAAAGCTGCCCATCACTACGGTTTCTGGGGACCCTTAGCAAGGCTCCACTGGCTCGAAGGGTCTCTCTACGCTTCACTGTAACCCTGGGTCTGTGGGACCAGGGTCCAGGTTGGAATAAAAGTCCCACAGCACAGCTGCAGCTGGCCTGGGTTAGCTGACCCAGTCTCGCGGAGCTCAGGCTGTGAGGCTATAAAATTGAAGCGTAGATGTTCGGGATTGGGCTGGAGCCCAGGCTCTGAGACCCACCCTTCTTGCGGGGAGATTTTTATTGCAGTGCAGTTGTACCCACAGTGTTTCCAACCCCATGTTTGAGCATCCACGCTGCATCATAAACTTTGGTTTACAATTGCTGGACCTTGGTCTCGCAGCTGTGCTAACACGTCCATACTGCCCTATGCAGACCTTCTGACTTGGGTCTGTGGCTTGAGTTGCATCCACACTGCAAAATGACAGGGCTTGGACCTGAGTAACAGCAGGACCCAGGCTCTGACCCAGGCCCCCACAGGGTCCTGGAACCTGAGTGGTTGCTGACCTGACTCAGACCGATTTGTGTGTGGACAGAAGCGGGCCTTAGATCTGAGTCAGAGTTCGGGCTTAGTGTGCCGTGCAGATGTACCCTAAATGGCTCCTCCACAATACACACCCATCCATACACAGTGTCAGATGGCTCAGCATGACTGGGCACAAGAGCCCTGGGGAGCATGCCAGGTTCACCAATATTCAGATTACCGGTGCCATTTTTGACCCCTTACTTACTATTTTTCATGCGGTTGTTCCAAATCCTCTCATTTGTGTTCAGTTAATTTCATTAAGCTAAGATCCATCTAAGCAGCCAGAAAACAAGCTCAACCTGATGCAATTCACCTTGCAGCATTACTGGAATATTTTCAGTCATGTTTTAATTAGTCACAGGTCTTGGTCGCTTAAGCATCGTGCTGTATACATCAGCTCGGCAACTCTGCAGCCCCCCTTAAGTAACCGGCAGCGAATACATCAGACTCCAAAACCAAGAGAGAGTCCTCTGAATTTTAGAAAGTCAGCCTGCTCTGCCCCCATGCAAAGGGTGTCAGTTGAATGGGACCAGGAATGGAAACACGTGTCTCTCAAAGACACAAAAGGGTTGCATGAAATACTGCTGGGGGCAGAGGATGAATTCATACAGAAAGGAGCTGAAACTTTATATAGGAAATATACTAAATCAATTAATGGGGATCAACCATCAGAACTGGCCTAGTTTCAATTAATTCTGAATAAGCTGTGGAGGAAAATGGCTGTGATCATTTCTTCCATTCTACAGCTAAGTTGATCACAGACTGATCTGCTTTTCGGGTCCTGTTTCTTCCTTTTGGAACTGAGGACTGTTTCTTTAACACAAGGATCTGGAAATCTCGCTACAGGACAGTTCCACACTTGGTGACCACTACACCCAAGCTCACATACAAATGGTAAAAGAGCTTTGCTAAGTAACCAATCTGCTTGGGTTTGGTGTGATTCGCAGTTTACAAGCCTAAAGTATGTGATGTGAACAATAAAAGTCTAATTAATAAATATTTAAACTCCAGGAGTCAAAAATGTGCATGCAACTGCAGTTGCTATGACCGCGCATGCAGATGAGATGTTTGCACACACAAATAATTAAATTGTTCTTTGGGCCTGCAAATATCTAACTCATGTGTTCAACCATGATAGCTGTCAGTGCAAATTAACTATACATGTTTTACATAGGATCCTAGACTCCCAGGCCAGATCCACAGCTAGCGTAAATCACCATTGCTCCATTATGGAGCAACGCCAGCCTACACCAGCTGAGGGACCTGCCTGGCTGAGTTTTGGAAGTCAGGACCTTACAGTGTAATGTACATGCAGCGGGCTCTGCTTCTGCTCTGGGATTTCCCTGCTAGGCTCTCACTGAAATTCTACTTTAATGCCACTGGGAGTCACATGGTGAGCAGCCCTGAGGATGGAGGAAAGTGAACAGCCTAAGATAACTAGTTAGTTTTAAATCTTCTAAGTTTGTAGCTGATATTGAAATTCCCAGCTGTGGCTAGAGCCTTTCACTGGACAATGGGTAACATGACCTTTCATGTCGCCTGCTTTGGTGAACTACAGACCCAAGAAACTCTACTCTTCATGTAAAGAGAAGCTGCACAGAAAAAGCCTGGATGATGCAGCTGATCAAGGACTTACCCAATCCTGTAAGTCATACTCCTGGGAGAAGATCTTATTCATACAGGCAACTTCAACAAAGCCACTCTAGTGAGTGAGGGATGCAGGCTCCATATACAAGATACATATACAAGATACATCAGGAGTTCCATTTTTCCTTCTTTCAGGGGTCAATCCTACAAGGTGATGAGCGCTCCGTTTCCAATTCAGCAAGAAGACTTGAGCACATGAGACCCATTGGAGTTAATGATGCGTTTAAAATTAAGAACATGCTCAAGGGCTCTGCTGGATCAGGGCCAGAGTGCTCAGCTCCCTGCAGAACTAAGCTCTCCTGCACTGCTTTGGAGTTTATTGTTGGTGACGGATCTTTGCTTCTCTACATTTTGAACAAATATGGGACAGAGAATAATAAATCACCCGGGAGAATCCGTGGAGCAACATGGAAGTTGTGAGCAGCTCCAGACTTCTCCCTCTGCTACTGCATTTCCTACCACGCGCTCCGGAGACCATCTCTACTTGTTTTGCTCCATTACAAACTCTCACACTCACATGGGAGGCATGGCCGAAGGATCAAAACCCACCAGGAAATGAGCTACTCCAGTGTGCAGCTCTATCCCACTGTCAGCAGGGCTTTGAAGGCGTCCGTGCTATTTCACTGTGTACAGCAGTATGCTTCCCATTAACAGTAGCACTAGTCACAGGGCTACACTGTGTGATTTTCTGTGCAGAAGGAACACGCTCAGGTATTCAGGGGAGACAAAGGGAAACAACAGGCCTCTCGGGAGCGCCCACGGGGAAACGACAAAGAGCAAAGCAGGGTGTTTGGATTTCTAACTAAGATCTTCTTTCTGCACACGCAAGTAAAAGAATGGCCAACTCAGAATGAGAAGACCTACGGTGAGACTCACCATGCCCACCAAGATGGTCACACGGCTCCTCAGCTGCCAGCTCCCGCGGGCAGGGACGGCGTCCTCATCTGTCGGATGAGGCGGCTGTTGTGTACTCCCGGGCAACATGAGGTGCACTCTAGACAACTTGCATTACTCAGCCCTTAAATAAATATGTGGCAGCAACCAGTGAACTGTACAGCTGGAGCTAAACAAAGGCCTGGATTTGCAGCCACGGTGGAGCTGGACTACGGATACTAATCAGGAGTCATTAAGGTCTTGTCTACATACAGCAGTTGTACCACTTTAACTATACCAGTACAAACCCCTCCTCCCCGCCCTAAGCATAGGCGCAAGTGTACTGCTATCAAGGTGCTGATCTCAAAGCTAGTAAAGGAACTGCTGTACCCCGCTAAAGCACCTTTATACTGGTATAACTGCATCTATAGTAGGGGTTGCGCTGGTATAACTATATCCATTAAAAAAACCATCCCACTCCTCACTGAAATGGTTATACTGGTACAAGAACTGTGTAGGGAGCAGAAAGCGGAGGGGCATTTCTCTCCAGTGCTCAGCATGGGGAGACCCTCCCTCTCTCGGAGGGAACCCCCTCTGATGATTTCATTCATCAGAAGGCAGGCAGTCACACCTGACAATTCACTAAGAGGCACTGATGGGACCAAAATTACTCTCCCCCTCACCCCCATGGTCTAATGGCCCACTATAGCCCAGTACTGACTGACTGGATCCTATGTATTCTCTTGGGCTCATCAGCCCTTTATTAGCAGTCCCTGTGTCCCATTACTTTATAGGTGGGTCACTTTCCAGCTCTGTGTCGTCCTTCCAATCACCCAGGAAACCAGTCAGCGCCCACGCAGGATGAAGGCTCAAGCACACAGCTGGAGATTTAATACGCTGCAGCCCATTTTTCCAGTTGCCCGGAGAAAACACACACAGCACAAACATTTTCGACTGGTCATTTTAAAGATTTTTCCATAACATCAGATACTGAAATTAGCAAATCAACCATGAACAGAAGGCAGCGGTCGAACAAATACGCAAGGCAAGAGAACACTCCGATACAGAGAGCGAGTGAGCTGGCCTGGTTTACGTACACTCTGCTTTAATGGGGAGAAGGTTAGAGAGACAGAGAGAGAGAGAGACAGAGAGAGAGAGAGAGACAGAGAGAGAGAGAGAGCCCCCTCCACCCTTTGTCTGTCTTGTCTATTTCAACGCTAAGCTCTTTAGGGCCAGAATTGTCTCCTATTACCCATTTATACAGTACCTAGCAGAGTGGGGCCCTGATCCCAGCTGGGATCCCGTGGCGCCACTGTAATTCAACAACAGAACGAAACAAGAACAAAACCCACCCTCTAATAACATAAAGTAACTACAACAGCCAATCGTTTTTGAACCGTGCCCTACACACTTGGGGATAAAACTTGACAGAGAGCACTCTGTCCTTCTGACAACACATCGAGAAGACCCGTGCTAAAATCCAGTCGAGAGCTGGACTCCTCTCCAAGACTGCTGGCCACTCATGGGGCACCAGCACGCAACCCGATGGACATCTACCAATGCCCTAATTACTGCATCTGCCAAATGCCTTGCGGGCTCCAGTCATTTATGTGGCAAGTTGGACTCAATGACCAACTCTGCCCTTCGTATCATCACTGGTGCGACCGAGACAATGCCAGTCTCCAACCTTTTGGTCCCAGCGGGCATTGCCCCCAGGCGATTAGGTGTGAAGGCAGGGCCCTGGCTGTATTGCTGCATGCAGGCAACAATCGGTACAGCTTACTTCATGATTTCAACTTAAGATCTCATAAAAAATGAGGGCTACAGTCAAGATGCCCCTTTTCTGAAATAGCTAAGACTCTCTGACAGTACATCAGAGAGGACCGTTCAATGGAACAGCGGCAATAGGTGGCACAGGACTATATTTTGGAGCCATGGTATACTTCCTGGCAGACAGACAATGCAGATCGCATCCCCTAGTCTCTCCAGATCAGTTCTCATGCGCCCCTGAGAAATACAAGAACCAAAAGATCCTTTTTCATTGCAACAGGATACACTGTGGTCACAGGCAGCTGAACTTAAATCTTTACCACTGGGGTTTCTTGAGCTTGCCATCCTGGCCCTGTAGAGCTCAAGAACAAACAGCATGGCATCTGGTTCTTACTGAACCGAAACCAGTTTGCCCAGCTGCCCTGAGAAAACAAGGTGGCTCTACAAACCCTGGTCTAATCCTCCAAGGCTAGGAGAAGATTGTAAAGGCTCGTGCCAGACAGCACCTACCTGGCCAGCAGGGCCAGGCTCAGAGGCAATGCCGAGAATAAGTGCTCCCCCAGGTGGGTTTATAGCCCTGCCCTCCAGAGGTCCTGGGGCACGGCAATTCTCTTTGCTTAGCCAGCAGGAGTCTCCTGAAGGAAATGCTGACAAGCCCAACCACTGTATGCAGTGATGGTGTAGCCATGTGGGTTTCAGGGTATTAGAGAGACAAGGTGTGTGAGGCAATATCTTTCACTGGACCACCTGCTATTGGGGAGAGAGAGAAGCCTAATTGCTATCAGTGGGGCACTCTTGGGAGCCAGCATGCGTTAACCCCTGCCTCGCCAGGCCCCACATGGGTAACCTGCACCGCCTCCCTCAATATCTCTGTAACAGAGGGGTGGTGGCTTCATTTAACAGTTTTCAAATACCCCCCCCAACCCTGCAGCTTTTTGCACCCAGCTCCTGAGATTAACGCCATTCAATGGAAATAATTGGGACACAGCACCAATGTCATTTAACACCCTGCTTCCTGCTTCACTGCCCTGTTCAGCAGCTCGCCTGGGAGCTGGACACGCTTCTGATGGAGGCAGTAGTGCCAGCCACTGGCTATTCACTAATAGGGACACGACGCCTTTCACTGTCTAGAAAGTGCATCCCACACAGCACCGAAAACAACGCCGCCAGCAAGGGGCTCCCACATCCAAAGTGCTTCAGTTTCGCTTTCTGAGACACACTGATCACATGGGAATGACTACAGTGACCACAGGGTATGGGCATCGGAACAGGGCTGTCTCGCCTTGTGGGGAAGAGGGGGCAAGGAGTCAGGTATTGGGGTGCTAGGCTAAGCGCTGGGAAGAAACATTATCTAGAACAGCAGTTCTCAACCAGGGGTCCACAAGCCCTTTCAGGGGGTCCACGGGACCCCCTGGCTGAAACCCAGAGCGCAAGCCCTGACACGCACCGCCGCGGGGCTGAAATCCTAAGGCCTGGTATCCCTCACCACATAGCTGAAAACCTGAGAATCTGGAGCCCCCCGATGCGGGGCTGAAAATCTGAGCCCCGGCACCCACCATTGCGGGGCTGCAACCTCGAGCCCCTGTGCAGCGCCCCCCATCACGGGGCTGAAACCTCGAGACCCATCACGGGGCTGAAATCCTGAGCCCCAGTATCCCTCGCTGCAGGGCTGAAACCCCGAGCACTGGTCTCCCTTCTACCCCACTGCCATAGGTGCCGACTCTGGGTGCTCCAGGGATGGAGCACCCACGGGGAAAAATTGGTGGGTGCTCTGCACCCACTGGCAGCTCCCCGCCCCGCCCCAGCTCCGCCTCCTCCCCTGAGTGCACCGTGTCCCCGTTTTTCCCCCTAGCTCCCAGCGCTTGCCGCCACGAAACAGCTGTTTTGCACGGCAAGCACTGCGAGGGAGGGGGGAGGAAGGGGAACGCAGCGCACTCGGGGGAAGAGGCGGGGCCAGGGCAGGGATTTGGGGAAGGAGTCCAATAGGGGCAGGGAGGGGGCGGAGACTTTGGGGAAGGGGTTGGAATGGGGGCAGGGCAGCAGGGGGCAGGGCAGGGATGGAGTCGGGGCGGAGTCCCGAGGGGGGGTCACACACAGCCCCTAGCTACCCTCTCCCTGCATCCTGAGCTCCCCCCTGCCAACACACTGCCCCTAGCTCCCCCCTCCCTGCACCCTGAGCTACCCCCCGCCCGCACACAGCCCTTAGCTCCCCCCTCCCTGTACCCCGAGCTACCCCCTGCCCATGCACAGCCCCCAGCTACCTCCTTCCTGGACCCTGAGCTACCCCCTGCCCACACACAGCCCCCAGCTACCTCCTCCCTGCACCCTGAGCTACCCCCCACCCACCCACAGGCCCTAGTTACCCCCTCCCTGTACCCCGAGCTACCCCCTGCCCACACACAGCCCCTAGCTACCCCCTCTCTGTACCCTGAGCTCCCCCCTGCCCACACACAGCCCTTAGCTACCCCCTCCCTGCACCCTGAGCTACCCCCTGCCCACACACAGCCCTTAGCTACCCCCTCCCTGTACCCCGAGCTACCCCCCTGCCTGCACACAGCCCCCAGCTACCTCCTCCCTGGACCCTAAGCAGTCTTCAAATTTTTTTAGCTGAACCCCCAGACAGGCTGGGTGGTCTGTGGAGGTGGCACTGCCTCCCTGGACACTTTTTGCAGAGCTGGCCCAAGCCCCCCAAAAATAGAAGTCAAATTAAGCCTATGCCCGAGGTCCCACAGCCAGGCCAGAGCCCCAAGTCCCCACCACCTGTCCCCTGCTGGGCCCTGGAGTTTTTATAGCATGTTGAGGGGGGTCTCAGAAAAAGGTTGAGAACCCCAATCTAGAAGTTAGACAAAGCATGAGGAGTCGGGAAGACCCATAAGTTCTAGTCCCAGCTCTGGGAGATATAGATTTTAAAGCAGGGAACTGCTACTCAGGACTCTTGGGTTCTATTTCCAACACAGCAGCTGCTATCCTGCGTGACTCTGCTCCCTCCGGTCATTTTTGTATCTCTGTCAAATAGCCACTGGTAGACTGTGAGAACTGAGTTACATTTGTAATATGCTTGGAAATCTTTGGATAACAAGAAAAAATTATTATCTCAACGAGCAAATTATCCATTGAACAACAGAGGGTCCCATTCTAAAAAACAGAATTCTTCACATGAAGGAGCAAATGGAGTTTTCAAAGTGCAGTTACTACACAGATGAAAGGACAGGGGAGATTTGCTTCCTGTCCTGGATTGTTGGCAACAGAGTAAAAGAGAATATTTGGAACCCACTGATGCTATAAAAGGCCTGGTCTACAGCCTTTCCACATCAATAAGAGCCCTTGTTTGTGTGAAGGGCTGCAAATCAGGTAAAGTTTCATGCCCAAAGCATGTGTACATGACAGGCCAATATTAACTCAGCTGGTCTGCTTTACAGGTCTGCATTTTGGGACCTAATATACACTGCTTGTGTGACCAAAAGGCTGAGAATAGTTCCTTTTATATTATCTATTGCTGTTGCTTTGTCTCCACTCCCTAGCAGGTCATTGCAATACACACACCTCACTTTACAATTCAAAAGCGCCAAACAAACATTAATTAGTGCTCAGAAGGGT
Source organism: Chrysemys picta bellii (assembly GCF_011386835.1). Taxonomy (NCBI): domain Eukaryota; kingdom Metazoa; phylum Chordata; order Testudines; family Emydidae; genus Chrysemys; species Chrysemys picta. Next base: position 4,340,264 of record NC_088809.1, on the reverse strand, counting down.
GCAGTGACTTGCCCAAGGTCACACAGGGAGTCAGTGGCACCAGAGCCAACGAGAACTCAGGAAGAACTGCTGTAACACAAACAATAACAAGAGACCATTAATTCTCCCCGATTTACACTGATCATCAACCAAAGTACAAACTGGGAACTTTCTTCAGGGCGTGAGGGTCAGAACTGGTGAATGCTGCTGTAAGTCACTGTCATTCTGAGCTTCCATTCCCCTTCGAAACGTGATCCATCCCTTCTAAGCTAATTGCTTTACAGCACATAAACAACCCTTTTACGAAAATGTTACTCTGATCCTTTCAGCTGTCAGACAGTCAATTTTTACTCTTCCCTAGAACTGTTTTGTTTTTTTCATAAGGAGATTGATAATTCAATCGCTAACCTAAAAGAAACCTGTCCTGCCCACTGGAAAATGTAATAAAGCCAGAACAATTTTTTAAAAAGCAATTAGGTTTCCTGGCCAATAAATCTCCCGTTTCACCACCTGTAAAAACCAACTCCTCACTCTGATCCACTGTTTTCTTTACATGTGTTTCAGTTCCAGCTATCTCAGTCTTCATGTTCCCCCCCATAACCTGGATTGGTCTCTAGTGGCGTTTAAAATATTTCATAGGGTGATTTTTTTATGGGCCCAGTTTGATAGCACTAAGTCCAGCTCCCACACTTTTGAAGTACAGAAGTCAGACCTATTTTGGTTTGAATTGGACCCTTAGGAGAAATCCAAAAGTGACTTCTCAGCGTGGTTGCATCTGGAGCTGAGAAGTATATTGACTCCCTGCATTAAGGAAGAGTGAAATTCTGCCCACTGGATCACACTTTGGCCCACTGCACTGCGCTGCTCAGTAAACACACTAAGATATCAGATCACAACTACGCAACATCACCATCACAATTCAACACCAGGACATCAACTGGAACGCCATTTAGCAAGTATCCAGTTCTGCAAGGCTGCATTTCAGTACCCTACCAACTGCTGTCTACTGGACAGATACAAGAACTGCTCAAATGTGTCATATGCCCTGTATTGCTAGCAGAGATTCTCTTGGATCTCATTTGTTGAAAACCCTTGTTTTAGAGCAGTAAGACCTGAGGGTGATCTCTGCTTCTCCTGTGAAGTACCAAATGGTCATAGCAACAACCATGAAGTCTGACTTGGCTACTACAATATATTAAAGGGGGGATCCCAATCCCATTAAAGCCACTGGGAATTTTGCCACTGACTTCAGCTACCACAGGAACCCTAATGCACCAGATCTAACTAAGGCAATGAGAGACATCACTGTTGTTGCTGAGTAATTGGAATGTTTTTTCCTTACTGGTCGCAGAAATACTACTATAGTCGGATCTCAGCAAACATTACCGTCCAGGCACCAGTTTACATTAAATAGTCAACACACTTACTCTGAAACTTGCTTAAGATAGTTGGGATTTTGCCTGATTCCATGGACTAATAAAACAACCACACACATATACACGGTCTCTGTAAGGAGTCACTTTTCAAAGCCAGATTATACTTCCACTCTGCTGTGGATGAAGGGCCTGCAATTTTTTCTCCCTAGTAGCAACAATTCTACATGGGTGGATAAACTAGTAATTTTACAAGCAATCAGAATATGGGAATTAATCACAAACCTCCGCAGTCAGAGGTGCCGGCCTGTTGCATTCATCAGATTTCATACTGAACTGTGGGTCGTCATGACAACCCTATTTCAAAAGAGGACAAGTACATTGCTACCTTTACTTCATTTTACATTCATAATGCGGGCAGCTAAGATTAAAGGAGACAGTGGGAACACTTAAGCAAATTTGAGGATTGATCTAGCAATCCTTACTCACATTAGTCCTCCAACTGATTTGAGTGATTATACTCTTGAGAGCAAGGTTTCAAGAATGGGCCTTTATCTTAAATTGTGATATTTTAAAATCTTATATTATTACCTAACCCTAAAAATGTTTATGCCTCCATGTAAAATATACACAACCTGAACTAATATTTATTACATACACACATACCAATAAGCATATTACAAATAGTACTGATAGATTAGTTACAGTGAAATTACCCTTATATTGATAAAGGAGTGGACCAGTATTAAGGATCCATAATTCCATATTGGCACTGCTCCAAAACAGAAGATTAGAATGAGTTTACAATAAAACTTTGATTTACTGGGATTTGATTTATAACACCTTGGTACCCTTTGTTAAATGCATTCACTTAAACTCTGCAAACTCTCTTACAGAACCATCTTTATTTTTCTATCACTGTTTTTTTTTAATTTTCATATTTCATTTTGATTAATATAATCGACACCCATTTATATAAATGTTTGTCCTTTAGCTAAACAACCCAACACTCAACGAATTCATGGAAAACATGGGATGAGCAGTTGGTTAATTAATCTGGGTTTTACACTGTATCTGCCAGACCATCTTCGTATCTGTCTTGGATATTGAGTGGTCAAAAAGATATTACAGCAGTGCATTCCTTCTGTACTCAGCAACATTTTATAGATCTACCCTGGGAAATGAGTATCCAAGAGCACCCATACATGCTGAAACCCTCCAAGGATTAAGGAACATTTATTATCTGTATTATTGCAGTGCATAGAGGCCCCAACTGAAATTGAGCCCCATTGGGCAGGGCGATGTATATACTCACAATAAGAGACATCGCCTGTCTCCGAAGAGCTTACAGTTTAAACAGACTCAGAGTGAATGGGAGGGAATCAGAGGTAGAGAGAGAAGAAAGGACTTGTCCAAGGTCACCCAGCAGCTCCGTGGCAGAGCCGGGAATACCTTGCCTCTCACAGTTTACAATCTAAGGCCCTGATTCTGCATGATTCCAGCATCCAGGCTGAGGCCGATCACTGCACCTGCATGAAGCCCCACTGAATGGGGTAGGTCTTGAAGTAAACAAGACAGACAACAGATGGGGGAAAAGGGGTAGCATTATTCCCATTTACAAGCAGGAATTCAACAGAAGTATCAAAGGCAGCAATGGAACTGAGCCCATTTCTCCATAGTCAAAATCCGCTACCTTACTCAGGAGTCAATCCTATGACATTTACATTTATTATGAAACTGATGAAACCTCAGGCAGAGTACATAAGAACGGCCATACTGGGTCAGACCAAAGGCCCATCTAACCCGGTATCCTGTCTTCGGACAGTGGCCAGTGCCAGGTGCCCCAGAGGGAATGAACAGAACACATAATCATTAAGTATCAGAGGGGTAGCCGTGTTAGTCTGAATCTGTAAAAAGCATCTGAAGAAGTGAGGTTCTGACCCACGAAAGCTTATGCTCCCAGTACTTCTGTTAGTCTCAAAGGTGCCACAGGACCCTCTGTTGCTTTTTACATAATCATTAAGTGATCCATCCCGTCGCTCATTCCCAGCTTCTGGCAAACAGAGTCTGGGGACACCATCCCTGTCTATTCTGGCTAATAGCCATTGATGGACCTGTCCTCATTGAATTTATCTAGTTCTTTTTTGAACCCTGGTATAGTCTTGGCCTTCACAACATCCTCCGGCTGAGTTCCACAGGTTCACTGTGTGTTGTGTGAAAAAATACTTTCTTTTGTTTGTTTTAAACCTGCTGCCTATTAATTTCATTGGGTGACCCCTAGTTCTTGTGTTATGAGAAGGAGTAAATAACACTTCTTTATTTACTTTCTCCACACCAGTCAGGATTTTACAGACCTCAATCATATCCCCTTTTCCAAGCTGAAAAGTCCCAGTCTTATTAATCTCTCCTCATACGGAAGCAATTCCATATACCTAATCATTTTTGTTGCCCTTTTCTGAACCTTTTCTAATTCCAATACATCTTTTTTGAGATGGGGCAACTAGATCTGCACGCAGTATTCAAGATGTGGGTGTACCATGGATTTATATAGAAGCAATATGATATTTTCTGTCTTATTATCTAATCCTTTCCTAATGATTCCCAACATTCTGTTTGCTTTTTTGACTGCCGCTGCACATTGAGTGGATGTTTTCAGAGAACTATCCACAATGACACCAAGATCTCTTTCTTGAGTGGTAACAGTTAATTTAGACCCCTTCATTTTATATGTATAGTTGGAATTATGTTTTCCAATGTGCATTACTTTGCATTTACCAACATTGAATTTCATCTGCCATTTTGTTGCCCAGTCACCCCGTTTTGAGAGATCCTTTTGTAGCTCTTTGCAGTGTGCCTGGGACTTAACTATTTTGAGTAGTTTTGTATCACCTGCAAATTTTGCCACCTCACTCTTTACCCCTTTTTCCAGATCATTTATTAATACGTTGAATAGGACGGGACTCAGTACAGAGCCCTGGGGAACACCACTGCTTACTTTCCATTCTGAAAACTGACCATTTATTCCTACCCTTTGTTTCTTATCTTTTAACCAGTTACCAATCCATGAAGAGGACCTTCCCTCTTATCCCACGACAGCTTACTTTGATTAAGTAATTCCTAGCAAATCTAGAAGTACAGTATAATAATACTGTAGTCATTTCCCCAAAAATGACTGTTAGCAGCTTCCCCAACTTTCATTCTGTATCTCCCACAGTCCATTCACCCTGCAATCTTTATCATCATTATAAGCTCTGAAAGCTCCTCCCCCAAACTTTAACCAAAATAATAAACATTTTAACCATTCCCCCCCCACACACTGCTTAGGAGTGTATATTGATAGCACAGTGCAACTACATACCTAGGGTTTGTCTATACTAGAAATGCTACAATGGGACAGCTGCAGCAGCACTACTGTCACTCATACACTTCTTCCATCGCTGTAGTAAATCCACCTCTCCGACTGGCAGTAGCAAGGTCGACAGGAGAATTCTGCTGTTAACCTACTGCTGTCTACGCTAGGACTTAGGTCGGCTTAACCATGTCTCTCAGGGGTTTACATTTTTCACACCCGAGTGATGTAGCTGGGTCAACTCAACTTTCTAATGTCAACCAGCCCTAAGATGGCAGGGAACAGATGGACTGAACAAACAGCTCATTGAAAAGTTGTTGTCAGAAAGATGAACCATCATCTTGCTGTGTATGTGTACAGCACCGAACACAACAGAGCCCTCCTGGTTGGAGTCTCCAGACCTTATTGTAATGCACATCGATCATAACAGCAATAGCCAGTTCCCTGTAGGCTGCACAGTCCACAAAACTCTTATATTCTGAGTTATTTTATATCATATCATTGTTGCTCCTGTTTTCCATTCCCCATTCCCCATTCCCCCCTCCTCACTTCTCATCTCACAGGGAACTATTAGCTATCGTGCAGCATTAGGAATACCCATTATCAAGAAATCCCTGCTACTGACATTTTGAAACTAGAACAAAACTATTAACTGTTGTCAGAGAACAGCTGCCTGTAGCTCAAGGTCTGTCTTGGGAGAAAGCTCCTGGGAGTCTGATTTCATAACAACCTGCCCGAGCACGCCTGTTGCCAAACTTTGCATTTAAGCAGAGCTGGCAATAGGCATAATTGCTTAGAGCCCTGAGCAGCTCAAGGGGGCCCCCTATTAACTATTAGTATGTGTTGGGGGGAGGGCAAAATATTCCTGTTTAGGGCTCCCAAACGGACTAGCACCAGCTCTGCATCTAAACCTCTCAATCTCAGGAAGAGGGGGAAGAGAGGGAAGTCAGCAGAATGCAACTCAATTCCCCTTCATGTCAAGGAAATGAGAGGAGAACATTTTGTTTTTGCTTCAGTAACTACATTGTAAATGCTTTTCATCCAGGTTCACTTCTGGATTAGAGACACAGCGGTGGGGCTTTAACCCCCCCCCACACACACACACTTGCAAACAGTTCATATGCCATAAAACCAAATGCAGGGAGATCTTAGCATTGTACCGACTCCAGAGTATATGTAGTGATTTATCACCAGGGTTGGAAGCCTTTTAACAGACGGATCCTCATCGCCTCCAACCCTGAACTCCTTGTTGATTCTTTTTTGGGAGAAGGGTGGGAAAGGTCGAACAACTTTTTTGCTTACATCCACGTTAATAACATCCTGCATAAAAATCACCCCGCAGCCTGTCTCTGGTTTTGCTCCAGCGTCCCAAGCAAAACTGCCGTCCCAGCCCAGCCACCCTGCTCGCTGCAGAGAGTGACACTGTCCCAGGCAGGCTGGCACACCTCAGCAGTTATTGCCCGGGGTTATTTTGCTTTCTTTTCTGAATTGCTAAGTACAAAAACTTCCTGCAAAAGCAGCTTGTGTTCGGGCCGCTCCCAGTCACCCCGCAACAGCGAGCACTTTGCACTGGCAGATTTAAATGCAACCACATTCCCCGTCTTCTGCAACCCCCTCTTTGGGGAGCTGTTTGAAAAATGCCCGCGCCCCGTGACCACATCTAACGGGAGCCACTGCTAATCCTCACCACCCGGCAGGCTCTCTTTGCAAGCGTTGCTGCTGTGTTTGGCGCTCACTGATTGCTTAATTGAAGGCTGGAGGCGGCTACAAGTAACCACGTCCCCCGACCCTCTTACCGTGCACACACGTTGGTTGCTACTCCCCTTCCATGCACCCTCGTTGCCCTCTAGCGACAACTGCAAGGAGCCGGGACGCAGCGAGCTCGCGCCAGCCCCGGCTCCTGCCCAGCCAATCAGAGTATCCCAGCAGGCTGCAGCCCCACGGCTGTGCAGAGCTGGGAGCACGAGCCCAGGCGTTAGCTGTCATCGTGCGTGCAGAGGCGGGCCCAGGGCTCACACACTGCTGTAAGAGCATTACGAGGTGCATGCAGATTGCTGCCCTGGGCCAAGCCTCACCCACTTGCAGGGTGCATGCATGCAGCTGTGTCAGCACTGGAAATTACATGCGGAGCTGAGCCATGGCTCACTTACGCCAGCGCTGGCTGAGTTGGTCACAGGCTACCTGACTTGCTTGGTTTTCTCAAAGATGGAACACTTGAAAAGAAGGGACATGGCGACTTTGCCTGTTAATTGGAACCTGTTGTAAAGTGCTTCATCGGCTGGAAATCTACTTTCAAGTCCCTCCCAAGGAGGGAGACTGGGCCCAGTGTTGCCGGTTTCCCCCACATGCCAGTGCTGCTGAAGGGATCTCCTTGCAAAGGAGACAGCCCAGGCCAGCTCTGCATGCCTCGGGGTCATTCCCTAATAGGCCCCACCCACCTCCTGTCTCCCGCTAACCCCTGTGAGGTTGGAGTAGTGGACTGAGCACAGGGCTGGCTGGCCATCAGCACTTGTCTTTCCACCTCTGCCACTGACTCACTGAGTGGACTCTGGCTCTGGCTCCAATACCCTGCTAACACACTGCTGTTTAGTAGTGACAATGCCTCCCCCTTGTAACACTAGCAATGCTTCAGCCCTTCCTGCTGTGTGCTCCAAGAGTGACTGGGAAACACTTCTGTCACTTTCCAGCTACTAGGGACCAACACACAGTGCCTGTCAGCATACACATTAGTTAACTAAGCCCCCCCACAAGCCCCTTCATCCCTCCCCTTTCCCCCAGAAGACAAGGGATTGATTATCTTCTTTTGACAGGTGAAGGAACTGAGGCAGAGAAAGACTAGTTCAAAATACAGTAACAGTGCACTAAACACATCATTGCAACACATGATTATTGGTCCAATTCTACTTGTATTTGTGAGAGAAGAGAAAACTGAGTAAGCCCTACATTCATATCGCTTAGACCGGGATGCTTAGGGAGAAAATCCATGAGTTATAGACAGGCGGATCATTTACTCTGTTAGGACATCAGGAATCATGCATCATTTACAGACCTTTATGGAGATGAATTTCTGGCTCACATGGCAACTTGTGTCGCCTCCCGACTTCTCCACATTGCATAAATCATCCCTCTTGCTGACAGGCTGCTGCAAACAGACTCTTCCCCTCTCTCCCATTCAACCAATGACTCCGCAGAGGGGAGACAAAACAGCCCCTTCCCAAAGCCCCTGTTAGCAGCAGAGGAGCAAGCAGGCCACATATAGGAGAGAGTGAGTGCCTGAAAGCCTACCAAGCCTGCCCCTGGTCACTATAAATCTGCTAGGATTGCCTCCAGCAAGACCAGCATTCATGCTTGGACACTATGACTACATGGACCAGGAGGACCTTAGCCCAAGAGCCCTGGAAGGGAATTTGTGTAGCAAGAGTCCTAGTTGGTGAAGGGAATGATGGGGCTCAGGGAAGCAGAGCTACAGGGTCACTACAGGGCAAGGGAGTGTGGCAGCTGTTGAGAGGCTGAGGTTTAACTAACCCAGGTATATGAAAACAGAATCATGATTTTTGTAACAGGCATAAAAGGTTTAAAACACCAGGCGATTGGGCAAAGGCTGTGGGAGACCTTTGCAAATGGGACAAGTAGCTGCAGGGTGACAGGCAGCAAGCTATAGTAACAGAGTTAGTTAGTCCCTGATCCTGCAAAGACTGAGGCACGGGCTTCAATTTACACCCCGTATGAGCATGTGGTGAACTTTATACACTCACAGGGCATAAAATGAAGCCCAGGTGCAAATCTCCGCAGGATCAGGGCCTCCAGCAGTTACTGTGTTCAGGTTCTTCTACCACGGCCCACCACCGGGGTCTATGAACTCCTTGTAGCAAGAGTAATGACCGTGTTTGAGCATCATCCCTCTGGAGTACGGCTAAAAGAAAAGAGAAACCATGATACTTTTCCGCTAGGCCTGCCTAACTGTAGCAATGTAATGTATCAGAGGGGTAGCCGTGTTAGTCTGAATCTGTAAAAAGCAACAGAGGGTCCTGTGGCACCTTTAAGACTAACAGAAGTATTGGGAGCATAAGCTTTCGTGGGTGAGAACCTCACTTCTTGCATCTTACCCACGAAAGCTTATGCTCCCAATACTTCTGTTAGTCTTAAAGGTGCCACAGGACCCTCTGTTGCTTGTAGCAATGTCCTGACTGCTGCCATTGCCCGTCCGTCACTACCCCTGGCCAGCAGAGAGCTCAGCCCCGTTGCTGTGGTGAGGGTTAAGTAGGGATTGGAGCAAAGGGCCGCCTTGGCGAGCTCCTTACCGGCCCTCATGCTAAGTTAGTCCTACCTCAGGGTCAGTCGCTTGCGGGGCTGTTTCTCCTGCCGGGAGCCCCTGTGGCCCCGCGCGGGCCGGGGGGGCTGTTGGGCTAGGGGCTGCCCCCCCCCCCCCGAGAATGACAAGTGGCCTCTGCCTCAGCGCGGGGACAAGGCGGCTCTGCCAGGCTCGCCCTCAGTCGTGCAATGGGCTCTGGCGCGGGTCACCCCCCTTAGGGCTGGCGGGTGGAGGGCCCCGATCCGGGGCCCTGGGGTGTACGGGGCGGCAGGCCCGTCGCCTTGGAGACGGAACAGCCCGTTGACGAGCAGCTGCCGCCCTCCCCCCGTCGGGGCGGGGAACACACGGACTATTTGTTCTGGCGGAGGGCGCGGGTGCTGGTGCTGAGTCACTGCCATGGAGACGCGTCGGGGCGGGGGGGGGGGCGGCGCGGGCCCTAGAGAAAGGCGGCGGCGGCTCCGGGGGGAAGGTGACCTCCGGCCCGGGGTGGGGGGGCAGGACTAGGGGTCTGGAGGGACGGGGGGCTGTGGGAAGTAGGGGTCGGGGGCAGGGACAGAGTCTCTGGGGCTCTCTGGAGAATAGGGGCCGGGGGAGGGACTCTGGGGAGTGGGGGGCTCTCTGGGGAGTTGAATCCAGGGGGTAGGGCCTGGGAAGAACAGGGATCTCTGGGGGGCAGATGTTTGGGGAGTAGGGGCCCGAGGGACATGGACTGGGGGTAGAGATAGATGACAGCTCACTAGAGTGTGTGATCAAGGGGGCAGGGACTGGGGGGACTGAGGACTCGGGGGGAGGGGGGGTCTCTGGAGTCAGGTCCTGAGGGCTCTAAGGAGTAAGACGCAGGGGGAAAGACTTGGAGGCTTGGGGGGGAAGGGTGATGTGGAAGGAGGTGAACTGAGTGGACTGTGTGGGATGTGTGGGCCCTGCGCTAGGAAGATGGTGGACTTTGCAGCAGATGAAGGGGGCACCGAAAGGCCCTTCAACAAGTCTTTCCCCCTATTTGCAGGCTCAGCAGTAGCTCAGTGTGAGAGCCAGGGTGTGCCCCATGCAGGAGAGTCCAGGATGCAAGGGGGTGCAGGAATTGCTGCTTGGGAAGGAGAAAGGCAAGGCCAGCAGCAAGCAGCCAGGTAAGGGGATCCTAACCCCTACGCCATCCTCATCCCTACCACAGGCCACAGGCAAGAAGAAGCCACAGAAGAAGAAGAAAAAGAAAGCAGACCAGGATGATAGTAACACCAGGAGCAGCGGGCATGGCAGCAGCCCCTCCGCCTCTGATGAGACAGGTTAGCAATGCAGTGTTATAGCAATGGGTGCCAGTGGGCACAGCACCTGGAGGATGGGGGCACAGCCTGCAAGGAGTGGATGGGAGGCAGGTGTGCATGGTGGAAAGCAGCTGTCACTTCTCAAAGGCCACACTGCTTCTGGCTATGGCCAGGTTGGCTTTTGCATAACATATCGCTAGCTCCAGTGGGCCCAATGCTCCAGTGCCTTGGACCATCACTTACACCAGCGCAGTCTATGGAACATGCTACCAAATGAGAATGGCAGTTTTATGCCCTTTGCCTGGTGCACATGACCACACAAAGGGTAAGGTAGTGGAGAATCAAGTCTGTCTCCACTTTGCTGTCCCTGCTGTTAGTGAGGGAAGTGCGTTATCACCTTTAGAGGTTATGGGTATAATTACTGATTGTGTGTATTGATCAGCCAGCATACGTACAGATTGCCTGCTATACGCCTGTGTGCGTGTTGGAGGGTGTGATGCTCTGTACTTTGGAGGAACACCCTACACCCCCATGTTCATCCTTAGGATTGTGTGGTACCCAATGCAAAGTTTGTCATGTCTGGTGTCTTCGGAAGGCTCATGATGCACTGAGCATTGTTGTTATAATAATGTTATAGGTTGTAATTTAATGTATATAGTTATGAGGCTGAAAATGTGTCCTCATGGCTTAAAACAAGATGAGGCAAAACTGTCCAGGACCCGAGGGGCAGTTCAGACCTCATCAGGGCATGTATTGGACAAACCCAGCCCAGCCTCACAGGAACAAAGGACACTAGCCTAGGCAGCAACAAAGGATCTGTTGGACTCTCAAGTGAGTCACCCCCTTCCCTTTGCCATGCTCTTCCTCTCTCTTCCACCTCCATCTACAGACACCACCACACCAAGCAACTGAAGCGCTGATCAAAGGTGAAAACGTGGCTGAAGGCAACCAGCCAGCGGTGAAAAGCATCTAAGTTTGTGAGGGCACTGAAAGTGTTAAGATCAGCTTAGAATGTATTTTGCTTTTATTTCATCTGACTTGTTATGCTTTGACTTATAATCACTTAAAATCTATCTTTGTAGTTAATAAATTTGTTTATTCTACCTGAAGCGTGAGTTTGGTTTGAAGCATGTCAGAAACTCCCCTTGGGAGAACAAGCCTGGTACATATCAATTTCTTTGTTAAATTGACAAACTCATATAAGCATTCAGCGGGCATAACTGGACACTGCAAGACAGAGGTTCATAGAGTTGTGTCTGGGACCAGAGATATTGGCTAGTCATTCAGTTGCACAATCCAAGCAGCTTACATGCCAGAGACTGTGCGTGAACAGCCCAGGAGTGGGGGTTCTCACAGCAGAGCAGGGAAGGCTGGCTCCCAGAGTCAAGGATTGGAGTGACCTAGCAGATCACCGGTCCAGCTAACCCTAGGGGAACGTCACAGAGCGTGTGTAATATTTTGGAATGGGTAGCTATAAATATAGAACCACACACAGTCTTGAGTTGAGATTGGCTTTATTTACCTACCTGTTCATAGTGTAGAAAACTACTATTATACTGGGATAATTAGACATCCTTTTTCACTACTGTACAGTCATAGTAAAAAAAAAAAGATTAGCTGCTGTAGATCCCAGGAAATAAGTTTGGGCTTTTGGTGAGAAGGAATCTTATACATTTTAGAACCTCCACCTAGAATTATAGCCTGTTAGTACTTTTTGTTGTAGCCTTTGCTTTTTGTTAAACAAATGGTTTATTGGAAGTACATGTAGCTCCCTCATGTGGACTGTAGGAGGCATAGGACATCTGTTGGAGAGTAGGTAGTTTCACAAAACTGCTACAAGATTTGAGGTAGCTGGATATATTTTTGATTTTTTTTCCACAGAGCTGAACTACAGTTGGTTGAATGTTCAACATTTAATTGATGCGAGTCAAAATTTATCTGACCTCTAATGAACAGTATTTGGCTTGCTAATACACCAACAGAGTGAGGGTTAATTTCAAAACTTCTTAATGGGGGAGGTTTTCTTCAATCATGTAAAGAAACAGAACTATTAAAGTTATGTCAGGCATCTTATTAAAATAACATTACTAAAACATCAGGGATTTCTAAAAAAATCTGACTATTCTGTGAAGTTTAAACTTTAGAAGGAAGCAGGACTAATTTATTACAATGGCAAAAGCTAGTTAGAATAACCATTGGTGGAAGCTGAGGCCTAAATGGGGCAAGACTTTAAGAAATAGCTCCAGCACAGCTTGCAAGAGACATTTTTCCTCAGTAGTATCTGTTCACTAGCCCTTTAACTGGAGAGACAAATTAAAACTGAAATTAATCCTAGTTGTAGCAGGTAAACTCTCAATCTGATTTTTTGAGGGAGGATTTATGAAAACTTTGGCCCACTGCACTGTGCTGCTCAGTAAACACACTAAGATATCAGATCACAACTACGCAACATCACCATCACAATTCTTTCTCTAGTTTAGGACTGTAAACTTTTTGGCACAAGGACTATCTCGTTTCCCTGGTTAGCAGAGCATTAAAAACCTGAGGTGGTATTCAAATAATGGCCACAATTTCTCATTTCAGTTTCTGCCATTCTTTTAGCTCAAATGTTTAACATTCACATTGGAAAAAACACAATACAAAACGCAATAGTCATACTGGTCCAACGGGCATGATGCTGGTATCAAAGTGTTATGAGTATGTTAAAAGTTCTGCTTACGTACATTTTATATGAGTACAGTAGTTCTATAAATGGCGTCAGTCATTGAGCTAAATACATATTTCCCCTCAACAATGAGCTCTTATGTGATTGATATTTTGTTAATAAATCTGGTTTCTTGGCAGTGAGTCTGTGCTATGTTTAATGATTTTTTATCTGTATCTTTCTCATCACCTTGTGAACAGTAAAGTCCAGGTGACAGTGATGCCGTATAAGCTCTCTGTTAATATTATTTCTCATTTCACCAGATAAACATCACAGCAAAAGCAGGAAGCATCAGACCCTCTCTGCTCAGTTACTTGAAATACTAAGCGTCAGGAAGGATCCTGACCTAGCACAAAATGCTGTAAAGGGGATTCACATTGATGCAGAAATAAATAAGTTTTTATTATCAGCTTCCAATACTTCAGGCTCTACCCAAACAGAGCAGGACATTTCTGATCAGATCAATGAAAGCCTTCGGTGGGATGGGATTCTTGAAGATCCTGCTGCTGAGGAAGAAAGGCTGCGTATCTATAAACTGAACAGAAGGAAACGCTACGGGTTATATGTCCAGCAACAGCTACCCACAGAGCCATGTTTGACTCTGAAGCATTTCCCATTACTTCAAACCAAAGATCCATACACAAACAGTGGTCAGACAATATGTCAGGAGGATCGCTCCAGTCCTTATTTTCAGGAAAATAAAGAAGAGGTCCTGAATGCTGAGCTAGCTACCAAAGTGTCTGAACTGCAACCAGCAGCATTACCAAATATTTCTCAGGAAGTTGTGTAAACCAGTATTGTTCTCTATTTTATATCTGTATTTAAAACAGTAACGGCAACAAAACCGTCACTTTGAAACTTTGTATATACCTTTGTTCACGGCAATGTTGTTAGTGGGATTTATTCCCCATACTAACAGGGTATTCCATTTACTTCTGCCAGACCTGTTATAAAACTCTACATGGAAAGTGGACAATAAAACAATTATTTTGATGGTTTTATTAAAAGGTTCTCTATATCCTACTACTCTGCCCTCAAGTACCCTCTTACTGCTCAGACGTTATTCATAAATAGCAGTGTCTTACTGGATTATCTCAGTGCTTTTCAAACACGAATGCATTAAGCCTCACAGTACCTCTGTGAAGTGGGCAGATGTTGGCCCATGTTGCAGATGGGGAAATTGAGGCAGTAAGTAGCTAAGTGATTTGATACTGTGCATAGAGACTAGAGTAAGTGATATGCAGATAGGCTTGCCTAAGGTCAGATGCATTGCAGAATCAGGATTAAAATCCAGGTCTCAGTGCCTGGCTTGCTCTTATGGCAATCTTGCTAGACAATACTACTTTCTTCTGTTACAAAAACTTACTGTATTGTTCCCTGAACTCGGAGATTTAAATCAGAAACAAAGTGCACTAAATTGAAAAGTGCCCTTTTCTCAAGTGACAGGATTGTCCTTGTCAATACCGTGATTGCTGCAGCAACATGGCTCTGGGTGTCTTCTGCATCGGTGGCCAAAATTAACAAAAAAAAAAAAAAAATCATTAGTCTTTCACTTAATAGGCTTCCCCGCCCATTCCATCAGCCTTTCAGATGCCCTTGCTTTTCATCACACACACAGTAATGTTTTTCATACGACTTCCTCAGAATACTTTTACAATATTAGAATATTAAAAAATAGCCAAGGGCACACAAAAGGAGATGTTTTGGGGAAAAAAAGACCATGCATCTGAAAGAAGAGAGATAATAAGTTCTCGTAACTTCCCTCTACCTGCTCGGAAATATGTTCCTTTGATTTAAAAACACTTCTTAAACGCTATTTGAATGCACTGGTCTTTTCTAACAACTATTGTCTTATATGCATAGGACTCCTCTGTTTTCTTTAATATTTTATCACTGAATGATCCTCTAATCCTATTGCCTTTAATTGGCTGCATAATGCCACTGGCACTTTTGCAATGGCAGGTTGGTTCTTTATAAATATATTCTGTTTCAAGACTCACTAGATTCCAACAATGTCATTACTTGAAAACCAAGCGCTTATGCAAAGGGGTGGGCAAATGAGTAGCGAAAAAAGTACACAAAAAACTCTATTATGAATTAAAGAATTGGTATTCTGTTGCATCAATTCCTACCCTTCTATCGATATTAAAAAAAAAAAAATCCACAAGCCTGGAAAGTCAGAAGCATTTAACAAGACAGTAGGCATCCAGACACATAAGTTAGAGTTCTCTGACAAGAACAGCTTGTCACAAATCAATTTTTTTTTAAATATATAATACATTCCAATAACTTTTTATATACTATGCCCATCAGAGCACCTGGACTATCTCCACCCCCATTTAAAAAAAAATCCACAATCAAAAGAGTTTTGTCTGTTTAAATACTCAGTTCATTTGAAAACAACAACTGCTTTGTTTGCAATATGTGGCAAAATACATATCAGAAACCAGAACTAGCTCTTTAGGAATAAAATGGTACCAGATGTGAAATACATGCTGTGGGGAGAATTTCCAATTGTCTTAAAAGAACATCTTCAAGTGTCTTACTAAACTCATGAAGCCATAGCATTTGTATAGGCAATTTTATACTTGATATGGCTTATTAGAGAATTTAGCAACAATCAAGTCTGATAAAAGAAACAGGATCTAAGATCAGCTGAATATATTAAGTCTTTAGTTCTAAGTAAATCGTGTAATAAATGATATCTAACTGTTCCACACCGTACTTACCCACTAATTTCAGTAATAACTCCCAGCCAGCCAGAGTTAATGCAGTAGAGATGAACCAGCCATTTGTGACTCTAGTTCGCATTCAAGACCCATCAACAACCAATAAGGCTTCAGTTAAAAAGAGACTTCCCTACAATTATGGTTTTCATATAATTTATTACTAGTTAAATGAGATAAAGCAAATTAAAACTTTGTTGTTGTTTTTTTTTGGGGGGGGGGGGGAATCATGTCACAGACAGCAGAATGTATTGGATCTTGCACAGTGAGAACCAAGGTGTTGCAATATAGTAATCTGAATTTTTTAAAAAGCATCTTCCATCAGTTACCATCTTTTTAAAGAGGAACATCAATAAATCTGTGTTTTTAAAGCATGTGTTGTGTCAAACCATAGTGTAAGTGTTATTTCTAATTTAACTTGGAACAGGTCATGGTTACAATTTTAAAATAAAACTTCTCTCCAAAATCTTGTAATGAATTCAGGGGAACAGTGATGTGGAGTAAACCAGGCATCCATTCTAGTCCAGTATCCTGTCTCCTACAGTGGCAGGAGGAAAGTACAAGCTAGCAATAATGGAATAACCTGTCCAACAGAGAAGTTATGTTTGAAACCCCTACACACAGAGGTTGGCTTGTGCCCTGTCGTGACTGCACTTTTGGCAAACACTTAAGGAATGGTCTTAGTGGGAATGTAATTAGCATTTCTTAAATAGTACAGACTAGATTCAGTGCATTTGGTACTAGGCTATACTAGTCATGTTGGTAGTTCTGGCCCTGATTCACACCCCATGCAATTCCAATAGCTTCAGTGGGGTCAAAGGTCTGGTCAGAATCCCTGTACCCATAGTCTCTTATGGGGATGGCTATTTAAATTCAGCATTCCAAGTCTCCCTTGGAAATGTTTTAGGGCAGGAAACAAGGTTTAAAGAAACAACTGATTCAAGGGAATCAATAGGCAAAACAAAAAACCCAACAAATCCCCTCTTCCATTGCACTTTCAGTCTCTTGAATCATTTCAGCTCACATTAGTAGCACACTGCAGAATATACCTCTGCACATGCCATTTGTACCAAACTGCAAAGTATACCTCTGCACAGGCCATTTGTAAAACTGCAGGATCTATCTTACTGCAGCCCCAATAATAATCTCCAGCCAGCACACATTCTGCATTCCTTGCTCTCTACTGATGACATTTTCCCTTGTCCCGATGCCCTACAGAAGTCCCCTTTTGAGAGGTGGTCTTGGGTTGTTGCTCTAAAGAGGGATGAATTTTGCCCCATCTGAGTTGGGGGAGATATATCAAAAAAAGACATGAGCTGGCTTCTGTGGAACATCCACAATATCACTACTACACCAACAAAGAGTACAAGCCACATCTTCGAAAGCACACACTTTCCATGCTGCTCTCCTCTCTTTCAACAAAGATACAACGATTTTGGAGATTTAGAAAGCCACACCTTCTGTTTGGTCAAAGTGCATGAAAGTGTGACAAAGACAATGTTAAGGTGCAGGTTATTCTGAAGTGATTATTCTCACCACCTCTCTCCTGCCCACTCCCCAACCCTCAGTGATCTCCAGCTGAAATGCACTCTGATGTGTTACTGCAGGGCTGCTCAGGACGCTGCTGGGTATGGAAGACCTTCCCTGCCCCAGTGAAATCATCAACACCATCAGATCGAAAAACTGAGACAGAAAAATGATCTTTGTGAAGTGCAACAGGGAAAGCACAGGCATGGCTGTGGATCTAGCCAGTTGACAATTTTGCATTCCCTTTGTCGCAATCAATGCCTTTCTTGGCAAGTCACTCCCACGTACCCTAGGTGATGCTGCTGGATTCCCAGGTTTCTACTCCCACTTTATGACCTCCACACTGTGGATTTCCTAACATTCTCCCACTGTTGTAGCTCCACTTGAGTGAGAAACAGTGCCAGCATTAGCACATACCAGATACTAGCGGTTTGACACTAGCGGATGTCTACACTTAGCTTTCCAAAATTCATCACCCCATAGAGATAATTTTCTGCATAAT
Source organism: Chrysemys picta bellii (assembly GCF_011386835.1). Lineage (NCBI taxonomy): Eukaryota > Metazoa > Chordata > Testudines > Emydidae > Chrysemys > Chrysemys picta. Next base: position 4,322,533 of record NC_088809.1, on the reverse strand, counting down.
ATTTTTCACAAGCTACAGTACAGTGCCTGCAAATTCTAGTATCTGCTGCACTGACAAATAGTTGCACAAGTTTGAGGCTGGGTTAACTAACTGAGAAGTACACAAGATGTTCTGTAAGATTAGGGGACCCGGAAGAAAGATAACCCAGTTCCTTCTATGCCGATTGCCTACAGCTACCCAAATGCAATTTAACTCTTGCTCTAATCAAAACTTTTTCCACACACACCCCCACCCCTTAAAGGAAACATCTTTAAAAACAGGCATGAATGCGATTAAAAAACATCTGCTTAAATATAAAATTGTGGATTTCCCATCAGCTAGCCTATGCCAAAGGATATCAGCACTTTCTGCTTTACCAAGGTCCTGTGACCAAAGCTGAAATTAATTATGGCTCTCTGTTTACAAGTGGCTGAATTATCTGCTAAATTTTCTGCAGCAAGAGAATTGTCATTGGTTTTACACATCAGCATGAAGATCATGTACATTTTTCCACTGTCCCAGACGCTCCCTTATCTGTGAAAGAGCAATTAACTTTTCCTCTTTGGAAACATTTCCCTTATTTTCACCTGATTACTGCAACGTGGGAACAGGGGAGGGAATCAGCAGCTCTAAAGGAGGATAAACTGGTATCTCGAAAAGCTAAATTCCCATAGAAAATTAAATGCAGGCCATTTTGACGCTTAAAGCTGAATTTATGAGCTGGGTCAGAGGTAGCGACAGGTAAGGTTCCCTTAGAGTGACTGGGCAATTAGGTTTTTTTACCCACTTTAGCTAGTGGAGAGTTAGTACAGTACAGTAGAAAGGAACTAGGATGGATCATAGCAAGAGAGACAGGTGTCAGTCAGCAGCCATCCAGGAGGTAATCATTCCCAGGGTATTCTGCAGACTCCAGCTCTATGCTGGACAAGAACCGCCGCATGGACTTCCTGCAGTTGTAATCCAGAGTGGTGGTGTACACAGTTTTGGTGTGCTTTGGGTAGACAATGGTGGTGCTGGCGAAACGCAGGGGCTTGTTCCGAGGCTCAAAGTGGACCTCGGCTTTGTAACTGCGCCATGTGCAATCAGGGATGCAGACGACCGTTTGGCTGCACGAGGAAATGCCTAACCCCACAGGCATATAGACATCATCGATGAAGTGCTTCTCTGAGTCATACTTCACCGAGGAGGTGTACCTGAAACACACAAGAGAGACCCTAGTGTGAATCTCACTTCGCTCCAGCGGCCAGTGCTCACTGGGAGATGTAGCTAGCCAAAGACACTATGGGAGGCAAGGTGATCTCCTAGCTAGGGCACAAGGGGTTCCATTCCCAGCCATATGACCTTGGGCTAGCCACTTCCTCTCTCCGGGCCTCAGTTTCCTCATCTGTAAAATGGGGCTGACAATCCTGATCTCCTTTGTCAAGTGCTTTGAGATCCATGGATGAAAAGTGCGGGATAAACACTAGGATTCCTAGTCCAAAGCTTTTTTTATTTAAAATATATATTTTCCCACTGATCTCTCTCTTTCCATTTAGGGGTAGAGGAAAACCACCTTCTGCTTGTAGCACGCCTGGCGTTTTCATTGTTTGTCCAAGCACAAGCTCTAGGCAGGATCTCCTTTTCTATTGGAATTTCCAGAAATGCCATCAGTTTAACCATCTTCTTAGCCTGGTGGGGCCTAAACAACCCTTTTCAGACTCTGGCAGCCCAACCAGGCACCTAGATCCATTTAGACTCCCTGTGGCCTGATTTTCATAGCTGTCGGCCCCTTGCAGCTCCCATGGAAGCAGATGCGGTTTTCTGTATTCTTATCCATCAAGGGTCCTATGGGAGTTCTTTATCCTTCCCCATCCTTGGGGTCATCAGCCAAGGCAAATACAATTATACCCACTTGTTTCCATGAGAAAAACCACCATGGACTCGACTGGCCAAAAAATAATACAATTAGTGTATTGAGCATTTCTGATATGAAAATTAATATCAAGAATGTCTGGGTTTGAAATATGAGATGGGACTGGAAGCCTGTGTGCACCGAAAAAGATTTTCCCTCTCAGCTTCACACCGGGCCTGATCCTGCATGGTACCAAGCGTCAATTCCAACCTCAGGATTGGGTCCTTTGTCAACACTAGTGAAAATTTTTTAAATCCTCCTATCTATCAGAGTGCTGTTTGATCAATATGATCGTTCTACTTATGCCTATAGAAAGGGAAACTTTGTTCCTTTTTACTGCAAAATTATGTCCAGAGGAATAATTCACATACTATGAACTGAGGCAGTGTATTAAAAAAATTCCACATCTCGAAATATTAGCTTTTCCCTCCAGTTCACAGGATTACCTCTTGCTGATAAGATAGAACCTTCTGCTATAAAACCATCAGCTTAAGAAAGTGGAATTCCTTTCCGCTAATAAAACAACCCTTTAGAAAGCTACTCCCTTTGAAGATCTTTGCTCGTGATTACCTTTCAAGTTATTAAACAGAACCCAAGATTTAGCAGCTGTATAATGAACTAAGAAGCATAATAAAGAGACAGGGGAAGCCTTCCCTTGAAAATTCTTCTTCGAGGTGGTTAAAGGAGACAGAACACTCCTTTGCAAAGGGCTGGGTGAAGGCATAAGTGGAGGAATGTACTGGCTGGGTGGAACTATACAGTCCTACAAATAACTGAGCTTGCATCGAAGGCACACATTGATAAATCCTATTGCTCCTTTGCACAGTAACTGTTAAATCTTTACTGCTTCCTATGCCCCTGGGAAGGGGAAGTTTAAACACTAACTGATTGTAATGCTGTATTTACCTTATTTCCTTTGGTGGCAGAGGGTCAAACTCAACTCCTTCGCCAAAGGATAAAGGGCATAACCTCGCAGGGCAGCTGGAGAGCAGCGGGTTGGGAGAGAACACAGCATTCTGCAAAAGTGCAAAGAGAGTCCCTTTAATATAGCAATTCAGTACAATCCCAGGAGGGGATGGATGTTTAGTCACCTCCTATGTCAAGGATAAAGTTAACATTACCCAAAACAGACTTATCTGTAAATGACTGACAGTTCCATTGACTTCCACGGAGACCCACGGATTTACACAATAGGTGTGCCTGGTACTTCGGGGGCCTTCATACAGAAAAGGTCCTTCCCCACCGTGAGGGGCTGGAGTCAGTACATCCTCCAGGGATAGCATGGTGTCATGTAAACTGTCTGCTTCGGGGATTTATGTTTGGGTTTATCATCATTAATATTTTGCAAAGTGTGTATGAACCCTCTCAACACTGGATTCATCGGTCAATTATATACATCAATTGCAAGAGAAACCTTCACAGGTTATTAAGTTCCATGAACTTCCGAACAGCCTTCCCGGCTCCCTATTTCCCAAGCTCAGCTGCATCCAGTATGTACATGCGCTGCAGGAAGGGGGGAACTTTCTAACTTGGGGTTTCTCCAGGAATGGAGAAGTCCACCGTCTCCTCTCTTACAGCACCATATGGACTGTGAGGCGCTTTCCCTGCTGCCAAGGCGCCCCAGCTGGGGAGGAGGAGGAGAATGGTCTGCGTGCTGAGGCTAGCACAGCACCTCCAAGCAGGCGAATTCTGCTTTTCCTGAAGACAGCTTTGGGAATGCTCCTTTAAGACCCCTGGATGTTACGAGAATCTTATGGTTCAATCTTTGGCATTTCTAAGCTGTTCTCCCTTTTCCCTGCATTATCTTAACAAACACATCTTTGATCTAGATGAGCCAGTGAGGTGTCCGGTATCTACAATAAAAGGCCTGGTTTTCAGAGGTAATGAGCACCCCAAACTCCAAGTGAAATTAGCGAACGATGCAGGTACTCAGCACCTTTGAAACAAAATCAGACCCCAGAATTCACCCCTGGCCCCCTATACCTTAGAAGCCAGTTTGTGGCTTTCACTTCGGCAAGATCTGAGTGTGCGACAGACCTTTAAAAAGGCCTGGTGGAAAATGACTCCAGACAGTCTGTGTGCAAGAGTGATGGGCCGTATGGAATTCTTGTCACAGGCAGAAAGCTGGGAGGTGTTGTAAATGAATAACTCAGTTTCATGATTCTACAATTCCGCCACCAGCCACTGGTACTGATGTCTGTACTTCCATCATGCCAAGAGGGTGCTGGGCACTTTGTGGGTACAGCCCCTGCACAGATAAATTAAACAGTAAAGCAGCAGCAGTTCTGGGTGAAGGGGTCACTTGTTTTCGACTTCTCTCTTGTCTAGATGCATTCTTCCAGGTGAAAATCTGTACCAGTTCTAACTGCCACTCTGCTGCGACTGGGTTTTTAAACGCATGCTCAGGGCTTGGATGGATGCCTTCTGGTGTGATTTGAGACCAAAATCTAAATAAAAAGAATCTATTGCCAGCTAAACAACCCAGCCTTTCCTTTCCAGTATATTCCTGGCAGGCACACCACCTTAACCCCCTGCCCTCTGGCTTCGGGATTGTTACCAAAAGATGCGCAAACAGTTCTGCGGAGAGGAGCTGACTGTCACCAAAGGGATCAAGCTTTCGCAGCTGCTGCGCCTCTAGCCAGCGGGGCTGGAACGCTGGGGGAGAGAACCGGCCGAGGGCATCTCTGCACACCACAAGCGGACGAGAAACACCGGCGGATTTGTGAGCTCGATTGTGCTCCTGTCTACTCCGCCGAGCAGGAGAGCCAAAGCATTGCATCACTCTGCAGGCAGGAGCCGCATCTTTGCAGAGAGGGGACAGGCGGAGGGGGACGCTGCTGATCACCACAGCCCTCACCCACATTCGGTCACACCGGGAGGTGCAGCCACTGCTGAGGGGGAACCAGGGACGAGCCCTGCTGGGGATGCACGATCATCGGGAAGGAAAACTTTCACAGCCTGAACCCAGCGCCCCCAGCACAACCCCGGGCATGCACCAATACGCCCCTGTGCCCCTCGGCTACCCCTAGCAGAGATGCATGCCCGGACACCCCGGGTCCCGCTGCCCCGCGCATGCACCCATACGCCCCCCTGGCAGCCCCGGGTCCCGCTGCCCCGCGCATGCACCCATACGCCCCCCTGGCAGCCCCGGGTCCCGCTGCCCCGCGCATGCACCCATACGCCCCCCTGGCAGCCCCGGACACTGCCGGGTCCTGCTGCCGTGTATACGCCCCCAACTCCGCTGCACGCCCAGCGCCCCGAGCGGCGCTGCCCCGGCCCGGGCAATACTCACCGGCGGCGCCTGGCCCGCGGCGTCCGGCTCGGGCAGCCCGGGGGGCGCAGCGCGCTCGGGGCCGGCGGCCAGCAGCCAGTGGCTGGGGCTGGGCGGCAGGCCGGAGTCGGGGCTGTCCAGCACCCGCTCGCCGCGCCGCTTCCTGTCCAGCGGCTCGGGCCCCTCGGGCAGCGCCAGCGTCCCCACCATGGCCCGGCCCGGCAGCACTGGCCGCGCTCCCGGCCCGCCGGCTCCTGGGCAGCAGGGCCCGCCCCCGGCCGCGGGGATTGGAGCGGGCGGGGCCCCGGCGTCCCACCCCCCCGCTCCGCCCCGCTGCACAGAGGGGATGCGGCTCCCCGCCCGGGCCCGGGGGAACCAGCCTGCGAAGGGGGGACCCTGCCCCTCTGAAATCCCCAGACGCTGAACGCAGCCTCCAGCACACAGGGGCCGGGGGGTTCAGACCCAGCCCCGCGGTTCGGATGGTGTCTGTCGCACAGCGAGCCTGCTTCCCCTGGGCTTTACAGGGCTCCGGTGCAGCACAGGGCGAGACAAAAATGCCAGTTGTTGATGGGGCCCTATGACGGGTTAAACAGCGCTCTCCCTTCTCCAGCGCCTTGCAGGTCAGGCTCTCAGAGCAGGTCACTCACCACAGCCCCTCTGGGGCAGGGAAGTAGCATCACCCCCCTTTCACAGGTGGGGAAACAGAGGCACAGAAAGGCAGAGTCACTTGCCCTAGCTTTCGTGAGTAAAAACCTCACTTCTTCGGATGCATCCGAAGAAGTGAGGTTTTTACTCACGAAAGCTTCTGCCCAAATAAATCTGTTAGTCTTTAAGGTGCCACCAGACTCCTTGTTGTTTTTGTAGATACAGACTAACACGGCTACCCCCTGATACTTGCCCTAGGTTACCCAACAGACCCGTGGCCGAGACTCCTGCAGCACCCACATCGCCTCTGTCCCACTCCAGCTGAGCTGAGACACCTCACTGCTCTGGGACTCTCACATTGTTATAGGGTATTAAGTTTGCAGGGAATTCTGCTTGGCTGGACTTTAGGAAGAAGGGGTGAAACCCTGGCCTCACTGAAGTCAATGGCAAAACTTCTAGTGACTTCAACAGAGCCAGAATTTCACCCAGGGCATCTCCACACACCACTCACTGGGTCAGTACTTCTGCAGAGCTGGGCTGAGAGAGACAGCAAATCTGCACAATAGGGGAAGTAGGGATCCTGGGCTGATGCAGCTACCTGTCAGTACCATTCCATGAGTCTGTCCTGGCTTTTGTTATGAAGAGGAGTAAGATCTAATGCTGTTCCACCCGGTCTACACAGGCCAAGCAGCCAGAGTCACAGCTCTGCCCAGCCTTCCAGAGCTTGACACTACCCCTTCTCCCTGCCTGCATGAAGGTACTGTTAATCCAGGGGGGTATTTATCTGCCTGCGGTCTCCCTCAGAGGAGGAAACAAATGGATTTTCCTACACTGGCCTACTGGGGACCCAAAGGGCTGGTAACCCCTACTTCACTGCAGTCACATTCCAGCAGCCAGCACTCCCTGCCCCAGCGGTTTCAAATTGGGCCAAAGGTAACCCTGATAATTTATGCTGTAAACATCTTCACGTCTCCTCGTTTAACAGCCAAATTCACTCCTATCCAGTCCCACTCTGCATGACTGTACATCCTGCGCACCCCAAGAGAGGGCTGAGTCACAGTTTTAAACCCAGGCGTGACACCCTTCCACATTGTCCCCGTTCAAAGTCACTCCCCTGATTTTATCAGCTTGGAAGTGGGTTTAGTTATTAATGCAAACAGCCGAGCACTCATTTGGCCATATATTTCAGATCTTGTGACTCCAGGGGAGCAGCCTATTTACTGAGACCATGTGCAAGTATGAAATATAACTGCCAAGGTATTATTTATCTTTGGTGTCACCGCATTTTTTAAACTCATAAAGGCAGATCGTAAAACAGAGGCCTGGTCCCTAGCTAGGGCGTGTGTACACTGTACTCCAGAGGTGGTCTGAAGACAGGGCTGCTGCCCTAGACCCTCCTTCCCGCTTTAAACAGCTTACATTCACCCTGGAGAAAATCTCAATGACCACACTGGAAACATGAAAAACGCAGCCACATGGAAACATGAAACCACCCAGCCAAGGTAGTTCAGAGCAGCAAACCGGGAGCTAGGTTTACATTTTCCCTGCCCTAGCACACACAGGAGGAGTTCTAAGAAGCCCCTCTTCAAACTGATTGCAGTGTAATGGTTGAAGTCAGCGCTTTCTAAGCGCCCAATTGTCACTGCTTGGGAGGGACTGAGAAAAATATCGCTCTGCTGTTACTCTATCTAGAACTGCCGGGGGAAAGGTCTGGCTACGTAATTCAATCAGCGCCCAGGGGGTCGGGGGGGGGGGGGGTGTTTATAAGGAGTCAAGTGGATACGATTTCCTTTAATTTCAGCAATCTCCGAGATCCTCTGGCAATTTCCCTGTTTTTATTCAGAGCAGCCAGCAGTGCGCATTCCCAGAGCCTAAAACCTGAGCTCCTTATTCAGGCTGCTATCCTGCAAACTCTTCTGCACGTGCTTAACTTTACTCCGGCGAGTAGTCCCACTGGAGTCACACGCGTGACGTTAGGCACATGTGTGAAGGGTGTGTGGGACCACGGCCCAGTAGGGCTTTGCCGGCACACAGAAGTTGCACCTTAGGGTATGTCTACACTACAGGAGCAGAGCTCCAGTGCTGCACCAGCGCAATAGCGTAGATGCTTCCTACACTGACAGAAGTTTTTTTTCTCTCAGTGTAGTTAATCTGCCTCTCTTGGAGAAGGTAGCTGGGTCGATGGAATCCTTCCACATACAGCGGAGCGTTAGGTCGACCTAACGATGGAGCTCAGGGTGTGAAAATTTCACAAGCCCTGAGTGACACAACTAGGTCGACCTAAGTTTTAGGTGTAGGCCAGGCCTTAAAGGTGCTATTTTAAAATGATTTAGTTAATCTGGTGCTAACTCCTTTGTGGGCACACTTACATTGTCTTAAATACATTTTGTCTAGCAGCTTAGCCTGCCCTTGTAAATTTACAAGGGCAGGCTAAACTGATATAAACCAGGTTTAAACTGATATGAGAGACTCTACACTAAAGTTGCACTAATTCAGTTTAAAGGGATGCTTTTCATTAAAGCGACGCAACTTCGTCTGTAGGCCACAGTACTTTCCAAGGCATACTTACCCTTACAATGTTGTCCTATATAAATAGCACTTGTCCGGTTAATTGGATTTCTAAATGGCCTCTGCTACAGAGGCACAGTTGATGGGGGTGCAGGGGACAGAGGAGCGGAGGGAAAGGTCTCCAGACTCCTGTAGTGCTAGGAAGGCTAATGGAATGGCTTTCGGAAAATCCTAATTGAATAATCATGCCGCATCATCAGATTTGATGGGGGAAGACTCCTCTAGGGGAAAGAAAGGTTTGCTGGCAGCCAAAGCAAACACGTTGCTGTACAGTAACACACAATCTAGCCTGACGGGCCCAGCACAAGTGAACCCGAACCCTTCAAAAGAATTCCTCCGCTACCCCCAAATTAAAAGCAGAACAGAGCCTTCAGCCAGAGGCGTCTGTGGTTTGCAGCTATGTACTGCTGGGAACTCCGGATACTTCCTTAAGGAATTTACATTCCTTTGAAGAAATGCTATTAGGTTGTTTGTCTTCACTGAAAAATGTGGATTTAAAAAAGTACATTAAAAACCTGATTCAAATCAGTGGAGTCAGAGTAAAAGTGCTGGACAGGTGGTTTGTTATTTTTGTTTTAAATACACCCAAGGCCGGACATTTTGGTCTCTCTAACAATGGGAAAACAGATCACCTTTTACTTCCAAATCTCCCATCAAAAACCCTTTATGAAATGAGAGGCCCGAAAAGGTTCAAGAAGCCATTTCCAAGCTAACATGATTAGTATTTCAGAGCTGCCGCCAAGCTTCTCAGATCAGAGGACACTCAGCTGATAATGTAGCTAGAGAAATTTAATGGGGTGGGGTGGGGAGAAGCTAGATTTCCACTATCAAGAAGTCTGAATTTACAGCATGCTAAAACTGCCAAGAGATGACTGATTTATTTCATTTAGAACTTTGGTCCATTCAGTAGAGGCCAATACTTCCATAAAGAGCTAAACTGGAGATGAGGCAGGAGCACACCCGATTGCTCCTTTCTGTACATCTGTAGTAAAAGCACCAGTGTCATTGTCCCAAGAGCCCGTCACTCCTTGCAGAAAGCCGAAGAGTTCAGTGTCCTGTGTTTATTGCCTTTTCTTTACTGAAGTCCAGTAAATCAAATGCTAAACCTGCTTTGACAGCCTGGAGCAAGAGTCATGTTCACATTGCACGTTTTACCCTGAAGGATCCCAAAGCGCTTCTACAAGCTGCATTGGGGGACCGTTCACTTACCACTGAAATGTGGCAACTGTTCGACAGTGCACAGCAATGTTACGCACTAACTTAGAACAGAAGGTAAAGAACATCAAACCCAGCTGACAATGCAAGTTAAAGAACCCTCTCTTATGAAAAGTGTCACGGGAACTTTAATCACCACAAGTCACCAGGGTTCTAGGTTTTACCGCTCATCTGAAAGACACCCAAGTGCTATATGGCGGTCTGGATTCAGGACTGACCCAGAGCACATCTCCTGAATCATTATCCCCTCCTTCATCAAGTGCTTTCGTGTTCTTTGAACGTTTCCCATCCAAGTGCTGACCCAGCCCAGCACGGACAGCTGATGGGAGACAGCACCAAGTTACTGTTCAACTTCAACCAAAGAGGAAGAGGTTTGTGAGACCGTAGGTGCAGTAAGCAATTCCAGTGTGTGTCACAAACGCTCCTGTCACTCCATGTAAGATAGGAGGGACTTTATTTTCAAAAGTGACTAGTGATTTTAGATGCCCATTGTGAGATCCCTTAAAGGAGCCCACGCTCCTAGCCCCTCCTGAAAGCCTGGCCCCTTTAAAACATCTCAAGGTGGGCACCCAAAATCACTAGTCTCTTTTGAAAATCTTTGCCAGTGTGTGTAAGTAACAGCTTGTTTGCCCATCTCATTTACTTCCTCTAATGCCCACATGCATCCAGGATACAAGTAACTTATCAGGACCCTCGTTCCATAGGGGACTTTCCACACAGGCCCAGCTTTCTGAGCTTAATCAGTAGTCACACAATAGCTACACTGATGTTGGTCCAGAGGAGAAATCAATGAGAGAGAAAAAAAACAACAGGAGCAATCTGAGTTATTTGATAATGATGGAAAAATCATTTCCAAACAATGGGAAATTCCAGGCTTCTCACCCCAGCATGGTCTGAGAAAACATAAGGTGCTTGAATCACACTCAGTTAAACTTCAAGGCAGGTGATTTAACATGTGCTCTATAAATGTTTGTTTCCCTGGGATGTAGACTAAATTCATGAACATCGACTGCATGTAACTCTGGTTATTAGAAGCCCTGATCAGTTTCCAGCAGTTCCCTTTGCTGCACAGCACAGAATCCCTGTGTGTCATTGCTGGTGTGGAGCACCTTTCCAAACACTTTAAACCCGGGGTGGAGGATGCACGCCTCTGCCACTCTCAGTTGCTGGTAGCAGCTGGGATTCTGGCAGGTGGCTCACTCTTCCCCTTAGCAGTTGGATCTAGTTCCTCACAGCATCCAACAGCTTCACTTCTGTTTGCTGCCTAATACGGCCCCTTTTTAACCAACATGAAGAAAGCACCCTGGTATAGTGGCATCTCAGCACGGAGCCAGGAGTCACACACTCCTCTGTGTTATACTGACTCAGTGGCTGGCCTTGAACAGGTCAAGATTTTTGTACCTTTGCTTCCCCATCTGTAAAATGGACATAACATTCACCTACCTCAAACAGGTGCTTGGGAAGCTCAGTTAACATTTGTAAAGTGCTTTGTAGGTGCTAAGCGTTATCAGCAGGCAGGAAACGGTGAGCTCTGTTGGCTGAAAATAAGCAAAGGGTTTGGTGAGATTAACAGAAATGTTTGCTGTATTTTCCATTTCACTATTTCCTACCCTGAATTATAATTGCTGCTCCTTTTATTAACTGTGTCCTCCTGGGGGCTCCAGAAGAAAAGATCCCCAAGAAAGTGGCCCTTTTAACAAGGTCACGAGGTTCACAACCATCTGCTGAGAGCCTACGAGGTGACCCAGTGCAAGAGCATCTCAACACAAGACAAGACAGAGTCAGAACATTGAACCAGTCCACATCCTCTCGTGCTGTAACTGAACTCAGTAACAGATTCATCAGTTTCATCGTAGATCACTTTGCAGGGTTAGAAAATGGGTTTCATGGTGGTTTAGACAGAACAAAATCAACACAAACAGGAACGGAATTTCTTATTTGCAGCCTGATGAGCTAACAAACCAACCAACAGAACACTATAACGTTCATCTGTTACTACCTGAATTTGGGTGAGCCTGTCTTGGAAAATATATAATATCTATACCGGGAGGATTGCTACTGACGTTCCACAGTGGATGCTTTCATTAATACAAGCCAAATGGCTACCACAACATAACTATTGCACACACAACTACATACAAAGAACATTATTCAGGTTGAAAAGTCAAGCACTCAAAAGTTAGGAAATGCCAGAATAAAGGTTGTCTGTGGGGAAAATAGTAAGTGATCATGGAATTAAAGATTGTATCATATTGCATACACACAAGTGTGCTGAATTAAGGTTGCACAGAAAAAAAATTAGTTCTGGCATTTCCTAACTTTTGAGTGCTTGACTTTGCAACCTTAATGTTATTTTAACATAGTTTTTTGGTGTGTAATTTCCTAGATTTTTAAAAAAAGCAAACTGAAGAAACAGAAAATCCATTATGTAGCATTATATCAACACCACATAGGTCATCAGTAAGGTTGGAACCTTTAGATCCACCTCACAGAGCTAATGGAGTAACTACTAGCAGTGGTAGGTTGTCATCCTTTATTGGGAACAGCACTAGAGGGACACAGGACACTTTGCTGGGTTTCATAGACATTCACTGATAGCAGAGCAATGGTGAGACAGACACCTGGCATGGAAAATTTCAGCCCAAACAGTTAGGATTTGGCAGGGGTATAAGGAATAGAAAACAGGATCTTATAATGGGAAGTGTCAGGCAACCTTAATGATAGCCAATACGTGGTGCTACCAGCCCCACCTATACCAACTCACACACAGAGGAATGTGTTTTGTTCAAACAACTGGTGACATAGCCGGAAATAAAACATTTCAGTTCATTTAAGTATAGCATGTTAAAGAGCCAACCTGTCTTAAATTGCCTGTTGATGGGAAAACCTCTGTTACCACTCCCAACCTGCAGTCAGGAGAAACTCACTATGACTCTCATGATATAACACAGAGAGTCACATTCATCACTGCAAATTTGGTGAAAGAGGTGGATTAACATGCACATTTCTGCCTGATCACTTGATGGAGGAAGGGCAAGGGGAAACATATTGGAGAGAGAAATGAACCACTGACTCTCAGAGCAAAAGAAGTGGACTAAAATAAAATAATATCTATTGTATTCTAAAAGTCACTGACTTTTCATTATTAATACAGGAAACAGAAGGTACCCAGAGAAGTCTTTTCTGGAAGGTAAGCAGTAGAGACATCATCATCTAATTATTGACTAACACAAGATTAACTTTCCTGGACTGCCTCCCACCTGGGCTGGGCAGGGAAGAATCCCATTGGCTCTGCTGCTACTAATACAAATACTGTCTGCGAAAGGTCACTTTGCTGGAGCCATAGAAATCTGCAAGGTGGAAAGATAACAAGAGGGAAACCCCGTCTGCTAAGAGAGGAGAAGAAATGAGATACAGAAAGGTTTGTAAAAGTTTACAAGGCCAGCACGTGTTGTATTATACCATGAGCACCACGCAATTGGATTTTAAAACACATCAGGTAACACTCGGTGGTGAATACAAAGACAGGGATATAATTCTTCCACAAGCAAACGCCCTCAGGACAAAGGCTGCATTCTGTGCAGTGCAGGTGTGTGTATGGGCACGTGTACACACAGCTTTCAGATTCCCTCCCTCCAAATGCAAATCGGATCCAGTTTGTTCTCTATAAATTGCTTCAAAACACAGGCTAGAAGAGGGTCATTAGTAATGATTTAATTAGCTTTAGTGTCACACTCCAATAGACAGCAAGAAATTACTTCCTGGACAGAAAACGTAAAAAGATATTTTATACAAAACCACAATTCCTTTATCCTCAGAAAATGTACAACTCAGCCAGCTGACACTTACACTTTCAGAAGCGTCCACTCTGAGAAATACACAAGCACAAGAGAAGGAAATTTCAAATCAAGGAAGACAAATGCAAACATGTCCTTTACAGGGTACAATTTAATGCACCCGGGTTTCTAACATTCTTCTGCTTTGTTTTATTAACCTTTCCTTTTATCTCTAGAATTCTGAATGGCAGAGATCGACAATGTAGGAGTCTTCTGGGTAAAGAAACATGGAAATAGTTCAGATTTCATCCCTACACAGTATATTACAGCACTGACCACACTATTGCTAATTTTCATTGTGAGGAAAAAATTAATTTAAAGTGAAGTTACTAGTCCAGCACGCAGATAATGAATCTATGCAAACAACCTGCATTCCCATAGGGCTTGGCTACTGCATTTGGTAATAACTATTAATAACCCATGTTGGGTTTAATTATTTGTTCTTCAGGAAAGACAGACTACACACCCTCTTTTCTTAGGTTGTCTTTTGTAAACTGATCAGTATGAAGTGCAAACACCACTCCCTGAGAATGCAGGTTGTAAAACTAGCAGAAGTGTCAGAAACAATAATCGGCACCTAGGGGAAGTGGTGTGATCCAACAACAGGCTTTCTGATAAGGTTTCAGAAGTTCACATAACGAGCTTGTTGTCACCCCTTTTAGCCAAGTTGACAAAAATTCCTCCCACTAACACTGTTTCAGGTGCATGCTTAGCGATACAGGACTCCCCAGTGTATATGTCCGGCTGCCTCCAACAGCTGCCTACTCTAGGACTCCCAGCATTTTAACACCAGCACACCATTCGAACCCGTTTCAATGGTTGGAGTTTTTTGTAAAGATTTCCTGGTGTAGACAAGGTTAATGTAGGTGTTACAATATCTCAACTCTCATTTAAGTGTCAGTTCTTATTTTAACAGTTTTGGTCAGATACAAATGATTTTATCTGCTGATTTACCAATTCTACTGTAATCAGTCTATCGGTTCATAAACTATTAGGACACAGGCTGATTTATCAGTCTTGGAAAAATCACTATTATCATTACCAGCCCAGGCACAGAATCTACTGTCCCACTCACACGGGGCTGATAAGGGAAAACACTGGAGCCTATGTTTTCAAAAATGACTAGTGATTGGGTGCCTGACTTGAGTCACCTTAACGGGGCCACTAAACATACAACTTCTGAAAATCAGGGCCACTGAAGGTGTCTCAAGTCAGAAATCCAAAAATCACCAATGACTTTGGAAAATGCAGGCTTAATGTATTATTTGCCAGTACAAAAAAAAGGCAAAACTTCTTATTCCAACAGAACTGTTCAAAGCAGGCCTATAATCATACAAGAATGATACTTGGACGTTAAAGGGAAGTGAAAGAAAGTTATGGGACCTTTTCCAAAACATTCATCTCTGATTCCACTTTTAAAAACCTATGACAGGACAGGGTCACCCCAACCACTGAATGCTGGGAATGAGCCAGATATAGAGAAGGTAGGAACTTCAGCAGCTTGCATTACCACATGCTGAAAATTAACAAATTATGGCAAAGGAAACAAGGCAGGGATGGAGCATAAATATTAGATTTGTTCAAGACCTAGACATCAATAAAGGTCTTTCGAGGAGGGACAGGAGTGTTAATGCTTAGTAACATGAATAGTTATCTTCATGTAGCATCCATCAAATAAGCTCTCAGTAAAGGAAATGCAGAATATTGCACATATTGCAACCATTATCAGTTATTTGACCAGAGTTTGGTTCAGGTTATTTTATTACATCCAGCTTCTAACAGATCCTACTTGTAACAGGATTTAAACAAATCGTGTGTGTGTGCGCGCGCACGCATCCGTCCCTCCCTCCCTCCGCACATGGGAAGGAGCAGGTGCAAGAGAAGACAGGACAATGCAAAAAAGATGAACATGAAGCTACTGTCAGGCCAGATTTTCAGTCTCAATAAGGACATTTCTCATTTGGTGCCCCCCACTCCCGAGTGCCACTGAAACTCTGCAGGGTTTTTAATTTTAGACATACCTTTGTGTGTGTGGAGTTTGGTTAAAATAAATCTGTACTTGATCTGGAGTGTTCTCTCCCTCTCCCTCAAGTGAACTACAGATCCCTGAACAGTGGCTGCAAACACTAACCAACCTGGATCTACAGTGGCCCCCAAATCAATACTAGAATTAGAAGCAAGCCAGATGTGCCGTGGGAGTGTGATTCTCCTGAGACCATTGCTAGTCAGCTGCAGTGACTCCTCACCTGACACAAACACTGAATGCTCGTGCCTCCTGCAGATTGGGTAGGAAAGCATGGATTACAATACGGAAGCTGCACATGAACTCTCCCGCCATCAAAATCCCTGTGGTCTTGTATCATCAGCTGGT
The DNA here is from genome assembly GCF_011386835.1 of Chrysemys picta bellii. Taxonomy (NCBI): domain Eukaryota; kingdom Metazoa; phylum Chordata; order Testudines; family Emydidae; genus Chrysemys; species Chrysemys picta. The sequence continues at coordinate 4,306,757 of NC_088809.1, read as the reverse complement.
CTGAAACACACCTTTAGAACCACATGGAGAGGTTGCCAGGGGGTTTGGGAAGAAATCCAGTGGTGATGAGGGGATTGTGTCACTCAGTTAAGGCTTCTCAGGCAAGCATGTGCCAAGATGAGCACTTTTCACACAAACACTTTACAATTTAGATCCATCAACCCAAATCCTGCTATTACTGAAATCAAGGAGCACCTTGCTGCTGACTCCAATGGGAGCTGGATTGCAATTCCGGTTACTTTAAAACAAGCTGTGTTGTGAGATTTGGGCCCAATGCTCCCCTCAGATATTCCAGTGCAAATCTGGAGCCACTCAGTCCAAGTTGCAGCAGCGTAAGCAAGAGGAGAACCAGGTCCTTTACGTTTAAAGCCAGTGAGAGAGTTCCATCCTGTGAAGAAATCCTGGAAGCAGCAGGCCTATAATTAAAACTAACATTTCCAGCGGCTCTGCCTTCAGGGCAGCGATGGTGCCAAAGTGGCACACCCACATTCTGGGCTCCAGCTGGCATGAAACAGGAGGCCACAAGCATGGGGGGATAGTGCCATTTGATGCTTGGCTTCCAAGGGCTTATTCCATGAACAGCCCTTTGTGGAGGAGAGGGAGAGGTGTAGTGTGGGTTGGAGAGGGCGGGGTGGCCCAGTGCACGTGAGAAAATAATGAGACGTTGGAGACTGCTTCAGCAGATGTAGAATTTGGCCTTAAAGCAGCAAAAGCAACAGAGACCGCTGGCTTGTTAGCAGTAAGGTGTGATTTGACCAGTGAATGCAGTGATTTCGCCCCCTCCTTGCTTCCCACAGAGGGTTCTCCTTGCTGTTTTACTGACAGCTTCAGCACACGGTCCTGCCCTCAGAGCACAGGGGAGATGTTGCAGTGTCCTGTCCTGGGCATTTATAAAGAGCTTGGTAGAGTCCTAGGGGCCAGAGGCCAGCGATTTAAGGGAATCTTATTTTTAAAGAAACAAGCAGCTCTATGATGGGGAAGGAATGTCATCTTGTCACTTTCAGGGCAGAGTCCAACACGCCGCACTGGGAGACCCCAAATGGGAACTGCAGCTAGACGCTGAGCAACTAGCATGGTGTGAGCAGCTGGCGAACCTTGGATGTAATTCGGTCAAACCATTTTCAACTCACTGCATCTCCTCCAAGCCGTAGGCATGGAGAAGCCCCAGTGAGACAGGTTTCACTAGGCTAATCTATCCCAAGGGCACAGAGCCCTGGGAAGCATTCATTCCTTGCCAAAATCATGCTGCTTCTCATTCAGAGCAATACGGTTAATGTGTCTCAGGGCGTGGCATTGATTCGGCAGCTATTTTTCAGTGACGTAGTGTAGGATAACGAGGAGCCTGCACAAGACCTGGCCAAAGTTGCTGGGGGGGGGGGGGGGGGAACGGCAGATGTTGCTTCTGTTCATCTACAGTCTCTTTTTGATGAGTTTCTCCAGTTTTCGTATTCGTGAGGACTCCTGCTCAGGTGTGGGCGCCGTCAGGGACATGGAGCTGGTGTTCTCTACCCCAGAGGGAGGGGCAGGCAGCCTCTGGCGGAACAGTTCCAACATGCTGCTTTGCTCACTTCTCTTTAGGCCCTGTTAAGAAACAAAAGGAAAGTGGAATCACAATACACAGTGAGAGCATTACTGAACCTGGACAGTGGGTGAAAAGAGCTACTGGAGACCCAGGTTCAAATCTGTCTTCTCCTCCTCCCCTGCAAGGGCAGGATACAGCCACCCCACTGTTCTGGACAAAGGAAAGCTAAGCCTGAAGCCTGGGATTGAACTTCCAAGTCAGCACGCAAAGGGAAAGCAGGGTAAGACCATCAATCAATAGCAACTCTCCATGCTTTCAGAGCAGGGAGGATGCATTTGTTCTGTAAATTGCCTTTTCATACTTCAGAAGCCCTACACGTTTCCACTGAAACAGTTGCCAAGGCATTCAGATTTCTCCAGAGGGGGACTTTATTATAGGACCGTAAATTCTGCTGGGTTGGTTCTAACCTTCATGTCTAGTATTTTCTGGAAAGTGTCTGTGCTGCAATCAGCAAGGAGTTTGATGTAATTGTCAACAAACACAACGGGGGGCTCATGAGGGGCCATAACCACCTGCAGAGAGAGAGAGAGAGAGAGAGAGAGATGCATCAGACACAAGCTATGAACATATTAACCCACCAACCAGCTATACGAAGAGCCATATCAATGGTGGAGGGAGAAGTTTCTCCTGACATATAAGCCGAGCTTCTAAAAGCCCAACTGAAGTTCATTAGGTTGAATTGTCCCCTACACAACCTGGCCTCTGCAAAGGATGAAGAACCGTTGCAGTTTAAACTAAATCCAGGCAGAGGGATTCTGGAGAGGAGGGGAACAATGCACATTTTACAAGAGCTGAAGTCCTGCTCCAGCTTTACCTGGGTAAAGGCAAATTCTGCTTTTTAAAACTGCAGGATAAAGCTTTGTGCTTTAAAAGAGCAAAGCTCTGGAGGGCTCAGGACAACACTCTCCTGCTCAGTCCCTGTGCTCTGTCCTCCCAACGATCTCCACACAGACTTCCAAGGCCTTTCACCCAGAGCCCAAAGCAGGGCCGTCTTACAATGGAACTGTCTGGGCACCATGCCACAGACACCGTTGTGGGTAGCTTGTGCTATCCATGTAGAACAAACAGCGTCCAGTCTCGTCTCTGTGCAAACCAGCGGAACCTACGATGGCTAAAGAACGGAAAAGAGGCCATCCACGCATACTGTTACTGAAAGGTGCGGGCAAGTTAGCAAAGCAAAGCAGTGACGAATCCCAGAGCAGGGAGGGGCCAGGGGTCCCGTTTATGAATTGTCAATTGTTACACAGAAACTGAACAGATCCGAGAGGCTGCAGGGACTGTGTATTGTGTTGAAGCTGCTGTAGGACTCTGCCTCCCAGCTTGCGGGCTGGCAGGCACTGGGGGGTGGGGTTCGAAATTTTATTTTATTAAACTGGAAAGCATGAGTCTCTTCAATACCACTGGAAGGAACCTGCCCAGAGGGAAGAGCCATGAACGTGGTGCTGGTGAAAAGCCTCAGCTAACTCCCTGATGCCCTGGAAATGCCAGCCACACCGTACCAATGTGCACATACGCACATGTGCTCTCGGTAACGCTGGGTTCCAAAGAAAGGGCCCTATGGCCGTCACACTCCGAGTTTCCAGGTCAAGTAGACTCAGTACTCAGAATAAAGAATCTCGAGAGTTACCTTCAGGATCATTTCCGCCCGCGTCATGCCTTTCACCACTATCTTTGTGTAGCTGGCAGGAGCCTTCCTCACCACCTGGGACCCAATGGAAGGCAGATCCAAGAGAACCATCTTCAGAGAGTGAGTGTCCAACAGCAGCTGTAATAGTTAATCACACTCTGCTGTTATACTGTTCCCAGCTACTAAGCGCTATTAGCAGCTAGGATGCCACAAAGTCTAAAAGTTAAACTCTTTACAATCCCAGAACATCTTGGCATTTACATCACTGTTGGCACAGAAGGAATGAATCACCGTGATGGAGCCTCAAAAGGACCAGACCCCTTGGTTGGTGTATATCAGGAGATCTCCCCTGACCCTAATGGAGTTATGGTGATTCCTGGTGAGCTCAGGATCTGGCTCATAGCGTGTCACCCATTTGTAAGCTGTAATGTTAACGAGTGACTACGACCAACTCAACACCACCTTGATCCCTTTGCCTCCCCGTCTGCAATGCTCTCCATTGGTCTGCAGTCACTCAACCACTAATAAAACGACAGAACAGTACATATACCGACAGCTCCCACTCCCGCACTGCACTGACTGACTCAGGGCAACTCTCAGTACGGGGGATGTGAAAGTTCACAAAACTGGCCTCATCCAACACTTCATGCAGCATAATGGGAAAGGGGCTGGTGCTCATTAATAGCTAAGCTGGAAAAGGTGCCCTCAGCCAGAGCTTAATTACCATAAAACCTTCAGGTCTGGATTAAAAAGCAGGGTGGAGACCAGCCGCGGAGCAGAGACCTGAGTCATTTGGGCTGTATTTTTGCTTAACCAGAATTGGAGCACAACTTGATTTGTTAACCTGGGACAGGAAACACTCTGGGTATCCACATACACAGCTCATTCCTGCAAAGGGGCTAGAATCAGGCGGAAGTGTGCTCCCCACAACCTTACCAGCACTGCAAAAATCCCTACAATAGTTAAGGACATTTGTGTTACGGTCCTAAGCACACAGAGTTGACATACGAAGGCATTAGTCAGGGCCGGTGCTACCATTAAGGCAAACTAGGTGGTTGCCTAGGGTGCCAAGATTTGGAGGCGCCAAAAAGCGGTGCCCCCAATTTTTTTTTTTTTTTACAGAGTTCCTATGCCCCCTCCACGAGCGTGCTGTCGCTGCTCCACTTCTCCCACCTCCCAGAGGAGAATTAGAGTGGGGGCGGCATGCTCGGGGAGGAGGCGGAGCGCACAGCTCCCCACCGGAGCAGTGAGCTGGGGTGGGGAGCTGCCGCAGGGGAGGGGGGCGGGAAGGGCACCTCAGGGCGGAGGTGGGGGGGGGGGGGCGCAAGGTGGAAGTTTCGCCTAGGGTGCGAAACTTCCTTGCACCAGCCCTGGTGTTAGTTAATATCCTTGGGATACTGATCCCAAAAGGAGTGGCCATGGCAAGTTCACCAGCTCAAATGTGGACCAGATTCAAAAAGGGACACTCTACGACGGCTGTCTCAAGGTGTGAGAGAAATGAATTGGTCTCGGTTCAGTGCAGAGGGAACAGGATTCCCTATAATAAAAAAAACACGTTCACAAACATTGTACCGGTGCCTGGATGTGAATGCGACTGCTGTTAAATAGCTGAGAAACTCCCTTCAGAGATCAGCAGTGGCACTACAAAGCAACACTACGTTTGCCCCAGGGGACCAGATTTACAAAGGTCTTTAGACAACTAATGATGCAAATAGGGGCTTAGCGGGATTTTCAGAAGTGCCTAGAGCAGGTTAGGCACCTGACTGCCATTGAAAATCAATAGGAGTTAGTCACCTACCATATGCAGGTGCTTTAGGAAATCTCACTAAGTGCCTATCTGCATCCCTAAGCACCTAAATATCTTTGTCAATCCATCCCCAAGAGAACAAGCATCACTCCGAATGAAATAGATTCAGGGTAGATCAAAGACTAACAGACCTTCACTGTTCTGTTTGCATTAGACAACACAGTGATCAGAGAACTGAAATGGACAAGTTATGCCATTACCCTAATAACAACCACCCAAATGCACTGCTGGGAACGGGTTAATCACTTTAACCACATGGTTATTCAGAAAAGCTCCAGTAACAACCTGGAGTCTCTAATAATGTTTATTATACAAGGCAACTAGGAATTGTACTTCCGCCATTTGCTTTCTATTAGGGAAAGCAGCAGGAGTTCAGTCTTTACACAAACACAGCAACATCTTTTTATTTTATTTTTTAAAAAGATCAGGTTTCATTTCACAAAAGTATGTTGCTCAGAGACCCGGATTCTGATTCCTTGGCAGCTGGTAGCTTTTAAGACATTAATTAGAAGTTCACTGTTCTCCCATCTGAAAGCCTGTCCCACCCAAGCCACGTCTTCAAACAAAGAACGGGGCTGTCCCAGACACCAGACAGGTGTATTAAGATAGAATAGCTGGGGCAACAGACCCAGCAGCTACACCCGAACGGAAAGGTAATGCAAACTCTCCTGATCTGTCCAGTCATTTGCATTCCCTGATACATGGGTACGTATCAAAGTTCACTGTTTCTATATATGTCAAAGATACTGACAAAACCGCTTGCTTTCTAAGGGTGCTATTTGCTGTCTGTTACTTTTGGGGCTCTCTAGGGAAGATACAGAGAAGAAAGGAGACAAAGAACTGGGAGCCAGGAGCTCAGAGTTCTAGTCCTGAGCCTGCCATTGGCCCCACTGTGTGACCACTTTAGTGCCTCAGTTTCCCCATCTCTGAAACTGAGCACACTTATCTACGTCACGATGCCGCGGTGTGTCTGAAATGGTTTGTAAAGCACATGGAGATCCTGAGATGAAAGGCATTTTATAAGTGCCACAGCATCTTTCATCCAGCAACACTCCAAAGGGTTTGCCAAGCTCCCTCAGCAGCCATTCTGTATCAGCACCACCACACCAGAGTGTTTTTAAAGAGAGGAATATCATATCCATCTGGAAATACAAAAGGAACTGCAGGAGGCAGAATATAATTGCCCACACTGGAAGTTAGCCAGGACACATGGCTTAACATCAACTCCTGACAAAACTGCCATGAGATCTCTGATTATCACCAGTACTCGGGACCTTACTTCTATATTTCTCCCAAAACAGCAGCTGGAGTGACCTTGGAGATTTCCTATCAGAATCCTGAGCAGGGCTGCCACTTACTGAAACTTGAGATCTGACACACACAGAGTCCATGGGATGTACAACACTGAGCATTTTCATTATAAAACCTGTACAGAAGTGGGTTAGGAATTCATGCAAACAAATCTGCTTTGGGCTGTACCTTGGCACAAATTCTCAGCCTTTAAAAACTTTTTTTTTTTTTAAATCAGTTTGGCTGCTTTTAATTACACAATAGTAAAAAAAACCAGACAGACATTTTTAGAAGCGCGTGGATTAAGAGTAAGGTCAGGATTTTTAAAACCCACTAGTGAGTTTGAGTGCCTTAGATTTTGGATGTCCAAACTGAGACATTTTAACTGGGCCTAGTTTTCAGCGAGTGGGAGTCGAGTATTTTCTGAAAAGTAGGACCCTTTAAAGGGGGTCTCAAGTGGTGCACCCAAAATTGAGGCGTCCCAAAGTCACATCCTGACAAATATTTCTCTCTTCCAATTCCTTTCTCCACCCAGAACTCTTGATCTTCCTCTCTTACCCACTGGACTCTTCCTCTCAGTCTCACTCCCCCATCACATTCCTCCTAGGTCCCCACAGCATCTAAAAGGACTCCTCAATCTTCTTTTCCCCAAACCCTTCCCAACCAGACCTTCTCACTCACTCACGGCTGCGATGGTCCATCTTAAGCCACCAGGCCAAGTCAGGCCTCCATCTGCCTGTTTAAAAGCATCATAAAAAGCCCAGACCCATCAGCTGAACACAACCAGCTTGTGCGGGCAGCTGGAATTTCCATTGCAGGCTCAGGTATGCAGGATGGAGAAATGCTGCAAAAAACCGGAGAGAATGCTGCAAGCACCTGCAGAAACCACAGATGGCACCGCTGGGAGCTACACCGCTTAGCCCCAGGCCCTATAAAGGATGTCGGTTTTTGTTTAAACTACATTCACAAGCAGCCGTTCCCAGCTCCAAAGCCAGTCATGGTCTAATGCAGCAACCCACACTTATGTGCAGCATTTTGTTCCCCAAACTGCTATAAAAGGAAATACAAACAGGGAACGACACAATCCATGTTTTAATATCCTGTTTGAACAAAACGCTAGCTGGGAAACAAACTAACAAAGCCAAGGAAAGGCAGAAACTTCTCTCACACTTCCATTATTGTTCTTAATCTTACTATTATTATTACAGCATGTCATCAGCAACTGATCTCAGCACCTAGGCACAACAGGGTTAATTCTGGCTGTAATGTAGGAGTCCAAGGCTTCTGCTGGATTGGGTTACAAACTTTAGATTATTTAAAAGCCACTTGGAGGGTGTTGCTTGGACGTTTCATTGTGAAACATTCCCCCTCAGCTCCCACTACTAAATACGGACACCTACACACAGGTCAGGGGCTGTGCACTTGAGACGCTTCAAAAGCCAGGGCTGCTCTAGCAGTGTGTAACCAGGGTCAAAAGTGCTGAGAGCAATTCCCCAATGAGCACATACAGGTGGTGGGAAGACTACTATAAAAACGGCCTCCTCTTCCTTTAACGTTAGCCAGTCTCTCAGGAACTGTTCTGAACACCATCAACACACCTGTATCTCTCTAGTTAAGAGTAAATGAAACTTCTTGTTCTCAAGAAAACAGGTTCTACCAACTCTAACTAAAATAACTTTACAAAGTCACACAATATTTTCCCTGTTATGAATCTAGCCATGTTATCATGATTCAATTGCTCTCTCAAAAGGAGACTAACAAAAACCTGATACACTCTGCATTTAAGTCATAAAAGAAACCAAGAGAGCAGCTCTCTAGCAGATGTTTACGTCATCACAAATCTTCTAGCACTTAGAAAAGCAACAACCAAATGACAATGCAACATTTCGAACCAATCACCTTCATGGTTTGTTTGCCACGGCCATGTCTGGGGACTAGGAACACAAACGAATACGAATGCTATGGATATTGACTGATTACTGGGCACTTCGAGGCAGGGGCAATCATTCAGAACTGAGCTGTTGGCTTTGAGTTGGAGGCAATTTCCGGCCCTGATCAGAATTCTCTCCATTAAGGAGGCAATGTTTGCAGCTGAGCTTCCATTTCCAGGCTGACAAACCAATGTGCCGTGGCTCCTCTCTAGACTATTTACTATGCAAACGGCTTTGCCTTCCCACTCTGGCAGCCCTTGCTCTGCTTTTCAGTCTTTAAATGGCTGGATTTGGAAAAGCCACAGCAGCCAATTCATTTACAGTGGAATCGCCACCTGCCACGTGCAGGAATTTCTGCAGCAATTCCCCTTTCAAGACCGGACATTTAGATGAAGAGTGGATGAAATTCACCATTGCGCAGGGCCCTCCGCACCATTTAAGCGCTGTGTTGGACCTGGTTTGGGAGCGTGGGGGCACATCTGGTACAGCCATCCAGGGATGCCTCTGCACCAACCCTTCCGATGATGGGAGCTAATCACAGAGGAGTCCCGGGCTTCAATTTCCATCATCCTCTGGTTGTGTTCGCATGACTGCAGGTGGCCAACAAAATAGGTGGTGCTGGGAGGTTGGGTGGGTTACCCAGGGAGGATCCTGGACACACAAACTACCTTTATTTCCCATGAGGATACCTGTACTTCCTACAGTAGCTTTAGCCATAAATAACCATTCACTCCGAGCGCGTGCTTTTCACCAGGCCCTTTAGGAGCATTACACCTCACTGCAGCACTGTGAGGCAGGTACCGTGAACTCCACTATCCCCATTTTACGCAAGGATAATCTTAGGTACAGAGAAATGAAGGGACTTTGTCCCCAGCGAAGCAGCAGCAGAGCTGGAAACAAAACCCGGAACCTGAACTCTTCCCTGATCTAACCCTAGACCACCCTGCCTACTGGCGCCTGGCAATCTTTCGTATCCCACTTCCCCACTCCCCAAAATGTATCATGATATCATTGGTCATAAAGCCCTAAAATAATCACTGGACACTCACCTGTATTGAAATTCAGACAATGCATAACCACCAACACCCCACTTCTTTAGCAATAAACGCCCTAGTTCTGTGCAATTCGAGACACAGACACCATGAAGCTGAGAGCTCTACAGCAGGAGGTAATTAATTTGTCTCACCTGTTCTGCCCCCACCATGCTAATCGGTTTGCACTTGAATAGGTGGTTGATGAACTTGGGAATGAAGGAGCTGCGGAGAAGAAGAGTACCAAAATTACATATTTGAATTTCAATACTCTCAGTCACATAAAATCGTAAGCTAACACTGTGCAAAATATATCGGGATTTTCCATTATAGCATTGCAAGTGCATACAGCTCTCAAATGGATTCTGAGCATACAATATTTTTTAAAATATACAAATAGGTGAAGTAGAGTTCTTTTTCTTTAACCATGCTGGTCTAAAAGTTAATTTGGAGGCCACGTACATGTTATATGTAAGTATTTCTGGAAAAATGGAGTAATATATTATAGGGTCAGTTCGTATCAGTTAAGTAAGTTATCATACTATATAATAAATATCAAAACACCAGGACAATAACTATTCATGGAGTGAAAGCATCTTTATAACAAGAACCTATTCCATACAGGATATAGAAATACTATATATACATAAAAATAACTATTACAGAAGTACCGTGAGATTCCCACCAACATCAGAGATCCACTGTCTGAGGTGCTGTATATATACACAAAGTGACAGAAAGTCCCTGTCCCAAAGATCTTACAGTCCATGCAGATAAGACAAAAGGTGGGAAGAAAGGCAGCGTTACTATCCCCATTTTACAGCTAGGGAAAAGAAGCTGCCAGAGTTTATGTCACATGGTCAGTCTTTAGCAGAGCTGGGAACTGAATCCAGATCTTCTGAATCCCAGTTCAGTGCTTAAACACAAGCCCACCCTGAATGATACATGGTAGGACGTACATTTTCTGGGTTAAGTTTCTGTTTTTTTCTTGATTTTAGGTTTTGTAGGTGGTGATTTTTATAATGGAAACAGAACTTCTCCCCTCTCCCCTCCTTGAGAAGGAAAAGTCTTATCAATGTTAAATGTCTTTTCCGTGTCAATCTGGCACCCTCTGAAGCCCCCTGCTCTGAGGGATGGTCTCCCAGCAGGTGGATGGTTATTCTAGGGCTCATCAGCCCCCCTCCCTAACACTGCCAACAGGCTACATCTGAGTATGTGTTTTGAGGGTGAAAAAAGGTGGGATCTCAGTGGTTGACCCCTCAGTCCAGAAGACATGGTGAAGGTATTATAGTGTCTATGCCACAGCGTATCAAAACTAAAACGTACACAGAAGACACATGATGTCTATGTTTCAGTATTGTACGCATGTCTGAATTTTACATGTGCTGACAATCAAAAGGCCAAGCGACACAGGACACCACCGAGTTACACTACCTTTACCCCACCCCGGCAGTAACACCCTCTTTCAGGCCCCTTTACGCTGCCAGAGTGATGTAAAGGGGCCTTAAGGCAATTCAGACTCAGGCCCACAATACTTACCAATAAAACCAAAAAGCTGCACTAGATGCATTCAGTAGCCGAACTCAAGGAGAGTGGCTAGCACAAGCAAAAGGAAGTTATCTGGACCCTGATGAACAGTTTGGTAGGATCACATCACTAACGCCCCCTTTTCCTCTTATTCGCTCATTTGTAATTTACTTGGCTTCCTTCACCTGGTCTCCATTTGGCTGAACACCTGCATGTCTCATGTTTCCTGTCCTATGTCTGGGACCCAGTGACAGGTTTAGGCTTTAACGGCTCAGTCCTGTATTTTGTTTGCATTGGTCTGTTTTCTTTCTCCTTGCAGAAAGCTCCACTTACTGCAGTCATTGGAATTCAGTTTGGTTTTCCCTTTGCATCTGTCAAGCGATTTATTTCCATCCCGCGAAGGAAGCAGCCTGGCCAAGACCCTCTTTGTCCTGCCACCAGTTATTCTCGCCAGGTAATTTCTTCTTTCCCTTACTCAGGTCAGAATGACACAAGCTGTGTGTCTGCAGCACATGCAAAGCACTCATTACATGAGCAAAAAACTGTTGAAAGAAAGCAGCTCTTTCAACGGAAGAATTTTCTCCTCTCTCTTTTCAACTCATGGCCATGGCCTCTCACAAGGAATCATCTTTGCCTGGATGGGAGGGGTGCCTCAATGGGGAACAATTTTAAAATCATTACTGAGAACAAGCTCCGAGGCTGCCCCCAAATGGCTTCCAGTCTGGCCACCTGAGAAAACGAGCCTTGGCAACTCGGCATAAACAACGGTAAGAAAACAAACACCAGCCCCTACTGCAGGAAAGCATTAAGGCAGGGATGAAAGTTATCGGTCTCATAAGTCCATTTTTCAGGGGTATAAATAAATCCCAAAGGCCAATTAGAGAGAGCCAAGAACAGCTCGAGTTCATGCGAGCCTATAAAATGGACAATCAGTAGCAGTTCTGGCCGCAGCGGTTCACTGCAAATGGAGGAGCATGCAAGATTACATGCATCTTTGATCTCACATGTTGGTCTAACCCAAGGGCAGGTCTGGTGCGAAGACTTTCATGTTGCATATGGGAGACAGTGACATTGCTTAATTCTGCAGCATTTCAGATAGAGAATCTGCATTCACGTGACCCAAGGATTCCCCCTTTCAGTTGTCCAGCCATAATCTTCAATAGGGGAGGTTTTGCTTAGCGTGAAAATTTCGAGGCATCAGAGAATGGCCACCTGCTCTCCCTGCAATGAGCACAGAAGGGGGGATGGAGTGACCTTTCCACCCCTGGATGCTGCCCGTTATGTTATATTATGCCCTAACTGGAAACAGCTTCTCATGTCCAGCAGGGTGGGCAAGATGAGTGACACTACCCCTCTTCTATGTGCTGGCTGGCAGAGGCCATCAAGAGTGCTGCAGCATGACCGAGAATCTCAGCTCATCTGAGCTTCTCGCCTCCGAAGGCCTAGACAGCACAATTCCTAAAGTCAGCTCCAAAGCACGACTCCCCTCTAGCACGTGTAGACAGTCCCAATAAGAGGAATATAGATTTATTCAACTGCATATTCTCTGTGCAGGGTTTAGGCACTTTGAAAAATGTGCTCCACTGTACTCCGAGCTCTACATTTTAATGCCACAACTCATTTACAATTTGAACTGTAAAATCATAACCAAACACTTTGTACAAGCAGACTAGTCCCCAAGGTAATAATAAAGCAGAGCAAGACAGATTAGGAGCCTGAAAACAGAAACCACAGCACTTGAAAGGCTCCCATCCAACAGGAGTAGCTTTGCCAAGCTTGTGTTTTCCTAATCCCTTGCACTGATGATGCATTAAACACAATACCTCACTAAGCAAGACAGACAGATATGCAACCACAGTACGTTCGTTTTAGAGATGAGCTGCTACAGAACGTTGTTCAAAGCGTCCAGCTGTTCTTGAGTCACTAGCAATAGAGAATCTCTTAGGTTTAAATAACCCTCTGATGTTCAGATCAGCCACTGTCTCCGAATCAACAAGATTTACTTCAGGCTGCTTCAGCACTAGCATATGCTGCCTGAATGTCACAATCTTCTTTCATGTAATTCTCACTGAATGCCCGATCAAAGTCCCTCCAAGTCATTAGGAAAACGTTCACTCTAATTATCCACAACGTTCTACAGGACGTAGCTAACACCGAGCCAATCTGGGGCAGAGGAAAAGATAATTACCTTTAAAAGCCTTACCACACGCCTGGGTTTCTATCCCCCGTTCCAATCTCCTTGCAACTTGCAAAGGTAGGTTGAGCAAATGTTCATACAGATGTGGAAGACTCTTCCGCCGCACTATATTTTGTATTTAATAGGGGAGTGATTTAGGTACCCATGAGAATGTAAGAGAGGGGTTCATTAGTGTTGCTCTTAAGTGTCATCTTGAATTTCAACTACCCCAGTCTATTTTGAGAGCATGTGAGTCTTGGCCAAAAAGGGAAAAAAACAGCACACACCGAAAGACATATCAAGTCCCTGGTGAGGAATTTTCTTCCTCCAAATTTGGCTCAAATTTCTTGAGTTGGTTTTAAGTTTTGCAACTTTAGAAACTTTATCTGCCCTGTGGTCCTGTAACTCAAAACCAGCCCTAGTGCAATACAATTAGATTTAAGAAGTGGCTGCCGGTGCAAAAAGATACAGATGTTCACACACAAAATGCAAACAGGATTTTCAGTGTTGTGTAGCACATAAAAGGTACAATGTCTAGTAGACAGACCAGCCTATAACGTTAATACTCTAGGGATTGAGCGTCTTAAAGGCACCCAGATATGGGTCAGTATTAAAATGTCACATGGGTGCTGAGAAAGATCAAGATATCATTAACTAGTGTACTGGTTCTGTTTAGAAGCAAGTCTTACTGGCAAAATCATCATCATCAGGAGTACGAAAGGAGCTGAATTCTCACATGCAGGGCCTGATCCAGAGCCCTGTGAAGACAGCAGGACTTTCTCTCAACTTAAAGGGACGTTGGAGCAGGTCCACAGTTTTATTCAGAGGTCTTTTGAGTGGTAGTTTTGCAGTTTTCTAAGATCTAACAAGGAACAAACTTTGGTTCACTCACTCATTCTAGCTTAGATCTGAACTCATCCCAGATGGGAGAGCTGGGGGCTTTATCCACAATTCACTTGATATGTGCTTAACAATAAAGTTTAAAAGGAGGCAACTAAGCCAAGGTATTAGACTGTGCTGTGAACAGCTGATTTTTCATTTATCACCATGGTAGCTATATAAAATTAAAATGTAACCACATAGGAGGCTTATGCGCAATCAATTTTCAGAGAGAGCGTTTCGAACAGTGATTATGGGCAGTGTCATCATATGATTGATCAGTAACTGCTTCTTAATGCAAACTAATGAGCACCCGGAAACGGAAAAGGGAGTGTAACTCTCAGGCCATCTGCCCTGCTGAAGAAGCGAATGGCTCTCAAGACTTTCCACTACATCCTTTTCTGCTGAAGTAGAAACCGAAGCTCTGATTCTAACAGCCACACCGTAACTGCAAGTTACTTTGGAGAGATTAGCTTATTAGAACTGAATGAAATGTTTAGGTATTTTTAAGTATGAAATATGGCATGTGCAGCGTTTCCCGCTCAGGTCTTCTGCTGGGCTAGCCATGCAGAACTCGACAGCCAGTAGCTGTCGCTACCATGGCCTTTAAGAGCTTTTTCCTGGGTCATAGGCCTGCAGTGTTTGATTGGTCTCAGACGAACACAAGGGAGTTTAAAAGAAATTGCCCATAATCCCTTCAAAGGTCATTTGGCTCTAAGAAACAGGGCTCTAAAAAGGCTCTCAAAAAGACTCAGAAGCTGGGATTTTTAAGGGCGTCTAAGAGAGGTGGGCACTCGACTGCAATGAAAATCAGTGGGAGCTGGGCCCTGAACTCCAAAAAGGCCAGCCTTATTCTCTGCATCCTCCGATCACTATTAACCTGTCTAGCATGGACAGGCCAGGAAGCAGATCACCACAAAGGCTCCACATACCTGAGGTACATTTCCAGTCTGTACTGATCACTGTCTTTGCACAAATAAGCAGCTCTAGGCTAGGACAGGATTGTGCACTGTGTGTTTACTTCTAGTTAAATGCAGCTTCGCAGCCTGCTGGTTGTTTAAAAAGTGTGTGATTAGAAGGAGAAGAATTGTCATGAGAGTTTGGAGCCGGCACAGGTTTATACCAAGGAAAAGAGATTCCCATAACGAAGCTGAAGTGTTCTTTTAAATATCCACCAAATGCTGATTGTCAACCTCTCCTGCACTGGGACTCCACATACAGACACTCAAAACTGGTCTTTTGCAGAGGCCCACCCCAGAAATCTCTGCACTTAGACAGCAGTGCTCCAGCGATCATTCAAATAGTTTACCGTTGGTCCGGGCACGTGAGAAGGAATCCATGCAGACGACTGAGCAAATTTGCTTCAGCAGGACACTCAAGACAAGGAATGGAAGCACCTCGCAATCTCACGGACAGCTGCAGGTGACCCCATTCCCCTAGACTTGGGAAGCTCTTGACCAATATGTCAAAAGCTACTGATATAATGTACTAAAAGGCAGGTACATAACCAGGCTAACGACAATCAGAATTACCAGAGAACGCCGGGACAGGCAGTGACTTACTTTGCAAATTTAATACAGAACTGAGTGAAGTATTTTCTCGTGGAGGCCAGATTGTCACGGATGATGGGAACATTCTGCTTAATATGAAGAATAACGGACGTGACATAAGGACTCTGGTCGCCAACATGCTCCACATTCTGCCACTGCATCTGCACAAGAGGGAAAAAAAAAAAAAGACCTCTTAATTCATTAGGCTTTAGACAATGTAAAAATACACAGCAGTGTAGAGTGTTGAAGTGAGCACTGGCTTTTACCAAACCAGCCTTTACAAAGCTCTGTAGAAAGTCTCCTGTAAAAAGTTACCATAATTCTTTAACCAGGCGGCCCTCTGTGTCAGCCGACTGATGACCAAACCCCTGGCAGAGAAACTAAGACCTATTTTCTCATCAACTTAGTTACTTGTTGTCTAAGAACCATAGGGCCTGTTGAACAATAGAGAAGACGTGAAGAAAGAAGAGCTAGAATGGCCCTAATGTATCAAAATACAGAGTTGAGGTGGGAATACGTACCCATGCTTATGGGTTTTGGAAGGGTGTGCACATGTACATGGGTAGAGCACAGGGATAAACAGCTTTTGGTGTAAGTTATGGGGACACTCCAGCCTGTTTGAAAGTTTCTTTTCAACAGCTCCCATAAAGCCGGATTCTGGGCCTTTCAGAAATTGACTGCAAGATGGGAAAAAGGCTTGATGCCTGTATCGAAGTAGGAGCATTACCACAGGTTAGGCTGAGGACAGCTAGATGGAAAAGAGATAAAAAAGCCAGTGCAACTCAGAAGCATTCCACATGAGCTCAGCTGACAGCAAACCTCACAATGTTACTGGTGTGGAAGGCTAGAATGCAAGACTTCAGCTCATCCGAAATGCATACATAAAACTATACAACAGCAAAAGAATAACGACTCCATCCCCCTTCTCATATTCCTAGACCTTCAGTCAAAGTACAACTGAATAGCTGCCTTCAGTAAGACGTTTGACTGCTTTGATAACGTTCAAAACATACAAAACAAACAGCAGAAACCTTCTGAAAGGAGGTGAACAGCTGAGGTCTTGAGGTCCCTAGAAAGACATCTATGTTCATAGCAATTTCCCCTGAGGAGTAAGAATGTCCAAAGAGGTGCTGCTTAGTGCTCTTACCGTACATGCACATTTAATGAGTAATGGTAAGCACTCATGATTCCATGTCGCATTATGGTTCCAGGTTAGCACCGTGGCCCTAACGTTCAAGGAAGCCATTAAGATGAATTATGAACGACTGGAACAACAGAAAATCAGGATGGAAAACTGGACTTAGTTTGAGGGGAAGAAAGATACAACTATTTGTGTTTCCTTTGAGGGATGCATTTGCTTGCCTAAGCCCCAGATCTGCATGTATTGCTCCCCTGATATTTTTAACTTATTACAGATGCTTTGTTCCATATGACTTTCCATATTCAACTCCATGCAAATTATGAGTGGCACAGGTGACTTAGTAGGTTAGAGCAGCCAAATCTCCAGTGTCTAGTGGCAGAGTCTACATACATCCCATACAAAGCCTTTTTAAGTTAACAAAACTGAAAAGAAACACACATGCACTCAGTAGGCAAGAGGGCCGTTTTTCTCACTGCCTGTTCAGTAGTTTGTAACTCTTACTCTGCCAACCTCCCATTGGAGGGATTGTTCAGACTAGTCCAACTGCTCTTCAGCTGCTCACAGCAACCACCACATCTGAAGAAATACACCTAGTAATGGTTTCCTTGCCGCACTTTCACACATTCCCAGCACCACATCTTCCCCACCGATGGTAATTTTAAATTAACGCATGGTCAGGATATACAGAGCACATCCAGAACAATCATAAGAGTATTGCTTAGCCAATGGTGCAACACTTCCCCTCCCTCCCCCCGCTGCAGACAATTTGTTTTGCTGGGTTTCATTCCTAAAGCAATTCTGATAAACAATCTTATCAAAATGTAAAATTCAAATTAGCTGTGTGTGCGCATTTTTCAAGAGGACAACCGTAGTTGCAACGAAAGGAATAGTGAGCACACATACTGAAAAGTCATCCAAAGAAATATGAACCCAATTTTTCTGGTAAAGGGTAACTTTTCTCCTGTCATTTTAAATTTACTCTTTGGGACTCAAGTGTTTTTTCCATTTGTGTTTGTCTTGGGATATCCCCAGATTGTTTATGTACAATACCAGACAAAAACTACCAAATATATAAGGTCTCAACTCATGTGTGTGTGAGAGAGAAAATGTGAGAATAAGGGATGAGCAACTGAGAATTGCACAGATAAAAACATACTGTGCTGAGGGGTTCTGAAAGGATCCTAAAAAAACCCACCAGCAAAACTTGGGTGGTTTGCTATGTAACTAGAACTGCAGAAGTCCTTGTTTTTTATTATATAAATGTATAACAAATGTTCCGATGAAGGCAGTTCATGTTACAGCAACTTCATTGCAATAGTGTTTATTTTGCAAGTTTTGTTCCTTTCACTGAGAAATGTTCAGCTTTGTGAGTTATGTCAGCACTACAAATCACAGCTTTTCTGCTGTATGCAGCTTTTCTGCTGGCAGATGTGTATTATGAGTGTTTGGTGTACGTTCTATACAGACACATGCACATAGCCTTGCGCAAAGAGTCTCTCCAACTCATCACACAGGTCACTCCCTATTTGAAGCCTTTCACTAAGTCTCTTCTCATTTTCTGCATCCAAGTAAAGTTTCTTATCCTCACTTTCAAGACGGTTTTCCATCTACTTTTTGGCTTTCACAATGATGCCATCAGCCATTAGGGGCAAAGACACCTTGTCTAACCGATCTAAGGTACCTACCATCACATACTGTTTCTGGTTGATACAATAAATCTCTCCATACCACCCAGCCCCATATGTTCCTTATACTCCTAAGGATGTCCCCAAACTACTTTCATTTCTTTCACACTCTCTTTACATCTTTTCATGCTACCTCTGCACCCGAAGAGCCTTCCAAATCCAACAACATCCCTCTCCTCCTTCAAACCCACTTCTCTCGTGAACTCTCCCAAAGCTGACTGTCTCCCCAGTGTACCCTTTTTATCCAAGTCAGATTAAGCACTTGGATAGTGCAGTCCTTATGCCTTTCCGCAGCACCACATATACTTAGAGCATTCCAATTATAATTATAAATACCACCTCTAAAATTGAAGGGCCAGGAGAAAACATCATAAAACGTAAGTGGTGTCCCACAATAGCTATGGAAGCAGTTATTAAAAGTAACTATCTACTTAGATGCAAAGATGATACCCAAAGGCTACATACACATTTTGGAAGGTGGAGTCCTATCTTCATTTAAGATTTGCCCAAAATACTCACGATAAGAGAAAATCCAGGACCATTTCCGTCTGAAATGGATATTCACATTATTTATTTTCCGTGTGAAATATCTCTATGAATAATGAAACCAAGATATGCTTAGATGCTTGGGTATTTCATAATTCGCTTCTATTGCTAACAAATTCTTTCCCAAGAAAACAGCCATGTTTCAGAATTAAAAAGAGCCCAGAATAGTCTGCCTTGCAGATTTCTGAGGGTTTATCTACAGTAAAAGCTCTGAACTATACCTCTGGAACAGACATGTATTCATATTATAGGAAAATAAGAGTGGATTCATAGGCACATCCTTCATTACTCCAAAACAGAATGAAATTTTACTCTTCCAAATATTAATGTCTTTGTTATTCAGCTAGAGAGGTAATAAATAGGTCTTGAGAAAGTAAAAACAAAAACAAACAAAAAAAATCTCTTACATCAAATCCAGCTCTTTCAAAATTCCAGTAAAACTTGCATACAAGCAACTGCCTGCCTGCTGCAAATGGAGGAATGGGTGTGCAAATGACAAGTATTTACTTAGCAAGTTTCGCAGTGCTTAGCTTGTTTATAGCCGATCATTCCCATCACATGGATTTCATTTTGCTGGTGTTCCAAAGACAAAAATAAATGGCCGACCAGCTGCTGCTTTCCCAGTCCTGCGGTTTTGCTACGGTATAAACAACCCAAGCTTAGGGATTCGGACGTACTGTCCTAGTGGGGGTAGGAGCATCTAAGGGACTGACAGGGCACATAAGCAACACCTGAAGTGCTAATCCCCTCCCCCACATAGTGTTATTTTCCTGGAAAAATTTCTCTTTCCACTTGGGACATGTACAAATTCTGTTAGCAGCTGCATTCCGACTCACACTCTAACTGGGGGTGGAGGGTAGTTGCAGCTGGAACACATCACGAACCAGAATGCTATTAAAACTCATGGCAGTTAGGAAGTAAGTCGATGCTACAAAATGGAGACCTCTGCTTAAAATTTCTAATTGAGAGAAAACCCAACCCATAGGTCAATCTACTTTCATCGTCCTCACCTCTGCCTAAAGCAACCTGGGCTTTTCACAACACCTTGGCAAGACAAACACCGCTCTCCGTTTCGGCTGAGGAGCGAAAGAGAACAATGCAACTGCCACAGAACCCAAAAGAGCTGGTGACTCACAAAGGAAGGTCGGGCTTCTGGCCTCTCTAAGCACCGTGCCCCATGTAACTGGGAGCATCAGAGAAGCAACAGGGCACAACCCAGCCCCATACTGTCCTTTGGGTACCTCCAGACGGACAGTTCACAGGCCAGCATTAGAAAAGGCTTGGGAAAGCTCCTGGACAGAGGGTGTGGAGGGGAAAGTGAGACACAAAGGGCATATGGCATTTAGAGCTAATCAAATTTCTCCCAATCTCAAAGATTCCCATGAGCATTGAGAGCTAAAAGAAAGGACAGGGATGAACATTCACTGGCAGTGTTCTATTGCCCAGGTGCCTTATTTAGCTGTGAGAAAACAGAAGCTCTTACCGGAGTCACACAAAAGTTCATCTGGAAATGAAGCACGACTTGAGCTATAAAGTGGTGGCAGCTTTAAAACCCAAGCCGGCACCACACAGTTACTCTCAGAATGGGGCAAAGGAAACATCCCGAGTGAAACTGAACAGTGTCACGGAGCAACAGCTGCAAAGCATGACTTAAGGCTACCTCTTTTAAAACCTACCTTGCTCATAGCGGTAAGGGCCGGGTCACAGGCTGCATCCAAGTCCTGCACTAACAGCTGTATGCTGTTTGAGATCACGCTGAAAAAAATCAAGTACAGGCATTACGATAGTACTCAGCAACCCAGTGCCAAAACTGACTTCTCTGAACGTTAAAGGAGAAAAAACCGGTGACATTTGTTCTGAATTGTGAAGAGATACGCAGCTAGAATTTTTCCTTCTCAGAACCCAGGAAATTGTGCATGCCATTTACAGGGGAGCTAGCAGCTGTGATATAATCTAGACAGAGACCGCCTTTCACCATGCCTTGACATACAGAGGGGGAATGGGATCCCAGTAATGTGCCAGATCACTTACATGGGCAGCAGTGCTGGAACAATTTGTATAGTGCGGGTGCTGGGAGCCATTGACCCAAACTGAAAACCTTGTATATGAGGGAAACCACTTCAAGCCAGGGGCTGCGGCCGCACCCTCAGTGCTCCTAGTTCCAGCACATATGTACATGTATCACTCCCAATGACTAAATCATCCAGCACCGGGGGCAGAGCTCACCCTTGAAGCCTGTTTGTGATTCTGTTTCAAAACTTCATCCGGTCTTTTTAAAATTAAAATTTCATTTCCAATAGGCAGTTCTATACTATGCAGCATTGGGATGGCTTCCACTTGATATTTTGTTGTTCACATATTAACCAGAGAACCTTACAATAAAGCTTTTAAATAATGCAGCTAAGACTGTGCATCTGGATGAGTTCTGAATGTCTGTCTTCCTTTTGCCAGGGTGACAGCAGATGGGTCATTTATAACATGTCTAGAATTGCACCAGTCCATTGTTCTCGTTTCTCCAGAATTATAGGACATGCTAAACCATGGACTTTAAAAAAAAATTACTAATAATACTTAGAGCCATATTTGACCCCACTACACTAAAGTTTGGACTTAAAAACCATGGACCTGTAGAGGCTGCTTAACCTAAAACAACAGTGAAAGAACACTGTATGTTCATCTTCTGTATCTCGGATCATCCCCACAGACGTGTGGCCCAGCAGTGCCTTTACCGCAGGCTTTCAGTAGGAGGTATACAAGGCAAATCCCCCTCCCACTAAATAAACAGATTTTAACCTCAAGCCTTTCATGAATAACCTCTTAATTCTCCATGATCATGTTTTGCTATTTGCCTTGCAAACGATGCTGGCCTAACCGGAACTTGCGGAGTGCATAACAAACCCAGAGTTCTACTTTCTTTCCCACCCCCACCATAAGTAAAATTCTGTAGATGCTGCTCTGCAACTTACCAGCTCAACGGTTGGAATTTTCCTTTAGACATTTAAATGCAATTATTGACCTAGATGGACACCATCAACCAGCTACCAATTCACTCCACATTGTCCCTCCTCTCACACACATACTCAACACTGGAAACCCCATGCAAGCTGTCCGATCTCTCCAGTAGAGCTAAAAGCACAAGACGACAGGAGCAGTGCCCTAAATAGAAAGATGACTCCTGTCCAATACAGAATTTGTTTCTAAAAAGTGACCTTAACAGGCAAGCCTGTCAAAAACAAGCCTGAAAAATATTAGAGATGAAGCGGCTGTTGTCTTTAAAATAAATGATGTGGCATTTGCACTAAAACAAAAACACTTGTGGCCATTACAACTTGGCTGCTGTGTCTCTCTGCCATCTGGTTGGCGCCACATGATTTGCTCCCTAAGGAAACTACACAAGCTCAAGCAATACCAAGATAGCTGGGATTGAGATAACTGGACTGCTTGGGTACGTCTGAGTTCGACAGGACGTCTGCTGTCAGCGAGATGTAGGAAAATAGTTGTGGTTTAGCACCAAAATGAAACATGACCATTTTAATAGAAGGCAAGCAGCTCGTGACTGGCTTCCATATGTTAGTAGCCTACCTAGGGCTTTGTCACCAGGCACAGAGTCTGGGGTAAAGAGCAGTAGCTAGAAAGTTGGGGCGGGGGGGAATCCACTTTTAAAAAACAGCCTGAGTGGCTTACAGGAGCAATGAGATTGCAGCAGCACCTGATTTACCGAGCAGCACCAAACGCAGAGTGCATGATCAGTAGTGCCCAGAATCCCTGATCGGAACTGGGGCCTTGCTGAGCTCGGTGCCGTACAAACAATCCGTAGATGCAGAGCTTACAGCCCTTTACAAACTAACCAATTAATCCACATCACCCCTGTGAGAAAGGCATCTATAATCCCTGTTTCACAGATGGTGACACCGAGGCGTGGAGACACCAAGCCTGGCCTTTTCCAAAGAGGCAAGGAAGTTCACACTAGATACCCTCTCAGTAGCATCAGGACAAGCCCTTTACAAATCCATCCCGAAGTGACTTGTCCAGAATCACACAGCAAAGTAGCAGCAGAGGTGGGGCAAGACCCTAAGAGTTTCTTGGTTCCATGTTCAGACCACGATGCAATTTATCCTTTAAGTTTGCCTCAAGAAGACACTGTTTGTTACGCTCCTGTCATTTCCTAAACAACCCGCACAGCGATCCCAATGACAAACGCTTCCCTAGCTAATTGCTAATACACATTCTTTACACGCATTCCAGTGATTTTCGCCTTCTCTTATGCAATTAGAAAGAGAAGAAAAAAATCAGCTGCTAGGCCTAATGACACGTTCAGTAAAACAGTGGGTGGGGTGTGTTACCAGCAACATTTTATGGCTTTATTTACTCCTGGGCATAACTAAGCTCCAGATCCCAGTAGAAGGGACTTGTTTATTGTTTAAAGAAAAACGTCTATATCAAAATGAGGTTCAGAGGCGTGTCCTACACTGACAGGACACTGGCCAAAGTGCTACTCTGATTTAAAGGCCTTTAAAAGCCTCTGCTATGAAACACATCAGCCCTGAAGGTCTAACTTTAAAGCATGCAAAATGGCAAATGTGTGAACGGTATGTCAAAACAACTTCCAAAACCTCATCTCATTAGCCGCCAAGTAAGACAACCACAACTGAAACTGAATGGCGACGCAAAAGAGCTGGTCACGGCAGAATGCAGCACGCACCCTCACACTGCCCTTATTAGGAGAATTCTACCACACGGCAGAATGGCAAATTACATTCCCACTTCCGGGCTAATTTGCTTTGGTGTTTCAACCATGTCACAGAAAGTCTTTCCAACCTCAGCCATAGGCTAGGGATTCACTCTTCTTAGTTAGGATTTGAGAGCTAGCGCAGAGAAAGGGACTTTGCTCAGATCAGAAGGAAACCAGGCTGGAGAAGCAATAGGAGCCCTAGAGAGTGTGAAAATCCTGCGTGGGTATTTTGTTTGTCATCTTGCCCATTACAGCAAGACAGGAGGAATTGTCTTAGCTGGAGCCAGATAGGAAAAAACTTCTAAAACAGCCTTGCTGGTAGCAGCAGAGCAACATGGGCTTGTTATCTTTACTGACTCTTAACTCCAGGACTGGCGAGAAGCATCAGTAAGAGTGTACAATTTGATTAAACACTTGTTCAATTAGGATTTCAAGGAACAGTGGTTCTGTGACAGATCAGAGAGTCAGGATATCTGGGTTCTGTTCCTAGCTTTGCCAGAGACTGAGAGAGAGACCCTGGGCAAGCCAATCAATCATAATGTGTCTCAAGTTCCTCACCTGAAAGAAAGATGGGGATAAGAAGACTACTTCCCTCATAGGCTAAATGGTTGGAGAGAACTTTGAGGTCCTCTGATGGAAGGTGCCAGCGATGGTCTTATTATTAACATGGGATAAAAATCATTTTAATGCATGATCACAATTTCCCCTTCAATTACGTTCCTTAAATGCCAGGATCTTGCATCTTGGGCCGATCATTTTATGCCACATGAAATGGCGTTTGATAATAATGAAAATACTGCCGATTGACACTGGGAAATTACTGGAGGAAGGAGACTGTACCAGGATGGCTTCCTTCTTGAAATGTAAGAGCAATCTCAGACATCTGCCAAAATGCAAATGTTATTCCAGATGGGAACTCACTATTTCCTTTCCTCTCGGTCTTTTTGTTCCTTTGGCCATAATGATGGGGAACAGCTACATCAATGGTCAATACCACTCGTGTTTTTGGACTGTCCAGGAGAGAGACAGGTGTTTCACCTGTGAAATGCCTATTTCTCAACTTAAACATCATGGCATTACCATTTTATATCCTACATCTACCAGCCATTCTGCTAGTATTGGCCTGGCCTACATCACTGAACAGATCGACTATGACATTTGCCAGCATTATAGAAAGACGCCCTGCTGGACATACATGCTGAATGTATCCATCTCTCCTGTCAGGTTGATTCGTTCCATGAGACTCGCGTCCACTTTTTCTTTGAGTTTTTCTTCAAGCTGTCAGGGGACAAAATGAGTAACAGACAGACATCAGATTTCTACCTAAATTGATAACTTAGCTGCCTAAACTCCTGGAAAAGCCAGCTTGTTAAATCAGGAAATGGTCCTAGACTATTGCAACCTGTCTGAGATTTGCTTAGTGGATAATAGTATCCAGAATAGAGATTTCCTGTCTGTCAGAAGCTCTAGACACAATGGTGGTGTCTCCTTGAAGCAGTTAACTTCCAAGGCTGTAAAAGCAGAGTTTCTGGCCCAGTACCACACACAAATCTAACATGACAATGTACTAGGGTACTAACTCACCTAAACCAGGTGTGTCACCCACCGATGAATGTGCGTTACAGGTCCCCATTTGTGCCAGATGTGCAGAGGCTACGAGTCTATTACAGCTCCAGCTAGAGCGCCTTGGTTCTTTAGTTAAAGCAGTAGCAGCTCATGCTGTTAGCTCTGGTGGTCCCCAGTTGAACCCCCAGTGGATTGGCCAAGATGGCGGCTAACACAGGGCATCCACTAAGCTAAGACATTCCGAGAGCACATTAAATGTAGAGTTAACCGCAATGGTGGAGCAGCCTGAGGGAAACATTTGTGTCCCCTCTTTTCACTGTGCCCTGCCACTCAGTGAGGTGATTAACCACATTCCTGGTCCTACATTAAGTTAGGCCTTGAAGGATAACGGGAGAAGGGATTTTGATGATTCTCCCTCTATTGGATTAAAGCAGTTTATGTATCAAGTATGAAAGAATGCTACCCAAAAGGGAGATACCAGTTAGGGTTTAAGTCACTGATCCAGCAAGGGCAGCAAAATCAACACTCTCGTCTTTGAAATATGGTTTTAATTAATGTTCTAGTTCCATAATTAACTCAGCATTATGCACAGCAGAAATTACTATGTCAATTTCAGCACAGAACACGACCTCTTTAATTAGATGAGTAGCAACCTTTAATTTTAAAATTAAATATTACAAGCTATTACTTAGTACAGCTGAGGGCCAAGGAGCAGTACTTCATTGCCTGATTTGCCACGGCATAATCGTGTGGTGGATGGGATACAATATTACAGGTGTTGCAGAGGGAAGTTCACCTGTTGGGTTGTTGCCAAGCAGTACTCTGCCGTGCTCAGGATGCTACAGATGAGACAGAGTTCTTCTACAGTAAACTTAGCCACTTCCGAGCCCTCCTTTTCTTTCAGCAGGCTGGTGATGGTCAGTCCACCACTGCTGCTGGTTGTTCTGCGGGAAAGACAAAAATGGTGAGGCTCAACCATCAACTGTGCTTTCTGGTACACGTACACACATCACCAAATGCATTATTTATAGATTTAAAGGCCAGGAGGAACTAGTCTGACCTCCTGCATAAAACAGTCCAAAGAATCTCATCCAGTAATATCGACACCAAGCCCATCCCTTCTGTTTCAGCTACAGCAAATCTTATAGAAAGAGTTCAGTTTTTATTTATTGACTTCAAGTGATGGAAAATCCAGCCCATTCCAGTGTATTAGAACTTTACCAAATTTAATACACATTTCATGGCTAACCCTGCCTTGGTTGTCAACTGCTCCGATACTCTGCTTAATGGCTACAGGAAGATCTCAATAGCTATTATGCAACATGGTAATAAGCTATTTATTATCTGATAACTAAATAGATATCAACATATAGCTCCGAGTTTAGCAGGCATTTCAAATACCGTGGTAACTAAAAGGATAGTAAATAACAGCATATGGAGATTATCTCCTGTATTTTCTACTGATTTGTTGATACACAGCAGTTAATCAAAGGATCAGAACAGTTGGGAGTCAGGAAATTCCCTGGCTATTTCAACTGTCTATAATCCAAATCCTTTAAAAAAAAAAATAGGACAGCGATATTTATCTTGGACAGCAGAAATAGAGCACAAAAAGTCATATGTTCAAAGAATGCAACTGAGGTCTGCTGGAGAACACACGTTAAATTCATCTTTCCACTTTTCTAAATGTAACCCCACTACCATATGTGAAACATTTTAGCTGGTTTCAGAAATTCACTCTGCTGCTCCCAGATTTAGAAAGGGAGACAGCCTGGATAGACCAAATAGTTGTATGCGTTCATTACCTGGAACTAACATTGACGATTTCCCAGTGAATTCACTGGGACAATTTTCACTCTTATTTACACTAGTGAAAAATCCATGACTTCAATGACTTCACTGGATTGACACCTGTTTAACAGAGCTCAGGTCAAGTAATTATGTGTTTGTGTACACACACCCCTAAAATAGTTCCAATCAAGACACTTCAGAACCCTACAAAGAAATTACCTTTATTACTAGTTAGTATATGAATCCCATCAGTATCAACTTGATTGCCCTGATTTTCAAAACTGTGCTTGTACAACTTGGCTTCTAATTTGCATGCGTGATTAGCACAGATGTGTATGTCAGGCCTTTTGCATATACAACCACCCAATGTGAAAGGGCCTGACTCTTCACTACCTTACATCTTGGCCTCTTATGTGGATATTCACACTGTGTAAAATTGGTGTACAATACTACTCTTCCTATCTAGTAGTGTCACACTCACTTTGCACATGACACAAGGTGTAGGGCAATGGAGAATTGGGGCCTGAATCGGCCATTGGGGTAGCTGTGCACAAGCAGTTCTGAAAGGCAGATCTCCAGTGTTTATTTTTCTTGGCAGGGTATCCAACTCCCACTGAATTACAATGGGAGAGGGTCCTAACTCCCAGAGACTCTCCTGAAAATCCCAGCGCTAGCTCTTCTGTTTATCCTCCTGCTGTCTCTCAATGCAACGTAATAGTACTTTGGATTTACATAAGGGAGTCATACCACAGCTACGCGTTTCTTTTGAAAGTGCAATGCTGGCATTCACAAGTGTTGATTTATTAACCAGTTATTGTTACAACACATCTCTACCCACACGGTATCCCCAGACTGTGGCCTAGCATTTGAGAAACTAAACTTACTTGGGCAGGTTTCCAGAGAGAATTTTCCAGGCATATTCACGGAGGTATTTCTGAAATATGGTGGTCAATGCTATCATGGGTTCGCCAGTGCTAAGCTGCGAACACTGCACCATGCACTTCTTGTAATAGACAAAGAGGTCAGCACAGCTGGGCAGGACAGCTCCCCCTTCATCCACATTTGGCTTGGGAGGCCCTTGAGCTTTGAAATCAGCGACAAATCTGTCAATCAGCTCGCCAAGATTTCTAATGCAAGGAAAATAAAGAGATTTTAATATGGTGGTAAAAAAATAAAAAAAAAAGATATGCTTAAAACCAGATGTCTTGTCGTATGATACCAATCAAGTGAATTCAAATCTTCGCAGTCTGATGCTTTAGACCTCTCCTGTCCCCACCCATTCAGCACAAAGCTTGTTCAACAACAAAGAACAGGGTGGAAGAATGATGACCTTGTGTACCCAGAATTTTAATGGCAGCTTCAATTGGTTCTCCAGTCACATATAAAATATTACAAACCCTGCCAGGACCAGGTTTAGCATATTAAATGCAAGTGCATAAAGCCTATGCTCAAGTTTCATTCCTGGCACCAGTTGAAGTAACAGTCGTATTGCACAGCTCAGCCGCCTCCAAATCAGGCCATGCCGTTTAAAGGGACGAGCTCAAAACGGTACAGCATTGGTGCCATTTGTTGTTTCATGGTTTCCGTTGGTTGTGCAGAAAACACATAAATCCTTTAAAGAAGCTTTATTAATAGACACCAATTATTATTAACACATGACAGTGTGTTTTTTAGTCAAGCTCTTTTTAATCACGGACTATTTATTGTATACAATCATGGTTTTGTTTGCTGCCCCCTCTCAGCTGTGGAGCACCGGAGTTAATCCGCTCTTTGCTAACTGTAATCACTACAGGGGATAGGCTGTATATGTCCCAACAAAGTTCACTCATTGCCTACCCCACTAGGGAGAAAAGGCTTTTCAGCTTGGCAGATGGCTGATGCAAGCACTACAGAATCAACACGCGTCTTCTGATCAAAGGGAGTTCCCTGTGGTCCCACTTGTCCAGGCCCAGCACCTCAGTGTTAGCATACCAGGTTCTGGTCTTAGAGTACGGATGGGTTTGCTGGTCTCTGTGTGATAGGTTTCATTAGAGCTGGTTGAAAAATAGCGCCCCCACCCCACCCCAAACAGAAAATATTGGGTTTTCAGTAAAATATCAAAAATCAAAATATTTCTGCAGAAAACTGAAATTTCCATTCAAAATGGCACCATGGTGCTTCATGGGAGTTGTGGTTTGGATCCTTACTCTCCCATTCTTCTTTATGGTCTAGGTTCTCTGGCCAGACTGTCTCCCCCATGATGCACTCCTCTTGATAAGAAGAGGCAGATACATCATAAAAGTGCCAGGCTGTGGTGCATCATGGTAGATGTCGTCCAGCCAGAAAACCCAGCCCAACCCATAGGGGAAAATGGTACCATAAAGCAACTCAACTATAACAACCATGAGGCACAGCAGTGCCATTTTGAACTGAAATGTTTCAGTTTTCAGATAAAATATTTGGGTTTTCAGGTGTTCATTTTTTTCAACAAAATATCAAAATTTTCCACAGAAAGTAGACACTTTCTGCAAAAAATGTCATTTGGTCAAAAAACAATTTTCCGTTAAACAAAAAACAACCAACCCCTTGACTAATTTCAACTGAACTTTTCAACCAGCTCTACATTCAATGCCCGAGACCTGGCAAATCAGATAATTAACCCAAAGGGGCTGGGAGAATCACGTGCACTGGGTTCCCCTGAAAAGGGCACAATAACCCTTCTTCCACTATGCGTCTGATGCTGGGCTTCAGGAAAGGTCCTGTAACACCTTTCCAAACATAATTTCCATACAGTCTCAGAACAGAATTACACTTATTTTCTCTTGCAGATGAAGATGGACCCTCAGCATCAGGGTTCAACTGCCTTCACCACAGCCAGGCTTGCAATCAAGGACTGAAGAGCCTGATACCGGACACTTCCACTTTGATGCGGCAGAAGTTGAAGAACGACATGCATTTGTGCAGTCAGAGCAACTGAAAGCAACCAAGCAACATGCCTGCCATGGGGACATGGAAGGAATGACTGCTCAGCCTTGATCTTATGGCTTATGATCCTATTCTGTGCCGTGGAGCCCCTTTAGCAATTAAATACATTATGGAGAGCCAACTACCAATTTTACAAGGATGTGTCTGTAGATAGGGTAGGCCTAGCAAAGTGCCAGAGACAGAAGCTCAACTATGTCAAAGCAGTGATCTGTGAGCTCTGCGGGACAGGCCCTGTACCTTCCTCTCTGTTTATCTAACACCTAGAGCAGTATGCAAACCTGTGATGATGATGATTTTCTTCCTTCAGGAGACGTGAATGGGAACAGAGGGGAGAAACAGACGCAGAATCAGGGAGGTTCCTGCCAGGGCTGCAGCATCAACGGAACTGATGCCTACTAAAGATGGCTCACATACGGTAGCCTGCAGCATTTCTTCAGTGTCTCAAAGGATAACTGACATGGCCTGTTTCTAGTAAACATCCTACTAAATTCAACAGCTGCTTTTCTATCCCGGCACCTGTGGTTTGCTCCATGTGTGCACACAAAACTGACTCTGAGTAGGCAGCAGCCATATTGTTCTGATTTCTTCTATCCCAAGACACGGTGAGCAACGGCAGTGGCTTTTGTTTCTTTACACCTCATATGCTCGATCTCCACAACACATTCTCCTCCACTATGCAAAGCAAGTTCAATGCATTTCCTGGCTCCCACAAAGCCTTCTCAATACAAGCACATGGAGCTGCAACTACAGTTGTCTGAAATGGCTGGGAAAGCAATGCTATTGTACTATGCCTGTTTTTAGACTAAGCTGCACAGGCAAAGGTCAGGTTCCTGCATTAGCCAAATACCACGGATCACCACGTCAGCAAAGGATCCTCAACTCTGGAATTCACTTCCCCTCCCTTCAGACATCAGAGACTGACTGAATGAGCAGGCCTTCTGGTCATATTGCAAAGCCGTCCATTCCTTCAGGCTTTTCCAGGTGAGCAAGCTGGAGAGGATGGATGGCTTGGGGTGGAGGGGAGAGTCCTGTGCTGAAGGAATTCTAATTGTGGACATTGGTCCAATTTGCATTTGGAAGTTATTGTAAACAAGAAGCTCAATTTTGCTTCTATTGATGTCAATGAAGTTCTCCCATTGATTTTAGTAGCTGCAGGCCCAAATGCTGTACAAGTGCCTAAAGCATTTAAGTTAGTCCAAGTAACTGTTTTGTCACTTTTCTGATGGACCTTCGCTGTGAGCCAGCAGGGTCAACAGAGCACCCTCACTCGTCCCCAGGCCATTCTGGAGGTCTTGTCCAGCGTAGGATTGACAGGGCCGGCTCTACCGTTTTTGCCGCCCCAAGGAAAAAAAAAAAAAAAAAAGCCGCTCGGATTGTGCCACCCCAAGAATGGACAGAATGCCGCCCCTTAGCACGTGCCGCCCCAGGCACATGCTTTCTCTACTGGTGCCTGGAGCCGGCCCTGGGGACTGATGTGCTTTTGGGCCTTGATGAGCCAACGCACCACGGGAACAACATATTGGCCTCACAGCAGCGTGAAGCACCAGATAGGGAAAAGTTGTTCCCGACCATTAGGAGCTGAAGTGTGAAGAAGGTGAGAGAGAGACAGAAAAGGAATCTCTCCTATCCAGGTTTTGGAAATGAGACTGCTGCTGACAGGACATCTTTACTTCCATATGCAAACGAGAAGTCTCTCCAAACAATGGCACACTAGTTAGGAACAGATTTTCCAAAACGAGATAAGAGAGAGAAACTGCAATGAAATCACTCAAGTGCAGAATTTTACTCTGTTTCTATTGGACTCAAACTCTTCCATTTGCACACTCACCCTTTTCTTGATTCGCTCTCTCTCCTGGTCTCCAGAACGTCAGTACTTTTTTCTAGATCTACGACAGTATGCAATTAACACAAGTTCCTAGTTAGTGCTATCACGACACAGCTGTCAGCTAAGCAATGACAGAATTAATAGCCAGTGCTTCGTTCTTCATTAGAAGAATGGGAGGATGCACAATCTTCATGAAAAAGAGCTGGATATCAGGCCATGAAGCAATATGAATAAAGAACACACTGTATTTAACAAGCCAGTTTGTTCAATCTAGATAACACGCATCATCTCGGTAGTAGGAGCAAATAACGTGAAGTAGTCCAGGTCAATTGTAGGGTATAACACACTATCGGATACCCCTGGAACTCCTTGAGCAAGTGACCCCACATTCAGAACACTAACCCTCTGCTGGACTACAATAAGGCACAGCGATTTTCAAAACAGTTTGAGTCTGTGGGGATTTTAGAGGACTTAGAAATATTGGTTGCTAATAGTTAGCAGGTCTCAACTTTAACAGAGCTAGTGCTCTGCTATAATAGAGCTTTGTTTATTTCCAACATTATATCTATTCATATCGCTCACAGAAGTTGTGCATAAGAGTCAGACGCTTATATCCCAGAGAGACTGAAGTGCAATCCGATGCCTGATATTCGAATTGTAACCAAGCTTGGGGGGAAAAAAACCACGAATCTTTAAAGGCTTTCTTCCAGGTATCTCCTGAGAAACTGCTACAGATGTTGGCTCCATGTTTCTTCACACTGGTATGGAAACAATTTTCCAGCAGAAAAGGAACCAGCTGCATTCTGCCACGAACTAAGGGAGCACTAAACAACACTTCTGTCCCACCATCCTTTCTATTTGCTGGCCAAATACCCAATTAATTCTCTGAGCAACATCCCCTATGCAGATATCAATCAAACAGATCCCTCAAAAATTCAATCCCAGGAGAAAAGATTGTACAGAAAAGCAAACTTTTTTGGGGGGGGGCTAATGTGGCAGTTTTTCTTTGAACTCCCTGCTGTCTGTAGCTATCAAGCTAATGTAAAACATCTTGGGGACTGTGGAAGAAAATAGGAGGAAAAAAATGTGAGAGCAGGAGCAGGGTGGGGTAGGATTACTGAAAACAGGGATTGAATTGGCCAAAGGGGGCAGGGTGGGGGGTGGAATGTTCATACACTTTGGTGTTTAGCTTGCGGAGAGGGAGGAAAAAAGACATTTCCCTTTGTTCTGCTGTGCGAGTGGAATCTAGCCCCAGAAGGGCAGACTATTGCACTTGTTTTTTAAAGCATAAAAGGTTTATGGGACATGGAAAAACTGACCCAGGATTGCTACCTGGCATTTCAATGCAACTGGGACACAGCAGGGTTCCGATCCATGACTGGAGCTCCTAGGACTATGATAATATGAATAATAATAATTATATCACCACCATGAGCCTCTATCTAGTTTAACGTGGAGTTCTAGCCCACGAAAGCTTATGCCCAAATAAATTTGTTAGTCTCTAAGGTGCCACAAGGACTCCTTGTTTTTGTTTTTTTTAATCCAGTTTAAGTCCATTCATTTTTCTCTCCTCTGGTAGCCCTCAGGGAGCTGGCTGGTCACATGATGGTGACTCCTCCCTGCTCCCCCAGCCCTTAAGTTATATTAAAAGAAGCTAAACTACTTTAAATACTTTCCCATTATCACTTTTCCCTGTAATCAGTCACTGCAGTTGTCACAGGGGCGTTATTTGATCACCAATGGGAGGGGAGGTGCCCAGGAGACTGTCTATGAAGATGTGGTCAAGCCTATGGAAAAGTTTGAAAGCCCCTAGGCTAGAACATCTTCCATTCAAAGGATCTCTAAATATTCTGCAGTGAGTCAGAAACTATGATGATGCTTTAATAGTTTATGGTGATTCAGATACTAAGCAAAGCGATGGGCTGGGAGTGACAGAAAACACATTTGATAATACCTAGCACATTCATAGCACGCTTCATATGAAGATCTTTATACAAATCATCAAATCTCAGAACACTCCTGTAAGGTAGGTGTTACATCCATTTTACACAGGGGTAAACCCACGCACAGCAAGGATAAGTCAGTTGCAAAACACTATTAAGCAAAACTATAGGTGTAGGACATGAGATGAAAGATGAGCATTTATCATGGAGGGGCAGTTGACTATGCTCCGAGTCTTCATTGCTCATATTGCGGGAGAAAAGCTTGCTTCCCCAAGAAACCAACATGGATCACTGCTCCAAGCCTATGGGACTAGAGATAACACCATGATCCAATCACATCAGGGGCCTTCAAACTTTGCCCAACCCAAGGCCACACTAGTAACTTACCAGAAGCCTAAATTCTGTTCCTGATTTGAATACAAACATCCAATGGTAGCCACTCTCCTTTTTAAATAAGGAAGCAAGAGGTGCGGAAATTAATGGAACCTGCAATGTGGTTTGGCAGCCCAGACTGTCAAAATGGTGCATGCTGAGAGTCACATCTCTCAGCAAGGAAGCAACAGACTGCGTTACAGGACTTGGTGGGCCCTATTTTGGCCACCTTTCATTGTGAATTTTCTAGCCTGGTGTGTGTCCCAAACACAAAAATCCCTCTGCGGTTTCTTTTTTTGGGAGGCGCATCTCTGTACATCACATCCTTTCTAAGAGATGAGGGATGTTGCTGATTAAAGCAAGCAAAGCAGAATTTGAGAAAACCCTCGTCATAATACATATTCAGTCAAGACAAAAAAAAAAGGGGGGGGGGGCATGCTTGTTACTCACTTGTCCTGGGACTCAATATACACATAGAGGTGAGGTTCAAAGCACTTGGAAATGATGCCATGAAATGGGTTGTCCGGGGCCTTCGGCTTCTTGGGCTGCAAGGAAACCATTTAGAGCAATGATTGCAAACCTGCCATCAAACTTCTACAGAAGATAACACAGCAGGACTTATGTTCTTTAGAACTTTATTGTAACCCAGAACTCTATTGCTAGATAACCAACAACGTACAGAGGGTCACGGTTTGCCTCAGTCTAGCAATATTCTTGTGTGTTTAATTGCCTGGTTTATTTGCTTTGAAAGATGAAGTGTTGCTAATAACATATATAACCTGGTTTGGACCCTTCACATCATAAGATGTCCATAGAATCATGGAAGTGTAGGGCTGGAAGAGACCTCAAGAAGTCATCAAATCCAGCCCCCTGTACTGAGGCAGGACCAAGTAAACCTAGAGCATCCCTGACAAGTGTTTGTCCAACCTGTTCTTAAAAACCTCCAATGACAGGGATTCCATAACCTCCCTTGGAAGTCTATTCCAGAGTTTAACTTATAGTTAGTAAGCCTCTCCAAATATCCAACCTAACTCTCCCTTGCTGCAGATGAAGCCCTTTACTTCCTGTTCTACCTTCCGTAGACTTAGAGAACAATTGATCACTGTCATCTTTATAGCAGCCCTTAACATATTTGAAGACTGTTATCACGTCCCCCTCATTCTTCTTTTCTCAAGACTAAACATGCCCAGTTTTTCTAACCTTTCCTCATCAGTCAGGTTCTCTTAACCTTTGATCATTTTTGTTGCTCTCCTTTGGACTCTTGCCAATTTGTCCACATCTTTCCTAAAACGTGGTGGCGCCCAGAACTGGACACAGTACTCCAGCTGAGGCCTTACCAGCGCCGAGTAGAGCAGGACAATTACCTTTCGGCTCTTACATACAACACTCCTGTTAATACACCCTAGAATTGGATTCGTTTTTTCACAACTGCATCACATTGTTGACTTGTATTCAATTTATGATCCACTATAACCCCCAGATCCTTCACAGCAGTACTACCATCTAGCCAGTTATTCCCCATTTTGTAGTTGTGCATTTGATTTTTCCTTCCTAAGTGAAGTAATTTGTGCTTGTCTTCACTGAATTTCATCATGTTGATTTCAGACCATTTCTCCCATGTGTCAAGGACATTTTGAATTCACATCTTGTCTTCCCAAGTGCTTTCAACCCCTCCTAGCATGTAGTAAAATAAATGTATGATCTTTCTGAGAGTTGTCTTTTCACTTGTAGAGCTCTCTTACAATAAAGAATAGTTTGTGTTTTTATAACACCTTTCAACAGAGGCTCTCTAAGCGCTTTACAAATAAATAGGGATGTTGTAAAGATTGGTTAATAGTAAGGAAAGGCCATCCCCATCAGAGATGGGCACAGCAGCTGTTTAAAAGGAAGCAGCATAGTCTAGTGGATGTGACACTGGTTTAGCACTCAGGAGACCTTGGTTCAATTCCCACCACTGGAGTGCTGGGTGACCGTGGGCAAGTCAGTGCACCGATTTCCCCATGTGTAAAAATGCAGATGATAATACTGATGTCCTTTGTAAAGTCCTTTGAGATCTATAGAAGAGCTAGGTATTACTATAGGAGGAGGGATAGCTCAGTGGTTTGAGCATTGGCCTGCTAAACCCAGGGTTGTGAGCTCAATCCTTAAGGAGGCCATTGGGGGATTGGTCCTGCTTTGAGCAGGGGGTTGGACTAGATGACCTCCTGAGGTCTCTTCCAACCCTGATATTCTATGATTCATCAAATATAATTAAATGAACACATGCCTACATTTTAAGACATGAAATTCACTATTCTAAGGTGGAATTTAGGTAAGCAGATCACAATTCCAAGAGTTGCAGTTATCAATGCACAGAGGGCTGTATGATCTCTTTCACTATGACAACATATTTTATGGGTGGAAGGAGGTTATGTTTTAAAATGATCACTAAAAATACTATTTTTCATGTCAGATTTGCAACATTAAGTACATGCACAATTTAGGGTCATGTGTCTTATTCTCATTTTATTACATAAAATATTTTTAATGTGCCGAGCCTTACTCACAACCATGGCACCTCCTCCTTTCTGTGTGTCTACATTTCCAAAGCCCAGCTCATTCACTGATTCAGCAAAGAGTGTAAGCATGTCTCAGTGGGGCTGTTCGTGTGCTTAAAGTTCCGCACATGCTTAAGGGCACTGCTGAATTAAGGCTTTAAAGGCTCCAAATATTTGTACCATATCTAGAATTTTAAAATGTTGTTATTGACTCTTTCTGCTGTTGTCTCCATTTCTTAGCAACCAGACAATTTCACAGCCTGCAAAGAAAGCATTGGTGATTCAGTGGCAGAATTCTCACTTCCCTTGCCAGAGACTTGGGTCCAATGCCCAGCCAATGAAGAGCTGAGTTTTCCGCTTTGAAAAAGCCTTTTCACCCTAAGAAAGGAACTAGAGAGCTCTTTCCCATGTGCTTTCCTAAACAAGAGACAAGGAGGCACTGGGTCACCTGTGGAATGTGCACCGAGACTGGAAACGCCAGCATTTCAGAGAAATAATTAAGACTAGCGCACACAAAAATGAGTAATAACGTGTGGCTGCAAAGCCTATGTGAACCAACGATTTATGGAGGCCAGAACACTCCATGAACCTGGTTTCATTAACCTTTTCACGAACAACGACATTGGGGAATGCGAGCTTTTACGACTCTGGGAGAGAGCAACTGCCCAGCATCCCCCGATCCTGTGCTTTGCCAGCGCCTGTGCATCCAGCGGGGTGTGTACATGCCTCAGCTTTGGGAAGAAAGCAATGGGTGGCATTTCTAAAACGCACCGTTCCCAGAGGTCTCAGGAGCTCTGACAGGACCACCTTGGGCGGCAGGGAATCAGGGATTTACTAGTCTAGTGATGTTTACTGTTCCTGTGGCTGGAAGAGCTGGATGAAAGCAGAGGTTGTGTGTGTGTCTGTGTGTGTCTCTCTCTCTCAGTCTTTGCATCATCCTGCACCCCGCATGGCTGAGAGAGACAGAATACTAAATCTTCTAACAGTAGCAGTGAAGCAGTATTTCAGAGTGCATGAATGCTGTCCAAGAGCTGCAGATGTTTAAGCTATTTCCTCCTGGAGTTTGATGGAATAATAAAAGGTTACTGTTGTCACAGTAAGCAGGTCTGCAGCTGGCCCAGTTTCCTTTTATTACTATCCAAAGTAAACAGATTAAATCTAACTGCTAGGATCACCAGAAGGGTTTCTTTTTAAGGTGGTTTTCTTTTATTTCTTTCCCCTCACTCTTCTGCTCCCTCTAGTAGCCCTCTTCCACTTACATGTGTCCTCAGTCACCAGCACTAATATCTTAGAGGCTTTCTGCCTCCCAGCCCCCTCCACCCTTTCCTTTTTCTGCTCCTCTCCTGCCAGCAAAGGCGAGTGAAATATATAACGTGCAAGTGTTAGCCACCGAGTGCTGCCTAGGAGCAAACCTCCTTCCCAGGTGTGCCTCAGCTGGGCGGGGCTTTGCTGAGTGCACTCACAGCTCCAGCCAATCATGGTGCCATTCTCAAGCGTAGAAATCTGGAGAATGCCAAAAGTGGGGCTCCCTCCCCCACAAGCAGCATTACACGGAATAGCGTGACAGGCTGGCACAGACTTGATGCCAGGAAGGAAACCAGCTTCCTTGCATGCTGGGAACTAGACAATTCCCTGCTCAGAAATACTTGAATTGCCTTCTGACAAGTTAGTACATTCAGCTGTTCATTAAAAACAGGGGCTGGTTCTGCAGTTCATTTAGTCCTTCGCCTGCCTTCTGGCACCCCTGAGAATCCCCTCAGTTTTTCCTACACTTTACTCCCTCCCCAACACCTTTCCTTGTGGCTGGCTTTCTCTATGGCCAGCACAGCAATCATCATCTAGGATCTGAAAACCCAACTGTATTCTGGTGTCTTTTGTCAGTAAAGGTTCTGCGGTT
The DNA here is from genome assembly GCF_011386835.1 of Chrysemys picta bellii. Taxonomy (NCBI): domain Eukaryota; kingdom Metazoa; phylum Chordata; order Testudines; family Emydidae; genus Chrysemys; species Chrysemys picta. The sequence continues at coordinate 4,268,358 of NC_088809.1, read as the reverse complement.
ACGCTTCAGCTGCTGACCTTGTTGGTGACATGCAAGGTTGACTAGAACCCAGCTCATTCTCCCTACCTTGGAGGAGTAAAACCGGTTTGTTTCAATAAAGTGAGCACCTATGACCTGAAGTCACATGGGGAGATGTGTCAAGTGAGGGACCATTACTACGAAGTATTTGTTGGACCAAGATCACACTAAGCATGTGGCAATGACAATGAACTTCTCAAATAGATTTGGAAAAAAAAGCTTAGGGACTTCCAGAGAGTCTCAGAAACTGGGACTCTTTTGTTTGCAGATAAGGAACTTGGAAGACTTACTCTATCTATATCGCCTTTCTCTATCACAGTTTCGTCTGTCTCTGTCCCACTTTCATCTTCCAGAAATGGGTTGGTGGAGGGAGGTGGCAGCTCTGCCTTTTTCTGTTAAAAAAAGAAAGTCAGTAAAGGGAGAGAAAGTTTCCTTTTGGGATATCAGCCACATTGCTGCATTCTCGCTTTGCCTTCCTAAGCCCTTTCTGCATTTCTTGCAAGTACTGCCAAGTGTTACGTGCAATGCGCCTCAATCCTGACCTCCTGTGAGAACTAAAGTCTAGTCCTTCATCCTCCTCCTCTGCTCTACCAATGCATCTCACTCCTGACATGCGACACGCCCTTCTGTTCCAGTGCTGGGCTCCCCAACTTCAACAACTCTGCCAACGCACCTCAGGACGGGAAATTCTGGCTAATGATACCACAACAAATTCCTACTCTCCCCAAATTAGCCCTGCGATCTTTAATAGCCAGCAAGCTGGGTGGTCAGCGAGTCACGGTTCAGGGCTCCAAATTCTGCTCGCTGCATTAGAAGCAGAGCCCAGAACTGGTGCTAAACACTCAAGAGGGAAGAAGCAGAGTTTGAACTAGTGCCAGCACAGGTCTTTGCTGGCTGACGAGCGAATGGTGCTGTGGAGGCACTAAGAGGGTAGAGAGGGTGAAGAGCCTGCTCGGGGAAGGGGAGCAGAGTGGCTCCCATTGGACGGCAGCCCCGTAAAGCACTTCTTGGTCAGGCCTAGGTGGAAATATAGAGATGGGGGAGAATATCCCCATGTGAGACTCCAAATCACATGGTTTCCAAACTGGCCTAGCCAGCCAAGACAGACTGTGCTGTGGGGCAAATCACAGGTGGTATGAGAATGAGATATGGTAGCCAGCCCCAGTGCATGAAGGGTTAACCCAGAGATCTGCCTGCCACATAAGTAATGGGGGTGGGCACAGAAAGGTAGAGAGCAAGTGGCTATGGCGTGGCTCGCTCAAGTGTCCTTTCCCCCGCAACAGGCTACGAAGCTAGAAAGGGCTCTCGCAATTGGGATGCATTGTTCTTGGGCTGCTTGGTTTTATTTGGAATCTTTTGTTTACGACTCGGTGCACAAAAGCTCCAAGGAAAGGGACTAAACTCTGCTGCTGGTGGGAGTGTCGTTCATCGTTGCCAGCTGAGGGTTCTGCCCACTGGTCTCCAACGGGCTTGGTAGAAAGTGAGGTGGCACCTCATCATCTGTGCACTCCTCACACAGGAAACCTCTGCAAGCTCCTTGTAACTCACAGAAACACTACAAAGCATGCAAAGCCAGAATGGGGCTTTATTGGTTACACTCCTACCATTCAAAAGGGGCCCACCTACTACATTGGCCAAGTCTTGCCCAGACTGCATTGGCAAGACTTGGTTCTAACCTCTTTAAACAAGGGCTTTATGACAGAATTGCTGACACAACAGTTAACTACAGACATGAGAACAGTGCTGCTGCAGCAAATCCGGCATTACAGCTCCCCTCTGCCACTCGTCTCCACTGTGTATTGTCCGTATACCCGTATATAATTACATGCTTTGTTTTATGTTTAAAAAGAGTTCAGATGACAGCAATCCAGGGCTTCATGGTCCCTAAATAGAATCAGAAGTGGGAGAAAGGCTGCCAGGAAAAGAAATTAATTTTCCTTATTTCAAACCCTCTTCTCTCCTCTTTTGTTGTTCTTCAATTATAATCGCTTCCGTGCATCCCATTTCTGAAGGGATAATGAGAGCAACCCAATGCAGTCAGATAATTAACATCACATTGGATAATAAATATTCTGGAAAAATGAAAATCAGATTGTTAAGAACTCTCCAATCAATCAATTGAAGGAAGTGTTAAAGAATTCCCCCTTTAACTGGCACCATCCAGTGCATTACAGCAAAGAGCAATGGTTCAATCCATCATCCATTACACCTACACAGCTCCCTCAAAGACAAGAGTCCAAACAGGCCTCCGCAGATGAACAGTGCAGAGCAGTGCTCCTCAAACTTGCGGTCTTTGAGCCACATCTGGAATTTGTGCTGTCTAGGCAGCATTTGATTAGCACTCCACTTGCTCAGCTTAGATTCCAGGCAGAAAAAGCAGAGGGACAATCCCAGGACACTCCCTAAGCTACTGGGCATGCTGGTAACAGACAGAGCTCGGGACACTGAAATGAGACAAGGCAGCGTGCAAGCTGCCAGGGTCCTTTCCCAAAGCCCCTTTCCCCAGCAAATAAGAGTAAACCCCACAGCTAAGGCAGGATGGGACCTTTCCCAGGCAGTAATTGGAAAGGAGCACTGAGAAGAGGGGAAAAGGTTCAGTGAGGATGTTGCATCAGTGTGCAAGAAACTTGTGTCATGATGAATACACTGCGGCACAATTATGTGGTGGTTCTTCATAACAAAGGGGCTTCAGCTGTAATTTAAATCAAGAGGCATAGGAGAGTTGAAGTAGGAGAACCATGTATCTCAAGAGGTAGGAGAGGAAGGGGGTACTCTGTGCCCCAGGATCCCACCACTACACAAACTCTCTGGGCTAACATCTTTGGAGCAGAGGAGGGGTTTCAAAAGATATCCTTTATAGCACCTCACTGCTCCAGTTACAGTGGAGGATGGGAGTTTCTTCCTGTAACAGCTGGGGCTGTAGGGCTGTTCTTTAGAAGTTTCCTTACCACGGTCCCGTCAGCCAGAGTGCACCCCGAGAAGCGTTTAGCCATCAGCCCTTCGAAGTTGGTCGTTCTCTGAATGGCAAACAAAAGCAATTTCACCTCAATCTCTTTAGCTCTTGTGCGCATGATCTTAGCAAGCTCTGTCCTGAAAGGGAGAGGGAGGGAAATGAAGGATGTGATTTCCTGCTTGAAGAGAACTATCAATTACTTCTGCACATATTAAGAAAAAGATTTGAAGCTTATGGTCGTAACTCAGTCCAGTTCCTATAGCGAACCAGCTCTCATTACTAAATTCCAAGTTAATTCCTAAACCATTCTCATTTAACTACTAACCTCCCATACAGATTAGGTTTCAGAATTCATACCCACAGTTGTTGTGAGGTTTGTGCGTAACAGGACACCAGCCCCTACATCCAATGTACTCTTCTTAGCCAGAAAACCCTACAGTAACACAGCTTTGGCAAGAGCAGTGCTTATAATGGGGGTCAGAGAACAGCAGCAGGGACGAGAGCTTTGGGGACCTTGGTTGGCGCATACTTTTCGGTCTCCGGGGAGAATTGGCTTTCAAGGAGCTAGCTCTGTGAGATGGCAGCCCCAGGCTTCCCCACCACGTTACTTATCTCCAGCTCTGCTGCAGGGAAGTTGTTTTTCCTTTTATATCAGTATCTGTGTATTAAATGTATTTCTGCGATTCTCTTTCAGGATTATCACCTAAACAGCTTTTTTTTTTTCCCCTTGCAAGTCCCAAGCAGTAGCCATCCTACAAAGACATTTAGCAGCAGCATTTAAAAAATCTTACAGATCTGCCATCAACTCAGGGAAAAACACCGATTGCTACAGTATGCCCTCTTAGCAAAATTCACTGTTTGTGCTCACCTCGTAACATGGCAGAACTCAACGGCGATACGCTCCGTCATGCACCACTCCTGCGGAAACATACGCCCGTACTTTTCCTCGTAGTCCATCAGCTGACGTTTAATCCAAGCATAGCGTCTGTCAATTTTATCTAGCCAGGCGACCTGAATGAGATGAAGAACACTGTACAGTCCTGCAGCTGCTAGTATTTAGACATGTTGCCTAAGTCTATTCTAGTGCTTTAGAGAAGAAGCGGGGCTAAGAAACTTGAAGTCATATGGAATTGAACAACAAAAATAATACTTAGCACATCTTCAGACTTCTTAAATACAGGAGGGATTTTCAGACATGCCAAAGTGATTTAATAGCACAAGTCTTACTGAATGTCAGTGGGAGTTGTGCTCTTAAATCACTCAGGTGCTTTTGAAAAGCTCACCCATTCTCTCATTTATTCCCAGCAAGGTACATATTATTCCCGCTTTAGAGAAGGGGAATTTGAACCCCCTGAGGAAGTCAAGGGGATTAGAGTTTAGGAATTCCTGGATTCCCATTTTCAGCTGGCTTTCAAACTCTGGCCCTTGGGCCACTAGTTGCCTGCAGGTTCCTTGCTAGTGCTGCATAGAAGGAAAAAGTACAGCCCAAGACCACATCTCCTAAATCATCATCCACTCAATAGCACATCGTTAAGTCGTTACTCATCTCGGACACAGTTAGTTCAGAAACAAATATTACAAAATCAAGCTGGGTAAGTATGAAATTAGTAGCTGCCAACAAAGCAAAATCTGTTTCTTTTGCAAAACGTAAAATCCAACCAAAGCAGGCTGTGTTCCACTTACGTCTTGGTTTTCCTGGAAAAGTACCAGGTATTCCGAGAGGTGTTGTTTAATAAATTTCTTGATGATTTCCTGTTTGATTCTGGGATCTAAGACGTTAGCAACGAGACATGCATCACGGAGGACATTGCTGGGTCCGCCAGGCCTCTGTCAAAATAAACAAGAACAAAAGATTTACTAGCCAAAAAGCCTAAAGGAGAGATTGCAAAATCTACTGGCTTTTGTAGCGTCATCTTGTTTTTGTCCTCTACTATTAGTTCCCTTTTCCCACCACTGCTGCTGCTGCCCCTGCTTATTGACGCTCAGGTATCTGGGCTCTGGTGGATGAACAATGAAACATCTCTCAGCAAAAGGTGCCCTGTGGCTTGACAACGCGATTGGTGCCTGCTGGAAAAGCGCAACCAGCTCGGCACATCATTTTTGTTAAGCCCTTCACTGTACCCAGAATAATTCTCTGAAGGAGGAGGGCTAACAAAGCAATCCTGGGACAAGCAAACGTGTTCCCACCCACATGGAGGGCCAAAATATAAAATAAAAATAAAAAGCAGACAGGAGTTGATCAAAGCTTCAACATTTAGAAAGTTATTTGATTGCTGGTCAACATTGGCACATACCACAGCTTTACTGCAGAAGACCACAAACATCACAGTTGCTTAGAAGCATCTTCAGTAAAATCCCACGCCCCAGGGGAGTTTCAATTGGACACAGAGTTACTCTTCGTTCAGGGGCAACTCCAAAGCCTCTCCATTGATTTCAATGAGCTTGAAGTAAGGTTGCCATTGTGCAATCCCTGTTCTTAAACATTTGCTGCGTTCCACCAGTGCAGTGGTGGGCAAAGCGATCCCTATACTTGTACAAGGGCTTAGTAACATTTCTAAAGTGTTTTGAGGCCCATCTGCATGTAAGATGCTTTATTCTCAGAGAACTCTAGGATTTGCAGGAGGGACAAGCAAGAAGAAGTAAGCCAAGTCTAAGAATTGTTACATGTATTATCACCAACTTTTGCATCCCCATAGCGTCAAGCAGGCCAGTCTTGGTCCACTGTGGGAGAACAAAGAGACAGTGCCTGTCCCAATGTTGTTACCTTTTATAAAAAAACGTGGCCTAGATCTGTAAAACAATGCAGCTCTGCTGGTCTTAATAGCTATAACAGCTGACCCCAGCTGAGGATCTGACCTTGGAAGTGAATTTTTAAATTAAAAATAAGCGATAGTGACAACAGTGGTCAGAAGCCAGAGACTGGGGGGCTGCCACTTTGCAAGCTTCCTTTACACAGCCTTGCCATCACAATTCAGTCATGACCTGCGACACACTTTAACTGCTCCTAACCAGGATCTGCTACTGCTAGGACCTTTGATGTGGACTAACCCTCTCGCTACAAGACTCATTTTGTTTGACAAATAAGCCAGATTTGAGCCCAGGCCTCCAGAGAAGGAAAAAACTTAGGACATTAACTGCACCTTCAGGTGCTCATGTAAAATATTAAAAGTAAACCATGAAACTGATGAGACTCTGTTGTATTCATGGGTCATGTCCCTGGGCAATGAAACTGCAGGTCTCTTTGTCTGTTAGTTCCTTGAAGAGACAAGGCAAATGATTTATTAGGTACATGGTCAAGGAGCAGTGGTGGTATTTTGGAAGACAGAGTTAGCTCCTCCCGTGCAAGGAATCCAAATTCTCCACTGAGCAAACAGTAATTCAAAATTATTGCTGGACTTCTGCTTCTTAGTATGCACGAACATACCGGCTCATTGCAGCATAGTGGGGTTTTCATTTTTATGCTGCTCCAGGGACTGGCAATGGAGCAGAGAGGCCTGGCTAACTTTTACAATCCATATACACGCACACTTCCAGCAGCAGGTAGAGCTCATGAGGCAGATTGCTGAATTAGGGAAAGAAATGTGAACTGCAGCCAGCCGCTCTGCTCTACGAAGTCTGGACAGTCAGAGCCTCCCCTTGGGACTAACTTCTTTTGTGTTAGTGTTGTCTTTTGTAAACAAGGTTTTTGGTGGCTGCTGGGTAAGCTCAGTAGAGAGTATAGTAGGAGAGCCATGCACAGCCAATCAGCTGGGTGCCCCCCAGAATTATTAAAAGCTAGGACCAAGCACAAGAACTTGCTCTCTGTAAATACACCAGGAGGGTAAACAGCTATTTAAACTAACGGACGGTAGCACAAGAAGAAAGGGGTATACATTGATCATGAATAAGTTTAATCTGGAAAAGAGAAGAAGGTTTCTAACCATAAAAAGTGTTTTCCTAGGCAGCCTTCCAATAGGACACCATCCTGATGCAGCCTCTCCGAATGATCAAAGACATCAAACAGTATGAATTCCAGTTGGATGAAAGGATCCGTTTTCTAACTGAACAGGTCCCACTCTCTCAAATGGTCACCCAATGCTCTCTGAAGCAGTATGATCATCTACTCCAAGTGCCTACCAAGTTCCCTGCGGGAATCCACCGAGACTCTGACCCAGCGAAAGCAGGATGGAAAAGAGCGCCAGAAGAACTAAAGCAATGTGTCTAGATGTCGTCAATACGCACCTGTCCCTCAGAGGCACCGTAGCCCATAAAGCGCCAGATTTGGCTCAGGCAGAATATCATAGAGGCGTGTAATGCGTTCAGCAGCCTCTACACTATCCAAACAGCACGAGAACGTACCCAACCTAACTTTCCACTAGGGGTAGTGAGGGCAAACAGTCTAACTAGTTTTGATAAATCTGGATCGATACATTTTATGAACAGGATGATATTGGGTTGCCAGCAACAGCAGGGGACTGAGCTTGATGACCCAGAAGGTCCCTTCCAGTGCTGTTTTGCTAAGTTTCTAAGACATTATTATTTATGGTCACAGGGAGAGGATACAGGAATATTGAATGAGTATCTATGGCTATAGAAAAACAAATATTAACAGTTAATGTTTTAAAGTGCTAATTAATCCCAACACCACAACTGGGAGGGAGGTAACGTTAACCCCATTAAAACAGATGATGTAACTCAGTGGCTCTCAAACTTTTTTCCTGGTGACCCCTTTCACACAGCAAGTCCCTGAGTGCGAACCCCCCCCTTATATATTAAAAACACTTTTTTAGATATTTAACACCATTATAAATGCTGGAGGCAAAGCGGGGTTTGGGGTGGAGGTTGACCGCTCGCGACCCCCCATGTAATAACCTCGCGACCCCCCGAGGGGTTCCAACCCCCAGTTTGAGAACCTCTGATGTAACTGAAGCAGTAAAATTAAGTGACTTGAATCAGTGGCTGAAACACAATCAGGGCCACCCAGAGGATTCAGGGGGCCTGGGGCAAAGCAATTTTGGGGGCCCCTTCTATAAAAAAAGTTGCAATACTATGGAATACTATATTCTTGTGGGGGCCCCTGTGGGGTCCAGGGCAAGTTGCCCCACTTGCCTCCCTCCCTCCCCCCGGGCAGCCCTGATCACAATTCCAGTTCAGAAAATCCAGGCTCCGAGCTCTGTCCTCTGCTCACTTCAATATGCTTCTGATTCATCCAAGCACACTTTAGTTTTACTCTGCAATAAGGATCCTGTAGATGCCAGATGAAATTGATTGCAATCTCACAACTACCGAGTATGGATCTAAAATACTGTGAGAGAAACTTAACGCCACATCTCTCACATAGAATCACAGGACTGGAAGGGACAAATGCAAAAAGTGAACCAACAGGATAAACAGTGAAAGGTAAGGGCCTGCTCTTGCAACCCCGAAGGCCTGATCCAGAACATTATTAATGAATTGTAGGACTGGAAGGGACCTCGAGAGGTCATTTAATCCAGTCCTTTGCACTAAAGGCAGGACTAAGTATTATCTAGACCATTCCTGACAGGTGTTTGTCCAACCTGCTCTTAAAAATCTCCAATGACAGAGATTCCACAACCTCCCAAAGCAATTTATTCAAGTGCTTAACTGCCCTGACAGTTAGGAAGTTTTTCCTAATGTCCAATCTAAACCTCCCTTGCTGCAATTTAAGCCCATTGCTTCTTGTCCTATCCTCAGAAGTTAACGAGAAAATTTTTTCTCCCTCCTCCTTGTAACAACTTTTTACGTACTTGAAAACTGTTATGTCCCCCCTCAGTCTTCTCTTCTCCAGATTAAACAAACCCAATCTTTTCAATCTTCCCTCATAGGTCATGTTTTCTAGACCTTTAATCATTTTTGTTGCTCTTCTCTGGACTCTCTCCAATTTGTGCACATCTTCCCTGAAATGTGGCGCCCGGAACTGGACACAATACTCCAGTTGAGGCCTAATCAGCGTGGAGTAGAGCAGAAGAATTACGTCTTGTGTCTTGTTACAACACTCCTGCTTAAAACATCCCAGAATGATATTTGGTTTTTTTGCAACAGTGTTACACCGTTGACTCATATTTAGCTTGTGATCCACTATAACTCCCAGATCTTTTTCCACAGTACTCCTCCCTAGGCAGTCATTTCCAACTTTGTATGTGTGCAACTGATTGTTCCTTCCTAAGTGGAGTACTTTGCATTTGTCTTTATTGAATGCCATCCTATTTACATATATTTACTTGATGGAAAACAGTAAGAAAATGACACGCATTACACTACCACCCAGGAGACTAGGTTTCTTTCTAAAATATCTCCTAAAACAAGTCACACATAGATCAAATAGTAAATAAAAGCCCAAGATGATTATGCTTGACATTTCATTTGAACAACAGACTGTTCATTAGAGGGAGAAAAAAGCCACAATACCTTTGTGCCCTGGGAAGGAAAAGCTTCTTCAAAATCTGCCAAGATTTGTTGTCCTAACTCATTTTGGGCAGCCTTTACCCTGCCGGAGAAAGAGCAAGCAATTACTTTGTTCCCGGAATTACAACTAGTTGTTTTGTGTTTGAAATCGACAAATGTTGCTAAAACATGCTCTTCAACACAAGCAGCTAGATGAAAATACACAAAAATGTAGCATAGATTAAAGTAATATCCACATGACGTAGGCTATTTCATCAAAACTGGGTCAGGTGGGATTTTTTGGGTACATCTGGCTAACAAGTCAGTGCTGTGACAGTGTTTATTAAGTTCTAATGGAAGAAAACCTTGATTTTAATCCCCCCCTTATAAATTAGTGCTGTCATTCTGGATCAGTTTCTCAGCTGGTATAAATCAAAGTAGTTCTTTTAACTCCAATGGAACTATACCAGTTTACACAGGCAGACAATCTAGGCCTCTATCTTCATGTGCACCATTGATATTTTAATTAAAAGTGTATTTTTAATGTATAAAAGGCTTCACAAAACCTCTGTTTCCAGAGTGGAATTATTCACAGCTCCCAGGTGGACTGACCTATTGTTAAATACCTCCATTCGAGTATCATTTGACTATGGTCACACATAATAAGTCCTTTATTTCTTTAGGAGAACGAAAAAGCTAGGACTTCAAGAGGGTGGAAATGTTTAAACAATCTTTTGTTTTCTTTAAAGAGCCATATACAAGATCCATCTTTTGTTTGACTTAGCTGAGAGAACAAAGCTTCTAACTTCCAGAAATAAAAGTTGACAGGGCTTAATTGATTCTTCTAGAGAAATGGAAATGCCTACACATTCTGGAATGTGCCAAAGTAAATAGTTAAGCATTTAAGTCCCTTTGCAACCCTTGAAACCTTCCATCACTTTTTACTGTACTGGAACTGCTTTAAGGACTAAAACGGATTATACAAAACTGTGGATTGTTCCATAGAGACAGATATGTTAGCAAGAGCGATTGGGATTTTTTTTTTTTTTAAACGTTTATTGAGGGTGGATTTGGATTGTTTAAAAAGACCCTCCAGCCATATCTAAGAAGGATTTGCTTCTTTAATATTCCCAGTTCAGTTCCAGCAATAGCTGAAATGCTACAAGAAGTGACAATAACAAAGTGGGATTCTTTAACTGTCATTTTCCCTTAGGTGCCGAAATGCAGAAAAATCCATATCAGGACAAATGACAGTGAGATTTTCCGTTTGTACGTATATATTGAGGTACGGCTCTCACAATAGGATCTGCTTTTCCCCGGTTTAGATGGATCTTCCTTCCAAAAGCTTTCCACCTGCAACGTTGAACGCAATTCTCACTTACGTGCTTTGCTGTCCGGTGCTATTTGAAAGTTTATACAAACGCTCCAGGTTCAGATCTACAGTAAGACTTCTATTTTGTGGTCAAGCTTAGAGCTGGCTGAAATTTGGGATTTCTGGCTTGCACCAAATTTTTAAATGTCCTGAGAACTGGACATTTTGGGGTGGGGTGAGGTGGGGTGGGGGAAATCCTTTTGGAAACACCAGTACAAGGTGCTTCTGAAACAAATTATGCTCCTCAGAATCCCAGCTGCGGCTGACTGAAATTGACAAGATTCACATCAATGTCAGTCATTGGTTACCCAGACTGGCAGGGTCACTCCCATACCGCACTACAGACCCCAAGGCTTTCGGACTCCTAGGCCAGCTGCTCCCCAGGGCTGACTGACTCTGTTTGGTCGGAACATTTCCAACCAGCTCTAGTCCAGATATGAAAGGAATTTTATTTATATAATAAAACTATGAGGGAAAATTGTAGCAACAGAGAGGCCCACTCCATCAGCCCTTACTCATGGGTGTAACCCTGTTTAAGTCAGATGAGTAACTCAAGTGAGGAAAGACTATAGGATCAGACCTCTTGATCCTCAAGAAAAAAAAAAGTGGATTGAGAAAGCAGCATCTTAATGGACTAACAAACAAGCTTTTGGGCTCAAAACATGTCTGGAGCCATGTGAATAAGAGACTTTATATGAACATGTGGACCTGTTTGCTGTAATTCCCGTTTCCTTAAATTTGACAGGATACAGTAATATCAGTATTTGACTCCAGCTGAAATACAAAGTACAAAGGAACCTCAGAATAGGAGAACTGCTGGCTTCTAAAAAGCTGAACGAATTAAAGAGGCCCTGTCAAGTAGTTATAGACCCAATTTTGGAATTTGTTGTTTTAGGCACTAATTCAGAAAAGTACTTAAGGATGTGCTTAACTTTAAGCAAGTGAGTAGTCCCAGTGACTGCCAGGGGAGTGCCCACACGCTAAAAGTTATGCATGTGCCTTGCTGAATCAAAGCTTTAAAATAGATTTTAACTAAATCTAACAAACAGAAATCTCTTCTTTTTAAAAGAAGTCAAGGATGACAGGTGTGATTTTGTGATACTTTATTAAACATTCCCCTCATTGTGACAAACTCAAAATATTAGAACAGGGAAACAGGAAGTGTAGTGAGTGAGGCCTCAGTCCGGCTACACTTACACATCTGAGTGACTTCACTCGTGTTAGCAGTCCCAGGCCTATTTGCACATGTAAAACACGGCACACGTTTAAGCGTTTGTAAAACTACAGTCTTGTCTTGTTTTAGTGCCCAAGCTGAAACGCAAAGACGAAACCAATAGCATCGATGGTGAAATATAAATCAGAAGTTAAAAATTTCAGCAGTTTTAGCCATTCCAGATGTTGCTAGTTTAACTCAGTTTTGGACGTTTATTAATGCTAATTTTATGCTGACAACATCTCTTTACCTGATTCCCAGCAAGTGCTGGGACGGTCACAGAGCAGCCACCTTGAACCTAAATAGCCCGGACTGGACATTTCGCTATGGCTGGACACACGCCTTCAACCTTTGGCTACATGGGTATTAGCAAAGGCTTTGTTTCTCTCCTACCCCCCTACTTTTTTTTTTTTTTTTTTTTAAATAACTTTACTAAGTTTCAAATAACAGTAAATTACTAGAAACCACAATTCCTTTTGCCAAAGCTACCAGAAATATTAGACTGCGCCTGGCAGCCTGCTGAGATAAAAAGAGGCTGAACTAGCCTGTTTTTCTGTGGTAGACTTATAATTATGTCTCTTCTAAATATTTTCCAGGCTTTTTCCCCTCACTATCTGCAAATCTTTTTAAACCATTTTCATGGGTGGGTTTCTCACCACTAATTATATCCTCCCTCTGCAGATAGAAAGCAGAGCAGAAATGAGAGATAACAGTATCTCTGTTTACTGTGATCAGCATCCTTTAATACACCACAAGTAGTTGTTTTAAGAAGCATGGCTGGAAAAAAATATCAGCTGAATTTGAATGCAAAATCTGATGCTCAATGGATCCATATAAAGCATCAATACAAGAACCTGAATAGAAGAGGATCTACCCAAATCTCTTATAAAGCACCTGGTGAGTTACTTACCAAGAACTGTAGAAATACAACAGTTAAATGACATACAATTAAGTTTGGCAACATCAAGCAGCAAGAACCTAAATTAAAACCATATTTCTTGCAAAAATCCACCCAGTAGTGTTCAGCTGTCCCTTTTCTTTCCCAAGTTTTCACATTTGGCTTCATCTCATTCACTCTGAACAAGAGAACTAGTCAAATAGTCATGTAGCAATTTAAGAAATAAAATAATCAAAATGATTATTGTTGTTGTCGTTCTTCATCCAACTCTACTTTTAAGAGGCATTGCTTGATTTCACAAACACGCAAGGCCCCTCAACCCACTTTGGGTTGCATTGATTGTTAATCCAAAGAACAAATGAATGGGTACACCAAAAATAATAACTTGAAAGGATGAAAATAGTATTAAAGCTTAGAAAATCTTCTTCAATGTTACATTCACCATTAAAACACTTCCAAGCAAGAAAGAGAAAAGAAATGCAAACTCCAAATCATGCTGGAACATGGACACATGTACTCAAACTCAGTCAGATATTACAGAACAATAAATCATTTTACAGTAAGTTGCTGCCTGTCAAGTACTAACGAGATCCTAGCAACGTGTTGGGTGTAGCTCTTCTTTCACCCCACAAACAACCACTTCTATCTTTACCAGATGGTGCGTCTGTAACTGTCTAAACAGAGAAAGGAAAATCCCACAAAGAGGATCTTAAAAATAGTAGGAACAGACTTTCCCTACGCTTCTAAAAGCCTTATCTTAGAGAGGCCGTAAAACAGAAAAAGATTTTCTTCCCGGCCCCCAACAGATTTTGTGGTAGGACTTGATACCACTGTGTCTTTCACCGGCATTATGAAAAGTTTTCATTTTACAGTCCAAGCCACTGTAAAATAAATGGCTGCACATTAGAAAAGGAACCCCGGGCCGAATTCTGGCTCACTGCATAAGCAATTACGTATATTAGCTGCAAAAGCAGCATTAATATGTGGCTGTGTAAGGGCCAGCAATAGTCCCATCCACGGATCCCCGCTCACAGCGGATTGGTACTGTGAAGAGCAGGAGTAATCTAGAAGAAAAAGGACATAGTTCTATTTCTGGGGTATGGCACGTACATGGACCATGGCCTTAATTCAGTAAAGCATTGAAGAATTTGCTTCAAACTCACTGATTATGATGAAGCTTAAGCAAGTGCTTGAAGTTAAGTCTGCGTTAAGTGCTCTGTCAAACCAGGGCACATGCCTATTATCCCTAGGCCTCTCGGTAGACTCTGAGGGGAGCAGTACTGGGGTGGAACACATGCACCACCACCGGGTTTTCTGGAAGAAGGGTCAGTGCAGTACAGAGGAGCGGTCAGATTCTGCCTGTATGTTTTCAGTGTTCAGATACACCAAAACAATGACATCAATATTGCCTGCAATCCTATACTGCCTTGGACTGCTAGTTGCTTTCCCTAGGAAGGATGCCATCGAAAGCCACTCTACACACTGTATCTGCAGAGCTCCGCCAAGCCCCTCTCATATACCAAGCCCCCGCTTTGATATCTGAGAATGGCAGTCACATGCATGCAAAAAAGCAAACATTAGGCTAAAGTAAAGACTAGGAGTTCACATTACTATGAAAACATTGTCAGTCCATCCCCTGCATGAACGTTAGCAGCACACGTTTAATTTGATTCTTTGGATCTGCCTTTAGCACTGTCTCAGGCAGTTCTGTACTCAGTGTTGTTCATTTTAACCACCAAGGAGTGAGGGGGATGGTAAAACACACTAGCTGTCTCCTAGACATTTTCTCAGCCCCATCCTCAAATTCCCAACTGAAGCCATCCCACCCCAAGGCGGCCTGGGTGGGTCACTCAACACTGATCCTTAATCAGCTAGATGGGGGTGGTACTGGGTGACAAGATACACTGCTAATTCAAGAAGAGACCAGAACCAGAGATCAAGGCTGAGTATCCCATGCAGCAGTGTAGAGAAAGACCACAAGCTCAGCTCACTAGTTTGGATTTTGTTATTAAATCAATTCCAGAAAAACAGCACCATGACCAAGCTGGGTGAAAAAGTTTCATAGCAGAACCAGGCATGTTTTGTCCATTTATTTTTTTCCTGGGTGGGGTGGTGGCTGCAAACCTCAATTGCATTCGTATTGCTGAGCTCTGAGCCAAGTGGGGCCAGTTTCAGGTGGAAACCATACAAAACTCAGTGGATTCAGAAAAGCCTTATTTGGTTATTTTGAGGGAAATAAAGTGACGACTCCAGCTGCATGAACCAATGGGAATCGGATACACATGAAGCTCCAGACTCAACACTATGGGGAAAAGTTCTGCCCTGACTTAAGCTCTGTGCAACTCCCTTGAAGTCAGGTGGAAGTCAGGACAGAAACGGGCCCCGAGCATTATTTTGTTTTAAATGTACATATCTTCTACTTTGTGTTACACTTCTGGGCCAAAGTCACGAGGCTAAGAAAGTGGTGGAAAAGATCAGCTCTGGGTTTATTACAAATACTGATTCATATGAGGTCACATAAAACAATGTTCACTGCTAATAAATTAATTACTGTGCCTATTAAAAGCCAGGCAATGGGAAGCTCAGGTCATTTGTGAATTGTATACATATTAATCATTGTTATGAATAAAATGGACAGTTAAAGAGATGAACCAGTTGCATCCAATTTTAAACTATCCATTTTGGCTGGATATAAATTGTAAAGAATGTATCCAGCCTTTAAATTCTTGGAAAAGTTACCCTGTGCAATGCATTTTCTAACTTCCTTTCCCCGCAGGCATGTGAAGTGCACAAAGACTGATCATTTTACCTTTCGGAAAGCTGTCGTATCTGTGAAATCCCCATATATTTGTTGAAGTGCTCTAACACATTCACAACACCTTGCAGGAGATTGGCAACTTCCCCGTACTGTCTCCTCCTGGTCATAGCCCTGAAGAGGAAATCAGAGATTATAAAACCAGGCTCAATGTTAAGGGCAGATCTTGGGTGGCAATTCCATAGATTACCTCATCATGCTCTGGGTCACAGCCACGCATACTGAAATTTATTTGTCTAAAATACACAAATCTTCATTAACATTCCACTGCAGCATTAGAATTTGTTTTAACTGATGCTAAAATAAACGGAGACCGCATACATCTAATAATGCTTCAAAAACACGGACGTCAAAAGTAACTCTTGGCAAAGAACATGTAAACTATTGAATGCATCAACTTCACAGTATGGGTTTGAAGGCAGTAAATGTTATTTTGCCATATTGACCCAAATCAAGATATTTCTCATCCCAGAAGAGTATGAGTTACAGCCTCATAGGGAAGAGAATTATAATGAAAAGCTGTTGGCCTTGACTTTATTGTTAATGTCTTTCATGAGCAAATGACGAAAAGTCAAATTGAATTATTTCTTTTTCTGCATTCTTTTTTAGGCTCTGTACAGCTGGGAAGGCTGGGTTTAACCTATAAGTGTCTAGAAACATGAGGTTCTCTGCAGTGGGCTCTCAGTTGGGTAATTCACTACCATGCAAACCAGGCCTAGCCCTTGTCTTGCAACTTTCCAGTTGCTTGCAAAACTCATCTCATCAACAAGTAAAACTTGTGGATTGCCCCAGCAGTGTGCTCCTCAAGTAAACCAACTAGAGACTACTACAGATAAAGCGTAGTTTCAAAATGCAGGCGGAAGAGAAGAATTGGGCTCCCTTCTCTTGAAGGGTCATTAAACGTACTTCGTAATTTATGTAACAGCACCTGCACACAATAGTGGTGGGCACCTTAGAAATGCAAACAACTAAAGAAATAGATAAATTTCACTAATCTCAAATACCACTTGGGGGATGCTCTAATTTGTAAAGGCCACACTCAGAATTAGGACATCCAACTGAATGGAACAACATTATTCACCAACATAGCAACTATGGTCCTCTAATGCTGATTATCAGGGACACGACTCGAGTCCAAGGCAGCAACAGTAGTTCCTATTCATATGGGACAGGGACTGCAGGACCTACCGGGTACATGCCGAAAAGACCTGACAACAGAATTTATAATAGCCATTGCTAATTCTGTGAGCATACATTCCCTGGAAGAAGAATCGGCTAATAAAGAACTATTTAGATTGCTGTCCAGTACTCCAGAATACAGCTGCAAAGCCCCATATTGATAAAAGCACCAGTGAAAGTTCCTGTGGCTTACTCAAGTGAATCCACACCCCCTGCCAGCATGTGTAGGTGATTGAGGGTAGTGATGGAGGTGGTCAGATGCCGCTTGGCATGATCTAGTTGCTTGATATCTCGTGTGATTTCTTTAACCTAGGGATTAAAAACAAGAGAGACTGATTAAACATCCAAGCCACTACAGCAAATTGTAAGGAGAGGATGTGACGGGCCCTGTCCTCTCTGGAATTGGAACCTTGCTAGCTTCTACAGCCACATTAACATAGGGACAAGGGTTCAGAACCTACATACAACATGTAGAACTAGAGCCAGAATGAACTCTCAATAGCATGTGTTACCAATATGCGACCATTAGGATGGACAAAGCACAAATGCTGGGAACAAAAGAAGATCTCCCGCTCCCTTTAAAGGCCAGGAAGAAACTGACACTCACCATTTGCTCTGATTTTTCCGCCTTGTCTTTGATATCTTTAATCTTACCAAAGAGTTGCTGAATGGCTTTTTGGGCCTCTTCAAGAGCCTGAGAGAAAAGGAAAAGATTCATACTCAGTTTCCATCATCAAAGGAACTACGCAGTTGCTCCCTACCGCAAATTTTGTAGCATTTTTACTACACATAACATTCAAGCCATATATCAGAGGCCAATATATAACTGTATTGTCCCAAGGTTGAATAGAAAGACCTGAGACAAGGAATATTTCCCAAGACATTGTTAAAATAAATTGGATAGGATTTTATTCTTTGTGACCGATGGCTCAATGTGAATTTTATAATGGGACTCTAAGTGCCTGAGTTAAGAGCTCTAAGAGTTTGTTTCTACAGATTACAAACCGGAAAGTCACGATATTTAAGAAAACCAGAATATTTTCCACCCATCTAGTGAAACTGGAAAGACACTTAAAACCTCCACTGATCCACATATTTACAGTGGATCAGAAGAAAATATCTACCCTACCAAAAAAATGTGATAATGAAAGAGGTGCCATCAATGGAAAAAGTATCGAGTGAGTTACCTAGGGGACAGAGGAACTGAACTTGCAGTGTTTGCTAAATGAATAAGTCTCCTAAATAAGGGGGAAGGAGGCTTTGTGGTTAAAACACTGGCCTAGGCCTCAGGAAATCTGTGTTTAATTCCTGGCTTTGCCAGAGACTTCTACTTCAGTGTTTCTATGGCTTAGTTCCCCGTCTATAAAATGGGGATAAGAATATTTAAATTTAAAATTCTTCCATCCCTTATAACTCTTGTTTAATTAGAATGTTCGCTCTTCAGAGCAACACTGCCTCTTCCCAGGTGTACCTACAGCACCTACCACAATGGGGAGATCTTGGTTCCGGGCTCTAGTTAATACTATCATACAAACAATAAATAAAATGAAGAAATCCCCCTTGGTCCAACGCACCAAAATCATGCCACAGAGTGCTATAACAGAGAAACAGCAAAAGGAGTGCAGCCCTCAAGGAGAGAGAGATTTGTGTAGCCCAGAGCGAGGCATACAGCAACACAGGGAACCTATTAAGAACACATCGAGCACATTGAGGATCTCTCATTTCCAAGTTCCTGTTCTGTTTTTGTAAGTACCACGGTGCGATATTGCCATGCATCCTCCTGTCTGTCCATCTGTAGAGTGGTTCCTGTTTTTTTAATAACAACAAAGCTTGAGCTCTGACAGCAAAGGAAAGCAGCACCCAGCATAAAAACCCGGGAGCGCCCATAAGTTTTAAATTAAAAAAAAAAAAAGGAACAAGCCATGTTTTATTTTTACAAAGCCGCTTAGATGCTGAACTGGAGGGTTACAACCACCTCCTAATCTAAACTCACATAGTGCCTAGTGTCTTACAGAACTTTCCCAGGGTCTGCGCTGTAATATTACACAGGGAAGGTCATTATACTTTGCCCATTGTTTCAAGGAAAAAGTATGTGGTGAAATATTTAACACGTTGCAAAGAATAATAGCAAAAGGCAGGAAATTTCTCCTTTCCTTCCTTCCATGTTTCTCTGAGATTTCCACAATGGGAAACATGAGCAGAGGCAGACACAGCAACAGCTTCTTTGCAGGGTCAGAATAAGATTCACAGTCAAGCTCATACATTAGCATCGCTCTTGAAGAGAGAGAGGACAGCATTCTTGTCTGTATCATTGCTACAGTTAAGGGCGTGACAGCACTTCAACTACAAACCTCTGTTTGCAGACATTTGTAAATCAGCTGTAAAAATTCGCTTCCAGACATATTATGATTTAATCACATTTGGGAATTTGACTAGACAAACTGAATCCACCACGGTATGGTAACTTTGTAAAGCATGTATTCAATAAGGGCCCAATTCATACACCCCTGAAACCAACAGACTCTATTTGACTTCAATAGAGCAGGATCAGGCCCTACTGAGCTCTTTAGTTTTAAACACACCTGTACATGTGTCTTATGCAAAACAAGTCACCTGAGGACAAGATCCTCAGCCAGCAAACACATTGATTCACACCACTGAGGAAACTTGCCCCAGGTTTCTTGGCTGCTACTGTACACTGAGCAGCTGGTTTCAATGACATCTCTCCCAAATCTTTCCCTGATCACTGGGCTGGATGACCAATTCTTTGCTTTCAAAGCATTGTGCGTTGTTCTATAATGAAGTGCATCCATCATTTGTTGGCCTAAGTTATTCAGTTCCTTTCGCATCTGACGGTGGTTGTACCTATTTGCTGTCTGCAATTCCATTATCGTCTGCAGACCTGAAGGGCTCATTTACAACAATTTCATTCAAATCATTCCTATTTTCACACCCTCCCTCACTTCAATTCCCTTCCTCCACAAATCACACTTCTGCCAAAGGCCCGCAAGCATCGGCTCTTCCTCCAAAGAAGTGCTAGCAAAAAAGATGAAAATAAACCTAAATGGAAAACTCAAAAGTTATGGAATGAAGGAATGTAAAACCCCACATCTGGGTCACTTGGCTTTCAATCCCAGCCCTCCATTGGTGGGCTCTGGGGCACAACCTTATCTGCATACCTATCTGTAAAAGTGCTTAGCCTTACTGCTGCTCTATTACAGGGGTAATACCATGGCTCAGTCGGTGTAGAGAGCTGTACTCTAAGCACGACTGACATTTTTCTGTTTCACATTTTAATAACTGAATTTGGTTGCCAAATCTGGCACAATAGCTCTTCTGAGGACAACTGCATTTTCTGTCTTGATCACTCACAATTTGGTATTAATTGTTTATGTTCAAGTTACAGAATGAAAATCTACGTGTGCACCTGCTGTTGAATTGTATTTATGGTTAGAGTTTCATCCGTACATGGCTGTTCAGGACAAGGGTGGTGGTAAGTGGGCTGTAGACTGTGGAGAGGAGGCTGCTGAGGCTGAGAAGGGGAACAAAAAGGTGGCCTGTACATGGGCTGTTGAATGACTTGCCTGCTTCTTTTCCTTGCTTTTCATATTTTGCACTCATAGGATAGCAACTAGCAACCTCAGTTCAAAGATAACTAATTTTTTGTGTGTGGAATATATAACATTATGCACAGAGATGGAAGTGTTTGCTTGAAAACCTCCTTATGATCATGCTGAAAACATTAAGTATCTTTTGTCGATTCACTGTTGCGGGTAGTTCAATATCTCACCCTAAGGAAAGTGGGAATGACTCTCTATAGACAGAGGGCTGGATTTTGTGTGGTATTTTCAGTTCCTTACGTGAATAAGACCAAACCCCACAAAGGAAGTAAGTTTAGACCCCAGCACAACTGGTGTGAACTGTGTTTGGAGTGTATCTGAGTGGGGAAAGCCACCTGACCGCATCCTAAAACCGACCTATGAAGTAACTCTACACATAAGCCCTTTCCATCTTTAACATCTCCACCACCAGCTCCCTTTGTCTTCTGCTGTTAAGTAAGCTTCTATTCCATCCCCCTTTTTATATCAAATCCCATGAGCAAGGATATTATTGTAGCTACATACTCCTTGAAAAAACAAATACATTTATCACAATCTTGTGTTTCCAAGATCAAAATGAAGATCAACTTGGCAGAAGGATTCCCCCTCCTCCCCCCCGGAATGGTTTTTTACTTTTTATAATAAATGTGACTAAGTTGGAGAACATTTTATAATTCACTTTCCAAAGGGGAAAAAAGGTCTCATCTCATCAGAATCATGTGAGCATTAACTTTTATCTATTTAACGTTCCTTAGCCAATCATCCAACACATTCGATTAGTGAAGTGAATGTACACCCTACAGAGATAGTTACATCGTTCACCTGCAATTGACATCTTCCTTTTTTTTTTCTTAACTACTCACGTGTGTGAGAGGGAGAGATAGAGTTTGGGTCTTAGCCCCTAGTTTCTTTCTATAATAAAATCTTGCCTTTTATTCCATATCCATTCCCAGGCATATGGATTAAAAACAAAACTAAATTAATAAAGAATTCTCTCTCCCATGTATTTAACCATAGTCTCTGTATAGGTACCAGATCTCAATTTCAGCTATTAAACAGGCCGTTACCAAAGTGATGCTCTTGCATATTCTGAGACTTGGATAGGCCTCTAAAAAGTCAACCCAAAGTCCTTCCCAGAGGCCAGTTGCTACATTTCCTTTTGTTTCAGCACAGCATTGACTGCTACCACTAATTGGTATTTCAAGCCAAGAGGGATGTTGGAAACAGAGCTCTAAATAAAGAGATACAGAGGCCAGATCTGGCCAAGAGATGAAATTAGCTCCCATGGAAGCATCACCGCTCGTTTACTTCATTCTTATCCAAAGCAGAGGCAGTGTCATGACATCCATTTAGACCTTGGACCACCCAAAACAAACTTAGCCTTCAGAGACCGATAATTCTTTGGTATAAGATGCTAAACTGAGCTCCATTCAGAGCCTCCTCGGTGACTATCATGGGGGATGGGCAAACACCAATAACATTTCACAATGAAGTTAAATGACAACCCCAGTGCAGTAACTGACAGATAACCACATTTAGGTACAACAGGTTCTAGACATTGAAGGTTGCACACAAGCTATTGCAAGCTATTGCAAGGTACACGATATTTGCTCTAGATACGCTTTGTACAGAGCTTTTGTATCTAGTTTTATGGGAAAGTCCTTTATTTTCTGCTACAAATATCAAAAGATTATTTCTTGCCCTTACTTACTAATCGATGTTTCTAAGTCTTTGGAGACATACAACATCATATAAAACCAGAATTTGCCTCATTCACACTGAGTAGCACCTTATTCTGCAGGTAGGCCAGCTGTGGCTATTCAAATCAGTAAGATGCCACTCAATGTGAGTACAATATCAGAATCCAACCCTTACCTGTGAAAGGGCCATTGAACGTGGGTTACACTTTCATTATTTAAAATTCACAGACCAAAAAAAAAAAAGCTTCAATAAACTGAAGTATGTATCAATTATATAAGAGAATGTTGGAGTTTTCTCAAAAATCATACAAGGTAAGAAAGCCAATAATTCCATATTTACATTATAGTAAGAGGGCAAATATTAGAAGGCAGGAAAATTCACAGCCACCCAAGCCACCTTAATTCTGCCTTCATCCCTTGCCAACATCCCGTCTGGCACACAATCGCATCTTGCATCTAACATGGAGGTATTCTGATAAAGGTTGCTTTGATACGAGTTTTTAAGAAGTTGGCAGCTTGCCTTAAGGCGACCTCTGCAAAGCACATTAGCGATGAATGTGTGGCTGGTGATTTAAAGCTGTAGAGTACTATGCGAGGTCTAAGAAATATTACTAGCCATCAGTCTCCTGAGTTAAAGATTGCTTTGTTATTTTTACCCTGTGGTACTTAGACAAAATATATGGTGTTGGAATGACAAGTTGCTCTTTGAAGTCCTGTCCACTTCAGTTATCAAAAATAACTGGAGAAAGCCGTGGAAAATAAAAATAGCCAGACCTCTCTCTAAAATGTTAACCATTAGGGTCCTGATTCTGAAAGTGGTTACATGCATGCTTAACTTTGCTACTGTGAATAGCCCCAAGTTACTCTAGCTCATAAAGTTAAACACGTGCATAAGGGTTAGCAGGACCGGGGGCTACCAGAGGTTCTTTTCTAAAGGTCTGAAAAGGCAACAAGAAAAGGGTCAGCATCTCATACTAAAATCCAAATCTGTTATCAAGCTCCTGGTAAGACCTGGTCACTATTAGGAGATGGTGAAAGGAAAGGAGGGCTATCCTTTCATCTCCCCACCCTTCAGAGTCAGTATCAGCTAGCCTTACTCCTGCCAAATTTCCTATCCACTGCTTGGCTCTTGGGCGGGATTTTCTATAAACCATACATCAAGGCTTACCCATAACAGTATGAAGTTATTGAAAAACTCAACAGGATCAGTCCAGACAAGCACCTACACAATATTTTATTGAAATTCTATACCCCCATTCAGTGATCACTAGTTTTTAATCATTGACTTGGACAGAGAGAATGTAAGAGCAGTAGTATTCTCCTGGGTTTGGCACACGGCCTCCAATCTGCATTCCCATACCTCCAACCATCTATCAAGGTTATTTCTAATCTGTTCTGCAAAAAAGTGCATGATGTGCTGATGCTTTAACTGTCATTGCAGAGTCTCAAGCTTGCATTTGTCCTTGGTTTGATCCCAAAGAGTTTGATTCCAGAGAAGAACAAGACGGGGGGGGGGGGGGGGGAGGCATAATGTCATCTCAGTTCATGGGGGGTTTATAAGTAGAAATCCCCATTCATGGAGATAAAAATATCCCCCTTCCATTTCATCTCAGTGGGATGAAAATATCCCCAATCATGAACATGGGAGCACCCTTAATAATTACCAGTCAACTCACACCACCAAACACTGGTTGAATCGTATTTTATTCTCAGAAAAAGCCCAGGCCCTGAAAAGAGTGTCTGCCTGCTCGTGTACAATACATTCTCTCTTTCATATTTTCAGGATACTCCAGCTCCCTCTTGTTTCAGAAATGGGACAAGAAGCAATAAAAGAAGAGAGAGTCAAATATTTAAACCGGGGAAACCTTTAGGGTGAAAGTGGTTTATGTGTGAAAAAATATTTCTCTTGATTATTGTTTTGCACTTCGTTGGAGATGGAGCAGTGAAGCCAATGGCAAGCTCCAAAGTTAACAAATTGTCACTGGAACGGTGACCAAACTAAACCAGGATTTTGCCCCCAGACACTTTAACAGCCCCAAAAAAGGTCAACAGCTACCATCACGTGGGGCCCACATCTGCTACTTTTACCTACTTAAGGGCTCTGGGGAGTCACAGTTCGGACAACATGAGCTCTGGCCCTGTTTTATGAATTAAAGAACTCAGGTCTCCTGCTGCTTTGCTGAATAAGTTGGGATGTGGGGGAAGAGAAGGGACAGGCATAGCAGCTGGTATTCGGTTTAAGTTTTATACTGCAATTTTTAGAACAAGGTACAAGTTTCCAAAACTGTCAACAACAACAACACTTGACAATGTTGTAAATTTCAGGAGCACCAGCACAAAGTAAAATTGCTAATAAATATTGATTTGATTTCTTACAGCTTACTTCAAACCCCTTTACTTACCCCTTAAAATATAACCTTCAAACAACACAGTAGTAGCTCTGAATGATACAGTGGTGCCGGGGGGCTGCATATTTCTTTTTGACCTAGAAAAACCTACTTAATTGATGAGCTCTGGGCATGTTTGACATTTTTTGTACCTCAGAAATGTTTTAAGTTAAGAAGAGAGATAACATAACATTTCGCTCAGACACACGGAAAAGCTGTGTGAAAACCTGTTCCATGCTTTTTAAGTCATGGGGCACCATTTGGTAGTTTAGATGTAAAATGTGGTGTTGGGACAAAATAAAAGTTTGGTTTGCTTGACAAAGCTTAACAATACTTTCATGAAGCTTTGTTCTGATGATGAAGAAAACAGTTTGTTTGGATTTAAACAGTCTGCCTGTAGCAACTGAAACCAAAACGTTGCAGTATTTGATTAGTGCATAAGCATGAGTGTGAGACTGACCACAAATACACACACAATGAAAGATGACAGTCTGAAAAAAAAATTGTTTACTTAGAGCAAATCCACACTTAAAACACTGCATCTGCGCAGCTGGACCACTGTAGTGCTTCAATGAAGATGCACTAAGCTGATGGGAGAGAGCTCTCCCATTGGCGTAGTTAATCCACCTGCTTGAGAGATGGTAGCTATATCACCAGGGGAAGTTCTCCAGCCAACATAGTGCTGTCTACATGGGGAGTTAAGGTCAGTATAACTATGTTGCTCAAGGGTGTGAAACCGATATAGGTCCATAGTGTAGACCAGACCTCAGTATTGTTATAAGTAACCATAAGATCACTTTGGGTATAGTCAGTTACATTGTTTCTCCTTGGTTTTGGGTGTTTTGCATAGCAAAGGAGGACGGAAAAACAGCTTTTAAGAGATGAAAATGTGATTGTAAAACCATAATTGGCAGGGGAAGTCAGGCAGTACCAGACACTACCGAACTTTTTTTTTTTTTTAAATCAATTTGACTTTGAATTGATGTGTCCCTTTAAAACCAATGTTCTTGCCACTTATGGCAATTAAAAGAGGTCTTAGCACTTATGTGCAGGAGTAGGGATGTTGCACATAGCATCCTACCCGAAATCCAACACAGGGAATTACGCTCTACCTCTCTGAATTCCTCTTGCAGTTCCAAGTTGACACGGTAGCCATCTTCACCTCCACCCTAAAAAGGTGGGCGGAGTTGCTGTGCTCTATTGAACAGTTGCCACTTTCTACCAGTGACGTGGTGACAATTCAGTGGTGGGTGCAGTGATCTCTGAACAGCCCCTACCCACCCTTCCAGGGCTGTTGTGGAGCTCGTCCAAATATTTAAGGGCTCGGCAATCCTCAGACAAAAGGAACTATAGGAGGTTTGTGCACTATTACAGAACAACATTTCATTGGGGAAAGAAAAAAAAAAGTGCTGGGATAGGTTGCTTGCTTAGGAAACTTTAAGCCTGAGGGCCACTAGGATCCACATTGTTCTGGTAATAATGGTTAAACTACTTAGATGATTTCCACATGCTGATTGGTGTGGAGTAAAAACTTGCTGGTTTTATTTGATTCTAGCAAATATACATTTCCACTGGATGTTATTACTCATACTGGAAAACTGCCCAGTGCTAAGTATTTTATAGACACTTGACACATCTGCCCAATTTCTTAAAGTCCAAATGTGTCCTTCATGTTACAAATTGAGCTGTGGTTAGGATATTGAGAGCTTTGAACTTCTGGAAACCTCCCCATTCTCAACTGCAGAGAGTTAAGTCTTCTTTCATTCCTTGCCACACTTACAATTGAAATCAATGAAAACCTCGAGCATGGTTAAAAATAAATTC
Source organism: Chrysemys picta bellii (assembly GCF_011386835.1). NCBI lineage: Eukaryota > Metazoa > Chordata > Testudines > Emydidae > Chrysemys > Chrysemys picta. Next base: position 4,242,016 of record NC_088809.1, on the reverse strand, counting down.
CCATCTAACAACTCAAAGGAGCCTCAACTGCAGCACTTTCAAAGAGACTTTTGTATACTGTGACCACACTAACAATTTCTTCCATTAAGGTCTCATACCTGTGAGTCCCTCCGGTTTGAGAAAGGGCAAAAAAATACTCTGTTCGGATTTCATGTTAGAGGATGCTGTAAGAATTACAACACAATCTGAAATATAGTCAAGCCTCGGGAAAACAGGAGCACAATTTGGAAAAACTCTGACTACTTATTTCTTATGCCTACAATTTACTCTGCTGAAAGCCGCCACACACAAACCCCTCTTCACTGAGTCCATGGTCGTGTCTAGGAAAATAAGGTGTACTGGAAAACGTGTTGGCTAATATGCGTTAGCTGACATGATTTTAAACATTACATTGCACCTACTGTAGATTCAGTTTAACGCCTTTAAAAACATGTTAACTGGCTGTAGGTGACCCACGCAGGGCTTGTCTTCACAAGTAAATTAACTGGCATAACTATTGCGGAATCAGCTATTCTGCTATAGCTGTGCTGATCATTTTCACCAAGTAGACAAGCCCTTAGGGCTTTACACTGCTGCCCATCACTGGAGTACCTAATCCCAGTAGCCCTCTAGCCACTAGGAGCGACCACAACCAATTCACAGGTTTTTAAAAGGTTTTAAACAGTCTGCACATGCTCACATGTTCAAACACCACCTATTTTCCTATTCCAGACAGGGCCTAAGAGTTCCAAATCCAAATAATTTCAGACGCTTAAAAAAAAAAAAAAAAAAATCTAAGTGTCTCCCATCTGGGGCATGCCCGGTTGCTACTGACTACACCGGGACATGTACTACTTTAAAATATTAACTCTCTCCCCTGCCCCTTGGAAAGATATTTGGAAGTACTCCACAAAAAACCTGCACTGTCAATCTCAGGGTGGAGGGATGCTCTTGTGGGTAAGGCATTGGACTGAGAAACAGGATTCCCAGGTTCAAGTCCTTGCTATCTACAGACTGTGTGTGTGACCTTATGAAAGTCACTCGTTCCCTTGATGCCGAAGTGTCCCCATCTAGAAATTGGGGCTAGTACCTATTTATCTCACAGGGTGTAAAGCACACTATCCTGTTCAGGCGAAGGGTGCTACGGACACACAAAGTGCTGTATTGCTACTTCAAGTCTATAGTTTACGTGCAAAGCCAACTAAGTGCCAACCAAACATAGATTTCTATCACCAGTCCTTTTGGTGCAAACAAAATCCAGTTTTCAACCAAAAAGGGGGCTGTGCAAGGGACTTTATTCAATAAACCAGCTTTAAAAGCTATGTTAATAATGAATCAAGCTTCAAATTGTATTCCCCCCCCTCCAAAAAAAATTCCCAGTTGTGGTCAGAAGTCTAGCCTGAGCTTTAAACAGGCACGCCATGATTGACAGGCGCACGAGATCTGAAACAGCAGGTGATCTTCCATATTGTGTGGGCTGACATAATGAGGTACAACACCTCAACTCCCATATTTACGCAACAGCCTTTCAGAGCTGTCCTTTTCTATGGCATTGATGCCGCCTTACGCCTGACTTGGGGGGCCAGGGACGAGTCAAAGGGGAGGTGAAGCATGGCTACCCAAGACCGCGAACTCATCCGCAACATTTTATTGCTTACGCGCACATAAGCCACAGTGACGTGCACTATTTGGGATTGAACCATCGTGGCCCACCACTATAGCAATTAGACAGGTGCCTCAGGCTCCTCGCAAAGCCCTTAACGTCGCTGTATTTGGGCACAGTGACTATTATGGCTACATCATGTAAGCATGCGATGAGGGCTAGATAGTCACAGCCTGCACTCAGCTGCACAAGGGAGCAAAGCCCCACGCACCCCCCGGGTGAGACTCTGGCTGCAACGGATGCTCCCTCATCACTCTCCACTGAGAGCGGGCAGAGCCGAGTCGCGGCTCCATCTCTCTCTGCTTGCCAGGCAGGCCCACGGTGGGGAGCAAACTGCTCCACACGAAGGGGTGAAGTGACTTACTCCTTTCTCAGGAAGCGGGGGAGGAATTGCGACTCAGAACCACAGTCGGTTCCCCGACTGCTCCTGAGGAGGTGCGGCTACTGCCCACGCCTCACTCAGGGCGGTTTGTAAAATTACAGCCTAGCCCTGAAGGACTGGAAACGCCTCAGGATTATTAGAGTGAGGGGAGGTCTACACAGCAAAACGCGGCCGCAGCAGAGAGCCTCAGAGTCTGGTTCAACGGACTGGGGCTCGCTCTGTGAGGCTATAAACAGCAGCACAGCCTGGAGCCCTGCCAATGAGGGAGGGTCTCAGAGCCCAGGCTCCAGCCTGAGCATCTACACGGCCATTTTTAGCTCTGCAGCTCAAGCCCTGCAAGCCCAAGTCACTTGACCCGGGCTGAGGCTCGTTACTGCAGAGGGTGTTTTTTTTCTGTGTAGACGTATCATGAGCCACTGGGGAAACATGCTGTGGATGAGGGCTTGTCTACACAGGGAAAATGGGCAGCGTAACTATACCAGAGTTGCCACTGTAATTCTACTGCTATAACACCCCCATGTGGACACTATTCCAGAATAAGTCTTCACACAAGGAGTTTTACCAGTATAACTATACCTGTATAATGGTACAGGTAAAGTCCCTGTGTAGACAAGCTGTGATTCTCTCTTGTTGATCTAATTTTTTTTTAGAATTCGTAAGTGTTGAGTCTTTACGCCCCATGCTGCTCCTGTTCCTCTCTAACTGCACCTTTTGTCTCCACCTTCCTCACGCAATTCCATGCACGCCTCATTTCGTTCTACCCTCTATGCTCCAGAGAGCCGCCCTGATCTCTTACACTCAGTAACCTCCATTACTCCTCCAGATTCAACAAATCTCATCTCCACTCCAACATGGCCTGCACCTCCCTGTGTATTTGAACTGCAATCTTGTGCATCGCATTTGCCTAGTTCGCCTGTAAACTCCTTAGGGCAGGGCCCTTGTCAATTACATGCCTGTAAAGCCCATTAGAGAACTCAGCATTTCAGCTGTTCCCACCAAATCGCATTTGATCAATCAGAGCCATGTTTGGTTCGCACACTGTGTACCTCCAAAACCGGACCAAAATAACGCTTTTCAGATTTTGTAAGATAAATCCACTCTTGGGTTGAGGCCTAGGATTGTACAGCTGCATTACAAACCCTGAAAATCGAGATTTATAAATGGAAATGCTGACGGATCTTCAGCCGTAGGCATGTCAACCTAATGGCTGGAATAAACGTTTCCCCATGGGGGGGGGGGGGGGAAGTGGCACTGCATAGTAAAACCAAGCTTCAAACTCCTGCCTGTTGTCAACATTTTCACTGGTGGAGTGGACTACTCATGCAGTTGGCATGTGGCAAAAGCACCAGCTCTGACCCAGCAAGATCTTGCTTTGTAACTTACTCCGGGCTTGGGTCCATCTGGGAATGAAGTTTGCCTGTTGCCAGCACAAAACATGACCCAAGCCACACCCTGGACAGCTACAGCAGTAGCTCTCAGCTTTTCCAGACGACTGTACCCCTTCAGGACACTGATTTCTCTTGCATACCCCCAAGTTTCACCTCCCTTAAAAACTACTTGCTTACAAAAATCAGACATAAAAATACAAGTACGTCACAGCAGGCTATTACAGAAAAATTGCTTACTTTCGTTTTTACCATATAGTGAAAAATAAATTGATTGGGAGATAAATATTGAACTTACATTTCCGTGTGATACTTGAGCCTATTTTTCACTTGTGAGCCTTGTCATTCTGGGAGGCTGTGAATTATACTTTCACTGTCACCACTACTGCTGCTTCCAGCTCCCCGTTTCCAAAAGCTATCCATTTTTACATCGCAACCACATACACATCATGACAACGTCAACCTCATAAACATGCTTGCATGCATCAGTAAATGATATAAAATGCATGCATGTCTAATACAGTGCATACCTTACCATAGAATATAGTATATAGAGCAGCATAAACTAGTTTGTACCGACTTCGTTAATGCTTTTTATGTAGCCTATTGTAAAACTAGACAAATTTATAGATGAATTGATGTACCTCCTGAAAGACTTCTGCTTACCCCTCGGGGTCGGTGTACCCTTGGTTGAGAACCACAGAGCTACAGGATGGTGACAAACTGCATTTACCCACTTATGATATAGAAGCACAAGAAAAGGTCACGCTTCGACTTGCTTCTCCCCTGAACTTGGATACACAGCAGATGGCAAAAGTTATGCTTGACCTCCTTGTGTAGCTGCAGATGCCAGTTTTAATGGCCAATGTCCAAAAGGATAATAAATAACAGTATTTCTTCTTGGCATGCCATTTGCCTAAAACCCTTTTCAATAAGCATGTTTTAGACTAGAAAGGCTTACTGTGTTCCTACGGCTTGGAAGAGACCATCCAACTGCCATAACTTGCTAAAGAAATGATCTAAATGAATCTTAAGTTTGATTTATTTTGGCAGCTTGACTTCTGTTTATTATTCATTGGCTACAAAAGCTTAAGAACTCTGTGTGACTTTAATCACAAGGCCTGGGTTTTAAGAAATATGTGGTGTGGATTTTTTTTTTTTTAAACTTACACACAGAGCTTAAGACATTCCCTAAATCTGCATTCCCCCCCGACACACACACTCCACACAAAAATCCTGAATATTAGCCTTTGCCTGCTAACAATCAGGATAAAAGTTTCTGTAGAGAAAAATAGGAGACAAGAATGTTGAATGGTTCATGATAGAATGATAGAAGAGTGTTCTACATAAGAGGCATGGGAGATATTAAAGTGATTGTGCCAAAGAAAAGCCTACAAATGATATTATTTAAAATGTCAGGCTTAAACACTTGTTGCGAACAGGCTGATGTTTTTACAGGCTCTTCAAAGCCTGCTTTGAAGCTAACCTGTTATACTGGTAGCACCTAGAGGCGCTAATCAGGAATCGCAGCCCCACTGAGCTTGGCATTGCACAAAACATTAAGTAAAGAGATGGGCTCTACCCCAAAATGCCGACAATCTTTTCTTAAACACAAGACACAACACGTGCGTGAAACAAATAAATGGGTGGGTACTGGGAGGGAGAGAGGATGAAGTGACAGTAACCTTAGCATGTTGTTGCCTAGCCTAGCTGTACACACAATTTAGCTGTCTACCTGCCTGGCAATTGTTGTCCAAAGCTAGGGTGACCAGATGTCCCATTTTTAAAAGGACAGTCCCGTTTTTTGGAACTTTTTCTTATATAGGCACCTATTACCCCCCACTCGCGTCCCGTTTTTTCACAGTTGCTATCTGGTCACCCTATCCAAAGCCCAGCACTTAGGTCATATGCTTAAAGTCACAAATATGCCTGTCTCACTGATTTCAAAGCAACTATTCACGCATTTCAGCGTTTTGCTGGACCAGAGCTTAAGGGAGGCGGGCACAAGCACTGGACAATGGCTAGGTGGCAGCAAGCGAGACTGAGGGCACAACTAGCCTATGCAAAACTGTCTTCAGTGGGTTACTCACATGCTTTAAATTACAGATGGACTTAAGTGTTTTGCCAGATTGGGGTCTTATCCTCACCTTCCAGTCTCCCTCCCTGTGCTTAGACTGCAAGAGGGCTTCGTGGCACCCGCATCATTTTCACCTCTCACTTCCTCTGCTCAATCTCCATATGCAATTCCCTTCCTCCCTGCATCCATTCTGTAAAGTCCTCCCTGATCTCCACTGACATAGCTGAGTGAGGGTAAGTATCCAATGCACGTCAGTCTAAGACCTTGCCAAACCCAAGAGAGCTGTGGGTATTTCTCTACACCAGATGCATCCATCTCCGTCCTTTCACAGGTTTAAACATAGCAACAAACTACACTGTGCACATGGCTTGGGAAGAGAAGGCATTGCTAACCTTCCCCCAGCAGCAAAGGTGCTACACATTTATCTTTATATGCAACATTGTTCATGAAAGTACCAGACAGCTAATTAAAGTGTCCACCGCTGAGCTGGGTGCAAGCTAGACAGCAATTTACTTGCATTCTTATGAACACCAGCAGCTGCCATCTTTTTTCCTGCACTCCTATGGATAAGGAAAACATATTTCCAATATTAAGAGTCAAAAAAACAGAGCTGGAAGCCAGTCAGAGCCAACTGAGTTACCAGACTACTATCTTCACCCACCAAAAAACAGGCAAGGATGTTCCCTGTCCAGAACATGTGCACTTCCTTTTTCTTATTATTCAATGTTTATATTGCACTGGGACCTAGAAGCCAATCAGACTGGCCTCCATTATGCTAGGAAATCCTCTAGGTTAAATTATATTTTGTTTTTCTTAAAGAGACACTAGCAACTTAAAAACAAATTCACACATCCATCTGAAAATGTTCATCTGCTGTTGTAACAGTAAAACCTACGATCATTATAACAAAAGATTGGGATGGAAAGATTTTTTTCCCTATAAAAGACAACCTGTTTCATCAGTTTCAATCATTTCCTTGTGTCCCTTGTTGTTTGTGAAGGTCAGGAAGTTTGGGGGGGGGGAATTTTAAGTAGAGAAATTCAATAGTAAAACCACAAACAGTGGCAGAGAGGGTTGGATATGAAACTAATTCTAAGTAATTTTGAAATGGAGTAGATTTCAAGTTGTCTGTCCTTTAATAACTCAGGCTTGCAAATGTTCTGGCTGCAGAGATGGAACAAAAGAGTTAAATTAGAGTCTGAAAATACAGAGGATACATTACAAAAAGGGAATTTGAGGGAATGGGTGAAGCAGCTCAGGCCAAAAGAACATTACAAAAAAGTCAGTGATTGTCAGATAAATTATAGCTCACATATTTAGAAGCTTTGGTAATAAACAGGACTAACTGGCAGCATATTAGAAATGTACTGACAACATGCTAAATGTGTAGTGGAAAAATCTATGGGAACTGCCCATACCGTAACCAGGAGCAGATATGAAAGTGTGCAGTAACTGGACCTTAGCTTTTTAGCAAAGGCAGCGTAAGCGCCTTTCCCGTGTCAGATCTGAGAAAACCCTAAAGGGGGATCCATAGCACTGGGTCCCTACAAAATACAGGCACAGCCCAAACTACATATTGTTACAACTGACCCACAGCAGCTTCTGCATTCCCAGCCTCTCCCAAGGCATCAGAAATAGTTGATGTCTGGGACTCCCAAGGAAACTTTTGTTACACCCTGCCATGGAATGTTTCACCCACGGCTGTTGTTCCCCCCCACACACCATAAAGAGGTCATTAGCAAGTTAATTTTTGAAGTTCACGGTATTGCCTACAGATGTCACAAAAATATCACACAAGAAAGGGGAAGCCAAATGAGCCAGACTATTTAAAGGCCTTTGCATTTGGAGAAAATTCTAGGGCAAAATTTCAAAACTGCAGATGGCTTTGAACTGGGAAATGTTACACTATATGGAGAAGATGGAGCATTCCAGACTGTAAAGCTGTTTTAAGTGGTTCCTTTGGTGCTACATTCATTTGATTCGTTTTAATTTTAAATTCAAGCACTTATTTTCAACCATCTTGCTACTTTTTTTCCTTTGGGTAATATAAAACATTTGGGGCTCTCCGTTTAAAAGGCAGTAAAATCCAGCATTTTTCATCTACTTGACAAACACTCATTAATGTGTGCAATGGCCCTGTGAAGCACAGTAATATTATCCCCATACTACAGAAGTGGAGACGGAGACCTAGTGGTTAAGTGACCTGCTTCTAGCACAGAGGCTGTTAGCGTTGGACCTGGAATTAGAACTCCATACTTCCTGGCCCTGTCTCTCACTCTCTCTCAAGGCTGGATGTTGCACTGGGAACGCACCCTGCTGCTGTAGGTGAAGACCCACGATCCGGAGCAACTGTGCTATCTGCAGGCCTAGTGAGAAATCTGAGCCACTGTACAGACCATTCCTTCCCCAGACTCTCTCTCTTCCACCAGCTGATGAGCAAAACCAAATGCTAGCCTGGTCTCAAAAGCAAAGTTGTGCTCCCCCCTCGTGGACAGAAGGGGAAGATGCAGTTGGCAAGTAAAAAGAGCACCCCCACTTTGCTTGTGCTCAGCTCTTTAGTGGCCCCTCTCGCTGGAATAGAAAGGATTTGAACCAGCCACCTACAAATGAAAGGCTCCAGACTCCTGTTCCCTCATTCAGCAGCCAAGTTATGCAGATGAGAGATGGGAAACTCAAAGACAAGGGTGACAGTTCTGAATATTCTTCCCCCCTTCTGCAATGTACATGTTGATCCCCTCAATAAAAACAGAGGGGAGAATAAACTTCTGTATCCACAATACTGCCTGCTCCCACACCACAGTGAACTGCCTCCTTCAGGGAAGAGTGCCGGCTCAGCTTGGCACCTCCTCCTGGCTTTTGTTGGCTCAAATAAAACCTTTCGTGTTGTCTTAGCATCTGGGGGTTATATTTCTTTGGGAAGAAGGTCAAAGCCTTTCCAGGGTGTTTATAAAAACAGTGATTTACCCTCAATTCTACAAGGCACCCCGCATCCTCCATGCTCACAGAAATTAGCAGTTATTCGACCCCTGGCAGCATCAGGACCCATGTTATAATAACTGGCTGAAAATATGACACTTGTCTACCTCCACGGGGACCCAACACATGTGAACAGCTTCTTCTGGTCACCTACGTGTTGTTATATGGTTAAGAGATGGGAGTGGCTTCTTTAAAGCCCCCCCAGCATGCTGTGTAATGAACTCATGATGGCCATCTCAGCTGCTATGAAATCATTACAGCCAGGATATGGTATCTGAGGTTTAAGTGTTCTTGTCGTGGCGGTTTTTAATGTTTGGTTTCAAAATACCAAACGTGATTAGTGAATTGCAAACTCTCTGCCAGCCAAGTTCCTCTTTAATAAGCAAAGCACTTTGCAAAAGAGTGTTCAAATGCAATAACAGTTTTTATTTGGGTCAGACCTGTCATACTCTCAGACAGGAGGTCAGACTAGATGATCATGATGGTCCCTTCTGACCTTAGAATCTATGAGACCGAGTCTTGCCATAAAGAGAATTTTATTTTAAAATGTTACTTATTGAATTCTTATGTTTATTTAAAAGGTCCGACACTCAGAACGGAGACAAATGCAGAGTGCAAGCACATCATCGGACTGTGCTAGAGAAAAGTGTAGAGGAAGTGTGGCAGATATTATCCCCGTTTCAGAGATGAGGAGACTGATGCAGAGAGACTAGGTAACTTGATCAAGGCCAAAGGGTGAATCAGTGTCAGAGACGGGATTAGAACTCACGACTTCCTGGCTTTCTATCTTGTGCTCAAACACACCTGTGTCTCCCTAATCATTAACATTACAGACTGGGTAAACACCTGAAATATAAAATGCTCTCTCCAAACATGCACGCAGAAGAACCCGCAATCCAGGAATGAAGCACGTTTTTGACAGATTTACACATCCGTCCACCAACATGCACAAACCAAGTTTGGCTCCACTAGAGCAGATTGTTACCCCTGGGTTACAGCATCTGTCACACACCTTAAATTAAAAGCAACCCACTGGTGAAGGGAAAGCTGCCCTCTAGCTAAGCAGCACAGAACAGTTTGCTATGGCTTAGTCTCTGGGAGTAGTGAAGGGAAGGCACAGCAGGAAAGAGCGAGATTAGCAAGTAAAAAGGTTACACAGTAGCTGCCATTTCTACACACGCATCAACTTCCAGCAAAATCCAAAAAACAAAATGAATCGAAAAAGGGTGATAAGGAATGAGAAGAGACCTGGAATCACCAGGCAGGGAAATTTCTGCCAGGAAAAATAGAATTGTTGGAGCATTCAGATGACATATAGAACATAGGATCCAGACAGAAGGGGATAAATAGGGCTTCCTGGTCAGCGTGGCTTTTAGCCTGAAGCATGCTGCTGTTTTTTTAAAAAGTCCCACTCTCTTTACTACAGCATTTATTCGCTCCATAGCCAAGCATCTGTTTTTCTTAGATGTGCCTCACTTGTTGGTACTTAGAAACAAATTCTTACAATACTTCAGAAAATTAAACTCTTCCTCTGTTCCATCCAAGAGGGAAAAGCTGGGCCTCTTGCCCTATAAAAACTTAACATTTCTGAGCATCCATATTTCCACTGAACATGCGCTAGTCAAACAAAGGCTCCCTTCAGCAAAAGGACAGACAGCCGGTGCTAAAGATCAAGGTTTTCACCCCCACAAACTATTAACAAGGCCATTATCTGAAAGGGCCCCTCTCTCCATTCGCCTGCATCCTGAGCCACTGAGAAAGAAAGAACTATGGCATGGACAGGAATAGCAATTATTTCTTCTGTGTTTCCTTTCTGTCTGGGTTCTGGGGAGATGAATGCAAAATTCCATCTCTAACTGAAATGCTATTCACGACTTTCTCTCCCTCTGTAATCTGACCTGCTCAACTGCAATACCCTTTGACCTACTAATGTCTGAGGCCTGGAATTACTGACATTCCTGCAAGTTTGATACTTCTAAGCCTGCCCTTCCCAATATTGACACAGCTTTGTTCCAGCAATCCATGTATAAAACATGTGTTCACACATACATACGTGTATGTTGTGCAGGCACAGAGGAAAGCACGCATCCTTTAAAATGCACACGGATCCTTGAGAGAGAATAAAGCTTTCCAACAATTTCTTGGTGTCAATATTTCAAACTCTTTGAAAGTATTAAAGGCTTAGTTGCACTGCTAGAAGAGTACCTGCCTTTAACGTGACACACACTGGTTACGTTCAGTAAAATAAAGCGCTATTACTTTGAACAGCAGTAAAGTGATTCAACATGGAAACGCTCATGACTAAATACTGCATTAAGCCACTTCAAAGGGACTCTGCATGAACATGCCCCACACACGTAAATATTCTGTGGTTTTATTCTGACGGAATTTTAATAAGTCCCTTAACAGGCAAACTAACTAGGGGCTTCACAAACGTATTTACCCCTTGTGGAAGTAGAGAAAGAACTGACAGGGATTTGAAGGGGATTTCAAATCCACGCCGTCTCCTTATGTGAGCAAGAGTCAGGCTAGCTGTAACCCTAATAACGCGAGATTTGTAGAAGCAAGGATTGTGTGAGGCGAGTGGGAAAGAACTGTGAGAGAAGTTGTTGCGACCTTGTGTTAGAGAAGTATGGAATGTAGACTATAGTCTAAATTGAGGAGGAAAATAAGATATCAGGATGACATATGTATAAACAAAATGCAGCTGTTGCCCGTTATTGTATGTAACAAAAGGTATAAACGCTTGCTGTAATTGTTTACCTGTGAGAGACCTGTTTTGCTCTCTCCCTCCATGCAATTGCAGAGATAATAAAGTATCTGACTTGCTGCACCCAACCTGAGAGTGAGAAATCTGTTTGTTCTCCGACACCCTCCAGTGCTACTGCACAGGGTACTGGCTAAGGCCTGCACTGTTTCGATATGGCACAGTGACCCTCTAAGGAACTCAAGGATGTGAGACATAGAAGGCAGAGCTTCACATGGAGGATGCTGGACCTCCATAGTACACATCCGTCAACAGCCTAGGAACCTCATTCAGCAAGTCATCATGTCCCCTGGTAATCCCAAGCAGCCTCCTCAAGTTCTGTCCAGCGGTTCTTGCAAGAGGTTTCTCTACAGAGGATTCTACAGCCAGCATTTCCATGGGTGCTCAGCACTGACCCACACTGCTGAGCTGTGGCCTTTTGTCACCATGTAGGAACAGCTTCTTTTATTTTGTCCCCCTCGTCAAATTCATCCCCTGGACCTGCCAAAACCCTAGGCCATGCTCTTATAATTTTTCCCCTGGACTGCACTCTCCTCCTCTTCTCTGTGTTCTCCCAATCACCCCTCTACCCTTCAGTCTGTCCGAGAAGCTGCTGCCAAAACCATCTGCCCCACTTTTGTCATCCTGAGCATGTTTCAACCTCTTCTCTAACTGCTGCACTGGCTTCTCCTCAGCCTCAACAACTCCCCTTCCATGTGTATTTCTGACCTCATTTCTTCTGACACCCTTCTCCTGACCACTCTGTTGGCCCCCACTTCACTCCTGACCCAGGCTGTCTTTCACATTTTCTCTTATTCTAGGAATAGTCTCCAGTCTCCACCATGATATCTGCCAAATGTGTCCCTAACTCAGTAATATTTAGTGCTCAGGGATCCATACCAATGTTAAACAGTCCTCCTGGGATAGGTAAACAACCCCCATTTTCCAGACATTAATACTGAGGCAAAGAGAGGTTAAATAATTTACTCAAACCACAGCAAGAATCAGCAGCGGAAACAGGATGAGAACTCAGGAAGTCCTTGGCTCCTAGCTCTGGGCTCAGTCCATACTTCATAAGACCTACTTGTGTAGGTTCTTTTATTTGTGACTATAAACTACAAGATCAGTCTATTGGGAGTGGCAAACTGAATACGTTTTAATGGTGGTCTGTGTCCTTTCCATGCAGAACAGCTCATCTTTCATCACTTGGCACAGGGGCTCAAGTGCTTTTCTTTGCCTAGCAGTTATTCTTTCGTCATGGTAGATTTTTGCAAGCAGGTGCACTTCAGATTGAGGCTTTCAACAGAGTCTATCACTGTGTGCTCCAGAAGGAAAGAAGCAAACCCACACAAACTGTACTTCAGGAAAAACTGAAAAATACATCCAAAGGGTCTACTAGTGGGGGAAAGGCAGTCCTGTCTCCAGGTACTACTACTTAACCATTGTTTCCTCTTCTTAATACTAAATGTAATACTCATGGAAGGTGCTGGATTGATATGGAAGCTCCCCATTTACCCATAAAACAGCTACAAGACATGCAGCAACAGTGCTAGGTGCCTCAACGATGAATCACATCTACAGGTAAGAAGGTAGTTCAGTCTTCATGGCTATCATATCCTTGGTCTTGCTGTTAAGTTCTGGGTACTGGGGTACGGACACTTGTCAAATAGAGAATAAACTGAAATCTGCCATCTCGTTTCATGGGGGCCACTCAGTCAGGCAGTAATGACCTAGGACATTCCAACCAGTGACCTAGTTAAAAGGCTCCATATCCCAGTACCAATCCCCTGAGCTATCCACTCCCACTTAACAGTGGGCCTGTTTTTAACTGCTTTCCTCCTATACCTCTGGAATCAGCTTCTGAGACCGACTCAACTGCAGGCATCACGTTTCTGTTTTGATTTCATTAAACTCAATTTCTCTCTTGCCTCCTTCCATAGACTGATCAGAAGACAAGTAATAACAGCTCTGTCTGTAAGTGACTCTTCAATATGACTTAGTGTATTCATTCTCCGTGGTACATACAGTGTTACGTGTGTGTGTGTGCAAGATGTTAGCAGCATCATTACGATGGGACACTAGATGGGGAGGGCTCCGAGTTACTACAGAGTATCTTTTCCCAGGTCTTGCCCACATGCTCAGGGTTTAACTGATGGCCATATTTGGGATCGGGAAAGAATTTCCCCCCAGCTCAGATTGGCAGAGACCCTGGGGGGTTTTCCATCTTCCTCTGCAGCAAGGGCACGGGCCACTTGCAGGTTTAAACAAGTGTAAATGGTGGATTCTCTGTATTTAAGTCTTTAAACCCTGATTTGAGGACTTCAGTAACTCAGCCAGAGGTTAGGGGTCTATTACAAGAGTGGGTGCATGAGGTTTTGTGGCCTTCAATGTGCAGGAGGTCAGACTAATGACCATGATGGTCCCTTTTGACCTTAAAGTCCATGAGTCTTTGAGACTTCTGCATGCCATAGCTGTTTTTCTTTTTAGCAGAGGGAGAAGAGAAGCTTGGGATTTTTTTGTGATAGAAGACACAAGTACCTGTCTGCCATCCTGTCCCACGTTTGTCTGTCCTCTCACTACTGTTCGAATATTGTCATCCAGCCTCCTTTGGGGAAAAGCAGACAACGTCAACATAACCCACTGCATCCATGGCACAGATCGGTTGTGAAAACCAGTGCACAGAAAGAACAAAATTGTACTTGGGTTGGTTTGTTTTTAAATGGTGCTGACAGCATAAAACTGACATTTTTATAAATACCTCCGATTCTCCTGAATATTAGCAACAACACTGAATAGTGGCAAAATATGAAAATTATTTTTAAAATCCAATTCACTTTTTGCATTTCGCTCCAGTTGACCAATGTTATCAGACTGGGCAGTTTCCCTTTCTGGTTCTCCTGCACTAGAGCAGTGCTTTCAGGTAGACAATCCTTTCTTCAAAGTAAAAAAAATGTCACAACCCCCTTATATTTTTTATTCTTGCCTTTATAACAAACGTAAGAATGACAACAATAAAGCTTATGAACTACAACTATTACTACAGCTACGATGTTTGATCTCATCAACAAGAAGGTTTTGGCCACCGAAGTTATTCTGGGAGTTTTGTTTTTCTTTGCTTTAGAACTGTAACACAATTTTCAGTGCCCAATTGTCTTTCGTGAGGTTGAGAAACACTGCATTAGAGCAATCTTATTTGAGTGGCACACACTATAGGAAAGAGTTAGATGAAAAATCTAACAACCATATGGCCACTTCCCACTTATGTGACAATGAAAGGAAACAGAGCCGTACTTACCTTATTTTCAGTCTGATTTTGTTCACAACTTCATCAATGTTTGCCAAAGACTGCAAGATAAAAAACAATTTTTCAAAAGAAAAATGTTTTTTCGCTACATACACGCAAATCGGAGACTCAAACTTCCCTTTGAATAATACTTGGCATTTTCTTTCATAGCACTTTAGAAAGGTGGTTCAGTAGCATAATCTCCCTTTTATAGACAGGGAAACTGAGGCACCAAGTAGTTTGGTGACTTACTCAAGGTCACGTAGAGGTCAGTGACAGAGCCTGGAACCCAAGCCAGATCTACAAACTACAATGACTCTTCAACTTGCCCCTGCACATGCATAAACACGCTGAGTACAACTACGATTTCTCTTTGCGATTTTACGAATCCTCCTTCAGAGGAAGCAGTTAAAGGAAATGGTGATGGTGACCTCTAGTGGATAACGCAGTCAAAAAGCAAATAGGATCAACGTATGTTAGGGTTCAACCTTACAGTATTTTGAACTTCAGCAACCCCCAGAGGAATGCAATGGGCCCCAAATGCCTGAGATCCACGGCAATGAAGGATGCCTGACTGGTATCTGGGTGTGAGCAAATCAAGCAGAACAAATTGAACAGAAGCTCCTAAAAGGAAAAATCCTACTGCCTGCTCTGCTTCTGCAGTCATCCCAAACGCAGCAGAATCTAGGAAGTTCCAGCAAGTTTTCAGGAGCTCACCCAAGGGCCCTCCTCATCTCAACAGACCTCCCAACCCCAAGCCAAGCCTAGTTCGTGGGTTGAACTAGGGAAGGATTCGACCCCACTAGATCTCCATTCTTTATCCCTGAAAGGAAACAATGGTTTTAAAATCTAGTCTGATTGTGACTGGACTTGCTGACACTTCACGTTCAAAACATCCCTGGTGTGGCTAGAATCCTTGGGGCCTCCCAGTATATTGATCCAGCAGGATCTGAAATTCAACTGCAAAAACAAACCAACCCTTGCATAGTGAAACTGTTTCTTTCTAGAGACCAAAATGGAACTTTCATTATATTTGAAACTGCAGCTAGCAGATTGGGAGACGGTCATTCTATTTCACTAGGTCTGAGTTTAAGAAGTAATTGCCACTGAAAGTCATAATTTTGCTGCTCTTTAGAAAGAAGCCCTGGGTATATTTTTAAATCTGTCTTTCCATGGACATGCAGGGGGATTTACACATTGAATCACCATTAAGGTTACCCCATGGCTCATGGGACAGCAGAACCCCAAGCATTTGACTTACTTGCTCAGTTGGAAAGAGAGTATTAATATACTCCACAGCATTGAAGTCTGCCCTGTCCAGTGGATCTTGGCTGGGAAACACCTAGAGAGCGGGAAAAGAAACACAAAATATCAGCTTGATCATCTGTAACTTAAACAGTATCTGTTATTTTAATAACTAAAACACAGACATGGGATTATGTTTAACAGCATGGTCCTGACAGGTCTGCATGGAGAGCAGTCAGGCCTTAATTCAATGGAGAATAAATAGTTTTTGTGATTAAACCCCTGGAGTTCTTTGCGCTATTAAAATTCCTGCAGTTATCAGACTGGGTAAACACAGATGTAATATATATGCACATCCCGAGATTCAATACCAGCACAATCAATCATGTGCTACAAACTCCCAAGAGACAGAAACTATTAATTATGTATCTAAAACCATGTTGATCTTTTCATCATTGCCTGGAAATTAAAAGCTCATGCTGCGACCATGCCCTTCTCTTGGGTAGGGCCATCTGGTGAGAGATGGAGACTTTGTCTTTCACAAACTTGTAATATCAGACATGGTGAATTAAGAAAATGGTCAAACCAGATCCCTGGAGACCTAGATTTCACCCCATGCAAACATGGAAAAGAGAGAAGATCAATCTGTTAAATGATCTAGTTATCCCAGAAAAGGAGAAAAGAGCAGCAACTCTTTCTAATCTGTCTTCAGGGGGTGCTCAAATGAGCCAAGTAAGGTTGTTAAATTATTTTTCCTCCATCATAAACTAAAATATGATGCATTACCTTCCCAGTTACCACGTTTGTTCTGTGCCATGCAGACATCAATCCCTCCCTCCCCAGTCTAAACCACGTCCTGGATATACAGTAAATCACATCAGCCATTGCGCGGTGTCACCCATGTGCGTCATTCTAGTCATTCCAAGCTGGCGATAGGCAGCTGCATTAAGCAAAAGAAAATCCTACACAAAACCTTCAATTCAAACTTTTTGCTATCATAGCACACGGAGTATCTAAATTTGATATGCTTTTTTCAAAGGGAAAATCTAGTGTTTCTGAAAGGATTGTAACTTAGGCCTAGTCTTCACTTACCGGCTGGTCCGGCGGCACGCCATCGATGTTCTGGGATCGATTTATCGCGTCTGGTTAAGACGCGATAAATCGATCCCGGATCGATCCCGGAAGTGCTCACAGTCGGCGCCGGTACTCCAGCTCGCCGAGAGGAGTACGCGGCGTCGACGGGGGGAGATTTCCGGCCGCGTCTGGACCGCGGTAAGTTCGGACTAAGGTACTTCGAATTCAGCTACGTTATTAACGTAGCTGAATTTGCGTACCTTAGTCCGAAGTCCGGACTAAGTGGGGACCAGGCCTTAGAGGGCCTCACTACTATTAATATGGTATTTGTCCACCTTTCAGCTGAGGAACTAGAAACTGAGGCACAGGAATATTAAATGATGTTCTCCAATATTACACAGCAAATCAGTGGCAAAATCAGGAACAGAAGCCAGGTGGCCCGGCTCCCTGATCTTCTACTGGGCAACACTTACAGACAGCACAACAGATCGATTGTGATAGCGAATAGTCTTGCCAAAAAACTAAACAAAACTCTGTCTCAGATTCCTACTCTAGCTGGGAAACTGCAGTTTGACTACTAACTGTTTGTGTCTTGCTACCGTCTGCTGTTTCTAGAGGCAAGCAGCGACAGTACTGATAGTTCTTACGAAAGATTAAGGTTGGCGATGGCTGTAAGGAGAGTCATGGATTCCGGGAGATTTAAACACGTCCATCAGATTCAGGGGAGAGGATTGTGGTTGGCCAGGTGACTGAGCAGACACACAGCTAAGCATATTTGACTGAGCATTTGACGAGAAAAGCTAATAGTACTGTAAGCTGAGTGTGGCAACATTGCAGGGGCACAAATGAACAGACCAGTGAAATCGAACTGAGTGCCTCTAAGCACTTGACCAGCAAGGTACTACAGGACAACCAGATGGAGAGGTGATGGAAAAGCACCACATAAAACTAAGACAATATTTATGAAAAAAGTATAGCATCTCAGGCTTGTAATAAGGGTAATGGGGGAGATCATAATACAGTAGAGAAGGGGCATCAGCCTGGGTCAAGCTTCCTCAATCACTACAGAAAAGTTGCAGAAAATGAATATGTTACTTCACTGCAGTATTCTCTAGTGCAGCAGAATGGTGAAATCTCCCTTGCTATCCCTGACAGCCTGCCGCCTCTGCTGATTCATATCAGCCTTTACAGCCAATGTCACCTGATATAAAAAATCCCAGGGGAGCGAAAAATCATTATTTTATATTGATTTTTTGAAGTTTGTACAGATTTTCTTTTTTAATCAGCAAATCCAAAATTTTATTTACAAGACACAGCATTAGAAAATAACTGTGTGGCTTCATCACTAAGGTGCAGGCGTAGGGCTGGAAAAGACTACTTGAACCGTCAAGTATAACAACATTACAATTAATGCATTAGCTAATGAATCCAGCATCTTCCCCACCCCTCATCTGCCTGTTGCAGAGCTAGGACATGAACTCAGATTTCTGAACCCCAGCTTTAACCATAAGACCATCCTTTGTTCATTCCCAGTTCTGTGCCTCCTTTCATGCAATCCCCCACACCCAGCACAGTCTTGTAATTAATATTTGCTAAACCCCTTTTCCCTTTGCCTCCTTCCAAACACTCCTGGAGAGTCACTCACTTTGTGAACCTTTCTACCTGAAAATCACTTGCTATTCCGCACGCAGTCCTTTGACTGTAAACTGTTCTGGATATTACTCCTGAGGGAATTCTGCATCACTGTACACGTGCAGAATTCATGTCCCCCGCAAATTTATTTGCTTCCCCACAGAAAAATGACTTCTGATGGGGAAGCAAAGGGAAACCCACAAGAGCGGTCATGAGCCTCTCCCCAGCAGTGCAGGCAGGTTGGTTCAGGCACTCAGAGCAGCAGGTATAGACATAAATCACCACTAGGACAGGGGCGGGAAGGCTGGGCAGTCATGCGTGTGAGAGGAGAGAGAGAGACTCTGTCCCTCTTGCTTGCTATTGCGGCACACTTGGTGTGGAGAGCCAGGGCGTTGGGTTGTTTCTGGGGAGATAGGTGTGGGGCAAAGCAGAATGTAGCAACCTACCTGCTTAGTGAATTGTTCCCATCGCCTTTGTGAATTCCCCCAGGAAGATAAAACAGGAGTAAAACTTTTAAGGCTCCTTTACATTGCCAGAGTGGTGTAAAGGACAATATGGTCTTATACATGCTTATAGTGCTTTAGTGATTAGAACTGGTCTAAATTTTTGGACTGAAAAAAATTTCTATTAAAATGTGCTCCATGAATTGTTTGGTTCTTACCTTTCTGGAGTTGGTCAGTAGCCAATATAAATTGTGAGTTTGATTTCCCAGCCCCCACTTGCTCTTCAGTTGCCTATGATGTAACACTGAGCATACGGCTGCATATATTTGTTGACTAGTAACTAGAAATAAAGGGTCAAACCTGGTGACATTACTATTAGGCAAGGGGGTTTGGGGATTTCTTCCAATGCTCCCCACTCCCATTCTCCATCCATTGTATTGTAGTTTAAATAAACTACCAAAATAATTGAAACTGGCATGATTATATTGCATTAGTTTGACAAATAAAATGTGCAGAATTTTAAAATATTGTGCACAGAATTTTTAATTCTCGGTGCAGAATTTTTAATATTTTTCTGCAGAATTCCCCCAGGAGTAGGATATGGAACCAATCAGTAGATTGGCAAAGTTTCCTTGTTAGAACCATTCAACTATAGCAACATGTAAAAAAATATTATGGTTATAGCAAAAGTGGAGATTTACAGACGCACATTTTAACAAAAATGTTACAATCTTTGTCTAGTTCCCTAAACAATCTTTATTGGCCCAAAACAGTGGGAAATTGTGCTTATGTTGTGATTATATTGAACAGATTTGATCCCAGACACTAGACCAAAGTCAATCTCCATATAAAACTCCCCATCTTAACTCTCCATATAGAACTTAAAATATTTTTGAGAGGAAAAGGAAAGAAATCTCATCACCCTGAAGGAATTAAAGCTCTCACTAAGGTTAATGGGCCTACTGTTTTGTGTTGTCTAGGTGGCTCTCTACCTCTAACACAGGGATTATGATACATCACAGGCAAGACCTGAAGTCTTCAACTTTAAAATCATATGCAATAAACAAGTTTATTTACCTGGGATGCTAACTTTTTCCATTACTCTCAGCTTGGCCACTGACAGTCAGTAGCGCCTTTGTTTATAGCCAATTTCATTCTCATGTTCCTAGTGCCATAGTTGGTTGAATTTCCAACAGTGGAGCAAAATATTTGTTTTAAAACAATTGTTTTCATTGCTTTTTATTATTATTTATAAGAACATTTGCCATTGGCCTTAGAGGCTTTTTTATAAATAAATATTTAAATGTGGGGCCAAATTTGAATTAATAGTGTTCCTTTAACTCAGTCCTTGCAGGCACTTAAAATAAAGTGTCACTAGCAGAAAAAGGCACAATGAGACCCAGTAGTTGGAAACTGAAGTGAATCAAATTCAAAAGTAAGGTGCAATTTTTTTATTTTTATTTTTTTTAAAACAGTGAGAATAATTATCCATTGAAACAACTCAGAGACATGGTGGATTCTCCAGACTGGCTATCATTCTAAAAGATATGCTATAGCTCGGAGAATATTGGATGAGGTTCTTTAGTCTGTGTCATGCAGGAAATCAGACTAGATGATTATAATGATCCCTTCTGCCCTTAGCATTTATGAATCTATGAAATGCAAAGTAGTATTATTCCAGCCAAGTTCCAGTTTCCATTAGACCTCAGGATTAATTTAGCAGCTCTAAAGTTCTCAATGAAAATGGTTCAACTGTTCAGCATCCCCCCTCCTATCCCATGTGAAGATCCCAAAGTGTCTGGAATATTGCTTTAAACAAAAACATCAACAACAACAACTCGTTAACCTCATAGAAAAAATGACACCCACAAGAACAATGACAAAGAAATGCTGCTGCCTTCCTTATTGATAGGTGCTGTGCACCCCTGCCGCTGTGTCAGTCTCCATCACCCCCTCTAGCTCATTCAAAGAAAGTCTGCAACTTAACTTGTTAACTTTAACACCCAAGAGGGTCACCTGAGTGCTGTGTTGTGAGGCAGCTCCCGTTCCCTGCCTCTAGATTTTCACCTACAACAGGTTCCTCTTCAGACAGCAGGGGTGAAATCCTGGCCCAAGGGAAGTCAATGTAAATTTTGCCATTGATTTCAACAGGGCCAGGATTTCACCACAAGTTGCTGCTAATTCCATTGCACCTCCTTTGGCCCACAAAGAATTGTAAGGCATATCTGAGGACTCTGGTTCCAGGAGGATACATGTGGGCTGCTCACGTGGAAAGGGTTTTGAGCGCCCTGACGCATGCCACTGCAAATCAATGGCCTCCTATGAAAGGGTGGGACGGGGCGAAATCTCTCCAAGATCCAAATCAGCCAGTGGGTTCTTTTGTGCTTTACTTAAGCCTATAATGGTTGACAAAATCCACACACAGGTTGGCTCCCTCTACAGTCCAGGCCTGAAGCAACAGGGGGGAAAGGGCAACAGGCCAAGGCATGGAGAGACATTTATTTACTAGGAAAGTTAATACTACCTGAACGATAAATAAATTAATCTAAGATTCCACCAGAATCCCAGCCCCCCCCAGGAGAGCGTCCCCACCCCCAACCAGCCCCCCCCAGAGGAGAGCATCCCCGCCCTTAACCAGCCCATCCCAGCCCCCCCCAGAGGAGAGCATCCCCGCCCTTAACCAGCCCATCCCAGCCCCCCCCAGAGAAGAGCATCCCAGCCCCCCCCAACCAGCCCATCCCCCAGAGAAGAGCATCCCAGCCCCCCCCCCAACCAGCCCATCCCCCAGAGAAGAGCATCCCAGCCCCCCCCCCAACCAGCCCATCCCCCAGAGAAGAGCATCCCAGCCCCCCCCCAACCAGCCCATCCCCCAGAGAAGAGCATCCCAGCCCCCCCCCAACCAGCCCATCCCCCAGAGAAGAGCATCCCAGCCCCCCCCAACCAGCCCATCCCCCAGAGAAGAGCATCCCAGCCCCCCCCCCAACCAGCCCATCCCCCAGAGAAGAGCATCCCAGCCCCCCCCCCCAACCAGCCCATCCCCCAGAGAAGAGCATCCCAGCCCCCCCCCCAACCAGCCCATCCCCCAGAGAAGAGCATCCCAGCCCCCCCCCAACCAGCCCATCCCCCAGAGAAGAGCATCCCAGCCCCCCCCCCAACCAGCCCATCCCCCAGAGAAGAGCATCCCAGCCCCCCCCCAACCAGCCCATCCCCCAGAGAAGAGCATCCCAGCCCCCCCCAACCAGCCCATCCCCCAGAGAAGAGCATCCCAGCCCCCCCCAACCAGCCCATCCCAGACCCCCCCCCAGAGAAGAGCATCCCAGCCTCCCCCAGCCCCCCCCCAGAGAAGAGCGTCCCCGCACACAACCAACCCAGCCCCCCTAGAGGAGAGGAGAGCATCCCAGCCCCCCCCAAACCAGCCCATCCCCCCCCCCCAGAGGAGAGCATCCCAGCCCCCCCGAGGAGAGGAGAGGAGAGCATCCCAGCCCCCCCCCCAACCAGCCCATCCCCCAGAGGAGAGGAGAGCATCCCAGCCCCCCCCCCCAACCAGCCCATCCCAGCCCCCCCAGGAGAGCGTCCCCACCCCCAACCAGCCCCCCCAGAGGAGAGCATCCCAGCCCCCCCAGGACAGCGTCCCAGCCCCAAGGAGCGGGTCCCTGCCCCCCAGGAGCCCCGCCGCCCGGGAGAGCAGCCCCGCCTCCCCCAGCACCTCTAACCCCCGGCCCGGCCCGGCCCGGCCCTCACCTGCTCTATGGCCAGCTGCACCTCCGGGGCCAGCTGCAGCACGGCCTCCAGCTCCTCCACACCCTCCAGCTCGTCCTCCTCCATCCCGGCCTGCCCCGCGCCACTTCCGGGAATCGCGGGACGCCGGGACGCCGGAGGACTCTGGCCAATCAGCGGCCGCCCTGCCTGCCGGCTCCTGGGGGCGGGGCAGCCTCGGGATTGGGGCACTGGTCGGGGGGGGGGGCAGGAGTGAGGGGGAGCGGGAAGGGCAGTGAGGGGGCGGGGCACTAGGGGGCAGTGTAAGCACTGGAGTGGGGAGACGGGCAGTGCGCTGCCAGCACTGGGGGAGGAGGGTTCACGGGGCTGGCAGCACAGGAGGAGGCTGCGACACTGGGAGCAGTGGAGAAGGGGCTGGGGGCAGTGGGCTGGTACCACTGGAGAAGGGGGTGGGGGCAGTGGGCTGGCACCACTGGAGAAGGGGGTGGGGGCAGTGGGCTGGCGCCACTGGAGAAGGAGGAGGGGGCACTGGGAGCAGTGGGCTGGCAGCACTGGAGAGAGTGCTGGAGGCACCCAGTGGGATTTCTGGCATTAAGTGAAGGTCAGATACCAGGAAAAAGATGAACCTTTCCTTATCAGGGCCCTTGCTTTTGGTGTTAGAATTTGGAGTGGCCGGAAAGACTCCCAAGGGGGACAGGATGAGACCCTCTGAAATGTTATCACCCCTAAGCTTGAAGGGTGAAATTAGTTGCCCGAGGTTGGGAATTCAGAGAGAACTGGGAACTGAACTCCTGTCGCCCAGTTCTGTATTCAGAGCACTAGAGCACTCTTCGGAATAAAAGATGTGTATTTTCTTTATAATGATCCTTCATTTATCAAAAGTCCATTATTCCTCCTGGTGCTAGAATGCTCAGGCTGGCCCACCACCTTACAGCGCTAATGAAAATCTGTTTGTCTTGATTACATATTTCTTTGCATAATTATGTCTGCCTTAAATCCTGTTTTCGGGTAGCACAGCCGAACACTTGTGAATTCCACTCCAGCAGAGACCCCAGTTAACTCACCACAGGTATTATTGCAGTGTATTATATTCTGTTATAATATTTATTTATTTGTATTCCAGAAGCTCCTAGAGGCCCCCATGCATTAGGTGCTATGAAAACATATAGTGAGGTAGGGTGACCAGACAGCAAGCGTGAAAAATCGGGACGGGGGTGGGGGGTAATAGGAGTCTATATAAGAAAAAGACCCAAAAATCAGGATTGTCCCTATAAAATCAGGACATCTGGTCACCCTAAGTGAGAGACAGTCCCTGCTCCCCCAAGCTAATGGTCTAACTAGACAAGACAGACAGGAACGGAAACAAAGGCACAGAGTGGTGATTTGCCTAAGGTTCTCACAACAGATCAGTTGCAGAGTAGGGAACCGAACCAAATCTTCTGATTCCCTGTATGGTGCCCGTTCCACTAGGCCATACTACTGCATCCTCCTCAGAAAGGGTGAAAACACAAGCATCAGAACCAGGTTGTAAGCAGCAGGATTTGAGATTGGGGGGGAGGAGGGAGGAAAAAAAAAAAACACACATGTCTGTCTATAAGGCTAAACCACGATGATGAGTAGCCCATGGAGTCTGCACATCCTGTTATAACTCCCTGCTGGACGATCCTCCTCACCAGTGCAGACAAGTGCAAATTTCCCTATGGCCAACAAGCTCGTCTACTCGTTAGTTCCTAACTCCGCTGCTCACAGACCTTTGATCGCACTCTGGCTTTGTTTAGTTTCAGTTTTACATGGTGCCACTCTCCCATCTTGCCAAGCTGGCACTCTCAAAACCTGTTCTTAGCACTGAAAGTCAGAAACTCAAGGGTCGTACCTTTGAGGATCTGGGCCTCAGGGCCTAACCTAGTTGTAGTTGTGACAGACCAACACTAACCTGTAATATCCTAAATGAATTTTATTGAATGAAGTTAAACCTTATTGAAGTAGAATGATTAATACTTTTAAGGGGTCCATTGTATTACAAATACAATTGTGCATGTGTGATTGTGGCAGTGTTCTCTAGTTGGAGGGGGAGGCTAATGTACTTCCTACGTTATCAGCCCTTTGAAGCCACCCCTGGAGAGGTGTACATATACAAGTTCAAACTAGATTGTCTGGGGACTAACAGACAAAGGCTTTTTGGATAAATAGCCTAGTTTTAAACTGGCTCAGGGCTTTCTTCCTGATCCAGCAAACGAACAAGTCTCCTGATCCATGGAGGACCCCAATCCTTGGGTTAGAGTTGGAAGCACTGGGCCCACTGAGGCCCTGTAAGACTGGGTGGTTGTTCTGAGCTGAAGCTGTGATGAACTTGTGACCACAAAGGAAACACTGTGGCTGGGGTGTAGAAGGACTGTTCCTGCCAGAGCTCATGGTAGAATGGGGTTGGGGCCTGGTAAGGTTATTAGCATGGGGTAGGTTACTTTATTGTTTGTCAATGTATTTCCTCTGTAGTGGTTTACCTGAAGAATAAAATAGGTTTGCTTAGAAAGACCTGTGTAGTAACTTACAAATGTGGACAATTACTCTTGTCGGTCTCTGAAGAGAAAGCAAGCGGGTGTGCTTGGGCAGCCTGTCGCTGCTGGGAATCACCCAGTTAAGGCAGGGAACAGTGCAGCATGGGAAACCCCAGTCCAAAGGGAGAGAAATACAGGTCTCCACTTGAAAAGGCTCAGGAGCTGGAAGCCTGAGAGTGGGGCCCTTGCTGGACCACTCAGGAGAAATACAGATGCAGGGGCCGAGAACAGGGACAGTACTTACTCCTGTGAATAGTCCCAAAGATTCCTGCAAATACTTATATGCATGCTTCATTTTTGCACAAGAGTAGTCCCACTGAGTCCATGCAACTACGTGTGTGTGTGTGTGTGTGTGTTTCTGTTTGAGGGTGCGTAGCCTGCAGACCTCACACACTAAGTAAGACCTTTATCCTGCAACAAACCTATTAAGCATATTGTACTGCAGCGATTTTCAAACGGGCGGCTGTGGAACACCTGCTGGTCACGTGGTTTGATTTTGCCTCTTTCCCAGCTGCTACATTGTATTAAAAGTAGATGAACCTACCTCATATACTTTCCCAGTATGACTTGCCCATGTCACAGTTGCACTAGTTGCCCTCAGGGTGACCATGTTCTACAATTAGGAACAGAAGGGGGACTCTGTGAAACAATGTCTTGCAGTGTGGTTCACATTCCAGGAAGGTTTGAGAACCCTGCTGTAATAATAAATGTAGCCCTTTATTTCTGATGTGCCACTTCAGAGATGGATCAGGAATTGCTCAATGCTCAAAACCTTAGTACACCCAGAGCACACTTAAAATCACAAATACTTGGCTTGCTCCTCTGACTACAGCTCCTCCCCATCCTTAACACTGCCTCTCCACTCCCCCTCCTTCTTGCTAACTGGCAGAGCCCTCACCTGGCAAGTTAGCACAGCTACTGTTGTTAACATTAGTCCTGCTAGCAGCTCTTACACGGTTCCTTCATCCACCCCACCTTAGCCTAGCCTCTCCCAACGTGACCCTTCTTCATTCAATAACTCATGTTAATTTTCACTTCCCACCACCACCTTTACTCCCCAAAACTTTCTGAAAAACGAAACAAAAACAAAGAAGTTAAATTTCATCTATATGTAACACCAAAGACGTGGCCTTGGACTTACTAACCCTCCCCAGAATTGCTTAGAAGATAACACTGAACACACAATTAAACAGTAACGGTTGATGGAAAGCAAAGATTGTTATCAATGAAACATAATCAGAAATGCACACGGTGTCACAAGCGTGCTTTTGTTCTCCCCCGATAATGTGAAATGCTGAAAGTAATACAGAAAATGGGGAAAGCAAATTAGCATAAAAATTGCCTATAAATAAATACAGATTTAGATTACAAATATAAAAATAAAAATAGACTGGATTCTCCTGCCTGTCCTGAATTATTTCAATCCTGGGATCGGTTTGCTCCTGTCACTTTGGAAAATTAATTTCTTTGTTTGTTCACAGGATTTACACAATATGGGCAATCACAATACATGTTCCTACATGCTGCTGCTGCTTCAGTCCTACTATAGACTAACTCTCAAAGGTACAGTTTAAATGAGTTGGATTTATGGAATTGTTAAATGGACACTTTCACTTAAACACAATTGAAAATTTCCCCAATTTAGTATAGCAGCCAGTCCCACAACCGTTACTCATTGACCTCAATGGGACTACTCACCTACATAAGGGCTTGATCCAAAACCCGTCAAAGTAAAGGGAAAGGCTCCCATTCACATGAAATTCAATAAGGACTAATGCAAAGTGCTCCACTTAAGAAGGGACAATCAGTTGCACACATACAAAATGGGAAATGACTGCTTAGGAAGTTTTTGTTACACTTACATGTGTTTATTACAAGGTGGTGAGAATAGACATGGGGCAGTACAAAAATTATTGTAACAGGAGCTCACTTGTGCTGCTAATACAACCAAAATCTGCATGGGGAATAACTCTGATGATCAACACACTGGATATTTACAAAACATCCAGGGAAGTGCCTGACACTCGTATTCACATTTATTTGCAAACTGATTTCATTATCTTGTGTGTCAGGTCTGCTTTGGCTGAACTCTACACAGATTTATACCAGTATCAAAGAAAACCTCACTAGCAAGGAATCTTTATCTAGTGATTAAAGAAGGGGGCTGTGAGCCAGGGTAAATGGACATGTTCTCAGCTCTGTGTTCTTGTGCAAATGAGTTAACTTATTTATGTGCCAGCTGTCTTGCCTGTCAAATGGGGATGACCCAGTGGCTAGATCTAATCAAAAACTGTGGGGCTAATTCTCATACTGCCAAGCTTTGCCCCTCCAGCTTGGTGTCTACCCTGGCTCCCTGATTTCCTGAAAAGGGAGAGAGACTTTCACTACACACTTGCAACAGCCTGCCTTCCCCCAATTTATACTTTTTGTAGTCAATTTTGTCACAGTACCCACATTTAACTTCTTCCCTTTAATTTTTGCCAATTTTCCTTATTTTAGAAACCACGTTTATCTTTTGTTGTAATTGTTCATCACAGTCACGAACCAGATAATAGATTAGAATCCCCTCTATCATCATATATATTAGACACAGGACTGTACTTACAGGACTCATGGTGATCCACTTCCATCTTCCTCATTAGCAGCTGCTTCCTCTTTTGGAGTACCACTGCAAGAAAAGATTTAAGTTCTGTGGCAAAGTCCACAGCCTCTCAGAGTGTCTTTGGCCACCTTTTGGTGATCTTCA
Source organism: Chrysemys picta bellii (assembly GCF_011386835.1). NCBI lineage: Eukaryota > Metazoa > Chordata > Testudines > Emydidae > Chrysemys > Chrysemys picta. The sequence goes on along the minus strand of NC_088809.1, from coordinate 4,214,113 downwards.
TATGCAAGTCCAAGTCTCACCGAGCATCTATACATTGGTCCCTCACCGGTTTATATTGGAAGGTCTCAGTGGTATCCAAGTGTCCTAAGAACACAAGTCTCTGCAGGTCCTCTTACAGTTCGAGTGGGGTTTCTTCTTTCCCCCACTCTTTCTAACTCTTGGTTCTTGCCCTGGCCAGCTCAGATTGATAGCTATCTCCAAACCATATGTCCATGGCTTGTTGTACCAGGTCTGGATAACTCCATCTTTTTTGTGGGATTAAGTTAAGCCTGGCCATACTGGGTCAGACCAAAGATCCATCTAGCCCAGTATCCTGTTTTCCGACAGTGGCCAATGCCAGGTGCCCCAGAGGGAATGAACATAACAGGGAATCATCAAGTGATCCATCCCGTTGCCCATTCCCAGCTTCTGGCAAACAGAGGCTAGTGACACCATCCCTGCCCATCCTGGCTAATAGCCATTGAACTGGCTGCTAGCAACCCCCCTTTCCGTCCCTCCTCCCTACCATTAATTTGAGCTATAATGTTGGATTGAACTAAAGGAGCCTCCCAAGGAGTATTTCCCTGAAAAGTAGTGGGGCTTTTGTATTATCTGAGCTGGGACAATCTGACCTCGCCCCTCTGGCCCTCTGTGGATTACAAATAGTAGAAAACTTGTAAGTGTCCAGTCCTATCCAAGTCTTCCAGCTGGCTCAATTCCTCATCCAGGAGCTGCCTTGGATTGTGGTCAGTGACTCTTCAATTTCCTCTGTAGCTCATCTTGGCAACTTCCGGGTTGGCTAAAGTTTACTTGGTCTCCACCATTTAAATGGAAAACCTTCTGGTCTATGGCAGTCTGATTGCTGGTCACCTCATCAATCTTTTACCATTCTCACCTGGTCATGCTACGGCTGGACTTCCCAATCTGTTTGGATGCTTTGTAATTGTTGCTCCAGCAGAAACTTCATCTCTGCCTGCAGGTCATCCTTCTGGCATACCTCCAGATGCTGCTTGAATTCCTTCTGTGAAGCCTCCAGCTTCTGTTTTAGGTCTTGTTTTAAATCTCACTGCCCATTTTTGATTTCTGCAAGTACCTCCATTATTTGCTCTATCTTGGTTCAACAGTCATACCAGTTTACACACTCTCTCGCCTCAGAAACTGAATCCCATGTCTAACACCAGAGTTTCCTCTTTTTGACGGGAACCAGCTAGTCAAATTTTGGAGCCCTGGGGAAGTTCCACTTGGAAGCAGAAACTGATAGCATCTGGTATTCTCTTTGATGCAATTTTGTTTATTTACAAGGAATGTACAAAGTCCTGCTTCTCAGACTACAGGAAGAACTAAAAACAAGAGGAGCAGTTTCTTAATTTACAGTCCCAAAGCCTCTTTAGCCAACACCAGACCAAAAGCTCTCTAGCTTTTTCCAGGCTAACACTGTGCTTGCAGGCTACTGCTTGGCTTTCTTCCTTTTTGACCCTACCTGCCTCCCTCTCTCTCTCTCTCTGTTCTCAGGTTCTGCATGTTCTCTCTCACACCTGGTTACAATACCCAGTAGAATTAACCACACCCACATGGTACTAGGTTCTGGGCAGTCTCTAATAGGCCTTGTTTTAGGGGTAGCCCCTTAATCATCTCTTACAAATAACTTAATTGAAGGGTGTTTTCATACATCAGTTTGAATGAGGTTTTAACTGAACCCACAACAAGGTTTCCCCCGTGTCACTGGGGCGTTGAGACTAAATTAATTGATGATTCTACCACACTTTAAGCTCCTCAGATAAAGGATGTAATAGAAGTGCAAAGCTATATATTTAAACAGTCTACTCTCTTATCTGGAAAGATGGAGATGATACTGGTTATGGTACCTCTTCCAGTACCACACTGTTAGATACTCCTCCCTTTTGATCTTCCTACCATAGTTTCATCCTCAGATTGGTTTGGCAATACCAGAACTTTACATTTGCCTGCAAAGTTTCTGGGTTAAGATAGCCAAACCTGTTTTACTACTTCTGAGTGCACAGCGTTACTTGGCAAAGTAGCTCTTGTGAAGATGAGGTTGGGTAGTTGCATAGCCGAATTTCCCACCGAGTTGCCACTGGACATTATGTATTGAATGCTATATGTGGCATCTTACAAACACATTAGAAAATAAAGTCCCTACCCTGCAAAGTTTACAGTCTGACTGCAAGAGATAGAATGTAACTAAATGGGGGCAAGGATCAGAGCAGAATGTGCTGGAGGCCTCAGACCTAAGGTAACCTCATTAGGAAAACAGACAGTGTTTTAACGTGAACAGCGCTGAGCATTTTTCCATCTCCAGGGCACTTCTACGAACTATCAACATCAGCCAGAGCTTGCAAAGTTCTATTCATCCATGTGGGTTTTTTTTATACAGGATATACAATATCACGAGTTTTTTCATCACCGTCGTAAAGAGCAGGGGGAACATATTTGTGCATAGGCTGGTAATTTTTTAGGAGTATTCTGAACGAGTAAATTAAATTATGATAAATAGCTTCATGTTTATTTAGTGGAGGATTAAAAAAATCTGGTTTCAGTATAGCTTCAGTGAGAGCTCAGGTCCTAGATAACGTGGTTGTAAATAAAGGATCCTATCCTTTGTCGTCACCCCCCTCGAAGTCAGTGGCAGCTTTGCCCTGGACTTTCAGCCTTCCACCCACTCACCCTTCCGCAACCTCTGCCACCCCAGCACTCTGATAACCCGTGCACGGCTTGCGCTTCCCCCCTCCCCAGCCGCGCAGACTTTAACCGGGAACTCCACAGAGGCAGGGGAAGCGTTTCAACGTTCCACGGGCGCCCCCTCCGCTGTACGAGCGTTCTCCCGGTGGAACGCCGAGGAGCAGCCCCGCGCCACCAGCGTTCTGTGGGCGGAACCCTCCGCTGTACGAGCGTTCTCCCGGTGGAACGCCGAGGAGCAGCCCCGCGCCACCAGCGTTCTGTGGGCGGAACCCTCCGCTGTACGAACGTTCTCCCGGTGGAACGCCGAGGAGCAGCCCCGCGCCACCCGCGTTCTGCGGGCGGAATCCACAGCAGCAGCCCAGCGCGTTCTACCGCGGGGGGCAGAGGAGCAAGGCCCGGAGAGTGGCTGACCGAGTGGCTGATAGGAGGCGCTAAGCCGCCCACCACCCTCGGCTCGGCTCCTCCTCCCCGCCGCCCGGCCTGCTGTTGACAAACCAGGTGCGGGGAGAGTCCCGCTGGGCAGCGGCTGCTGGCGCTCCGGGAGCCCTTCGCCCGGCAGCTGTCAGCGCCCAGCCGCGAGCGGAGCGGGGCAGGGCAGGGCACTCCGCCGAGCTCATGTGGCAAACGCTGGCGATCGCTTCGGTGGTTTTCCCGGGTCTCTTCGCTCTGTCCGTTCGGAGTCTCGGCTGGGCTGCCCCGGCATGGAGCCTCAAGGACCGGATCCTCCTCAGCAGCAGGTACCGGGGGCATGGGGGTGTCATCCGGAGTCTCTTAGGCGACCGGCGAGGTCGGCACAGCTGGCTACCAACATCTGGCGCCTGCTGCAGCGTGTGGGAGACCCAGCACAGTGCTGCTGGCATGGGGCAGTGATGGGCATAGCCAGGACAGGGCAGCGTGTGTGTGAGACATTGATCTAGATCCCACGGGCATGAGCCTGACACGGGCAGCCTGTGTGATCTACCGGGATGGTGTCAGACAGTGTCCAGGCACCGCCTGCTGTAGTGAAAGGCAGGCTGCATCCACACGTGTCAGTGTGTAGCTTCATGCGGGTGGAGCATTCCGCAGTGGGGGAGGCACTGGCAGGAGGCAGCGGGACTCAAGGCTGTTAAATATAGCCCTGTAGAGAGCCCGGGTAGGGTATGGACTCTGCAGGTTCAGGCCTGTAGGGCACTCTACTCACCTAAGCCACTTCACCCTCTCCACTATTTATACCCGTGCTAACTGGGCATGCAGCATCCACTCTACATGTAAGTATAGACATCCCCATAGATCTAGGATAGAACCGAGCAGCAGCATCCTCACAAGGACAGAGTGTGCGTGTGTAGATACCATGGGCACCTAGAACAGAAGAGCTTGTCCCTGACCCGGTGAGATTGTGTGATGCTGTGCAACACCCATCTAGAACAGCATAACATTTCTGACATGTGTAGACTGCGTGTGTCTATGCAACCTGCCTCTAGAATTGCGGATCATTTCTGACTTGTGCAGACTGTGTGTTATGTACATCTAGAAGAGAATAGCACATTTCTGGTAGCCCCCGTGTTTGCGTGATGTGCATCTAAAACATCACAGCATGGGTCTCAGATACACAGTGTGTGTGACTGCAAGAGCCATCCAGAAACAAACAGCATGTTTCAGCTCTGTTTTGTTGGTCTGTGTTGTACTGTTTCATACCTACTCGTACCTTTAGAATGCAAACTCTTTGGAAAAGGGACAGTTTAACAGTTAGGGTGACCAGATGTCCTGATTTTATAGGGACAGTCCCACTTTTGGGGTCTTTTTCTTATATAGGCTCCTATTACCCCCCACCCTCCATCCCGATTTTTCACATTTGCTGTCTGGTCACCCTAAACATAGTTCAGCTACTGGGCAAGACCATGTGTATTTTAGGAACTCTGCATTATTATTTCCAGGGAATGTGTTTAATAGAGCTAGGCCTTGAAAAAAACTGCAGGCCACATCCTCAGCTGATAATAAAGTGATGCAACTACAGTGATTTCAATAGAGCCGTGTCAGTTTACATCACCCAAGGATTGGCATGTTTCAGACACAAACACTGTGTGTGGGAGGAGAGAGGTACCATCACCTTTGACGCTAGAAGGGTGCAGAGTAGGACTCAAGTAAATACGCACCTTTCTGTCAGTGATCCCTCCAACCACTGAGGCGCTTTCATTCTAGTCACAGCAAGATTAGCAGGGGTATGATTTTTTTTCTTATTTGTCAATTTCAGGATGGTGTCTTCTATTCAAGCTACCATGGCTACTGTTTCTGGGATCATTGTTGTCCTTAATTGCAAGGATGTGGTACATGACAGGTAATTAAACCTAACCTCAATCACAATTTTGCAAAGGCTATACAAGAATCACGGAAGGGGGTGCTGGGCAGGCAGCCCGTAAATAGATTCCCTCGTACTTCAAATCAGCTGTAAAGAAATGCTCCAGGAATGCCATTCTTTGAAAAGTGGTGGCTTTTAGGATGCTCTCAGACACTGTTCTACCATTCTTTTTTAAAGTGGAAATGGGGTAAGGGAATCTCCCCCATCACTGATGCATTTTAGATTTTAATTTGCTCAGTTGGACAAAAAGGAAAAACGAGGGCATCATCATTTTCCCAACAGATATTAAACACACTTACTGAAAGTCCTAGTTCCTAACAAGAAAAAACTAGTGAGAATGCTGAAAGTAGATGAGTGAAAGGCACTTTATATATACCATTTTTCACCCCAAAGGAAACAGCTCTACCAACTAGGGATGCATTATTAACTCAGAGGAAAGAATGGACTATTTCTTGCAACACGTGGGTATTATCTGAGGTCTCCCATCCAACTATCTCACTTGTTCAACCCTGTTTATTGTGTGAAATCTAAGAGATCAGGCTAAGTCATAGGGCTGTAGGTCCCAGCTTTTCATTATAAGAAAATCCATTGCATAGATAGGCCACAGTTAAAACCCTCTGTGGCTGCATGTGAACAGGTAAAGTCCTGTTTAACATCATCGCTCAAGGCAATTGGAATAGGTTTATCAATCTGTCACCCTCTCAAACGTAACGCCTGGAGGGATAATTCAGGGGTTATGTACATACTACATCGGTATATCTCGCTCAGCGGTGTGAATAAGCCACCCCCCAAGTGACGTCAGTTACACCAACCTAAGCCCCTGTGTGGAGAGCTTCTCCCGCCGATCACGGAAGCTGGAGTCGACGGGAGAGAACTCCTCTGTTGGCTTGGAGTGTCTGCACTAGCAGTCCCTCAGCAGCGCAGCCGTAAGCTCTGTAATGTAGCCAGAGCCTTAGATTTTCAACAAATATTTAGCAGAGTTCCACGCGGGAGTTGAGTGGCTATGGTCATGGAACAGGCTAAGAAAGGCGTCTACACAGCCTGGAACTTGGGTACAAGGGGGTATCTCAAGATCACAGTAATTAGAAATGCAGTATCTATAGGCAAAGACGGATTATTTTGTGACTGGTACCGTGGCCCTTCTTAGAAGCCCCGCCCAGAACTGGGGCCACATGATGCCAAGTGCTGTACAGAGTAACCATGGACTATAATGCTGTAGTCTAATTTTGGTTGTTGGGTTTACTGGGGGGCGGGGAGGGAGGGGCTGCTGTGATGCACAGAAGGAAGTAGATGAGCTGGTGATCCCTTCTGGCCTGTCCCACCCCCCATTTGAAATAGGAATGGAAGGAAAACGTTTCTTTAGACATCAAGACACCAGAGGTTGTTCAGGCCTCAGAACGCATTTCTGCGGAGAAGTTATCGATCAGTAACATTCTCAGCAGTTCTTACAAGGGCTCCTCTCTCTTTGCAAGGCATCAGTTACAGTTATTCCACGTTGTGCAATTGACACACCAAGATACGTTGAGAACAGGCTGCCGCATGCGGCTGTTTCCCCAATAACCACACATCCTGGGGGATTTTATTGCATAAATAAAATACTCTGCAGGTCTCTTTCAGACCTGGCAGGCAGAGTTCTCAAAAGTAACTAACAGGGATTAACTCCGGGATCCCAAAGTGCTTTCCAAACAGTAATGAACGTGGATTAGGTAAGCACTCTTGTCCTCATTTTACTGATTGAGAAACCGAGGCACAGCAATGTTACAAGCCCAGTTCTACAAGCCACACTAGGTAGCATTTACTAGTGCCCCATCTGAATCGTGAGACTGCTCCGCGAAAGTGCCTCTCCCTTCAAGTAAGGGCTGAAGAGCTCAATCCTGTAAGATGCTGCATGAGGACCAGAGCACTCAGAACCTGGCAGGACACTGGAGCTGCCTGCTAACCTGCGGCAGCTTCCCGGCTAGTTAGAGCTCAGGACTCCTGGGTTCTGTTCTTGGCTGTGGCACTGAAGTGACCTTGGGGAAGCAGCTTTGTCTCTGAATGCCTCAGTTTCTCTGTCTGTTCAGAGGAGGGCGACACCTTGGGGGAAGTGCTGTGAAATCCTTTGATTGGGGATGTTCTGCAGCGTAGCAGCCCCAGCCTAGCTTTTGAAGTAAACGTTGAACAACATTGTAATGGAAATGTGAGCAGCAGGGTAAAGCGGGTGCCCACGGCAGGCGTTGGCCTATCAGAGGCAAGTTTTCCTTTGGGCCTTGCAGACAATGGAGTTAGACCAGACTAAAACTGTATCATGCTGGTGAGCCAAGCACATCCATCTCCTCCATCTTCCAGCCGTCCGCGTGTGCACGAGGCTATGGTAATGCGAGATCACTTCCTCCCCTTAGGTACTGGCTCGCAGTAGAGTATGTTTGGGTCATCGTCCCATACATGATCTACGACATATACGTCATGTACCTCTGCCATTGGCACAAAAGCAAAGACACCTCGGAGAAGAAGCATTCGCTGGCCAGCGTGAGGAGCTTCCTGGAAAAGGATCGCCTCATGGTGACGCACCATCTCTTCATTCTTGTTGTCCTCACGCCCGTCGCGCAGGTAGGGGCAGCAATCGGGATTGCCAGTCTAACTGAACACAAGAGTGAGACACACAGTGAAGCGCTCACCTGGTTCCAGACTGGGAGTAATGCCTGGGCCCATGGTGCCCTCAGTTGTGGTCTTTGTTGATTCCCATTACCTCCTGGGTGGTCTCTAAACACAGGGGTGAAATCCTGGCTCTATAGACATCCATGGGAGTTTTGCTTGGCTTTCACCCTTGATTGTCCCCCACTGCAGCAGCCGGGCTCCCCACACCCAGCTCCACCTCATCCATTTCACTGTGTTCCTGAACCATCTGTGCAGCTCCATGGTCATCCCCCATCAACCATTGCTCCAGGGCACCTTCTTCTACCAGGGAACAGGCATGCTGAGAGCCACTGAACCAAACAGTAAACCCTGTATATAATGGAAACCACAAACCAAGGGGTGCAGCAGCACCAGTTCCAGCACCTATGCCTGGAAACACAGGGGACACCACATCTCTCTCATTTAGGACATTTCACAGACTGACTAGTAGGTAGAACTCTAAAGATGGGACAGTCCTCCACCTCCTTTTGCAGAGTCTACAAGCAGCACATGCCATGCTCTGCTCCTAGACTTATTCTGAACCTATCAGGACTGAAACCAGTTTAGTCTGAACATAAAATTTAGTCAAGTGGAAGCTTTAATCAGTCTGTGTACCTTTGATCTGTATCTGTCACCATCGATTAGTATCTTAAACACTTAGAAATCTTTGCTTCCAAGTCCACCTTCGGGGGAAGAGGGGGCATCTGGACCCAAAAGAGAAGCTGCGATCCCCATGGTAATCCTTAAAGTTACCTTCCTTCCAGCTTTGTTCAGGAGGGGTGTGAGCCAACGGCACTGAAAGCACTGGGAAGCCTCCAGTTGGCATCAGTGGGAGTTGGACTGGGCCTCTCTTGGCCACGAAGAAGGTCCCTGCACTAATCACTCTGGTTATTTCTAGTACCTCAGAGGAGAGCTTGGAGATTTCTTTGTTGGTTGCATCTTTGTGGCGGAACTGAGCACTCCGTTTGTGTCACTGGGCAAAATCCTGATGCAGGTAGGCCTGGCCCATATGTATCTTTAAAAAGAACGGGGTGGGGTGTATTGTTTTACCCATGCTGCTCTCCCTCTAAATATTGGGATCAAAAAAGCTTTAATGCTAACAGCAAGGTTACCTGGGAAATTCAGCAGTGGTTGTCATCCTTTTCCACCCCAGGACCTACCTGGAACTGCTTTCCATCCAACTAGGAGCCCTCTTTCATTTAACATTGTGGGGAAAGCAGGTGGTCAGGACCCCCACAGCAGCTGTTTGTGATCCACACATCCAGAAATCCCTGTTTTAAGACCACACTGGCATCCTAGTTCCCACTTGCTTCCATCATATTGTAGTCAAAGATGGATGGACTAAGTCCTCACTAACTAGTCACCAGCCAAAGAGCAGCAGCTCTCCTCACCAATCCTCTTTCTTTAGGAAATCCTTTGTCACCAGTCACCCTCCCCTCACAGGCCGTCCTGTCGTTGTCTCGTCCATGGGCTTGATCCAAAGCTCTTTGGAGCCAATGAGAGACTTGCCATTGTCTTCTCTGTGTACTAGCCCAGGTACATAGATTGAAAGCTCTTTGAGGCAAGGACTGTTTCCCTACATGCCTGTATGTCTCCAGGCATTACAATACTGCAGGGATAATAATCAGTGACATAGAAATGGACAGTCACTCTTTATATGCAGCATTTACCATGCGTTCTCTCCCCGCCCCCGCCTTTGTTTCTTTTGCAGCTAAAAATGCAGGACACGCTCCTGCACAAGGTGAATGGGATTCTCATCCTGGTGACGTTCTTCCTCTGCCGGATCGTCCTCTTCCCGTTCATGTACGGGGCCTACGCCAGGCATGCGGGGATCCCCATCTACATGGTGCCTTTCCACATCCCCATGCACTGCAACGTGGCCAATGCCTCTCTCATCGCCCCACAGCTCTACTGGTTCATGCTGATCTGCAGGAAAGCTGTCCGACTCTACAGCAGTTCGCCGTCCAACAAGAATAGATAATCGCCAGCGGCGGCTGCAGACCACAAGGTTTGAGACTAAGCCAGCATCCTGGCTCTTCTCCCAGCTGCCTTGCCATTAAAATCAGTGTTGTAGGTACCAGGTTGGGACCAGAACATCATTGCCCATTAGTATTAGGAGGCTCTTTTACTTTAAAGCAGCTGTGTTGTCTCCGCTGCAGTTCAGGGAAGCAGCACCAGCCTGTTACAGAAGGACTTTCTTTCTGTAACACTCAAGTGTCCTGGGTCCTTCTGTCTGCGGGAGAACCTGGCTAGTGGGAGGGTTATGTAGGTGAAGCACTAAAGAGCCTTGCTTTGTCAGACTCTCTAGCTATTGGTCAAAGAAATGCTAAAGGGGAGAGAAGGGAGGCAAGAGGGTTGGTTATAAATATTCCGGTCAATTAATAGGTGAAATTGGCATTGAAAGAGTATGGCACAGACCCAGACCTGGCAGCAGTGGGTGTAACACCCACAGAAGACTCTGGGCCAAATTCAGTGGCGGTGGTAGTGGGGGTCACTGGTGTGATCTGGCCTTCTGTAGTTGTGGAAAACCAGTGTGTCATACATACTGAGGGGCAGGTTCACTTGGCTCAGGTTCTGAGTTATTCTGATTTACACCCTTCCAGCTCAGAGCAGAATCTGGCCCTGATGGGGTGATGTTCTGAACAGTTTGCTCCCCTTACACCGCCCTTGTGCCATGGCTGAATTTGGTCCATTGCCTCCGGGGAAGTTTCTAGTTGCTGCTAAGCATGAGTTTGTCCCTTGGCAATACTCCATGCAGACCTAAGTGCCATGTTTCCCCAGGTCTGGGATTACCCAACCCACTAACTCAGCCCTGGTGAAAAGAACCAGAGAGAAGAAACTGGAGTTAGGAATTATAGGTGAAATGCAACAAGCTGCTGGAGGTGGCAGCCCCAGAACAGTGGTCACTGACTGACACCCCTAGTCTAGTCCTACACCCACTTACACCAACGCTGACTTGGGCCCACAGTATCGGCTGCACTAATTGTTTCCCCTGACCCTGCTTAGTACCACACCCTCTGCAAGACCAGCCCCAGACTGCAGCACTTTGCTAAAGGCTGAGAACCAGATCTTTCTTTATAACTGTGGACTAAAGACCCTAGCAGGCGCACAAGCAAAACGCCAACCACTCTGAGCAGAGACCCCTGATGGACAATCACCATATGCACAAGAAACACCAGGACAATCACCGGCTCTTTGTAACCTTTGGTGCCAGCACTAACAGGCTGCATTTGTCCCTGGAGAATAACTCCACAGAAGTGAGTAGCTCCCCCAGGGGCAAATCTGGCCCTTACCTATCCGTGAAGCAGGGAGTTTACAAAAGGATAGGCTGCCTTGTAGCTTTTATTCAGCCGCCGCGCAAGAGCTGAAGACTGTGTTTGAAAGCACTTAGCTCTCCGAATCCCAATTCCTTCAGGCATCCGGCCTTACCCTGGACATGTTCCTGGAAGAATAAAGGAATGGGCTCTTTCCAAGCTTCGCTCTAACAATGCGCCCCTGCAATGACTGTCGGATTAGTAACGTGTTTTGTTTTGATTATTATTAACTACACAGGCCAGTCAGATGGGTGGGTTTCCACTTTGTAACATGCTCTCGGTGTTGCAGGCATTTTTATCTTGCTGTTTTTGTTACAAATAATTTGCCTTATGTAACGGAAAGGAAAAAAGCTCTTGGGACAGTTTAAAGTTTGCACTAACATTGCCCCTACTCACTACTACACCTGTCGGAATAAAGACCTCTTTTCAGAGCCACTGGATGGTGAATCTGTCTTGTACAACGTGCACTTTCTGAGGAGAGAGGCTCTAGCCGGCTGAGGGGGAGTCAGGGTTACCAGTCTGAATCCAGCCCAGCACAGAAGCAACCCAAATACATTACCAAGCTGCTTTGGGGGGGGGTCACTTCATTTTCCCCAGCAGGCAGGTGGTGAGGTCGCAATGTGCCCATGAGGATCTAAGCCCCTTTTGCGGACAGTGTTAGCAGGGGGCCTGGTTACTGAATAGCCAATGGAGGCTGAGCGTCCCTGGATCAGGGTTACAGGGCTGTAGGCCTGGTGCGAAACTCCTTAACAGCAAACACAGTAACAAGATATTAAAAGGCCAGATTGGAGTTGCGGGTGCAACTCCAGAACAACTAAAATGGAGGCTATTTTAACTGTCAGGTTTCACAGAGGACGCAGACCTCAATTTCTAAACACACCATGACACTCTCAGGCATGTTAAAAAATACAGCTACACAAACAAGTCCAAAAGAAAAGGTTTATTATAGATCTGACAAATCTCCAAGTCACTTCTCCTCATCTTTGTAGGGTTTAGGCTCTGTTCAACACCGGTGTGTCTCATTCGGTCACGCCTCTGAGCTTTGATGATCCGTGGAGCCGAGACACGCCGTTTCGCTCCAGGTGTAACCTGCAACCGGTTTGCCACCTGGGATGGCTCACAGCTTGCTCAGCTTCTGCAGGAGCGTGGCCCGGAGCTCCTTGTTGCTGACGTTGTCGGTGATGGACTCCAGGAAGTGCTTCTCGTTGGCTTTCCTGAGTGCGCTGCTCAGGGACTTGTCGGCGGCACTGAGCGTTTCGTACTGCGAGAGGATCTCCAAGGCCAGGACCAGGAGCGGCTCACCGGAGCGGTCATCCGGCAGCATGGCCGCCACGTGCAGCACGTGGCAGAACACCTGGATGTAGACGAAGGACACTTCCTGCGTGGGGTTCTTGTCGTCGGCAGAGTGCCAGTGAGATTGGGAATCCCTCTTGACCGAGCCCAGCAGCTCGGTGAGGCTGCTACTGTAGAGTCTCACCACGTGCTGCCAGGCGTCTGCTGGCAGCCAGCTGGAGCAACTGGAACTGCAGAGCAGCTGGAATCCTCTCAAGAACAGCACGGAGAACTGGAGATAATGGGCGAACGGCTTGAAGTTGAGCAGCGGCATGTACTGCACGTACTCCAGAGTATAAGGTACGTGAAGGACTTGCCTGTGCAGCAGGCTTTCAATCACCTGGGTGAGTCTCTTCCATTCGCTGTGGCTGCACCACGGAAGGACCTGTATCAGGGCCACCAGGAACCCTTTGCTGAACAAGTTGACTTCTTCTGGGTTGTCCACATCCACGGTGAGGAGAGAGAGCATTTGCTCCCGCAGCGCCGTGGATATGCAGCAGCACTCCATCCAGGCCAGGAGCCCACTGCCTGCCCCATATGCCGGGGCGGGGCGGGACGTCCACTCGTCCTCTGAGAGCTTGCAAATTTGAAACAGGGTAGCCGGGACTTCGTTCTTGAAGTGATCCCCGAAAAGCTTCTTCAGCCGGAGACCAACGGTCCAGTCCAGCAGCTCGACCTTCCGGTGTAGCCACGCCAGCGACTGGATCCACACTTCTGGGGAGGGGGCAGCTTTCTGCCCCACCATGTCGCAGAGCTGAGCGAGGGTGGTGGCAATCAGGTCTTTGGTCTCCAGCGAAGGGCAGTGTTGGTCCCTGAACCGGTGCCAGTACTTTGTGTAGCCATCCAGGAGCTTGCAGAGGCCCAGAAGGAGCGGGAAGGGGTAGCAGGACTTGAGCCACTGTTCCTCTGGATCAGGCTGGACCTCCAGAACCTTAGTGAGGATCTGCAAGCTCAGCTCGACGTGAGCAAAGTCTGATTTCAAATGGGGAAGGACAAAGGCTTTGGTCACCTCTGCGGGGGAGAGGAGTGAATGCCCTGAACTCGGCTGCATGAGAAAGGCCAAGAACTCTACAAACTGCTCCTTTTCCTTAGCGGAGGAGAGTTTCCCCCAAACAGTCTCCTTTAGACATCTCTCTAGCAGGCTGCCCGACTGGTTTGGGTCGTCTCGTGCCTCCTGGAAGCTCAGCGCTGGGAAGGAGCACAGGATCTGTGCTAGGAACCGGTGCGTTCCCAGGTTGACGACCGCGAGGTTGCAGACCTTCTTCACCGTCGCCTCTGGGTGGAGCAGAGTCAGCCTCGCCACAGAGGCAACAGCCTTGGTGAGACCTTGATCTGACGCACTCTGTGTGATCTGGTTGAAAGCCAAGTTCAGCTCCTCTTGAAAACCTTCCATGGAAGCCTTCAAGTTCAAGGACAGGCCCTGCCCACCCCAAGAAGCCAGGACGCCCGAGATCACTTTGTTCTTGTCGGATAGTGGAAGCTCAGCGTAACACTCCAGAATGGTTTTGATCACTTGACTCTGCAGCTCCCTGCTCTCTCTGTTATCGGCAGACAGGCTAAAAGTCACGGTGGTCTCCAGCAATTTCAAGACCAGCTCCGGTTTCTGGAAGAGGGCTCTGTTTTTAACAAGACAGGCGACCCAGTCCTTAGAAAAGGCCCAGGCCTTCTCAGAAGCAAAAATGGAGCACATTTCCGTGTGCCGGTCCATCCTCTTCTCGATAATTGCCATGGCAACCAAAGCCATGACACTGCTGTCTGAATTCCTGCCTTTCGGCTTCGGATTGATCTTCTTGAGGAAGTCCACGATGATCTGTCCCAGTTCTGACACCATCTGCTTCTCGTCCTCACTCAGGTCTGCAGACTTGGCAAAGGAGATCAGGTTCTTCCCGAAGGCATTGAGGCTGTCAAGGAGTCGGTAGCTTTCGTAGCAGATCTCTTTGTGGTTGTTCAGCATGCACTGCAGCTCCTCCCCCCAGCCCTGGAGCAAGCTACGGAGGAAGCTCAAGCCAACAAACAGCTCTTCGTTGGACAGCTTGACCACAGACAGCAAGCTCACGCTCCTTTCGGCCTCCTTCACTTTCTCCTCCAGCCCCCTTCCGTTGTACCGGTTCTCGCGGTCGTCGTTCCAGATGGCGACGACGGATGCGATCTTGTCTAGGTATGCTTTGACGGGCAGCGAGCTGGACTCACGCTCTATCACCGTGAAGACCGACAGCAGCTCCGCCAGGTTGGCGAGAGCACAGCACTTCATCTTGGGGAGGACGATACTCTCATAGAGCTGCTTTAGCCCGTCGATCAGAACAGTCAACAGGCCAGTGGCCACGGGGGAGCTCTGCAGGGAGAAGGGGTCCCCCTTGAATCTCTTTGCCGGGTGGCAGGGCTCATCTGGAGACTTGGACAGGTGTTGATGGGCTAGAGTGCTGAACATCAGGATCATTTTGTCTTGCTCGCCCTCCTTGTGTTTCATTATCTCCCACCAGACGTCCAGGAAGAAGGTGACGTCCACCAGGGATGTCTCGTTCACAACGTACTTGACAAAGAGCTCAAGCTCCTGCTGACGCACCGCTGTGGGCAGCGCCAACAGCAGCTGCACAAAGAGCCGTGGCGCATTCAGAGCCTTGAGCAGCTCGAAGAGGACGGTGTGGTTTATACGCGGGATCATGCTGCCCACCGAGAAGAAGACATCTTCCTTCCACCGTTGGTCGACTGAGGTGGAGCCCGCGGAGGACAAGGGACAGGGGAGGAGGATTTTGGCCCAGATGATGATAACCGCTTTCTTCTTCCACACATTGGGTTGGGATGGGGAAGAGGAACGGCTGCTGCATATCTCCTTCAAGGCATCAGTTATAGGCTGCCCGACCCGGGGCCAGTCGGATTTGGCCAACTCTGTCAACGCTTTGGGATGAGACAACTTCGCTGCTAGCAGGAATCCGCCATGCAGAATGGTTGTTTCCTCACAGACGTTCAAGGGTCCTGTTTAAAGAGAAGCACACACGGACATGCAATTAAATCTGAGAGGAAGGTTGTTCTTGTGATTAGACCAGGGCTCAGAAGAGCTGGTTTCAATGTTCTGCCACAGCCTCCTTGTTTGACCTTAGGCTAGTCCGTCTGTAAAATGGGGCTAGTACTACTTCCTTTCTCTATCTTTCTTAAGAACATAAGAATGGCCCTACTGGGTCAGACCAAAGGTCCATCTAGCGCAGTATCCTGTCTTCCGACAGTGGACAGTGCCAGGTGCCCCAGAGGAATTGAACAGAACAAGTAATCATCAAGTCATCCATCCCGTCGCTCATTTCCAGCTTTTGGCAAACAGAGGCTAGGGACACCATTCCTGCCCATCCTGGCTAATAGCCATTGATGGACCTATCCTCCATGAATTTATCTAGTTTTTTTTTTTTTAAACCCTGTTATGGTTTTGGCCTTCACAACATCCTCTGGTTCTTGTGCATCACCAAATTAAATTAATAGGCAGGAGGTTTAAAACAAATAAAAGGAAGTATTTCTTCACACAACGCACAGTCAACCTGTGGAACTCCTTGGAACTTCTTTTGTTTCATCTCTTTAAACTGCAAGCTCTTTGGAGCGGGCACTGTCTCTTTCTATGTGTACACACAGCGCCTAGCACGGGGCACTGCTATAACACAAATAGTTTACTTAAACTAACTTACACCGAGGAATGTTAATGGATTGTTACGGAAATGCTGCAAGGAAGTAAAAGATTCAACCTTCCATCTTATAGGTGGAAAAACAACCCTGCATTAACCCTTAATGCAGCAAGTCCACCAGATCTGGGGATTAGAGAGATGATGCAACTGTCCTGAACTCCAAACAGGAGCACGAGACATACCAATTACACACAAAAACACCGCCAGTTTACACCTTGCAGTAGCTCCTTCATTAGCATAGGGCAGCCTGGGAAAGAGGATTACACAGGCACACACATGCACAACAGCTTGCAGGGAAAGGGATGTTTTCCAGCTGATGATTGTAGTATCACCCTGGGTTTTTATAGAGCCTATAGTCCCAAAGCACTTTACAAATTATACAGTACTGAAATGCAGGCAGGCCAGGGACAATGTGTACCAACACCCATGCACTGAACACACAACGCAACTGCTGGGGGTGGGCTCTGGCCACCAGTGTAAACTCCTCCTCTTACAAAACATGCCACAGGATTTAGTATTGCCCACACAGCGCAAACAGGGCTTTGGTTCCTAAGATCGCCAACCCCACCACTTCTCTCTCACATACAGAGAACTCAAGGTTTCTAATCCAGAGGAGGAAGAAATCTGTGAAACTGCCCTTCCACTGCTACGGAGGCAAAAGCTGCATAACAGGGGCTTCTTGAGGGATGGGGAAGGAATACGGTGGCCCCGCTGCTTAAAGTCCCTGTGTCTGCTTGGCAACGGCCCCTGCTTTGGTGTTGTACGTAAATACAGAATTGTGAGACTTTGAGCCTATACGGCACTTTCCAAGAGAGGATCTCATGGGGGGTGGGGGAGGAGTGCTACTGTCAGGCTCACGTACACTAGAGGCACAAACAGGTTAAGTCACTCACGCGAGGTCACACATCAGCGGCAAAGTCAGACCAACGTACCAGCATGGTGGAATGTTGCACAGCTCTAAAATGTGAGCTGCAGTCCAGGACACCCCTGCAAGGATCCTGCATACAAGTGCCCGCCCCAGAGGAAAGGCTAGGCCTTGCTTCCAGGGAAGTCCTGTGGCTAAAACACTGCCCCAAGACAATCCTTGATCTCACTGATCATGTTGCACTCTGCAAATTCTCCTCCTAATAGAACATACCCCATTGGCCTAAAGCTTTGGGGGGAGGGATAGCTCAGTGGTTTGAGCATTGGCCTGCTAAACCCAGGGTTGTGAGTTCAATCCTTGAGGGGGCCACTTAGGGATCTGGGGCAAAGTCAGTACTTGGTCCTGCTAGTGAAGGCAGGGGGCGGGACTCCATGACCTTTCAAGGTCCCTTCCAGTTCTAGGAGATGGGATATCTCCATTAATTCTAAATCTCCAGTGCAGAGATCAAGGGGACTGGCATTGGATTCCCACAGTAGGTGGGGTTTCCCTGTAGGATGCTGGTGTGTATTTGTTACTGGATTCCAATCTTAGTGTCTGTTTACATTGCCTGCTCACAGAAGGTGCATTGTCCCCTCCGAACCGTTTCCAAACAGCATTACTGGCTGCGGTATAATGTTCTATGAGAATTGTGTACCTCTTGTCCAGACAGGCACCCTCTGCTCCTCACACGCTGTGGGCGAGGCTGGCAGGCCATTCTAGCAACAGCATGAGGAATTTGCCAGTGTCTGTCTTTCATGCACACACATGGAATCAAAAATCCCTGAAGCACTTTTGTGGTACATGCAATAGGGGGTACCAACCGGGCAAACGATTCTCTCGCTGGGCTGATTTCTGCTAACCCCCTTGCTGACTCCTCAGCCATCTGGTGCAATTACTTAGCTCGGGGGGGGGGGGGGGGAATTAAGGGGGGTGGGAAGGCTGGTGCCCTGCTGGGACCAGCATCCTTGTGTAATGCAACTCGGCGGGGGCGCACGCTCACCTCAGGGTAGCTTGGCCAACCACCGGGCCAGACTCTGCGATCCCTGGCGCCCGGCCGGCCCAGAAACGTGGGAAGGACTTTCTATTCCAGAGCTATTTATTAAACACCCGGCGGGTGAGGCAAGCGGGCGGGTTTAAGGTGCTGCGTGTCCCCACCCCACCCCTGATGCACGCCCCGCCCCCCCACGCGCGTCCCCACACAACCCAAACCCCCCCACGCGCGTCCCCACACAACCCCACGCGCGTCCCCACACCCACCCGCGGCTGCACCCGGCAGCGGGGCCGGGCCGCCAGCGAAGCACCCACCTAGCTCCATGGCCCGGCCTCTCCGCTCCTCCGGCGCAGGCGGCGGCCCGGCACGGCCCGGCAGGGGCGGGCGCGGCTCCCCGAGGCGGGCGCTGTGAGCCAGGCGCGCCCGGCTCTGTGACGCTCCCAACCCGCCGCCGCCGCCTGCGAGCCACGTGGCCGCGGCTCCCCGCAGCGCGGCGGGACGGGGCGGGACGCGGCGGCACAGCGGGCTCTGCAGGCGCCTGGCCGGCACTGCACGGAGCGGCGGTCGCAGGGCCGTACCCAGTCGGTAATGCCCCGCCCCGCCCGGCTCCTCCTGGGTGGGGGATCCCCCGACAGCCCCCCCCCCCCCCCAGACACTGAAACTCTTCCCCTCTTAAAACTCTCAGCTCCCCCCTCCCCACCTTGACCTGCCCCTGCTGGGGTCAAAGTCTGAGTCCGGGACAGGGAGATTCGCTTCCCCAGGACACTTCAGATTCCCTCTGCCCCATGGGCCGGGAGCTCCCAGGTTCTGGGACTCACAGAATCCCTCACACCCCCGACATTGGGGGGGGTGTTAGAGCATCATTTTTAAATTTAATGAAAGGGGGCTGGGAGAACCACCCCCCCCAAAGCCAGCGTGTTGAGGCACCTCAGCCAAACCAGACTGGTTTTAGGAGATGCTGACCCACTGGGTCACTCTTATTTGGGTGCACCCAGCTTTGAAACAGAGGGCCCAGACCTCGTAAGGAACTTACAAGCAGCCAGCAATTGGTTATGGAGAAGTATTTTCATCAATAGTCATAGGTGCATTGCTTAGCTAGGTGCTACAATGACAGGGCACTTTATACATATCTATTTTAGTATAGCACAAAAACTTCCACTGTTGGACTAGCTCAGGGGCATATATCACAGCTACTTACATATGACTGACTGTCATTGGAGGCACAAAAGTTCAGCATGGGGATAAGGTGGGGTTTTGGTTCTGTTCCAGTATTACTAAACTCAAGGTTTCCAAAATCATATATGAGGCCCATAAAAATTAACTTTAAAAATAATACTTGGTTTCTTTTTATTTGCCTTCTGGATTTTTAAATGTTTAAGTCACATTTTTCAGGTTTTTCTCTGCAATGATCAGGGATAGAAACTTAGATTTTTCTACCTCCTCTTAAATGAAAGCTGAGATTGTGGGATAATCACCCGACTCCAGCAAGGGGAGCTTTAAGAAAAACACAAAATAAATAGCAGAACAGGTGGTAACACTGCTTCTTTCTGAGGCAAACTGCCAATATATAGGCACAGAGGGTTAAATTCTTCTTAGCAGAAATCCAGAGCAACGCCACTGAAATCCAGACTGACATAGATAGAGCTAAGACCAAATTCCTAGCTCAATTTGTTTTCGTTGAGTAATGGTCTTCCTTTGATCTTCTTCCACACTGGTTACAAAGGGAAACTAAAGCTGTCCATATGTTTAGCAGGTTTCTAATGAATAAATGGCTACATACTTTACAAACCAGCTTTATTTATAAACAGTCTATATTTTTATACCATGTTTATCCCAGTAGAGAGATTAACTGCCAAACATAAAGAGAAACAGACCCCAAGATCCTGTCTCCAAAAGGAGAAGTAATGCTAGGTCCAAGAAGAATTGACTGTAAAAATCTGTAAAATCTGCTAACTCCCCTAATCTGGGATTAATTTTAAGGCCATTTGAAAATTGTATTGCTCCTGCTAAAGGCAGTTACACTCTTCCATTGAGGCATTTAAAAATCTTACTCTGCTGTTGCAACTCTCCTTCATTCCAGTTGTCGTGGCCTGGGTCAGCCCTTGAGAATCTTGGCAAGCCCTCCACCGCGGAAGGAAGCAGCAGTCCTGACACTGAACTCTCACCATGTCTCAGGCGGAATTTGAGAAAGTCGTTGCTATGGTCAGGGAAATGAAGGTTCCGATCTCCGAGCAAGAAAAACTGGAGATTTACAGTCTCTACAAACAAGCCACCATCGGGGACATCAACATCCCCTGCCCTTGTGCAACCGATGTAACAGGCAAAGCCAAATGGGAGGGCTGGAATGGACGCAAAGGGATGAGCAAGGCTGATGCCATGAAGAATTACATAGCAAAAGCAGAAGAGCTGAAAAAAAAGTATGGAGCGTAAAATTAAGCATTCATAGATATCAGGCAGCCATGTGCCATTAGCAGGGCTTTTGACCCAACATCCCTGCTGGGGAGTTTCCTCTCACCCTTAGATCAATGTAGCGTAGCTGCCAAGCCAATAAAACTGTAATCAAAACAATGGAGTGTATATGACTGAAAAAAATTGTGCATCGTTTGCATGCTACCCTTTGAGAATCTATACACGTGTGAAAGTTCATTTGAGGATAAGGATAGTCCAGTCATTGTTTATGATTTCTGGTAAACTCTTACCAATACTTAAGAGGCTTACTTCACAAGCCGGTGTATTTGTTTAAAGGAACACCCTCCCTTTGAAAAACACATTACTGTCTGACAGTGTTGCACTTACCATAGTTACAAGAGCTGCTCAAGCTGACGGGACATAAAGGAACTTGATGGACTGTTTGACCTTGTGCAGTTTCTCCCTTACTAAAATGGGCCTGTGGAAACCAGACAATTAAAGAAGAAACCACATTGCCAGTAATCCTGGGGTGTGGAGAAGAAACACCACAGGCAGCCTTTACAAGGTCAAATGGTGGGCAATCATTAATCCAGAACAGGCCAGGGTTAATCTAGAGACAATCTCTCCCTCTCCACTTTAATTTCCTTTTAACCTTTTTATGCTCCAGAGTCTGCGCTGATGCTTAGTCCTTAAGGAAGCACATCAGCTTAGCAAGCTAAAGCAATACAACTCCATGGCAAACTGTTGATTTAGAAACCATTCTCCCTCTCTCACCGGTGCCAGGGTGGGAGGCTGCTACTAGATATATGCAAATAATTGGATGATGGGGGCTCATTGAGAGGTCCAGCAGCTCCCACCTCTCACTTTAAGTTAATTGCTATGGCAAAGATTGTGATGTCATTAGAATGATGATGCCAAGGACCAAGAAGCAGATGAATTCCTCACCATCCAAGCTGCCATTTGCAGGTACTTGCCCCTCTAAATAAAACACAGGATTACTTCCAAGTGTGTTACTTAGAAAACCTTCCATGTACCCTTCACACATGCAGCACCACAAGCAGAGAATTTGGGTCGGGATGTAGACAGCGGCTGGCCACTCCGCTCTTCTGATGCAATGGAACTCTTTCCAACGAGCTTAAACTCATCTACTGCAGAAGACAGAGCGGTCTTGCAGACCGCTGGGGAATTAACTCTACCACCAACTAAGGACCACGCCAAACATCACCATCTTCTGCCCCAAGTGCAAGGTGTATTTCTTTGACCTTGCCTTCTGTAACAAATCTATAGCGAAGTGGCATGTATTTAATATATAATTAAAAACAAACACACCCAAACCCTACTTCACTGCATGCACTTCTGCCCCGCTGTGATGAGGAAAGAACAGACACATGACAAACATCAGTCACTTTGTGCATGACTGGAATGCGCTTAAAAGAGCCTCAAAATGTATTTAGGCACCTAATTCCCATTGATTTCATGGGGAGTTGGGCACTTAAAGACCTTTGAGGATCGGGCCTCCAACTACCTTAAGGAGCAGGTTCTCTGACAATATATAGAAGAGTGTACAGAAGGAACTTTGTCATTGGCATGGATGATCACACCTGTTAAACTTTACCAGTCAGGAAAAGCTGGATTTTAAAATCTGTAAATGCAGTCAGTGGCAGCCACATTTCATTGTAGTCAAAGCCCAAGTTCACAAACAGCAGCCACCTGTTTTGAGTATAATAATAAATAATAATAATAATGTTTCCATTTCACTTTCCTGGCTGTCCTGCCAACTGTCTTAAGAGGTAAATGATACAAAGATAAACACTGAGCTTAGACTGAGACTGTTCCAGCAGCCAACACATTATTAAAACGAACCCACCTCTTTGTTGTGCGTTGGTACAGCACGCAAGAGCCTGGGGCCCTTGTTTGTGGCTTGGCCGCCGCCATCACCACCTCTCTCTCTCTCTCTCTCTGTGTATATATATATTTTTTAACTGGGCTGTGTGAACTGACAGGTTGAGATCCAACCATTTGAGAATAAAAGCGAGCGTGCTACTCCTGACACCGGGAGTACATTCACATCCCATTTCAATACAAAAATTAGAGCCAGGTCATTAGTGTCTGAAGCTTTGTGGTGTGGTTTATGCATCTTCACATCCTGTTATGTTTTAGTTGTATGGTATTTGAAGCACTTCGATCCAGGGCAGAGCTTTTCAGGTATCTGGCAGCATTGCCTGGATGAGCTGGTCAGGGGATTTACCCCCCGTTCATTGACTGATTCAGGCACTCCCCAGCATTGTGATGTCATCACATGCAGTAGTCAGGCTCTGACTCACCCTAGAGGCATCACAGAAGGGAGGCTGAGCAGGAGAAGGAGGGGGCTGAGACACCCAAAACATTAACTTTGCAGAGACAGTTACAGGAAGCTGCTATTTGAGAGTTCACACAACTGTGGAGGTCCATTTCAGTTTAAGAATAGGCCAGACATTGTTGAAGATGTCTATTAAACGGTTACCAATAATTCAGACTTAATTGACAAAACTATGAAAGTGTATTGGCTGGAAACATTACTGTCTGGAAATGTTGCACTTACCCGAGTTAGAAGTGATACTTAAGCTTACTGTATGTTAAGGAACTTGATGGAAAATATTTCTATTGTTTGACTGTATTTGACAGCTTTCCATAGGCAGCTTCACCCTTACTGAAAAGGGTCTTTGACACTATCTCTTTAAAAGTGAACATATGTAATAGTAAGGTTAAGACAATATCCAGCACACGCTCAAAACTAAACAGTTTCAAACTGGGCTTTGAAAACGTCTCAGTGAACAACAGCTGAGATCCAACCCTCCAGAGATAAGTTTGAGCATGTTATTCCCAACATTTACTGTATGGTCACAGTCCATTTCAATAGGAGCATTAGACAAATCTGTAGTATTATGCAGAGTGTGAGGCCCAACGGGTTTGGTGCATTTTCACATCACAATATAAATACAGATGTTTTAACTGAAAGATATTCCAAGTGGTCCTTTCTCCTATGTAGATCATAGACCTAGACAGGATGATGCAGTAACTTTTAGGGTTCTGATAGCACTGCAAATAGCAAGAGAAAAGGTTAATATGTTTTGTCTTACAGTAGAGGACGATGATAGAATTATAGCCTCGGATTAACTCTTTTAATGTACGCATTACTGAAAGCAGGTTGAAATAAACCACAGCAAAAAAACTTTAACACACTCTTCTCTACAGCTTCCCTCTTCCAGGCCTGTTACCATGTATATAGCAGATTGTAACATTCACTATTACCTGCAAATGAAATGGCACTCTGCATCTGGCAGTTGAGGCAAGCGGAAACATTTACTTCTTCAATGAATAGCATTTTTGTTCAAATGTTTCCTTGTTGCCCAGTATAGCTTGCACAGAAATAAGCTCCCATGTATTCCAATATAATCTTTAGCCTTATCTCTGGACACATTAGAGTCAGAGTGTGCATACAATGTAATTTAAACCACACCTAAAATCAAAGCTTCCTCACCATACTTAATGCTCAGTCTCACGTGTAGTATCAATTACAAAGAAAAAGGGCACTATTAGAGTAAATTCTTAAGATATCAGGGGTCAAAATGAAAGACTGGTAACAAACTTAACACTACCACTATTAAAAACTGAGGGGGAAAGGATACTAAAGGGCCCACTATTACTCCAACATTGAGCTACTTTTTCTTTTCAAGTCTTCAGTTAAACTTTGTTGTTTTGTTTTAGTTTTACAATTGCTACCTAGTTGAACTGAAAAAAGTTTAGCCCAATCTTTCAAAAACAAAAAAAACACTGGGAAGCTGAATGTTAACTGGCCCCTTGGGGTGACATTTGCTTGCAAGTTGATTTTTGTTTTTGTAACACAAGAGGCTAATTTAACTTTTCCCAGAGAACTATTAAAAACCAGTAAACATATGCAACAAGTATATTGTAGATATTTATTCAGAACATGCTGATTCTACAGTTCCATCAGCAATAGCAGGCATTCAAGTCGGTTCAACCCAGAGGAAGACAAGTTGTTAAATTAACACAGTTAACAACAAAGCTAATTTCAAGACAGCTGTTCATTTGTCACTTTACTCTTCCCCACTGACAAATAATAAAGTCTGTCTGGCTCTAGTTTGCTACATAACCCCCATTTGGAATGTCAAGTGTTTGGTGCGCTGCAGTTAGCAGATAGATATAAAGCAGCTTAACGTGCCTAGAAGCCATAGGACAGACCTAGTCCAATAAGGCCTATCAGGGAATCCTCAGCTTTCCTCATTCTCCAAAACAACCTAATTTCCTCTGGCCTGAAAGGATGGTTTGAGATGGAGCCAGGATTTTATGCTGAGTGGGGAAATGGAAGAACAGTTACCCTGGCAGTACAGAGACAAAACAAAGCTTTTGAAGAGGTAACTAAAGCATATTTCTCAGCTGTGAATCACACATTTTAAACTCGATATTTTGGTTCTTCCCAAGTCAGTCACTGCATCATTCTTTAGAAATTCTGAATAGGAAACATGCTGAGAATTGGTTAATGTGTTTAAGATTTCCCCCCCCCCCCCCATTCCATCCATTGATTTTGCCCAGTATTTTAAAGTCTACGTCACACCTTTGTGTCTTGATGGTTTGAAAGCTAAGAAGCTCGGTCCATGTATCTTACATTCTGTTGACTTGGACATTTATACTAAGCTCATCACGATGTTCTCATTAGTACTGCAGTGATTTATTTGTTTACGGTTTATTTGGAAAAAAAAGATAAGCTGTGCTCAAATATTTTAATCTTATGCCAGCTAACAGCAACTGAGCTATTCATCTACAGTTGGCTTCAAGGAGGTTTTTCTCAGAATCAAAACCTAGATGTCAGCCGTAGGGTTTGCCTACATAGGGAAACTGACCTACATAGCTACAGCAGAACAGCTGTTCCACTAAGAGCTAGATATTTATTATTATAATTATGCTGATCAATTTCCCCATGTAGACAAGCTCTCAGTTCCAGCTTTAATCTAGGTCATAAAAACACAATACATGCACTGTTCACAACAAGGCGTAGCTACCCCAAGGCCTTTTCTTTTCCATGTGCAGCAGACCAAGCATTGCTAAAGCCACCGACCTTACAAAATGCTCTGTAACATATAATAGCAAATAGACTTGTAGTGTACCACAATTAATGTTGTCCCTTTCGCTTCCTAGCAATAAGTTCTAAGTCCTGGAGTTGTCCAAGACATTTTCCATGAATGGAACCAACCATCAATATAGCATTTGCTTTATTCTTTAACCTATACTTTGCTTTGAAAGCAAGTATTTCAACACTTCCAAAGAGCTTTTTTCCACCCAGTTCTGAACCATGAATTTTTATTCAGTCAGGTTTAGCAGCATGAATTATTTGGAAGAGACCTGCCAATTAGAATAAAATACCGTAATTTAATCTAAATCCCCCTTGCTAGCGTTCTGTTTTAATTCTGGTCTTATTCAACAGGGTGAATTTGAAATTGAATTATTCTTCACTCCTAAATCCCTGCAGAACGATAGCTCAGTACACACACTGCAGTAGATATAGGCTACCTAAAATACCAAAAAGATGCAGCGAATTTCTAGGCTAAACTCTGTTGTTTTTTTTCAATCCAACAGGAAAGAGAAAAGCTTGAGAGGGTGGCCTATTACAAGTCCATGGTCCCCCATGTTATGAAATCAAGTGCTCAATCTACCCATCACAGCACAACAAAACTTTCCCCCTTTTCTCCTATAGACTTCTGCAAGGAGAATCCAGCCTCTAAGTAAGAGCTGGAATTTTTTATTAAATCAAAGGGCATTGCAGACTCTCTCAATGAATGTGGACCACGACTGCAAAACTGGACACATCTCACGTGTTTAGCAGCTAAAGGCACCATTTATGAGACAATTCTCTTCAGCTAAGCAGAAGCCTTCTGCATTTTGTGCTTAGCAAACCACTCGTCACTTTTGTCCGCTGCCATTGCCTGTACAAATAGAAGCGAACAATTTGTATAACGATAAAGTTATTAAAACAACAACCATTTACAGAAGCAAACGTGTCCAGGATTCTATTTGGGTTAGTGCCAAGCAGTCAAACAACTGGATAACTGACTTATTCACCAACAGGGACCAACTCTTAAGTTGATCTGTGATTACCTGAAGCAAACAGTTCTACCACACTGTAAATGAAAAACAATGCTCTTTAGGAATCACCTCCGGACTACAGTACAACAAAAGCAACAGACACTCCCTGCAACAATACAAGCTAGTTTCAGAAGCAAATTAAAAATGGTACGGTGAGCGACTGTCACTGTTGCACCAGATAAATGTATCCGACGAAGCGATTTGATAAGACACAGGCATGATAGGATCAGTGTCTCCTGCTCTGAAATGTCCCTTTTGTTTTCAGACTTTTCCTGAAACCGCTTGTCATTTCTGTAGCAGCAGCCCATTATCTTGTGAAGCTGTTCTACTGCACTGACCTGATTGTCGTTACAACCAACAAGCCAGTTTCCACTCTTATTTAGGTTGATTTGTAGTTGATACTTTGCACCTCTAGCATCTTCCATCCTGCAGCCACCTCTGAACTGAGGGATAGCTCACAAGAGCAGGGAAGGAAAATTCTTTCCAGGATACCGAGGCAAACCCCAAAAGCTATTTGGGATTTTTAACATCTGAAGAACGGCATGAAGCACTCATCTGAAAGACCCCCTTTAGAACTCAGTGTACCTGCCGCTGAAGGACTGGACTGTGGTGGGATTTTAAAACATACAGGTAGCCTATGCATTTCTATCCTGATGCTCCGACTTCTCCACCAACAAACAATACAGAGAATATATTACTTACATCATCTAACAACTTGTTGCCATTAGGATCCATCTTGGAAAGCTCTCTAAATGCTTCATCTCCTACAAAGCAGATTTCATGGCCGTCCTAAACCAGATTTTACAGGAGAGAAAGTGAAATTACTGGGGGGGGGGGGGGGGGGAGGGAGGGGCTGAATTAAAGTTTATTTTGTCACTATTTCAAACATCACTCACGGGATCAGCCAGGATAACCACTTGCACTGTTGCTTTTCCAGGGGTGTCCAAGCTAACTAGGGGAGTTAAAATCTTCTGCTTCTCCTTCTTCATCAGTGCTTCAATGTTTGGCAACTTAAAAAACAAAGAGTGAGCTGAAGGTCAGTTGTGTCATATCAGGCTGCGATCATTTACTGTACCCATTACCCACATCTCCATCACATTCCCACCAAGAGAAAGTTAAACAGAACTTTCATTTGATGTTATTATCTTGTTCACATACTGACGGTGAGAGACCTTCGAGTGGCTATTGGTATTACCATGAGTCACCCTCCACATGGCCAGCCCAGGAAATATAGGAAAGGGCCGGAGGAAGAAGGAAATCAGATTGTTACCTCTTCCTTTGGGCAAGAGAAGGCAATCCGCCCAAAAGCTGTGCCATGATCCACTGCTCCGCCAATGCCCTGCAGCTCCAATTTACACTGAAAGAGAGGGATTGAAAGAGTCTAGCTTGCAGGGAAACTAATCTGAAGACAAAAAAGAATTCATACAATTTTTACTGCATTTTTGCATGCATGCTAATCAGCATTACATAATAAGCTAATCACGTCAAAGCCACATATGCTTATTTCCCAGTGCATTAAGGTAGTAGTGACCACGGTCACCTTATTTGAAACAGAGGCTGTAAGCAGATACAAAAACAAAAGCACAATGATTCACCCCGAGTATTTGACAAATTTAGTCTGACTGCAAATTACTGAATGGATAATCTCATGTTCATGTTAACCTCTCTGTAGAAAGAGCAGTTTAGGTCACTGATTTCTCTTTTCCCTCAAAATTACCATATTTCATGGTATCTTAACCTTTGTGCCTCTTTCCTGAGCAGCTGCAGCTGGGTTCTCATTTTTATATGGCTATTTGCTTGCTTTCAAGAAAGCCCTACATATGAAATGAAGCATGGGCATTATGATGCCTGTACTTTAAGTCTTTTAGTTCAAAAGTTCAGAGCAGAACTACTAACCAATTTGACAATTCCACCTTTTTACATGTATGTTCTTAGCAGACACATTGACAAAGCAAGCATTTAGAAGATTAGATTAGAGTAACAGCTATTCTCAGTAAGATTGCTTGATTTATTTATTTAAGGTTCGGTCATTATGAAACGAACCAATCCCACAACATGCTATTCTCAAAGAATAGTCACTTCTCTAAATGACTAACCTGGTTATCTGCATAGCCTAGCAAAGCCCTTTGCTTTTCCTCATTCGTCTCATAAATTTTCATTCCCAGCAGATCAGACCAGTAGCTAACAGACTTCTGCAGGTTCGAGACTGCCAAAGTTACTTTTAGCACAGGATCTGCAAGATTGTAATAGTTTCCTATTAGTGGTGTATATGTTGTAGTTTTAAACTCTAGGTTTTTGTGCTCATGATAATGGGAAACAAATAGCAACAACATGAGGCAGGCACACATTCCCATAAAGCTTGGCCAAGCCAGATTTGCAACCTCTTATGAAGTTCCAGCTCTCAGTCTCCGATGAATAGAGGAAAGGGTATGAATGCGTTACCTTGCTTTGGTTGTTCTTTGTCTTCCAAGTAGAACTTGTATCCTCCTGGGGCTTCAGTTTCAAATATACCCTTTGCAACTTCTTTGAGTGGCCATCCCATCTTTCTGGCATTGCTCACTGCCTGGCTGGACAGAAGAGTCATGCCCTAGCAAGAATACAAAGCACAAACATGTGATACACCAGTGCAAAGATGTACCAACACCATCTTTTTGGTCAGTGGTACTGAAGTCAGCCGATAGATTTCCAAGTATCAGCATGGAATCCTAAATCTTCATCCATTGCCAGGAAGAGAGCAATCATCAATATAGTCTCTGCTCTATACCCTGGGCTAAAACACCTACTGGTCTGAAGGAGACCTCAACAGCCCAGACACTGGTTCCTTGCCCCCAGCTTTTCAATTATCTTCCTCCAAGAGAAAGGGCAATAATTACACAAGTGGTCTGCAGTAAGAGTTGGAGCCATCCTGAACAAGGGTCTAAACGGCCTCCGAGAGGCTGGTTATCTTGCCTTTATAAAATTAGTGCAACCGTCTGAGGTCAATATGAAGCAGAGAGATAGAGCTTAATGGGCCAGATCCTGGCTCTACCAGTCTTTGCAGAGCCCACTAGAACAGCACTGACCAATTGGGTTTTGCAGAGACAGAGGCCAAATCAAATCCAGAGTTCTGCCACCTTACAGATGAGTGGCTTCCATGGCCATCCAACCATCTCTGACTCCAGGGGGGGAAGAGGAGGATACCAGTGAAACAAGGAGCACACACAGTACCGCCATCGGGAGGAGAAAGTGAGTTCCTCCTTGGCTGGAAGTCCGGGGAAATAAAAGCGATGCTGCATTCACAAGACTGATCTGTCAGAAAGCTCCAAATTTTGCTGTCAGTGGGGTGGGGACTGAGGGCCCCCCGAGAACAAATACAACTGCCCCCCGGCCCCCAACTGCAGCAGGAGCACAAAGCACCTCTCTCCCCTTCCTCTTCCTTGCACAAAAGACATGCAAACAGCGCCCGCAAGACTAGCTCAGGGAACAAAAATGGATAGGGAATCAAACAGCATCAGGAAAGTGCATCCAGGACATAGTCTGAATGGACTCCTAGCCAAAAAGCTCACAACAAGAACAAAAGAATGTTAGAAGGGCAAATTATATTTACCAGAAAGTCACTGCCGAGTCGATACTCTCCAACTCCATAATTGTAGGTCAACTCTGCAACAAAGTGATCATCTTCGGGCCCATAGCCCACCATTGTTTTGCTCCACTTTCCATCATAAGGGCTAGAACAACCATCACATTTATTTGTCGTCAGTATCAGACACAAAGACACACACACACCCCGCCACACACCACAAGAAAGAAGTGCCTCAGGATAGGAACTGCATAACCAGTCGTCCAGCTAATCCAATATCCTATCCCTGACAGCAATCAGTGCCAGATGCTTCAGGGGAAGGTGCAGAAACCCATACCATACCAACTTTTATACAATACTATATCACTGAAAGAGCATGCCAGTCAGTGCCTACTTCATGTCCTCAACCATGAAAGGATCCTTATAGTTTTATCCTCTCCTATCTAGTTTCTTATGTAACAGCAGATGCAGCTCTCCTACAAATAGTCTAATCTTGTTTTGAAATTTACTAAACTATTTGCTTGCAGCAGCAAGTTCCGTTGGTTACTTATTCACCATATAAAAGTCATTTTAAAAAAAATGACTTCTGGCTAACAGGAGGAGAAGGCGCTATGACTAAGGGATTCCCATAAAGTGTGATAGAACACAGTAACTTTCCAGTAAATTCTTAATTTAATAGATTCCAAGGCCAGAAGGGGCCATTGTGATCATCTAGTCTGACCTTCTGTAAACCACAGGCCAGAGAACTGCCCCAAAATGATTCGCAGACTACAGCTTCTAGTAAAACATCCAATCTTGATTCCTCTTGTGGAGAATCCACCACAACCCTTGGTAAACTGCTCCAGTGGTTAATTACCCTATTGTTAAAATTGTATGCCTCATTTCAAGTCTGAATTTGTTTAACTTCCAGCCACTGGATCTTGTTATACCTTTCTCGGTTAGTCTGAAGAGCCCTCTGTTATCAAATACTTGATTCCCATGTAGGTACTTATACACGATAATCAAGTCACCCCTTTACCTTTCCTGCCAAGCTATGTTAATGTGTGACTAGGAAGGCACAACTGCACAGCCATCCAAAAGAATGAGCAATGGTAGTTTTCATAGGATTTGATCCATAATTCCTCAAGCGTAGGGATTGCAACTATAGTGCTAGAGCTAGGATAACATTAAGTGCCCTCAAGCTTCATGTTTCAGAGCATAAACTGCTCACCAGGTGGAGTCAAAAAAGCTATTTCCTCATCATGATCTAGGCAAATTGTACAGTTAGACAATACAGCCTAAGCTCTTTCTTTTTGAAAAGAAATGAAAGGCCACTGGAGGTAGCGGGGTATTTTATTTTAATTGATTTATTTGGATTTAAGAGAATACGATGCCTACCCAAGGCACTAGGCGCCCTAATATCATTAAACACAATAAAATAAAATCCCAGAAGCATGAAGTAGTAATTTTTTTCAGGAACTGTGGCCCAAATCAAAGGGATTTAGGCACCTAACTGCCTTTGAAGATCTGGGCCGCCCTGACTACGTAGACTGTTGATCTGCCATAGCAATGCTTATGTTCCAACGTAAGCACCACAGACAAACACAAGAAGGTACATTCTTACTTTCTTCAAATGAAATGAGCAATGATTAGGAAGTATGCTCAAAGGTCTATAAGTAAGCCTTTTTGGTTAGTCAGCATCTGCAGATGTTTTAGTTTAGCTAAAGATTACAAAGAGAAATAACGGTACATACCCATTACAAGTAGCTTTGCAGCCTTCCTCAAATTCCTCATGTCTTAGAATCTGGCAGATCGAGCACATGTAACAAATAAAGCCTACTTAGTTCTTAGAAGAAAATAGGCCTAAGCACACCCCAATAGAACGCCCAGGGTCCACCTGTCCTGTGACAAAAAACCCAGGGCTCCAAGTTACATGACTCAGGTTTGTGGGGCTAAGAGTAGCAGTGTACAGGTTCAGCCTGGGCTCTGGGACACCACAAAGCGATAGCGTCCCAGAGCTTGAGCTGCAGCTCCAGCATCTACATCACAATTAAACACCCTGATAGCCCGAGTCTGAGTCAGTGGATACAGGCCAGACACAGGTGTTGAATTGCAGTGTGGACATACTGTGAGGTAAGCCTCTCACCTTGCAAGGTCTCAGAGCCCAGGCTCCAGCCTGAGCCCAAACAAACATCTACAGTGCAATTTTATTGCTTCACAGCCTAAGTCGGCTAACCCGGCCCAGCCGTAGCTGTGCAGTGGATCTTTTAAATAAATAAATAAATAAATTAATGGAGATATCCCATCTCCTAGAACTGGAAGGGACCTTGAAAGGTCATCGAGTCCAGCCCCCTGCCTTCACTAGCAGGACCAAGTACTGATTTTGCCCCAGATCCCCAAGTGGCCCCCTCAAGGATTGAACTCGCAACCCTGGGTTTAGCAGGCCAATGCTCAAACCACTGAGCTATCCCTCCCCCCCCACAGTGTAAACATACCCTGACCAACTATTATGGGATTTGCCATAAGGCCGCACGTACACAGCCCGGGGAACAGTACAGCTATTTCGGTCTGGGGAGGGATATGTTAACAGGAACAAGCACAGCACGACACGACACGACAAGCCCTAGCCTGGAAGCAAACACACT
The DNA here is from genome assembly GCF_011386835.1 of Chrysemys picta bellii. NCBI lineage: Eukaryota > Metazoa > Chordata > Testudines > Emydidae > Chrysemys > Chrysemys picta. Next base: position 4,181,505 of record NC_088809.1, on the reverse strand, counting down.
AGCACGAAGCGGCCATAAGCTGTAAAACGGGGGGGGGGGGGGGTGTCTCAAACGTCATTGCACCGCGACCCCTTCAGACAACAAAGTTACTATATGACGGGGGGGGGGGGGCGCGCCCCGCTGGTCCGGGTGGGGGCGGAGCTCGGCTTCAGAACCAGCTCCCAGCAAACCCAATGTTGGGCCTGGCAACCCATTAAACCCCACAGGGATCCCCGCGCCCCTCCCCAGCCCCAGAACGGGGTAGCGGGTGCGTGTTGGGGGGGAGCGCAGCGCCAACCCCCGGCGCCGGGCCAGACGCAGCCACCTCAGGCCCCGCCCCCCCGCTCGCTCACTCACCCTCATGCCCAGCAGGTCGCGGTAGAAGCGGGCGCTCTGGCCACGGTTCCCCACTTTGAACACGAAGTGCAGCGCGCGCCGGGCTCCCATGTCTGACTTCTACCCCTACTTCCGGCGCATGACGATGACGCAATCAGTCACCCCCCCCCAGCAGATTAGGAAGCAGAGAGGGGAGAAGTCACGTGCGCAGCCGGATATCCGGCCGGCCGGGGTCACCTGGCGTCAGGGCAAGATGGCGGCGCTCAGGTGCCTCACGCTGGGTCCTGCCGCCGCCGCGCTGCTTCGGGCTCAGCCGGGAGGAGCCGGGGCGGGCGCGGCTGCGGGGCGGCGCTGGGTGCGGGCGCTGAGGCGGAGCCCGGTCCGCGTGCTGCCCCCGCGCAAAGAGCAGAGAGCGGCCGCCCCGGCCGGGCGGGAACCCGCGGAGCCGAAGGGAGCCCGGCTGTGGCCGGCCCCGGAGAAGAGCCCGGCCGGGCAGGAGCTGCGCTTCGAGAAGGCGGAGCCCGGAGACAGGCGGCTGGGGTAAGGCCCTGCGGCGCTCCCCGCACCCCCATCCCACCCCCGAATCCGCTTCTCCCCCCTGGGGTCCCGGACACCGTTACCATGGCAGCAAAACAACGTCTAAACCGACAGCTCGCCCCCCCCCCCCGGCCGTTTCCCTGGGCTCCTTCCCCAGTGACAGACGCATCGCGCAGCACCCGGGCAGATTGCCGGTGCCATAGCCCGCTCCCCCCACACCCAGACTGCCGCCATCTTCTGCCAGGCCAAAGTACCGGCTGGCACATCGGGTAGCTCCGCGCTACTTGAGTTGTGGGCACCGAGGTGGGCAGAATGTAATTGGCAATGAATCCGAAGCAGCAAGCCAGACTCCAGCACTGAATGGTCCTGTTTTCTGGTTGTAGCTATTGGAAAGTAGAACGGAGAATATCTTATTGCCCTTATATAAATCCATGCTATGCCCACATCTTGAATTCTATGTACAGATATGGTCTCCTCATCTCAAAAAAGACATACTGGCACTAGAAAAGGTTCAGAAAAGGGCAACTAAAATGATTAGGGGTTTGGAACGGGTCCCATACGAGGAGAGATTAAAGAGGCTAGGACTCTTCAGCTTGGAAAAGAGGAGACTAAGGGGGGATATGATAGAGGTATATAAAATCATGAGTGGAGAAAGTGAATAAGGAAAAGTTATTTACTTGTTCCCATAATACAAGAACTAGGGGCCACCCACTGAAATTGATGGGCAGCAGGTTTAAAACAAATAAAAGGAAGTTCTTCACACAGCGCACAGTTAACCTGTGGAAACTCCTTGCCTGAAAAGGTTGTGAAGACTAGGACTATAACAGGGTTTAAAAGAGAACTATATAAATTCATGGAGGTTAAGTCCATTAATGGCTATTAGCCAGGATGGGTAAAGAATGGTGTCCCTAGCCTCTGTCTGTCAGAGGGTGGAGATGGATGGCAGGAGAGAGATCACTTGATCATTACCTGTTAGGTTCATTCCCTCTGGGGCACCTAGCATTAGCCACTGGCGGTAGACAGGATACTGGTCTAGATGGACCTTTGGTCTGACCCAGTATGGCCATTCTTATGTTCTTCTTGTGCAAAAATTCATTGTAAAAATCAGTGTTCCTTTCAGATAGTCAATGCAATATTCAGACTTACATCATCAAGGCTAATAGATAATCACAATTTTAACTATCTGCTAAATCATAATAAGTCTCCAAGTTATTAGTGCACAAGTGAGGTTTTTACATTTGGCTTCAAGTAATGATTTCAATTGTGTTGCCACCAAATGTGGAGCATGCCAGCTCCATGTTTGAGTGCATACATGAACCATGAAAGGAAAGCATGCTACCACTTCATCTTAGCTTCACTCCACCCGTTGCTTTTACTCTTTTCCTCTGCCTTGTCCCCATCACCCTGCTTCCCTTCAGTTTTCTTTACTTTGGCTTAAAAAAAAACAAGTCATGGAACGAGCAGGATGTTTGCTGCCTTCACATTGTTCACTCTGCTCGTGTTAAATCCTTTCTTCTACCCAGTGTCTGTCTTGTCTGTTTAGACTGGAAGCTCTTTGGGGCAGGGACTGTTTATTTTGCTGTTTTTTGCAGCTCCTAGCACAATGGGGCCTGGCCCTTTGGCACTGCCATAATAAACATCTACATGAAATAATGGAAAGAGAGAAACTGGGGCCAGTGGTGAAATTCACTATGTCAGAGTAAGTCCTGACAGTAGAGGGAACAATTTTCAAAACCTCAGCTGTTATGGTAAGAGCAGAACAGCCATAATATGCTACATATGTGAAATTCTTCTGTCAGCTCTTGGGAGAGGCACCAAGTTTCTGACTCTGGTGCTTGCCTGCCGGTGCATGAGCCTTCTTGCTTTTGCATTTTTCCATGTAACTATTAAGATTTCAGCTAAAGCACTTGCAAAGAATTTGCTAACATGGTACTCTGTGGTCAGTGTCTGTTCAGAGTCCCATTTCTGTGTCTGTTTGTAAATCCCTTAGAGTTCTCAATCCTTTTTTGAATTATGTCCCTTTTTTTTTATATATTGGCAGTGGCCCCTCTCCCTTTAGAATAGCGAGAAGGATACTGCCACCTACTGTTGCTAATGTGTTTGTTCAGGAGATACCTGAAATTACTTGAATCAAAATGCAAGTCAAATGGTATTATAAAAACACTCCTTACCTGAATTAGTGCTGCTACTGTCAGTCTTTGAGAAATTTGGGCTTGTTCGGTACTGAAAAGCAGATCAATGTAAATCCCCCAAGAAGGCTCGCTGCGCAGCCAAGGCCCCCAAGAAAGTTGGGCTCCTGCACCCCCTTCTGGTTGAGAACTATTGCCTTATATTGATCCTGCTGTAGAGATTAATAAGGGTGAGAATAATGGATCCCATACAATATCAGGACTAGCTGCAGCCACTCTAAAATATGTATGCAGACAATCATTGGACAGAAGGAATAATATTGAGTCCAGGAAAATTTCGAGTGACACTCCCCACTTGCAAGTGGCAAACTTCAAAGCAGACCAGAGATGTTACTAACATTCCAGCAGTTTTAACTGGTCATCTTCTCTGTAGAAAAGTGGTGACAATTGCCAAGTCGAAGAAGTTTCGCGACCAGCATGGGAAGATTCTGCTGGAGGGTCAGAGACTTATTAAGGATGCCCTGGACGCTGGAGCAGTGCCCCAGACTCTCTTCTTCAGTACTGTGGGGCACCTGAAGGAACTGCCTGAGGAAAAGCTGAAGAAAACCACTCTAGTTAAGGTGAAGTTTGAAGACATTAAGAACTGGTCTGACCTCATAACTCCTCAAGGGCTGATAGGTAAGTTTGCTTTAGAAATAGTAAACAAAGGGTAGCTGCACTTAGCATTTATTAAAATAAATGTAGTGACAAATACAACTTGAGTGTCTCTTTGCTAGCCTATTCCTGCATGCCAGTGACATGGTGTCAAGTAGAATTGGCTAGAGAAAGGATTTCTCTGCTTCCACTCAAACTGATGTGAGAGACCATCTTGTCACCTGCCCCTCCACTTGAGGAGGGGACAACATTTCAATAGACCTCCTCAAAGCTTGGAAGATGATTGGCACTCTCATGGTGGCTCTGAGGCCTGTGTCTAACTGACATCCTTGATGGTGCCTGGTGATACAGTTATTCTGCTGTGGCCTGTGGAAAAATGGCACCTACAATCTCTGAGGAGATGATGCCCATGGGGGGGGAGGGGGAGGGGTGTTTTAAATGATGCTTTCAGTCTTTACTTTACTAGGAAAACAAACAGTCTTACGCAGACTCCAGCAGTACTGCTCCTCACCCGATCTTCAGTACTTCCGGTTCCACCACAAAAGTATCAGTTAAATCAGAAGTGATTAAAACAGATACATCCCAAGGGCCGTGCTGTGTCAGAAAAGCCTTTGAGCCTCATTTGCCCATGGGCCTTTCTCCCTTTGTTTCCTCAGGAATCTTTTCCAGACCTGACCATACCAAGATGACTTACCCAGCTGTCCAGCAACAGAATTGGCTGCCCCTGTCCCTTATCTGTGACAATCTCCGCGATCCAGGAAACCTGGGGACTATACTGAGATCTGCAGCTGGAGCAGGCTGCAGCAAAGTGCTGCTCACCAAAGGTAGGCCCCTCCTTCTGGAGAGCAGAAGTCTGTGATGACTTCAGCTGTGGGGTCAGGAGAGTTTAATGAACAATCAATCGTTTGGAAAAGTGATGAGATTTCACTTGATATGGATGGAAATACACAACAGCTCACAGCGTGTTGGACCTTCTGTGGATACTCCCATGATACCTAGCAAGTCTAGGGGCCTAGAACAAAGGCAGGTTCATAAATACAGCGCCCCATCAATAACTGCATACTGAGGGAGCTAAGAGAGGTTAGCTTTCCAATTTGTGGGCTGCTACCGTCCCATAGGCCCATATAACCCCTCCTGGCTGTTTCAGATGATGGCTTGCCCCAGGGAGCTTTTAAGCATTCTCCTTTGATGTGCTGTCTCACTGGCACAAGGTGCTGAATGCATATTCTTGTGGAGCCCTTGCACCTTCACTGTTTTCTATTACAGGCTGCGTGGATCCGTGGGAGCCCAAAGTGCTTCGTGCAGGCATGGGGGCTCACTTCCGCCTGCCCATCATTGCCAATCTGGAGTGGGAATCCATTTCCAACTATCTTCCCACAGACACACAGGTCTACGTGGCCGACAGCCGTGACCCAAGAACACAGGACAAGATGGAGGATGGGTCGGGAAAGGCCAGCAGCTATGGTTGGGTTTCCAGACCTCACAACTTGAAGGCTCCGATAGGCAGAGAGGACTTGGCTTTTGATTCAGAGAGCGAAGAGGAGGAGCAGGGAACAGATGAGGCCTGGTTCCCAGAACTTGACACTCAATGTTACCACGAGAACTGGACACGGGCTCCAGCAGCAGCAGTGGTGATTGGTGGGGAGACCCATGGTTTGAGCACAGAAGCACTTCGGCTAGCAGAGAGCACCGGGGGGAAGAGACTGATTATTCCTGTGGTCCCAGGCGTGGACAGTTTGAACTCAGCCATGGCTGCGAGCATCCTGTTGTTTGAGGGGAAGAGACAATTGCAGTTGAGAGAGAAGCAAGAGAGCAAAGGACAGAAGTTCCCTGCCTTGGGCTAAACTGTGCAGGAGACCATTCTGCACAGACAGAGCCTCCTCTTCTGTATGTTCCCATGCAGGTACCTTGCAGGGGAATCAATAAAATCACAGGTTTTGCCACTGCTATTCAGTTTACACTTGCACAGCTGTTAAAACAGACCTGCCCCCGAGAGGTCCATGCCCATGTTCAACACCCAGAGGCTCCACAGAGTGCCCATCTTCTGCACTTGATGCCCCTTAGCATTAGTGAACACATGAAACTTTGGGCCCAAATTTTGGGACTCCAAGGGCCACACTTACCTGCAGCTGCCATCAAGGTGTAGGCTTTGGAGAGAGCAGGCCTTTGCACCTGCTGCTCTGACCGGTTCCCTAGGAATACCATAAGGGGGTTAGGAGAGAGCCATTTTTAGAGGTAGTCAAAAGAATTAGCAATTGCTAACACAGCCCTTGAGTGATTTAGTTAAAGTCCCTATCAAGTGAGCTTAAGTCCTCAAATCCAGGCCTGCTCCCCCACCTCTGAAATGAGGTTGGGTTTGGTGCTATCTGTTGAGCAATAACACCCCCCCCCTTTCTCGCTTCTGACCCTTGTACACCAAGCTAGCTTCCAGTGACTCGCATTACTGGGAGTAGGAAAAGCAAAGGAGAGGTTGTGCAATCGTGTGTAGTTTACAGACAGTTCTCCTAAGGGGACTCTTTTTCTTGGGGTGGGTGACTCCCCCATCCTGAAGAAAAGGGCAGGAGGGAGTCTCTCACCAGGGCCCCAGAGGTTCTCTCATTTGTTGTAAGGCAGAGGATGCTGGTCACGCTGCACGGCTGGCTTGCCCATAATGCAGCTGACCTTCATGTGGCTTTACAGGGCCGGGGGGAAGGTAAAAGAGCCAGTGCAGCAGTGATGAAGTGTAAGTTGTATTGTACAAGGGCTCGATAGGTGGTTCTCACAGAAGAAAAAACACCCCTGGCTTCCTTTTCAGTAGGGGAAAAACCTCTGTATTGAAGTGTCAGCAGCTGGCAGTAAAATCCATTGGAATGTAGTGTCACTAGTGCTCTGTAAACCCCCCAGTGAGGACGTGAAGTGGCTAATCAGTTATGGCAGGGGGCCCACTGGCTCGGTGAATTGCCATAGCTGCTCTTTGGAATGCAGTTCTCTCTCCCCAGGCCTGTTTGTTCATGCAGCCTTGTGCATTATTTAAACAGTTCCAGGGTAATGGCTTTTATCTCTTCCTGCAGCGCTGCTTTGGGCCAGGTCCCCGCCAGCAAACTTTCCATTGTATCCCTTAAACCTACTCCTGGTGGAGGTCCTACTGCAGGTGCTGTAGTGGAGGACAACAGCTGGTGGTATTTTTCCCCCTTTCCCATAATCCTGGGCTCTGTGTATGTAGGTTTACACAAAGAAACATGGTGAAGAATGTGATAAAGCACCGACAGCTGTTTGCGTTCATGGTAATAGCTTAAATCAGTTCAAAAGCTCCCTTCCCCCACTTGCCCCTAAACCTGTGGTCCCCGCTGTCAGCAGGATAGGCTAACGGGAGGCAAGAGAAGTAGCACATGGGAGGGATGCAGAGTCCTGACATTTGAAACGGTGAAACATACCCACAAAACTCTATAGATCAAGTCTGTCACATACACTGTTGGTCTGTGGGAAATCTTGTTACCCTTGCAGCTGCAAAATTCCTACTGTGACCTTCATGCCCCATCCAGATTTGGCAAAGGAAGTGGGAGGTGAACACAGCTGCTGGTGCAGGGGACAGGAAGCTATTCCAGTTAATGGAGTTCCTTAGTAACATCAACACTGGGTCAGTAAACACCAACCTTAGCAAGAGGCCAGGGACAAACCAGCAGGATGTTAGCCCTTAGAGCAGACAGACATGGTGGAGGTACTTATGCGTGATACAGGCTTCGCTGGGTGACGCTTTGTGGCACAATTAGGGTGGTGTGCTGTCCCTGCAAAGACTGTCAGTTTTCCAATTCTGCCATCAAACACTCTTTGCTAGAGTTTAATCCTCAATTTTAGCTCCAGGCATTGTGTTCTAATTTAAGTCGGAGGTTAAGCCTTCTGCCAGAAGGTGGCAGTATTTGTCATGAATGCAGCCTGTGTGGGGACCAGAGTTGTTCCTAGTGCCCCCATGGCACAGATTTAAACTCTGAAAGAAAGGGGCAGGGGGGGGAGTGAAGGAGAAGAAGAAAGAGGAGGTGAGGAGGGAAAGAACTGCAGAATGAGTCCCATTCTATGGGAAATGCCTTGGGTTCTTCCCCATCCAGCAGACAGGCTCTGGGCTGTGCAGGAGGAGAAATCCAAAAAATAGAATCTCTTAAGAGCTGGGCCACCCCCTTCAATCTGGGAGCAGGAGGTTGTAAACCTGGCCCTGGGTGATCACATGCCGGTGGAATTAGGCTCTCCAAGCTCTATCAGGTCCTGGCACCGAGGAGCAGCAGGAAGCCCTTTGGGAACTACGCCCCTTGGTGCCCTACACTATTTCTCCAACTCCTTCAAACGGTTTGTTTAGAGCGCGAGCTCTCCAGCTACAATACCAGCTGCTGCTAAGAGATCCCTTTCTATCTTAGTCCATATTAAAAACCCAAAGTTTCAGAGGCTGTCATGATCGTACAATGATTTAGCAGTGGCCCACCATTTCCTTTGGCACAGAGCCATCCTGGGAACTGGATGCTCGATAAATACATGGAGAAAGAATGTGGTTGTTCCCTTAGGCACATCCTGATCCAACCTTTCCTTTGTTGGAAGGGAGCATTTAACACAGCCCCGTTCAAAGGCATTGCCAGTATCAAGACTGAAAGTGCATCAGTGGGAGAACAGCTCCTTCCTCCGAACCAGATGCCAGCCCTGGCCAGGGGAAGAGCCAGGTTGACACAAACGTTTACACTTCACTTTAGCCCTAGTTGAGTAGGTGCCGCAGTCACTTCAACATACCCAATATTAAGTGATTTTATTTCATGGACTCAGCGTTACACCTACAGTCCTACTCTGGGAGCCTGAGCAGCCTCTGCCAGATGGGGTTTTTGCTCCTAATCTAATGTCTAGAATCAGCCAGTGCTGCATGAACCAACCATATCCCATTTAAGCGCCTTATTGTGATTCTCATTCAAACTGCATAGACACCATTCTCTCCCTATAGCACCAGAAACCCATGCGATGGAAACAGAACATGCACCAGGTGGCAATGGGATCTGGAAGCAATTACCCTGCTTAGACAAGCCTATTGTCAGCCACTTCTGTGCATGCAGCTTTGGTCAAAACTTCAGGACTGCAGAATTTCTCACTTACCACCCCCCCTTCCCCTGGTGGATTTTAAGTTACTTTTTGGTATTTTGCTGCAGATTCCACTTACAAGGGTGTATTTTGAGTGATTCAGGGCTGGGAGCACTAGAGAAAGGTGCCTGAGTAGCAGCTGCAGAGACAGAAATCCTCTTGAAGCACCAAACTGGGGGCAGACCTCCCCACCCCACGTTTTGACTGCCACACGGACAGACCAGCCTGAGGGACAAGTGGAGAATTCTAGTGCACAGGACTGTTCGGTCACACCCAGCAGCTTGGGACCAGGGCTGCTGGACCTTTCTGCTGCCCAGTGCGCAGCCTGGTCTCTGGGACCTGGACTGATCCATCTCATTGGCTGTTGAGCAGCCCGCAGCGCAACAGGCTCCAGTTCCTCCCCCCTGGGTTGGAGTCACACTGGACAGGCTTGACGTGGTACTTGTACAGCACCTAGCACAATGGACATTAGCACCTTGACCAGAACCCAGATCGATGCCACCAACCACCAATCCCTCTTCGGCTTAATTGTCTGCAGTGTTTGTCTCCAACTCAACAGCCAATCCTGCTGCTTTTTGAGTTATTCATTGCCTAATTAATGATCACTAAATAAAATACAGGCCCTGAAGCACTGTCTGTGCCGTCTAGATTGATACGACTCCTCTCTCTCACACAGCTGGCTGGCTTTCCAAGCTCCTTCCTTAGTAGGTTGTTGTAGCATGGATAAAAGGGGAGGCTACAATCCTGCCATAAGTGACAAATGGGCTGAAGGGGAAAGCAGCAGCAGTTTGCACGCCCCCAGCTATTCAACACACACAAACCACCACATGGCTCCCCAACACGCCCCTCCCCAAGGACGCATGTAGGTTTGTTAAAGGAAATGATCACCGACAGAGCTACATGACTGAGGAAATGCCTACAGGGACTCTCAGTCCAGCTTTCAGCCACTGATTTGTTATGAAAGGCAGCGTGGTCTGGCAAATTAAGCAGGGGCCCGCAAGTCCAGGCAGCTGGCCTAGTGCTGCTCTACCACTTTCTTTCCCTCTCTCTCTCTGGCCTGTAAAGTGGGGACAATAGCGCCTCCTTCAGGAGGGTGAGGACGCAGCAACTAACAACTTCAAAATAATCCCTTCTCTCCAGCTGTGCGTTTGCATACACACACAGGTGCAAGGCCTCCAGACATCACCATTTCATGAGGCACCCAACACACAAATGTTCAGCTCTCTCCCCCACGGACTGGGAAAGCCTGCTGGGATGGGGCCACCAACTCACTACAGATGTTGGGCAAGTCACTTCCCTTCTCGGTAAACTGCTTCTCCCTCTGTGAAACACAGCCAACAACTCTAACCTACCTACCGCCCGTTGGTAAGGCCCTGGGACCTACGTGGATGGAAGGGGCTGTAGCAGCACATGGCATTGTTTCCAGGTTAGCGTTTTTCTTCCATTCCTCAGCTGTTCAGAGCGTGCACTGCGTTGATACACAGCGGGGTGTCTGTGTATGTCTCTACTATACATATTCCCACCTTACAGCTCAGATTCCACTGGCTTCTGGGATACCCCAGAGCCCACTAATACTGTCACTGCTTGGTCAACGTAAGGAAAAGAGCTCATGGATGAACTAACCAATCCGGGAGAGGCCACAGCTCCAAAATACACGGTTGGTTGGAAGAACACAGCGGGATCTCTAAGAGGAGGTTACTTACTGTAACTGGAGGTTCTTTGAGATGTGTGGTCCCGATCTGGAATGGGTGTGCATGCGTGCCATGTGCTGGAGCTGTTCACAGTAGTGTCCGTTGACCCGCTCAAGCAGAAAACCTGGACTCTCCAGCACTGGAAGGCCTAGTTTAAATGCTTCTAACAAGGGGCTACATGGGATAAACCCATAACCTGCAGCAATCAGGAGTCACGTTCCAATTTAACAACAAACTCTTTCTATGAAACACAGCACCAAGATCTACCAAGGTTGGTTGGTTCCAGCCACAGACTGGTACAGCAGCCCCTTGGGCACAGAAAGGCCACAATGAGGACCCCAAACTAAAACCCTTTACTCATGCGAGTAAGGCCTGCAGGTCTTCACCAGACATGCTTCTCCCTCAGCCCCCCTGCCCCCGGGCCCATCTCCAAACCCTCACCCCAGCCATAACGATGGCTTTGTTGTGAGGAATCTGCACCTCCAGGAACCAGGTGACTGTAACTATTTTATTACAAAGTTCCAATCACCATGTACAGTTTTTACAACCTCAATTTTCTGGGGGCTCAGCTGAGCTGCTTGGGGTTGTGTTTAGAACAGCACCATCAAGGCGGGCTTGGGAAACAGCTACAAAGAACATCTTAATCAACTAATGTAGGGGGAGGACATTTCATACCAGGGAGCGGGGGAGAGGAAAGAAAAGGGCAAGAGAGAATGAGAAAATGTCAGAACAGCAGAGGAGGATCAGGGCAGCCCTGCATTGTTTCTCCTTTTGGCTCAGGGTTGGGGGGTGTATGGTGGGTACGTGGGATTTCCCCCAAACGCATATGACTGACACTTAACTAAGGCTGCTGTGTGTTTGGTATGGAGGTGGCGGGAGGCTAAATACAATCTAGAAACAGGAGTTCTTGAACTAGGAGGAAGACCTTTGCTGCATCATGACCAATCCACATGGAGCTTTTCAGCAGTTACACTTCGACTTGGCACTGTGGGCTCACTGATACTGAAGAGGGAAAGGAGGTTGTGTGGCAAAGTGGAGAATTCTCTTATTGCTTCATTGGCATTGTCTGTCTGGGAAGGGCTGGGCAGAGGAGAGAAGGGTGAAGATGAGAAGGGAGAAGAGGAGTGTAATATAAGAGCCCCGAGAACCCCAGTCCACTGCCTGATGCTTAAGTTGGCAAGAACACCATGCAAAACGTTTGCCTGCTAGCTAGTGCCGTGTATAAAATAACAATACGGTAACAGTTCTGGCCTGGTTATTAGAGAATATATCACCATGAAGCACAAGCAAAGTCTCCAAATGCCAGCGACTCCCTGCTGAAAGTGCATCTCCAGGAGTCTGCTTAGGAGGAGGATTCATTGCGTAAAACAAGGCACCACAGGAAGGCTGGGTACTGGGTCGTGCGAGAGAACACGCTGAGCACTCTGCTAGCGGAGGAAGAGACCTAGTTTTAAATAACGTCTGTCGGTGCTGAAAGCCCCTCAGATGGGTTCAGGTTTTAGCTTGTCCGCTAGAAAGTCGCTCACAAAGGCTTCCACAATCTCAGGAGTGATTTCCTCGACGTCCATCACGTACTTGGCTCTGGCCGACATGTCCAGGATGGTGAGCAGGGGCGCCGCTTCGGGCAGGTTGGTGTAATCCCGCAGGGAGTCAGTCATGTCATCCTGAAAGCCAGCAAGAAAGAGAATGAAGCCCAAGGGATGGAGAATTGGCTGGTGTGACACAGCATCCAGGCTGCGCATTTCATGAAGAACTCTGGCCCTGCACAATACGCTTAACTCAGTGATCAAGCCAAAGGGAACAGCACCCCATCCCAACCCCAATCAAAGCACTGAGCCAACCCCACAGGGCTTGAAACAGTTCATGCTTTAAACTAGCAAACACAATTTATCCAGACCTGGGATCGAATCGCATGGCTCTCCCACCCTGAGCACAACGGCCTGAGATTTGGAGGGGGTGGGGAGAGAATGGATATCAAAATCCAAACCAGGATCACAATTCTCTGGCTTCAGCCCTGGTCATCCTTACTAACAAGCAGCTGTTATGACCATGTATTGGTGTACGGTTTAGCTGTAGTAACAGCTAAACTCTGAGGTAGTCAAACTGAACAGTGACTATCTGTTCAGCCTTAGGACTTGGCCAGTCTTCTGCATCACACATACGGCTGTGGGAGATGCAGACTGGTGGGCAATCCTGGGATCCTCACTCTTCAACTTGACAGCCCTTGGACTGCCACATAATTAGTGATCTCAGGCAACAAAGAGAGGAGTATGGTCTAATGCAGTGATTCTCAACTTGGGGTCCATCAGTATAATCAAGGGTGTCTGTGAATGTGCCAGCACCTACATAATAATGACACACCATGTTCTGACATTTCAAGTCAATAGCGACTTGGCGCTGCCCATATATCACCTTGAACACTGTAGTTTATCATTTAAAGCACCTTCAGTATGTGAAAATGGATTCTCTGCCCTCACCAGCACGAAAAATCAAACACTGTTCAAGAATGAATGCTCAAGATGACCTTTGCACTTGCCTAACTGAAATTACCCCTCAACTGGACAAGCTGTGTGCTGCCAAACAAGGCCAAGGATTGCATTAGTATCAGGTAAGCTGTCAATATTTTGATTTGCTATGTTTTGTTGTTGATCTGTTCAAATAATAATTTCTTGACAGTAATATTTGTGATAACTATTAAAGTAACGTAAGAGAAACAAATTATGAGCAACAAAATAATGAGGGAGGAGTTGGGGGTCTGCAGGTTTATCTATTTAAGTTTAGGGGTCCCTACGTAAAAAAAGGCTGAGAACCACTGGTCTGAATGGTTACAGCACAGGCCTGGGAGTCCGGTTTTCCCCCACTCCCCTGGATGGTCAACCCAATGGATTCAATGGGTTGACCTGGTGGCCGGTTTGCTTTCCAGCCCGGGTGTCACCCCACTCCGAGGGCAGCGCGGCAGTGGTCCTGAGGACCACAGAAGGGGGGCTTAATAGTCGAGAGGGAGCAGGTCTGGGGGAGGCTTAATAGTCGTCCCCCGGGTACTCCGGGGGCAGGCTTAATAGTCGTTCCAGGGGAGGCTTAATAGTCGTCCCCCGGGCAGTCCAGGAGAGGCTTAATCATCGTCCCCCGGGCGCTCCAGGGGGAAAGCTTAATAGTCGTCCCCCAAGTACTCCGGGGGCAGGCTTAATAGTCATTCCCCAGGCGGTCCGGCGGAGGCTTAAGAGTCATGCTTAAAGGGCACCAGGTCAACCCGCTGAATCTACTGGGTTGACCTGGCGTCCGGTTTGCTTTCCGGCCACCAGGTCAACCCATTTGGATTCGATGGGTTGACCTGGTGGCCGGTTTGCTTTCCGGCCTGGGTGTCACCCCACTCCGAGGGCAACTCAGATTCCTAGGGCCAGAACTCATCAACAGTGTTAAGATCATGCCTGGTAAATAAGAAAAGTTTGGAACCAGAAATCAGTGAACCAAAATTGGTGGATGAAATGATGGGTTATTGGACCCACCACTCTCTTTGTGGGTTAAAGAAAGAGACTTTGGTGAGAAAAACTGGCTACTGGAGCAAGCTTCATGGTGGCCACCCCCACAATCTCCTGAGATCCCTGGGGTTCATCATCATGATCCGGAGAAATGTCCTGACCCGGCCAGAGAGAGCAACCCAGATATCACCACTTCCACCATCTCCAGCTGAATCCCAACCACCACCTGGGGAGGACCAGGATCAGACTTTAACAGCAACATCAGCTCTCGCCCATCTCAACATATTTCTCCCCCGCGCCAAGGACAGTCATTATCATCTTTGTTACCGTCAGAGGGACGGTCCAACGGGGGGCAGCCTTCTAACAGTGCTCTCCAGCTAAAGGAAAAGGAACAAGGGATGTGGTTCAAATGAAAGCCTTTCCCAGCACTTTACACTGCAAATGCTTTACCTGTTTTGCCTTCTTTGCTCTGTCTTCGATACAAGGTTAACAGGATTGTTAATGGTGTGTTTGCCTCTGAGTTGGCAGAGGTTTCTGTCTGCCAGCCCCAAACCTTGCTGAATGCTGGACAGTGACTGGGTTATGTTAACACCTTTAGTCCGTACGTTCCATCTAACTTAACACAACCCCCCTTACCACTTAGCTAGGTTTGAAACTCTCCAGCAGGTTTCCCTATAAACGCAGGAGAAGCCATGCAGCAGACCAGCGCATCCCCCCAAGGCTGCCAGGCTTGCTCCACTTCTCTCCCCCCCCCCCCGGGATCATGGAGTGTAACTGACGAGCAGGGAGCAGTGCCCTATCCTGGCTGCTGCTCGCTGCCTGCCATTAGCTGCACTGCTGCAAGCTCCCGCTGTTCCCATGCGACAGCGCTGCCAGGCATTCATCTTCACCTGTCTGGTTCATCAGCCCACTCTGCCCTTCAACTCCCGCAGAGCACTCGAGCGTCCCGTCCCGGAGGGAGGCAGTTACCAGTACCGAAAGGAGCTCAGAGAAGAGCAGGAATAACAATCACGGGAGGAGGGAAGATGAAAAGACCCAACTATGTGCAGCGTGGCTATGTAATGCCTGAGGGGTGGAGGGAATACAATAACCACCTACATGTGTTTGGCATGTCTAAGCCCCAAGGCGGGAGAGACGCTGATTGTCTAGGGCAGTTCTAGGGAGAAGGGGATAGCTAGGAGCAGAGGCAGGAAAGAAGGAAAGGTCAGAACTGTACAGCTGAAGAATAGGCCCCTCGAGGGAAGTGGTGGAAGCACTGGGTGATTTAAAACTGGACAAGTCCTGGAAAAGATCCTGCAGGAGACAGATTAGTGATGGTGGAGAAATGGACGAACATGACAACCTGACAAGTCTTTTCTATCCTGAGCCTTGGAACCTCTGATCTATTTTCCTGAGATACAGCGAATGCCAGAACAAAGAGAACAGCTCTCTCTGCAGGCAAGTTCCCTTCAAACACACCTCCCTGGAAAGGCCTTTTGCTAAATGTGCTCTGTTGAAATTCGTAGCAGCAAGCCCTTGATTCGGACAAACAGCCAGGTGTCTCCCCCAGTTGCCTGGATTTGATCAACGTATTTGAAGATAAAGGCGAAGAGCCTTTCCTACTGGGCCCTGGTTTCTCAAATCAAAACTGCAGAATGCAGAAAAAGCTCCGACACGCTTCTCTCCTCCAAAGCAGTCCTTATCTGAGCCAAGGAAACGCAGATCCCTAGAGAGCAAGCAGACGGAAGGAGCTCCTTTATCCCAGCACTGTGCCTCTCCCCCCATCAGGTCAGTCTGGACACTCTCCTCCTCACGCAAACACCTCCATGGTGCTGTCCATCCACCTGGAACACCCTCTAAGAGACCCCTGGGCAAGCATCAGCCAGACCTCATTCAGATCCCTCTATAACCCACTTCCACCATGCAGCCTGTTAGTAGGGAACTTACTGAACTACTGACTATGGGACCCTGGTCGCTAAGTGGACACGACCTAGGTATCATTTGGGCTTATTTACCTCATGTCATCCAACCCCAATCTGTCCTCTCTCATCTGTATTCCCATTAATCGTCTTGTTCCCTCTCTTCTCTGAGGGGACGCTCACCAATATTAAGGCTAACTCTGGGGCTCTGTAGCCCTGTTCACTACTGTATGAGCCAGAGGGCTGGGAAACCTACTCCCAGTGCCCCACAACTGTAGCGACACAGCATGCTGCTGTGCGAACACGCACTGCAACGTGCACCGGCAAAATGGTTTTTGCCCATCCTCATACTGGACAATTTCTGTGTGTAGGTTGGCCTGATGCTGCAAACAGTGGAACTGACTGCTCCGCCATCATCTGTAATACAGAGGTGCAGCCCAGAGAGACTACAAATCCCATCATGCAGTGCTTAATGAGGTGCTGCGCTCACTGTTCAGATGAAGATGGAGCAGCTCCTCTAATGAGTGGCCAGCGTTTACCCCTGGGCTGCGCTACAGCAGTTAGCCAAGAGGCGCTAAGCATGAGATGAGCCCATTTCTATGCCCAAACCGTAGCCCCCCAAGTCCTGGACTGAGCCGCCTTGGTTGCAGCATTCCTAGTGACCAACAAATGGAGACTCACTGCGGCAGTGATTTCACGCCGTGGGGTGGCCTGATGGAATGAGGATGGCTGAGCCAGAACACCCCATACTCTTGTAGACTTTGCACCACCCTTAACGGAGACAGCTGTAATGGGCGGGGGTGGGAATGACCTCCTTGGGGCCAACTGCCCCTGAGCATAAAGCCCAAAGAAAGAAAAGCAGGAGATGCAGGAAAGTTTCATCTGAGCCCTGCAGCCACTACCAGCTCTGAGTAGTAGGTGGGTTTGCACTCCTCTGCCCAGAACTGTCTGTCACAAGACAAGGAGAGCAACTAAGAAAGCTCCAAGAGCAAGTCAGTGCCACCCAGGCTACCGAGATAAAAGCAAGGAGCTAGAGGTAAAGGCCCCCTTCCCCGAGGACGCCAGGATGCTCTCGCCTAGCGTGTCCTGAGAGAATGGCATGCCAGCTCAGAAATCCAATCTCAGCACAAAGCCATTGTTTCTTTAGCTGCTTCAAGCGTGCCCAGTCAGCTGTAGGCTACACAACAGCCTCTCGGCGACCCATGAGGGCTGGAGGGATTTGCTGTTCACTTCTCAATGCTCTGCTTAACCCACCCACCCTGCCCCAGCCAGGACATGAATAGACACTCCCTTCCACTGGCCCCCTTCCCCCTCCCAGCCACCACCATGCACATGCATGAGAGAACAAGAGAGATGTTAGAACAGTCGTGCACGTACTCGCACGACATACTTCAGCCTTTGCCAGCTAACGCTGTTCCCTCCCTCCCTCCTGTGCACAGTGCCTCCACTGCCCACTCCGACTGCAACTGATTGCAAGCCTGGGACTTAGGTGGACCAAGATCCATGGAGGGCCAGGGCAACATGCATCTCAAGTGGGAGGGAGGCAGTGGGCACTGGGTGAAATAGCCCAAGTCCGTCTAGCAAACTGGTACAAAGTTAGTCACCTTGATCAATCGGTCCATCAGCCCTCACAGAGAGAGCGCAGGTCACAACACGTCATTCGTGTTGTTCCAGCCAGTCCTTCAGCCACCTGCTGGCCAGGCTGTCAGTGGCACCGGACACTTGATCAGCACCACAGCCCAGAATCCCTGAGCGATCCGCCAGCCTCAGCCTCCCACACAACGCACAGTCAACCTGTGGAACTCCTTGCCAGAGGATGTTGTGAAGGCCAAGACTATAAGAGGGTTCAAAAAAGAACTAGATAAATTCATGGAGGATAGGTCCATCAATGGCTATTAGCCAGGATGGGCAGGGATGGTGTCCCTAGCCTCTGTTTGCCACAGGCTGGGGATGGTTGACAAGGAATGGATCACTTGATGATTCCCTGTTCTGTTTGTTCCCTCTGAGGCCCCTGGCACTGGCCACTGTCAGAAGACAGGATACTGGGCTAGATGGACCTTTGGTCTGACCCAGTATGGCCGTTCTTATGGGATTAAATTTGCGCACCACCGCACCTGACTAGTATTAGTACAAACTGTAATTTTCCTAATGGCCCTGCTCTTTGCGTAACCTAGTGGTTACAGCACAGGACAAGAAGCTAGGGGGTTCCAGGTTCTATTCACCATTCTGCCACTGGGTCACTATGTGGCCTCGGACAAGTCACCTGACTACTCCGTGCCTCAGTTTCCTCCTCTGTAAAACAGGATAGTACTAGAATGAGCTGGCCAATGTGTGTATGTCACTGCCCTCTGCTGGATGGGATCAGAACAGATCAATTGTGTGACACAGGCTCTGTGCTGATTGCTGCTAATGGAGATTTTCCTTTAACTCAAATGGTAAGGGCCTGTGCTTTTGGAGCAGGGGAATCTGAGTTCTCTTCCAGCTCTGGGTATGAAGATCTACGTAGTTGTGGTAGATCGCGTAGTACCAACCATCATACTGGTTTCAGTACCAATATCGCTGTGGTTTGTGAAATGCTTTGTGATCATCGGACACAAGGTGCCAGAGAAGAGCAAAGCACGAATGGAAGGGTGTGAAATGTCAGAGGCGCAGAGCCAAGGAACAGACGTGACATCTGAGCTCGCGGAAGGTACGCGAGCACACAACCAATTAAAGAATGACAATTCAACAACATATTTTGGAGAGAATCCTGGAACAATAGAGCCTCGTCCAAGATGTCCCCAGACACACGCGGAGGCTGTAATGAATCCAACCAGAGCGCTGCTTGGTGGGGGCATGTGCAGCAGGGGTTGCATTAATTTTGGTCAATGCGTGCAGGGAAATCAGAGCTCTGGGGAAAGGGTAAAAACCAATTTGTCACTGCCAGAGCTGCGGAATTACAAAGCCAGGGCTGGAGTGATTCATTTCTCACTCCTGGCTCCAAGCACCATAGTAGGATGCTTTTTTCTGCGCTCCAGTTAATGTGGCCAAACCCAGAATGTGCAGCATCTGAAATTGGGCCTTTTTCCAGAGTCATTTTTTCAACAGCGGTAATAAAAATTTTTTTAGTCAGCTGGGTAGCCTGCAGCACTTAGCTGTGACCAGCCACGGAAGGTAATTTATAATGCGGGGGGTTTCGAGAGCAGCCAGTTCGATGGTGGATGTGGCAGGGGAGGAATGACTG
This sequence comes from Chrysemys picta bellii, assembly GCF_011386835.1. NCBI lineage: Eukaryota > Metazoa > Chordata > Testudines > Emydidae > Chrysemys > Chrysemys picta. The sequence goes on along the minus strand of NC_088809.1, from coordinate 4,162,491 downwards.
ACCAGTCTCTGCGGCTTTGTTTCTGTGAAACTGCTGAGGGCCTTAGCACCGCATTTTCCCCAGACGTTTCCAACCTGCGCTTCTTCCGACCTGGAACCGGCTGATGGGCCTGAAGATGAAGCCGGCTCGTGAGTCACAAGAGCCAGCCCAGACGCAAGGCAGCAGGAGTTCCCACCCTTTATTGGACTGTTGCAAAACCACTGCAACCTTCTAATAAATGCAAATGGGCCTCAGAGGCGCCGGGAGAGAAGTGGGCGGCGCCCGCGCAGGCCGCATTGTAAGCTGCAGAGCCAGGGCTGAGCAGGGCCACCGGCAATGCAGGGATGGCCATGGAGCCGGCAGTCGGAGCTATTGAGAAGGTGATGAATGGGACTTTCAGGATGCTCCCCCACTCATAGAGGCTGGGAAGCTGGCAGCAGCATGAATAAGCATCAGTGTTTCAGCTACTGCCAGCGAGCAAGAGGGCTAGGGAAGAAAACGCTCCAGAGGCTACAGGGGAGGGGCGCGAGCACAGCACCGTTCTAATACACGCCTTTCTAACAAGGAGGTTATTCAGAGAGCCGGGCTGAGCCGGGGAGGGGGATGATGTTAGTGGGGGCGGGGTACGGCGTGTGAGAGAGATGGACGTGTGTGTCACGGAGAGCAGCGCACGCCCCTGGAGTGGGGGAGGGAGCCGCAGGGGTGGGACAGTAGGCTCCCCTCTGTGTGCAATGGAGCTCAGGAGGGAACTGACTTGCTCCAGGCCCCATGCGGCCCTGAGGGGAGCACTAAGGGCTGGGTGTGCGCACGGGGACTGGGCACATGCACGTATGTTACACAGCCATGGGAGGCTTTGCACCTGCCCCATGCTCGGCGATTCCCTGGGACAGCCGCCTGCTTTGGGTGCCTGGAAGGGAGACACAGACCCCTTCCTCCTGGGCCCTGCCAGGGGAGTTAAAGGGCACCATGGATTTTCCAATCCTTGTTTAAAACATGTTTGTAATTTTCAAGCCTACAGTGACAGCCTGACCGGCACAGGCTAGGAAAGGGCTGACAAGATCTGTTCACACTGAGCTCCTTCCATTGGGCTTCTAGGCTTTCTACAAACCCCCATCCTCACAGCCCCCAGCCAGCTAGGGAAACGCTGTCTCCACTGGACACACGAGGAAACAGGCCTGGAGCGTGAAAGGTCCCACAGCAAGGTCAAATGCTGCGCTCAGCCCCCCTTGTGCCAGCCAGTGAAATTGCTGGGGTTGTGCTGACCCAAACTTAGGCCTAGGCATTCCCAACACTCAGCCCTATGCTTGTTGCCGTTTCACTGACCACATGCAGCTTGCAGAGAAGCTACGCACGAGTTCCCCACTCCTCTTGTTCACCCACTGCATGCCAAATCACTTCCACCTGGCCTGCAACGTGCCCTGCTAGTCACGTCACTGAATCTGGCTCAGTGATCCCCACGGGAGCTGCATCCTTGCACACCCACACTGGAGTCAGCCCCTGGTGCCTGTGTCAGACGCAAAAGCCCCTTTCCTACACTGGCCCGAGGAAGTGGTGGCACTGCAGCAATTGCTTTGGTCAGCTGCCAGCTCCCCAGGGAATAAGATTTAGGTATTGATCCCGACCTCCCCTTGGTGCTGCTGGGGTGTAGCAAGAAAACAGGGCCTTAAAGGAGTACCTCTGCACGCCGCACCATGCCAGGGTATTGCTGAATGGGGTCGGACACACCTAGCAGCCAGCAAGGACTGAAAGAAAAGGCTGGTTTGCATTTGTTCATCTCTTTGCCTGCCCTGCCAAGTTTCCTGTCTGTGCAATAAATACTGAGGGGCTTAGTATTAGAAGCAGCAACCAGCAAACTTCCAAGAGTTCGGAAGTTCCGTCCAGCAGCCAAAAATGCAGCTGCATGTCTCGTGCGCAGACTCTCCTAGGAGTTGTGGGGCGTCCTGTCTCTGCCGCTGTATTTTGGCGCTTCCACTTCTAGCCGTGCCCACAAAAGGTGCAAGGAAGTGGGATCAGGGAAAGGAGCCTAGTTCTCCCCAGCCTTCCTGGGTTCCTGTCAGTCTCTGGGGAAGGTTCAGGTCAGTTCTTTTTAGATCCAAGCCAGCTGGCCAGTTTTCTAATATTCATGAGGTGCCCCGGAGACTTCCAACTCATTCTCCTTCAGCGACAGCCCTGGCAGAGGGACTACGCAGAGCCCAGGAGTCATCCAGCTCAGAGCCAAGGCCCAACCTCAGGACCCAACAGAAAGCTGGAGACCCACCAATCTCCTGGAGTCCCCAATTGCCTATGTTCATTTTCAGGACCATAATAGAACATCCAAGGCAGCCTGCTCAGCCCGTGGAGCAGGGCCAGGAAGAGGGAGGGTCTTTGCATTGCCCTGCAGAAACCTCTCTGGCCAGCTGAGGAAGGAATCACATTTGAGCAACCTCAGCCAGAGGACTGCTGGTCACCTACCATGCAGAGCTGTGGAGAGAGTGTAAAGGGAAACCTGGTGCAGCCCTGGAGTCGCCGAGATGTGATCGAAGGACCTCTTGCACCCAGCGAGGGGGGAAGCACGATGCACTGACAACACACCAAGAGAATTCACCCTGCCCACTGCCAGCGAGGCTCTCGCAGCATGTGATGGAGCACACAGCAGGCTGCCAGGACATGCGGTACTCAGCCAGCCAGAGGCACCATCTGCAAAGCCTCTGAACAGCAGGGATGCCTCTGGACAGGACACCCGCCTGTCCCTGCAGCTCCGAGCACGCTGCACAGCCAGGGAGGGGCGCTTCCCTCCAGGACACCAGGAACACGCTCACTGCTCCTTCTCTAGACAGACAGAAGCTGGACCGCAGAGACACATCCATCACGGGGTTGTCGGCTCCACTTGGGAGCTCTCGATAAATCTCACGCAGGAATGCCTCCAATTAGAGGCCACTAGAGCACACTTCGTTACAGGGCCGCATTCAACAGAAGTGGGCCAGTTTGGCTCAATGCTCCAAAGGGATGTGCTGAGCAATGCATTTCACACACACCCCCGCCTGCCCTAGGCCTGACCAGCCCGCCCTGTACGTTTTTGGAGTGGCTGCGGGGGGTGCAAACAGAGAGCACAATTAACAAGTGCCACTCAGCTTCTTCTCCCAGTTAAAGCATCATCTCCCCTCAGGGCACTGAGTCCCCAGAGCAGCGCAGTCTGGGCGGGTGAAGCAGGGCTATTGACAACGTGACATCACTCTCGGATTCAAACACACCCTCCCCATCAGGGGAAGCCTGTAAATGTTACGTCTTTAGTCCAGTCATTGAGATGCTGGCTCTGAATTCTTAGCCTCTGAACCTTCAGTACCAGCGGAGTGGTCTCTACTCCTTGCAGTGGGTGGCAACCTCTACTCCCCCCGCCCCTCTCCATACCCCCCAGACAGAGGGAGAGTGCACGCTGATTGCATCAAGTCCTCATCCAGCGAGGGCAAAGGCATTAGTGGCCCCTATGAATCAGAAATGGAGAGCTCCTGTCAGGTCCCAGCTAGGCCACTCTTCTGAAAAGCACAGTAAGACTGTTCCCCACTGCCTGTTTACTAGAGCTCTGTCCTGTCTATCGATGTCTCCAGGGAAGGGCCTCTCTCTGCTTGGGATGTTACTCCACAGTCTCATGTGGCTTGAAAGTCAGGAATGGACAAGTCACACCAGAGTCTTGCATTGAGAGTCTCCGATCAGTTAAACAACATCTGAGAATCTAGAAAACCCTTTGGTTCTATCCTCAAAACTCTGCCCTGGCCCCCAGGCTGTCATCTGAATACAAGCAACCTGTTCATGAAGTCAGCCCCAAGCCATGTTATGTTACCACAGGCCTCATTTGATAGGAAAGTCAAAGAGAAAACTGGCACAAGAGGAGTTTCAAAGCCAACAACCCCTGCAGTGCGGCAATCCTGCCAACCCCACTTCCCCATTCGTCTTAAGGGCAAAACATTTAAAGAATGCTAGGAGTGTCACGCTCTCTTTGGCTGCTTGGAAACTTCTGGGGTTAGTTTGAGTTTTATCAAATAGAGGCCTGAAGCTGGGGAGTTTGTGTTCCCAAAATGCTATTTTGATTGGTTTGTTAAAAACCAGTGTCTAGTGGTTAGAGCCGGGCTGCTGGGACCCAGGATTCCTGGGTTCTGTACCAGGCTCGCTCTGTGCCCGTTTACTCCCCTGTATACTGGGGACAAGTACTACATTCGTGTATTTATTCGTGACTGTAAAATGCCAGGAGATCCTCGGGGGCAGGTGCTCCAGGGTGGGTGGGAGGTCAGCTCACTCTTCGCAAGACGTGCAGGAAGTCCCCCAAATTACTTTCCAAAGAGAAGCAGATGCTTGTGTAGTTGATAAAAATCCTGGTCCTGCAGCCCTGCCCCACACAGAACTCCCGGCCTCAATGGGAATTACAGGTCTAAGAGCCGCAGAATCGGGCCCTTAATGTAAAAAGCAGAAAAAATAAAGCCAAGGAAGTTCCTCTCCCTCTTACCTCTCCTGCCACAAAGAACAGCAGCGGCGCCTCCTCGTCTTTGGCTTTGTACTTGGCAATGATTTTTTCTGCTATCGGCTGAATCAGTTGTTTAGCTGCCTCCGACTCCCCGTCATCCTCCGAATCTGCAGGGCACGGGCAGCGGGAGAGAAAAAGGCAACACAAGAGGGAGGTTACAATCAAGCGGATCCAAAGACCCTGTGTTACGGGAGGCTTTATTCCATGGAGAAAAGAGGAGCCAGAACACGTGGCAGCAACTTCAAAGCCAGTGTGGCCTTGTAGCAATTAGGGAGCAGCTGAAACGTACTTTCATGAGCCTGGGAAATAAATCCTACCGGAGGAGCAGCTCCTGCTCCCAAAACATTGCAGCATTTGCTCCCCTGAAGCGCAGGGCCAAACACACACCGAGAAGCTAGTCAGCCATTTGGAGACCAGAGAGCACGCTGATCTGACACTGCCTGTCCCCTCTCCGCCCGTCTGTCCACCTTGGGATGACTGCTCAGGCGCTTGCCCACTTGTGAGTCTCTACAGCAGCAGCCCTATGGAACGAGCTGGGACTTGGCAGAGGTGCAGTGGAAAGGGATGAGAACATCAAGCCAACGCCAGCCACGAATGAAGTACCAATGCTTGGTTGGAAGGAAGAGACACAACCTGTCCTTGAGCAGCAGCTAGATGAAAAGAGCTCAATGCGGGGCAGCTTTCAGCATCAAAACAAAGGAAAAAACAGCCCCGCCGTGAACTCCCCCGGACATGCCTCTTGGTAACTGTGCCACCACCGAGTTCTCAGCGGCGCAGACTGCCCCGCTGCCAGCACGAGACCGACCCTCCAGCTGCTGGAGGTGACGCTGAGAGAATACCCATCCCACCACAGCAGGGAGCTCTGCCTGCCCTTGGACAGAGACATGGCCCACCAGACACAGCTTCTCTGCTCCCCCCGGTTCCCTCACTTGTTTAAACAGCTTCCAGAGCTATCATCTGCAGTGTCTCTGTGTGTGAGAGAGCGATGGGGGTGGACTGTGATTGATTTTCTACACACAAACTCTACTGGCTAAACTCCAACTCAGCTCTCTGTGCTGTGGCCGACCTACCCCATAAACTTGTCATATTCATAATTGATGCTCCGTTGAGCCAAATGCTGCAGCCTAGAACCCCTCCCCCAAAGGCCTAGAGATCCCAGCCCTTTCTCCAGAGCCTGAAGCCGCTCAGAGGCTTCTATTATTTACGGGGTATCGCTCTCCTCCAGAGTTGAAGTATTGAGCTCTAGGACCATAAAACAAAGCACAGTCGTTGCTATCCAGATGCCCCCAAAGGAGGGATTCTCCGTTTCAAAACACTGGTAAATCTAACTGACTTGGGGACTTTCAAAAAGAGGGCGTCTAGTGACTGGAGCCAGGCGCTGAGGGAACAATGACTCCTGCATTCTTTTCCTAACGATGCCACTGACTTGCTATGTATCCTTGGTCAAATCTCTTCGCCGTTCTGTGCTTTGTTTATCTGTCTGTAAAATGTGGAGTTAATTTCCTGCTTTGCAGGATGGCTGTGACACTTAATGAGTGTTCAGAGTGTGTCTGGAGAGGCTTGGATGGAGAGTGCTAGCACAGTATTCATTAAACAGAGCAGAAACTGCTCCTAAAATGCTGGGTATGTGAAAGGACATGGGATGTCTCTGTAAATGCCACCTCTTCCCTGGACCTGCTAGAGCGACAATTGCATTGTGCGCGGCAACCTCGGTCTAGGCCAGTAGTTCTCAACCTGCAGCCCACCCAGTCAGCACACAGCTGTGGTCCATGTGCCATCCATACAGGGAGTGTATATATATTGTGTGGCTATGGCCCACAGAACACGAGAGAGAGCTGCATATGCGGCCCACAATGGTAAATAGGTTGAGATCCACTGGTCCAGGCAATACCTGGAGACTAAAAAGATTCAGTTAAATTAGAAAAACAACAAAGAGTCCGGTGGCACTTTAAAGACTAACAGATTTATTTGGGCGTAAGCTTTCGTGGGTAAAAAACCACTTCTTCAGTTAAATTAGAAAATTCAGTGGGTTGGATTTAGGATCCCTGTCTGCTCTGAAGCCTGCTAACCAGCCCCAATGTCCACCGAGCACCCTGGCATCCTGTTAGGATAATCAGGGTGTTCGACAGTGATTATGTGCAGTGCCACAAAGAGCCACCTGCCACGTTGGCTGAGCATCTCCTAGCACTTCACGGGGAGCCCCCAATCTCCGTCAGGGAGTCTCCTCCCAGCATACTGTTTGCCGACAGATGCTAGAAAAACTTTACTTAGAGCAAGATAAAACTAACTTCCGAGGCGTGTGTCTGTGCAGTGACAGCCTCACTCACGCAGAGCCCATCAAGCTCTTCCTCCCAGCAAGGAGGCAGGAAAAAGAGCGGGGGTCAGAGGGCTTTTCACTCTGCGCTCACGTCCATGCTGGGCGCCACTGAATAAATAATCAGGGTCAAAAGCAAGGCTGAAAAGGAAAAAAGTGAAGGTACAAAAGCCATATTATTAATGCTATGGAAAAGCGTGCTATCCATGACAAAGGGCATGGAGCTCCCCCTAATCCCTCCCTGCCCCTGGATACAGCCATCCCACAGCATAACTACAACACTACACTTCATTTAGGGACGGGACAGAAAATATCATAATGCCACTATACAGATCCATGACACACCCACACCTTGAATACTGTGGGCAGTTCTGGTCGCCACATCTCCAAAAAGATGTAGTGGAACTGGACAAGTTTCAGAAAAGGGCAACAAAGATGATCAAGGGTATGGAATGGCTTCCGCACAAGGAAAGACTAAAAAGATGATGGCTGTTCAGATGAGAAAAGGGGGGACATGACAGAGGTCTATAAAACCATGAATGGCCTGGGAAAAAAGTGAATAGAAGTGTTATTTACCCTTTTCCACAATACAAAAACCACGGGTCACCTGATTAAATTAATAGGCAGCAGGTTTAATACAAACAAGAGGAAATACTTTTTCACACAGGGCACAGTTAACTTGTGGGGAGGGATAGCTCAGTGGTTCGAGCATTGGCCTGCTAAACCCAGGGTTGTGAGTTCAATCCTTGAGGGGGCCATTGAGAGATCTGGGACAAAATCAGTCCTTGGTCCTGCTAGTGAAGGCAGGGGGCTGGACTCAATGACCTTTCGGGGTCCCTTCCAGCTCTAGGAGATGGAATATCTCCATATATTATTATTTGTGGAACTCATTGCCATGGGATGTTGTGATGGCCATAAGTATAACTGCGTTCACAAATTACTCAATAAGTTCAGGCAGGATAGGTCCAACACTGGCGATTAGCCAAAATGGTCAGGGATGCAACCCCCTGCTTGGGGCGACCCTAAACCTGAGTGCCAGTAGCTGGAAGGGGAAGACAGAGTGGATCTCTCCAAAAATGTCCTGTTCCTTACATTCGCCCTGAAGCTCTGGTACAGGCTGCTGTCAGTGATGGGATACTGGGCTAGATGGACCATTGGTCTGACCCAGTGAGGCCATTCTTATTTCTACCCCAGAGGAGGAGAGAACTCCAAGCAGGGTTTGGGGTGCAGCCTGACAGCTCATGACCCCCCCCATGTAATAACCTCGTGACCCCCTGAGAGGTCCCAACCCCCAGTTTGAGAACCCCTGTTTAACGGCTCCTAGCACTACACCTGTCATGCTGAATCTCACATGGGGGTTTCTTTTGGGGGTGAGGGGGAGTGTCCTTTCTGAAGGAGCCCCATTTTCATGGATTGGGGTGAACACGGGGTTTTGGGGAGGGCAAGATAATCCTTGGTCTGCACGTCCACCACTCTCTATGCCTGGTCCAGTCTAGAGGGTTTTAGCACTGCTAGCCCCAGCCCTGCTTGGAACACACCTTGGGTTCACGTGCACAAGAGACTGGGATGGTTCACAAGTATGGTCAGCACCACACTGTTGCCCTTGCTCAGAGCAAAGGCTGCCCATGCACCACGGCAGAGCTAGCATAGACAACGTGCTGACACTGAGGCTGCAGCCTTGAAACTGGGCTTCTCCACATAGTCCCATAACGCTCCTGCCACCCTTCCAGCGACCCTCTGCACAGTGTCCCCGGAGTCTGCCGCAGCTTCGGAAACTTGATGCTCCCGAGGTTTCTGCTCCATAAAGGTGCAAGAAGCACACGGACCACTGTGATGGATTTCCAGTGCTGCAAACACTGATTTCCACGGCTCTCACGGGAACACTTGAATCGTACAGCACCTCTCCAAAGGCACAGTGCTACTTCTATAAAGCCCGGCTTCTGGAAGCTGTGCTGGGAACCATGTGATAGGTACCCATAATGGCTGGCTTGTGCAGACACCGAGCAGGATGGCTGCCCAGACACTGGTATGTGTGTTGGCCCAGACACTGTGTGTGTGTGTGTGTGTGTGTGTGTGAATGTGTGTGTGTGAGTAAGATCTAGTACCTTGCTGGCTCCAATGCCAAGGAGAACGTCACACCGAACAGCATCCCACTGATATCTCCTCCAAAGAGACACCCCACCCCACCTGATGAAACCCAAAGAATAAGGGAAGGGATTAAAAAAAAGAAATCCACAGCACTCCATACCTACAAAGAGAACGAGGCACGGGCCCTCATTCAGCTGGACGGCATTGGAGTCTGTCAGCTCCAGCACAGGCTTGGGATGCCAGGGGAACTCTCGGCATTCAGTGTCATTCAGCACTTCCACCCGCCCCTGCCGCGTGATCACGTCTCCCTTGGTGTCCAGGACGATGAGCGTGGGGATGCCTGCGGCAGAGGAAGAACAAAGGGATGGCTCAGGCACAACAATAACCGCATGGGGAGGAGGAAGGAGGCTGGGGAGCTGATGAGACGAGTTTGTGTTCACGTCTGTCATTCTGGTGGTGAAACAAATAATATCTCATGTTTCTACAGCACCTTTTGCTCCCAAAGTGAGGGAGTGCAGGCTCAGGACTCCTGGGTTTTATTTCTGACCTGGCGAGGGGAGTGTAGTCTAGCACTCAAAGCAGGAAAGCTAGGAGGCAGGACTCCTGGGTTCTGTCCTCACTCTGCCAAAGATTCGCCGCGTGAACTTAGGGACACGTTATTATGGCTTTGGTGGATCTGGTCACTGCTCGGCAAGACAGATAAAAATCCCACACAGGTATCTTTCCTGCCAGGCTTCTTTAAAGATTGTAAAGTGCTTTCAGATCCTTGGGTGAACGGTGCTACATATGTTATGTACAGGAACCGTTGGGCTGCCACTCAAATGCAACCACCTCTGGGGTAGATTATGGCAGCTCAGGGCCTAATCCACAGCCCAAAGAAATCCATGGGCGTCTTTCCATTGACTTCAATGGGCTATGGCCGTGCTGTGCACAGCAGCCCTACACAACGTCTATGGAGGAAGGTGGGTGCAATTATTTCCATTATAAATCCTTACAATTCAGTGGCCATTAACTGCTATCAAACTAGGCTCTGGGATAAGTGGCATTGCAAGGCCTCAGAAAGTCACAGTCCTTAAGCTGTTTGAAGATAATCTGTTCAGTTGTCGTAACAGACTATGGCTGCGTCCCAAACTAACCCCCACGCGACTGGGTTTAGATGCTCTTGCGTTCTCGCAACTTCAGCCTGGGCCTCAGTAACGTACGCTGCTGACGTTTACAATGTGACGAAAGGCCTGATGTCTGAGAAACAGCTGCATCGCAGGAACTGTATTAGCTTAATAAGGATTTTTACTATGGAGCCCCACTGAGCCGCGAGAACGCACTTCCCACCCCCTGCAGCGAGGCAGCGCAGTCCTGAAAGGACTTCAGCTCATAAAGCCTCAGTGCACAATTTGTATTGGTGAATGCCATGGCCGACGTTTTCTTAGCTGTGGGCCTCTATCATGGGCCCTTGCCTCTGGGGAGCGGGAACGCAGCACAGGGAACAGCAATGCACAGGCTAAAGCTTCGCTAACAAGGACACTGAGTAGCAGAGGAGACCTTCCAGCAGAGGCCAGAATTAAAGAGAACCAGGGACAACAGCACTGTGCCAAACATGGCAGCAGCACAGGTGGGGCACGAAAGTACATGACAAGGCTATTAAAGGGGAAACTATTTATTTAGAGCCATCCCCTGACTTTTCTTCCTAACTCTTTTTTCTCCACATCAGGCCATTGTCTCCCCGCTGCCACTCTCCCAGCTCCACTGGGGCAGAGTGAACAGGCAAAGGGCGACAGTCAGTCTGAGGCCACCACCTGCTTCCCAGCTGTTACAGAGCATTGCTTCCTTCATGTAGGGCCAGCATAAAGCTCTCCCACAATGCCCCACCCCAACATGGCACATCTAGGTAGCTCCCGGGATCGAAGCGGCAGTTCACAGGCGTGAGAAGCCAGAGCTCTTCACTATTTCATAGATTACAAATACATTTCACAGGCAATCATTTCACATTTTATTATTCCATAGCTGACCAGCAGGCTATTCAAAATACCCTCCCAATGGGCTTGCACGTTAAATTCCAGCTGTGCACAGTTCCTTCCAACAGTTACTTGTTGTGCAGACTTCAACCCTGCGTAGCAGCATTAGTGGTGATTTGTATCACCAGAGCACCGAAGGCCCCCCACTGTCCACACAGAAGGAAAAGATAGCCCCTGCTCCAGAGAGCTTACAGTCTAGGAGAGAAGTGGTGGATTCAGCAAGCAGACAGGGGAGCACCCAGCAACTGAGAGAGGACTGGATGTTATAAGCAGTGGTTCCAGGCCCCAGCTGCCTAGCTTTGGTAATCAATAGCTACAATGGTTAAAAGAACATCTCCCCTCCCCCAATTCTTCTTTTCCTGCATTACTGCCACACACTGAAGGAATCTGTTAAGACCAATCTGACTTGCATCATTAATGCTGTTGGCTCTGCTCAGGCAGTGGAACGAGGCTGTTCGGCATAGTCTGCATGGTGTTGGTTTATAGTCACTTTTGCTTCTAGGTCCTCAGAGCAGAGGGAGCAGAAAGTTCATCCTGGAGGCATCACTTGTATGGAGACTGATTTCACTGTCCAAGACTCTGGCTCTGGAGGTAGTGAAAGTGCTGGTCACTAGCTAAGGACCAGTCTCACTAGGCACTAAATGCCCTCAACTCCCACTGAAGCTAATGCCAATGGCAGGTGCTCAGCACCTTGCAGGATTGAGTCCCAGTGCTGCAAGCATGGGGGAGTGGGATGAGATCCTTTCCCCCCGGGGCCGCAGCCCCTTTCTGAGCCTGATGGGAAAGTGTTTTATTGGGGGAGGGGGAACCACAGGTCTCATGAAGAGGCTGCTGACAAACTGATGGTACGAATTCCCAGAGTGAAGACTGAGAACCATCATTGTGTTACAGAAACAGGCCGTGCAACTCTCGGCTTTCTCTGCTCTCAGGCATTGTTCGGCAGACTGTGATTTACGAGCTGGGTGTGATTGCAGCAAAAGGAAACGCAGAATCCCCCTTGGGTGGGAAGAGTTCCTTCTTGGCCACAGCCACAAACGCTATCAGGAGGTTGTCATTATCAATCTTGCAGGGGCCCAGCTTCCCTTCCCACGGCGCTGTCCTGAGTAATTGACGCAGCGCTGGGCTCATTTCACAGCCCTTTTGAGTTCCACGCCCAAAGTGGGTGAAACTTTCACAGAGAAACCTGAAACTCACCTCACTGAGTCTCTACGTTCCATGCAGCCTGCTCAACCTCACTGAAATGTAATGAGGCCTAATGCAGTCCTGAAATGCTCCCTGCTGCTTTCCAGCCTTCTCTGATGTAAGGCTGAGACCAATCTCTTGGCACTTGATGACCTTGGCCCAAGATCAAAATTATACTTTCCTCTTCGCCCCCCGGTGTCAGTTTCCAAAGTCTCAAAGACCAAACTCAAGCTGAACAGGTGGTATTTTGCTGAAGCAGTAGTATCCCAAGCTAGCTAAGAGAAGTATAGTCACTGGCAGTGTGCTTTGCTCGTTAAAGTTAGCAATCTTCACCTCAGGATGAAAAAACACATCAGCTTGCAAGGGAATAGCGTGTCTGCAAAAACTAGGGTGACCAGACAGCAAATGTGAAAAATCAGGACAGGGGGTGGGAGGTAACAGGAGCCTATATAAGAAAAAGACCCAAAAATTGGGACTGTCCCTATAAAATCGGGACATCTGGTCACCCTAGCAAAAACTGGAGGAAAGGGAGATCCCCTAACACGCTGGTGCTGGCCTGCAGATCTCTGTGGCAGGAAACCTGGAACCCAGCCCTCCTCTTCACTGAAATCAATGGCAAAATGCCTTACTGAACTTCAACCGTGCAGGAGCAGAACTTTGATTGGCTGTTCCTCCTCCCACAGGACTGATATCACATGTTACTCCTTTGATCAAGTCTTACCTTGGGGAGTGGGGAGAACACTATACCAGGGAAAGTGGGAGAGTCCGATAAACATATATAGCCACACAAACCCAGCCAGATTCATCTTTGATCACAGACATTTCCTGGAAGCCAACAGAGCTGCATCAAGAATGTCCCAACATTCTGGAACTAATATAGGGTGACCAGATAGCAAGTGCAAAAAATCAGGACGGGGGTGGGGGGTAATAGGTGCCTATATAAGAAAAAGTCCCCAAATCGGGACTGTCCCTATAAAATCAGGACATCTGGTCACCCTAAACTAATATGGGATCCTGCTAATCATGATGGTAGTTTGGGGGATGAGGGAGGGAAGGTTCTGGTGCCAAGGTAAAGGTGTATGATTCTCCACACAACTGTATGGTTGGGAAAGGTCAGTCTTACAGGGAAAGGCTGGTGGGAAGTCTATTAAAACAAGCACTTGGAAATGAAGTAAAAAGACCTCCTGACAATTGTTAACAGATTTTTTTCTCTCAAGGATTAGTGCACTTAAGTTGCTGTGGATGCAGCTTTATAGATATCTTAATTCATCCCGCCTGGCTGAAGCAGATGTGTTAAAGAACAGCCTTCCTGGAGGTTACGAGCACATATTTCATTTTTACAAAAGTCCTGCAAAAACAAAGGCAAGTTCTGCTCCTAGTCCCCACGGCAAAGAGCGCTGTGCCCCCTGCTGTGCCGGATTGCTCACTCAGGTCCAACTGGGCTTTGCCCTTCTACGAAGTCTAGCCAAATGTTTTATTCAGCAGAGCATTTTGAAGTGTCTGCATACACATGGCGTATGGACTCCGAGTGGGAGAGTGTTTAGCGGCACAAGGCTATATTGTGGGATAAGACTGGAATCCCTACCCGCAAGTAGTATTTTCAAACAGGCTCATTGTCAGAAATTCAAACAGAGGTTGGATTTAGACTCCAAAAGACCAGTTTCAGCCCTGGTGGAAGCCAGTGCAACTTCAGGTATCAGGGGGTAGCCATGTTAGTCTGTATCTACAAAAACAACAAGGAGTCTGGTGGCACCTTAAAGACTAACAGATTTATTTGGGCATAAGCTTTCGTGGGTAAAAACCTCACTTCTTCGGATGCATTCAATGGACTTTTATCTTTTTACGAAGGGCAGGATTTAGCTCAGTCTTAATGATGCAGGACAAATTATCAAAAAATGCAACTTAATTGAAAAAACAGAAGGCTGGCTTGGAGGATTGGCAGTGCAATACAGAGCCTTTGATCTCTAAGGGCCAAATTCACCCCTGTGTAAAACAAAGTGAAGTAAATGGAGTCATACTAGAGATTTGCTGCAAATCACCAATTCAAATCCAGCCAGAGTGGTAGCAACTGGAAGTTGTTACTACCTGACATCTGTTCAGTGATCTGAGGTCTCACTCCAGCACTTCATAAGATTCACCCTCCCATCTAGCCCCCACATACTAACAGAAAAGCCCCAGAGACTGAAGAGCCCTGGCCAGTATGGAGAAGGTTGCTTCACTCAGTACTGTCCGAGTTGCACCTGATCTGTCTGAGAACTTCAGTCTTCAGGCCTGTGAATTCAGCACATTTCAACACCAACAGATTAAAAAAACCCCCAAAAACCTGATCACGCCCACTAATCTTTAACTACAACTATTCATTTCTGCTAGCAGGGAAGCGCACTGTTAAACATAGATCATAGATCCTCAAATGCCTTTAAATAGAAAACAGGCAAATTCCTCAGTTACCTGCTACCTTGACTAAGTTACACTGGCATAGCTATATCTCTCAGGAGTGTGAAAAATCCACACCCCGGAGAGACGTAGTTAAGCCAAACTAACTCCCCGGTGGAGACAGCGCTAGGTTGACAAAGAATTCTTCCGTCAAGAAGCCACCGCCTCTTGGGGAGGTAGATTAACTACAGCAGAAACCCCTCTCCTCACTGTAGTGAGCGTCTACACTGAAGCCTTCCGAACTGCAGCTGTGCTGCTGTACCATTTAAAGTGTAGACATAGGCCTGGTCCACACTACAAAGTTAGGTTGATGTAAGCTGCCTTGCATCGACCTAGTTGTGCACGTGTCTACACTTAAATTTGTCTCCCACTGGTGTAAGCGCCTCATTACGCCAACATAGTAACACCCTACTTCCCCCAGGGGCATTGAGCCCTGGTAGTTGTACTGAGGTCGATGCAGCGGGAGTGTAGACAGTGCATTACTTACGTCAACCTTAACAGTCCTCCAGCAGCTGTCCCACAATGCCTGACACTGACTGCTGTGCTCAGAGTTGTGAACATCATGGCTCAGGGACCACAGAGACCAGAACCATGATTGTCCAGCTTGGCGAGCACATCTAGCAGCTCTCCATTGTTGCATGAAACTGCTCGGCTGACCCTGCTGGCTACACGTCCCGGCTTGGAGCAGAGAGGAGATCCTCTTCTCCCCTCAGGCCCAGGAGATCCAGTCTGTGCAAGCACAGCTCTGGCCCAGCTGTAGAAATGTGGACATGTCCTAGCACACTGCATGGGGCATGCAGGAAAAGGGTATGACAAGCACCAGCAGCAGTACCGCGTAAAAGCCATAGAACTGCATCAGGCATTTCTGAAGGCCAGGGTGGCGAATAGTCAGTCCGGTGCTGAGCTGCAGACCTGCCACTTTTACAAAAAGCTTCATGTCATACTTGGCGGGTTCATGGGATTTTTTAATAAGGCACAAAAATGATGGGCTAGAGATGATATTATGGGATGCAGACAGTTGCTCCTAGTCACCCCTGCACAACTTGTTTCTGCTCCACCGTGCATTGCCAAAACTTCCCAAGAGAGAGTGCACTGGATGGAGACAGGATGCACACTGGGACACCTACCCATAGTGCACTGCACTGCGCATTGACGCAAGCACTCCTGGTAAGTACGTGCAGTGCTGACACAAGGAGCCAAGTATGTACGCGCACAAGCGATGTACTAACCATGGCAGCCTTAGATCGATGTAACTTGTGTCGGTAAAACTTTGTAGTGTATACGTGGCCGTAGCCTTTGTTTGGCCTAACCTCCCCCAGTCCCAGAAGAGCCCTGAGTTTTGGCTCCACGTTTGAATGTTAATGCTCAGATTCTGGAAGCAACAGAACCCTGTATGTTCACTGCCTTGATTTTTATGGCTGCCCAATGAACAAGATGACTGTCCAGCCTGCATAAGTTTCAATGGTACCAAGGCTACAGGGGCTGGTATAAATCAGCCTAGGTTCATTGACTGCAATAGAACTATGGCAATCTCCACCAGCCTAGGATGTGACCCACAGTCTTGGTACCACTGAAACTTACACAGACCAGACGGGTTCCATGAATGACTCCTTGTAGTTGGCTTGCAGATCAAGGCAGGTATCTTTTTGCATGAGGAAGCCCAAGGCATGGCTGAAGTGGCCAGAACATCCCAATCAAACACAGACGCGACCCCCACAGTACATGCTCCATTTGCTGGGTTGGAAAGCAGCTAATAAGCTTCCAAGAAGCGGGAGAAAATGCTGCTGCAGATTGTGCCCTGCCGCTCCATTTGGGAGAGCTGAGCAAACAGCCAGGGGAAGAGATTATTGTTCAAATGGGAGTGTAAGGTTTGAGCAGTGGAGCCATTCAGGAATGAGAAGAGGCCAGCTACCAAAACGATAGGAACCACCAGGAGCTGGGACTCGATGAAGAGGGGGTGGAGGGAGGTCTCTCCACTTGGGCAGCCTGAGGAAGGAACAGCCGCTGTACAAACCGGTCTAGTGACAGAGGAGGAGGAGACCTGTAGGCTCAGTGATCTCTCTGAGCAATGCACGGCTGCTTCAGGTGCCCATCTCGACCTGTCTAAGACAAAGTGGATGGGAGCTGAAACATTAGAATCTGGAAATTCAAAAGGCTTCACAAATAACCCGACATTGGCATTCTCAGATGGAAAAATGTTTCTTCTTTGTCTCCTCCCAGGGAAGGACAGAGACAATTTAATATCTGGGGCTGCTAAGAGTCAAGGAGCCAGCATTTTTGTGTCTGGTTCTCACCACTCTTGCATCCATCTATTTGCTATTGAGTGTCTTGCTCCTCCCACGCCCAGCAACCACCTGTAAATTAGAATTGGCAAATTCAGACGAGTCAAACACTCCCGGCTGGGTCTCGTGCATTTCAGCCCAGGAGTCTTGTTCCAAAGACTCCTCAGAACCATCTTCAGCGTAGCAGAAAGCAAGTGAAGTTACTGCCACCCTCCTGGACCTGCATGCACACATGTGGAAAACAGCAGGCTACTCGCACATCTTTGCATTCTAAGCATTTCACTAAGAAATCCATGGACATTTGTCTGTTCGCCATATGCCTGCAAGCCCCAGCGAGCGATTACATTCCCCTCATTCCAGCCCCAGACAGCGCAGCTTTAAATTCCTTCGTACATACTGAGGCTGCACACCCTAGATTAGCAGGAAGAACAGCACATTAATCTAGCTTGGTGGATGAGTTACAAATCCCAAGGTTATGCCAAAAAAATTATTTGATTCACAGAAGAGCTTATTCATCACCTGATGCCATTTGAGATAGCTGCGGAGGGTCAAGTCAGAAAGCGAGCGAGGAACTGGGAAACTCACTTTGAGCCCTAATCTGTGAGAAGGAGAATACCCTGACCAGTGACGTCAACAGATACAGAGGATGTGACACATCTCACCGGACTGAAACCTTTATCCCCTTAGAATTCCAATCCCAACTCTCTCTGCACTTTGATCTCCTCCTCCAGATCATGTGACACTGCTGAAACTCCCAGTCGTAAGTCCTGTGTCAAGACACTTACTGGAGTCAATTCCCAGCTCTGCCGCAGACATTCCTGTGTGGCCTTGGGCAAGTCACTTAATCTCATCTCTCAGAGATTCCCTTTATACAAAGGTAAAGATCTCACATTAGCTCTGCTGACTAGGGAAATCTAAGGGCCTGATTTCGACTGTTGGCCTAATTTTAATGGCATAATTCTGCATCTGCAGACAATGTGTGTGCACTGCTCATAGCATTTAGACCGCCACTTGATTTCCGGGCACGATCAGATAGCAAGACATCTAAATGCTATGAAACGAATTACCTGCAAGTGTAAAACTACACCCAGAAAATCAGGGCCTAAAAGTTAAAAGAATAAATGGTTACTGTTTTCAGGTAAACACACAAGGGGATTTCTGGATTTTCAATCTGACAGTGTCCCTTTAACGAGTCTAAAATATGTAGTGATTCGGTTGGAACAAGACCAGAGCCCAAATATAGCTAGTCATAGTAACTGTTGGGTGAAAAAGAAATGTAGGTCACACCTATTCATCCAGACCCCACCGTGGCGGGTTTGGTATATTCCTGCTGCCGAGGCCCTGCCCCTTTGCTACTTTCATTCTCAATCAGGAATTCATCCGTCAGAAATATCCTGTAAATGACTATTCGTTGTGGGTAAGAGCTGAGACTATTCAACCCAGACAGCTGCTCCTGGATGCAGATTCGAAATCATACCAAGAGACAGGCAACAACATAAACAAGAACAAAGTCCCATATTTTCAATACTTATAAGTCAAACATTTTAGTGTGAAATCTGGATACGAAAAGGCTCTTATCTAGACCTGTAACCACGTCTGAGGAGTTGACAAAGGAGCAAGCTGGAACAAAAGGTTCCGTTTCTGAATGAAAAAAAGATGGTAATGAGAAAACAACCCAGACTGAAAGATGGGAGAGGGATTTGGACAAAGAAATTGATCGGGATGAGTTGGTCTCTATGTGGGAAAGGAAAGGGGATCGATATTTTCAGTTTGGATAGCTCATAAAGAATATGTGTATAAGTAACTGTACAGATGGTATTTGACTCCAGTTAAGATTCTTAGTATTTTTGCTACTAGGGAGGTGCTGTAGTGGATGGGTTGCGGGGAGAGAGGAACACACTTGCACTTGTGATGGTTGTGTCCAGTCAGTTTTGGGAGGAAACTCTATTAAACAGATTCATTTTATCCAGCTTCCCCTAGACATCCCCTGACCGGTTCACGTAATGCTCCAGTAAGGGAGCTACATTGTAAGCAGAATGACAAATTAATGACAGGTTTCAGAGTAGCAGCCGTGTTAGTCTGTATCCGCAAAAAGAAGAACAGGAGTACTTGTGGCACCTTAGAGACTAACAAATTTATTAGAGCATAAGCTTTCGTGGACTACAGCCCACTTATATGCATCCGAAGAAGTGGGCTGTAGTCCACGAAAGCTTATGCTCTAATAAATTTGTTAGTCTCTAAGGTGCCACAAGTACTCCTGTTCTTCCTTTTGACAAATTAATGTATTTGTTAGTGTTAGCAGAAAGACTTTGTATTGCTCATTACTGGAAAACAGATAATGGAATTGTGGCGTAGTCAAATATGGACTGTCCGTGTAATAGAAAAGCTTTCACACCAAGTATGTACACAAGAGAAGCACCAAAAAGGGGAAACTTGGTCACCCTTTTTAGTGTGCTCAGACGAGGAGAGCTCTTTACCTGGTTCTTTGACTATTAACCTGATCCTGAATCAGTAACAAATAATGTGCGATTTAATATTTTTATTAATAGTTTTATTGTAACTTCACCTTAATAAAGTTTCCCCAAAAAACGCACTGACTGCAGGTTCCAGGTATTCCTCAGCCAGCAACAACTGGCCCCCGTGAGCTAAACCCCCCCAGAAAGCTGCACTTCTGGTCAAGGCTGAAGAGGCCCTCTATGAAGCATGGCAGAAGAGGGAGAGAATTAAAGCAAATGCATCAAGGACGACGGTCCATCTTCAGCAGTGTCTTGTCTTTGTGTGGAGGCACTAGCCCCTTCAGTCTGCAAAGGGCAGAAATCTCCCTCGTACAGGACTCACTCTCTGCATTGCTGCTCAACTCAGACAATTCACAAGAACTTTTATTGCCTCTCTCCCCCTGCCAGTGGTGCAAAAGAGCCTTTTATTGCCCTGCTTAAAACAGAGCATATTGTCACCTGGTTCTCAGGTCTTCCCCAGTTCTTCACTGATGGCTTCCCCTAGCTAGTGTGTCAGCTCACAAAGCAACTGTGGGGGAGGGGACATAGAGGAAAAGAGAATTTAACGCCTTGCCCAGCACAACTTGACACCACCACAATCCTATGGCATTCATATCCCATCTGCGGAGATACAGGCCGATGGTATCCAGGGCAGCATCTTCGGCATATAAACCCGAAAGCAAACATATTTCACACCTGCTAACCCCTATGTCATACATCCCTCACACACATACCACCAGATCCTCTTTTAGTTCCCAGAACAACTTTTTTTAAAGGTCAACTCCTTTGGCTGTGATAAAGCCAGACTTTATTAACTATCCTTTGAAAGATACAATCATGAAATCAGGGGCCATGGTGATAAGTGTCGTATAAAAGTTTAGATTAAGAATAGGACAGATGGACTCATCAGTTAGATTTTAGCCCCTAGAAAAGAGGTTTCCATCTTTCTTCTTTCCCACTTGACTTAACATTTTACAAAAACTCAGTGACAGAATTTTCTGCTACCACATCTGACAATATTCTTATTCTAAGATGACTGGCAAGAAAATCTGGGGTTTTACAAAATCTGTTAGTTATGGATTTGTGATGATCAGAGGCAAAGTTCTGTGTCCCATGGATAAGCTAAATGAAGCATTTGCAGCAGTTTTTGTTTTGTTTTTAAAGGAAAAAAGCAATTGGACCGGCTATCCCATCTGTTGCGACTAGCAGGGTTTTTGCTTTCCTGAGTCCAGAACGGGACACATTTCCCTACAATAACTTTAAAATTGTTCCTGGGCAGGAAGAGAGAGGCTGCCGTGTTTGCTTCTCGCTAAATGCTCTCAGACACCACGGTGATGAGCAACCTTGTAAACCTAGACAGATGGACAGACCAATTTTTAAGGAAAGCAGCATCTCCTATAATCACTGCCAATCCAAAGGAGATTTGAGGGGATCAATGGGGATTTCTACCAATCCAAAACCTCTCTCTAAATAAAAATTAGTAAGAGAAAATCCCCATTTGTTCATAAAATTCATCGCTGCTCCTTGTTCTGTAGGAGGAGTGAACTGAAGGAGGCAATTCACATGAAACTTGGGAATGGTGTGCACAATGGGGAATTATTTCTGAATAGCCACAATGCAAAAAATGAATAAAGCTCAAGATAAATAGAGCTGGATGCCCAAGCAAGTTAATAAGGTGGGAATGGTTCACCTTCCTGACTCCACACTAGGAGAAAGGCATTCAGGGAAACCCAAATAAAAGCCCAGTAACTCAGTATCTGTATCTACATTTTTTCCTGGCTTCCTCAGTGCCAAAGGGAGCCAGTTACGGGAGCAAAATAACAAGAGATCTGGTCATCTCGCTGCATTCCTCCACTCAGGAACTGGAAGAGTTTGAGAAAACAAGATCCTGTGTTATTTCAGCTCTGTGAATGGGCTTGTGAGGCATTCAGAGACTTGTGAAACAAACACAAACACTACCGGGGCACATGCCTGGTGCCCGCCGTCTGAGAAAGGGCCATACCAGGCTTCCCATCTTGTGGAATGAAGAGGGACAAGGCAGGGCTGCTAAGGGTTACACTGACAGGTTTCTCGCTGGCTCCTACAGAGTTCTAAAACAGGGAGGAATGACAAACTAAGGAGAATCAGAGAGAGCAAACACAGAGCCCCTCAGCACTACCGGGAGCAATGCAGCATTGTCAGAGTTTTATGTGAAACAGAGGGAATGTCAAGGGGGCGTTCAGAGAGTAAAATGGAAACACAGCAGCAAATATAGCTAGGGAGATCAGTGACGAATAACATGGGTTTTAAACTATACCAGAGGTCTGGAAAACAAGACAAACCCAGAAAAGCCAATAATAAGGCAGCAGAGTAATAAACTATTGGTAGTTGCAGCAGTAGTTCCTTCACATCCACATTTGACAAGGAGGATTTTAACAACACATCCCTCCAGGATGCGCTTGTGTTTACTAAGGAGGATAAGCTGGAGGACAGACTGAGGTGACAGAATGGGAGGCAATAATTTGGCTAGGACACTGGGAGAGGTGGGTTACAGGTCAAGGATGAAACAATTAAACCACTCAACTATTATCTCGATCCTGGAGAAGTTTAATGACTAAAAGTCCAGGGATGGTATAGTCCCAAAGCGTCTGCAAAGGATAACCTAACATCTACAGGCAAGATTCTGCCTCGGTATGTATGCAGAGCTCCAAAGAGGGGCAGTTTATAATGTATGGTTCATGGACATGTTTGGAAACGTGAAGGCCAGCATAGATTTGGGAAAGGCAGGCCAGACCAGACAGAGCTGATTATTTTGTAAAAGGGAATAACTGTTGGTGCAGATGCAAAGAGCCAATTATTTACTCTCCCTGATTTTCAAAACTCTTTAGATAGCATTGACGTGACAGTCAGGGTTAGGTAAATGACATTTACACCCACTTTATGGCCCATGGATGCTGCCACAGTGGTGTAAAGGCGACTTAGTGTAACAGAGTCAGGTCTTGCAAGACCCTGCGTAAGGGCAGGCCCATAGCTGCACCTCGGACCACCCTCAGCAACTCCATTCCCTTCGTGGTGTTTGCATCTCTCAGACACTTGCAAGCTGTCATCATACAACTTCCCCTGAGCCATCACTTACCCAAATTATCCTTAGTTCTTTTCATCTCCCATCATAAATCAATCCCTTCAGTCCCCTACTCACAGGGAGGAAACATGCATAAATACTGAAAACTTCCCTGCTAGCTAATGGCCCCATTTATCCTTCCCCGTCCTACACCCACTAGGCGAGAGATCAATGCTGTCCTTTGTTTACTGCAGGGTCAGTGCATTACGTCAGTTGCATTTAGAGCTCCTGTGAGTGCACAAAGTCTTTGGAACACCTTGAAAAACACACACACAATCTCTCTCTCACTCCCCCCGCCTCAGCAGCCAAGGCCTGGGTAATTCTGGAACTGACACCCGGAAGAGCAGAAGCAAAGCCATGGTTTACATCAAACATGCAAATCTCATGTCACTAACACAAACCAGACGCCATCTTCCTCACTCTCTACAGAGAACAATGGCCTGAGTTCCTATCACACAGAAGAGCAAGAAAACAACAATGAAACCTTAAAGAAAAGCAAAACAAATAAATAAATCAATTAGGGATAAAACATCCAAGCCTGGAAGGCTCCAAGTTTCCAGGAGGAATTATTAGGTTGCTTTTGAAGTCCTGTTTTGGCTAACAGGCTGGCAGGTTACGGTAGGAACGTTAGTCTGCAGAGAAGAGAGCTCTGCCGGAGGCCCTTTGTTTTGCTGTTTTTTTTGTTTTATTTAAACAAGAGGAGACATTTAAGAACAAAGTTAAATGGGAGGAGTGGGCAGGAGTGATTTTCATGCCAGGCTCGGGGGTGTTTCCTACCTTGGATGCCATAGAGCCGGTTGAGGCGCGATCTTCTGGCTTCGTCAGCGTATGGCACGGCTAGCCAGGGCATCTCGCTGAAATACTGCTTGAAAGAGTCCTCTGACCTAGGCAATGGAAATGGAGGTCAGATAAATGAACCCTCGTTACCGTCCTTCTGCAGCCCTTTTTCCTGTTTAACCCTTTGCCCATATGCAGCCCGGCAGACGCCTGACACTTCCCCAGG
The DNA here is from genome assembly GCF_011386835.1 of Chrysemys picta bellii. Taxonomy (NCBI): domain Eukaryota; kingdom Metazoa; phylum Chordata; order Testudines; family Emydidae; genus Chrysemys; species Chrysemys picta. The sequence goes on along the minus strand of NC_088809.1, from coordinate 4,139,108 downwards.
GCCCAGAGCCCACCTGTACGTGGGGCAGGCCAAGTTGCACCCACCCAGGGCGAGACCGCATTGATTTTAAAGCCGGCGCCAAAGAAGGAGTTTGCAGCAAGTTTCAAGAAGAGATTTAAAATCTCAATTCTGACAGCTGCTGCTCAAGGGCCCCGCAGTCCTCGGGCTTGTATCCAGGGCACGCATGAACATCAAAGCAAAATGTCGAGCCCACCTCAAGGGTTGTGGGCTTGTTCTTGACTCCACCCCTGCCCTGGCTAATCCATCTTTCCCCTGGCTCCTTCAGTCTCTCCCCAGAGCCAGCAGGGTGAAGGTATCTGGCCACTGCGGAATCAGAGCCATCTTATGCTACCAGGTTGGGGTGCAGGGTCCTTATTATCCCCGGAACAGCCCTGTCCAGCCCTGCCTCCCTCCCTCTCCACACCTAGAGCCCGGTCTCTTGTGTATCCAACAGGGAGAGGCCCGATTGGGTTCTCTCTTTAAAGTAGGTGCCGTATCCATTAATACTTGGAGTTTCTTCCACCCCGCGGGCACATATCAAACAGCTGAATATACCACAAAACCAGACTTCTAGTAACTCCCAGCTCTCTCCTTGCTTCGGGGCATGAGTTTCTCCAATCTGGCCTGCAGACGTGCCTTGCCCCTCCAGCCCCTGCACCAAGGCAGGGCACAGAGCTCTCCAAAGCAAACAGCAGACATTACCTGTCTGCGCTAATGAAGACAATCTCAAATTTCTGCCCCGCCTCCTTGATTTTCCGGTAGGACTCCACCAAGACCCTCGTGAGGCTTCGGCAGGGGGGGCACTGGAAAAACACAGAGGAGCACATAGTATCTGGACACCAGGGACAAAGCTCTCACTGAAGTCAATGGGCCCGATTCACTCCACAGCTTCCCTCAGCAGGGGGAACAGGGAGCCCCATGAGGCCCCCATGAGCTCTGCTTTCCCAGGGGGCCTAGAGGCAGTCTCTCAGTCTGCCAAGTGGCTGGGTCTGCTGGACAGGGGGCACTGACTCAGAAAGTCACCAGTGCAACCTCCGCCAGCTACCTGGAAGGGGAAGGGGAATTTCACCTCAGGCACAGCTGCCCCTGCAAAAGTGACTCTGGCAGTCCAGACAGCGCAGGCGTGGTTATCTACCGTGAGGAGCTGCAGTCAGGGCTCAGCCTTCTCACAGAGCTGCCATTCATCTCCAACCCCTTCCATTTACTCTGCGATGGAGAGGTGCCAGCTACTCACCCAGTGCGCAGAGAAATAGACCCCCACGTGAGAGCCCTCCAGGGCGGTGCTGTCCAGCGACTGGCCGTTGTTTCTGAGCAGAGGCCCTGCAACAACTTCGCTGAAGGGTTTTGGTCCCCAGGGGAACTCCAGCCCTAGGGGAGTTTGGGATGGGCAAGGGGAGAAGGCAGAGAGAAGAAGAGTGAGAGCCACATCTAGCATTTACACTTTAAATGGCTTTACTGAGGCCCTCCCCGCTTCTCCAAAGGCATCTCGGCGGGCAATCGTGCAACAGACAGGAGCGGAGAGTCCTCTTTATCCATCTGCACTGATGTCTTTCCATGTAGACCTCCTCTGCCCCCTTCCACCCAGATACTGGGTCACATCCTCCCGGAGGGATCGGCACCAAACGTTAACCAACACATTTGTTCTGAAGTGAAAACCACGCTCTGAACCCCTCGCCCCCCCGAGAGACACAGAGGAGAGCCGCCCTACAAAGGGCCATATTCTCTGCCTCCCCAATCCCGGGCAATCAGGTTTTCCACGGGGGGGGGGGGGGGGGGGGGAAGAGAGAGGCATCCCTCAGAGATTCACACCCCCCTCCCAGGGTTCAGCCACTACTGGGGTCTCAGGGATGAAGTCATTTATGCAGCCCCGGGTTTGTCCCCCTCCTCCCCACAATGGAGTGCTCACCCAGCGGACCTGTGCAGCTGCAAATCTACTTGCTGCCCTCGTACCTCCGTCCTCACCCCCCCTACACAGAACACCCCAGAGGAGCCGTGCTTTGTATCATGCAGAGGGTCCACATCTCCTACGTAGGCTCTCGGTATCCTCTTCCCTCCTCCCCCCCCCCCCCCAACCCCACACAGCACAGCTGCACTGCTTTCTACTCTGGTTAGGACCCTCAGTGCCCACAGAGGGGCAGGATCTGACCGTCAGGGATCCCTGTGCCTTCTAAGCCGCAAAGCGTGTTTGCGTGCATTCACCCAGTCTCGAGATGTCAGAATGCTCTCTGGGAACAATGCAAATAGTCCTGCTTTGGGCAAGCCGTCTGCTTCATTCTTCCCTTTTCAATGAGTTTGGCAGAGCTCTGCAGGGTCGGGTTCTCTCTGCTCCTGGCTGGGGGTGCAGGTCATGTACTCTGACTATTCATCTTTTAGAGAACAGGTCAATCTGCCCATCCCGCTCCTCGCAGCCATTCTGCTTCCTGAACAGCTACCATTTAAAAACCATTGAGAAGCAGCTGATGTAGCCTCGGTTACTGCAGCTCAACTCCCACCTCGGTCTTTGTCTTTTAGGAACTGCAGCTGGCTTCCTTAAAGCTGTCACCATTTTCATTTCCCTCGCACAGGGCTGTTTTGTCCCTAGTTTTAAGGCTGGATAATGGACACACAGGTTTCCTTGCCCACCTGAAAAAAGCGTCTATATATTCTGACTATTCCTGCTGCCAATTCCCAGAATAAGCAGCCCGTAAATTCAGCCAGAACTAAAGAAACATTACCAGATGGCTTAGACCACAAATTATACTTAGCCTGTCATGCTGCACAGCTCCCGCCCCCTGCGTTACACCTAGGGGCTTGTTTTCGGGATCTGTCATTCCCGCACTGGGGAAATGACAACCGCATGGAATGCGGAGGCACATATGCTGAAGGGTCAAAGGTGGGCAGGCAGGTGCCCCGCTTTCATTTTGCGTGGGGACCACAAATATGTGCAGCAATGTTTATTTGTTTTCATCACTTGCCGATTCAGAGAAGGCGAGGTCTGGTATAAACATGCCGCATGATATGATTTAGAAAAGAAAACTGTAGCTTCTTTTAGGCACCATCTGTAAGTACCAAGGGAACTGTTCTGTCACAGACTGTGTGGTGTTACTAATATTCGCACCACTCACTAGATGAGAGCAGCACAGATCTTAAGTTATGAAAAAGGTGGGTCCTCAGTTTGTCCGCCTATGTCCCCCCAGTGAAATGCTTACTGCAGCGTTTCATTTCATCTAACTTTTTCCTCATTTGCACTTCAGACAGCAAACCCAGAAGGGATGCCTTTGTTCGTTAAAAAATGAAACCCTAACTCTAATGGGAACAATGCAGGGAATTTCATGCTGAAAATAATCCAGTGCTTTGATGAGGTAAGTCTGATGATCTTCATTTGTTTCCATTTTTTGCTTCCAGGCACACTTTAGAAAGGGAGCTAAAAGAGAGCAGATTGTCAGCCGTCATATGGGTGTGCAGTGCTCCAGGTCTTACCTTCGGGGTCATCCCGGATCACCAACAAGCCGTTTCTGCACACAACCTTCCCCGTGGAAGCATCTATAAATATCAGCGATGGAATGTTGGAGACTCTGTATTTGTTCCATAGTTTTAGCTGTAAAAGAGAGCGGGAGGGAGAAGAAGAGGTAAACTCTAAGCAGCTTCACCATTAATACTTTTGAGCAGCAGCACCTTACAGGGCAGCGATCAGAAAGAAGCAGAAGACGACAGAGCGGCAGTTTGCAGCAGAGCATCCAAAGGGCTCACACAGGAGCCCAGCTACTGCTAGCCTGGTGACCTCAAAAGAAAATGGCATCGCGTTGACCGGAACTTCCTTGTATCACTCGGTTGGTGCCCAGGGCCGGGAGCTAAGTCTGCATTCTACTCCCAGCTCTGCCACACACTTGCTATGTGACCTGGGACACACGAGTTCATCTCCCAGTGCCTCTGCTTCCCCCCTTATGGAGCACTTTGAGATCTCTGACTGGAAGGCACTGTACATGGGATATGCTATCACCACCACAATGAGGCAATCCTGTTTCAGCTGCTTCCTTCACTCCCAGCTCACCATTCATGACACTAATCTCCAGTCCATGCCCAAGTCATGTTCACACTGAAAACATGGCTGACATCCAGAAACGTGGAGCGATGATTCTGCCTAGACCCTGCTGCATTTTGGCCATCTTGATTAGTAGACTAGAGCTCCCCGCACAACTTAACTTTGTCCAACGCCAATAACTGAAACACACCTGGGGTCACACACTTCTCGTCTGGCATCATATTTCTGCACGTACAGATAAATAAATTCTGAGTTCTAAAAAACACCAGCTCTAGAAGGAAGTATAGAAAGAGAAAGATAGCTGCTGGCAAGGCATAACCTGCAGGTGTATATGAGGCTTGGGAAGCCTTCTGTAACCACTCCAATGCATTTTCAACCGTAACTAAAAGCCAGGAAAGGCTGTGGTCTGAGGAGCTGATCTCAGAGCTTCGAGTACCTAAAACATTCCAATCTGAGCAGTTCACTTACATTTTTCCAAGGCACTTCAACCTAAACAGCCCGGTGATGAATTATCAACCTCTTAAATGCAATCAGATCACAACACAGAACCAGAGAGGACAGAGGGGAGGGGAGGGAAGGAAATGAATCATTAGTTTCCCACATCATCAAATAATGTGCTGCAAACTCTCCCTGGCGCCATAGATATTTATGACATTCATTTGGGCCAGTGGAGAACAAAAAACCGCAATGGAAGAACAGCAGAATGGAGCCTCAATGTTAATAAAACTCACAATTCCACTACTTCTGATACTTTATGCTCAGTTATTTTGCAATGCAAACTAATGGATCCAGAATAAACCTCAAAGCACATGCTTCTGTATTCTGATCCATCTTATTCTTTTATTCATATCAGAGTAATACTCACAAGTCTCAGTTGAAACTGGGCCCCCATTGTGTTAAGCACTGTATGATGGAGATGCTGAAGACTCTGTATTGTGCTGAGACAATCCCAGCCCTGAAGAGTTTACAGTCTAGCGGACAAGACAGATGAAGGGTGTGGGAAAAGGATGCAACCTCCAGCCAGAGTGAACTGGGTGATCTAGCTTTTTATATGCTTAAAGACACTCAAGCTAAGGGTGCGAGTCAGAGAGCAATTTAGGTTTTAATGCCAGTATCTAATTCGCTCTTCTGGAATTTGTTCTTGGGCAAAAATCTGTATTCTGTCGAGGTTACTGTGTTTTGAGAGACTTGACAAGGCTATCAAAATTTATCCTACCTGAAACTTGTTTGATGATCAAAGTCCTCTCCAGGTCACAAATATCTAAAAAAGGTGCATATACAGAATCATAATGATTTTTTTTTAAATCTCCATTTATTAGGACCTACAGAAAACAATGCCTTGTGCTGCCCCTGCTAGCACCAGTTTCCTAACACACATTATTCCCAGGGCTAAGTTGGCATCACTGATGATGCTGATGGACAAGCTAAATGGATTTGGCCACAAAAGCTGCAAAGACTTTGCTAAATGTAAATCAGCCGTGTTAAACTGAGTTTGGTTCAAAACACAGAAAGTAAATCCAAGTTTGCGAAGTTTAAAGGGATCTTTACAAGGATCACATGTTTGTCAAGCATCTATCTAAGAGGGTGTTGCAAACAATAAAGAGGTACAGAAAGTAACCGGAGAGCTCTCTGTAAATAGCTGTTCACATTTTACTCTATTTTGTCATGTCTTTGCCATATTCAACAGACTCCCCTCAAGGCCCTACAGTATGCTGTGGCAGCTTTCCTTTTTGGGGGAACGGTGGTAGCAGTCTCTACATTGTGCCCAACCAACAGTGCTCTGAACTCAGCCATTTATAATCAACAGGGTTTATATGTCCTGCACATCTGTGGGTGCTGTATAAATAACCAAAGGTATCACTGCAGATCAACCCAAGGTTCTGGGACTGCCCAGGCTACAAGACCAAAGGGGGAAGAAGGGATTGAGCTTGGGACTCAAACTCAGGTCACTGTTATGATAGTGCTGGGCATTACCACCGGATCCAGCTCAGTTATGCACAAATCTCAAGCAAAATAAGAAAAATCAGTCACAATGGCTGACTTTCCTGTTGAATCCACACAAAGCTGTGACTATCACATAGCTTCAACTCAAAATCATCCATCAGTCCCTGGTCCACTCTAAACATCTGTGAACCTCATCAAAGCTGGGCGGTGCTAAGACTCAGCTGTAAAATAAGCTGAAACCTGGTAAATTTCACACCCTGTTCAGTGTGGGCTGAGAACATTTTGCACAGCAATGCAGCAGCCTGTGAAGTTTAAACAGCTCAGATTGGTGAAGAGCTCTGTGGTGATAATAATAAATAAATCCCTTGACAAACAGCTATATAAGTCCAGACTATTAGTTGGGCTATAATTTAAATGCAGCATGAGACACGGATGAACAAACAAGACAATTGCATTTAAGAACACCGGAATGTGCTGTCATATAAACCCAGTTATGAAAGGCTTGAATAGCAAATTAGTGGTCTCCAAGCACTAGCCGTATTAATGTGGATGTCTGTATTAGAAAGTACATGAATGTGCTGTTCAAAGTCTGAGCAGTCTGATTTGATGATTCTCCTGTGCATTGGGAAAGCTGATTGGAAATGAAAAACGCATGCACTGAAGGATGATTGCCAAGATTTACCACCATTCCCATGGCAATGAGCTCTTTCAATCACGCTCCGCTTTCCAAAGCAGATCAGACACTTCTAAGAGAAAGACGAATGGCTCATTTTACGGCAGGTCTGATCCGAAAGTACATAACCTTGATAGGAAACTGGGTTTTTTCATTTACTGCTTATTTCTGTAATTCAAATTCCCTCCGATTCTCTCCTCTCCACTCGAAGAACGGGATAGATTTCCCCCCCTTTGTACGAAGAAGAATAGTCTGTGTTTTGTTAAGAGTTGAAAGGGAATAGTGGCCTCAGTAAGTGCCAGACAGCCTCAGCTTTTAACCTTACAACTACCCAAACTTATAAACAGCCATTTGGTGGTTGGAAACTTTCGTTGTTAAAATCATAGTGAAACATCTGGAAATACAAAGACAGCAAAGAGATTCCATCAGTACTGAGATACTACAGAGGTGGATGGAAAAACCGAGGACCGATCAGCATTTGATATGGAATAGTAACATAGATTGAGAGATGTACGACTGGAAGAGCTCACTGTGATCACCTAGTCTGATTTCCTGCATAACACGGACCACAGTATTTTACCCAGTGATTCCTGCATCAAGCCCATATCTTATGGCTGAGCTAGAGCTCTAAGAAATACTTTCAGTCCTGATTTAAAGAGGTCAGTGATGGGAGAATGCACCACATCCCTTGGGAAATTGCTCCAATGGTTAATTAACCTCATAGTGAAGTATCTGGAATTTTAATTTGTGCAGCCTTTCGACAATACCTGTCATACAAAAATGAAGCCGACAGAGATAACAGGTCCCCAGTATGTCATGCTCTGTCTTGAAGCTGCTTGGCTGAAGACAGAACATGGAGTGCTGTGATCCTGTAGCATCAGCAGGCCACACAGCTGTATTAAAGGCGAGAATGGCCGCAACATGTTTCATGTTATGGAAATTCCCTCCTAGATCCAAGCAAGTCACCAATGTGGCCTGAAACTGAAGGGAAGATCCAGACTTGAAGCCAACGTTTGTACGCGCCTGTGCAAAGTGAAAGAACGGAGCTTGGCGAAGTCCTAGCCACTAGCTGACTGTCTCTACAAGGCTGTCAACGTGGCACAAGCAAACTCCAATTACTGGCAAAGGGTCTCCTCTGGCCTGCTGGCACGGGAAGTTGGCTAAATTTATTCTGAGCAATTTGGCATTTGTGATCCACACAGTAAGGCAAATGAAAGAGAAAGAAAAGGCAGTCACAGTACAAGTAGGTGAACAATCGCCCCTGAAAGGACCATGTATTGTGCCCCTGAAAGGATCGCCTCTGAAAGGACCATGGTGGATGGAAAGCCAAACATGAGCTCATCAGAAACCACAGGAAGATCAGAGGATGCTGCAGGAGAACGCTGTCTCAGCAACTTTTAAATGCAGCTTTTCCTGTCTGGAGGAGAATGACACTGAAATAACATGCTTCTTGCTCGGAGGATTTGATCATGCATTTAAAGAGGGGATTCTTTGCTACACTTCCCAACAGCTGTTGCAAATCTGCAGGATCAAGCCAAACCTAACACAGATGTGGAATTAATCTAGACTTTTCAGTCTGAAATCAGCTGATCCTTTCAGACTGCTCCTCACTCCCGATTCACACAGTACTCCTGGTAAGTTAAATAGTCTACTCTGCACAGAAAGCCAGTTGGAATAGGAGCTGCGGAAGTATTCTCTTCTCGAGACACCACTGACATACAGTGACCAGTTTATACAGAAATATACCCGTTACCAATGTTCCCTCTAATTTTTTCATCCAAGTGCATAATGAATTTTGTTATATGCATCAATATGGAGGTGATGTGTGGCGGGGGTAGGGCCGAGGGGTTCGGAGTGTGGGAGGGGACTCAGGGCTGGGGTACAGGGGGGTGAGGACTCTGGGGTTGGGCCGGGGATGAGGGGTTTGGGGTCCGGGAGGGGGCTTAGGGCTAGGGCAGAGAGTTGGGGTATGGGGGAGGGGGTCAGCGCTCTGTCTGGGGGGCAGGCTCTGGGGCAGGGCTGGGGATTAGGGGTGTGGAAGGGGGCTCAGAGCTGGGGCATAGGGTTGGGATGTGGGGGGCGAGGGTTCTGGGGTAGGGCCAGGGATGAGGGGTTCAGGGAGCGGGAGGGGGCTCAAGGCTGAGGTGTGTGTGGGGGGGTGAAGGCTCTAGCTAGGGCCGGGGATGAGTGGTTTGGGGTGCAGGCTGCCCCGGGGCAGCGGTGGGGAGAGAGAACTCCCCTCAGCCCTCTCTCGCCGCAGCAGCCCAAGCCCAGGGGAGAGGTGCCTCTCCCTGGCAGTGGCAGATTCTGGGCTGGGACCCGGGGAGAGGCGCCTCTCCCCACCTGTGCAGTCCCAGATAGCTTAGAGGAAACTTAGCCTAGTACCTTGTACAGGTGCTTAACAGAACAGTTCCGGTGGAAAACCGAGTTACCGGTTTTGTAATCTGATCCATAACACAAAGTCATCAATAGATTTAATTGGCAGGAGCTCGGAAATCAGGACCTGAGTTCAAATCCTGACTCACGGTTTGACTTTACATACAAATCACTGAACGTTTCAGAGCCTCAGTCCCCATCTGTCAAACAGAACAAACACTGCGGAGTGATATGCTTCATTAACTATTGTTGGCAAGGCGACTGGAGAGCCTCAGACTAGAGGCATTATGGGAGGGCAAAGTATTGCTATTGGTTGCTATGCTACTGCAGTCACTAATCATTTGCTCATTTGTTTCCTCCATCTTGGTGAGCTGGAAATGGACCAGCATGAAGTACATGGGAGAACCTTGGAGTTGGACACAAAAATCAGATCACAGGTGTTAAACTAAACACCCACACAGCAGGAAACTTCTCTGTTCTAAAGCACATAACGGCCAGGGGACAGGTTATAAACCTACTGGGCTACAGACTGAATAAAACTGACTGGATTGGGTCTCAAGGAGAAAGAGGACTCTCATTCTCCCCAGTGGCATGCTAGTAGGAATGGGAATCTCCCCCTCCACTAACAGCTGCAGGGTGCTATTTTTGGTCCTGCCGACTGACTTCTCAGCCCTGGTATCTGCGTAGGATGCATTAACTCACTAGTGCAAACTCTGGGCGGGGATGGTTCCCACTGACAAAGATAACATGAAACTGCTTTCAGTGCATGCAGAACCCCAAGCATGAGATTTGTTCCCACTGGAACTTGGTTAGCGGCAGTCCAGTATGGCAACTGGTGTCCATAATAAGGGTGTCTTCACTGTCACATTAGCTGCGTGAAACTCTGCTAGATTCCACTCCTCAAACCGTATTAGGATAAAGACTTTTGCCTGTCTTCATCCAAGTCAGATGAATGCTCTGAGAGGCATTTGCCCAAGCAATATCATCATATTTACTGCAACCCAGGCTTCTGCCTTAACCCTGGGAAATTCAAGCAGACAAAGTTAATTTAAAAACTCAAGAGCAGATCTGTCAACAATAATGGAATGTGTTCCCAATATGGAGTGCTGCTGCTTTCCATTAAATGAAAAGCAATGCAACATTTCCTTCAAATTCTCCTTTGGAGGCAGTGTCTTCAGAGTCTTGTTAATTTCCTCTGAAGGCCCCTTAAAAGATCCTGTTTTCCACCACCCTGACAATTGGACAGACTTCAGTGCAGCTGGGTTTAGGTTTCTTCTTTGGGGAGGTCAGTATATTGATAGTAGTTTCGAGTGAGCAGATAAATTAATTTGGTACTTGGAGATTGCGGGTGGGGCAGTTAAAAATTCCTCTAAATTCCTCTTACAGAGAAGTGATACTGTACATTAAAAATTAAAAGAAAACATTTCCCCCCTAGGAGCACAGTTATACTGATCAATCTTAGAATTGTTTAAAGGCACATTGTCTGTTAGTTTAATCCCCACAATCAGCGGGGGAGTCGTGGTTTACAGAACCTAACAGGGAAACATTTTTCTGTTTGGATTTAAACTGCTCCCTGCAACATCTACAATCCAAACACAGCAGCAATGAGTGATTATCAGGAAGTGAAACTGACCAGTGTAGGCTCATTGTCCAACATGAGTGATTTCAAGAAGTAAAGCAAGAGCATTATAATTGGCAAACCTGTTTCAGCACGAGACCGGAAACAGGGAATGGGAGAAACTTGTAATTCACCTTCCCCCTCCCACAACAGAAAACGACTGGGGAGGGGATTCATAAGTCATAAACTACAGGTTGAGAATTGCTGGAGTGGGACTTCTTGCCAGCAATGCAATCCAAGTTTAGTTCTTCACTAGGACACTAACAACAAATCCAATCCTCTCTTCCTCCACTCTCCTGAGTATGCTATTTGGACAGGGATCATCATTTCTCTCTCCAGTGGAAGACAGACAGACAGACATGAGCTCAATTCCTGTTGGTCTCTCATTACAGGGCCATCAGCTGAAATACTGAGAGGTCTGTTTGAGAAACGTACAGGTATTGCTCTGCTGGAAAAATTACTATGGCTCCGGGACCTGGAGAAGACAGGCTGGCTCCAACTCTGTCCTGTGGATTGGTTCCAGGATGTCGAGACATCCTCAATTGTTCATGACACTTCATTCTCAGTCAGTGCAGTGAGATGAATGCCCTCCCCATGGCCTCACTCACTCCTAATGCTAACTCGCAGCTTGTACATTGTGCCCTAATGGATTTACAAGTGCGAGGGGGCCACCCGGATGTTGCACGCAGCAGGTGGGGTGCTGCAGGACAACGGAGCATGCCCTCGCCCTGTCAATTCAAATCCAGTTCATGCCTATCCTTCCAATTCAAGCTTAGCTCAGAAGGGAAGGACTTCTCCAACTGCCTTCACAACTCTCCACTATCTCCTTGTGTAGCTGAACCTCCTTAATCCAAATAGAATGGGGGGCATGACATTTCTCTAGGTAGAAAGGGGGATGTTTCAAGGCAAATTATGCCTGCTGGAGGACTGAGTTAGGAAGGATAGAGAGCTGAATATGTGGGTTTGGATACATTATTTTTTACTGTATTGCTAGTTATTTCTCTCTGAAAAACAATTGCCAAAAAAAAAAAAAAAAAAGGTACAAGAGATAGAGATTTCCTCCTAGAGCATTAATAAACAGAGGAGGAGGCATTTGCACCTGTAAAGTGCAATATACAAGATAAATGAAAATGATTTGTAGATTCAAAGGCCAGAAGGGAATAGAGTGATCGTATAGTCTGACCTCCTGTATAACACGGGCCACAGAACCTCCCCAAAATAATTCCTAGAGCAGATCTTTTAGAGAAACATCCAATCTTGATTTTAAACTTGTCAGTTATGGTGGATCCACCACAGGTCTTGGTAATTAATTATCATCACTGCTAAAAATTATGTCTTATTTGCACTCTGAATTTGTGTAGCTTCAACTTCCAACCACTAGATTGTGTTAGACCTTTTTCTGCTAGACTAAAAAGCCCATTATTAAATATTTGTTCCCTATGCAGGTACTTATATACTGTGATGAAGTCACCCCTTAACCTTCTCTTTGTTAAACTAAATATATTGAGCTCTTTTAGTCTGTATAAGGCATGTTATCAAATCCTTTAATCACTTTTGTGGCTCTTCTCTGAATCCTCTCCAATTTATCAACTTCCTTCTTGAATTGTGGACACCAGAACTGGACACAGTATTCCAGCAACAGTCACATCAGTGCCAAATACAGAGATAAAATGACCTCTCTATTCCCGCTCAAGATTCCCTTTTATGCATCCAAGGATCGCATTAACCCTTGTGACCATCGCATTGCACTGGGAGCTCATGTTCAGCTGATTATCCACCACAATCCCCAAATCTTTTTCAGAGTCACTGCTCCCCAGGATAGAATCCCCCATCCTCTAAGTATGGCCTACAGTCATACTTTTGCATTTAGCCATATTAAAAATGCATACCGGTTACTTACACTTAGTAAGCGATCCGGATCGCTCTGTATCAGTAACTTGTCCTCTTCATTATCAGCCACTCCCCTAATTACTGTGTCATCTGTGAACTTGACCAGTGATGATTTTATGTTTTCTTCCAGGTCATTGATAAAAATGTTAAATGGAATAGGGCTGAGAACTGATCCCTGCAGGACCCCACTAGAAATACACCCGATGAGGAGTCCATTGATGATGATCAAGATGTTCCTGTTGCTGTGTGTGTATTGGGCACTGAGCAGCCAAAGGTACCATCTGTGTGGCATGGTGGTTCTCTCCCTACCCACCCCTCCGCCCTCAACCCTGGAGAAGATACAGGCCAGCTGAAATCAACACTGTAAACAGTCTCCTATTCCACACCAGAATTACAATCAAATAATGCATGCCTCAGCAGCTCTTGCTGGGAGCTTCCTTTCCAGCGCCATGTTCCAGTATCGGACTTTGTTCCACCAATGTGGGTTTGTCAGGTAAAAAACCCTAAACGAAATAAATAAAAAAGCCCCGATTGCTATATGTATTGTCTCCTTTGGCATACCTCTGATTCTGCTCCCTAGTCCCATCAGCATCCCTGCAAACGTGATTCATAAGTCAACTGGCAAAGCAGCTGTGGGATGGCGAGTGTGCAGGGAGCCACAGAAGACTCATGTGTCTGCCTGCAAGTTTCCACCCAGAATATTGTTCATTTTGTGATTGACAAACAAAACAACTATTTAAAGATCAAAGGTGAAAGAGAACAATTAGTGTAGGCTTTTCTAGTTGATCTCCTGAGCTAGTGCAGGGTTGTTCCCTATACCTTTTTTAGTGGTTTGTCCAGTCTAGTTTTAAATGTCCTCAAGTGACAAGCCTTGGACCACCACAATCTCAGTCATCTTCCATCCTTCCACCACAATCTCACTGTCAAGTCATTTCCTTTGATGTTCCGCCTAAAATTCTCTTTTTAAATCATCCCATTGCCAAAAATCATTCAGCTCACCGACTCAGGCCTTGTCCACGCTGTGATTTCAAACACTGCACATCCTTAGGATAGATGTGAGTTACACTGGTGCAGCTCATCCCAATTTGGAATGCTGCCTGGTGCAAATCACGCTGCCCTCACGTAAACCCTGTCTATACTTGGAGTATCTACCAATGCAACTACATGGGTGGCAGGAATCCCAGTGTAAACTATTACACACATTGAATCTATTTCCCCATGTTAAGTATCCTCACACCTTCTTGTCAAACTGCCTGAAATGGGCCCTCTTGATTATCACTACAAACGTTTTTTTTCTCCTGCTGATAATAGCTCATCTTAATTAATTAGCCTCTTAGAGTGGGCAGGGCAACCCCCACCTTTTCACGTTCTCTGTATGTGTATATATCTCCTTACTAGATGTTCCATTCTATGCCTCCGAAGAAGTGGGCTGTAGCCCACGAAAGCTTATGCTCAAATAAATGTGTTAGTTTCTAAGGTGCCACAAGGACTCCTGTTCTTTTTAGTGTAAACTAGGTTCATTCTAGCTAGAGCCAGATTCAAATATCTTTCTCTCTTCCAGCATACCTAATCCCATTAACACTCCATCCTCAACCACCGCATGGTTCCATCCTGACCTCCTGTTACCCTGCTCCCCTCCCCCCACCAGGCAGCAGTACAGGCCATTTACATTGCCAATTAACCCACCCCAATTACCTCGCTTTACAATTTCCTGCACTAACAACCAAGCCAATCAGAGCACTGTATTTGAGGGCAGAGCAGTGCATGGCCACCAGGCTCTGGCAGACGCTCCAGAGCGCGAGCATGAGCTGCCTCCTTTTTGCAGGATACAAATTGCACAGGCTGACAGACTGGAGTTCCTACAGCCCACGGCTGACATGGAAACATCCAATTTGTTGAGCAGAGCTTGGAGCGACTGAACAGTGGTTCACATGATCTACAGAGAGTGAAAGCCTCAGGGCTAAAAATGGAGGGCAAAGGAGGCCTGAGGGTCCTGTGGCACCTTTAAGACTAACAGAAGTGTTGGGAGCATAAGCTTTCGTGGGTAAGAACCTCACTTCTTCAGATGCAAGAAGTGAGGTTCTTACCCACGAAAGCTTATGCTCTCAATACTTCTGTTAGTCTTAAAGGTGCCACAGGACCCTTTGTTGCTTTTTACAGATTCAGACTAACACGGCTACCCCTCTGAAAGGAGGCCTGGTTTGTTTTACGTTTTCAACTTGTAAAGAGAATTCAGGGCTGGTGAAAGGTGCTGTACCCAGAACAAGTACAGTGCAGGCAGCACCAATGCAAGCTTCCCTCATGCTGCCCCGCCAACTCCGACCTATGGGGATCATTTCACACAGGTCACATCCAACAGCCATTTGATAGTGATGGGTCAGCCTTTTCCTAGAGTCAAGACACTGGACTAGGACCCAGGCACCCTGGGTTCAATCTCTGGCTCTGCCAGAGATGTCCAGAGAGACTCTAGGCAAATCACACTCCATCTGAGGTCCTGCTCTATAAAATGGGGATAATCTTTCCTTTCTTCCATCCTTTGTCTCTCTTGTCTATTTAGATAAGTTCCTCAGGGCAGGGACTGTTCCACTAAGTGTTTGTGTAGTCACTACGGGGCATGATCTCAGGGTCTGCGTAGAAGACCCTACTATAATACAAAACAATATCAGCAATACAGACCTGTGCTTCAAACACAGACAGAGAGGTGGACAAAGAGTCACTGGGCTTTGTCTTGGGCATGGATTGAAAAGAAAAGTTACATGTTTACACCAATGTAATTGATCAAAGACGTCAATTCAGACTCTACTTAGGAAAAAAACATGATTTTGTTCGTGCTGCAAATACCAGCAGGCTGCACCTGTTTCCTACCAGTTCCTAGGAATTTCCGCTTGCTGCATGGTCCATGAAACCTAGAATGGCTGCATGTTCCAGAAGCAATAGATTTACTGATTCCACGGTACATGAGGAAAGCAAGAAGTTATATATACAGTGTAAGATTATTCAGCAACTTTACACCTTACTAATCTTCTAAGTGTATGGATGATAATTTGGTCAATGAAAAGTTTATGGGAGAACCTATGATGGGCCTATTAATTTGGTTGCCCTCAGAGAGTGTCCATACATTGTGGAGACAAAAAGGCACCACAGAGCTCAGCTGCACTCGCTAATCCACATGAGCTAAGCAAAGCTCTCCAAATAGTGGGTGAGAGTCAGAGACTGGAGAACAGAAAGAAAGAAGAACTTTTAAAACTGGGTAAATAAATCACGTATCCACATACTAGAATACACACTTCACTACAGACTGTACATTTCTAGGACGGGCATTCTTCCATCACAATCAGATTTGACAAGCTTAATAATAATGTTTTGCATTTATATTGTGCCTTTTACCCAAAGATCTCACGATGTTTTACACTCCCTTGTTTAAGCATCACAACCCTTCTGTGAACTAATTAAGCATTCCCTCTTCACAGACGGGTAAACTGAGGTATACGGATGCAGTGACTGTGAATGTCACACAGCAAGTCAGTGGCAAAGTTGGAGACAGAAGCTATGTGGTCCCTAAGTCACCCTGCTTTACCCACCTGACCACAATCTTAAAAAAAAAAAAAAAAAAAAAAAAAAAGATTTAAAACAAGTAAGATGAGGAAAGTATCAGAGATTCTGAGTCTCTAGCTTGAACTATTATCCCATGTTTTCTGTGATGTTGTCACTACCACAATTTAACATTGGCATGGGCATAACTAGAGACAGGGCAGTACATGGGAAGGGGAAAAAAAGACGGTTACTCACCGTTGTAACTGTTGTTCTTCGAGATGTGTTGCTCATATCCATTCCATTAGGTGTGTGCGCGCCGCGTGCACGATCGTGCACGCGGCGCGCACACACCTAATGGAATGGATATGAGCAAGCACTCGAAGAAGAAAAGACGGTTACTCACCGTTGTAACTGTTGTTCTTCGAGATGTGTTGCTCATATCCATTCCATTAGGTGTGTGCGCGCCGCGTGCACAATCGTGCACGCGGCGCGCACACACCTAATGGAATGGATATGAGCAAGCACTCGAAGAAGAATAAATGTGTCAAGTCAGATTTCCAGATTTCCACCCAAGTCCAGTCAAAAGACACCGCGATATTTCAGTCCTCTGGGCTTCATTTGGTCATTAAAATACAATTTTCCTAAACAAATAAATCACCTCAGAAAAGCAACTTGGGTCAAAACCTCAAACTTGGATGGTGCTTGAAGTTTGCATTTCCACCACACTCAGCGTGAGCGTTTAAAGCAGCCTTTGCTAACCCAACAGCAATAAACGAGTCACGATGATGAGACTCTCCTCACAAGATGAAAACTGCAACAGAGGGTCCTGTGGCACCTTTAAGACTAACAGAAGTATTGGGAGCATAAGCTTTCGTGGGTAAGAACCTCAATGCTTCAGATGCAAGTAATGGAAATTTCCAGAGGCAGGTATAAATCAGTATGGAGTTCATACTGAACTAACCTCGTTATCTCCATACTGATTTATACCTGCCTCTGGAGATTTCCATTACTTGCATCTGAAGAAGTGAGGTTCTTACCCACGAAAGCTTATGCTCTCAATACTTCTGTTAGTCTTAAAGGAGCCACAGGACCCTGTGTTGCTTTTTACAGATTCAGACTAACACGGCTACCCCTCTGAAAGATGAAAACTGAAGGTCAGCAGAGGAAATGTGGTATTTGAGTATAAATTACGGGCTTGGGTGTCAGTCCTGAACATGTTTCATGGTGGAGCCATTAGCTGCTCACAACTTCCTACTCTACTCTCAGTTCATCACTCGTTCCCATCCCCCAGGGAGAGTACACTTTGCTTTTCTGCATGGCCAGCTCTCAGCTCGGCACACCTGCAGCTCCAGAACACTGGCATGGAAAAGGAGTCAAGCTACAATGGGGGACACAAATTCTTCTCCCTAGAAAGGGGAAAGAAGTGAGTGGAAAGAAGGCACCGACCATGGCACACACACACCTGCGCAGTTTGAGTGGCTCTGGTAGTAAGCGGGCAAACAGCAGATGTTTCCAAAAGACCGTGCTAGCTGAACCAGGCAGCAACAGCTGTCACGAGTTAATGACGGCCAATTCCTCCCACTGAATTACAATTTTTGGGGGGAGGGTTGTTTAGCTCTTTGGGAACGGCCCCTCCTTTGTTTGTGCAGAGCCTAGCACATTATGGGCACTGCTGGGAACAAAGAGAATAAATAATATTGCAGATGGTGCAGGTCAGTGGAACGTGGAGCCTTTTACATCCCAGTCATTGGTTCAAATTTTGCTCAGGGCAATGGTGGCCAACTCACATTCTCATCCAATGGCTGTTTGGTGGTTCCCAGTGGAAAGCTGGCTGTATCACAAGAACCACCACTACAATTGCCATTGATTGGTATCTTTGTTGGCAGTGTTGGCAGAGATCAAAGACTGAAGCAAAACAAGGACTGAATTCTCTCCCCCACCTCTAGAGACGGGACAGCTGCAGGAGAGAGACACATTGCCAGGGAAGCTTGCATGTGGTTGCCCCAGCAGCACCTGTTCTGGGGATAAAGAGGAACTTCAGTCTCCAGGACTGTTAGATAGGCCCTTTTCCACCAGCACCCTTGTGAAATGCTCTGATCCATATGAACAAAGAGGATTAACATTCACCAGTTAATGATACGGGGCTGTGGGATATATTTCGCATTTGAACGTGGCTGTAACCTCTCTATTGTTTCCCTATCAGAAGCTGGGAAAGCAAAAAGCCACACAGCACAGGGAAATAAAAAGCAGCAAGAACAGAGCGTGTTTAGCTGGTGGGAGGAGAGGATACAGGGGAAAGAAATACAAGACAGATGGGAAAGGGCATCAAACGTGGGCCCTATAAGTTATGCCCCCAAATGACTAGTTTGGAGTAAGAAACAGCTATATAAACACAAAGGTAATAAGAAAAAATAATAATTTATCCATCTCTCTATGGGGAAGGGATATTTTTCCATATGTTCATAGGAAAGGGTAGGGGTGGGGTGGTGATTTGGGATGCCGAATATAGAGTAAAAGTCTCCCAAGGTCTCAAGTCTCATCTGTCATTCTTAATAGGCCAGCTGCCAAAATGACCTTCCATTGCTGCATGGGTTTCCGATCTGCAAAGTCTGCTTTTGCGGCTGCCAGAGGCTTGCAGGCGGCCAGCATCCAGCACAGATAGCTATCTCTGGGTCCAGGCCTCACAAGCCCAAGTCATTAAGAAACAAACAAAAATGTTTTAAGCATGAGCTTTCACCAGGGCTCCCACCAAACACAAAGGCCTCCAAAATCCACAGGGAAGCTGGGATTGTTTTCAGTGCACACAATGAGGTATTACTGTGGGTTTGTTTTCGTTTTTAGCAGCCAATCCAGAAAGAGAACTTTAAACAATCAGATCAGAAAAGCTCTCAGGGAGAAAGCAATGCCATGCGTGGTAGTCCTTTAATGAATCCAAGGCTGGCTAGGAAGTCAGGGATGTTCCCTGGAGCTTCCCAGCAGCAGCAGGGGTTGAGGGATCTTTCCAGGACATTCAGACAACCAGCATGGAAGTTATTCCACAGGACCAAACCTCCATGACAGTAGCCTGCCTTGTGTGCAAATGCTGTCTACAAATGTACAATGTGAAGGGGATGCTAAAATGCAGTCAGAAAATATTGCAGAACTATCAAAAATTAAAAACTGCCCGAACATGCAAAACCAGCGCTCCTGAGCAACCCTCTGGTATCAAACAGGCACGGACTTGTGGAGCCCCAGCACTCCTACAATAATATGCAACAAGCACCTTCCATCTTGAGGATCTCAAAGCACTTGTATAGATGAAAGAATTAAACCTCACAGCCCCTTTGAGAGTCAGCTGTTGTTCTCATTTTCCAGGTTAGCCAAGTCAGGAACAGACAAGGGACACACTGCCTCCAAACGCCACATGGTGAGTCAGTGACAGAGCTAGGAATAGAGAACTCAGCTGTCTGAATCCCCATCCTTCCTCCCACAGCCCAAGCACACTGGAGCAACTCTACAATGGCAAGGAGGGACAGAAAATATGTCATTTTCAATGTTCCAAGGGGTTAAATGATACAAGTGATTTACTCCTTAACACACCCTGGCCAAAGCATACAGAGAATTTACCAAATCCATCTGTTCTTAAGCACTCTCTGGTGAGCTCTGGACCCTCAACTGGTAGCACTACCATCCCAGCTGATCCTCTCTGTGCTCCTGGAGATGTTTACAGTAACACACAGGGCCACGGCTGCTCAATTTGTTCAAATACGCAGAGTGCGCATGGGCTGGGGAATTCTTTTTCTGAGCCATTAAAATCCGTTTCCATAAACATCTCACCACTGAAATAGCTTCAGGCGGAGCTGTAAAGGACGCCCTTTGCAGAGCTGACTCTGGGCCTCAAATTCTCTTGCCGTTAATGGACGTTGCAACCACAACTGAACCCCAGTGACAGTGGTGGTCAGTGCTGCTGCGAGTTCCCGTGTAGACGAATCCTTGTCAGGCTAACCGCTAACCAGGAAGCATGATGGATGACTTCATGGGCCAAGACTGCCTGGAAAATGCTTTCCTTTCCCATATCTCCGCCTCCTTCCCCACTTCTCAGAGGAGTCAGCAGGGCAGCAATGGTGGGCCATGGAAAATAATGGGAGAAATCTGCACCTTAGAGTCGAATGGTCTGAATAAAGCCCAACAAGCTGCAAATTCTTACGAATGAGGGAATTAACCACTGGAACAGCTTGCCTAGGGCCATGATAGATTCACCATCACTGGCAAATTTTAAATAAAAGGACTGGATTTTTTCCAAAAGATGGGCTTTAGTTAAAACAAGAATTAGTTCAGGGAAGTCCTATGGCCTGTGTTATGTAGGAGGTCAGCCTAGATCAGTGGCTCTCAACCTTTCCAGACTACTGGACCCCTTTCAGGAATCTGATTTGTCTTACGTACCCCCAAGTTTCACCTCGCTTAAAAGCGACTTGCTTACAAAATAAGACATAAAAAAATACACAAGTCTCACAGCACTGAAAAATTGCGACTTCCTCATTTTTACCATATTATTATAAAATAAATCATTTGGAATATAAATATTGTACTTACATTTCAGTGTATAGTATATAGAGCAGTATAAACATGTCACTGTCTGTGTGAAATTTTAGTTTGTACTGACTTCGCTAGTGCTTTTTATGTAGCCTGCTGTAAAACTAGGCAAATATCTAGATGAGTTGATGTACCCCCTGGAAGACCTCCACATAGCCCCAGAGTTACACGTACCCCTGCTTGAGAACCACTGGCCTTTGATTATCACAATGGTCCTTTCTGCCTTACAATCTATACATACACTGATTATTTCAGAAAGCTGCATGCAAAACGACTTCCCTTTTCTTTTTCATCCTGTGTCCAAAAGCAAAACTCAATCCCTTTTCCAAAGAGGCTGGAGCCCAGAGACTCAAAGCTGACAAAAGACAAGTCAATGATGTCTAAATATGAAAATATCACCATACGTCTAGCAATAGCAATTAATCAAAGCCATATGTTAAGAAACCAGTCCAGATTAACGTCAAATACAGTCTAGATTTAATGTTTACACCTGAACAGCGAATGCATGTACACAAGGGACTAGATTCATCATTTATTTTGTAGACAGCATGTCTCATAAAACGCTCCCCTAAAACTCTTTACAGAATTAACTACAATTACCTAGAAAGGGAGCGGCATAGGACAATGGAGTAGAGCTGTTTTCAGCTGAGCTCTGAAAGGAGATGGAGAATTGATGAGGCAGACAGATAGTAGGAGACTGAACAAGATGGAGTTATAGAGAAAAAGGCTCTTGCAAAAAGGATGCCACAGCTGTACTGATGGGAGAGAGAGGAAGCCAGTGCTACATGAGCAGACAAGGGGACCAGAGACAAGGTCCATGGGGTGAAGAGGTTTATGACAGATACATACAACGCGAACCAGGGTCCATTCAATGACTGAGAAAAGCATTTGGTGGGTACCAGATGGAAGCTGAGCCACTGCAGAGACCTTGGTGCAGCCCGGGCAAAGGCTCAACGTTTGAAAATACATGGAGGGCCAGGTGCAAAGCTGAGGAAATCTGGTCCTGCAAAGCCTGAGCTGTCCAAGGCCCACAACTCCAGACAGCATCTACAAACAGGAGAAGCCACAGCACATGAGGGAGCAATTTTATCTTCTCTATTTTAAGCCTAAACAGCATGTTTTACAAGCTCGGAACCAATTAAAAAGAAAAAACTGGACAGCTATTAATCAGCAACAAGGTCAGAACCTTCAGCGATATCCTGACTTCACCCTTGGAAGTCACAATATATCTCCTGGAGGGGTGAGTCCATCTGTGGGAGTTTATCATGCAGGGTGGAGTCAGTTAATCCGACAACAGGAAAAGCAAGAACTGATCCTGCAACATGAATGATTCCAAGTGAGCAGAGACTCGCTGTGGCCCTGTAGTTTACATGGAACCTCAGAGCAGTGCAGAGACAGCGGCAGCAATTTGTACTGAATGAGACACTCATTCCAATAACTGATGACAACACAAATCCCATAGGGCCATTCAAAATGTCAGATAAGATGCACTCTGCATTCATTACCTCTTTTTAGGCTTCTAGCCAGCTGGAAGAGGTGGTTCAGAGGCTGCAGCACCAGGATTGAAATTCCCTGGAACCACAGGTTCAAATCTCACTACAGTCAATTCCATCCTTCTGAAGTAGAGCCCAGTGCAACTTTCTGCTGGGATGTCAGGTTGAAAAGAGGCCTTGTCTGTTCTGTGGGGATCCAGAAGATTTTTTACAAGATTAACAGTTGGTCACACGTTCTTGCCCAAAACTTCTCCTCACACTTCTGAGGTGGCCACATTTCAATTGTTGCTGTGTGAACAGAGTTTGTCAAGTGTTTTGGGATGATGAACATCACTCTAAAACATAGTTATTAAAACTGGGCCCTGACAACTGATCCACAGAGAGAGGAAAATAATGTGGTTTTAGAATCTTAAACAGGGTAATGCAAGAATGGTAAGGGGGGACACCATTACTGAAAATACTAGAAAACAGGGCAAGAGGTTTTTCAGGGTTTTACTTGATTTTGCAACATACTAGGAGAATGCTAGTTCCCCATTGTGGTGACAAGGACTGCAGGTACAGGATGCTTTCAGAGTATCAGGGAATGGAAACATGTCCACACTACAAGGGGAAAATGCCCTGGAGCTTGCAAAATCACTTATTCTGTATATAGATATAGAATCTTTAGTCTCTGCTCTTATCAAATGTTTGAGATACATGCACAGAGACAAGTAAGGGGAGCTAGAAGTCCACATTCAACCCTCTGAGCTCATACCTGACTGGCTACAGTGGTGACAAAGCAATCCCCTTCTGTTTCAGAAGGGATTTGGAAGAAAAACTTCTGAATAACAGTGTTAATGTCACTCTCTTGTTCAGAATTGAGCATCAAAAGCTTCCTACTGACCCAATTCTGTGAAGCCCTGAGAGCCCTCCACTCTCACTGGACCCTTTGGTTGCTCTGTACCTCCCCCAGCATTGAGTTTCCTCAAGGGGACCAAAACACTATGAAATGTGAACTAGTGTCCTTCCTCACTAACAGGGTCGGCTCCAGGCACCAGCTTAACAAGCAGGTGCTTGGGGCGGCCAAGGGAGAGGCGCGGCACCTCTAGGAGCGAAGGACCTGCCGCTGAACTGCCGCCGCCAATCGTGGCTTTTTTTTTTTTTTTTTTTTTGCTGCAGCCGGCCCTGCTCACTAATTATGATGAGAGCTAAAGACATGATTTGAAGATCTCACTTAAGCCAAACTTCCCTTTAGACAGGAGTCTGGTAGACAACACTCATCTCCACTTTCCAACCCCAAAGGCGTGCTGCTTCCCAAACTGACCGAGGAAGTCTGAGCAAAGATTGGCAGAAAAGATTCCTTGGAGGTTGCCTGGAGTTTAGGGCTTTGGGTTTGTTTGTGGTTTCTAATTGCTTACACAAAATCCCTTAACACGCTGTAAGCAAACACAAATCTGAGGAATGAGATCTTTTAACACAATCACCACACACAGAGAGTGTGCAGGATACAAGCTTTGCTTCTTTCCCTTTTGGTATAAAGTACATGAAATTAAGATCTGGTCTACACTGGGAAACTAGGTCGGTATAACTACGCTGTTCAAAGGTGTGAAAATTATCCATACCTCTGAGCAACACAGTTAAACCAACCTAACGCCGCCCCCCCCCCCCCGTGTAGACAGCACTAGGTCAACCTAGCTACCACCCCGCGGGGAGACGGAGTACCTACACTGATGGAAGAATCCCGCCCATCAGCATAGGCAGTGTCTTCACTGAAGCACTACAGCTGCAGTGTTTTGAGCGTAGACAAGCCTAAATGTTTGTTAGAAAGCAAAGATGTGGGAATAAGAAGATCTGCAGAAATTGAAACTGACTAATCAGCTTGAAACCAAAGCAGTTTTTTCCAAGGATCTATTCTGGAAGCTCAGGGCATGGTCACCCCCTTCTCCACCCCTCAGTCAGAACTAATTAAATGCATCAAGAGTCAAATTCCAACATCTTCATCTCATTTGGCAGCTCTGCAGTTAGACTATTAGCTCTGAGCTTCTCTCTCTCTCTCCGGGTCATTTTTCAATTATCTTGCTTCATCTTTATTCCGTTTCCTGGAACGCTTAGCAACAGGCTCTTGCAATCAGCAACCAACAGGCTAGGAGCCGAAGGAGAGATTCTGCAGTTAAGATGACCTTTTACCACACTCATGCAAATTTTAAAGAAAGAAAGCACACAGGTCAAATGTGTCTCTTTTGGTTCCATTCTCCCCTGGTTAATTCTCTCTCTTTAAAGGCACAAGCACCAGAGCTTACCTTTTCTCATTGAATCCTATTGATGTGAACAAAGCCTGTACCCCACCTTCATCTTGTACTGTAGGATTCTGTTTGGTCTCTCATCTGATGGCCAGGGGCCAAACAGGGCTAAAACCAGGCTGTGGAATCTCCCCATCTGATGGCAGGACTGGCTGAACATTGCCTGTTCCCACAGCTGAGATTCAGACCAATATCCTGATGCAGTTCCACCAGCTGAGCCCCAAGAACCTGCTCTTACAGGGAGGACAAGACCCCAGTATTCTCCTGCCAACTGACTTTTATTGATAAAGAATCAGCAGCTTTCATTCCAGGGCACCTAAAGTGCGTGCCAAGAACCAAACACAGCCCATAGCATCCGAAGCAGCATCCCGTGGTTGTGCTCTTAGAGATTAAAACTGACTGACCTAGACAACATGGAGGTGGGGTGGTCCACTGGTTAGGGATTTGAGAAACCTGGATTCAGTTCCCTGCTCCCACCAGACTTCCTCTGTGATCTCATGCAAGTCACTTAGTGTCTCTGTACCTCAGTTTCCCATCTGTACAATGGGGATGAAAGCAGTGCCCTGCTTTACAGGGGGGCTGTGGGGACCCATCCATTAAAGATCAGACACTACAGTAATGGGGCCAGACAGATAAGAACTGTTTGCTGGAGAGCAATTGTCCACTCGCCAGGAAGATACAATCCTAAACCGATAAAGTGGCATGCAATTATTTTCAGTAAATGTGTAGATTAGGTGCTGCCACAGAGCTCCAGACAAAATGCCAATGCTCTGGGAAAAGGCCCTTGGTGCCCCCAGGTTCAACATAACCCAAAATATAGTGTGGCCTCATCTCTGTCACTCCCCACACAAGATAATTTTATGAGAGAGACACAAACAACGAGATCACTGTCAGCTAATTGTAGGTTAAGACATAATTATTACACTCTTCACGGTAAAGCTTCTCTAATTAGGGCGGCTGTTTAAAGTCTGTGTTGGGCACAGTGGCAACAGAGCGTAGGATGTCTGAAAAGTAAAGTAATTTGTGTACGTGTGGGGTGGCTGTTTATTAAATTTCCAACCATCCCTGATACCAAGACATACAAACATATACAGGTAAAGTGCCAGCTTCTTTTTCTACTTTTTAAATGGAGAGTGTGAATTTAATTGGCTAAGTTGTCAGCATACCTCTGAAGAATACCTCGTTTCCAGGTAGATCACTGCCTTTAGTCCCAAAGTCACCTACATTCCTCACAAGTTTGAAAAAGTTGCTCTTACCCTTGAAAATTATTTACATCAGAAAGAGCAAATCATGAACCTGAGGGTGCAGAATGAGTTGTTTAAAGTATGTTCAGGTTTGTGACTGAGTATTTTTTTTGGTTTCTTTATCACACATCCCATCCCACCTTGGCTGATTGAAAGATACCAGTGACAGACTGACAGTCCTGGTAACAGAAGCCCTCTCTTTAATACACAAAACAGCACACGTTCATTAACGTAGAGGATAACACAATAGCATGATTTAATCGATCCAAATTCTACTCTACCTACATCTATTGGAAACAATTTTAACTCAAGCAAATGCTGGTTAATACAAAACAGTGACGTCACTGGCTCTCCAGCAACTGATGGAGAGGGGAAAAAAAAACAGCTTGGATTCACCAACTTAAAATTCCATAGAACATGAATTTGTCACATTCCTAGTCTGGACCCAGTGTCGCTAGATGGAGTAACTGTGAACTGGAAGATAATCTGCATCTGCAATGCATTGCTCTAGTAACATACTGTATCGACTCTAGTGTTCCACTAAAGATTCTTTAGACTTGTGGGCAGGGTATAGTTTGGGGAGTTTGAATCTACTAGCAATAAACCCACCTTCTCCCCATGAGTTGACAAGAGCTAATGGATCATCATCACTAATATATTTTTTAGTGTATTTGATAAAGTGCTCTGGATACGAATTAACACTTTGTTTCTGACACTCTGCCAGCAGGATTCATGCAGCAGAGACATCTCCTCCCCAGTTAGGGCTATTTTTAAAAATTAAACAGATTTAAAAAAAAAAACCCTGAAAGTGTCTGGACAACGAAAGGGGGAGAAGTCACTGATCTAATCCACAGGAGAACTGAAGGCGGTTGTTGGCAGCAGAACCAGAGACTCCAATCTCCACACTAGAGTGGAGCAGCCTAGACTACTCTTGATGCAGGTGCTGTTTGCTCTTACAGAAGAGCCCCTCTATCAGTGTGAAAACAATTAAGCAAAGCTGCTGCTCCCCCCCCCGCCCCCACCTTTATTTATTTATTTAATTTATACCACAAATCTGTTTCCTTTTAGAGGGCAGATGTCCATTACACACACTGAGGCACATCAAAGGGCAGGAAACCTAAAAAGAGAGCCACGCCCCTAGTGCGCACGCACACCCTGCTGCTGTTCCATTCCTGAGCATGGTTATATTCATCAGCTGTTTCTTGTCCCAAAGCGTTTGACCCCGCTGTACCACCTCTCAGACCAGACATCACCAGGGAACATTTAGTTCCACTCATGTTCCAGACCAGAGAAAATATGGGCCTGCATTTTGGTTGCTATCACAGCTGGAGCTCTGGAGCACCTGGCCTTTTCTTATGAGGAATAAGACAGACTTTATCCCTCTGGGATAAGAGCAATACACTTTTAATCTGCCAAATGTAGGGCAAAGTGTTGTTTTTTAAACTATGAATGAGAACAGCTGAGCCCAGGGTTATGAAGGGTTCCATGGGGCTCTGGCGCACAGGGCCAACGAGGGCACCACAGGGTCTCAGAATGCCAGAGCCCAGGGTCACCACGAAAACCTTACATTTAATCCCAGTAATACAAGTTTTCCGTAAGGCATTTCTGTGCTCCACTTTCGTGTTCTAACATTTGCTCCTCTACTGCAGATTAGATACACCACTGGGAATCTACGCCCCACAGAGGAAAACCCAGCATGCAACAAAAACTGGCAATCAGTTCAGATCAAAAGACTGAAAAACGGTTCCACTGAGTCCTCATCCAAAGTCCACTGAAGTCAGTAGAAAGACTCCCACCAGATTTAGTGGGCTTTGGATCAATCCCTGATCTCTCCATTATTCACCAGGGATTTTGAAGGACAAGATTCTATAAATACAGCTCAATTTACCACATGGCAAAATAAAAGTGTCAGTAGATCAGTGAAGTCAGTGCCTGATTAAGGGAGACTGCCACCCTAGGCCACCTAACCAACATGCGCTATTAAATAATGAGGCTAGAAGGAACAACGCGGGCTATGGTGTGTTGCTAACCCAGCCCTGAGGGAGATGAAATGGCCTTTCAATTTACACCCTGTTAATAAGGTTCTTCTTAGCATTGAAGCTACACTTCTGGTTCTGAGCCACAGGCACACAAACGTCAGGGAGTGGTGCACTGATGTCTGGTTTGTGCCCATGTGTGTTTAAAAGCCTTTAACAACAAAGCCAACCTGTGGCTATTCTGGAAGCAAGGGACTTTTCTGTATTTAAAAAAAAAAAAATTGCTTTAGGGAGTTTCCTGATGTTTGGAAATGAAAGCCCAGTTATTGCTGCAGCATTCATAACACCCCCAGGGAGAGCCCCATTCTTTAGAAATAATGGAAACAAAGGTTAGCATATC
This sequence comes from Chrysemys picta bellii, assembly GCF_011386835.1. Lineage (NCBI taxonomy): Eukaryota > Metazoa > Chordata > Testudines > Emydidae > Chrysemys > Chrysemys picta. Next base: position 4,111,088 of record NC_088809.1, on the reverse strand, counting down.
CATCAGATGTGAAAGGAACTTCTGTTCCATTCATTTGTGTTTACTGCAGCAATAGTTTGCTGAGCGAACACATGAGAAATCAGCCACTTTGCCAGTCTGTGTTGTCAGCGTGCCAGCATCCTTCAGCAAGGACGCTTCAGACACTCAGAGGACTCACTCATTAACAAACCAGCACTAACAACATTAAGTGGCCATTGCGCAAGTCTGCCAGGAATCTTTCACCAGCCTCTGAGCGTAGATTGGGAAACCAACCCAAAGAGGCAGGAAAAGGAGGACTTGTATGTACAAGTGTGGCAGGCAGGGAGCAATTTACATGACACAGGGAAACTGACTACAGATTGGTAAGTAGGAAAAGCCCATATTATTCACTTCTCTCCCTCCAGCCCCTCCATAAGCAATCACAGCTTCAGAACTGAAACTGAAGTGGATCCAGATTCAGGAACATACTGGTATCACTGAATCCGACGAAGTGGCCATTCACCCACGAAAGCTTATGCTCCAATACATCTGTTAGTTGTGGAAGCAAAGATTCTCCGTTATTCTCCAACATAGTCTTAAAGGTGCCACAGGACTCTCTGTTGCTTTTTACTGAATTATCTGTCCATCAAAATCTCTCTAGAGAGCGAAGATTCTCCCTCTCTTCAGTTGTGTCTCAAACAGGGTCCATTTTGTTGTGTGTGTAGGGTCAGAGACCAAGGGCAGATAGGAGTCTAGGCAAGATATTTCAAGAAGACTTTTTGAATGCTGAAATGGCCAAGTGCTATCAAGAAAGCCCAAAGAGTAACAGAGATAATAAAACCACCTGCCTCTGACATAGCATTGATCATCAGCAGATTACAAAGGAGGCTCAGTATCATTATCCCCATTTCACAGTCAGGGAAACCGAGGCACCAAGCAGTGACATGACTTGCCCAAGCTCACCCTGCAGGCTAATGGCAGAGTAGAGAATACAGCCTAGATCTCTTGAGTCCCAGTCCAGTGCTCTAGCCAGAAAATGGGTCCAGCCAGTATCACAGGATGGAAGTCAAGATTACAAGCCACCAGCACTGAGAAGGGCAACCCCAGATAAACCCTACCACCTAGAACTGAGTGGTAAATCCACATACCACGACAGTTGGTCTGATAAAGAAGATGGAGTTAGTTGCCTTTCTCTCTAGGAAGAATTTGATGTCATCTGTAATAAGTATGGGATAAACAGTGGAACCCAGCATTGCTTTGGGATTTACAGATTACCTTTTCCCTCTATCTAAGGGTTGTACATTTAGCAGTGTGTGCATTTCTACTGATGAAATGTGACACACTGTATCTGAGAGGAGCATTCTTCAAATGCATAAACAACAGGAAGACAGCACAATACATTACTAACATAGTAAGAATATTTCACGCTCCCATGGTAGCTTTCTTCTGAAGAACACAAACCCTTTCACAAATTAAAACTCTGAACATCCCAAGATATTAATCCCCTTTTTAGAGCTGGGTAAACAGACCCAGAAAGGGGTAAGGTGACTTACCTAAGGTCATACAGCAGAACCAAGAACCGAACCCAGGATTCCCGCCACCCAAGCCCCCGTGCCCCAAGCACCTACATTAGAAAGACAAGGTGGGGGGAGGTCATATATTTTACTGGACCAACTTCTGTTAGTGAGAGAGAGAAGCTTTCAGAGCTCATCTCTCTCACCAACAGAAGTTGGTCCAATAACAGACATGGCCTTCCCCCACCTTGTCTCTAATATCCTGGGACCACCATGGCTACAACAACACTGCATTACATGACACTCCTTCCACAGTAAACTGGGATAAAGTGCAGGGTGCACTGCATGATGACCACAAGGAAGTCTGTGCATCCTTCTATTTAATCCATTAACTTGTAGTCCTCTCTTCAGCTCACAATCCAGGTAAGCAGCATCAAGCTTTTTAGCTCCAGTAGATGGCAGTACAAAGAATATATTTTGCTTTGGTAAAATGAGAGAGCCCCCGCCCCCGTCCTTTCTTTCCCCCCAAGTTGGATGAACGCTGCCAAAAGTTTTCTGGAAACTTCTTCTCCCTGTAGATTTGAAGGGATTTCATGACCCAGATTTGAGCTGTGATCTTGGTATGCAGAATTCTGCCCAGAGGAGAGAAACAAAGCAGACAACAGAAATTCCTTTCACCTACATGAAGACTGATTCATAAGTAAGGAATCTCCTGGCTCCGTCCAAATGATTCCCCTTCACACTAGGGCACGGGCTTGCTGACTGCAAAAACATGGCTCCTCATGAAGGTTAAAGGTCAGGAGCCCCGATAGCCTAACAGCCAGAGGGCCAGCTATAGCCTCTTCCCTGCTCTGCCTCGGCCTCACTCTACCCGAGCTCACAGAAGAAAACTCAACACACAGACATACAGGCACCCGCTATGCAGTGACACCCAGACCCACTGATTTTTCAGAAATATGCACAACTGGACATGAAAGCCCTGAGCCCCAGAACCATTTTCAGTTACTCAGGAGTTCCACAGCCGTTGCTCAGTGCAACTTCCCTGCACCCCAAAGTCCCAATTCCACCCCTAGACCCAGCGCGTGATTCTTTAGTACCCCGAAATCCTGCAGGACAGCTGTCCAGACCATGAAATCCCTGAGGCTGCAAATCACATAGAGTGCTGCATTCCGTCACCACAGTCCCCTGACCACCAATGGGCAGACCCCAGCGCTCTGCATTCTCAGCCACCCCTACGTCCCCCAGGACTGCTGCTTTGATCCAGCGGATTCTCTCTTACCCCAAGTCCCCACGGATGCCATCCATACCTGGTGCTGCATCATCTCTCCATGCACTGTCAGACCCCAGCACAGTCGTCTCCTGGACAGAGACCACTGCCAGCTGTACCAAATGCCCTCGGCCTGGGACAGTTTTACGATGTTCACTGGGAAATGAGCTGATAGCCACCAAATTTATTGCATTTAAATCCCAAACCCTGGGCCTAAGGTGGAAAGTGAGTGATTTTATCAGAAACCCCAAACCCAGAGCCTTTTTCATTCCCAGTAGTTCCAAGACCCCACAAATACAGAGCAATAGAACTCACAGGCTCAGACTCTTACACAGAGCTGGGGGAGGAGAGGCTGCAAAGCGGGTAGTTTACCGTTCGTTTGGGCCTGGACTTCGTTTACTATCTGACTTTTAAAACAAACTTTGTATTTGTGGATAATCTAAGCTCTATACCCAGATGTACAGATGCTCTTTTCTTAACCTGTGTATTAAATCATTTTTGAACATTAGCTTTATTAAACAGCATTCCCTTTGGGAGGAACCTTTGAAAGAGTCCACTTTACCACTAAATGTGAGATGGGACAGAATTCGGATGCGGTCTGTGAAACAGAAAATGCTCGAGTCCCCCAGCGCCCGCTGGATAAAAAAGAAACAACACTCAGAACGGTTGTCACTGCGGACAGGGCCCCAGGTCCAGGGATACACTAGCAGAATTACTGGCACACTACAGCGGGCTAGGAAAAGGGGGTGGGCAGGCAGGCAAGAACCTGTGGGCAGGACTGGCAAAACATACCGAATAGGATCAAAGAGTTGCCAAGTTTTAATATCCCTTCCCCACCACACCCCCCGCCCCCCCCCCCACAAAAAAATGGACACCCACTTGCTTTGCAAACTTCTCTTCGCTAGCAAATGCTGGAGAAAAACTTTTTTCATCTGTGACATAACTCCCCGGAGGAACTGGCCACGTTCTCACTGCCCCGTTCAAACGCATAGAGCCCTGCGAGGATCAGCTTCCATTACAAACAAAAACCCTGCACTGTCCTTGGCCTGCCCATAAAGACACAAGGTTGTCTATTCAGGGGAGTTACACTGGTGTACGATAGGGTGTGAATTTAACACATAGTTACACTGGGACAAGTCCCCGGTGCACACTTATGTACCTCCTTCCAGTTTTAGCGTAAACCCCTCCCAAAAAGCCCCCTCTTAAACAGGAATAAGATCATCCACCTGGGGAGATATACTGGTATAATTATACTGGTGTAACTGGTCAAACTTTCCCATGTAAACAAGCCCAAGGACCAAAACATTCCCCACCCCCTGCTGTGCACATGCATACTCACCCCCCGAGAGCCCATACCCATTGGATGGATGAAGGATGCAAGCACAGAGGTGCCCTTGGTCATCCCCTGGCGGCTCTGTACAAGTCAGGCCTGGGATGACAAGTATGAACTTTTCGATCAATTACTGCAAATCATCATCTTAATGTTCACGCAGCAGCTAAAACTCTTCAGTCCAATCCCGGGGACCCTCTCTGAGTGACTTATGGACAAGCGGCAGAGAGGGGTGGGCAGCAGGATCTCAGCTTAACAGGCCCTTTCTAGCTGGCCCGTCTGTCTGAATTTTTGCCCACTGACTGAGGCATGAACATTATTCCACCTCCCCTCTCCCTCTCACAGAGAAATTATGACCAGAAGTGAAATGGGAAGAATCGTAAAGTCTTGGCCATTGAACAGAGATGAATCCCAGGATTAAGATGAATAATCAGCCACATATTGATGGAAACACCTGACCCATCTGAACGTTATAAGCTTCTGATCAGTTTGTTAGTGATCTGGTCTTTTGAAAAGTGGAGCCCAAGGTTTCTTCTGTCCCAGCCAAGTGCTGGGGTTCAGACTTTGCCAAGGGAAAAGCCATGCTAAGAGATCTGATTAGACACCTGGTATTTCAGGGTTTACAGCTGGCTGAGAACCAAAGAAGATGGCATTTTCTTTCAAGACATTTCTGCAAGAGTTAGCGTTGCTAGGCTACACGATATCACCATTATGGATTAGCAAGGCAGGGGGAAGTAAAAGAACCTATGAGGAGAAGGACAAGAAGCCAACAATCCAGGAGGGAAACAATGAAGAGATTGCACAGAAACCATCCTGATTGTGGGATCTGCCAAACCTGGATCTGCAGGGGGAAGAGGAGGGAAAGAGAACACTCACAAACCAGCCCATCCTATGTGTTAGCAAAACACCTACCATTTTTCCAGCCCATTCTCCCCAACAGCTCACCTTGCCCGGTGGGGTTCACTGGACTTGAGAGGTATGTCTTTGTTTTTCCCTATCTCAATTGTCCCTATTTATAGGCTGAATGACCAGGAACAAGACTGTGCATTGTGAGCTGGCGGGAATCGGAGGCGAGATGTCCTGTCCAGTCTGAGGAGGTGAAATGTGAGCGGCACACACAGCAATGAGTAAACACCAACAAGACAAAAAAGACACACACAGCCAAAGTTCCTGGATCACAGCACACTTCACACCTTCACCCATGTACTGCATCTTGATGGTTTAGATACTGTAAATTCAAGAGCCAGGAAAAATCCATCTTATTTGTCATAACAAACCCTCAAGTAAACAGAAAGGGAAGGCTGAGCGTTAGGGAGTTAAACAAGCAGAGAAAGTTGAGAGAAACGTGCAGCACTGGTTTTCCACACCCTGCCGGTCTATGCTGTCTCTCGGCAAGCCCAGACGAGTGGCCAGGACATGAAGGGCTCAGGGAAGGACTCAGTGCCCTCCATACTGAGGAATGGGATCCTGGGGAGGGGAGAAGCCTGCTTATCCGTATCACGTGAAACAGTTTCGTAGCAGAACCTAGCATTTGTCACCTGCCCTGGTGCTCCCCTCTCCCTGCCACCTGCAGACGCATGCCGGAGGGGTCTGCCTTGAGCTCAAGGGTTTGCATAAATGCCCAACCCCAGGAAATTCCAGACCCCAGAGAAATAAAGAATTGAGCCAGGTGGTTTAGATAACAGAAACCCTACACAGAAACGGCCTGTCTGCGATTTATGGAGTTAAAGGTATTTGCTTTGCCTATTACAAACTGCACAGAGTTTTGCAAGGTGCAAGAACAGTGCTGTGCTTCAGGGAACAGATGTGTCATGGGCTAGTCAATGAATCAGTGGGACACTGAACAGGCAGAAGGGTCTGCCTGCACGGATCCTTTTGCAGGGTCAGGGTCCAAGTTTAGGGGCTATCCAGCACTGGAACTCAACCTGAACCTTGAATCTCTTTGATTTTTACCCAGCACTTCACTAACCAAGTGTCATCTCTGTCCCGGGGACTGAACTGAAGACCAAAGAGAAAGTTTTAACCCCAAACATAATGACTTGGTGCTTTGGGTTATTAGCATTTAAAAAAAAAAAGTCTGCTCTGGTGAGTTCCCAGTTCCTGAACTCTCCAGAGAGCATAAGAGTTGCTCTTAGCTAGCAGCTCGATTGAACACTTCCAGACACTGTCTGGCTTGCTGGAACCCAGCCTACTCCTGCAGGCTAACAAAAAGAGACCCATATATACAAGATTTGAATGTAGAAGATGGTTTACAAAGTGGGAAGGAAAGGGGTTAGCAACTTCCATGGAAGAGCCCTATTAAACATAATGCAAAATAATTAACATCTTCCAAGTCTGGACATACTTATAAAATACCAAGATTTAAAACCAAATCCCTCATTTGGGTGCGGGGGGGAAGAGTGTATGTCCCAAATGCTGTTCTCCACTATCCCTTCCCCTTCATACTCTCCAGGGAGTCTGCAGGTGGCAGATCATTAAAGTTTTAACAAAACTCATTTCAAATCTGCAAGCTGAAAAATCTCAACATGTCCTACTGTTTCTCCCTCCCCCTCCCATGATATAATCCTGAAGATTCAACCCATAGGTTTTCCAAAGTCCTGGGTTGCTGTGGTGATGCTTTATTTCATTACAAAGGAAAGAACATTACACTCCATTCACATAGACAGTCTGTAAACAGGGAGGGATTCTGTTTTAATCCTCTTTCTCCTCCTAGCTGGATAACATAGCACTTTGACAAGCTCTTCCAAACATGGGGAAGATTTACAGTACAGCTAGGGGTCTGTATGGCAAACACATGCTCTGCCACCCCAGGATTAAGGAGTCTATGACAGATGCTTTTTAGGGTGGGACACAGAAAAGACATTTACAAGTTTTCACCAACATATGCAACCCCATCAGGCACTTGGCATCACTCCCCTATGCCAATAAAAGGCACATCTACAGTCCTCTTTCCCTGGTGCACAAACCAATCGCCTACGCTGGCGTTCCTGTCTGTTCACTGGGAGGATTTTCTGTATGATCTTTTCACATAAAAGTCTGGAAGGTACAATCAAGTCCCAAATGTATTGATAACTTCATGCAACTAAGGCCTGGTCCACACTAACCCCCCACTTCGAACTAAGATACGCAACTTCAGCTACGTGAATAATGTTCGAACTTATTAGTTCGAACTTACCGCGGATCCAGACGCGGCAGGCAGGCTCCCCCGTCGACTCCGCGTACTCCTCTCGCGGAGCAGGAGTACTGGCGTCGACGGCGAGCACTTCCGGGATCGATCCCAGAAGATCGATTGCTTACCGCTGGACCCAGAGGTAAGTATAGACCTACCCTAATATATGAATTAGTAAGTGTTTGCATCCGCAGCATGGAAAGTGCAGAGGACTTTAGCCAGCTCAGATTAACTGTAGTTGGGGAAGGAAAGTGAGTTGATCTTTATTTCCCAAATATACAGTCTCCTTTTTGCATCTTCCATAGGACAGCGCCTGATCTTCAAAGCAGGGCACCTTCATTCATCCGCACAGTCAGCAATTCTCTTGATTTCTTCCCTTCCTTTAAGCTCAAAGCACATCAAGATCTTGAAATATTATGTAGCTGACCCATTCCAAACTGCCCTGCTGAGGGAGGAGTGGACCGACCACAGGAAACAAGCTACACTACACAACTGCAACTGACCAACACTCCACAGTCAGCACTTCTGCATCTGAAAACACAAGGTGGTTTCTTCACATTCATAAAATATCCTTGGGGAATGGCCTATTTTAAAAAATACCTTACAGACGACTTAGTACTGTGGAAACCCAGATTTCATAATGGAAACACTGACAACCACCTTAACAATAGCATCACTGTAACATACGCACGTATGCTAATAATGGGCTGGCTGCAGCATGCTGTCCTCCCCTGTAAAACATTTCTCCCTCTGGTTCCTAAGCAGCTACTAGGCAAGCCCAGGCTGGGGCACTTTGGAGAACTTAATAGTCCATCTTTCATGAAACAGGAGGGCTGCCAACGCACCAGCACTCAGCTGCCTGCTTTGGGCACAGAGGAATATCTGCAGAGGAAGAAAGCACTTTAGGGCCATGTGATCAAGGACACCAGATAGGAAATCAAGGCAACCTCCAGATTAAACAGAGGAAAATAAAAATTAATGCTGAGCAGCAAACTGTTTGGAAAGGACAACCTTACACCAGGTACAGGGCAAGTGGCTGAAACCAAAAAAAAACAGCCAAGCTCCACATAACTGCTAGGGGATGCTGCCTGCCTTACCAAAAAAGAGATGAGACCTATTAGGTCATATCCATCCCCATAAGGCGCCAGACAGGATTGTTCCCCACTGTACATTCTCCAGGTCTCATTTTAAACGACTCTAGCAATGGGGATTCCGCACCATTTCCCTTGGGAGACCATTGTACAGCCTAACAATAAAGGCAGCATACTGCATGCTGTAGCAGGACAGACAAGCAAACCAAACGGTTCTTAGTATGTGGCAGCTGCAGAATCTGCTCTTGGGAGGCACAAGACGGATTAAAAGAAAAGCCCAAATTCATTTATGATGAGAGGGGAAATGCTGTGTCCTTTCCTTGTAGCATAGCTGTTGCTGGCTATGTAGCCCTTGGATTCTGACTACTTGCTGGCAAAACGTGAAGGGAAGGATATTTATTTTAAAACCCACAAGCGGACACTGCAATTCTATTTAAAAAATACAACTGGCATTAATTCTAAAACCTTCCCACCACTGGGCCTGGGATTCAAAACCAGCAATGGACAGACAGGCCAAAACACACTCAGAGCAGACGCCTGCAAAAGATTCCAGGGGGAATAAGGGGAATTAGTTATGTGGTTTAAGAAAAGACTTTACAAAAAAACACCATCCGCCCATCAACGTTTCTAGGGGACTGTTCTGAAATGCACCGATAGCACCCACAACTGATTCACAACTGCCGAGGTCTGAGCCTTCCTCTATTTCATCTATGGAGCCAGACTGCAAGTTCCTTGGCTATGACGTCATTAATAGCCAAACGCCACATGGGTTGTACAGTCTGTGTGTTCAACTGTAGGTATTCTAGGGTTAAATGAAGAAATGAGATGGGAGGGACTAAACAGAAGCAGTCTCCTCCCCACCCCCAGCAATTGCAGGATACAGATGATGTTGTATATGGCTCTCCAGTGCCAACTCAGCAACCTCCTTTCAACGCTCCATAGGAAGGCAGAAAAAGTCACGGTCGGCAGCTCCTGTGTCAGCAGGGGAAATTCCTTCCTAAATCTGGCGTCTCCATAGTTACAAAGCCTCTAGTCCAGCAGTGGTTTTTGGTTCTGGTTTCGGAGCCAATCCAGAAGAAGCCTATTTCCCAAGTCTGGTTCAGACGTGGCTGAAGCCTCAGGAGTGCTTTATGCTTCCTAGTAGAAATCTCATGAGAATCCTGCATGACTTTGGACCATTTGGGGCTGAACACCTGTGCGAATGGCTTCCTGTATTTGACTATCCCCAAACCCAAGGCCTTGCCCTGATTCAGACTCAAACTGTAGCCCTGTTCCAAGCCTAACCCAGATCTAAACTCACTGAAATGAGTCCTGTTCCAGGAAACTCTGGTAATAAAATGTATTCTGGTCTGGTGTATTATACCTTGAACTAATGTAAGGGGAGAAGGTCCCCCTCCCAGGGCTACTGAGCAACTATCTAATAGACCTTCACAATCCATCCGGAGTCACACTACACACCCTGCCACCAGCTTCAGAGAGCTGAAGGTGCAAAGCTGGGCTGACTCCTGGGTCTTGACTCACACAGTTGTCTCTCTTCCTCCCCCGGCTCCTTCCAAACAAAAAGGATGTGAGGTAAGGCTGGAGTGACAGACTGGATTTGCAGACTTAACTCTGACTTTCCTCACTTTCCTGGGCTGAAGTCAGACTTGGAACTCTAACTTTTTTAACGTGATGCTTTGTAGCTGACTCACATGGAGCTTCTGCCAAGAATCGTAATAATTAGAGTGAATTAGACCAAACGGTCTGCCTGTGCATGCCTGGCAACATCTGCTGATTTGAGAGAGCTCCACTCGAAATCCCGTCAAGCCCCAGGGGAGAGGGGATGAGTGGAATGCTTCAGAAGAGCTCTCTCTGCAAGAAGGAGCACAGTTTGGGCTGCCATATTGCTTCTCCACATGGACAGACTGGAACGCCAGCCCCTGAGCCCACGTTTTGTGGGGAAGGAAGTGAACTGGAGCAGGTTCAGAAGGCGGGGGGGGGGGGAGGAAGCAGCAAACTAGGCACCACTATTGGTTCAAGACTGTGCAAACCCATTATTAGTGCACCCCCATTACAACATTCCCTCTCCATCAAGTTACAGAGCTGTGGAGCCATCACACGTCAGGTCTTCCTTAACGACCGACTGCTGTCTGAAGTTCCATAAAACCGCAGGAAAAATAACTTCCTCGAACCCTTTCTTCAATAGATACAGGAGCTTTGCTGCAACCAAGGCTCTGCACCACTATTGTGTGTTGATCAAAAGATCAAACAAAATCTATGTTAGGCTAAGCCAAAAGCAGACATCTGGTGCTACTAACCTAAACAACCCACAAGATTTCTTCTGACTGATCTGAAAAAGTTTCAGCTTTATGCTGCAGGTCAAAAAAGTAAGTTACCACATCTGGGCTGAGAAGCCATCAGAGCCTCTGGCAACAAGATGCTCAACTGCATGCTTTCATTTAGCCATCAGATACTACCCTGACACCCCCGTCTCCTGTCATTTATACCATATCACAGCCAAGAGACTACATGAAAAGAACATTAAGGTTGCCAAGTCAAGCACTCAAAAATCAGGAAATGCCAGAAGTAAGACTGCCCGTGCCACCTTCATTCGGCCCCCTTGTGCATTATGAGACAGTACACATAATGTCATGATCACATACTATTTTTTCCATAGGGCCCTACCTCATTCAGTGTACAGGGGGGATGGTGCTCACTGAATAAGCAGCTATGCAATACTTGGTTTTGCCCTTGTTGTTTAATAGTGACCGTAGGCCTTATTTACTGCTTGCTATTCAAACCTGCTTTGAAGACAGAATTACTAATTTCCTCGTGAGTTTTTCTATGGCACTCATCACTATAGTATCCAAATATTTCACAAATATTAATGAATGTATTTTCACAATACTCCTGTGATATGAGGGGATCGTTTTATCCCCATTTTACAGATCGAGAACTGAGGCACAGAGATACTAAGGTCAAAAGTATCCACTAATTTTTAGTTCTGAATCTGAGATGTTTACAGTCTGACTTTTCAGAGTTCTTAGCAATTTATAGCACTTTATATGTTCAAAGCACAGATCCCAGTGACTTCAATAACAGCTATGAGTACTCAGCACTTCCATAAACCAGACTCCAGGGTCTCAAGTCAGGCGCCAGAAAACGAAGAACACACAATCACCTGTGAAAAGTTCAGTTTAACGTGAATTGCCTAGCTTCAGACAGAAACTCTGTGGCAGAGTTAGAATCCAATTCTCCAGGGCATTCAACTGTCTTAACCATGTGACCATCCTCTCTCTTCCTGCAATCCCCGGCCTCATTCACTACACACCTTCCAACTTCGGCCACAAATGCAGCAGGGGTCCTACAGACAACAGATTCCTCCACTACAGAACCCAGAGCATGGTCCAGCCAGTGCACTGAATGAGGCAGGGGTCCTGTGGAATAAACAGTTTGTAACTGTGTCATTACAGACTATACTGAAGTGTATATGCACAAAGGGGCAGAACTAAGGTTGCACAGAATTACTGTAAATTAGATGCACATTTCTTGTTCCATTTTGCTGCTTTTCAGACTCCCCCCTTGTTTTGGCTGCCACTGGATTTCAGATCAAGCTTCTAATAAGGGTTAGAGTTGGACTGAATTTTTTTAGCCCATCAGATTGCAACTTTCCAAGCCACTGAAATAAAATTTAGGCTCAACTTGAATTTTCACAATAGTTTGGTCTGAAGGCCAGGGTATTAACAATCAATCTGTCAATGCCTCAGTGATAGGAATTCTTTGGAAATACAATTCTTTGACACATCAAATGCTGCGCAGGCTCTGGTTGACAACAAAAGCTAGTGTGTTCAGCCAGTTCCCCAGTCAGCAAACTTAACACATCTTCCCTAAAAACCAGAAGAACCTGTGAGGCACCACCACGAAAACCATTTTCCACCAAGGCCAATTGTGGTTTTAGCTCATTTTATTATGTCAAGGCAAAATGGAGGTATGGAGAGCAAAGGGGTGCGTTTTTGAAATGGATGCACAGGAGGCAGGTCGACACACAAGACCCTTCCTGCACATGGATTAACCGACCACACTGGAAACCTGCCTCATACACTTCCATCTAGATCATAAACCCTACTCAGAGCTCCCACAAAGCAGCATCTTTCACATGCTGCCGCCCAGACCAGACATAACATGATGTAATACAAGGTCTCACTCACTTCCTTTTTGAGACAACTTTTGGGGGGTTTTCCCCTTCTTTAGTTACTTTTTAAAATCCTATCCTAAAAGGGGAAATTTAACAAGTTTACAGTAATATTAAGGAGTTAACTCAAATCCACAAAGTCAAGGAGAAATGGTATGACTGAAATGCAGCCCTAGGATTCCACTACTTGGATAATGGAGGACCGGCCCTTAACTCGGAGGATTTATTTGGAAAATTCTGCTTCCACTTCCTCCCTAGCTTATAGCCCTTTTCCTTAAGGCCCCATGTCCTGGCAACCTACGGATGCCAGCCATTTGAGATTTCCTGGGGCCATTCCAAGTTTAGTGCAACAAACCCCTATCAAACACAACGTTAAAGTTCCTGAAGGCACTTTCGGTCTCTGTGAATCATCAGACAAAGGGTCACTGCGTTGTACTACAATGGACAAATAGCTCCGGGTCAAATTAGCTCTTCCCACAGCAACGCCACCTTCCTTCCACAGAGCATTCTTCAAAGTACATCACCGTTACTCCTAAATCAGGTGGGAGGATTAGGCATTGCCACCAGCTCTGTGATCTTCATCCCTTGCAGCAGAGCATGCTGTCTCTGTGCTGCTGTGTTTAGCTCCTGTAGTTGCAGCAAGGACACAAAAGACCAGCTCCAAGTATCAAACAAACAGGCCCTACCCAGAAGTCCTTTACTTTCAAAACACACACACTGATCAGGCCCCAGGCAGGTCTAAAAATGGTCATGCTAAGCCTTTTCTAAAGATCCACTTGGCCAACCTCTCCTGGTTGCCCAAACCTTAGAGAATCTATCACAGGCTTCAACCTTGTCTTTAATTTCCTTGCTTGAGTAGGTTTAACTGAGATCGTTACTGTTATTTTGAATAGACTTTGTTTCATGTTTTCTAATTATTGAAACGTGTTTCCTTCAGGACATTAAGTTTTGCTTTTCCAGTTACCAGATTAACTAATTTTAAACTCACATCTTGAAAAGTAAAACGTCCAAGCTCTTAAGAGCCCCCACGTTAGGCTGCCAAAGCAGCGGCTTAGTCAGATGCCGAAAAAAAAAAAAAAGAGAAAAGGAGTGATGGTTTCTTGAACTGCTTCCAAGAGAAAGTAACCTCCGGCAGATCTGAAGGCTAAAGCGGCTAGAACCTCTGGCAGGGCATCAACACAAATGGAAAGAAGAAATTTCATCTTAAAAAAAAAAAGAGAGAAAGAGAGAGAGACTGACTCCAAACCAGTGGGAAATCCTATTGGGGCATAGATCCTTAAACCTTTTTGTTGGTAATTCCGAAGGCCATTTTACAAACCTCTGGTCCCTTCTCATCTTGTATTATCAGAAAAATAAGCTCGCTCGCACCTCTCCTTGTAAGTGGAACATAAGCAGAAGGGAAATCAGTTCATACATGAACGAAAATAATCCTTGGATGGGATTTGATGGGCATGTCCTGAGCAATTGGGTTTGAGGGGGACAAAAAGGGATGGCAGCCAGACCACCAGAATTAACATTTTACTGGTTTTCTGACTGCTGCGGTGGGATCTTTAAACTCCAGCAAACAAACAAGGCTTTTCCTCCATAATCAAAGAGTGACAGCTGAGACTGCACAGTGCCCCCTGCGTTCTGCAGAGGGAAGGGGAGAAAGCATGGGGTGGGGAGAATGGCATGTTGATTCCTGCAAAAAGGTCTGGTCTTGATTAAACTTATTTTCTTTCGTGAAATTTAGTTAGCAGGGGGAAGTGGGGAACCCTGCAGTGTTCTTCAATGCTTCTAACAAGGAGGCTTGGAGCCGTATTATTCACTCACACGAGAGCTGTCAGTGCAACGTGCATTAGCTTCAAAACACGGTTCCACACTGCCAGCAGACTGATTGTTCATTTCAATATCGGCTTCTTTGACAGAAGAGGTTTTTACACGGCTGGATAATATCCAGGTAAAACAACCAGCACCAATAACTGCAAGCTCAAAATATTTAAATCTCTTGTTGTTTTTCCTAAATTGCCCATTGTTTCTGTAGCGCTTTTCATTATGGAGCTCAAAGCACTTTACGAAGGTGGGCAAGTGGCGTTGTGGCCATCTGATAAAGGAGTGGTACCGTTTTAGAGAGACAATATTTAAAAAAAAAGCAAATTTAGAAGAAACTTGCACTAGCTTACTTGGGTGACTTCTTTTTCTAAGTACAAGTTTGTTAATTTATGCAGATACAACACAACCACATTTAACTTCCTTGTTTACATGTCTGCAAGGTAAAGTCTCATCTTCTTTCCAATAACTTTGTAACATAATAAATAATAATCATAATATTTAGCATTACTACAGCACTTTACATCATCAAATGCTGTACAAACTTTAATTACCCCAAGGCTGATTAATGTTATTCCCAATTAACAAACTCAAGGAGAGAGCTTAGGTGACCAGCCCACCGTCACGTAACAAGTCAGTGGCAAAGCAAATATCCAGCTTTCTAGTCCTGTACTCAAGCCATTAGAAATACTGTCCCTCTACAACTGCTCAGGGACACACACATATGATGCTATGAGGATGTAGTCATTACGCACTGAACGGGTTATTCAAATAATGCATATTATTTCGGTTGGGGGAGAGAACTGGTTAGGTTTATGAGATAATATCAATGTGGTTTAAGCTTAACACATGTATAACTTGAACCACTCACTGCTGGCATCTGCTTCAACATAAAGCTACATTCTTTTAAGACCCAGCAATCCACTGCAGCTTCTGCAGCACAGCAGTGACTTAGCAAATAACGTACATGGGGTAGCAACGGAGAGCTAATTTACACCAGATGTTATTTGCTGGAAAATAATTCAAAAGCAAAAGTTGAAAATAACTCCCCAAACCCTCTCAGTGTCATCACTGAATCGCTCCACTTCTTCTGCCTTAGAGGTTGCTTCACCCAAATGACTTAGTAACTGTGGCTTTTAGTCAGCAAAGACATTTAAATGGTTTACATGAGGAATTTTTCAGGATGTGATTGGCTGACTGAAAAAAGTTCAAATAATTTAAAGAATTTTTCTCCTGAATAGGGTTGACTGAATTTCCCCTTTGACGTGGCTGGATGTGAAGACATTTCTGTTGGCCAATTTAGCGTTCGATAAACAGACATGAATGTAGATGCTCTGGAGACTTCAGTGCCTGTATTTCAAACCCAATTAAATAGAATAACAAACAGAACGCTCCTCATTCCCTGACTCCCAACGAGAAACGAAATACTGAATACACACAGAATTCCCTACCTAACCATCACATTTGTACAATGGATATTGTAGGGTTGGAAACATACTTTTAAATTCCTCATCATAAGCCCCAAAATGTAGATCACTCCACTTGGGCAAAGAAACCCTAACAATCTCATTTTCTAATCTGGGCTTCAACCATTACAAAAACAACCTGCAAATACCAAGCTTGACTTATTTAATGCCACTTGCCCCCGTCTCACTCCCACCTTCCCTCTTCATAAAATTATTATTCCTTTGTAACTGGATGGGAATTTTGAATTCTCCAAAGCCAGCCCACACTTTCTAGACAAAGACAGCCTAAGTTTAGAAAGGGGGGAAGGTTGAAAGAAACACAAAGTCTTATCTTACAGAAACCCCCTGTTGCAGGAGAAACACAGCTTTCAGTTTCAGTGCCAGATGTTTGCATTGGCTCCTGTGCTGGTGGTGTGACAAAGGAATGGTTCATTCCAGCGCTCCTCTGGTTTCTTTAATAGAACTCTGTATCTTGGTAAAAGGATTTGTTCTGGGTAATCTGTGTTCTTGAGGCCTGCTATCAGGAATTTAGATTCCTAAAGACAAGGAGTAAAGTTCTGGATTTGTTTGGCCAAAGGAGGCAGCACTGCCACTGCTGTAATAAATTTTCCACAGCAGACATCAGGAGGTCTGTACAGTCACTCAGAGATCTAGTGCACCGGGCCAGATTTTTACAGTAAGGCAGGAATATGAAAGGTATTCTTTATCCCCCTCTTTTACTGTCACTGGAGAATAAACTTGAGATTTCGGTT
This sequence comes from Chrysemys picta bellii, assembly GCF_011386835.1. NCBI lineage: Eukaryota > Metazoa > Chordata > Testudines > Emydidae > Chrysemys > Chrysemys picta. The sequence goes on along the minus strand of NC_088809.1, from coordinate 4,094,561 downwards.
TTAATGCAAACCCCTCCACCCCCCAAAACAACATTTAGAAAAATGCAATAAGCTTTGGCCTGAGATTTGCGTGAACCCTGTGCACTACCATGTATGCAAGAAACACCCATTTTATTGGACTGGGAAACATCTGGAGTATAAGCATTCAGGTTCTTTAACTGCTGGCTGAAACAGCTGGTCTTTGTCTGGGGTTTAGCCACTCTTGAGTAGCTGGCTGCTGCATTCCTCCCTGGCTGTTTACTGTGTTGCTCTAAGGCATGCGTTTCTCTGGGGGACCAGGACTTGATGCGCTAGGCAGGTAAGGGAGGCCTCTCCTGTGCATAAAAACAGTATGTTCCACAGAGATGCTGCTCAGAGCACAATACCTGGGCACATGCGGGCCAAGTACCGACTCCACCAAGTACCAAAGCAAATCTTTATGCCAGCTCCAAAAGCCCATCCCAGACAGCAATGGAGTCCAAGGAAAAGTCAGTGACCTGTGCCCAAGTTAGCAAAATTATTTGCCTTTGCACCCAACAACATCTACAAGCTACAAGAGTTTGGCCACAATAAATGTTTTATTGGCAAGGTGAGAGGAGGGTTCGTCCTTTGAAACTTGCCTTGGAGGTCACCAACATCTCCATATTGCTCATTACACGCCTGCTACTGCCCTGGAGAGCACCCGTGCAGCTTTTATGGTCACAAGGAAGCCAAACAAGGCCAAAGGGGCAAACTTCAGGCCCTGCTAAGCTACGGGGTAAAACTTTCCACGACAATAAAGCTGAGGGTTGTTTGGCCCCAGCAACCTGCAGGGCAGGCCATGTCTCTAGCAACTGTGGTGAAAGCACCCAGCCGCACCGTGGATAGCCAAGTCACCCTGGTCTCAACCCAGTGAGGATTTCAGAAATATTTGGAGACTAGGGCTTTGAAACTGGGTCAAGTAGTTAAAGACTGGTACTGGGGTTAAGGCATCTGTTCCATTTCCAGCTCTGCCATAAACTTGCACAAATCACTTCACTTCCCCGAGCCTCAGTTTCCCCTTCTGTAACATGGGGATAATACCTGTCTCACACGGGCTGCTGGCAGATTGATTCATTGATGTTCACAAAGCACTTTGGGATGCGCAGATGAAAGTCACAAGAGATGTCTACTTGGAATATAAGCGCTTCGGGGCAGGGATCATCTCTTTACTACGTGTTTGTACTGCACCTAGCACAACGGGCCCTTGAGCCATGTCTGGGGCCCTAGACTCTATCTTAATACAATAAATAATAATGGCTCATTATTAGAGGGATGGGAATTGACAAAGGGGTAACATGCTGTTGTTGTCTCCCATTTGCAAAAGAGAAATCAGCTTTTACCCAGACGACTCCACATTCTCAGCCATCCAGACTCCAGTAAACTCTCCTGGAGATAAACATCAAAAGGAGAACTCTGGATGGAGGCCCAAGACAGGCAGACTGTCAACCAGAGCCAAAGAACAACATAAAACACGCCGGATTAATAGGGCATTTTATTTTTAAAATGGAATAAAATGCCAGCGCTCACTGTGATTTCAAGGCAAAGCACATGGAGGACAGCAACTTCCTGGAAATACAATTTAGCCCCTCACTACTTATCCACTCATGCCTATCACATAGCTCCTGCCCCCTCCACTAATCAACCATGCCAGATTCATCATCCAGCTGTCCACTCTTCCCACAACACCTCCGGGGCTTTCTTGCCCCTATGTGGGGAACATCTTATCCAAACTACTGCACAAAGCTGCTACCCTGTCCTCGTCCTTCCAATTCCTCCTCCAGATCAGACCCACTGCGACCGAGGATATTGACAAGAAGCTGCCAGATGGTAACAGCTAGGAAGGCGGCCAGCTGGGACTGCAATATTTATCTGATAGTTTACAAAATAAAAATTAACCAGCTTGAAACTACCCATCCCTCTTTCCTTCTGCACAGTTGTTGAATTTTGTTTTAATTTGGCTGTAAGAGATTTGGGGCAGAGACCATCTTTTACTCTGTATCGCACCTAGCACCAAAGGTCACTTATACTGAATGAGGTCTTTAGGAGTTTGCACTACCATGCTAAAAATAATGATGTCAATAACCATGTCAATGTTTGCAGCTTGGAGATTCACTGCTGCAGACTGCCACTCGTTGTGTACACGTACCTTATGTGCTGTCATACAAATAATAGTAAGTGTTTAGGGCAGCATGTGAAAAATTCTCTACATGAATGAAAATGCAGGTGGAGTTTAGATCAGAAAATGCAGTTACCCAGGCTGGAATCTGGTAGGGATAACAGCAGCAAAATAAAAGCTACCCGAGATCAAATCTAATCAGGACAAAAATTCAAGCCCCACCTAAGGTGTGGCAATACCATCTAATAGACACTACACCTAGGGGACGCCTGGAAAGCACAAGGCTGAAGGCAGAAAGAGTCCAACCAATCACCACACCCCAGAAAAAACAATGTAAGTAGTTTAACTTTATCACTCCAGATCTATTTGAGCAGCAGGTCAAAAAGGGCTCAGTTATGCACTAGACAGGCCAGTTCAATTGAACCCACTTGAATTTAAGGATGGAAGAGGGGGTGACAGCCACATATATGGACAGGATCCTTTCCCACTATTCCAGTTACTGTAGTAAGATCTGATCTGGCTTTCATAGACTTTAGTGTCAAAACTCGCATTGGCTTTGTCTTCACTTCAAAGAAAGGTTATTGTTTTCACATCAAGAGAACTGTCCTGATGGGAAACCCTAATGAAGATAAGAAATGATAGTTTTTATTGCAATGGAACTAGCTGAGGTCAACCCTAAACCTCAAGCCCTTCACCTCCTACACATCAAGGGAGTTATCTTGATGTAAAAAATGCACCATTTTGCCGTGAAGACCTAGTCATTGACTTTGATGCTACACTCAGTATTTGTAAGGCACCAAGACCTGTCATATCCAGGCGCTAATATAGCAATGTCCTGTTTGTGTACAACAGAGCTAGCCCTGAAAACACACACCGAGAGGAAAACTAGCTGCTGGAAGAAGCAGCTGCAGTATCACCAACCCCGAGCACTGAAAAACCAAGAGATTTGCTTTAAAAAAATCACACCATTTTAAAAATCATACATTGCTTTCTTTTCATTAGCCAGCTGGGTTTTGAAACTTTCGAGTTTGTGTTTTTAAGATTTCATCCACAATCAGGAGGCTCAGGCTCTCACTTTTAAATCTGAAATGAAAGCGGAGAGCTGTACGTATCCCCAGGACTCCTGGGCACCTACTATATTGAAGATTTATAGAGTTTAAGGCCAGAGGGAACGACTGTAATTATCTAGTCTGACCTCCTGTATACCTCAGGCCATAGAACTTCCCTGAATTATTTCCTGTTTGAACTAGAACAGATCTTTCAGAAAAAATCTGATCTTGATGCAAACATTTCCAGTGATGGCAAATCCACCACAACCCATGGTAAGCTGTTCCAATGGTTCATTACCCTCACTATTTAAAATTTGCATCTGATTTTGTCCAGCTTCAGCTTCCAGCCTTTGGATCTTGTTATACCTTTGTCTGCTAGACTGAAGAGCTCTGTTATCAAATTTCTGTCATAGACTATGATCAAATCACCCCTTAACCAATTAGGAAAAGGGAGAAAAGTGCTTTTAGGGTACAATTCTGGGTTTATATTTTGTTTCTTTAAACCCTTCCAACAGGGTTTAACATCGAAAAAGATCAGTGCAATCTGCAGAATGCGACAACGCTGCACTGTGTAAGTCAGAAAATAAAGCTGTCCCACAAAGGCCACCTCATTCACTCCCCGCACACCCACGCACACACACACTCCCCCTCCCCCCAACAGGTGAAGGTCCTTCCAGAGCCTACAAGTCTGCCTCATGGGCTGGCTAACAGGACAGAGATGTTAGACAAGGCTTGAGGTGGCCTGTAAGTCTTTGGACAGAAGTGTTTAGTGGATGGGATCTGAGTTACTACAGAGAATTCTTTCCTGGATGTCTGGCTGGTGACTCTTGCCCACATGCTCAGGGTTTAGCTGATTGCCATATTTGGGGTCGGGAAGGAATTTTCCTCCAGGGCAGATTGGCAGAGGCTCTGGGGGGTTTTTGTCTTCCTCTGCAGCGTGGGGCACGGGTCACTTGTTGGAGGATTCTCTGCACTTTGAATTCTTTAAGCCACGATTTTAGAACTTCAATAGCTCAGACATAGGTTAGGGGTTTGATACAGGAGTGGGTGGGTGAGATTCTGTGGCCTGTGTTGTGCAGGAGGATCAGACTAGACGATCATAATGGTCCCTTCTGACCTTAAGTCTATGATTCTATGGGAGAAAAAAAATGCTAATACAGCAGCCCACAGCTTTTCCTATTTTTAAAAATCAAAGCTATGCCATACGCTAGCACTTAAGTCCTCTCGGCCCTCAATTTCCGACCATCTGTGCTGCTCTCTGAAACTGCCATATTCTTTTTTTTTAAAAACTATATATATTTATTAGGCTCCAGTGTATCCAAAAGACTAAATGTCTTTCTTGCCGTATAATCCCAGCAGGAGCCATCCACAGGCAATGAGCCATTGCAGAAATAAAGCTTTGTTTCGCAGAAACATGCATTAAGAAAACCAGTCAGCAAATGTTCCCTCTAAATCCTGTGCTTTGAGATCAGCCAACCAAGCTTAAGGCACTAAAACTTACTCCCTAGCGGGACTAGAGAATTTGTTACTTATTATACAGTTGAATCCCTTTCTAACTCTTGGACTCAAGAATTTCCAAAGGGTGCTACAAGGTTAATGGATGCAGGGTAGGGGATTTGGTTACCATTTCTGCTGCACCTCGTCTTGCTAAAGACATCTTCTAAGCATGTTAGTCAACTATGTCACCCCAAGCTCCTTGGGAGACCTGGAAGAATGACTTCTCCAACACAGCTTTCTCAGGAGAATATTTGCAAGTAGATGATAACACACCACACCTTTTAGCAGAGGATCACAAGGCACTTTGTTTTATAAGGCCTCAGAACCACCTGAGATACCCAGAAGATTATCCCTATTTTAACAGCTGAAGGAACTGAAGCACAGCGAGGTGCAATGACTTTCCCACAGTTCTACAATGAGCAGAGCCGGCTCCAGGCACCAGCTTAACAAGCAGGTGCTTGGGGCGGCCAAGAGAGAGGGGCAGCACCTGTGGCAATTCAGGGGCGGCAGGTCCCTCACTCCCTCTGGGAGCGAAGGACCTGCCGCTGAACTGCCGCCGCCGATCACAGCTTTTTTTTTTTTTTTCCAATTGCCGCCGCCGATCGCGACTTTTTTTTTTTTTTTTTGCTTGGGGCGGCAGAAATGCTGGAACCGGCCCTGACAATGACACAGTGGGAGAGTCACAGCCCCCGCCTTTAACCACTAGATCACACTCCTTGCCTATGGTACCGTAAATTATAATAGCTCACATTAAGGGTTGAGAAAGGGTCTTAAAAGTAGACTCGCATGCTGCTGAGTAAACTCCTAAAACATGAAGCCATTAAGAAAGAGAGGCAAGTAAGGTAGCAGGCAGGAAAGCAGTTTTGTACAGACCAGTCATTGACTACTTGGAAAAGAAACGGGTTAAACCATGGCCCTGTTGAAATAATCTTAGGTGTTACTCAGTATGAGAAGTGCTTTCTTGCAAGCCAAAGATCCAGGCAGCACCCCTAGGTTGTGTTCATGGTCTGGTGCCCTGCAATTAGCTCTCAGAATGTCTAAGCAGAGTCCAAAAAAACCATGTTGAATCAATAGTGTCTCAAGTGCCTTGGCAACGTCTCCAACGCCAAGATTCCTCAGGACCATGTGTAAGCGCACAGGTATGAAGAGCTAGCCGCAGTGTTGTTCCTGGGGAAGGACTGTGGTTAGGACACAGGACTGTAAGTCAGGACTCCTGAGTTCTATTCCCATCAAGATTTTGTAACTCAAACCGAAACACAGAGACTGCCTCACTCACAGAGGTACTGTGATGCTTGAAGGCACTATGGAAAGTCAGAGAATTATTATTTGTGATTAATAAACTGGCTAACTCATGGCTAACACAGTGTCTCTCTGACCCATGCTTTGCTGACCCCCTACCCATGCCCTCAGGACCCAGCCTGGGCTGGTGCAGAAACAGGTCAATTAGGAAGTCAAAATCAGCGCCAGTTTCATTTGTCTCAAATGGTGAAGCTTTAACTAGAATCCTCCTTCTCCTCATATTATTAAACTAGCTCATTTGTTTCAAACGAGAAGTGCATTTTACCCACCACCAGCCCGTTCCCTTTTCATTTCAAATCCTGCTTTGCTGCATCTTTGGGCTCCTCAGTGCCCAGCACTGGGTTAAAAAAGAAACAGCCAAGTGAGGAGAGGAAAAAGCCACAGTATTAGCCCTCAAAGATGCCTGCCTGACCAACAAGCAGCCCTGCAGCCTCTAGTACACAGCGCTGCTGCCCAACCAGCAGCTTCTGAGGAAAGGGCTGGGGAAAAGCAGTGCAAAAGCCACTCAGTAATTTACTCCTCATACACATACAGAGGACTGGCCTTCACTGCCTGCAGGACAATTAACAGGTCAGCAGGGTCACACAGAGTCTGGCAAGTGGGCGCTTAACTCCAAGGAAAGTGCTCTGCATCTCACAAATGAAACACTCTCTCTGTGTATATTTCTAGCACAGCATGGAATCTTTTAACTAGGAGTAGAAGGGGTTGGAACTCAGATCGCTAGCAAACACTAATAAAAGCGCTGTTTTGCTCCCTGGTTCTCTTGTTTTGGAAGCGTGGAGTCAGAATAATTCTTTTGAACCATCAAAGGGTTTGGGGGGGGGGGGGGGGGGGGGGAGAGAAACACCAGCTGTTGAGATCAAACTGACCGAATCTTGCCATTTTAGTTTCAAACGTATCACAACGGGTGGCACAGTTCTGCAGGTTTTATTGAAAGACTTTGCCCTTACGCAGATCCTTTCCGCAGTGGATCTCAAAGCACTTACAAACATTTAATTAAAACTCACAACCCACCTCCTCTGAGGGAGGTATTATAAACAGACCTGGGGCTCATACAGCAGCTCACCAGCACAAGCCTCTCTTTCTTCTGTGCTACTTTGGCATTCAATTCCATCACAAGAGCCCAGGAGTACCAGCCCTACCGAGCGAGAGGGCAAGCCCCCAAGAGCAGGAGGCAGACAAAAACTCTTGAAGAGCAGGACAAGGGGAGAAGAGCATAAATCATTGATGAGAAGGGAGGAGAAAGACTATACAGAAAACAAACAGGATGAAAGAGAAACCTGACGGGCAGGAGAAGAAAGGAGAAAAAAGATGGTGGCATCTATACTATGACGTGATGAAGGGGGCAAAGGAGGAGGGCATGTGTATGGGAAGGGGCACGTTCTACTGCACACCAGAGGGGGTCCAATAAAAAGGAGGCTGGTTCTGTGTGTTCTGGAGATATAAAAGTCAGATGTGGGCACAGGGAGTGGTTTGGGCCCCTTCCTAATTTAAACAATAAGCATCTGCAAAGCTCAGCAGAAAGAAGAACTAGTTAATCTTCCCAGCACCTTTGCAAGGAAGGGGAAATGACAGATTTTTCTGGCTAGTAAGCTGGGTGAGACTTTTGTTTGTTTCATTAAGCACATTAAACTAAAAGCAACTTCAGAGATCTGCCTTAGTACAGTGTCAGCTGCAAGAAACGAACGTCCAGATGCAAAGGCATGTCAGCATTAGCCCAGGCTGGGGTAGGAATGCTTCCATGTATGGAAATATATTAGGCACTGAAACCATAAGCGTGAGGCAGAGCAAAGTGAGAGGCCCCCTCAAGAAAGTCACAGGCTCATGTTTAGAAGGTCTAGCAGCCTGGATTTGTCACTAGATCATCAGCATCGGCTATAACAGATTTCATGCTCCTTCCAAGAGGCTCCCACAGCTCTGCTGGAATTGGACTTTGGGGTGAGACCCTAATACACTGTACATGGGTTTTAGATTCATGGGTGAGATTAATCTCATTTGTCTAGGGTGCAGTGCGAGCAGAGTTTATACTGATGATGTATTGGGTGCAACTTTGTGCTTCTGGTGAAGTCTCTTTGGATCGAGACACAACTAGAATTTTTCTCTCTCTCTAGCTTGCTTGTGCAATTGCAGTTTGGACCAGTTGCATTATTCCTCCCTCAATTAAAAGAAAAATTACCTTTCTAAATCTCACCCAACTCTTACATTCTTGCATTGAAAACATGACACAGAGAGTCCCTTTTCCAGCTGTCAAACCCAACCCAGTTCTAATCCTCTCCCTGGGAAGATCCTTTGACTCCCACATTCCTGCTGTCAACCCCATCTCATGCTCATCATCTGTGGAAGGAGTCAGACCCACAGCGGTCTCCATAATGCTGCCATTTGCCAACAGCTACCACACACTAAGATCTCATGATGCCACCATTTTCCTCTGCATGTAGAACAGGAAAAAAAATGGGTTTGGCAAATGATTTTTAAACGGGGACCTCTGAACTCTGGTTCCACACTGAAATATTGTAAGGTCAGGGTTAGTCACAGTTTTAAAAGGCAGAAAAACATTTCCAGGGAACTCAGTGGAGTGTTCTTTCTCTGTAGGTCAAGCTGACATAGGATGCAGGGTAGCTCAACTTGTGCTCCATTATCAGAACTTCACTAACAGAACATACACGGAACAAACTCTTCCTTTTCAAACTAGCCCCCCACCCACCCTACTTAGTCCCCCCATCTGACATTCACATCTATGCACTCTTCCCAGGGTGACAGAGATGTTTTCCGAGCTCTCCGGTAACCTTCCCAATCCCTCATTCCAGGCATTCATTCAGCTTTGGAGTGAGCACTTCAAGGTCTGTTCTGTCCTCAATTTGCTTCTCTGAGATTCCACTTATGCACTTCCGATCCCCTCCTACCGCTCTAATTGGGCTGGAAGCATAGTTTGTGGTTGCTGCAGTTATTTTGGCCCATATCATCTACACAACATCATTTGGGGCTTTGGGTTTCTTAATCAGCTCCTCTCCTCCTAAATTTACAATCTATGGTCCTTTTTAAAATTCACGCTTCTACAGCTCAGGCCGAGAGGCAGCATTCTCTTGCATTCTGCTGTACGTATTCGTCTTCAGAGGCTCCGAGAGTGTTTGTTTTGAGACCAGGGCTGCAAACTGTATTCCCAGCAGGAGGTCAGACTAGAGCATTGCAAAATCTCAGCCTTTTGTCCTGATGCAATCGGAATGAGAACAAGTAATTCTGAGATCAGACCACAAATTCTCAACATCTTAAATTGGTTTCAACTGTTCACAGTGTTTTAAGACAGACATGAAAGTATTTAGCAGTCATTTCTGCATCTTTTTAATCCTCTGTACTGTACAGTAAGACATTACATTTCCTTAGGAAATCTGAGGCAGATCTCAGGAAGTGCAACTATTTTATAGTTGGGCAAACACGCAGGATATTCACACTGCAGTGGAGGTACATCCATATGCATTACTCATTAACCCCTCTTCTCTGCCATTAGTGAATTTAGTATGTTTATGTCTTTTTCTCCACCTCATCAACTCGTCAGCTCATTTCTCAGAGTCTCCGTTGCCACACCTCTTTAGTTCCTCTGCTATTGTTTCAACTCTGCAACTGTGTTATCTGCCTCTAAAGTGTTTGGAGAGGCAGCTGGAAGATATAGCACAAAAAAGAAGTTGTATTATAGCAAACTGCATGATATTCTTGGAGCATTAAGAAGTTCCCCCACACTTCAGCACTCACCAAATGGCACTATCTGGTCTTGTTCTCTAATTCTCAATCAGTTTGTCTCTCGACAGGTTTTCCCATGCTCTTTAAAGATCTGGTTTCAGGACTCCTAATGTTCCCCACAGCACCCATCACAAAAGCAACCAAGGGATGCCCTGCACGAAAACTATCTAGCTAAGGAGGACTGCTGACACCAATACCTGTGCCTCATTTCCCAGGAAATGAACAAACCAGAAGTGAAGGATAATGTTGTAGTTTTGGCTCTGAACTGGAAAGTCCCAGTCCAGAACTGGGAACTGAATCCAGATTTCCCAACAGATTCTCTGTGTGATCTTGAGTCACTTGATTTCCCTGTATCAGTCTTGTCTATTTAAAATATAGGGTTTTTGAGGTAGAGTTCTATTATCTGCAATGTCATGGACTTGTGTGACCGTAGGCATATCCCTTAGCTCTCTGTGCCTCAGGTTACTCCTCAGTGAAATGGCTGTAATAATACCTACCTCACAGAAAGCTATGAGATGTTACTGAAGTTTGTACAGATCAGAGACACTCTGATTAAAGTAGTACAAAACTTTAATGCTGGTTAATGCAATCTATTCCAAAAGAAAGAACTCAAGACAAAAATAATAATAATGATAATAATTTCAACTAGTTTTACAATATTTGAAATCACTCTAGTTTGTCTACTTTCCATCCTAATTATTCTCATGTTGAGATGGCATTAAGACAAAGACACCCACTGATCTAGAGAACAAACATTTCAATCAAAATTTCAAAGATCCATTCCATTGTACTGTAATGTGTTATGGAACTCGTTAAAAAAAGCAAACTATAAAGTCTTAGTTATTCAATATTTAATCTAACCTGAAAGCTCAGCAGTCAGTTTGTTACCCACTGAAAGCAGGAGGTCTGAAATTATCCTTGGAGAGTTCAAAGCTGCAGTTAATTCAACATCTCTACTTTGTAAAGCATCAAAATCACAGATTCCCGTAGCGTGTAAGCGGTTTAAAAGAATGACAAACCATTAACTGCCAAATCAAAGCAGCAAACATAAATCCACACAGCTGACAGGAGACAAAGTTGCATTTTGAAGAGTAATTAAATCACTTTGGAATATTTTCCTTGGAACTTTGGTCCAGAACAACGTGTGGGTGTGAGGGTGAGAGTGTGGAGTTGTAAGAGAGAGAGAGAAAGAGAGAAAGAGAACATGTGTCTCACACACAAGAGAAATTCTAACTATCCAAAATGCACTGACAAGCGTTGGTCAAACACACTTTTGAATTCAGAGTTCAGCTAGCCACATCACATTTACCCTCTGAAAGCGTTTCAGTTTGCCCATGTCTTTAGATTTCACATCAAAACTTTAGCAATGAGTAACAGATGAGTGTTATGCTGAAGCTGTCTTGATCTGGGGGGAAGGAGCTGTCCTGATCTGATCACACTAAAAAAAATGCAGTATCTTCTGACTACATAGATTAAAACCATACCCCAGTTTCATGCTGAGGACTTTGCTGAAAAACAAGAATCCAAAGTACAGAATTTCACCCAGATGAAACGCAAAAGAAGTGAAACCCTACCCAAACAGGGCTAGCTAACCTTACCATAGTCTGCTTTACAACATTAAAAGCCTGTTCAAGAGGAAGCATCAAAATACTGAAATGCAGAAAATTCCTTGATTCTCTCATAACTGGTGTCTGCTAACAATGAAACACTTTGTGGGAGCTCTCTCAGTACTACAGGTGGTAACATTAGATATTTGTCTCAAGTGTTTAAAATAAGAGAGAAAATCTGCTGAATTTCGCATTAAAATTGCTCAAAACCTGAGGGCTATAGTTTAAAAGTCACGACCCAAAGGCAATACAAAATGTATGCCAGCTTTCATCCCAAATGCCACAGAAGCCATAGGTTCCATTACAAGACTTGATTGTGGGTAACAGTAGTTAAAGTTCCATTATTTCTTACCAGTTATGGACCAGAGAGCATGCTTATTATTTCATCATAGATGGAGTATGGGTGGCTTTTAGATTGGGCCCTATATTCTCTGATAGCCTACTGGAGGAAAACAACGCAGCGCCAGCATGTAGGCAAGATATTTAAGGTAGAGTTTTGCCTCTGGGTAGTAAAGCAGCATATGGCGGATATAGGGTGAAATCCCGGCCCCATTAAAGTCAGTATGGATTTTTGCTATTGATTTCAGTGGGACCCAGATTTCATCCATAGGCCCTTATCCTGCAACCAAATCCATACCGGTGGACACTTGATAGGATTTAATTGCAGGAATAATTGCATGGGAATAAACTGTGATAAACCAATGCAATGTCACTATATGGGTTTATAAAAACTGTACTCAGAAGTAATTCAGAAAAACAGCAACAACAAACACAGGGATTAGAAAATGTTTTGGCTCTGTTGCTGTCCTCCTGATGTGGAAATACTAAATAACTTTTCCATGGTCAAAACGTCGCCAATCTCAATTTAATGTTCACTGTTGTGTTTGTCTATAGAACTATGTAGAAGAGAAAAATTTCACATTTTGTATTTTTTCAGTAAAGTTAAACTCTTCCTCAAATAAATATTCACATTGGTCCCTTAACAGGCTATTTCTGAGGAGAGTTCTGTTCCAATTACTTATGATTTCTTTTTAAATAATAAAATTGAGATGTTGAGATCTACAAACAGAAAACCAAACAAAATCACCAACTTTGCATTTTAAAAAAAATGTGTTTTGTCATCTCCACATCTGGATTAAAATGTCACAATAAAAAACAGTACATAGGCATCTTTTGGCTGCCTTCATACATCACCCATTTCTCAGTTTCGGAATCACTGAGTAACAAAGCAACAACAACAACAACAACAACAATCTGCTGGTGCTGCTACCACCATGTCATTCACTGGGATGTCCTCATGCCATGAAAGGACCAGTATTTTAAAATATACATCTCCAAGATCCAAAAATTTTACAGCCGCTCTGCCCCCCACCAAAAATAGCAAGTCAGACAGCAGCTGAGAGCAACTGTGTGTGTGTGTGTGACTTTGAAACTCAAAAGCTGCTTAAAAGATTTATGAAATCTTTTGTTAAAGACAAATCCTACATCTGGACTGACCGCTTGCTCCCCTGATCTCGGCCAGATGTGATTTCAAATGACAAAGTTATAAGCCTCTGAAAATCATGGTTTATACTGAAAACGGTTCTATTTTTCATAACTGTATAAACCTTGATTTAACTATTGTTTATAAAACTCCACCCTTTGTCTTGACACTGGAATCTGTCTCTACCACACGTGACTGCTAACTTGCACATGACTGCTCACGCGCACACAGCTAGGCACTCACTGGCTTGTTATGAGAGGGTGGCTCACTATTGCCAGGCTTTGCACACCAGTTGTCTTATGAATCCTGAATTGTTGCATCCGTTTGTTATTGTAGGATTTCTCATATGATGGATAGCCTTCTTGCACAGATGATGATGTTGTTTTTTTAATTTGCTTTGGGAAGAAGGAAGAAAAAACCCACGGAAGTAGTGAAAAGATATTTGTTGTAAAAGATGTTGTGGAGAGACATTTGCAAATGTGTAAGAGAAGTAGGTCACATTTCTTATCTACTGACCTCAACAGTGAGCCTCTATTAATATGCCACGAATGGTGTCCCTAAAGCACAGCATGCATGTTCCAGAGTTAGTGGCAGATTACACTATTAGCCTTATTGTATCACTCCGGTCATGACAAAGAACAAGAATGAGTTCCTTTCCCTCGCCTTAGGGCACACAAGTTTAAATTTCTTTTCTTTAAAACAGAAAAGAGACTGTTTTCCTCTTGGCCACAGACCACATTAAGAGAGGCCCCATTTTCATACTAACAGAAGGGAAAAATAAAACCCAGGCAAACAAGATCCAATCCTCAGGACCCTGTGTGCCCACTGGGAGCATCTTTAATAATGTTTCATTTCCGTATGTGTAAAGATTAAGCACTTCACTGAAGAGATTCCTCCTCGCGCAGCACCCACAACTCAACATTCAGATGACACCACATCAATTGTCATTAAACACTTGCAGATGTTCCATTAGAACTAAGAGTTGCTGTTTAAATTCTTGTTTTTTAATTGAACACAGGTTAAGCCGGTGCAGCCCCCATGGAAAAATCTGGGTAAAGTTCTAGCAGACACATAAATATGGAGTAAGGTGATCAGTAAACAAGTGGCAAAGCATGTAAAATTTACACCTCTTTCTTTAGCATCCAGTGGACATGCAAAATAAGTGTAACTTGCAATCCAACAATGCAAGAAAGGGGGGTGGGGTGTAGCAGAAAAAGCAAGTAAGACGAGGGGAAGATAAGGGACACCCTCCCACCCAAAACACATTCATTTACACCCTAATTAGTTGTTTTTCCCACTACACACCCACTTCTTTCTACCCTTCAGCACCTAAGCTACATATTAAAGGATGAGGGGTATACATTTACTCAATGGCGTACATGACCAACATTCTAAGAGGAACAACATAGGTGATGTGCGAAGATACATCCTGCTGTGATGCCACACCTCACAGTCACCATCCTAGCTCCCTCTCCAGAGAGAACCCCTGACCCTCAGCCACTTCCTGCCTGCTAACACACCATGGTCCTTGCCATACCAGACTTCCTGCTGCTCCACCTAAAGAGGTGAGACTCTTGATATGAAGGACGGGCTGATGAAGGTGGAGTAGTTGGGAGGATGTTGTCCAGTCATGAGTGCACACTTACAGATGTACCTGTGTGGGAAACATTTACATTACTGGAGGCTCTCAATGCCTTGTATGACAGTGGGAAATTAAGGCTGTTTGTAAACCAACCCTCCAAAACTCAGCAGCTGTTTATGCAAACAGATAACAGAGTGATGTTAAACCAAAACCCCTAAATAAAAACAAAGACACAGACCAACATCTCTCTCCTATGTTCCACTGAGCAGCTCCAATCATTATCAGAAGGCAAATCAATTAGCAACAGCTGCCGACAGCTATCCAAAACCAGGCCTGAACAGCTTAACTGGAGGATATCTATTAAAATCACACAAAGCACATAATGGTTTTATTCATGAGAAAACCCACAATATCACATTCCATGGCTCAGAATGAGGCGTAATCCCATCCTTAATCAAAAGGTCTTCCGATGTCCAGACGTTTGCTGATTTCCATTGCACCCTTACATCTCCTGCTTGAAAGACAATGATTGCTATATATTGACGTTATTCAAATTCAGTTTGTTGCTGCAAGTACCACCAATTGTTATATCCTTGGTAACCACAGCATTAGCATTATCAAATTATTGTGGTAGTAAAAGAAGAGTGCCTGGTATCCTAGATACCGATCATGCCACTTCTACCAATAACACAAGGTTGAGATTATGTCTTGATTTTGGGGCTGTAGGAATTCTAGTGCTGGGCGGAGTGAGGTTTGCAATATTTATTAATGATGCGTCAGGAATTTATGGTGGGAGGAGCAATCTCTTCTGTGCACTCAACATTTTTTTAAGATGAGAGAAAATTCATTCACTGTCAAATATTTCAGCCATATTGTCCAGCTTTGTTTATTTGGAGGTGGGGTGGGGGTGTAAAGGGTTAGATAATGCATGTGCCACTATGTAACATCTGTACAAGACCTACTGGTATTAAACTGGTATTATTCCAATTATCCCAAGGACAGGCAGCAACGGTTACTGTCGAGAAAAAAGAACCCAACGCAATTTCTGGGTTCTGTTTAGAATGTTGCCAGATGCACCCTAAGTAATTAGGGTGATGGCTGCTATAGAATAACCTTAGCGACATGGGGTGGAATATTCACCTAGTCATAGTTAAAGTGGCTTGTTCCAGTTACAGTTAATCCAGAAGTTTCACATAAGAACATAACTGATTTCAGAGGATTATAAATGTTACAGCTGGCAGCTGTAGGACTTCCTTAGTTTGATGAAAGGAAGGATGGCCCAATGCATAGGGCGCTAGCCTAGGACTTGGGAGATGCAAATTCAAGTCCCTGCTCCACTTCAAACTTTCCATGTAACCTTGGGCAACTAACTTGTCTCTCTGTGACTCAGTTCCCTATCTGTAAAATGAGATAATGCTACTTCCCCACCAGGGCGTTGTGATAACATTAACATTTTGTGAGGATTAAAGATTGTGTAGATGCTCTGTTACAGGGGTTGGATAAGTACCCAAGACAGATCAGCTGTTTAAATTTATAAGCGGTAAACATCCAGAACCATCAGTGTGTTGCACAGTCATTACCAACCACCCAACTTGGATGGATCAAAACACACACATTTAGCCCCATTTCTTTTCCTTAAGAACTGTCCATTCTATGCAACAGCCTGTCCTATGTGAGATCAGTCATATTGTCTGGCATACTGCACAAGTACTATTTTATCCTTACAATCGTTATTTATTATTATTTTATGGCACCAACAAATACACTAAGCTCTTTACAGAAAATACAAAACAGAAAAACAAACTCACCACTGGTTGCCGCCCCTTTGGATTTTCATGTTTCTTTTGTACTTAAAAATCCAAAAAACAAAACCCCTTCAGCATTTTCCTTCCAATAACAATAACTTTAAAAAGAAAATTTTGCATCTTCTGTATCTCTGCCAAGCTCACTACAAGGCACAAGATTCTTCCAGCTAGCACATTCTAATTCCATATGTATATAGGTCTAAACGAACACTGTTGGTTAATAGTCAACATGGATAGTGCTGGTGAACACATCGGCTTCAGTACACATACCAAACAAGGTCTGATCCTGATCTCATTTAAATGTAAGAGTAAGACAGAACTTCGCACTGATCTTTTGAAATGTTTTAAAAAACTTGTTTTACCACAACTATTTTCTTCTCCCACTGAGCAATGATCAAAATGTAATGATAATTACTCTGCACGTTTACATGGACCCATCTCTGTAGCAATACTAGTACTGGTATAATGAGTCCACCCTGGGTGTTCAGAAAGGACCCTAGATATCTCTCTAACGAACACAAAACCAGGACCCTAGCTGTTCTATTATTTGTTGTGAGCAGCTGAAACTGTGCTACAGGCTTTACAGAACAAGACATAGTCTCTGCCCCGAAGACCTTACAATCTTGGCAGTTGAGTCAACTACTCATAAAGAGGATAGACTCAGGTCTAAGGCACTAGACTGTGACTCCGAGGATCCAGGTTCAATTCCCAGTTCTGCCACACATACCCTATATGACCTTCACCAAGTCACAATCTCTCTGCGCCTCTGTTCCACATTTGTAAAATTATCTTTGTCTGCCAAGCCTAGACACCTCTCTGGGGCAGTTGTCTCATTCTGCATGTTCGTACAGCCTCTAGCACAATGGGTCCTTATCTCTGTTGGGGCATCCAGATGCCATGGGACTATACATTTTCTAACAAAATTAGGGCCTGCAAGGTGCTGCACACATGCTAAGTGCCCTCAGCTCCCACTGGTGTAGAATCGGGCCCCTGTAATAAATGGTACTTATGAGAAAAACAGAAAGTTTGTGCATTTCTGGATGAGTCACATCATTAAACCTACTATTTAAAAACCCGCCTATTAGACCAGGAAACTTTTAACCATCTGAACTAGAGGTTATAAATCTGCTGTTTAGAAATTTTATATCCTGTCATAATTGCCCTTATAACTTACAAGTACGTTCTCCGTTAGCCATAGATTAAACTTTCTCCAAAGCTACATCACATCTGTTTAGTTTTGAAAATATACAGCACAAGCTTCAATTACTTCACATGCCACACAAAGACAAGCCAGAATAGCTCAGGGTTTCTTGGGGTAAGATTTTCATATCCAGTAATCTTTTTATTTAATGTTTTCTCACAATCTAAGAGATGGGAGGGCAAGTCAATGCCACCTCCCACTTTTACAGCTCCCCCACAATCTAAATATATTAAAGGGGAATTGTTGTTGTGTTTTTAAAGAAAATATGCCAGATGTAATTCCCACCAGCTAAAAATTCTCAGTTTTCTGTAGGGAAATGCCAGCTACTAATTGGAACCATCTTCCTCTCATGCACCAATAGGAAGAGGAGCTGAAAACTGCCTGGAAAAGCTGATGCTAGAGATAACTTTTCAAA
This sequence comes from Chrysemys picta bellii, assembly GCF_011386835.1. NCBI lineage: Eukaryota > Metazoa > Chordata > Testudines > Emydidae > Chrysemys > Chrysemys picta. Next base: position 4,076,772 of record NC_088809.1, on the reverse strand, counting down.
AATTGGAATGGGAATTGGAACTTCAGTTTCTCTAAAGGATGAAGCTGCCCTCCCACTCCATCTTGTTAAAGAAGGCCGTGATCCTGCACGCGCACACACACACACACACACACACACACACACACAGGCTTAGCTTTAAGCACAAGTAGCTCCCCTGACTTCAACATGCAAGAACTGAGGACTTCAATGGGACTACCCAGGTCATCACGTTAAGCCTGTTGTCTATCCATTTGCTGGATCAGGACCTTAGTGACAAGTTCAACAGCAGATGAGCGCAATTCAGAATTCTAGGTCCCAACACGCATAAAATTATATTTGGGAAGAGGGCATCAGACTTGCAACCCAGACTCCACCGGACTGTCTCTTTACAATGAAGCTTTCACCTAAAGAATTCCAGCCAGTGTGGAATTCAAAGACCCTTAGCGGAGATAGAAGAGGGCTGTCTGGTTGCATGGTGACAGAGGGCTTCTGAATCCAAACACTGAACTTCAACCCTGGAGACAAACACCTTTAAGAGGTTTGAAATCTGGATTGGATGCCTTGCAGCTCAGGCCAATCTGGAATTTATAGGTAAGAATTTTAATCAAAGCCCAGCTGGAAGTCTTCAATTGGGAACCCGCTCCCATTCCAAAGAGAACAAAATTATTTTTTTCTTCTGTAAAGAGTAAACAACCACTGTTGTAGAGGAGCCTCTCATCACAGGGTACAGAAGTAACCATCACTTTCAGATACTCAGGTGTAGTTATATTCTAAAAAGATGCCTAAAAACGACACTGCAGGGCTCCTTATTCATTTGCTCTCAATGGCTTTCAGAGCATATTATTTTTAGCTTTGTAAAGAGCAAATTTTCTTATCTGCCAGTGCTGCATACTCAAACCAGAATCTTCAAATCCAGTCTTGGCCATTCTGCCTCTCACAAACTCCAGCCTCTGGGTCTGTCAGTGTTTTATTGTCTGATCGTTGTCTGTCTTTTAGATTAAACTGCTTGGGATACGGACTGTCTGCATCTTGGACAGCATCAAGTATTTCATCCACACTTAAATAAACAGTGGTAATTAATAGCGCCATTTGAATCCAGCTGATGTTTTTGTTGATAATTCATAATGCAGGCTAGAATCCCACTCACATCCCTGGAGCTGAATTGGCTCTGTAAAACTAACAATAACCAAGGGCCCAGTCCTGCAATCAGATCCTTTAAACCTGCATAGAACCCCAGTGAAGTCAATTTACCCCATCTAGGTGCCACTGTTTGCCAATGTGCCTCAAATTCCAGGTCTGGGGCTTGGATTTTTAATACTAAATTATATCTGCTCACTTCACTGGCAAACACAGCCAGGAACTAAGATGTTTATCAAGAAAATACCATTTTTATATAATGACTTTTCTAACTCCAAACACCCACACCATAATTCCCCCCTTTCCCCTTTCCACACCACTTATGGAAAGTTTACTTTTTGCTTATATATGAAAAACAAACATTCGGTGCAAGCAAAGATTCTGTCCCACTCCCCTAATGAAGGGCAAGCAAAGATTCTGTCCCACTCCCCTAATGAAGGGCAGTGGATTTTATTTTTTCACATATATGCAATTTGATAAAACATTATTTACACATCCCTCCTAGATATGGCTTATAAGTTGACATCTGATTTAAACACAGCAAAATCAACAGTAGGCCTTGATATTAAAAAACATAAAAACATTCCTTTTTTTACACACCATCTAACCTTGACTTATTTCTTCTAGAAGGATCATAAAAGCCAACACAAACCAACAACCGCCAGTACTTTGAAACTGTGAAATATTATACACATGCATTAGTAATTCCCACCTATCAGTGACTTATCCAAGGCCTTCTCTACACAGAAACATGCACCAATTTACTTTAACCAGTGCAATCCCTCATGTGGACATTCTTATTTCAGGTTAGCTGAGACCTGTTTCTAATCAACTTCAGCTAAGGCCAAATAAGTCTGGTTTAAACTAAACCAAGAGTACCCACATAGCCTCTGACATCAGTTTAGCTATATCAGGTTGAAATCATATCTTAAAGTGGTGATTACTGTGTATAGACAAGCCCAGAGTCTGAAGAGCAACCCTGTGCCAAAGTGATGGGCAATTTTAAACATTGTCTAACCTTACAACTAACTCATTCAGATGATTACTCTAGGGTTACGACTATGAGCGTGTCAACCAGTTTTACTGACTAGACGTTTAGAACAATTTGTCTGCAGCCACAAATTCAAACCCTACAAACTGGGAGTTTAGTAAATATTATTTTACACTTCAGATGCGTCTCTCACCCACTAAATGCTGTGGGATGTTCTACTGACCATACTGAAATCGTATGCTATGTTTTTCAGCGCAGTGATTTTCCAGCATTAAGACGGTAGGGATGCAAAACATTAACTGCGGTTTTATACGCGAGTTCCATTTTCCTTTAACAAGAGGGGCTTTTGAGGGATGCAGCACTGCATCCCCACGTCACCCCCGTGGCATTGAAATCACTCCATCACCCTACCCTCCTCCTGCCACGTCCATGTACAAAGGGAAACAAAGAAAGGATCCCTTCCTGAAATCCCACATAGATAGATGTGAACCTTCTACATCCCTCAGTTTAAAGCAGGCAACTCCCATAGATCATTATGGTGGTGTCACATTTGCAACTGTCCCGAAAGCAGATGCAGCCAAAACTAGGAGGGAGCTTTGTCCAAGTGCCCAGCCCCCCAGCCGTTCCCCCAAGCGGCCCATCCACATCTGGAGTAAACCAGGAAGGACAGAGACTTCTCTTCTCCCCCACCAGCTCTCCCAACAGCCAGCTGCCCCCCCGGGCATGCCAGGGTCCAGGGCCGGCTCCCAGCTCCTATGCAGGGGGTTGCCCGGACTGCACCCCTGGGAGGGGGACAGGACAGGACAGGGCACCTGCTCGCAGGATGCTGCAGCCCCACCTGGACGGGGCTCTGCGGGTCCCCCAGCCGCGGCGACCGGGCCAGGCTCCGCACAACGGGGACCCCAAAGAGCGGCTGCTGCCGGGCCAAGGGGCAGGAGGAGCCGCGGGGGTCCCCTCAGGGCAGCACGAGCCCCACAGAGACCCGGCTCCCGACAGAGCTCGGGCCGCTGCCCCCGCTGGGAGCCGGCTGCTCGCTCGCCCCGGGGCTGCTCCCCGACAGGCGGCGTCAGCCCCGGCTCCCCTCGCCCCCAACCCCCTTCCCCTGGCAGCCACCCCCCCTTCTTCCTCGGGGTCCCTGGGCCTCTGCGGCCCCCCCCCCCGCCAGTGCTCGGTCTCCCCTCACGGCCCCAGCCCGGTCCCCCCCCCTCCTCAGGGCCCCCCGCCCGGCCGGGGCCCCCTCGCCGCCACCCTCCCTCCTCAGGATCGTCCCCCCTCGCCTCAGCGCCCCCCCCCCCCCCGGCCGGTGCCCGGTCCCCCCCCCGGCCGGTGCCCGGTCCCCCCCTCGCCTCAGCTCCCCCCCCCCCGGCCGGTGCCCGGTCCCCCCCTCGCCTCAGCCCCCCCCCGGCCGGTGCCCGGTCCCCCCCTCGCCTCAGCTCCCCTCCCCGCCTCAGCTCCCCCCCCCCCAGCCGGTGCCCGGTCCCCCCCTCGCCTCAGCCCCCCCCCGGCCGGTGCCCGGTCCCCCCTCGCCTCAGCTCCCCCCCCCGCCTCAGCTCCCCCCCCCCCGGCCGGTGCCCGGTCCCCCCCTCGCCTCAGCCCCCCCCCCGGCCCGTGCCCGGTCCCCCCCTCGCCTCAGCCCCCCCCCGGCCCGTGCCCGGTCCCCCCCTCGCCTCACCCCCCCCCCCGGCCGGTGCCCGGTCCCCCCCCTCGCCTCAGCTCCCCCCCCCCCCGGCCGGTGCCCGGTCCCCCCCCTCGCCTCAGCCCCCCCCCCCCCGGCCCGTGCCCGGTCCCCCCCTCGCCTCACCCCCCCCCCCCGGCCGGTGCCCGGTCCCCCCCTCGCCTCAGCTCCCCCCCCCGGCCCGTGCCCGGTCCCCCCCTCGCCTCAGCTCCCCCCCCCGGCCGGTGCCCGGTTCCCCGCCCGGGCGCTCTCACCTTGCGGCGCTTGTCGGCGAAGGGCAGCGCCAGCCAGGGCATGGCCCGCACGGCCTCCTGCCACTGCTGCTGCTCCTGCTCCGCCGACACGAAGACGATCTCGAGCCGCTGCGCCCCGGCCCCGGCCGCCTCCCCCCTGAAGCGCCCGTAGAAGGCGGCCAGGCTGGCGCCGACCTGCGCGCAGGGGCCGCTCAGGCTGCAGCCGAAGTAGAGCCCGACCAGCGAGACCCCGCGGGAGGCCAGCGCCGCTACCGCCACCTCCTCCCCGTCCGGGGCCACCAGCACCTCGCCCAGCACCTCCGCCAGCGCGCCCGCCATGCCCCCAGCGCCGCCGGCCGCCTCCGCTCCGCCCGCACCGAGCGAGCCGCAGCCAGCGCCGGCGGAGCCGAGCCCTGCTCTGCGCCCGGCCTGCCCGGCAGGGGGCGCTGCCGCACAGCACGGCCCGCCGCCGCGGGACAGCCGAGACCGCGGCTCCCTGAGCCTGCAGGGGCTGCTGGCCGCCCGCCCCCCGGAGCCTGGCGGTCACGGACCCCACAGCCCAACCCTGCAGCTGGAGAGCAAAGGCACCCACCCCCCCGGGGGGGATCCCGCCAGCCCCGGCACCCCCAACCCGCCCCCGGGATCCTGCCAGCCACGGCACCCCCAACCCACCCCTGATCCTGCAGCTGGAGAGCAAACGCATCCACCCCGGGGGATCCTGCCAGCCCCAGCACCCCCAACCCACCCCTGATCCTGCAGCTGGAGAGCAAACGCATCCACCCCGGGGGATCCTGCCAGCCACGACTCCCCCAAACCCACCCCTGATCCTGCAGCTGGAGAGCAAATGCACCCACCCTGCCAGACCTGTTGAAAGATGGTTAAGTTTAGGGCCTTGATCCTAAAGACACTTGGGCATGTGCTTAACTTCACTACAATTAGCAATCCCACTGAAACTACTCACACTAGTAAAATTAAGCGCGTACATATGTGTTTGCAGGATCAGGGCCCCGACTAAGTAATTTAGATGTTTATGTATATAAATTGTAGTCAGGAAAGAGCCAAACAACTAGGCAAACCCTCATGAATGCACATTTAAATTACCTGGAAGTTAACTCAGCCAGGTTACTCATTGTGTATTGTTCTCCCAGGGACAGGCAGCTTCAGTTTGGCCCCAAACTTAAATTGTGGGTTACCAATCTTTCACGAGGCCTAACAGCAATAGGAAATGTTTCCATAATTTCTTTATAAATTCCAATGAAAACATTTGATTTTTAAACAAATATTTCTCTCTTGCAGTGTTTCAAAAACAAACACTGTTGTACTAAGACTCTAAAAGTGAAACTTACGTAATTGAATTATATTGTCCATCTGGCAGAAATGCAAAATGGAAACAAAGCGTAAACAATGACATCCAAACTGGGCTTGAAAAATTACTTCTCTTGTAGTAATCCAAGGTCTGATCCTTGTAGTCAGATCCCTGGGCTTGCACAGAGCTCATTGCAGGACTGGTGAAAATTGACTTAAATGGGGCTGTGACATATTGCATCAGGGAAGAATCTTCCCCAAAATACTAACTAGAAACATCAGAGGGGTAGCCATGTTAGTCTGAATCTGTAAAAAGCAACAGAGGGTCCTGTGGCACCTTTAAGACTAACAGAAGTATTGGGAGCATAAGCTTTCGTGGGTAAGAACCTCACTTCTTCAGATGCAACCCTCTGTTGCTTTTAACTAGAAACATAGATCAAGAAATAACCTGATTTGTCTTATTCCGCTCCCAGGGTTCCCTTCTGCAAGGTGCTGAGCACTCTGGTCCCACCAGAAAAACCTCTAAGCATGACAATAGATCAATTGAATTAAATGGGATTACTCACGCAAGTATATTTAAACAAGAGTGTCAGTATTTACAGGATTGGGTCCAAAATATGGCTTTTGGTGCCTAGTTTTAAACTCCCAATCCCAAATCTGAAAATGTTGGCCTATCCATATAATGTCTGTGTACAAGTATCTTCTCTGGACACACAAAGAGATATATAGATATATGTAGCTATACAGACTCAGATATAGGTGTATATTATACAGCACATCCCTTTCCATTTGTAAAAAGCACCTGAAAACAGTTTTAAATTCTGCCAGCTGCTGTAAAGGACACCCTTAATTTAATGATGCTTCATTTGGCTTTTCATCTGGATTTACAATGTTGTTGCTTTTTATTATATTTAAAATTGTTGTGCTGTATCCAGAACACCTCCGGGGATATTTTATAAATAACATTATTATTAATTATCATTACTATTATTACAGCATTACAATCTCTCTTTTCCTCTGCCAAGACCTGCTCCCCAGAGATGGTTCAAAGCAAGATATGTTTTGTCTTGTTTTTGTTTGTCCTGCCTTATTTAGCTAGTCAGGCTCTTCAAAGCAGGGAACATGGTTTTTAATGTACAGTCCTGATTCACAGACAAATCTGCAGTCCGATATAAGCTTTGTAAGAACAATAATATTTTTTTCTCTCAGTCACAGTCAATTATTCAGCAAGTGAAGTTATGATGCTCTGCAAGAAATACAGAATGAATGAACAGCTGTTTCTGCTTTCTGTGCTTTAAGAATGAAAAAAGTTAAACAAAAACATAACTCTACTCACCTGAGTAAAATTATGCAAATGTATAAGGCCCTGATTCTGCAACGTGAATGGACCCTGTCCCCATACAGAGCTCATTGCAGGACCAGAATATATGTCACTAAACTATCATGACAGAAAGCGAGAGAAGAAACAGGGAGCCAGCCAAGGGCTTCTAATACACTTATTTCCTGTCTTTAAAGGGATGTGGTCAACTGACCAAATTATTATTTAAAAATTCCAGCCGACTTGAAATAGTTTGTCCTGAATTTTTCTTTAAAAATATTTGTACAGGTCTAATCATAATAGATCATTTCAACCAGCGTGAATTTGACTATTTACCTGAGTGTACAAGGGAGACAACAGAAACGGACTATACATAAAGTTCTGTCAAATGCAAACAAGGGAACAAACTGGGAAAAGAGAGGGAAATAATGTTTATCCCTAACTTCTTTCACTTCTATTAACCTGGGGTGTTGCCTGTAACTAGTGACGGTACAACAATTTCAGACACAAACATGAATTTCAAATAGATGGTGCTATGGCTGTAGTGATATAGTAAAAAAACAAACAAAAAATTAGGACAGTTAATGATGCTCTAGTGACATCTAGTGGCTACAGGCAGCAATTAATTTGAGTTTACAGACCAAGCATTAAGGCAACCTGAAATGCAATACCAACAACCATTTTGGCAAAACACAGTGCCTCCTTAACACTCCCACTTGAGCCTAGAGACTGCACAGGCTTCGGCTCAGGCCTGGCCATACCATTTGTGAAGAGACAGGCTGCCAGAAAAGGGAAGGTGGGGTTGTGGAGAGCTAGGACAGGAAGGAGTAGTCACAGAGAAATAAGCAGAGAGGGGCAAAGGGGATGTGTTGGTGGCTGAGTAGCGGGAGAGGTCAGTAGGAAGGTAATGTGAAGAAATTAAACACAGATCTTATCAATATGTAAATATTTGTAAATGACTGTATGAGTATCTTACTATTACCGAAAGATCCAAACCAAAATCCCAGAGCCAAGCAACCTCGACCCTTTGGGAGATTAGGATCTGGAGAAAGTAAAACAAAGATTTATGCCTGTCAATTTATCCAAATTAAATTGAGGGGGATCAATGGCCTCAAAAGGAGGCCAGACTGGAGAAGAAACTAAGATAGCCAAAAACCAGGGAAATGTTCAGGTTGTTTGTTTTGGATTTGGGTTTTTTTTGGTAGCAGTGACTAAATCACCATGATGCCATAGATTAAAAGCAGATGCATAAGAGAATTTACCATGGAACTTAAAAAAGAGAAAACCACTGTGCTGGACCTGATTTTCAAAAAGGCAGAAGTCCAGGGTCATGTGGAGAAAATATGTATGCAAATACAAGCCTAATTTTCATACAAAATGCATAAATGGATATTAGAGCAAGTAGGTGTTCAGTATCATGAGCAATTCACAGGGATTGCAGGTGCACGTTAGGTGAGAAATTGGCCCTAAGCTTCTACCCTTTTGAATATCAAGCTCAATGTTCTTTTCCCTCCTTTTCCTTTAGTCTTCCTATTTCCTACTTTTCCTCCCATATCCTGCTGCATCTTGTTTTCCTTGTTGTTTTCCTTCAAACTATTTTTCATCCTTTGTGTCTCCATTACTAGGTCCTCTGAAATCCTTTCTTCCAGATGTCCTTATTTTGTGATTCAAGTTTTTCTCCCTATCCATCTATTATTACCTCCAGGGTACATCTTCACTGGTGATGGGGATCACAGCACTGTTGCAAGTGACAAGAACCTTTTGGAGAATAAGCAGGTAACAATCAGAGGTTGTCTCCATCCCGTGTGGGTGAGCTGGTAGGTTGCAAGTAGGTTTTGATTTTTTTCATGCAGCTGGGCAGCTGTTAGTCCCTGCTCCAACTTCTGTGTGATGGCTGCACCAGCATCCAGCATTTCAAAGGCGACTTGCTTGTAGTATTGCTGGAGGTGTTTTTTGCCCAAGACCCTGGGAACAGGAGGCAGCAGTGAAGCAGTTAAAAACTTAGGTCTTGAGGAACAGCACAAGCTGCAGGACGAGCCTAGGGGTGTGTATACATGGGGAAATTGACTGGAACAGCTGTTGTGAAATAAGCTATTCTGCAATAAAAATCATTTTGTTTTGGAATAATGTGCCCTCATCATTCCGAATTAAAGCGACTTTTATTCCAGAACAGAGTGTCCACACAGGAAGCTATTCTGGAATCGCTACTGAGGAATAGCTTATTCTGCAATAACTATTCCAGTCAATTTCCCTGTATAGACAAGCCCTACATCTGTGGATTCACTGCACCCGCTGACAACTAACACCTCTGATCATGCGACTCTTTGTTGCTTAAATAAAAACGAATTTGATTCCAAAAGACTCTTTAGTTTTTAATTTTGTGTTACCCCCAGCTCAGAACTGCAAAAGCCCACCATAAAGGAGAGTCGATTTTCCATGGCATCTGGACATCAGACAGCAACAGGGCCTCTTCCAAGAAAGGGACACTCTTCAAACAGTTAAGCCTTTGACATAAACCTATTGTATTCTGACACTTCTCTCATTTGGTAGCTCTTAATCTTACGGGTTCCAGACATGGTACATTTGTGTTTTTTATTTTTATAACTGGATCTTGGCTGCAGTTCAGAATACGGATGTGCATGCGCCTGGGGGGAAGCCTTGAAAAGTCATATACCAAACCTGCAGACAAAGGGACAAGTTCTGTTCTCTGACATAGTAGAAATGGGAGTAACCATATTGATTTCAATGCCATTATTCTGTATTTTTGCCAGGGGAACTGAGAACAGAACTGGGCACCAGATGCTAAAATCAGCGCTAAAAGGGCAGAGCATCTGCATGCTCCAATTGGCTTACAGCTAGTCACACATTACCTCTTTTCAATAGGGATCCATCAAAACAAAAGGTTTCAAAATACTGGCCAAATTCACTGCAGTCTGAGGTGTAAACCTACCGAAGACAATGATGTTACACTATGGGATAATGTGACCCACTACTTTTTTTTTCCTAACTGGTGGTGCAACATCGATAAAATCACTACTCACCTAGCAACCTGCTGTCACAATTCAGGGCTAGCAGCACCTTTCAGCCCTCGCAGTCTCTGAGTGCAACCCCTCCAGGTGACAGATCACAAGCTTTTACCTCTCTGGGGTGGGATTCTTCCTCAACTCTTCAGATTGGGACCCTGTTTACCAACCGTGATTAGTGGATTCAGCTGCCCTTTCAGGGCTGTGACCAGTGCGTGAACACAGTGACATAAAACAGCCTTTCCAAAATCAAAGCATTGTTTAATCTCAACAGTAGGCACAAAGCATAACAAGAAGAGGGTTTTCAACACAACGAACAGTCTACACACATCTGTCTCACCTAAAGCTTAGGTAGGCCTACCTTATCCCAGGCATGCACTGCTGGGGTTGGGGGACAGTCTGTCTCTGTGACTGTCTCCTCAGAGCTCAGATTTTTACTCACTCCAATATTTTTTGTTCCAGTTTTCCCACTGGGATTCCCCCCTCCTCAGTACCCACCCAGGGGTGGAGAACCCAACATGGTCGAAGGTAAAGGGAGTGACACACCTGTTTTACTATTGCCAGTGGCGTTATCTGAAATGTATGGTCTCCCTTCCTGTGCACATGCAAGACAGCTTCTGCTGGAATTAACCCTTGGTTATCACATAGCTAGCCAACAACATAACAATCAGACTAACAGATGGAATATTAATAGTTGGTTACAGGCAACTTCCACATCCTTGACACCAGCCAACAGTCTCTGAGTGTTGAGTTTCTTAAAATTCCTTCATGCACATCAAACTGTCCTCCTCTGCTGGTCATTTTTCTGAGCAGGGAGCAGATTGAAATTTACAAAGACTCACTCCCTGGACTCTATCTTAAGGTGGGGGGTGATGGGTGAGATCCTAGGCAGACCCTCAATAAAACATGCTGGGTTTTCCCTTTCTATCAAAGGACTGGGATGACGTGTGTTTCTTCCATCTCTTCAGTCCACTGCCTTCCCTAATAGGCTATGGCGAAGATTTTCACGCCCAAGTACTTAGAGTTAGACACCTAATTTCCTTTTTAGCCTGATTTTCAAAGGCAGTGAGCAACTGTATCTGCAATTGACTTCAGTGGGAGCTGAATCAGCCATTACTCATCTGCCTAAATATTAATTTAGGAACCTGACTTAGATCCAGGCATTTGAAAATGTTGTCCTGACTTTCCTCCTTGTCAAAGACATTCCCCCACCTATGAGAGGCCAGCCCTGACAGGTGACAAGCATCTGCAGCTCCCTTAAGGAAGGGAAAACTGTCACTAACTGTGTAAAGTACAGTGCTAAACACAGGCCCAAGCTTGTTTCCGTTTACGCCAATGGCAAAGGTCCCACGGATTTAGTGGGAACAGGACTGTGCTCTACATTTGTAAACAACAGCTCATTATGCTTTCCCCCTCTTTCGGAACCTAACAAAAGAGTTTGGGGGATTGGAAAAGAAAACCCTTTGGAGTACACCATGAAGAACCATCTTTTTGTTCTGTGTTTGTACAGTGCCTTGCACAACGGGGTCCTGGTCCGTGACTAGGGCTTCAAGGTAATACAAATAATAAATAATAACCAATTTAACCACAATTTGCAGGTGCTGAGGGGATAGGGGTCTCTCTAGGGTTGGGGTGCAGTGACAGCCAGGGGGACGGGGGTCTCTCTGGGGTTGGGGTGGAGTGACAGCCGAGGGGGACGGGGGTCTCCCTGGGGTTGGGGTGCAGTGACAGCCAGGGGGACGGGGGTATCTCTGGGGTTGGAGTGCAGTGACAGCCAAGGGGGACGGGGTCTCTCTAGGGTTGGGGTGCAGTGACAGCCAAGGGGGACGGGGTCTCTCTGGGGTTGGGGTGCAGTGACAGCCAAGGGGGATAGGGGTCTCTCTGGGGTTGGGGTGAAGTGACAGCCAAGGGGGACGGGGTCTCTCTAGGCTTGGGGTGCAGTGACAGCCAAGGGGGACGGGATCTCTCTAGGCTTGGGGTGCAGTGACAGCCGAGGGGGATAGGGGTCTCTCTAGGCTTGGGGTGCAGTGACAGCCGAGGGGGATAGGGGTCTCTCTAGGGTTGGGGTGCAGTGACAGCAGAGGGGGGCGGGGTCTCTCTGGGGTTGGGGTGCAGTGACAGCCAAGGGGGATAGGGGTCTCTCTAGGGCTGGGGTGCAGTGACAGCAGAGGGGGGCGGGGTCTCTCTAGGGTTGGGGTGCAGTGACAGCAGAGGGGGGCGGGGTCTCTCTGGGGTTGGGGTGCAGTGACAGCCAAGGGGGATAGGGGTCTCTCTAGGGCTGGGGTGCAGTGACAGCCGAGGGGGATAGGGGTCTCTCTGGGGTTTGGGTGCAGTGACAGACCCCTGGTGGCGGCGGCGCCTGCCCGGAGCCGGGGAACTGGGATGGGCGCCTGCAGGCCGGGATGGGGGAGGACTTTCCCGCACGTGGCCAGGTCGGGCCCGGCGGGTCCCCGCAGCAGAGCCTCCCCCACGTGGCCGGACCCTCGGGGGTGGGGGGGGATCTCCCGGGGCTGGTGGGGTTCGCGGCCCGGGGACCCCGCTCCCAGCCGGGACCCCCGGCTCCGTCAGCGCTAGAGGCGGGGAGGGAGGTGCCGCTGTCGGGGGCGGGAAAGCGGCGGAGGCTCCCGGCTGCAGTTATATAAACACGGCCGCCCAGACCTCGCTCCTTCCCGGCTATGGAGGGAGTCCCCGTCCTCGTCGCCGCGACGCGCCCAGCCCAGCCCGCCTCGCTGCGGGGAAGCTGCCTGCGGAGGCTCCGCAACCTCCTGCCCGTGGGCGCCTGGCAGGAGACCCAGGAGCTGGCCAAGATCGGGGGGCCGGTGGTAAGGAGGCGGCCTGCCGCGGGGGCTCTCGCCCAGGGGCTGCGGCTCTGAGCAGCCCCGGGGGGCGCTGGTTGGGGGGGTGTCTGGTTGGGTGTCCCCCTAGAAGAGTTGGGGAGCTGGGGCAGGAAAGAGGCGAAGGGGTTAGGCGGTATCCGGATGGGGATTTCTGTAAGGAGCGAGGGGCTAGAGTGGAGCTGATGTGGGGTGAACTGAGGGAAATTGGGGTCTAGTTAAGTTCTCCCTCAAGGAGTTGGGGGGACTGCAGTGGTTAAAGTCACCCCCAAACCAGGACAGGGAAAGCTCACCCGTTTTGCTGGCGGTCGGTGCTTGTCTTGGCATTCCCTGGTAAAGCAGGATGTGTCCTCTTGTGATGGAGGCAGAAAATGCGACTAGGGAAGCAACAGCCACAGGGAATCAGTTGCTGAAAGATGATCCTGAAGCTCCCAATTTCCCCCTAAAAGAAACCGTGAGTGCAAAGAAATGTGCAAGTCTGACCTGCCTTAAAAAGGCCAGTTTTACTGGGTTGACAGATTAAAGTATGGTTTCAGGGTAGCAGCCCTGTTAGTCTGTATCCTCAAAAAGAACAGGAGTACTTGTGGCACCTTAGAGACTAACAAATTTATTAGAGCATAAGCTTTCGTGGGCTACAACCCACTTCTTTGGATGCATTAAAGTATCTTCGCCTTTGAAAGGCTGTGGGGTAAATTCTTTTTGTTACATTGGTGTCACTTGCTGTCTGCCAGAACTGCCCTGTCTTATCACTGCTTAAATGATCCATGATTTAGTTCAATGGTCAAGGCTCCTTAGCAAACCAAGAAATAAAAAATCAATGTTTGCGTTACAGCAGTGTCCAAAGATCAGACTCGTGCCTAGTACAGTTGCCTTTGGATCCAGGTGCAAGGAACATCCAAGTTACTTTCTTGGACCACGCCAAGAATTGAGGGCTTAGTTTTCTGCAGATTGATGCACAAGGCGCAGACCTGGTCCCAGGTCAGCATCACTCCTTGTGGGGAAAGAAGTTCCTTGTGTTTTTCATCACCAACCCCGGGGGCTAAGCGGCATCAGTTGGCTCCCAAGGAAATTGTCCTACTTGGATTCATCTTGCCTCATCACAACAGTAATGGCAAGGATGTAAATCCTTTAGTATTATCCCTTCTGTATCCTTTTCTTTAGCTTGGCCAGTCACATGTTTCTCCTTTCCTCATAGCATCAATGGCCCAGAACCCTTTGGGTTGGTTCTGCTTTGTTCTGTCTCAAGGGGATCCCGGGGTCAGTTGCCTCACTTCATCTCTCGTGGGCAGTTCCTTAAAAACCAAAGATAGATGAGGGTACATTCTGGCTGATGCCAAACAGGCCTTCAGGTTCCCGGGCCTCTTCTCCTCCCTAAGTCCTTGGCCTTTGGGACTGGGGCACTGTTCTGCCATTTTCTCTCTTTGGTGCTGACCCAGGCTACCCTCTCCGTGTCGTTTCTGCCCCAGAAGAAATGTGTGACTAGGATTCCATCCTCTCGTGATGTTGTTCTTGGACTGACGTTGGTGCTGTTGGAAGCTGAGGTGTTATGAGAGGCAAGATCAGAATGTTGCCTTAAGAGACGAGTGACAATCTGGCACTAGACTAGAACTCGAGAAACATGGATTCAATTTCAGGCTCTGCTGCAAACGTGCCTGTGTGACCTTAGACAAGTCATTTAGCTTGGCACCCACAATCGGAGGGAGATTTTCAAGCACCATGGGTGCTGAGTTCTTTCTGAAAGTCTGGCCCTTACTTTCTCTTGTGCCTCCTTTCCTGTTTGTAAAATAGAGATAACACTTCCTTTGTCCGTCTGGTCTTATTTAGATTGGAATCTCTTTGGGGCTGGGACTCGTACTATGTTTGGACAACGCCTAATACAATAGGATTCCCAGCCTCTGCTGAGGACTCAAGGCCCTGCTGTAATGAAAGCAAAAAATTCTTTTAATTAGAGATGGGGCCTGAACCAGCCCTGTGGATCCAAACCCCCTTGAACCTTGGCGTGTGTGAAACCTAGACCCGAATCTTGTGACTTGAGGCAGGCTCTTGTGTTTATCTGGCAAATCGACATTAACTGAAAATCTTCACCGAGGCACAATTCTCTTATTCACCGTCTTCTGAGACGTTTCAGACCAAGTGCTGAGGGGAGTATCAAACAGTAGTTGAGTCCAACACTGCGCCTTCACAACTTCCGAACACTGGCCTTTGTTTTTGTTGTGCCATGTGCCTCGCCGACTTGTGTTCCCAGAGTTATTCTAGGCCCCCTCTGAGCACAAACACTGCAACAATTAAGTGCAAAACACAGAGCCTGTGTTAAAAACAAGCTCCACATTTAGCCAAAAGTAACACATGTACATTTTCAAGCGAGTTCCTGCCCAGACACGTGGCTGGGATGCTGCTGAGGGCAGGGATGTGTCCGGGCAGGGAGATTACTCACTGAGTGGCTGGGGTTCTCTATTAGTTTGAACTCATTGAGTCCTGCTGGAAGTCTTCCATGGTGAGGGGGGTTTCATCCTTGGGGAGCTAGCTGAGAAGTCCCCCTCCTAAACAAGTGGATTATGGGAGATTCACAGAGAAACAGCCCTTGTGCTTCTGTACTAGGTCTGGCTCTTGCAGGTACTGTGTTGCCAGAGGCTCCCCATGGGGTAAAGGGAGGTTGGTGGCTTCCAAATTGCAGATTTACGAACAAAGGCCCAGGAGTATAATCCTGTCATAATCTTCCCCTTCCTCTCAGCCCTGTCTCTCTGCCTGGATTCTGTACCCCACTGGGCATTCACAGAGGGACTTCCAGTGGGCTAGGGGAGAGTGGGCGCCAATGGTGTAGCGACAGTCCTCCATCTTTCAGCCCTATCACATGCTCTCCAGACCAAGAACTAGGGTATTGCTGCCCCCTCCAGCCGTGGGGTGGACAATATGGTGGTTAGGTAGAAGTTACTAGTCTCATGAGTAGTTATAAGGGAAGTTTAAACACTTGGTGCAATCTTTTTGCCTGTTTTGCCCTTTCCTCTGTAGATACATTTACCTCCTGGAACCAAAGCTTAGAGTTTAAACCCCAGAGAAGAGAGATCTGCTAGGCGCTAGACTATAACAGTGGTTCCCAACCTTTCCAGACTACTTTACCACTTTCAGGAGTCTGATTTGTCTTGTGTACCCTTAAATTTCACCTCACTTAAACTACTTGCTTACAAAATCAGACATAAATATACACAAGTGTCACACCACACTTACTGAAAAATTGCTTACTTTCTAATTTTTACCATATAATTATAGCATAAATCAATTGAAATATTAATATTTTACTTACATTTAAGTGTACAGTACATAGAACAGTATAAACAAGTCATTGTCTGTATGAAATTTTAGTTTGCACTGACTTTGCTTGTGCTTTTTGTGTAGTCTGTAGTAAAACTAGGCAAATATCTAGATGAGTTGATGTACCACCGGGAAGACCTCCACTTACCCCTGCTTGAGAACCACTGGACTAGAACATCCACGCTGTCCACTGGGGGGAGGGCAGGCAACAGTAAGGTTTAAAAATCTTGCAGCACCTGACGGGTCTTCCGTTGCAATTGTCGCTGTGTCTTGCCAGACTGTAAGCTCTTTAGGTCAGGAACTCTCTCTTACAAGGTGTATGCAGAGCCTAGGACAGTGGAGCTGTGGTCTCCATTGGGGCTTCTAAGTGTAGTAGGAAGAGAGCCTGAGTCATAAGCTCTTGTATCAGAGGCCTGGTATGAGGCCTAAAGCTTGACCACTACTTTAGTTCAGGCCTTAGGCTTCATACCAGGCCTCTGACAAGGGCTTGTGTCTCAGTACAGTAGGAAGACAGCCTAAGTATTACTGTAATGTATAGACACACATGCAAACACGTCAAACTGGGTTTAAGTATTACTGTAACACTAACACACAGACAAAATCAAACGGACTTTATTCTGGGATTAATTCTAAAGTATTTCATTTGAATGCATCAGTTTATGAAATACCCTCCCTGCTGTTCCAGCCTAACCCCATGTCTGACTGGCTTCCTTCTCGTTTTTATACTTCCTTTCTTTCCACCCCAGTTCCTATCCCAGTTGTTGATCTTCCTGATCAGCGTGGTCAGCTCCATATTCTGTGGCCATCTGGGGAAAGCTGAGCTAGATGCTGTGACGCTTGCTGTATCCGTACGTATTATCCTGTTTTCCCTTACACATTTCAGTTGTGAGATGGATGGATCACAGTGATTCAAATCACCAGTTGTAATCCGGATTTAAATCCGCAAGCAGGAAACCTCGGTTAAAACGATCTATTTCAATCTTGTTTTGCATTGTACTTTTGTAGTTCATTTTTGAAAGAAAGGCTTATTCTCATTAGTTAGTAACCATTAAACGTGTTGATTTGCAACTAAAGATAGCCCTTCCACTAAATGTGGTGCTTCTCCTTGGTAACAAGAGGATATGCTATTATCTAGACCCAAGTTTGGAAGGCTAAAAAAATAGGCCCTGAAACCACCACTGCACCTCCATCCAGTTGGGGGAAAAAATCCAGCTGCTGTTTTTCTGAGCCTGCCTGGCAGCCTGAGCTTCCTCCTTCCCTGATGGGTTGCTTTGTCTCTTTGTGCTCTCATCTCCAGGTTATCAATGTTACCGGCATCTCAGTTGGCTCTGGCTTAGCATCGGCATGTGACACCCTAATGTCCCAGGTGGGGAACTGCCCTATGGCCGGCTCGTTTACTTGTTCCCTTTGGTTGTCTTGCGCCTGTAGAGGTTTTCCTTCTGGGGATGTGGGGGGGAAGGAGGGTTGAGAACTGACAATCATCATCTCACCCTTCCATTTGGCTGCTTCACAGCCCGGTTGGTCCTCAGAGCACATCTCCTCCCCCCGTCGCTGCAGATCCTGGGGGGGCTGCCCCCACCAAATGGAGGGGGTTAGCAACGTATGGGGCTGATCCAAATCCTTTGAGGTTAAGAGACTCCTATTGGCGTTGGTGAATCTTGGTCTGGCCCATATGTAATTTCTTGACAGTCCCTGCTGGGACCTGCTGACAGACCATCTCTGACCCTGGTGACAAGCTTGAGGCCTTTTTTATAAAGTCTTGCCTTGCAGCAAGGTCGGTTAAATGACCTCCCCTCCCCCACATTTATCTAACCCAGAGGTCCCCAATCTGTGGGGCACCAAGGAACGTTCGGGAGGGCGCAGCTGGGGCCCGGGCCAGCCCCCATGCGGGGGCGGGGAGGGAGAGCCACCCAGCCTGGCTGCCGGCCCTGCGCCCCAGCTGTTGCCCTTGCTGCTGGCCCCGTGCCCGAGCTGTGGCCGAAACCTTGGCCTCCTTACCCATCTGCATCTCCCCTCCCGGAGCCACTGCCCCACTCCTGGCCCTGGGGGGGGCTGGAGGGGAGCACGGACAAGGGTAAGGGGGGTGAAATGAGGTACGAAGTTTGTGGACCACTGATCTAACCCTATTTCCTCATACACCTCTTGCCACGGATAACTCACCTCTTGGTACCACTTCTCTTCCCCAGACGTACGGCGGTAAGAACATGAAGCGGGTGGGGATCATCTTGCAGCGTGGCACCCTCATCCTGCTGCTTTGCTGCTTCCCCTGCTGGGCTCTCTTCGTCAACACCGAGCAGATCCTGCTGCTCTTCAGACAGGACCCGGAAGTCTCCAGGTCTAGCGTGATATCTAATCCTGTCCTGTCCCTGCCTCTCAGCAGTTCAGGCTCTGCCCCTATTCTGACTCCCCTGTTGATCCTGACGACCATTCCAGCATAGTCGGCAGGCCCTTCCGTGATTGTGGTGTCCACGCCAGGACTTCAGGAGACCCTGAGTGGTGACGACAGGCCCCACAAGCCCTGTTTAGTCAGTCTGGGAGCCAAAGAACCAGACTTGCCTCCCTTCTTAGCAGATCAGCAGAGTGGAATGAGCCACTTAGACTCCATGCCCCTCTGTCCCTTCCAGGTCATGACTGAGTCAGCTTGCTGGGATAGGAGCACCTACACTGCTGATGCCCTGCTACACCTGCTCTCTGCATTGAGAAGACTGCTGTCGCCAGGGCTTTCACTCCAGCATCCTTCTCCAGCACTGGATTAAGAGAGAGACCTGTTTAGACACCATACAATTTTCCAAGTCACTTACCTTATAATGTCTGTCCCCTACTTGTCCCTGTGTGCAAGGAGCCCCAGGCTGCTGGTGGATTACCAGGCAAAGACCTATAGTAGAAAGCAGAGGGGGATTTTGGGTGCACACTTGCTTGGTTTGGTTCTTACTGTACTGTTAACTGGATGGAAATCACATTGTTTTTCCAGGTTAACCCAGATTTACGTGATGATCTTTATCCCAGCCCTTCCCGTAAGTTGCGGCTAAGGTTATTGTGCACTTTACCTTTCTGGGTAACGGGATGTGCTCCCTGCTCCGCAGAACATGAGAGGCCTGTGTGACTTATGGGGTTTTGACAATGTGCCCCACTTTATCTTAATCTTTAATACAGAGGTGCAGCCCCCCGAGACTGCAGGTCCTACCATGCAACCTTCCCTCTTGTCACTCAGCGTTGCATGCTGGAATCTTGTCACTCTTGAGCGTTGCATGCTGGAATCTGTAGTTTTTGCAGGCAGCACCTTTGCATATTAAATTATCTCCTAGGAGCACTGGGACCTGAGGTCTCCGTGGGCGATAGAGGCACCTGCAATCTCCTTGATTTCACACACATTAGTAGCTGCCAGGCACATGGCAAGGGGTCAGAACAGGCCTGGGTTGGACAAAGTGCCTTCCTGGCCATCTGAGTACCACGTTCTACTAGATGTGTTCTGGGGCTTTGGAGCACAGTCTGTTCACAAGTCCATGCTCTGTCCACTTTCTCTGAGGCTCTTGGGTTCCTTCATCCTGAATGGTAAGGCCCAGGAGGTCTCTCTGCAGTTCGGAGACCATCACCTCATCCCTGTGTGAGAGGAGATGTTCGGGGCCCAACTGAGGAAAGGGCACTGCTCCAAACAGCAGGAGAGCAAGACACCCAGCCAGTGTGGGGGAGAAGGGAAAACAAATGGCTGAACTTTGCTAACATTAAGGGCTCAGCAGCTGAACTAGAAGCATTAAAACAAAGCAGGGCGTAGGGACCTGCTGCAGTGTATTTGGTCATGTCACAGTGCTTTGGACAGGGAGTTGGGGTGGCTGAAGAAGAGAGGAATCTTGTTGTCTGTGACCTTAATTGTAACCCACGCCTGCCCCAGGACTGACAGTGGGGTGTCTAATCCCTGGATCCCCACTAAGTTATGGTAAAAAGCAATCTGTGGGAAGCCCTGTATGTCCTCAAGGTGGCTTTAATGAAATGGAACCTAACTCTCTCTGTCTTGCAGGCAGCGTTTCTGTACCAGCTGCAGACAAGATATTTACAAAGCCAGGTAGGGCTCCTGCTAGTTGTATAACTAGTTGGACTGTGGGACATAGCTTGAAACGTGTCTTTCTGACCATCGCGAAAGCAGAGGGTCACAGCTCATTCCCTCCCTGCTGGAGGCACAGCCTGGGAAACACGGCAGAGGATTTGTCCCCTACGATGGTGGGAGCGCAGTGTTTCCTGGCACTCGCTGTCCCTCTTTCAAGGTCAGAGCTGCTTTGGTGAGCTCTAGAGGGAGCTGATGAAGCCTCGTTGGCTGGAGAGATGAATCTGTCCAATACAGGGCCTTTGAGGGGTGGAGAGAGAGCGGGTGATGGAAGGCCCAGTTCCATCCCCGTCCGTTTAGGAACTTTTGTGCACTAATTGTTGATTTCAGTGTTGGCCTCCCAAATGGCAGGTTCTGCTGCCTTCAGGTCTCCTCTTCGCCTTCAGCATTATCTTGCCTTCAGCTGGACCTGGCTGAAAACTCTGTCTGGTCAGGAGATATCAGCCTGGCTGCCTCCTGGGGCCCTGTAGGTGGCTTAATTCCCTCCCAAATGATGCTGTTAGACTTAGAAATGGCTGCTGGGTTCCTAAACTGGTCCCAGCAGTTGGGGATCTGGCTGTGGCACTTGGGAAACTCTCTTTCAAAGACACTCGCTCTCCCTTCCAGGCAATCATCTTGCCTCAGATCGTGACGGGTGTTGCAGCCAATCTCCTCAACGTGGCCATGAACGCCTTCTTCCTGTATGCACTGAAGCTGGGAGTAGTGTGAGTATGAACGGGGTCAGAGACTCCTGGTCGCTGGGTTTTAGCGAAGATCCTGGGACCTGTTCTCTCATGGGTGTTCCCTGACTTGGTAGCGCTGGTCTCTGTCCGTGGGTGCACCCAGCCTGTAGAGAATTGAATCAGCCATGATTGCCAATGGAAACGCCTGTTTGGCATCACTATTATTGAGGGCCGTGTGCTCCTAGCAGGCCATCATGATGCTACACTTCATCACAGGCAAGTCCCTTCGGTCCAGGGCAGTGGCACACAGGCTTGCCAAGATGTGTCACTGGATTGCACACGCGAGTGCCTTGCTGAGCTGAGTTATGGTTTAACTAGGGGCTACCGCTCAGCATGCAGGTGCATTGGGAAAGCTGCGGCTGGAGAGAGCCAGGACTGGAACAGCAGGTGGGTTCTGCATATCGCTCCCAGTGCATTAGCAGAGCTGTGTGCAAAAGCTTCCCCTGCCTCAAACCTGATCAAATGCCGGCTTATCCTGTTCTTTGAATCCATGCAGAGTAAATACATAGGAGTGGGGGAGGGAATGATCCCCAGTTTAATAGATGTGCCCCTTGTAACCATTCAACCCTCTCTCTGCAGGGGCTCTGCTTGGTCCAACACTGTTTCCCAATACACCCAGGCTGTTCTCCTCTTCCTGTACGTGTGGTGGAAGAAAATACACGTCAAGACCTGGGGAGGTAGCGTAGGTCTCCGTCCTGTTATATGTTACTAGGCTGGTCCTGCGGCTGTTAGAACAGAGGGGAGCCTGGCCTTGGTTTCTGATGCCCTGGAAGCCAGGCCTGTAGATTTTGTATTCAAGGTGCAAATGTGTTAGCTGCTGCCAGAGGATTTCCCCTCAGCCTCTTCATCTGAGACTCGTGCACAGTGCGTGGAGCGTGGGGGGGATTGTGGCCTCTGGCTCATGCCTAAGCATGGCCCTGAGCTCAATCACTCTGAGCACGTTACACCAATGCATGGGACTGCAGAAATGGCTGGCCTGGGGCCCGTGGAGTTCTACTGTGGGGCTTGTGGCTGCTCTCCTCTGTCATGCTGAGCTGCCGCCTGTGGAGATTACAACTCCAGCGTCCTGCGGGGACCGAGGGAGGCAGTTACTCCACCTTCCTTATCCCTTCCTGCTTGTTGTTGCAGGCTGGACCAGGGAATGTCTCCAGGACTGGGGGTCTTTCATTCAGCTGGCTGTGCCCGGCATGCTCATGAAGTGTATCGAGTGGTGGACCTTTGAGATTGGGAGCTTTCTTACAGGTGAAAGAGCCCTCTACGAATGCCTGTTCCCTTCCCCACATTAGCAGGAGTCTCCTGTTCGTGCTGTTTTGGGGACCATCCCAGGTGGCTGAGCAGACCTTCATGATGCCCCCAGAGGCAACTCCAGCCTCTCATCCTGTCCTGGGTTTGGTAGGCTGATCCTCCACGGCTGCTGTCAGATCACAACCCATTAATGTCTTCCCCCAGGAGTGAGGGTCTCTTTTCATTTTCGTTTGCAAAACAAAAGCTGTGCCTCTTTCCTAGGTCTGATCAGTATGGTGGAGCTGGGAACACAGTCCGTAATCTACGAACTGTTCACTGCAGCGTACATGGTAAGAGCCCGAGCTTGCGAGACACGCTTCGTGTCCGGATCGAGGCGCATTGAGACCTCGAGGGTCCCAAGACTGGAATAGCAAGTGGCACTGCAAGACGGAGGAGGGTTGGCAGAGCCATGGCAGGGAGCAGAAGACTGGCATAGCAGGGGCTGCTGCCTGTCGAGGCGCAGATGTATTGGCGAACCCGGGGCTTGTGGTGGGTGGTTCCGAGGTCTGGAATGGCAGGGGCTTTTTAATGCACATCAGGACTGAGGTGCGTTGGCAGAACTGACATGGGAGGCACTACAGGTCTGGAATAAGAGGGTGCTGCCTCTGATTGGTGCATTGAAAAAGCTAGCGCAGCCCCTGCCTGTTGCACTTCCCTTATGTCTGTGCTATTACTCCAACAGTCATGGATGCTAAACCCAGCAGGAAAATTCTTCAAATCAGTGAGGACTTGCTGCCTTTCTAGCATGCTGCAGTACTTACCCCAGGGCATAGATAGCTTGGGAGGGTCATAGACAGTATGAAGAGGTGACAGGGTGCAAGTTATGCTGGTTTGTACTGATCCTTCCTGCAAGGGGAGAGCTAGATTGCTGCAGGCTCTGCCAGCCATTGGCGTCCTGTCATGATCATGGTCGAACAGACTCCAACCACAAACACATGGTCTCATCTGTTTCCTCGTGCTTAGGTGCCACTGGGCTTCAGCGTGGCTGCCACGGTCCGAGTTGGCAACGCCTTGGGAGCGGGCAATGCAGAGCAGGCAAAGAAGTCCTGTATAACAGCACTGCTGTGCACAGGTGGGCATGTTCTCTCTCCAGTGCCTGCTGGAGTGAGGTTTTCCTGGTGGCCCTTAAGGGGACAGCACCAAGAGGAGAAAAATTCCTTCCCTGTTAACTACTCTGTTACAAAGGCTTAATTTCCTTTTCACCATTGGTGACTCTGTGTAATATCAGTTTGCAGCTGATTAAACTAGACTGGTCTCTCTTCATAGCCGCTTCTCCTGTCTGGGCCTAACCCAGCAGCACAGGGCTTGTGCAGTGGGGCAGTGCTCCAGCATAGAAGAGAACTTCTTAAATTAAGGGGGATGGGAGACAATCCTCTCACTGTTCAAAAAAATAATTAAAGGGCAGATTTTCAAAAGGGCGGCGGATGCAAAACTGCAGCAAGATTGTTTCATGTAGGGGTTGGGGGAGGAATTTGCCATTGTTCAACTCTTTTGAAAATCTGACCCTAAAAACATTTCTGCCGATACTAGGTTTTGTACCCTGCCCCAGACAGGTTTTTTTTTTTTTAATGAAGCCTAAATTACAGCCATTTTTTCCAATCTATCAATAATACGTGCTAAGCACTTTAAAATCCCCGCCTCTGAGAATTTACCATCTAGAGTCTCCCTTTTAAACTTGATATTATACCTGTACCGGATGTTGCTGTGACTCAAATAAATGTAGGGCTGGAAGAGACATCGATAGGTCATCTAGTCTACCCCACAGGCAGAGGCAGGACTAAGTTATCTAGACCATCCCTGACTGGTGTTTGTCTAACCTGCCTTAAAGCCTCCAATGATGGAGATTCCACAACTTCTCTAGGCAATTTGTTCCAGTGCTCAACTTCCCTGACAGTTAGGAAGATTTTCCTAATGTCCAACCTCAATTTTAGGGCTGTCAATTAATCGTAGTTAACTCAAGCAATTAACTAAACAAAATTAATCGAGATTAACCGCAGTTTTAATTGCACTGTTAAACAATAGAATAGCAGTTGAAATGTATTAAATATTTTGGATGTTTTTCTACATATATATTGTATTGTGTGTTGTAATTGAAATCAAAGTGTATATTATTTTTATTACAAATATTTGAACTGTAAAAATGATAAAAGAAATAGTATTTTCAATTCACCTCATACAAGTACTGTAGTACAATCTCTTTATCCTGAAAGTGTAACTTACAAATGTAGATTTTGTTTTTGTTACATAACTGCACTCAAAAACAAAATAGTGTAAAATTTTAGAGCCTGGAAGTCCATTCAATCCTACTTCTTGTTCAGCCAATCGCTAAGACAAACAAGTTTGTGTACATTTACAGGAGATAATGCTGCCCTCTTCTTATTTACAGTGTCATCAGAAAGTGAGAACAGGCTTTGCATGGTACTTTTGTAGCTGGCATTGCAAGGTATTTGCATGCCAGATATGCTAAACATTCATATGCCCCTTCTTGCTTCGGCCACCATTCCAGAAGACATGCTTCCATGCTGATGATGCTCGTTTAAAAAAAAATAATGTATGTATTAAATTTGTGACTGAACTCCTTGGGGAAGAATTGTATGTCCCCTGCTCTGTTTTACCTGCATTCTGCCATACATTTCATGTTCTAGCAGTCTCGGATGATGACCCAGCACATGTTCTTCATTTTAAGAACACTTTCACTGCAGATTTGACAAAACACAAAGAAGGTACCAATGTGAGATAGCACTCACCCTAAGGTTTAAGAATCTGAAGTGCCTTCCAAAATCTGATCAGGATGGGGGGGTGGAGCATGCTTTCAGAAGTCTAAAGAGTAACACTTAGATGCAGAAACTACAGAACCCAAATCACCAAAAAAGAAAATCAATCTTCTGCTGGCGGCATCTGATTCTGATAATGAAAATGAACATGCGTCGGTCCGCACTACTTTGGATTGTTGAGCAGAACCTGTCATCCGCATGGATGCATGTCCCCTGGACTGGTGGCCGAAGCATGAAGGGACATACGAATCTTTAGCGCATCTGGCATGTAAATAAAAATATCTTGCGATGCTGGCTACATCAGGGCCATGTGAATGCCTGTTCTCACTTTCAGGTGACATTGTGAACAAGAAGCAGGCAGCATTATCTCCTGCAAATGTAAACAAACTTGTTTGTCTTAGTGATTGGCTGTACACGAAGTAGGACTGAGTGGACTTGCAGGCTCTAAAATTTATATTGTTTTATTTTTGAATGCAGGGTTTTTTTTTTTTTTTTTTTTTTACATAATTCTACATCTGTAAGTTCAACTTTCATGGTAGATTGCACTGCAGTACTTGTACTAGGTGAATTGAATATTTCTTTTGTTTTTTTTACAGTGCAAATATTTGTAATAAAAAATAAATAGAAAGTGAGCGCTGTACATTTTGTATTCTGTGTTGTAATTGAAATCAGTATATTTGAAAATGTAGAAAACGTCCAAATATATTTATTTAAATGGTATTCTATCATTGTTTAACAGTGGGATTAAAAAAATTAATCGTGATTTAAAAAATGTAGTCACTTGACAGCCCTACTAAATTTCAGGCTGATTTTTTTTTTATGGGGTTTTGACAGTGGGTTGAGGGTTTTGGGGGGAAAAGGGGGTGTCGCTGTTAAAGTATAGCCTTCAAATTCCTTGGAAATGGGGACTGTCACTTTTTATTTTTTTTAATTTCTTTGTGAAGGTGGGTCACATGCAGGCCTTATTTGGACTGTACTCCTCAGTAAAGAAGGCTCAGTTAAGCTCCTCTATGGAAGATCAGGCCTACACTGTATTAAACAGTGAACAAACATGTTACCAACAGCCCAGAGATCTTGGCCCCAAACAGCAGCCCAGGAGAGGAGAACAACGTGGCACTTATCTTGATCAAATCCGCTGTTGCTTGACTGTCTTCCAGGAGTGTTTGCCGTGGTGGTCGGTGCCCTACTGGGATCCTTGAAGGACGTAGTGGGCTATATCTTCACCAGCGACAAGTGGGTAATCTGATTCCATCAAAGACGATTATTTAACTTAAAGGGCTTTTCTGGAACTGTTTTCCAGTTGCTGAGTATGAGGGACAGACTGAGAAGCAGCCAGTTGAGGATGGGGCGTGTTATCCTAGATCTAGCAAGCCCACCCCCCAGAGAATCTCCCCAGCACAAGAAGCCATTGGGTAGCATGGGTTCCAGTGTAAAACACTACAGCACCACTAACTCAGCCCGACCTAAAGGCCGTAGAAAGAGTCCCACTGATTGTTGTTGGGCTTTGGATCAGGCTCTTGGTGACTTTGTCCATAAGTGGCGGCGAGTCGGTGTCCGAGCTAGGATTAGAAACCAGGAGTTCCTTGCTTCCTGCCCTGCGTTCAGCCATGCTGCTTATATCACGCTCCAGACTGATCATTACATCTTTCTCCCAACAGAGAGATTATTACCTTGGTGTCGAAGGTGATGCTGATATTTGCTCCCTTCCACTTGCTTGATGCAATAGCAGTGAGTATTTTAGTGCACCAAGCTACATACTCTTGATTGGAACTGGCTGGCATTTTCTATTGTCTTGCATCCTTTGACGCTTCCCTGCAGTCTGCTAAAATTAAAGGGAAAAAATTCCAGCTGCATCTGAAAGCAGCAGCCTGTGGCATCATGGGGCACTTTAAACCCCAGGGTGCTTGTAGCCATCACTTGTTGTTACAACCAGGACGTCCCAGCTCCTGCCACCTAAAGGTTTAAAAATCTGGAGTCAAAGTTGCCTCACTTGGATGACTTACGCTAGTGCTTTGATTCCTATTTAGACACCTAAACACATGGCCTGATTTCGCGAGGTGCTGAGCACACACAAGCTCCCGATAGCACCAAGGTACGGCCATTGGTGTCGTACTTTCAGATCTTTTCGCACCCACCAGTTCTCCACCCCATGGAAACATTGGGGTGCCCACTGCTGCATACAGAATAGCAGATCCAGGACACTCACAAGGACAGGTGTACCAGCTGCTACACCTCTTGGTATGTGCACTGATCCGCTGCTTTTGATACTAGCTCAGGCAGGAATCTTTATATACAAGCTCCTCGTTGGAGGGAAATTTGTGAAACGGGACGTCAGCCCCTCTCGGCTCTGTGGGCTCACACTGCAGTATTGCCTTATTAATAGCTACCAAGCTCCCCTCTCCCCCCGGGTCCATCAGGTTCCCACTACATGCCAGAGGCCAGCAAACATGGCTCTGACTCATGCATGTTTCCATAGGCTACGTGCGGCGGCGTGCTGGGAGGGACCGGGAAACAGAAGATCGGCGCCATCGCCAATGCCATCGGGTATTACGTCATCGGCTTCCCCATTGGAATCTCGCTGATGTTCGCCGCCAAGCTCGGGGTACTAGGTACGTGTGTGGCTGGCGCTGAGCGCGAGGGAGGCTGAATATCCTGACTAGTTCAATTGACTGTCATTGCTTATATTGGGCTCAGTCCTGCACCTGTTGAAGTCTGTAGGAGTCTTGCCATTGGCCGCGACATGCGGAGAGCTGGGTCCGCTAGCTGTACACGTCTGCTCCCAGGTTTAACCTCCCCAGGGCCCCAACTCCGCGACGCATGTGTTTCAATTCTAATGACTGCAATGGGACTTGCGCATATGACTGAGTCTGGGCTCGGCTAAGCAGCTGCTTTCTGCAGGGGCCTCCAAGGGATGGAAGCCTCCCTCCGACTCCAGCATTTGTGTCGTGTCTTGGGTCCAGCAATTTGAAAGGAACGGACACTGAGCCAAGTTCTTCTCCATTGCCTTCAGAAACTGGAGTTCAACTCCAAAGAAATCAAGTTGTATTTGTGTGCTGACTTAGTAACACAAATTCAACTTTATGGAGCTAACCCAGGTAAGAAGGACGAGAACTCGGCACACTGTCCTGTTATTAAAAGATGCACTAAACGTTGGGTCCAGTTAACATAGGAGCAGGTCTTCCAGGCCTACTAATGGGACTCCATGATACTGGCCTTGACTCCAAGTTGTGCATGTCTATATATCTCAGGATCAGGTCTGAAGTATTAGGAAACCAACTAGACACGTGGAGTCAAATGCAGATTCCCATTCAAGTCTATGGAAGTGCTACCACTGACCTGGATTTCCCTTTGCTCCAGGCCTGTGGATAGGGATGGCCATCTGCATCTTCTTCCAAGCCCTTTCCTTCTTGATTTTTGTCTTGCGCATGGACTGGAAGAAAGCTGCAGAGGAGGTAAGACTCACACTCTCTCTTTAGTTGCTTCCAAAGACCGTGGGTCAAATCTTGCACTAGTGCAAATCACAGACCTCCAGGGTACTGTACTGGTGTAACTGCACAATCTGTCCCTCTGGTTCTGTGGTTCAAGAACTGCTTCCCGGCAGGATTGCTGGGGGGTGAACGCCTGCAGTTCACTGGTTATAAACCTGAAAAGGAGGCAGCAGAAGGGTCCTGGGTTCAGAGTCACTTGTTGATCATGGAATTCCCATGTTCCAGCTGAAGACCTAGAAATCCGAGCTGGGCAGGTCGGCTTGGATCCTGTCTAGCCTAGCTCTGGGGCAGGGCAGGATTATTCCCTGCAGAACATTCTCCAGCCTGAAGGATTGTCCCATTAGAAGTAATGGCCTTGTGGTCTTGGAGGCAGTTCGGGAGAGTCTGAGGGGTTGGAAGGACACCTGAATAACAAAAGGCTGGCTCTCTCCAGGATCAATGGAGCTGGGTGGGAGTGTGTATAACATTATTAGCTTATCTGAGTAGTCGCCTGCCAGCTGGAAGGATCACAAGACACCCAACCGAAGAGCCATTTCGCTTTAGATCACGCTGTCAGGACAGGGTGTCTAAGATGCGTCCAAGTTCTCCCCTTGGGCCCCTGTCAGTATTGTTTCTGTGGGGTCTTCCACTGCATCCAGTGCTGTGGCTCTGGTTGCCTAGGGGGCCGTTGTGGGGCTGAAAGAGTTTAAGAAGTGATCCCTGCTTTCCATTGCAGCTCTCTGGGCTTGCAGTATTTGCCTGTGTCTGCACTGAAAGTCTCTCCTGGGATTGGAGATCTTCTCCTGTGTATAGGAAACTAGAGGAAAGATTCCCCGTGATTCCTCCTCTTACCGGCTCATCTCTAGGGCTTTCCTTTCAGGGACCTCAAAGTACTTTTCAAATGTGAAGGGCCTCAGATGAAGGGAGCTTCAATGACTTAAGCTTCCCAACTCCTTTATTGTCTACATTAACCCCATTTTATTGATGGGGAAACGAAGAGTCAGAGGTAAAGTGACTCTCCGAAGACAGCAGCTCAATGGCAAAGGTGCAATTAGACTCCTAGTTCTAGAGAACATCTAAACCACATGGAATATTTAACTGTCTCCATTGCAACATCAACAGGATGGGCAGTTGTCGGCGCAACAAGCCGATCTGCTCTTCTGGCAACTTTCAATCCCATTCTGTACCGTCTCTTCTCCTGCCTCATCCCTGGAGTAGCTGAGTGCATTAGGCAACATGATTAAACCTCTGTCATGTGTGGTTTGTTCCCTCGTCCTCTGCCCACAGTGAACACCGTGTTTAGTGTCGGGCTTGATGGTGGTAGGGTTTTTGGTGGTATGTTCATCCTGCCGTGTGTCCCTGGCTGGTTGCACTGTTGTCTGTACAGGGTCCATGGCGATTCTGACCTCGTTCTTTTTATTATCTTAGGCTCAAATCCGAGCAGGGCTCAAAGAGCAGCCGGTAGCAGTGTCCTCCAGTCTTGCTGGAGCTGATGAAACAGGCGATTCAGGTACGTGGCTGTAGGCTGGGACTTGGGGAGGGGGCTGCAGTTCTCTGATGCCCCCTGAGCTAATGCCAGCAGGACGTGCCAGTAATGCCTGTAATACAGAGAGGCTCTGTGCCTTCTATTGCCACGTTCCATGGAGCCAGCCCCTCTGCACAGCCAGGAAGAGCCCGGTTTTGCATAAGGCACGTGTGGGGTTAAGTGCCAAAGTAACGTACCCTGTGGCCCGATGCTATTCAGCGGGTGGACTGTGGGAGCTTGAGCAGTGCAGCAGATTGGGGATGGACCCTGTGCATGGGGGTGGGTTTTCCCCTGGAACAGGGCAGGGCAGGGCCCCACTGATATCCGAGCTTCATGGTCTCGTAGCAGACTAGCAGCAATACCTCTGTGTGTGAGCATGGTCTTGCTCACACATGTCCCTCCCACCCTAAGTGGGTGGTCTCCAGGCAGTGCCTAACAAGGCCCTTCACCTGGCGGGAAGACAGAGATTGAGAGCTGCAGCTCTAGCCTTTGGCAGGGACGGGACCTAGCCTGGCATACAGAGGGCCTGATCCCGAGCGTGGCTCCCACCTACGCCAGCGGGGACTGAATCAGACCTCTGTTATGTCAGCCAGCCCTCGCCCACTGCTTCCCATTCAGTTTTGCATGGCCTCATCTGGAGTAGCGCTCCAACGGCTGCTGCTCCTAACACCGCTCTCTCTCAAAGCAGACAAACGAAGGCCAGGCTCATCCAGGTAAGGAAAGGAGGGTTAGGATGATCTGTCACCAGTGCCCATCCCAGCCATGGGGCGAGTGGCTGGGAACCACTGGCTTTCAAGCTTTGCAGCTTGTTTTCCAGCTCAGACCCTGCCTGTTCCAACCTCCCACGTGTAACCTAATTTATCTGCCACACAGAGTATTTCACAGTTGAAACGGCCATCCAGAATGTGGTGGTTTTGCCTGATCCTGTCTCCAGGAGCGAGAGCCAGCCAGATCGCCAGCTCATCCGGCAGGAGGACTCTGCACCAGGCTCCATCTCTCCAGGAGAGAACGTCTTGGCGGGGGAGGAGCTGATCTGCCGTCGCGGGCTAGCTCTGGCTGTGGCCATTGCAGTCCTGCTAGTGGGGGTTGTAGTCCGGCTCCTGACCGGTAATGGCTAGGCGCAGCAGTGTGAAGACTGGGATTAGTGGACTTCGGCACGAGGCCATGGTCGGGTGCTCTAAGAAGGGTGATGCTGGGGTGAAACAGGATGCTCATCCATTCTGCTAGCACGTCAAGGACCACTTCTCTTGGCATTATGGTGAAGTCCGAGTGTTCTGTTTAGGACCCCTGATTGTTCCTGTTTTAACAGGTTGGGTGAGGGCCCAGCACTCATGCATTCATTGCACGAATTATACTGAATAGGGATGTTTGCTGATCCCTTCTACAGCAGTATGACGGAGCCAGTAGGGCAAGTCCCCAACGTGGCTGATGGACAGATTGTACAACACTTGCAGAGAATGGGTACTGATGCACTGACCGAGACGCTCAAACGTTACCAATGGTTCACTGTTTCCTGAGCCTGAGAAGTATTTGTTCATGTCTTTTATGTTCCACTGCTTGGTCAAAATACAGAGTTTTCCCTGAATGTGCCGTGTGCCTCCCATGTTATACTAGAGCACTTTTTACATTTCAGAACTTGATCTGGGACTCTCCTATAATGCAACACAAAGCAAACGGAGGGCAAGTGTTGCTTTGTTGGAAAGCGTTTATAGAATCACCTAGCAATGGCTGGAGCAAACTGACACATGCACTTTGTGTGGCATTCTCTAGCGTTCACCAGGCATGTTGCGTAAAGAAATCTTCTTTCACACTTTTGGAATCCAGCATTTTGATACAGTACATTTTTATGCATAAACATTCAGGTTGTTTCATTGATTTCAGGGGTTGCTTCCAGATTGTCCTGATGTTACTAGTTTCTAGTCACCCCAGCATGATCCAAGAAAAGTATCATCAGGAAAATGTATGGCTGGATCTCGTAACTATGCATTTGGTGCTATGTACTCCAATGGACACATTACTAGCAACCCACTTTTCTTCTGGATTTTCAAGCCAGAGCGATGCACGCAGCACAACCTGCTCTATCATCGCTAACTGGTATTGAAACAAATACAACGGTCTCCAGTTCGTTAGACTGAGTCCCATTCCAACAAACTGGCTCATCCTGAAACCAACATCTCTCCCCTTAAGCCGCTGCATCCACATCACTGAGCCATGCGCACGTGTTAGCAATATGTCTTGAACTGCCCTTGGCTACCGTTGCTTCGCTGGCTTACTACAGAAGTGGCACATGGTTGCAACCGGGTCCATGTGTGTGACGCCCTGCTGGGATTCTTCTCCGGCTCCCTCCAGTGAGTGTGAGGGTTTGATGAACTACAGTGATGGCTGGTTAAGAAATCCTTTACTAAGTCTTGAGTAGACGAGATCCACAAAACCCCGTCCCCTAATCTGAACTCCCAGCTTCTTCGTCCAGGTCAATCTTCGATCTAGTCTAAACTCAGAACAATAGAATCATAGAATAGCAGGGTTGGAAGGGACCTCCGGAGGTCATCTAGTCCAACCCCCTGCTCAAAGCAGGACCAATCCCCAGACAGATTTTTGCCCCAGATTCCTAAAAAGCCCCCTCAAGGATTGAACTCACAACCCTGAGTTTAGCAGGCCAGTGCTCAAACCACGGAGCTATCTACAATGAGTAACGTAGCCCTCCTGGAGATGGGTGCAGACACGCTAACTGCTGTTCCATCTCCCCCTGTTCAGCCTAGGGACAGATGGAACAGTAGTAGAAATACCTGCCCCTCTCTGCACTGTAGTGCAGGGGTCAGCTCAGAATTCTGCTTGCACGTGATTCATGCACTGAGACGCTTTGCATCACTGCCGTCGTTCACCCCACAGTGCAGGAACAGGGAGTTGGACTCCCATTACCTGGCACAGACTTGAGTAGTAAGAAATGTCTATGGAGGAGTAACCTGTAGCAAAGGTCACTGTGAGAATGACCAGAATACAAATGATGTTAGGAAATAAAGGGCAATCCTAACACAGGACGGGGGGAAAGAAATTGGCAGAGGCTGAGTCTGTTTGAATGCAGAAAGTCCCAGAAGGCAAAACCTTTCACGCAGAGAGAAATCAGATGCCAAATTAATGTTCAATTCACCAGGTGAATGCCGGAGGTAGAAATGCAGCTAGCAGGGAAAGCAAGAGAACAAAGCAAGGCTGTGTAAGGGTACAATGGCTTATACATTGAATGAAATCCCCGGCACTGACCCTCTGAACATGGGGGGAGGCCAGATTTACAAGCTATAGGACCAGCATCACCTCTGACCTGCTTCCCCCAGCCTTGGTTTTTCATTAACACAGCTAGGCTAAAAGGCAACAACGGTTTCCTTCAGCAGGAGTGAGCAAGCTTGGAACTGAATCAAGCAATGTTAGAGAGGAGCAGAGATCTCTGTGTGGGGCTGCGTCCTAACTGCAGATAGACTAATCCAAAGTTAGGAGCCACGTGATTTGGGGAGCAACCACGAGACTCTATAAAGAGGACAGCACAACTGTCACTGGAAGGGATCAGGTGAAAGCCTCAGCCAACCAAAATAATAGGCGGGCAGCTCTTGAAGGGCCTAATCCTGCATCCATTGAAGTCACTGGGTGCTTTGTCACTGATTGCAATGGAGTCAGACCCTAGCAGCAACAGCATGGCAGAAAGCGTGTGCCTTCTCTCAGTGGCACCAGAGGATGTGTAAGTTGCACTGGCTACGCTGCTTACCCGTGACACAGTTCAGTACCAGTGGAAGCTGCAGTGTAGACAGGACTCCAGCATTGTTACCCCCGGCCCCTCTAATTCTATTCTGCACAGATCTAGATGGCGTGGTGGTAAAAAAAACAAAACCAAACCCAGAGTCCTGGCTATGCCTGTGCAGCAGTCTGGCTCCACTGTTAGTCAGAAACCTGGGTTCTGTTCCTGGCCCTGACACTGATCTGAAGTCACTTCACCTCCCACTCCCTTTCCAGCTTGTTCCTGGTGATAAGTGCTCTGGCAGGGACTCTCTCTCACCGTGTTTGTACAGCGCTTATCATACTGAGACCTCAAGGGCAGCTGGCACGGCTGCCATGCAAACCATTGCCAGTGCAGACAAGGCCTCAGGCAGCAACGTGAAATCCACAGGGGACAAATCCCACCTTCCTTCCTCAGCCCACATATCCCCACTGCATCCAGCACACAGCCCATGGCCAGGACACCCGTGCTAAGTGCCATGGGTTTATTAAGGAGCTTTACTTGAGTACTGACTCAGAAAGAGGAATGCCACCTTCCGGCTCAGCCATGACACTTTTTGCAGCACTTCTTCTGTCCTTAGACCTCCCATTCAATTATGGGCCGGTACCAGCCTTGATTAGCATGCAAGACAACATCGCAAGGCAGTCTGGCTGCAGGAATTCCCCATCCCCAGAGGTTGCTGTCTCCAGCTGCCCCCATCAGGGCTGTCCAGGCCACCCTGCCATAGACTCATAGATGTGCAGGGCTGGAAGGGACCTCGAGAGGTCATCTAGGCCACCCCCTGCGTGGAGGCAGAACCAAGCATCCCTAGAACAGTATCCGACTCTGCTAGAGGCTGTCCTCTCCTGCTCCTCCTCCGTGTGTCCAGGGACTTTACTCATCACCTGTTCTCAGGCTGTGCCAACAAGAGGGGGTGGCGGATAGGGGCATGCTCGCTCAGCCATGACTGAAGTGCACTCTGCTGCGGTTACGTAACGGTCGCCTGCTCGGGTCAGGTGAATCGAACGGGTTTAACCAACGGGGCAGGAAAAGAGGGTTAGTTATTCCCTGGAGCAGCGGCAGCATGGAGCTCGCGGGCCCCGCTGATGAGAACCCCTTCAGAGATGCCAGGAGCATCGTCCCGCCTGCGCCATCCTCCGGCTGCGGGCAGAAGAGCAGCTGCTGGATTCGCCAGCTGATCCCATTCAACTTCTGGGAAGAGGCGAAGAAGCTGCTGGTGCTGTCGGGGCCATTGGTGAGGCGAGGGAGGGATAGAGATAGCCGGGTTTGCGTTTGCCCAGTGAATTGGTGCAGGCGGGTCCCCTCAAGTTGGATCAGCAGAGCCCCGAGTCACATGGGTTTGAATCCTGCTTGCTGGAGGGTGGGGGAAAGGGGCTGCTGGATGGATTCCAGACTTCCAGGGGATGAGCTCCTGTAGGTTTTAAGTATCAGAGGGGAGCCGTGTTAGTCTGAACTGTAAAAGCCGCAAAGAGTCCTGTGGCACCTTATAGAATACCTACATGCATCCGAAGAAGTGGGTAGTCACCCACGAAAGCTCATGCTCCAATACATCTGTTAGTCTATAAGGTGCCACAGGACACTTTGCTGCTTTTGTAGGTTTTAAGTGGCATTTGGGGGTTTGACTCTCGTCGTCCTTCCTGCCCCATCCTGGATCTTCCTCCCTTAGCAGGCAGGCAAGCTGGCCAGACCAGCTCAGCTCAGCACTCACCCTTCGTCCACTGGTTCTCCTAGAAAGTCCAGGCCCCCTCTTATTGCAAGGCTCAGAGCCATGGTTCAGTTCATCCCCTGGTCCTGACCCTCCCCTTTGCTGCATGCTGAAATGACCACTTGCCGCTTCCTGTGGAATAATCAGCAAAGGAGGAATGGGTGAGAGAGGAAAGGGAGGGAGGAACCGTAGGATTGGGTACAGTGCGGCACTGTTGAAGCCCTCAGCACTGGGGACACGGGTGGATGGTGCTCACTCGGAGAAGGAAAGGAACGAGACATCACAGACACTAGCAGGAAAGCCCCTGTTCCTGGAAGGAGCGAGAGATCCATGGGTGCAGGCACAGCCTTCCCCGGGCTGCACTGCTGAAGGCTTCTTGGCGTGTGCCTTGGGGCAGGTGTCTTGCGCACCATAGAGCAGGAGGCAAGCCGGAGGCTGCGCTGGGGTGGTTGAGGAGATGCTGTGACCCAAAGGGAATGGAGCAGGGCTAGTTTCAGCATTTAAAATGGTGGCAGCGGCTTGGGTCCCATCTAGACTAAGACTCTTCCCACCAGTGGAGCCGATCAGATATTACCAAATGTGAGAGATTTCTGGTGTAAATTGGGCCTGGGGTGTCGAAATGCGGCTCCGTCGCACCCGTTCCAATCTGGGCTTGGCAGCATTACTCCAGGCTTACCCAGATGTAGCCGAGATCAGAGTCTGGCCGATTTCGCCAAAACACCGAGAGCTGCTGGCGTCTGATGTCACCAGCCCTCGTGGAGTGTCAAGTGGAGTGATTAACCCTGAGCTGACCAGGGACCGGCTAGAACCGCGAGGAAACGAGTTGGTGACGGAGACTCATTGCATCGCCAAGTCTTGCAGAGAATTTCCAATGGCTGGTGGATAAACCTAAAACCAGCTTAATCTGGGGGTTGGGTTTTTTTTTTTTTTTTTAAATATTCTAACATTATTCGTTAAACCATTTGAATGGGGACAATCCCGCCCTCTCTCTTTTGTACAGTACAGGAAGAGTGTGTCCTCAGGGAGCCTCCCAGTGTATTCCCGCCCTGGACTCTGCAGCCTGCAGTCACCATGATCTCTGTTTTTCCTCCCCCCTCCACCCTTTCTAGACCTTGATCCAGTTGCTGGTCTTTATGATACACATTGTAAGCTCTATATTCTGTGGCCATCTGGGGAAGGTTGAGTTGGCCTCCGTCTCACTTGCTGTTGCTGTAAGTATTTTAGTTCTGAGTCTTTACATAGGTTGTATCCTTTCATGCCAGCTCATGTATACTAAACGTCTCTTATCAAACAGTAACTAGGTAGTTGGAGTGGTGGGTTGATAGCTGAAGGGCTGGTAGCAGCCTGGGATAGAGGGGGACCTTTGACATCGCCTTTGCCTTTCAAACCCAGCCCTAGATGAAACCTGTGACCGTCTGAAATTGCACTTTCATGTTTTTTCACTGTTGTTTTATCATTATGACTATTTCCAGGTTATAAATGTTACTGGCATCTCTGTGGGGGTTGGTTTATCTTCCGCATGTGACACGTTAATATCCCAGGTAGGTAACAGCTGCTGGTTTCTGATCTCTTTGTTTTAGAGATGATGTGTTTTTTTAAAGACACTGGCTGAATAGAGTCGCCTATAT
The DNA here is from genome assembly GCF_011386835.1 of Chrysemys picta bellii. NCBI lineage: Eukaryota > Metazoa > Chordata > Testudines > Emydidae > Chrysemys > Chrysemys picta. The sequence continues at coordinate 4,040,001 of NC_088809.1, read as the reverse complement.
TGCACAGTGCTGTCATAATTGGTGTCTGAGCAGGGCCGGATCTAGCTTTTTTGCTGCCCCAAGCAGCAAAAAAAAGCGCTGACCCCCGAGCCCCCCAGCCGAGCGCCGCTCCGCCCCCCCCCCCCCCCCCGCCGAGCACCGCGCCGCTCCCCCGCCGAGCGCCACCAGAACCCCCCCCAGAGCACCGCCACCCCCCTGCCGAGCGCCGGAGGCTGCCCCCCCCGTGCCGAGCGCCGCTCCACCCCCCCCAGCCAAGCACCGCGCCGCCCCCCCCGCCGAGCGCCGCCAGAACCCCCCCCAGAGCACCGCCACCCCCCTGCCAAGCACCACCGGAACGCCCCCCAGCACCGCCAGAGCCCGTCTACTGCCGCGCCGCCGGAGCGCCCCCCCTCCCCGCGGAATGCCGCGCTGCGCTCCCCCCACCGCCCCTTACCAGGTGCCGCCCCAAGCATGTGCTTGGGTGCCTGGTGCCTGGAGCCAGCCCTGTGTCTGAGCTTTTGGAAGAGTCAGAGCCAAGTAGCTGAACCCTTAGAAATTCCAAACTCCATAGGTTTTGCCCTTCAGGACACCCAGGTGAGCAGATCCTATGAAAGGATCATACCAAGGAATGACTCAGTTGTCTAAGCAATTACCTAGAGGCCCTAGAACATGCAGTTCAAAGCTCCATCTGGGTCCAATGTGGCTCTTCATCTCGCAAGGATCAATCACATGTCATGCTTCTGCAGAATGAGACGGCAATGTTCTCCCGGGACCATCTGGCTGCAGGAGTTGAGCCCAGGACTTCTGGATCTAAAGATATGAGCCTCTTACTCCTGTAGCAAAAGGACCAGGTCCATTAACTCCAGGGCTGTAACAGACTCATAAGCCACTAAGTGGGGTCAGAGATCCACACTGTGATAGCAGCTTTTAGACTAGTGGGTCTCAACCTTTCCAGACAACTGGACCCCTTTCAAGAGTCTGATTTGTCTTACGTACCCCAAGTTTCACCCCAGTTAAAAACTACTTGCTTACAAAAATCAAACATCAAAATGCAGCACAGTTACTGAAAAATTGCTGACTTTCTCATTTTTACCACATGATTATAAAATAAATCAATTGGAATATAAATATTGTACTTACATTTCAGTGTATATATATTATACTATACTATCTAGGGCAGTATGAACATGTCACGGTCTGTATGAAATTTTAGTTTGTACTGACTTCACTAGTGCTTTCTATGTAGCCTGTTGTAAAAGTAGGCAAATATCTAAACGAGTTGGTGTACCCCCTGAAAGATCTCTGAATACCCCCAGGGCTACATGTACCCCTGCTTGAGAACCACTGTCTTAGACCACCCTAAAAACCACATCCTACCTGCTTTGCATGGATACTGAAGGATCCCAGGGCATGTTTTTAATGACCCTCAAAGTCCTCACATGCCCTTGTGCTACAATAGGCAGTGGGTGACGCCCGACACTCCTGTGCAGTTCCTGTATGGACCCCGCAGACTCTTAGTGCAGTCCAGGGGTCAGAGGTGGAGAGCGTGGCTGAAGGATGCCATTGGATTTAACCTCTTGTTTTCCAGACGTACGGCGGTAAGAACATGAAGCGGGTGGGGACCATCCTGCAGCGTGGCACCCTCATCCTGCTGCTTTGCTGCTTCCCCTGCTGGGCTCTCTTCATCAACACCGAGCAGATCCTGCTGCTGGTCCGGCAGGACCCGGAGGTCTCCAGGTTGGGCGTGTGCTCCAGTTTGTACAGCTCCATGCTGCGGGTCACACTCTCTCCAAGAAACCAAGGGGACGGGTGCCTTACATTTACGTGCTAAGGCCTCAGTGACACCGGAGCAGCCCCCTCATGGACCAGGCCCTGCCCTCAGCAACACTGGTGTAGCACTCCCTTCTCCCCATTGGCCGGGCCCAGCCCTCGGCGACACTGGTGTAGCACTCCCTTCTCCCCATTGGCCGGGCGCAGCCCTCGGCGACACTGGTGTAGCACTCCCTTCTCCCCATTGGCCGGGCCCAGCCCTCAGCAACACTGGTGGAGCACTCCCTTCTCCCCATTGGCCGGGCCCAGCCCTCGGCGACACTGGTGGAGCACTCCCTTCTCCCCATTGGCCGGGCCCAGCCCTCGGCGACACTGGTGGAGCACTCCCTTCTCCCCATTGGCCGGGCCCAGCCCTCGGCGACATTGGTGGAGCACTCCCTTCTCCCCATTGGCCGGGCCCAGCCCTCGGCGACACTGGTGGAGCACTCCCTTCTCCCCATTGGCCGGGCCCAGCCCTCGGCGACACTGGTGGAGCACTCCCTTCTCCCCATTGGCCGGGCCCAGCCCTCGGTGACACTGGTGGAGCACTCCCTTCTCCCCATTGGCCGGGCCCAGCCCTCGGCGACACTGGTGGAGCACTCCCTTCTCCCCATTGGCCGGGCCCAGCCCTCGGCGACACTGGTGGAGCACTCCCTTCTCCCCATTGGCCGGGCCCAGCCCTCGGCGACACTGGTGCAACCCCTCTCTCCCTATTGGGTTCTGCCATCAGCCCGCCCCATGTAGCCCTGCCATCGTATTAATTGGGGTCACATCCATGGGTATAACCCAAGGCACAATTTGGCCCTGAATCTTGCTGCCTTTTGAAGGCAAATTCTCTGCCTCCCTCTTGCACAGCAGCGGATTATCCTGTGGCAGGCGGCTTATCAAACGGGTCTCCGCAGGGGAGCCGTTTCTTGTAACAATGCTGCTGAGCTGTGGCTCGGTAGGAAGGTGTAGCCGCAGTGGAGGAAGGTAGAGGTAGGGTTACCATTCGTCCGGATTTACCCGGACGTGTCCTCCTTTTTGTGTTAAAAATAGCGTCGGGGGGGGGAATTTGTAAATCACTAAAAATGTCCGGGATTTCCCCCCCATGCAGAGCAGAGCGAGCGGCTGGGAGGGCTGCAGGAAAGTCAGCCGCTCGCCTGGGGCTCTGGCAGCCAGAGCCCTTCCCCCGCAGCTTGCCGGGCTGGACTCCGGAGCAGCCGTAGAGCTCCCCCCCCCTGCATTCTGAGCCGGCCGGCCTGCCGGGCCATTTGCATCGGGCCTCGGCAGCTCCTCCTCCCCTGCAGCCCAGCGCCCCGCTCCCGCAGCACTGTGCAGGGGCAGGGACCGGGTTGTGTGTTGCGCTGGGGAGCGCAGCCACGTGTCCGGCTCCGCACAGAGCCCAACACCATGTTCTGAGCGGCGGGGTAAGGGGGCCAGGGGGCAGGAGAAGGGGCAGGGAGATTTTGGAGGGGGCAGTCAAGAGTCAGGAGTTCCGGGGGGGGGGCTTTTTGGGGGTGGTGGAGAAGGTTTTGGGCAGTCAGGATACAGGTAGGGGGTAGGGTCCTGGGGGGCAGTTTGGGGGGGGGTCTTAGGAGGGGGCAGTTAGGGGACAAGGAACAGGGAGGCTTAGGTAGGGGGTGCAGTTCTGGAGGGCAGTTAGGGGCAGGGGTCCCAGGAGGGGGACAAGGAACGGGGGAGGTTTGGGGGTTCTGAGGGGGGCGGGAAGTGGGAGGGGCAGGGGCGGGGCTAGGGCAGGATGGGGGCGGGGCTCCTCCCGTCCTCTTTTTTGCTTGCTGAAATATGGTAACCCTAGTAGAGGATTGCTGGTCCCATACCCCCTTACATTACCCAGCGAGTGCAGAGGGGCAGGCCATGGCTGGCAGGGGAAGAGGGTTGTTTTGGAAGATGCCCTGGTACTAATTGTGGGGTTTTGTATCTTCCCCCAGGTTAACCCAGGTTTATGTGATGATTTTTATCCCAGCTCTTCCTGTAAGTTCCCATTACCCTCGACTCTCTCTATCAGTCACTGCTAGGAAGTCACTTCCCCCAGAGCCCAAAGCCAGATGCCGCCTGCGCCCGCCCCCTCAGCTCAATGGAGTCCCATGGCCCCTTTCTCGCCTGCAGTGGCTTCTTGCATGCGAAATAGTCTCTCTCCTTCCTGCAGGAATGTTCAAAATTGGGGACAGCCCTTGGTGGAGCCTCGCAAGATCTAATTGGACACTGGCCCCGGGCAAGTGCTCTGTGGGATTTTTAGGACAGGCCAGTAAACTCTCTTCGCTTTTTCATTCTCTTTAAGGGCTAGTAAATAGATAATGTTGTTACTACTGTTATTTTTTCCCTAGTGTCCAAGAGCATCTTAAGGGTTTTTGTGCCGGGGCTGCTAAATTTTCGTTTACCAGTTTACCAAGCTGCCTTAGTAGGTTTAATGTGGGGCGCAGCATGAATCCGGCATCTCACCCTGACTTTGCAGTTAGCCCTGGGCTCTGTTACCCGCTAGGTCTTTTGAAGGCACTGGAAGTACGTTTTTGTCCTGCATCCCCAGCCGCAGCGATGCCGTCCAAACCAGACCCTCCTTCCTGTGCCCCAGGAACACCAGCTGGGCACTGTGCTTTCTGCTTCTCCTGTAATCTCTAGACTCTGCTCTGAACGGTCCCCTGATCTCAGTCTGATTCACTGATTTTTGCAGGCCGCATTTCTGTACCAGTTGGAGACGAGATATTTGCAGAATCAGGTAGGCTGCCCCTTTACCTTCACGTTCACATCTTTGTTGAGTAAAGGGGGCAAATCTCTCATTCTGTGCCACTGCGCAGGGTTTCTCTCTCAGGTCATTGGCCCCGAGAGCTCACATCTGTTTTGCACCGTGTCCAGTAGCACATATAAAACGCATGCCAGGTAGGGTCCTTGTGCTGCAGTTTGAGCCGACCACCATGGCCTGGGTTCAGTGCAGCAGCTTCGTTTGCATTTGTGCTAATGATGGGCCAATCCTACCTCTATTATGAGTTTGGAAAAAACAAAGGTTTTCCGACATGACGTTCCCACTGGCGCCCACTCCGAATGCATTTAGCTGCCCTTTTAGATTCCAGCTAATTAATCGTCTCACTTTGCACATGCTGATATTTCAGTAGATCAGCTGCGTGCCGCCTATTTTCCAAGGCAATAGCGAGCGTGAATTTTGCTCTCTGGCTTTATTTTTCACAGGTCAATCGTTGTAGCCAGTTCTGGTTAGGTGGGTTTTGTGGGCATTCCCGACTCTAGCTAATAACTGCAGCAGGACGGTAGGGTATTAGTTCTGCATCTGTATTCCTTCTTTGAGGAGCTCTCTGCAGTAAGAACTGCCACTCAGAAACAATATTTGCACAGCTCTGAGGATCTCAGCCACGTTTTGCAAGGATGTGCAAAGTACCATTATGCCTAGGCTACATGTAGGGAAACTGAGGCACAACAGTTAAGAACTAGACATTTCAGGAGTGGCCTCTAAATCTGTGGTCAGGCTTTCAGAAGTGCTGAGCACCAATAGCTCCCACTGACTTCAAATGGGTTATGGATGCTCAGTGCTTCTGAAAATCAGGCCTTGAGGCTCTGATTTTGGGCACCTACAGACTGACGGTACCCTAAATTAGAGGCCCCTGTTGAAAATCTGGGCCTACGTTACTTGCCCAGGATTACATGGCAAGTTAATGATGTAATTGGGAACAGAACTCAGATCTCCTGCTCTCACCACTCAACCTGCTGCTTCCTGAATGGTGTTTGTAAAGAGCAATAATTCTGATACAACTGGAGGCTCCTAGACAATCAGAATACAGAGCTACTTCCCCTCAATACAAGGCTGCTTTCTTGAATAAAATTCCACCATAGCATCACCAGTTCTACCCTCCCCAGTCACTCCCCCACTCCCATCTGCTTCCATTGCTACCCAAGAGTTTGGTATTGAACAGATCGGTGAAGCACGAACATACGTCTTTCTCCAGAAGCCATGTTTATATTTTAGATAAGGCAACAAAAATCCAGGAGCCCTGGAAAAAAATACATATCTGTATTTTGTTTAATTTCAGAGGATAATCTGGCCGGAGGTGCTAAGTGGCATCATTGGAAATATCATAAATGCCATTGCAAACTATGTCTTTATCTACGTGCTGGACCTCGGAGTCATGTGAGTAGTGCCTGAATATTTGGAAGACAGAAACTAGACGTCCAGCTATGGCTCGATCCTGAGTGGTACTGATTTTGGGGGGCCAACTTGAGACCTCCTTTCAAGGGGCTTGGATTTTCAGAGACCAGATGCTAAGCACTTCAGAAAAATCAGATCCCTTTACAGGCGTCTCAAGTTGGGCACCCAAAAGCATTAGCCACTTGTGAAAAATCGTGGCCCAAGTGAACAAATGTGACGGTCACGGATGGCTACTGAGACACAGCTTGGATCTCTAGAGGATACTAAAGCTCTCTTAACTTGCACGTGGTTTCCAGCTGAGGCCAGTGGGACTTTGCTTAAAGGATAAAACCAAGCAAGGGCCCAATATTTGGCCCAGGGGTATGATTAGCTCTCTTCATCCAGAAAACCAGGCCCTGAGGCAATCAATAGGGATCCCATTGGCCATTGCAGAAATGCAGTCCCCTCTCACTGGGTATGTTCACCAGATACAGAACAGACATTGCCCTGACGTCCTTCCTCTGTAAAACCCCCACTTGCTCTCTCAGCACTGGCTGTGACGGAGGCAGGACTTCAGGACCCAAAAGCATTAGTGTAGGAAGTGAAGCAGCTGTGAGTTCCTGTTTGTGCAATGCTTGGGAGATGGAAAGTGCTGGTTATTTGTAGGATGGAGTCATTTATCTGGGTAAAAGAACAGGGCAAATATACACACGCCAGCTGGAAACTGACTGGTAGCAAAGGGTTCCATGGAGCCTTCTGGGATATGGAGTCCCGGCCAATCAGATCGTATCTAGTGAGATGTTTGTGCCGTAGCAAACCAGCCCGTGAGGATAAGCAGGTGGGGTGCTAGTCTAGTCCATCCACCCCAGCATTCTGCCCCCTGGAGGGACCGATTCCTAATGCTTCAGAGGGAGGTGAACTCCCCACTCACTGAGTACCCGCTCAGCAATGCAACGCTGGGTGTGGAGTGGGCGAGATGCTCTTGTCGTCTGCGCAAGTGTCTTCAGTTCAATTCCTAAGCGAGGCTTTAGCTGCAGCTAGAGCAACTGCTGGCGAGACAGGGCTCTCTGCAAGAGCCGAAAGTCCAACTGGCTTTCTCTGTCCCTTTCCTAGGGGTTCCGCCTGGGCAAACACTGTTGCTCAGTACACTCAAGCCATCTTCCTGTTCCTGTACATTGTCGCGAAGAAGCTCCATGTGGAGACCTGGGGAGGTGTAGTATCTTTCTGTTATGCTCTCGTGTGTCTGCAAAACTCTCTGCTTCCCATGGGAGACCCTCTCAGCTCCCCCTTCCATTGATTTTCATTCCATGGGTGAGAAGAGTTAATATTAACCTTGGTATAAGCCTGTCTGCCAGATGCCGTGTTGTGTAAGTTACAGCTCAGATCGACAGAGCGTATCACGAATGCTGGGTGAGCCTGGGAAGAAAGTCGTGTCGGTGAGCAGCGTTCCTGGCTGAACTGAACCTCGCTTCTAAAGCTGCCAGAGGTCCCCGTGCTGCCATCAGAACAGCACCCGTCCCATCCTGCTGGCTGTTCTGCGCAGGTGCAGGAGTCACCTGTAGAACTGGGGCCTGGGTTTGAGAGTGTCACTTAGGGCTCTCTGGGCCCACTGGGATGTGTTAATGGACAAAGCACACTCGCCATTGCTGGAGTTCCTGCTGAGGTTACAGCGCGGCTTGGGAGGGCCCATTGAGTACAGAAAGGGTGGCAGTTTCCCCCTGGGATTTACAGAAATGTCCAACCTGGTCCCTAGCACTCTCTCTAACATGGCCGAGGCCCCAAAGAGATTAGGGCCAACTCTAAACCCTCTTGGAGTTTGGGTGCATCTGAATCGGGGCTTTTTCTCTTTGCACGTCGCTTGCTCTGGAAAGTGAAAATAGACCCAGTTAGTTTCACTTCCTGGTTCTCCATGTGCTGACCCCCCCAGGCTGACTCTTTACACCCTTCATCTTCTTGTCCCAGGCTGGTCCAGCGAGTGCCTCCAGGAGTGGGACACCTTCATCACTCTGGCTGTGCCCAGCATGCTCATGATCTGCATCGAGTGGTGGACCTACGAAATCGGAAGCTTCCTGATAGGTTAGTGATGGGAGGAGCATGTTGATGGGGCACTAGAAATATCATCCCCAAGGAGGATCACCACAGTGGTTCTCAACCAGGGGTACATGTACCCTTGGGGGTACTCAGACGTCTTCCTGGGGGTACATCAACCCAGCTAGATACTTGCCTAGTTTTACAACGGGATACATAAAAAGCACTAGCGAAGTCAGTACAAACCAAAAGTTCGTACAATGACTTGTTTACACTGCTCTATAGACTATACACTGAAATGTAAGTACAATCTTTCTCTTCCAATCGATTTAGTTTCTAATGATATGGTAAAGAGGAGAACAGCAGCAGTTTTTCAGTACTAGCATGCGGTGGCACTTGTGTATCTTTGTGTGTGATGTTGTAGGTGAGTAATTTTTGAGTGCGGGAGTTTTTAAACTTGGGGTACGCAAGACAAACCAGCCTCCTGAAAGGAGTCCGGACAGGTTGAGAGCCACCGATCTGCTGACGTTTCACCTGCTCTTTAAAAGGCTCCTTTTCTGGGGAGCAAACTACAAAATTCTGACATTTCCCCCCGAATTCAGGCCTGCTGAGCGTAGTGGAGCTTTCCGCACACTCCATCATTTATGAGGTGTCCACGGTGTCGTACATGGTAAGACTTCGGGGTTATTATTTACGTTCCTGCACCACCTAAAGGCCCCCCCTGAGAGAGCCCCCCCATTGTGCTGGGCACTGACCAGCCATGCGAGACAGCCCCTGCTCTGACGCACTTACGGTCAAAATAGGCAGAGGAAGTATCCACAGTGGGCAGGGCGGGAGGCGAGGCCCAGAGAGACTTGCTCGGGGTCGCCCAGGGCATCTGGTGGCAGAGCAGGGAGTCAACCCCAGATCCGAACCCCAGGCTCAGTCGAGAGGGGCTAATATCTGCATTCATTTGTAGCTGCTCCGGCCATTCCCAGGAAGAGTCTCTGTGAGGGCGAGGCGGGACTCACAAGCCTAGCAGCAGCCCCCAGGCGCCTTCTACTCCGTTCCTTAAACCTGTTCATCCAGCAAACGGAGCCAGCCCCTAACTAGCCTTGATGGCGCTAGAGGCCATCAGCCTAAGGCCGAACGACCCCAACGCCTGTCACCAGACAGCCACTCAGACTGAAGTATTAGCCTTAACCACAGTCAGCCCCAAACATGTCCCACATCTGTCTCCTGGGCTCAGCTTCCACATGTGCCCAGACCTGTGCCTGTCTCCTGCTCCTGGCCTGTCAATCCATAATACCCAGCAGTTTGGGGTTTAGAGAGACGTTATCAGCACTCCCCAGCCGTCAGGCAGGCCAGTGTTCTCCCTTATTTACAGATGGGGAAACTGAGGCTGGGAGGTGAAGTGACTTGCCCAAGGTCACAGATGGGAATCGAGGTCAGAGGCAGGATGAGAGCCCCTGCCTGGGCGCCGATTACACCTGGCTGTAGCCCCTCCCTCTGCCCGACCTAAAGTTTTGCCTCCTGCTCTGCAGAGCTCTCTCCACATTCACTTTCATTAGCTCACGGCCGCCTCCGAGCGATTGTCTCGGCTGGAGGGGTTGTAACACTCGTCCCCCTGGGTCGCTGTCGCCCACGACGTCCCCTCCCCAGACCAACATGTGTCGGTGCTTTGGGATTTCAGATTCCCTACGGACTCAGCATAGCCGCCAGCATTCAGGTGGGGAACGCGCTGGGCGCTGGGAACATAGAGGAGGCCAAGAGATCGTCCACCACCAGCATGCTGTGCACAGGTACATGACTCTGCACTGGCTCCACCCCTCCTCGGTGGCCAGGGAGTGGGGGCTCAGTCCATGTGCTACGGTGTCAGTCAAAGCGAGACGCTCATGGCTCTGCCTAGTGCCGGGCATAGCAAGGGCAGCTGTTTTTGCAAGCTTCCTACACCGATCTGTGCCAGTTGCACCTCAGTTGTCCCCTGCAGCGTCCTATTGTTTGCAGTCGTGGGATTCAGCCGGACCGCCTGCAGTTATTTAGTGATTTGCACACCTAGGGACCAGGGTGACAGCCCCGGTTTTGTTTACGCTTGTGGCCTGAGCCAGGTTGCTCAGGCTCTGACAGGAACTGGATTTCACGTAGTCGTCAGCTTGTGTTTGCTCTGTTCGACTGACTCCTGACTCTGCTTTTCAGGGTTTCTTTGCCTGGTGATGGGCGTCATATTAGCAGCCACAAAGGATGTGCTGGGATACATATTTACCAGTGACAGGTGAGTTGCTCCAATTCGGTACTACAGTCCTTTCAGAACAAAGATGACAAGTCACTATTAAAGACTGAGCCAAGGGAAGACTTGTTTGGAGGCTTAGAAGAGCCTGCTCCCAAATTGAAGTCAGGGGAAAGGTTCCCAGTGACTGCAGGGGACCTTAACGCATGGGGTGGACACACTTGCCTTCTCCTACGCTCAGTCTCCCTTAGTCATCCGAGTACAAAGCCGGGAGCTCACTGGAAAAACGATGCTGCCTCTGAGCCAGGCTTCACTCGAAAGAGAGCGCACCTTGGTGCATGTTCCTCTTTATTTGGATCAGAGTGAATTTTGTTTCGGGAGACGTCAGCTGATCAAGTCACAGGGGAAAGTCTGCTGCGAAAAGCTTAGTTAGCAGGGCGGTGCAGATGCCAGCCGGCCCAACTGATTTTCCTGATCACAAAACGAAGACGCCCGAAACCCTCAATCGCTGGTTAAAGACCAGCCAGCCGAGGGCGAAGAGTGATTTATGAGCAGCTGACTTTTCCCAAGGCAGCAGCAGAAACGAGGCTCAGAACTTCCTGTAACTCACAGTTTAGTCCCAGCCTGCGGTACGGCCCTGTGGTACCGTTGGGCTCGGTTGCACTATAAAGCGTGTGCTGTAAACAAGTCTCTCTCCGGGCACATTGGTGCAAGTTTGTGAGGGTCAGCAGGTTGTACGGAATGCAGCAATGTGTTAGGGGCACGAATTAGTTGAGCTGTGACAGATGCATTTTATTTCTAAGCCTGATTGTCTCCTTCATTCCTCAAACAGAGAGATCATTGCCCTGGTGGCTTGGGTTATGCCAGTGTACGTGATCGTCCACGTGTTTGAAGCCGGCTGTGTAAGTACTTCAGGAACTTAGCTGTGCTGCTGCATTAGCTATCAGACGGTATTTCTGACGCTGGTGAGATTCAGTTCCAGGTTGATCAAGGAGACAATTCAGAGCTCATGGCTACGAGCCTGAGTAATGTCTGCCTCCAAGTTCACAGGTCCTAGGGATGGACTCAGAGGAACGAATACATCCGATGTAATGGGGAAACTGGCCAAAAGGAAAATCATGTAATAGCAGGGCTAATAGTCAGTGCATGGTGCATTCAGATGGAAGGGAGGAGGTAGGTATGGGGAAAGAAGGGAAGGAACGCAGGAAACATTCCCTACCTTTGGGCCTACAGGAATTACTGTGTGGATCGTCTGTGAGCAGGAGACAGAGCAGTGAGTACAGTAGAAAGACAAACCGTGGTCATTTGGAAGCAGCCCATGGCTGCCAGGGGCTGGATTGAAGAAAGCAGGTTCTCCTGGGGCGAGGCTCTTATACAAGCTTCCAGGGGTTACCAGCTGCCTGGCTGCAACCAGCCATGAAGTGAGGGCTCAGCTGTGGTAAGGGTGTCCCCCCCCCCCCCCCCCGGGGTTCCATAGGGGTCAATAAGGACAAGTAAAGCAACCAATATGTGTGGGCAGCTGCTGCAGCCAGCACCGAGCCTAGGGGTCTTAGTGCAACCAGCACACATCCTTCAGAGTCGTCTTGTCCTCTCCCCTTGCAGTGCGTAACCAGCGGAGTGCTAAGAGGCGTGGGGAAGCAGAAGATCGGTGCGATCTTGAATGCTGTTGGCTACTACGCCGTGGGCCTGCCATTGGGAAGCGTGCTGTTGTTCGTGGCCAGGATTGGAATGATAGGTACAAACAGCGGAACGGGGGGAAAGGGAATTGGCCCTTTAGCCCTGGAAATAGAGGCCAAAATCTCAGGGCAAAACAGGCCCAGCTCCAGATGCTCTAGGTTAGACGCCACTGGTCGTGTCCCAGGAACAGGGCTAAGTTGTTACCCTGCCTTTGGCCATGTCTCTTGGCTGCTTTTTTTTGTTTTGTTTTTAACCCAAGGCATAAAAACTTTAGTGCCTTTAAAATGCGCCTAAAGGTTACCCCGTCCTTGTGCTGGCTGGGGTTGGGTGGGGGGGGCTCGGAGGCTGGGGGTGGGTTTCAAGGGAGTGGGTTTGGGACATTCGCCTGTTTGGTGCCTACTAAACTCAGCTGAAATGTGCTTTAGAAGCACAGATTCCAAAGCCAGCAGGGACCCCAGTGAGCTGTCTTCTGTCCCTTCGCCCCTCCTTGAAACAGCCCAAATTCCATCCAGCCCCCAGCCCCCCCTAAAAACCCAACCCCCTCACAGCCCACATCTCGCACCCCCCGCCTCCCAGAACAGTTCCAGCGCTGGCTGACAGCCCCAGAAAAATTCCATCTCTCCACCCCCCCCAGGGGTGCTGGGAGCCATTGACCCAAACGGCAAACCCTGTATATAATGGAAACCACTTCAAGCCAGGGGCTGCGACCGCCCCCACAACCCCCCTAGTTCCCTCCCCTCCACAATCCAACCTCGGCTTCAACACCAGTGTTCTCTCCAGCTCCCCCCCCCATTCCATCTCCCTCCCACCACCGTATTCATCTACACCCTGGCTGGTTAACACCCCCTTTCCCCCCTTACCTGGGGGAGTCTGGCAGAAACAGGAGATCCCCTAGGCTGGCTGGGCTGCTCAGGGCCTCGCTCTGGCTGGGTTCCTTTGGGCCTGGCTCTCCCCTTGGGAGTCCCTCCTCGGATTGGGGAGAAGCCACCTGAGAAGGCAGGTGTAGTATTAAGGGCCCTGACTGTACTGTGCAGCCGTGGCCACTAGGTGGCAGTGTTGCGCAGCTCCCCACTAGGTACAGCGAGGCCAAGCATAGGGCAGGAGCAATTCCCCAGTTCCCTGGTGGCCCAATCCTAAGGGTTCGGGCCCATGCTGGGCGTGTGTAGGCAGCAAAGCAGCGGGAGACACAGGCTTGCAGGGCCAGGAGGAGATTCCATCTGAAGTGTTTCTATAGCACCTGCCACCCTAGCTTTCATCTGGGGACCGAGCGAGTTCGTCTGGTTAACGCCAGCGTTTCCTCTCCCAGGCATCTGGGTCGGCTTGCTGATCAGCGCCTTTATCCCAGCCATCTGCTCCGTCATCTACATTGGGCGGATGAACTGGAAAAGGGCCTCCGAGGAGGTAACCAGCTTTACTTTAGTGTATTGCAGGTTGTATCTGGCATGTGTACAAGTGGGGGGCCGGGGGGTGATGGCGCAGACCTATTAGTGACACATCTTCGGGTCCCTGAATAGCGGTGACTTAGACAGCAGCAGTGGGCTCAGTGCAGCCCTTGGGTGAGGTTCTCGGCCCTGGTATGCCGCCATATTGGCCACTCCTGCCTTTAACAGCTCTGACTAAATATTAATGTTAGAATCACAATGACTGGCTAACACTCGTCACCGTATCTATCCCTCCTGACTAATCAATAATCAGTTACTCCTTTAGGGGCCTCCCCAGTCACTCTTCTCAACGCGTTAACCACGAGTGGGGCCGCTCTGTTCCCATGGCAGGGAGCCAGCTGGCCATGTGGTTAAAGGTGAAGGGAAGGAAGGCCTCTTCCCGGCCCTGTTCTGAGTTCCACGGAGCTCCTGCAACCTTCGCTGCCAGCCTGAGCACACAAAGCCCAGCAAAAGGTGCCAGACCCCGCACTGCTGAGTGCTTCCATGTTGCAGGAGAAGGCTGGACAGCACCATGAAAACTGATCTGTAGCTATTTTGGCTTAATGCAACGGGTTTGTGTAGCCCATGGTTTGGGCTCCTGCTAGTTTTTCATATATAGTTGAAAGCAGTTCAGGTCACCTCTAACTCACTGGGTCCTTGTGGGGTTTTAATGCCAACTCTGGCTAGAGAGCTCATGAGCAAACCAGTTTGGATAAAACACACACAAGCAACTTAAACCTCTCAGCCCTTGGATACTTTTTGGTCTGGCGTTGCTCTCTGGGTTCTTCCTTTACTCACAACATCCACGCCAGTAAAAGCTCCATATTCATGTCACACAAATCTCAGGGCCGGGCAGTAATAGCTCCTGTGAGACAAACTGTATATCTGAAAGGTGATAGTAAAACTTGCTTTGTAAGACAAATACATTTTCCCTTCCAACCTGCTGCATACAACAGTGATCGTCTGAGTACTGTACAGTGTGTTTATGTTCCTAGGCTCAGCAACGGGCAGGTGTGAGCCAGTTGGCCGGCAAGGATTTGAACTCAGCTCCTGTCTCACACAAGATGGCGCTCCCCTCTGGTAGGGAACGGGGTTGATTTACTAATGGCCTAATATTGTGAGTAGGGTGACCAGACAAGAAGTGTGAAAAATCAGGACGGGGGTGGGGGGGTAATAGGAGCCTATATAAGAAAAAGACCAAAAATCAGGACTGTCCCTATAAAATCCGGACATCTGGTCACCCTAATTGTGACCTGCAGATGTTCAGGTAGCACATATATGACTCCTGAGTAACTGAAGCGCTGCCCAGTGGGTAGCTAACTAAAATCACTCCCGTTCTCGGCAAGTATGTTGGGCAGTATGTGTGCACGTGTCTAAGCAGTTTGGGGGAAGCTGCTTTTAAGTGAGTTGATTATATAATGCATAAGAGCAGCATTACCATGCTCTGCACTAGTTACAGTGCAAGCCACGCTAGGGCTAGTGTTAGGAAAGGAACCCTCGAGTCCCAATGTGGAAACCTGACATACCTGCAGAGAAACTAAGGGTGTCACCGCATAGCTCTGGGCTGAGTGGACTCTCGCCCGTGCTGGTTTTGAGCTGCTGTCTCTCAACCCATGAAGATCTAGGTGCTCCCCAAGTGGAATTTCTAGGCACCAGCAGCAGTAGGCTGAGCCCAGAGCACCTGGGAGGGTGGAGCCTGTTCCCTTCTGCAGCAGGCCTGCAATCCAGCTTATCTTAAAACAATAAATGGGTTTTAAAGAGCAGACAGCAAAACCCCTCCTACTTCTAATAAGTGCTTGGTCTGCTCAGCTCTATTTTCCTTTGCACCCTGTACTGAGGGGCGGGCACAGGGCTCTTCCTGCAGGCTTTGGAGAGGAGGGAAACACCAGCTAGAAGAATGGGAATTGAGGCGTAAAGGCAGAAGAGGCAGGGATCATCTGGGTTGTAAGGAAGCAGTTTAAGGACAGTGCTCCCAGAGAGACATCTTCAGCATTGGGCCAGGGAGCAGTTTCATTTGTGAAGTCTCTGGCGGCTATCCTAGCGCTGTCAGCTGGCAACTCAGTCCTACAGCCTGAGCAGTACCATTGCCCCCCCCCCCGCTGTGTTGCAGTGGAAGCAGAAGCCCTGAACGGCGTTGTTCTGACGCGCATCACTCAGAACGAGGGTCAGACCTACCAGCTAACGCTCCAGGAAGCCACGCCTGCCCTTTCCACTGTGGGTGAAATGCTGTCTGTGAAGCAGCTAATCATACGGCGCGGGCTGGCCATCACCGGAGCTATTGCGGTACTCGCAGTAGGCATTCTAATAAGGGTCATTACTATCCACCACTAGCATCACGCTAGGGGTGGGGATAAAGGGAAGGAGACCCCTTCTGGCTCACGCGGTAGCTGAAACATGGACCCAGCTACAGACGACTAACACTCCACAGGTCCTACTGTCACAGCAAGGGCAAAGATCCCACTTCATCAGAAGACTAGAACTGACCAGCACTATGAGTTGCTCTACATGGTGCCCTTGGAAATGGCCACAGGCTGCTATGGGAATCTCATCCCACAGCTGGCTGAACAGGCTGGAAATACTTTGGAGGACTGCCCTCTCTACCCGCAGCAGCTTCTCCAGTGCAAGCAGTGATAACTTATCACCACTGTGAACTTTTATTGCTTGTAATCAGACAGCAGCAGCAATAGCTTGTGTGTGTACAGGACTGCTGGCATGGTGATTAAATGGCATTTAATGATGAATAAATCTCTCAAGCTGCCAGTGAGGGTATTGCAATAGCTCCTCTGGTTTGAAATTCATGTTAGTGTTTGGCTGCCCCGGCAGAAGACAATCCCTGAGCTCTAGTTAGCTGTGAACCTCTTCAGAGCATATTCTCCATCTCTGCTCTCAGAGTGGGGTATCTGCTTCAGAGGCATGCTGCCTGAAAGGACTGCTCCATAGGGGGAAAGACAGTAGTCAGGGAAGGAACAGCTTTCCAAAGGAGTTTGCATTAGCATCAAATCATTTGACACAGGAACAGTGTGTGCAGATCTCATTCTTCCTCACCTCACGCCTCTCTATGGGCCGGGTGGAGATTTCAATAATAGGGGTAGCTCTAGCATGAAGCTTCCAGTAGAGTTTTGCTGGCTCCCTCCCTAACCTGTAGTCATACCCAGCACCAGGCTATACTAACAGACAGAGCATGAAAGGTTAATATCTGTAATAACTTACCCCTCAGAGCACTGTTCACCTAGAGGTCAAAGGGCTTTTTCTGGGGGGGGAGAAATATTCCCAGTTTACAAATGGGGAAAGTCGGGTGAAGAGCCTTGCCTGGAACCAGTGGCAGAACTGCACATAACCCCGGTTTCCTGACTCCCTCTCAGGTACTTCTCTATACTGCCTCCTCTATTGAGCCAACAAAGCTCCATTCATTCTTGTTGGTCAGTCAGCGTTTATTTAGTACTTTCAAAATCTATTTAACTAAACAGCATACATTTCCAGCTACTGAACAAAAGGCAAATAATTTTTCAATATAAATTCTTCAGTTAAATTTAATAGTATATCAGGTTATTTTCCTTATTGTTTAAAAATATTTGTTTTAAAAAGTTGGAACCTCTTCCAGTGCTTAAGTTTATCAAGTCTCTTCCCCTTCAGCTGAAATAGGTCCCTTGTTAATTAACTGGTGTCTTCATAAGATTAGGTATACTTCACTTGAAAGTATGTTCTGGCTTCTCTCCAGCAGCAAATGGAAATATGCCAAGAGTGAATTCTTTAGTTCCTAATGCTCTAAACACAGCCCCTGCATCACAAAAGGCAAGCCGGGCAGATAGGAGCACAGGTGACTGCAGCATTACAAGACAGATACCTTGCAACCCTCTAACAGTTGTAGCAGGTGTTTCACTTTGGAAGCTGCAGCTAGTTGACTGTGCGGTCAGATTAAATCACAGGGCTAACGAGTGGACAATCTTTTTTTTCTGGGGGAGATTCTAGGGATACATGTCCTGGGTTAGAAGGTGAGCAGCAGCCTCAATGTACATTTAGTCAGAATTAGTCTTGAGTATTAGTAAAATCTGTCTCCACCACACCAGAAAGGAAGACATAGAAGACTAATTACAAGGTGTGGAAGATACTTACTACAACACTAGGCAGATACCATAAAAGGGAAGTACTCTAAAGAAAATGTATCTGCCCATTAAGATGTAAAAAGGCTACCTCTGTTTTATTTTGGGCTTTTACTCTTTACATTAAGTGTATCAGGTCCTGATTTCCCTCTTTTTGGAGGACTCTGGAAAAATCATTGGAGGAACTGAACGGTGATGGCTCCCAGACTGAAACGTAAGCCCACGTTCTACTTCTCCAGCAAAGACTGGGTGAGCTCAGGAGGTGACAGTCCTGAGAAGACATAAGCACGGTCTTGATACAGCATGGAGTAGCAACGAAGGGTGCTGCTGCTTCCTGCTTTGCAGTTCTCTTCTCGCTGGTGGCATGACCAATACTTTATGCCCACTGCTGCATTAATCCCTGTATTGCCGCATGGCTTTTCAAATCAACACGAAGTGCTAGCCCCTGCACTGTTACGAGCTAGTGCATTCTTACTTTACTTCTCATTGCTTTGTGCCCTTAATATTTCATAGAAAAAAAGTAAAACTCTCAAGTTGAAAAAGGTCATTACATAAAGTGTGCGCTCAGAGTACGAGTACTGCGGATTGGTTATAGCAGGTCAGGTCACTTCTCTTCTTCAAGAGTAGGCCACCTGTGAAGGCAAAGAAAGATCTTGTATAACTTCAGCAGAGAGATGGAATAAATTCCAACGCCTAGATATTAACAAAAGTGGGTGTGCATTCCCCACTTGAACAAACTCTGGATCCAACAGGCACTGCTTTTCCTGGCCCCCTTGTCAGTCTCTTATTCCCTATTCTCATCCCCTTTTGACTCTTGTTTTGAGTATGGTGTAGAATCCACAGCCTAGATGCTGCATGCAAGAGAAGAATCAGCTGTTCACAACCCCATGTGAGCTGGCTGTAAGGGTCAAGAGCCAGAGTGATGGACAGAAGGAAAGCCTGCTCACTCCACGCAGTACCCACATCCACGGCTCTGAAAGATTCCCCCCTCTACAAGCAGGGTCTGTAATACGCCACACAAGGAAAGTCCTCTCTTGCTTCAGCAGGACTAGCTGGGCTTTGAAACCTGCTGCTTCTGAGCAATGACAGACCCAGCACACAGTGTCTGCACTGCCAAGACCCCACACAGGGCTTTTCTCTTTAGCACAGGCCACTGATTCTGGGAAAACCCAAACGTCGCCCGCTTCACTGAGCCGGCACGTAACGAGGTGCGGGGAAATGGTAGAATAAGGTTTTATTTCAAAGACAGAGTTGGTCACAGACTGGCACAATAGTTTAAGAGGGACCTCATCTCATAATGCATGGTAACAAAGAATTCGGGAAGGGACAGAAAACCGTGTGCTTCGGGGCTCAAGCCAATCTCTGACGAGTGGAGACCTAAGGTGGACAACAATTAGCCTGCAATTGCCTGATGTGGGGATCTTGCATCTCCGTCTGGCCATGGTCAGACAGGATACGGCACTAGAGGGACAGTGGATGTGATCCCCAATGGCGATTCCAATTCAACCAGTCTTTACTGACATGCTGATCTAGTATTACCCTTCCCCTACGCCCGCAAGTCTACCCAGGCTGTGGCAGGAAAGATTCACAAGTTAGGGTTGACATTATGCTGTGTGGCATGACAGCACACCCAGCCCCTGGTTACCCTCACTTCCCCCAAGGCAGCGTGTAGTGCAGAGGTAGGCAACCTGTGGCACGCAAGCTGATTTTCAATGGCACTCACACTGCCAGTGTCCTGGGCACCGGGGGGTTCTGCATTTTAATTTAAATTTAAATGAAGCTTCTTAAACATTTTAAAAACCTTATTTACTTTACATACAACAATAGTTTGGTTATATATTATAGACTTATAGAAAGAGACGTTCTAAAAACATTAAAATTATTACTGGCACGCGAAACCTTAAATCAGAGTGAATAAATGAAGACTCGGCACAGCACTTCTGAAAGGTTGCCGACCCCTGGTGTAGTGCCTGGTTTGCTGCACTACTGGAAGTTGTTCATTTGGACTTTTAAAGACGTTCTGTATCATGGACCGTCTTGAATCCTCCATCTACTCCAAACTGCAAGAGTTTCATGCCGCCCAGACAGCCCTGCTCCCCCTCTCCAGAGCTTGACAGCACCTCTGGGAGGGAGGGAAGTAGCCCCACATCCACATGGGGAAGTGATTTGTCCAAGGTTACATGGGCTGTCTGCAGCAGAGCCAAGAGCCAACCTTCCCCTCCACAGTATCCCTGTAAGCAATGCGCAGCTACAAATGCCACACATTCAGTTCGTTAGCCAGGCAGCCAGCCAGCCAACTACTCCCAAAGAAAGCTCTAATGGGGAAAGAGTGGTGGAAGCAGCTCTTGCAGATCCCATCTAGCCACGTCCCAACCTGTTCTTCAGGAGGAGGACTCAGTTTCTCACACGTTACCCATCAAATTAGAGCAATAATGGCCTAGCAGACACAGAGGATTTGCCCAAGGATCAGCTCAGCCCTGTTACCGGTCTGGATCCTGCTAGCCTAAGTGAGATCGAAGCAGATTTGAGGGCTTCTGGCTGGCCCTGCTTTCACACAGATCTCAGCTCAAAAGTTACAGTAGACTAGCTTCCAGGAGAGGAGCAAGGCTGGGAAATGGGACCTCCGTGCGCTAACTGGGCTCAGAAATAAACCTTCATTGAAAACACATAATGGTACAGAAAACCAGAGCCCCAAAGCTCACCTTTATCACCGCAGCCAGGATGGCTCCCAGCAGGGCCAGGGCAATGAGCCCCAGGCGGCCTTTGTTAAATCGCTTCAAGAAGAAGAACTTGGCCCAGTCCAGTTTCCTCTGACTGTTTGGCGGGTACCGGATTTTGTTCACACTTTCCATCGTCAGAGACTTAATTAAGCAGGAGCGGCGATGGGAGAAGGTCTCAAAGCTGTGTCTGCCATGGTAGTTGCCCATTCCACTGTTCCCTGAATGTGTCAACACACACACTAGTTAGCATGCAGTTGGTTGGGCAAGTTAATCCGTTGGGCACATCCAGGCTAGCAGTGCCAAAGACACAGAGTATGCACCGTAGACAAGTTCCTTTAGAAACCCAACTCCTCTTCAGTAACCTGCCCTTTGTCAAACCTTCGGGGGTCTAAGTCCCGTTCCCAGAGAACAGGTGTCTGCACCACACCGGGACCCCTTGATGGCACTCTCAGCAGAGGGACCAAGGACTGAATGGGCCTGGAAACGGAGTTAGCGGCTCATCCGCAGAAGAGGTCATTCCAGGTGGAGGAACGTTAGTGCAGCACATGCGGGTGTGCTGGAAGCTGCTTATGGGTGCGTGTCTACCTGTTCTGAGGATAAACAGGGGGAATTCAGGCCAGCACCTTTCTACGGGAACCTGCTGTCTGTATTTATTTAAGAAGGACGAGGGGCCGCCTGCTGTACAGAACTCCAAGGCTCTGATCAGTCACGTGATCATTAGAAAGAACCAGTGGCTAAGATACAGAGAGCAGGACTACACAGCACACTCATGGTTTATTACACAGAGTCACTCACCGACTCCACCGAAGGGCAGATCTGGGAGAGTGTAATGCATAATGACATCGTTTGCAGTGACACCGCCGCTGGAGGTCTCCGATATCATCCTTTTGATCAACTAATAAAACACAAACAGACGATACAATGCTAGATAACCTACCGGCTGTGTTTAATATAAAGTTTTAGAGGGATGATCAACACCATGATAGAAACTATCTTGACAAAGAAATTTAGGGATGATGGGAACCCGCTCATCAAGTTTACTACCTGTGGCTTCAGAAATGTTCTGTTTCTCCAGACATTTAATGGGGACATTTTTTTGGAGGTGGAAGTCTCCAAAACAGCACCATGTAGTGTTCACGTAGCACCCAACATTTTCCTTGGCCTCTTGTCAGATTACAGCATTGTGATGAATGCTTTAAGATCACCACTATAGAGTCAAGTTTTAGAAATGTTTAAAGGGACAAATATTTCAAAGCTAAATGCAATGAGAATCAAGAGGTGAGAACGGGTGGCTGATCAGGGTTACATCACACAGCTCCGGAATTCAGCTGGTAATTCGTCAGCCCCGACTAAGGAAGGTTTGAAAAGTTCCCCTGAGAGAATCCAGAGACTGGCCAACTAAGGAAACACTCTAATAAGCCACCCGTAAGAGATGCAGGTTTTATATGGTTATAAATGTAATAAAATCTCAGCTGTATTCCAAGGGCTGGCAAGCAGGCTAACTAGGGCCAGGTGTCACCATGAAGAAGTTGGTGCTGACTGCACAAGATCCTTTGATGCTCAGACTTTGAGATGCCTGATAACTGTCTTTTGCAGGAGGAGCTACCCTTTGTACAGAGTCTTAATACTCTGCATTAACAGAGTTCTTTCCTGTTTTAGAACTAGGAGTTCAGATTCAAGATGACAAATTCTCTTAGCTACACAAGTACAACCCCACGGCCCTCAATGGAACTGCACCAGCAGCTGGGTTAAACTTCGCTTTCCCAGGCAGACAGACGCACACACCCCTTTCCCTTTTGCTTATAACGTAGTTGGCTTTATCACGTTCCCACTAGCAATAGCCAATTCAGTGATCTGTACAAGATCTGTACTAGCTAGAATCTTTGCAAGTCCAGAGGCCACAACTTGCCTAATATTGTAATTAAAGATTACCAGCCTCTGTTACTGACTGTGTCCTTACCTGAGCTAGTATTTCAGTCTCTGCTACGTTGCCAAGCTACACATTCTTACATAGCACTCTTCTGGTGGTGTATGAACAGGCCTGACCTGTTTCGAGAGCCCGGTCACCCTGAGCTATTATGACGAGCACTGGAGTGGTGGGAAGCCACTTGTCAAAATGACCCATCTATGTTGTGTTCCCACCTGGGTGTGAGGGCAAAACAGATTGATTTAATCTGCCACCATTAAGGATAGGGGAGTTCCAGAAGCTTTGGGAATATCAGATTCCAGAGGACCCAAGAGCTGGGATTTAACAGGAGCTAAAGCCAAACGCACTTAATGAAGCTATGCCAAGGATGAACCTGGCTCTGTGTTTATAATATGCAGGGCAGAGTTGTGTGTCCAACTCTGGAGCCCAGGACCTACCTTTTTATCATTGGAAAATAAATAAAGGGCGAGCGGCTTCTCCCGCTGATTTATGAACTGAATTGCTTCATCCGCACTCTTTATGGTCACGATTGGAAGGAGGGGGCCAAAAATCTCTTCTTTCATGATCTTGGATTCTGGGCTAACATCAGTGAGTATAGTCGGGGCTACGACAGACAGGGGAGAAGACTGAATTAGGACATAGGGAAATAAATGCTCTGCTCAGGAAGCCCCACCCACTCTCCTGCATCTAGCACAGCTAGTATCCCCATCTCAATTTTCAAAGAAAATAAACGCCGTTTTGTTGCTCTAGTCAGGTGGGTACGTAGCCCGTAGGGCCAGAGTAGCCTTATTTCACTAGCAGTAATGCAAGGAACCTACAGGCCTGCATCCTGGCAGACACTGGCCTAAGCAAGTTAGTGTAAGTAAAGCATAGACCTCTGACCTTTAGCACAAATAAAGTGGTCCAACAGTTGCCCTAGATTTTGAGGAACTGGGACTAGCTTGCTTATGAGAAAAGTTGACATGAGACTGAGCAACCGCAGGAATACTGAACTGATACTAAGCTTGGATATTTTCAGAGAGGATTGTTGGCAGACATCTAACCACAAATTTGCTTTAGCAATAGGGATGAGTCAATAAGGATGAATATGCTAGCTTATCAGGGAAAGGCACCCCAATATTATGAGGGTGAGGAAGTTGGATATGGACAGAGGAGGCAGAGTTTTTGTATGAATATTCAGGCTGATTCCCAGGCCTTATATAAGCAAGAACCCACGTGAAGAAGGCAGCTAGCCCACCAGCCTTCAATCCTTTATCACCTATCTTCAAGCACCGGGGATCCGGACCATCAAACCCATTTTGCATGCCAGAGACAGGGCTGGTCCTTTGTCTCATCTCTTACCACCAGATCTCCAAGAAAGGGGTGTGAGTATATAAGTATGAGCATATGCTAGGCAAGGAATAACGGTTAAGATTTCTCTAATACGCTATTATTGCTATTTGCTTCTGTGGTTCGGAGCTTTCTTGTCTCTATTAATTGTATTAATAACAGGTGGCTAAGGTTGTGTTTTGGTCTCCAGGTGAGTACCCTTCCCATACAGCCTGGGGTTCCCTACAAGTTACTGAACTTGTCAGTTTTGACTCTGTTGTGTCTGATCCTGGGGCAAGAACCATAGGGGTCTCCTCTCCTTAGCGGAGTACCAATTGGCATTTATTATAGGACCAGGCTACAATATGTATCATTAGAACAAGAAGCAATGGGCTTAAACTGCAGCATTGGACATTAGGAAAAAGTTCCTAACTGTCAGGGTGGTTAAACACTGGAATAAATTGCCTAGGGAGGTTGTGGAATCTCCATCTCTGGAGATATTTAAGAGTAGGTTAGATAAATGTCTATCAGGGATGGTCAAGACAGTATTTGGTCCTGCCATGAGGGCAGGGGATTGGACTCGATGACCTCTTGAGGTCCCTTCCAGTCCTAGAATCTATGAATTAGCAGTTAGGTCAAGTGACTAGCCCAAAGTCACACAGGAAGTCAGTGGCAGAGCAGAGAACAAACCCGGGTTTCCTGGATCCCAGCCCCACGCTTTATCCCTTTTAAAAAGGGAAGGCAAAAGGCAGACCTCATGCCTGTGGTGTTGGCACCACCTGAGCACAACCAGAGGCTTTGCACCATGGTGTAACTTCCAAACAGGTACCACAAGTCTCTGTGACTTAGAAGAGATTTGTACAGATTAACAGGAGCCTGAGAACTTGGGGGGAAGGAGGGAAGGAAAGACCTGAAAATGAGGAAACTGAAGCTGGTCTGTTATTCTGCCATTCACCGGTGCTTTGTTCATACTAGACCTGAGGAGAATGAATAGCTATATCAAAACACGGAAACAGCCGCCAAACACCTGTCCCGTAGGAACATTAGGCTGCAGTAGGAGGAGATATTCGCTTTTTATTTTAATCATATGCACCAACTGGATTAAATACAGGCGCAATGAGCCAGAAGTCTGACTACACATCAGCTCAGAGAGGAGAGGACACTAGCTGGCATAAGGATCACGGTAACACCTATATGCCACCCTCTTGTCCCAAGCAAATGTAGAAGGAATACCTATAAAGCACGTAGCCTCATCAGTCTCCCCTCCGTAAGCTATCTTCTGTCCTTCCAGCAGTGTCACGAGCCTTTTAAAGTGGTGCTTGTTGACGATCCTTTCATAATCTGGAGATTTTTTTATATCTTCCCCATGGAATTCCTGTAAAAAAGAGAAAAGAAAAGGGGGTGGGGTTTAAAAACTGGACATGTTTGATCAATAATCTGGCACCTCCCTTCCTAGGCCAGAGTCAGCACAGCCATCCGCTGGACTACTGCAGAGGCTGCAAATCCTGTCATGACTCAGATGAGGCCGTTTCTCAGCCTCGGAGGTGCCTGTCATTTCCTTGAAATGTATTCGTGTGCTCTCTGCGGGTGTGGATTTCCAGCTACACTTGACAGCACAGATCTGAAACTCGACAGGCTTGGGAAAACTGAATCGACACTAGGAAACACAAGCGGGACCGTCTGACTAAGGCCTTGGCTACACTGGCGCTGTACAGCGCTGCAACTTGCTGTGCTCGGGGGTGTGAACCCTCCCTCCCCCGAGCGCAGCGCCAGTGTAATCTGTAAAGCGCCAGTGTAATCAGCGCCTGCAGCGCTGCACACTCGCTCGCAGCGCTGCAAGCTACTCCCCTCGGAGAGGTGGAGTACTCGCAGCGCTGGCGGCGCTTCTCAAGTGTAGCCAAGGCCAGAGTAAGTCCCCAGATCTGGCACTGCTACAAGGGCTTTGGAGTTGTCAAGCAGTTTACAAACATTCCAAGGCACACACTTGACACCATCACGAGCCTGAAATACAAGAGCAAAACACACACGGCTACAATTACAAGGAAAGCAGCCGCAGATTTGCAAAGCACGCGTCACTTAACACTTACCCTGAGAGTCTTCTTGATAGTCTCCACTACTTTGTTCTGGATGGACTGGTCACATAGGATGTAATCGGGGGCGATGCAGGTCTGCCCACAGTTCAAATACTTCCCCCAAGCTACCCGTCTAAGGAAGGAAGAAAAGGATTGATCTCCATTTACTAGTGTTTTACTGACAAAAAGAGACATCTCTACCTGGAGCACTGCCGATGCACCACACCCAAACCATTCTGAAGTGATTACTAGCTTGATGTTCAGCATCTCCTAGGAGCACAGCTCCGTGCAGGAGGCTGACTCATGGTGGGGAGAGAAGGAATGCTTCTTACCAGAGACTACACCCCAATGGTGCTCTTTTCTAGTGCTCTGTAAACAAATTTTGAAACCTAGATAAGATGATCTCATTGGAACCCCCATTAAGAGTCACAGGATTCCCCCAGCTGATGCTGACAGGGGATTCTGAAGCCAATGCTGCACGCGGATGTTAAAAAGCAACGGATCCACAGCAGCACAAACTCCAGCAATTCAAGAGCACCTGAACCCTGCAGTGTTCTGCTTTAATTAAAAATAGCCAAGAGTTAGAGCAAGAGCCTTGAACAAGGTACAGCAGCTATCTTTCTGTAACACGCTGCATCAGCATTGGCTATCAGTCGATCATATCTACAGGCTGCAGCCTTCCAAAGTCTCTGCCTAGCAAGACCGTTAGTGCATGTTTGTACAAACAGTGCAGGTTTTAGTCTCATTTTACAAGATTAAACAGGAGCACAGGCATATAAGCATATATAGCTGGATGTTCTGGGAAAGACGGTACCGCCCACCAAATCCGGGAAAGTCAAAGCGAGACTTCAAGTGGGATTAAAAAAATTCAGTGGCTGCAATGACTGAAACGCGACCCAAGTCATGTGTGCCATGCTATGATTTTCTTGTGTTAAAGAACTCTGCGTTCTTACAATTAACGCAAGCCTTGGGGCCCCCATACGAGATACTCAAGCTCTGCTCGGGCAAATGGAAAACTGAGTCATGAGCGTACAATAGAATATGCTTCTTCTCCACAGCTTTTCAATCTGACCCATTTTCTTTTGCTCTGCTGCAGGAAAAATGTTAATACCCCAGCATCCACAATAAGTGGAGTTACTGAATTAGGCCTCTAACAGCTGCTTTAAAGAATGTTGCCTCCTATTTTAAAAACAGCTTTCTAAATATTTGGTTTTGTACTGCTCAGTAATTCACAGAGCAGGGTCCCATCAAGGCAACTGCCAGACACGAGTCTGGGGGAGTGTTCCGAGATTGCTGTTGGGGGACTCTGGACTTGTGCCCTTTGTTCTAGATTCTGCAGGATGGCTGTGAAACTGAATGGGATGAAACAAACAAAAATCCAAAACCACAGCCTCGATCCTGCCAGCTACTTGCACATGGAGCAACTTGCAAGACTGGGTCTATTTAAATAACGAGGGGGCAGCTTAAGCTAATTTTTGCACCTTTTAAAGTCTCCTCCCTCGCCCAATGCGGACAGTCAAGTATAATCAACTGTGCAAACTGCTACATCAAATGTATTTAAACTAATTAGATAAAAGCTTTTAAAAAACATTAACAGAGCCAAATATGCTAAAATAAAAGGTTCATCTTTCAGTTTCTATTTGCCAAAACTCAAACAAGCAGAAGGGGGGGTTAAGTGGGAGCTAACCAAAACCCCCAGACAGAGAGAAACCAGCGTAGGAAAGGAGAGTCTGGCCATAAGCCGCCACCAGTCAGAGAGGCATGCGTCCAACTGTGAGAGCCACAAACACTCCTCATGGACTTCTCCCCGCCCCCAGCAACTGATCCCCAGAGGACAAGCTCACCTGCAGGCAATGTCCAGGTTGCAGTCCTTATCAATGTAACACGGACTTTTTCCACCCAGTTCAAGCGTGACAGGGGTGAGGTGCTTGGCAGCAGCTTCCATGACAATTTTGCCCACTTGGGAACTCCCGGTATAGAAGATGTGATCAAACCTCTCCTTTAGCAGCTCAGTTGTCTCCGTGACCCCTCCATTAATAACTGGGTACAGGTCCTTCAAATGCAGGCAGAAAGAGCAAGATGTTTGTGTAACTGACTTGACTTTGGTGCAATAAAGGTCAAGAGATTTGTAACACTAGATCATTACTTTGCTGTCACTGCATGACAAGGTCACTGCAAATGCAGAGCCACCATCCCATTTGGACTGTTTGCCTAGAAATCTCAACACTGCAAAATGTCTCCCACGCCTGATGTGAGCTGTTCACTCCAGATCCACAGTCTGACTCCTGGCAAAGCACCAATTGCTTTACCAAAGCTGCAGCCACTTGGGGGACAAGTGCTGCCAGTCCCAGGTTACAGAAGCCAAGATGAAACCAAAGCCAACAGCGGCAGTTTTTGGTGCAGAAATGGCATTTGTTCTTAGCTCTTGGACATTTTTACTGATCATCGGAATAAGCACCACAACAATCCAGCAGGATGGGAAGTCTGGTTTACTTTCATGGCTTCATTATCTTTAGAGAACTGTCTGAAGAGGCAGGATTGCAGCATCGCCGGAAATACCTGCAGCTGTGTCTCCTGGGCCATCTGGCTGTGCTCATTAAAGAGTGCTGACGTGCTAATGCTGCCTGTGGGGAAGAATTAAGCCTCTGCTGCTGATAAACCCCACTACCCAGAGTTCCTTTAGCAAGGCATGGACTAGACTAAAGCGTTTACTGCCTGCCATTCCAGCTGAAGGAGCCTGTTCTCTTCTAGCCAGGAACTCCCATCCCATCCCCATTCTTCAAAATGGCAGACACCTGGAGTCAAACATGGGGGTACTAGCAGGCACTAGTGCTTCACAAACACCACCACCGGCAGGTAGGAAACCTCATGCTGCAGGGCTTAAGTGAATCTCTAACTATTCGAGACCAGAACGAGACCTCACGCAGGGGGAAGATTAGCACATATCTGTCTCAGGCAGGGTTCTTGCATCTCCTGAAGCATCTGGCGCTGGCCACTGTCAGTCAGCATACAGAGCTCAGTGGACCTTGGGTCAGATCCAACATGGCTAGTCCCATGTTCCTAAGAAGGGGAAGCCTGAACTGTCTGAAAGAAAGGACCTATGATGAAATGCTCCGTGGCAGCAGTCAGGAAGAATTGCAACATGTTCCCCTTGCAAAAGGCATAGAAAACGCTGGCTTGGTTTAACATTGTGGGAAGGAGGAATTCCCTTTTGGCAAATCACCTGCTAGCCCTGCACAGAGGAGTTGGGAAATGAAAGTCTCCAACATGTCTGGCATTCAAGCCACCTCTTAACTTCCCCCCTACCCCTAATACAGAAACACCCCTCACTTATCCCATTGTGCCAAGTCTAGTAGGTTTGGGGATCTCAAGGCAGCTCTCCACCAAAATGAGGCTGGAGCAGTTTCCTAGTTGGGGCCAATCAAATCGGTAGTTTTTACATCTATCCCCAGTGAGATTTTAACACTCAAACACTGCAAGTCCTGTCAGGGCTAGGATATGAGAATCAAAACTGGCCTTAAAGAGGAGCATAAGCAGCGCAGCAAATCTCACCCTAAGAGGGATTTGGTAGGACACATATAGGCCCAGAGGTGGACTGGCCTTTATCCTCTCACTGAGAGCTGAGAGACCCACTAGCCCACCAGAGATGGCCAGGAACGGCCAGGTTTCTACACCCAAGTAGCTGTGACTGCAGACGAAGAGTGGTTGCAACATTCTGATTCTATGTCACTGGCACAAAAGCAGCAGCTATTCACTTTAGAAATCCTGCTGTTTCCCCAGCCCCGGTGCTACCACACCGCAATGCTGTCCTTTTACAGTGCCCGAGTTAACTTGCAAAGTAATCTTTTGTAAACAGCGCGGGTCAGGATGCAATCGTGCTGGGATCCCCTTTGTGCTACGATGCTAATCACAGCATCCCGGCTTGCAGAGTCTGGATACTTTTGGGGAGAGCAGGTCACCATTCATGACTTAAACCTCAGGAGGCCTGAACCTGTCGTTGCTGAAGTCAATAGCAAAACTCCTATTAATTTCTAACCGAGAAGCAGGCCCTAAAAGGAATGATACCACACTTGGTCCCACAGAGACCCCTGTCCTTCAGATGCAGCTCGGAACACTGACCGGAAAGGCCCAGTCTGCTTGACTTTACAAGACACTAACTGCCTGGAACATTCCCTCATGCATGAGCTCCTCATGGACACCTGCAAAGCCACCTCATGATTTTCCTTCTAATCCCTCCATAAACTCCCCTTTGTTGATCCTGTTGTTCAGAATAGTCTCACCGTTAGCCTGTGCTCCCCCTCCACCCTGTCTGTTTGCTGCATCCACCTGCAAACTCTGTAGGGCAGAGACCATCTTTGGTACATGCCGGTACAGTACTTGGCATGATGGAACTTGGATTGGCAGAGCCCTGCAGATATCTACTTTATGTCTGCAGACAATGTTTACGGATGGATGTGGATCCAAATTTTATGTCTAGAGCCCTGCAGATATCCACTTCATATCTGCAAATATCCACGGATCATGTTTGCGGATCGTGGATCAGATACGGATACAAAGTTTGTATCCGTAGGGCCCAGGCACTACAAAACAAACAAACAAACAACTAAAAACAACAGAACTGTCAGGAGTGTTGGCTTTTACTGACCTTGTCAATATACTGTGGGATCAGCTCAGCTACGAGTTTTGCTGTATTTTCACTTATCTCTGAAGGTTTGATTACTACAGCATTTCCTAAGAGACAAAAATCAGGACAATGTGTTGTCTGCTTGAGCCTGTAACACTAAGGGGAGAAAAGATGACCGTAAAGGCCAACAAAACAAGGCATAAGGGTTATACCATACCTGCTGCAATGGCCCCTATTAGAGGCTGCATAATCAGGACAAAGGGGTAATTCCAAGCCCCAATGACCAGGACCACACCCAGCGGTTCATGGTGGATGTAGACCTCATCTGTCAGCGTCATTATATTCTTGGGAACAGACTTAGGGGCGACCCATGTAGGAAGGTTGTCCACCATCAGGGCGATCTCCCCCAACACTCCCATAATCTCGAAACTGAATGCATTGCATTCACTCTGTAATAAATAACAGGGTGCTCTGTAAGTGAACACCAAAGCAATGGCGCCATATTGACACCCAGAGCCAGAAACAGGACGATGGCCAATACAATTAGCACAAGCTGAATCTGCATCGAGCGGACGGCGTGGTCTCCTTCGCAGCGGGCACACGCACACATTGCACAACAGCGGGGAGGTGATTGGGACATTTCCCCTGGGGACACATTTATACAACAGACGTGACTCTGCTTCAGAGCCTATGTACGGAGATATCCCATCTCCTAGAGCTGGAAGGGACCCCGAAAGGTCGAGTCCCGCCCCCTGCCTTCACTAGCAGGACCAAGGACTGACTTTGCCCCCGATCCCTAAGTGGGGACTGAACTCACCACCCTGGGTCTAGCAGGCCAATGCGCCAACCCCTGAGCTACCCCTCCCTGCCCCCCATTCGGCCTCAGCCAAAGGGTCTCGCCCTGACAGGAGCAGGCGGCTGCAGGACTCGGCGGCTCCGGCCACCCCAGGTCTGAGGCGTCGCTCCCGAGCCCCGCGCAGCTCGGGGTACGCTCAGCGCCCCGGGGCACAGGCCGGGCCCAGCCGGCCCGTGGGGACAAGGGGGGCACCGGGCACCTTGTGCAGATCCGCGCGCAGGGCGGCGGCGATCTCCGGCTCCTTCTCCTTCACCATCCGCTCCAGGGCCCGCAGCTGCCGGAGCCGGAACTCCAGCGGGCGGGACCGGCCCGAGCGGAACGCGGCCCCGGCTCGCGCCACGACCTGCTGCCGGGTGTCCATCGGGAGCTGCCGGAGAGAGCGGCGGTCACAGGCGGCTCCGCTCCACCCCCCCACCCCTGACACGGCCTCCTTCCGGTCACCTGACCGGGTAGGGGGCAGCCGCACTTCCGGTCCCCCCACCCACCTCAATGGAGAGCGTGGAGGGGCCCCTGGGAGGGACTCAGGCTCCCCCCCCCCGAGAATGGAGGGGCCCCTGGGGAACCCCCCAGAGAATGGAGGGGACGCTAGTGGAACCCAGACCCCCCTAAAGAGAGAATGGAGGGGCCCCTGGGAGGGACTCAGGCTCCCCCCCCAAGAGAATGGAGGGGCCCTGGGGGAACCCCCCCCGAGAGAATGGAGGGGCCCCTGGGAGGGACTCAGGCTCCCCCCCCAAGAGAATGGAGGGGCCCTGGGGGAACACCCCCCCGAGAGAATGGAGGGGCCCCTGGGAGGGACTCAGGCTCCCCCCCCCCAGAGAATGGAGGGGCCCTGGGGGAACCCAGACCCCCCTAGAGAGAGAATGGAGGGGGCACTGGGGAGAGTGAGCCTGATGCCTCCCCCAACACACCCAGGGAAGGGCGGGACCCCGCTGCCCCACCTGCTCCCAAGCACGTGGAGTTTGTAGAGGATCCTGGCCGAGGATCCCTGTCAGGGTGAGCACTATGTCGGGGTGGGTGCAGGTCCCCAGGAGGTGGGTGGTGAGCAAGTGCAGTGTCGGGTGTGGGTGGGGTCAGTGTCAGAGTGGGTGCAATGGGGGTGGGTGCATGCCCCCATCATGCAGAGCCAGGCACCAGCCCATAACACCTGCTTTATTCCATCTGTCTGTGGCTTCTGCAGCCCGTTCTGCTTTTCTTAGGGCTGATTTTCAGAAGCATTGAGCACCTGCAGCCCCGTGACTTTATGTGGAGCGGTGGGGGCTACATACCCCTAAAAATCAGGCCCTTAGTGCCCAGCTTGTACCCAGTGCTGTGCAGCTGTGAGTTGTGCCACAGATAGCGAGTCCCTGCCTCAGGATGTCTACACTGCAGCTGGTAGCGTGCCTCCTGGCCTGGTAGACTGACTCCACCTAGTGCGCTAAAAATAGCTGTGTGGAGGTTGTGGAATGGGCTAGCCCCGGTGTTTGAGCCTGCCCACCCACCTGGGTCTATACTTGAGTCACAAGCTCCTGCCATGTCTAGTTTTAGGACGCTAGCTAGAGCAGAGCTAGCCCTGTCGGTCTGGGAGGCACTCACCCAGCTGCAGTAGGGACATACCCTAAAGGCCTGAGCAGCAAGTATGATATAGAACAAGCAAAAGAAAGTGTACGGGGCTTAGATCTGAATTTCACATAGAGGTGCAATTTCAGTTGTCCTTAAGAACAGGGGCAGTTGATGTGCAGCACCTGGGAGGTGGATGCAGGGGCCTAGGGCAGCAGCATGACAGTGGATACAAGATCAGGAGTAGAGAGAGGAGTGGAAGGGAGGGACTAAGTGTAAGAGAGATGAAGGTAGAGACAGAGAAGGGTGGAAGATATAATGAAGGAGCCATTGCAATCTAGGGCACGAGGTAAATTACTCTGCAAATTTGCAAACAACACTAGGGCCCTGACAGGTTCAGGTATAGCCAGCCCAAGAGGCTTGTTCCTGAACCTGAGTCAATATTTGCAGAGCATGTAGGACTCATTAGAACAAACAGGTACATAGGCATTTACATAGAGCTACTTCACCCCTCCCAGCAGGTAGAGCCGCAGCTTGGCCCAGGGAGTTGGCATCTCTGCCAGTGCCCTACAGCTGTTGGCAAGGCTACTAATCCTCTGCTCATTAATTTTGAGATCATGAAGTCACAAGATTATGGCTGCGATTGGGGAATAGTTAGCAGGGGGCAGAGAGACTCCTGAGCACCAAAGGACCCTATGTTCATGCAAATAATAATAAAAGCCTATGGACAACACGCCAACAGAACACAGCTGCTTGACCTATGGCACTTTCTCTCAGTAAGTCTATTTCAGAGAGGTCCATGGGATACCAGCTGCTCTCTTGCCAGTTCCCAGGGTGAGGCAGGGCAGCTGACAAATCTGCCCTGCCCACATTCTTTCCCAGACTTAGGGAATTTATTTAAACATATCCCCCCACACCCTCATGTTTATTTAAATGCTACCAAAAATTGTAAATATTAAGAATTAATTTATTTTGAAGTGTGACACCATTCACTCTAGTGGCTGGGCACCCACCCTGCAAAACACAGCTTGATCATTGCAAATTTTACAATGATAGGAGCTCCTGGTTATAATGAAGCCATTTGTGTTCACAGAACAACTTCACTGTAAATGGAGACTTCATTCAATCTAGGATCACCCTCTCCCCAGTCCACTCTATTAAAACAATACAGGCATTTCATTCTATGTCTCTGTATGTCAGCTTCCACTACATAATTAATACCTAAGCAAGAGGAGGAAAGCTATTCCTGCAAAAGCTCTCTTCCTTGCCTGAGAAAACAAAGGGCAGAAATTTCATAGTAAATAGGCGCAGTGGCTCCCCTTCCCTGGGAGTAGGTAGTTTGCTATTAAGATTTAACAAAAGTGGCTTGTTATGAAAAGACATTACCTTAAACGCAGCTTCTCCCCAGACTTCTCGACAGCAATGAGTGCAAAGAACACAGCCCTGCCCCTAACACCTCCCTACTTTGACTTCATCCCTCCCACTAAGGAAATCTGGCTCCAAGCCCAGGGTCACCTGTATAGTATTTGCAAGAAACATCTTTATACATAATTGTGGACCGTTAATATTTAGTTGCCAATTATTTTCTTGACTGTGGTTCTTGGCAGGTTCTACAAAGTCCAAAGTACATTGGCCCAGATCCTGAAAGGTAATAAGTGCCTAACTCCCATTAGAATTAGTGGGAGTTAGATGCCAAAATCTTTCAGGATCTGGGCCACTGTTCCCTCCTTGAGCTCCTCAACATCTCAGTTCTCACTCTCCTTAAAATCTTAACTCCATTCCCTCCAGGTCTCAGTCCATCTTACTTGATTTCCTGGCTGCATCTCAGAGGATTTTCTTTCACTGCACCTATATCCAAGAGGAGAGATTTAAGGAAGAGGGAATGGGCAGAGAAGGTAAAGAAGATAAAGACAGGAAAGGAAGAAAAGATAA
Organism: Chrysemys picta bellii; assembly: GCF_011386835.1. Classification (NCBI taxonomy): domain Eukaryota; kingdom Metazoa; phylum Chordata; order Testudines; family Emydidae; genus Chrysemys; species Chrysemys picta. Next base: position 4,005,674 of record NC_088809.1, on the reverse strand, counting down.
GCAACAGAAAGAAATGTTAGGATTTCCAGGAGGGAAGTTTACAAGGAATCTCCATACACCTCTAGCAACATCTGACCCAGTCATCTGTAAACCTGTTTCCTAAGGGGTTTCTGCTCCAAAAGAAAATTTTGAATTCTCCATTTCAGTTTTTTTTTTTTTTTTGGGGGGGGGGGGGTGAGAGGGTTTGAAGGAAAAGTAGATTCCAGTGAGATCATGTGAGAAGAGTCCATCGAGGCAATGGACATCTAATAGAGGAGATATCTGAGCCTCTAGCTATTATCTTTGGAAAATCATGGGAGATGGGAGAGATTCCAGAAGACTGGAAAAGGGCAAATATAGTGCCCATCTATAAAAAGGGAAATAAAAACAACCCAGGAAACTACAGACCAGTTAGTTTAACTTCTGTGCCAGAGAAGATAATGGAGCAAGTAATTAAGGAAATCATCTGCAAACACTTGGAAGGTGGTAAGGTGATAGGGAATAGCCAGCATGGATTTGTAAAGAACAAATCGTGTCAAACCAATCTGATAGCTTTCTTCGATAGGAATAACGAGTCTTGTGGATAAGGGAGAAGCTGTGGATGTGGTATACCTAGACTTTAGTAAGGCATTTGATACGGTCGCGCATGATATTCTTATCGATAAACTAGGCAAATACAATTTAGATGGGGCTACTATAAGGTGGGTGCATAACTGGCTGGATAACCGCACTCAGAGTTGTTATTAATGGTTCCCAATCCTGCTGGAAAGGCGTAATGAGTGGGGTTCCGCAGGGGTCTGTTTTTGGGACCGGCTCTGTTCAATATCTTCATTAACAACTTAGATATTGGCATAGAAAGTACGCTTATTAAGTTTGCGGATGATACCAAACTGGGAGGGATTGCAACTGCTTTGGAGGACAGGGTCATAATTCAAAATGATCTGGACAAATTGGAGGAGAAATGGTCTGAGTTAAACAGGATGAAGTTTAACAAAGACAAATGCAAAGTGCTCCACTTAGAAAGAAAAAATCAGTTTCACACATACAGAATGGGAAGAGACTGTCTACGAAAGAGTACGGCAGAAAAGGATCTAGGGGTTATAGTGGACCACAAGCTAAATATGAGTCAACAGTGTGATGCTGTTGCAAAAAAAAAAGCAAACGTGATTCTGGGATGTATTAACAGGTGTGTTGTGAGCAAGACACGAGAAGTCATTCTTCCGCTCTGCTCTGTTCTGGTTAGGCCTCAGCTGGAGTATTGTGTCCAGTTCTGGGCACCGCATTTCAAGAAAGATGTGGAGAAATTGGAGAGGGTCCAGAGAAGAGCAACAAGAATGATTAAAGGTCTTGAGAACATGACCTATGAAGGAAGGCTGAAAGAATTGGGTTTGTTTAGTTTGGAAAAGAGAAGACTGAGAGGGGACATGATAGCAGTTTTCAGGTATCTAAAAGGGTGTCATAAGGAGGAGGGAGAAAACTTGTTCACCTTAGCCTCTAAGGATAGAACAAGAAGCAATGGGCTTAAACTGCAGCAAGGGAGGCCTAGGTTGGACATTAGGAAAAAGTTCCTAACTATCAGGGTGGTTAAACATTGGAATAAATTGCCTAGGGAGGTTGTGGAATCTCCATCTCTGGAGATATTTAAGAGTAGGTTAGATAAATGTCTATCAGGGATGGTCTAGACAGTATTTGGTCCTGCCATGCGGGCAGGGGACTGGACTTGATGACCTCTCGAGGTCCCTTCCAGTCCTAGAATCTATGAATCTGCTTCGTTCTGTCTGAATGACTGCGACCGCCAGGCCGGTGAAAGAATGAACTTCCCAAAGCAGACAGGTGCACAAACAAAATCTCCCCTGAGTGAGTCCTCCCACATATTTTAACACCAAACTAGGTCAGGCAGGTTATTCTTCTTTATTATATGTATTACCATGGCACCTCAGAGGCCCAGTGGTATGTGCTGAACAAACACACAACAAAAGATGGGCCCCTGCTCCAAAGAGCAAACAAATCTAAACAGAAGATAAGAGACAACAGATGGATGCAGACAGACAGTGGGGGAATCCATGGAAACTATGAGTCGGTATGGGTTAGCATGACAGGCAGTGCTCTCAGCACACCAAGAGCCTAACCCTTGTCAATTGTTTTGTAGGCATCACATCGGAGGAGCGATTAGAAGGCAGATCACGAATGTAGCGTATGTTTGATGCAATAAAGAGGCAGCCAGTGGAGGGATTCAAAGAGAAGGGGGACACGGTCAGTGGCACAGGCTAGGAAAATGATCCTTGTAGCATCAAACCGAATGGAGCTGAGCAGGGCGAGACTGTCAAGGCCACAAGAGCGTGTTGCAATAAGATGATGAAAGCCTGGATGACAGTTTTGGCTGGGGGGATGGATAGGAAAGGCTGTCCCTTAGAGACGTTGTATAGAAGGATTCTGCAAGACTTCAATGCAGCCTGGAGGTGAGGACACGGTATAGAACAGGTTCTCCTCTGGCCTCTCGCAAGCTGTGAGATTCTTTACATGTGGCTGATTGCTCTCAACAGTGTGACATTCTGCCTAGTTTTTGAAAACAAAGAAAATCAAAGAAATCACTTCCCGTGAGTAGTATAGGCAAGGGGCAAACGACCCCTGTAAGCAGTGAGCCTTGAAACCAGCTTCCATTTGATACTGATCTGTTCACACGGTTCAAAAATATATGCAGACGCTTCTCTGACTTCTGTTTGATGGCTGAATGTGAGACAGCCAAGCTCTGAGGAATCCATAGGCTTGTGGACAGGGCTTGGGTCACTCTACAGACAGGACAAGTAATGGCCCGGAGAATGCAGCAGCCACTTACGTGTATGACTCTGGGAAAGGAAGGAATTTTCCCAACATGTTTTGGGCAGTAAATACCCTAAACCGTGTACAGTGAAAACAGGCTGGGGCAAGGAATGCTTGGACTGGCTGAAATGTCTGCATTTCCCCACATAGCCACAGAGTGCCTCTCAGTCCTTGGTGAGCCTTGACGTGCTGGGTCCACGATCCCAGAGTGAGGCGCTTGAAGCGCTGGCCAAACTCGCATAGGGAGTTTTTTCGTTTTCCATGGCCCCAGCCTCTGTCTGGCACGTTCCTTTGTAATGCCAGGGAAACTTGCCGGTCCTGTTCAAACAGGATCACCCAGCAGTAGGCAGCTGCTGGTGCAGACTAACAAAGTCCGGTTAGGATTTTGTAACATATTGACTCAAGTACAGTGCACTCCATAGTCCCCTCAGGCTGGCGTGAAGCAGAGCTGTATGTTCGTGTAAGAGGCCCTGTTGCATAAAATTGTTAGTAACTCACCTTTGTACAGCACCTTCCACCCCAAAGGATCTCAAAGGCCTTCACTAATTGAAACTCTGAGTATAAACAGACAGATGACCACACCTACCACTGAGATGCAGCCACCTCCGGGGGTTGAACACAAGCCAGTTAATTATGTACAGCAACATTATACAAGTTTTGGACGGGAGGTAAATACTCCAATAAACAGCTGAAAATGCAGGTGGTTTGTGAGGGAGTAGCATGTAATCACCTTAACTGGAAGTTGACCAGGACACTTGTTAAAAACAGGTGTGTTAACTGAGTCACATGCAGACTGCATGCCAACGATCCAGAAGAGAATTTGGGAATTGGGACAGGGCGTGACTTACTTTAGGCAAATTTCTGAACCGACTTGCTTTTGCTGCTGTGCCCTCTCTGAACAGCTCATTTATAATTCTCGATACCAAGGTTACTCAAAATTCTCTCCAAAGTATCAGTTACTACACATTGTCAGATTTAGCATGGAAAATCCTAGGTTAAGGAGATTAGCCAAGTTAGGACCTAAATAGCTTTGTGGATAAGGACCCTAGACCAGGTCTACACCTACAAATTAGATTGTCCGACCTGCATTGCGCAGGGTTGTGAAAACTTTTGTGCCCTGTGCAGTAGTTAGGTCATCCTAAGCCCAAGTGTAGAGGCAAGCAGGTCGATGGAAGACTTAACTACTACCTTTCGGGGAGGTGGATTACCTCCACGGACAAGAAAAAATTGGCCGCGGTTGTAGCAAGCGTCTGCATGACACTGCTACAGCAGCCCAGCTGTGCTGCCGCAGTGTGGACATACCCTTAGTGCCTCAAATGGGGCTTTAGGGGCAGAGACAGTTGTTGCCAACATGCTAGAGATCAATCCAAAACTAAAACCTAACAGGGCTGTAGCTTTGCTAGGGTTGTTGGGCCATGGAACCTGTGTCAGTCTTGCCCACTAGGTGGTGGTAGAGTGCTACAGGTTCTCCCACTGATCTCCTCACCACTGGCCCTAGTCAGGAGCAGCAGCCTAACCCCCAGCCAAGTTCTACAACTTTACTCCACCCTGGCTTTTGGCTCCCCCTGCCCACCTCCATCCCTCCACGTTCAAAGGTACCGAATGTTCCTCAGCTGGTTTGGTGGTGGTTTTGGGGTTTTTTTTTTGGGGGGGGGGGGAAGGGGAGAGAAGGACTGCAGAGGCAGGGAAGGGTTTTGTGGTTTTTGTTGTAGTGAGTACACCAAAAAGCACCTGGAGACTAGCTCTGACCACAGCAGACAAGCCACAGATCCTAGTAGCTCCGTTGCCTAAGCTCTCCATTCAGACGGTACCAGGCCCTTTTCCATGTTATGTGAGGCAAAGGGATCCCGGATCAGTCTCACTCCACGCCACACGCAGATCTGGAACAGGGAGCTTGCCAAGTCAGCTGCTTTCTGCCAACCCAGCGGGAGTCGTTGCTTCTGCCCAGGCACCAGGCTCAGCTCATGAATCTGGCAGGCTGGGGCTGTCTGCACATGAGCATTGCACAAGCCGTTGCGTAAATCCCAGTGGCAAAGAGTTTGGCGTGGGAAAGATTGATGGGAACAACTGCCAGCAGCTCTACAGGATGGAGAATCTGTAAGCCAAAGAAACTGCTTACATGCTGCGATTTGCACTAAGAGGAACGGTCATTGAGCCAGGGCTGGGCTGGCTTTGAGAGAACTCCCTACAGGACTTCAGAGTGAAGATCTGAGTAGCTGAGTCTGTGGCTTCCATGGAAGTTTCACCTGAATAAAGATTACAGTATCAGACCTGTTGTAACACACACATCCCCAGAGCACCATCACAAACTTCCCTCCCCAGGGAATTCAAGCACCTCAGTCTGAACAGATTGGAGGGAAATTAGACAAGGAACTAATTCTGCTGCAGGCAGAGCAAAAGTCTTTCCCATGCCAGGCAGACCATTATTATGGGGCTTTGGAGAAGGCCATGTAAGGTGCCCCTTTACAGTCAATGCTTCAGAGAGAGGGGATGGTGCAGTGGAAAAGGGAGTTTGTCTTTCATCTGTTTTTCCCAGTGTCTTGAACAAGCGAGTCTGTTCCTTGGAATATAACTGGCCCATTAGCCCAGGCACTATTATTAACATTACATTAGTGCCTTGAGGCCCCTATGCTTGGCCCTGCGCACAGGCTGAGACACAAACTGAATGGACAGGACAGAGAAATGGTGGGAAGAGAAACAGAAAGGTGAAGAGACAGAACTCAGGTCTCCTGACTCTCAGTCCAATGCCCTGTCTGCTAGACACCACACTAATGCTCTGCCATGCCTTAAGGGACAGCTGGACTCAGTCACTGGTTTCCAGCAACTGGAATGCTAAAGAGGCAGCATGTTGAGTCCTTGGGGAAAGAGAAGGGCCCCATGTCCTTCCCACTGACCTCTTGAGCTGTTAAAGCATCAGTGGATGCAGATTATTGGGACGTGGATTTAGAAAGCATCCAGCATCTCTCGAGATCTGTGTAGCCCTCCTTGGGTGGCAGGCTGATTAGACAGACGTGTGATACAAGGAGAATGGGGGAATCCTTGAATCCGAACATGACAAGAACACATGCTGGCTTTTTGAGGGCTCGCCCATGGTAGTTTCTCACTGCTAGCAGCTTGGGGAATAATCTGTTTTTACTCAGTCTCCAAGACACGAGGCAGAAGGGGTGTTTGTGGACAGGTAATTGAACTCCAGAGGAATCGTAAGGCAGGCAGTACTGGCGTGCCACTAGTCCCCAGTGATATAATTACGGCATCAGGTGACAGGTTTTATTGAGCAACTGAACTTGAGAGAAGCCCTCTTCCCCACCAGACTTTGTTCTGGCGTCTTCTCCCCTTGGACCAATTAGCAAGACCGTCATCTTCCATGCCCATAAATTACAGGCATGCACAGGGTTTGGAGAACAAACCTGTCTGTGTTGTTCTTTCCCCCTCCCAGATGCTGCTCGAGAGGGCTTGGCAAAGGAGCCGATGGCTCAGGAGTGTGGGAGGCAGGGTACAAAGTCTTCTCCCATTGGCTCTCATCACACCATTAGCTTGGAGGGAGGTGGAGTTCAGAGCATCGTCTCTGCCACTGTTTGGGCGTACATCTCCTACACCTTCCATAGACGGAGACCGTTTGGCCTTTTCCGGGAGGAAGGAGAAAAGCAAGGAGAAAAAGAGCTCAAGTGCTGATGAGCTGGGAGGAAGGGAGCTGCAACCAATAGCAGTTGGAAGCCAAAGGAACAAAGCACAATTGCAGCGAGCCGTCTCTCAGACTTAGGAGAGCCATAATAAGCAACGCAGCCTGGGAAAGGCTCTGAGCAAAGGGTTAAGCCAAAACCACAGTCCAGCAATGGGCAGGAAGTCAATAAGCAGAGAAAGGGCAGGGATCTGCCTGAAAGACAGACCACATCTAGCACTGTGATGTAAATATGCAGATCCCTCTGGGGCATCAGTGTCTTCCTTTGCTTTAGGCTACATCATAACAGAACAAACATGAAATTTGTTTACAGTGGGAAATATTCAAGAGACAAGCACCGCCTGGGTGTAGGGCGTCCAGATGTCCCGATTTTATAGGGACAGTCCTGATTTTTGGGTCTTTTTCTTATATAGGCTCCTATTACCCCCCCCACCCCCGTCCCGATTTTTCACATTTGCTGTCTGGTCACCCTACCTGGGTGAGACACAAATACATTCTCACGGTCTGCTTGAAATTATTTCAACTATTCCCTCCGTGCAGTGACCCTCCAAGAAGAAAAGGATTCTGTTCCCAAGGGGCTGGGCCAAGGCCAGCTGCATTGTATAGCGTTTTTTACAGCTTTTCCACTGTATTCTTTTGAAAAGGGAGGTTTGCCTCCTTTCAAGTCCTCTTGCTGGAGGCAACACTTTATTTGCAGCTGCCTAAACACAGAGCAGAAGTAGTTTCTAATGGAACTTTTCCCTTTGCCGGGATGAAGTGGGTGGCAGTTGGATGTCAGCTCTGTACACATCACGTTTCTCCCCACAGCTCCAATTGCTTACCAGGCCTGGACTTGAACTTTGGCCCTTGCAAATACTCTGCAAGTTCACTGGCATTTTCTCACTCTGCATCATTGCCATGCGGCATGGGAGAAGAGCAGCAGGCTTTTCAGAGTGAAAAAGGAGGGTAAACAGTTTCTTTCTGTGGATTTTTATTCCAGCCTGCTGCCCCAGAGTGAAACAAATACAATAAAGGAAGCCTCCTAACTGGGGCTTGGGTTTGTGTTTGGCTGGTGAATTCGCTACCAGCAGGTTCAGTTTTGCCACAGACATTCACTGGTTATTTCTGTGGATAAACTTTTTGGGCCCAGCCACATTCTATAACCACTTCCCCATTCCCATAGTTTATCATGCTCATAGGAGATGCATTTCATTGTAGTTCCACGCTACTATATGCACTAGCTTCTGTCTATAGCTTTCTTCTTATGGTGTTTAAAAACCGAGGTTTGACATGATCCGTCAGAGAATATTGTTGATAGCTGGTACTGGATGGATCCAATGAACTCTGCTGGGATGGCTTAAAAACTACACTTGACTTGTGTCCAGCAACCCCCAAGGCTAAGCTGGAGTCACTCGACTGCCAGCTACTGCCTCCCTGGTATCACATGATGTGAAGTGATAATTCCTTGGATCCATCAAGCATGTTCTTCCAGATACCTGTGGTGCCAAAACTTATCCAGAAGGGGCCAATATTTCCTTTCAGAGGCAGGACCTCACCCTGGAGTTCCACGCTACTTTTGTCAGCAGCAGACAGGATTCACTCGTCATTGGGGCTAGAGCCGAAGATCACCCAACTTCCAGATTTCTCATATATTGTTAACAAAACTCACTAGAAACGACACGGCGCAGATGCTGGAATGACACTCACCCCAGAATATAGTCGCACCCTGTTAAACAGAGGTCTGATGACTGTATACACTGTCTCTTTAAATAAAAGCTCCGTGTTGTAAATGATGGTTTTGTTTCTGATATTTATATGGCAAGGATTTGTAAAGCTGTCAATACTTAGTAAATAAATAGTATAAGAAAGTTCTTATCCTGGTACAGGGTTAGTTCTGGGTCATCTACTTACGTCAGTCCTCCTTAGGCCCGGGGCCTGGTACGGCAAAGCTGAAAGCTTACAGGCCTCAGCCTTGCATTACAGCCTTACTTTGCCAATATACATTCATTACTCAAGGGCTCGTCAATCTTACACTCCTATCCTACTTAAACCTATCCATCACACATTACTTTATTATACTTAGCTACAACAATAAGTCCTCTATTAAGTGAAAACATTTGGCTACATATGGATCTTGTTACACTTATGCACCATGATCTGCACTGGCTTCCTACATATTTCTGGATGCAATCCAAGATGTTGATTTCAACCTACAAAACCTTACAGGGATTGGGTCCCAGCTACCCTAGTGAGCCTCTCTTCCTGAATGATCTCAATGGCTGTGAAATTGCATCAGCTATAGAATACGTCCGATTTTGGTTCACCAAATGTGTTCAATTTGAGATCACGGGGCAAATCCAATCTGCGTTCACAGCCTTTTCCTTGGGTGGGGGAGAGAACATGCTTTGGTTTTGGAGGAGTTTGGCAGGACCCTAGACAGTGATCCTCAATTTGTGTTTTTTATAAGTAGGGCCCTGCCAAATTAACGGCCATGAAAAACGCATCACGAACCATGAAATCTGGTCTCCCCCCATGAAATCTGGTCTTTTGTGTGCTTTTACCCTATACTGCATAGATTTAATGAGGGAGACCAGTGTTTCTCAAACCGGGGGTCCTGAGCCAAAAGGGGATTGGACAAGGTTATTTGGGGGGGGGGGGGGGTGTCACAGTATCGCCACCCTTACTACTGTGCTGTTTTCAGAGCTGGGTGGCTGTAGAACACTGACTGTTCGCCAGGGGCCCCACTCTGAAGGCAGAGCCTCACCAGCAGCAGTGCAGAAGGGTGGCAGTACTATACCATGCCACCCTTACTTCTGCACTGCTGCCTTCAGAGTTGGGTGGCCGGAGAGCGGCGGCTGCTGACCAAGGGCCAAGCTCTGCAGGCAGCAGCACAGAAGTAAGGGTGGCAATACCATACCGTGCCATCCTTACTTCTGCGCTGCTGCTGGCAGCACCTCCGCCTTCAGAGCTGGGCTCCCGACAAGCAGCTGCTGCTCTCCAGCCACCCAGCTCTGAAGGCATCACCACCAGCAGTAAGGGTAGCAGTACTGCAACCCCCCCCCAATAAACTTGTGACCCCCCCACCCCACAACTCCTTTTTGAGTCAGGAACCCTACAATTACAATACCATGAAATTTCAGATTTAAATAGCTGAAATCATGAAATTTACGATTTTTAAAATCCCATGATCGTGAAATTGACCAAAATGGACCATGAATTTGGTAGGGCCCTATTTATAAGGGTGCATCCACAGTGCAAGAACTACACGTTGGCTGCCTACTCAAGCTAAATTGTATCTAGCTAGCGTGAGCAAGAATAGGAGTGAAGACTGGGGAACCAAGTATGTACCCAGGTCTGTGCTGGGCTAGTGTGGAAGCCAGTGCTGTCTTCACTATTCTTGTTACCCATGCAGCTGGATTCAAGCTACCTTGGGTTGACTAGCCTGTGCCTAGCTTTTGCTGCACAGACCTACCCTTGGCATCCATTGTGTCTATAGACTTGTCTGGGTGCATTAAAAACAAGTTACAAAACCAGGCCAGAGAGGCACAAGATGGAAGAGATGTAGATACAGAAGGTACAAATCCAGGAAGCTGGCCAGCATACACATGGAGATAAAGGAGAGTCAGAAATAGCTTCTGAAATTGCTGTTAAAAAGAAAAAGGCTTTAAAGAGCCTAAATGAATAAAAGCCGCTCAGTTCATTTTATGGTGTCACTTGTTTTGAGGGCAGTGGCTGACCTCATGTTTGTGAGAGCAACATACAGTCGTACAAAGCAACGATCTATAGGCTGCATTGTAGACATAGCTGGAGCGATGGAAAATGTGAAAGCAAGCAAACAAGAGAAAAGCAATTGGCGCAAAGACTTGAACAAGACTCAGCAGCGACGTTTGCATTTAATTAGCTTTCAGCTGAAGACGGGGAGGGTCTGCTGCCTACAAAAGGCAGTGCCAACGTTTAGCTAGACTGGGCTCCTACTGAATAAGAGATGTTCGTAAAGGGGATACTCAGATATGCCTCGCTGCTCTAGGGTGCGGAGTCGCTAAGCATATGCCCTCTGCATTTATTAGGTCAAGTAAAGGCTGAGGCATTAAAGAGGATGTTGTTTAGGATAAAAGGAGACTTTAAAACAGCCAAGGAAATTTTGGCCATTTGAGAAGATAGCGTCAAGCAGATTTCAGAGGAGAGGAAATTAAGAGTGAAGGAGGGAAAAGTGGAGATCAGGCTACAGAGGAATGAGGTCTCATGGCAGCTTGGCTGTCCGATGCTCAAAGCATCAACATGCTCTGAAAACAGCAGCATCCAACTTTCCTTCTACTAGGGGAGAAAAAAAGCTGTCCCCCATTTTCTGTCCTGCTGGGCAAATGGAGTCTTGTCTTTACTCTTCCTCAATCTCCCCTCCTCTCTGAAATGCAAGTCAAAGAACTGGAAGATACTTTTCAAAATATCAATTGACTCAATAATTAGTGCCTCAGATTTGACCTAACTTAAAATGGAGTACAGGAGGGGAAATATTCATAGAAAAGAGAATATTTTGAGATCTCACTGGTGGGTTAAAAGAATCTGTTTTGATGTGATCTACACAACGAATTTAACCAGAATTCATTGTCTGCACCAGAGGAAAAGAAGGGAATTCAGCTTTCCCACTGTAAAAAAATAGCAAAGTCAGAATGTAAACGGGTTTTCAAGATGCTCAGTGGACATTATGCACTATAGAGAGGAGAAAAAAATGTAGGTACTACTAAACATGATCCTCTTAAGGGGAGATAAAATCCACTGCATCCGAATTAGAAATACAGTACTGAAGGGGTGAAATGTTTCCCCTTGATTTCTGTTTTTTTAAAAGGGTAAGAAAACTTCTGGTAGAATCAGACACTTGCTGCTCAGTGGAGAGAGCTGGAGCTAGGAGACAACTTCAGAATCCGTGTTGAAAGTTTACACAGAAAGACAGGCCATGTTCAACATTGGTAGTCTCCTCCTCCTGAAAACCAGCAAACAAGAATGGCCTTTTCTTCTCCCTCCTGTTTGTGCAGCTGTAGACTGTTGGCAGGAACAGAGGGGGAGAGAGAAAGAGCGCCTGAATTCTGTGAAAGACAACGAGTTCTTGGGAAAAGCCCCCCGTTTCCCAGACCTTTGTATTAGGGCCAGATGCATGTTCAGCTATTCCAGCAGCACACCATGCTCCTCCCTTTCCATTTTCTTTTATAATTAGGGTCCAGTTCTGAGCAGCTTTTTTCTTTTTCTGGCAAATGTTGGAAAATCTTAAAAACAGCCCTTTCCCAGCTACTCTACCACACTCCACTGGGGAAGCAGCTTCAGCAGCACAATGGAAAGGATTACATTTTGCGACTTTTAGCAGGCAGAAATGTCATTTAGAACCAGCCCGTCTATCAGGTGTATGTCATTACACGTGTTTCTAGCAGCTCGAACACTGAGCCTCTTTGCTCAAGGCAATTAACAGGCATTTCACTGAAAGATTTCCAGCTCTTATCCAAAAATCTGTTTAGCATCTTGGTTTTCAAATCCATGACATTTAAAAAAAAAAAATCAGGGTTAACAGGTTTTGCTTTAAGGAAAGGTAACTTCAATACATGTCGTGCTGGCGACCATTCTGTCACCCAAGAGGTTGAGCACAAGCAGCAATGCAGCTCCATCACGCTGCTCTGCCAACATGCCTCAGCTGATTGCTGCCAGACACACCTCTTGGCCTGTGAAGCAAGTTTAATCTCCAGGGCCTGTTCAGTCCTTGATTTAAACACTAGCCAATACTGCAGTGTTTTTTTAATATAAGGGCCCCTAATCACAGTGCAAGATACAAACTAAGGTTGTACCATAGAAACACGTCTGGTGTCAGTCTTTATTTTACCTGAATATACATTTATACAGGCCATAATAAAAAGGCTATTATGCAACAGTTCAGTGAGTTATTACCTAGTTTCAAGAATAATGCATGCAGTTACAAAGGAGAGGTAGAAACACTGTATTAAAGACCTAAAAATACAAACATTATATAAATAAACACTTTCAAATTAACTGTTGGAATTTCATACAGATAAATAAGGGTAAAAGTACATTACTTTGTCAAAGTAAAGGAAACACATGGTTATCAGTACACTAAAACAAAATTGATGTATGAGAACTGTACAACTTTGTAAAATAGTTCAGACCACGGTATCTAAAAGAGGATTAAAATGATTTTGTCCTGGACAATGGTTTATTCAAGTATTCAAGCAGTTGAGTAACCCCCCCCCCCACACCCAAAAAAAACCCCTTCCAAAAGTAAAATATAGGAACCATTTCCAGAGAAGATGATCTGCCTAAATACTTTGTGAATTGCTGTTCTGATGATCTGAAGGGATGCTTGAAATGATAAGTGCCTATGAGGCTATGGGAAGCTTCCCACCTCTCCCTAAAAATGCATACACAAATACCCTGATTTTTCACGCACTGTATGTAGAAATCCCACATCACTAAATCAGCATCCCGATTCCAAACCTTATTTCTAGTCTCACATGGCTCTTAACAGAGCCTCTCAGTTTACAGTATTTGTTTTAATACTGTCCAAGATACAGGATACAGAGAGCTGTTATACTTACAGAGACTGCAGGCAATAATGCACATACTGCATGCACAACAAAAGATGCAACCAAACCTATATAGAAAGCAAACAACCAGCAACTCAAAACATTTCCATTACTGAGAAAGTCTGTAGCAGTAGTTACTCAAGTATTAGATAAATAGGTATAAAATGGAAAGGTTCACATGAATACAAGTTTTTACAGGTTGTCTGAAAGTCTTCTAGAAGCTACATTTGAAATTCTGAAAAGGATTTTATATACACTGAAATAAAACTTTTTCAGCTAAGTCCATTGTGCCTTTCTCTTGTTTTTTTTTTTAAATTAATAATTCTTCAAAAATGAATGTACAGTTGCTTTAGTAAATTAGTGCAATACAAACTGTCTTGGAAGAAGAGCATCTAGTTGTATCCATATCAGCTGATAAAATTGTTTGAGTATTTTGAAGAGATGGAGCAAAATTTCTTCCAGTGACCTCTTCCTCCCCTTCTTTAAAAGGTACTTACTTCCCACTCTTCCTCTATTCACTGATGAACTGTATTTACAAGAAGTAAGCTCGGATCCAGACAAGCTTAGCCACAAAAGCTTCAAACTGCAGGTTTATACATTTGGAATTTCATACCCTCATTCAACAGTCTGATACTGGCAATTAAAAAACAATCTTCCACAAACCTTTGAGTGGAATCTCCCTATGGAAACACAGCTTTGTATACTTTGTGAAGAAGGATCCATTCTGAATAGTCCTTAATAAGGAAAATAAAATTGATTGTTGTAGTTAAAAGTACATGTACAAAGTTCAGTTAGAAACGTGAAGACCTATTTCTTTTAAATTCTGCTGCTAGGAGGAAAAAGGGACGAGTGACTGTATCAGTAAGGCAGATTTTCTATAAATGTTGTACTTTTGGATTTTTTCCTCTTTGAATTTACTGCTGTTTCTTTGGTAGTCACCACAGAACTTTAAAAACTGTCTTCCACAGGGCAGTGGGACAATGACAACAATTAAGCTGTAGCAAAAAAAAGTACGTCACTGAGTGGTCCCTTCTGTTCACACCGCCTGGTCCTTGGGGTACTGCTACTGTTCATATACAGCCACTGTGCTATAGCAAAGTGCAGAGAGCCGTCGCTCAATACTAGATTTATCTGGAAAAAAAAAACCCCACAAATGTTAAAGTACCGTCAAGTTCTGAACACATCAAGTGCAAATTCATTTCAATGCAGAAAGAAAAAAAGCATTGCATCCAAACGGACAAGCCTCTTCAGGTTATACAGCAGCATCAGCTAAGGACGAGCACTTGAAAACCATCCAAACTGGCTGCTCCTCTCGTGCTTGCTGCTTTTATAGGCTATGCCTAATCACGAAATTACACATTTACATATATTTAAAATAGATAAGTGCTCATCTTACACTCCAGGTGCCTCCCCCATGAGTTAAATATACAAGGCAGGTAATAAATATCAGCCAAAGGAAGTTCATCTGCATTCAGAGGATTTTATTAAAAAGGTTAAACACAAAGCTCGGCACAGTGATTTTTGCGCACTGTTTGTGTTTAGTCTGGTTTCAGAAGTCCAGCATTTATCCTTTGGATTTACTTGTTAAATTGAATTTATTACAAATCTACTTTTGCCCTTCATTTGTCCAGTTTTCCACTTTTGGAACACAGATTTGTTCCTCTGAGTTCTTACATTTTAAAAACTCTTGTCTTAGTCATCAGGAATAGCTTCCGCTACAAGTGCAATACTGCGAAAGGCTTTGTACCCTGAGATGTAGCAGCATTTGCCTTGTGAAGAGGCTTGGTGTGGACTGCCCTGGATCGACAAACAATACTAGAGGTGAAATCCTGGCTCTCCTGAAGTCAATGGCAAAACTCCCATTGACTTCAACTGGGCCAGGATTTCACCCAAAATATTAGACCCATTTATTCTGCTCTCCGCAGCCAGATGTTGCTATTTTTATAATAAAGAAACACTTTATGCATTTTGAAGAGAAGTAGAGGATCAAGTTTTTTACGCTCTCTGAAATTTTCAGTTACTACCAGGGTACACAAAATACACTCTCCAAAATAACTTACATTTGTGAACGTTTTCTATATCTGCAGGGTCCTGCAGTATCTTAGTCAGTCCTTCCAGCAGCATGGCTGCTTTGTGGTATCGATATGTAATATCTTCTGTCTGCTGAAACATCTCGTCTAGTGCTGCTGACTGAACCTGGAAGCATTCATTAGCATCAGCTATATGAATTGTTCTAAGCAAATACTATTAAAAAAATTTGTCTCAGAGAACTGACTGATAAATGAGTATCACTCTGTGGATGCTAATTAACAGTGCTTCTGTACCTTAAATATGCTGGTCTGGTTTTATAATTTTTAATATAATCTTATGGAGAAGTTACAGGCAAGTAAGTGTTCACCTAATGGCACACAGAAAGAGTCCTGCATGTAGACTGTGAAATGCTTTATGATCCTTTACTATTAAGCATGGTACAGTATATACGTACATTTCAAATTGTAACTACTCACATATACACACCTGTTATCAAGCTAATTTTATTTGTGAGAAACTAATTTGTATGTGGCTACCAAGTCATGGAGGTTAAATACAGTGGATACTTGCCAAGATCTTATGTCTAACACCACTATTTATCCAATTCCATTTCACCAGAACTTTCCCTTATCTGAAAGGTAAGTAAATCTCCTAATGTGATACAGTTGCTGTACCTTGTTCCCGGGTTTATCCAAACAGCTGTGTACTCAAAACTTGTCAGATACACAGATACCTTTTCCCCATGTTTCTTTATTAACATTTTTATTTTCTATAGACCTGCTGACACACTTCTCCAACCTAGGAGTCCCCCAACTCTAAACAACTCCCTAAACTAAAACCAGTTGATTGGGAAGCTGTGTGGGTTCTGTTTCTAGACTTCAGTAAGCTTTATTGTGTGATACTCCAGCGCACAGAAGCCCATCATGGACTGTATAGCTTAGCAGTGCATTTTGTAGTGTCTATATACAAAACCTGCTGATGTGTGGGAAAACCTCAGAGCAACTGTATCAGCAAGGAACTTCAGAAATGATCTGGGGGAAGATTACATCAGCCCTGGCACCAACGGGATTAAGGCCAAACATGCAGTGCTATCTGATTAGATTAGAGAGATGTGTGAGAGGAGGTCGTGCCCATCACAAGTGTTACTACTTTTACTGATCTCAATCCCCTAAATGCAAGTGAAAGGAATGATTTACCATTTCCACAGCACAGTTGTAGATGAGTTTCTCTGCGGTCACACTGTTGATTTCATCTACAAATCTTTGCTTGTCAGAGAAAAAACGATTCAGCTTTTCTGTCAGCTTCTTACACATGGTGATGCAGAATTTATATCGTTCATTCAGAGTTTTGACAACTGGAGAAAGTCAGTGTTAAGAAGAGGTTAAAACATTTCAATTCAACTTAACAGGGTAGCTTTCTAATCAAGTGAGTGTTTCTCTTTGTAGTTTTATTTTACCATCTACGGTGTCATTTTTGCTGTCGGGAAAGTATATCAAATAATTTTCACTTCATATTAATAAATTACCCATTCCCTAACCACTAACGGCGTCTTTTTGTCATAGTCATTAAGCAATTCTGTGTCTGCAGTTCTCTCTCTCCAGAAGTACAAGGAAGCATGGTCAGTTCTGGAAAGCGCGAAGGTACCTCTTTGCTCAGCTGATTTAGTTGAAGTTTCCTTAGGGACTAGTACAGCTGCAGGCAGGAAAGGGAGTATGGTGTCCGGCCACAGTGAGATCCTGAATGTTTCAACTTAATTCTTTTCAGTGATGGGCCAAATAAAGGTCAATAATTCACAAGCAAAGGAAATGAAAAGATCAGTGTCCTAAAGCAATGGCTGCGTATACCTTGTTTAACAGCAGTGGATGGGTTCAGTTTTCCCGATTTGATCTGTGCTTTGGCCAGATGCAGAGAAGATGCTAGTAGCTGCGCTGCTTTCATATACAACACCAGCTGCTCTACTTGTCTGGAAAAAAATAATTTCAGCATTTCTGATTTTTAAAGATTTTCTTCTTTTTCAAATAGAGATATTCAACCCACAGCCAGACGCTCAGATATTAACCAGACACCCAGATATTAACCAGACACCCTCCCAATGGCTCTGCTCCCCACACTATGTGCTGGCAGGAAATAACTGTCGGGGAGTGAGGAAACAGGTGTCCAAAAATGACAAAGCACCCCTGGCCCTCTGTGCAGCACTGGTTGGGAGAGAACCCGTCTCTCTGGCCGGGAGAGAGTGCACATATAACCTTTGCTTTCATGTACAAAATAGAACCCAATTTGTTGTTTGTAGGTTAATTACATGAGGCCAATGTCCTTCCAGAAAGCCCCTGCTTGCACTTTTCTCTTGAGTGTCCTTACAACCATCCCTCCCCCACCACCTAGGGGTTACTTGCAGAATTCCAACATTTGGGACCATCACACACGTTAGTTCTTTTTTTTGCAGGAAGGGAGAAATGACTGAGATTTCCACTCCCATCACCAGCATGTTCACCTTATTTCTCCTCCCTTCTAAAGGTTTCACATCAGGACTGAGCTGCTTCTCTGACAGAGGCTTAGATGTGACTCCCTTTGGAACTAGGTATTGCTGCTCCTGGTCAGCCAGATATGGTGACTGACGGAGTCATGCAAAGAGCTCCCTTTTCCCCATATCTGGGGGTGTGAAGACTGGAGCTCAGAGTCCCAGGCATGACAAAGCGTAACACTGCTCCAGGCAGCAGTCGCCAACCTTGCCCTCCACTCATCTGACAGTTCAGAGAAAAAGAACAACCCCCCTCCCCACCAAACACTTTCCCTCTCCCAGAATTCCTTGTTATTCATCTGCCAGCTCATTTCAGTCTTTCCTCTGCCACTCTATGGGCCTCTTTGCTTTTCAGTTGTTAAAGAACGTTCATACTACCACCAAACGTTCCCTAAAGCAGAAAGGTCACTTCTGACAAAGTCAAAACGAGGACTGTCATGCGCAGACATATGAATTCATCTGAAATTCACTAATTCTATAACAACTACTTAGCCAAATACCTACCCCCATTCTTTGCTTAGCTGGCTTATCTGATCAACAACCACACTCTCCTGAATCTGATACAATGACACTGCAGAGGTGCAGAGTTCTGGGTTTCCTCCCCGTACTGCTGTCAGGTCCAGTACACATTCTATAAATGTCAGCATCATGTTCAGATGACGCAGCGTATCTGTATGTTCTCTCTGTCAGAAGGAAAAGAAGACAATTTAATCACAATAGGCCATGTGGCAAATACATGGCAGCTATCTGGGGAATAGTCAGCATCTCGGCAACACTGTGCAACACACACAGTATTAATACCAATAGCAGGAACTCAAGAACCCACTAGGCCAAAGGGAATCGAGATGAATTATCTTGCTTTTAAAACAAATCTAAACATATTGCAGATGTACGCTAAAACCTTGTAACAAACGCCCAAAGAGTAGGACACTGAGCTCTAAGTTTGTTGAAACCAATCTGTAGAGTGACTAACAAACTCACAAGTGGCATGTATTATTTATTATTTTAATCAGCAACCACAAGGATGCTAGACACTTGTATAGGAGAAACCAAAAGAAGTGTTCAGCTTTTATTGTATAACATATTTGGTATCTAACAACATAGTTGATCTAAAGCTTCAGTATTTAACGTCTGCTTTACTCCAATTTAAATTCAGATCTACAATCACTAGGTTCATTATGAATAAAGTGCTGGCACAATTCCCTGTTTGCTGGCTTTGGACAAGCAGTAAGCTATGGCAGGGTGTGCACTGTCACTCAGCACACATGTGCATTGATTTGGCACTGAAATAGTGTCCTATCAGTGGAAAGCCTTGTTAAACCAAAGCAGACATGCTCATTTTGTCACCTATGAAAAGACAGGAGATACAAGGAATAACTGTCAGCGAGAAAAGGACAAACAGAGAGGGAACTTTTTTCAAGCTTTACAAAGGGATATTCTCCAGTAAAAAGGAAACAATTAAAAGCACTATTCAGGCAGATCCTCAGCCATATTTCCATCATTTCTAAGTAATCATTTATTGGCATTAAACGTGACAAAACATTAATTTTTCTGTACCTCCATTAATGTTTCCTCGGGCAGTTCAGGAGCTTCAAAAGTGATAAAACCCTCTAAGCTGGGAGGTGAAGTACCATAAGACATGTACTTCAGACTTGGAGTTGCCTCTGCTCCAGGAGGAGAAGAACCCATATAAATACCGGGAGGGGAGCCCATATATACACGGCCACTAGTAGAGCAGAGAGACCCTCCAGAACTGTTTGATCCAACTATAGGAAAAATAAAACACGTTCAGTCCAACAGCTTGGTCTAACTGGCAGCTCTGGGCTAAAGTTAATATAAAGCAGAAGTCACCACAAATTCACAAGTTTCTTGTTATGCTTTATATCGTTGGTCCAGCACCTAAGCAGCAGTCCTTATTGGACAGTGAAGATTTATAAAATGGGCATTGTGAGAAGAAAAAGTGATTGGCTGACAAGGATTCTGACTGCAGGTATCCGGTCAAATTCGACAGACAGAATCAAGTTCACAAAAACACCCTTATGCAGATATGCTGGACATCCACACTTCAAATGGAAGAAGGCATTTAGCCTGTTGGCTTCTATATTTCAAAGCACATACTAAGGTGTGCTAGAATCCACTATGCTTGCAAACCTTGTGCATTATTCCTTGCATACTGTGTAACACCAAAGGGCAGAAACAGGTTTAAAAATCTACTTTTTTATATCTTGGAACAAACAACTGTGTATGCCATCTGAACCAACTTTAGATCCCATCACAGACATGGTGTAGACTGTCACAAATGTACACTGTAGAATGTTCAACTAGCAGCTCTACCCCTCTCTTAAGGAGAGAAAAAGTCAGAAGACTTAGACTGACATTCCTCTCTAGTCCTGATTATTGTTTAACACCTGCTACAGCATTGTCCCGAGGCCCTACTGTGCCATGCACCTTACAAACAAGGGCGAAGAATCAGGTCCCAGTTCCAAAGAGCTTACAAATTTAGGCATTATATTTGCCAAAGATACATTGTTTGAAAGGGGTGTCTTACCTGAAGTTGTTCTAGTTCTGAGGACCATATGGGTGCAAGTAGGAGGGGTAGCACTGTTTGGAGGGGAACCCACAGTAAACATTACTGCCCTAGAACTTGCTCCAGTTCCCATGGAAGGAGGTGCCATTGCAATTCCACAGGCCCCTGCTGGAGCTGGAATAAAAGGTTTACATGGTATGATGATACAATACACAGCACTCTCTGAAACAGAACCAGACTTTGGACTAGACTGGGGAAAAATGAGGGCATCTTTGAAGTCTGACAGCAAATAATACCATATGCCACAAGTAGTGCTGGGCCACTTGGCTGAACACAAACAGAACTAAGATGCACCCGTAGCTTTCACATCCCCTTCCAAGTTCCACTTGAAACTAAATTTGCTCTTAGCTCTAAACTCTTCTCCTTGTGGAAGAGAACTAGAGATGACTTTTGAAAACCTAGAGACAGTGCTTAGACCCTATGGAAATAGATGCTATAGAAAATAAGATAGGCAGGAAGGAGGCTGAAAAAAAAAAAAAGTCAGGCCTCCATGGATAGCACCCTGGTTTCAAAAAAACATTGGGAATTCTAGCCATTAGGTTGGTACAGCATTCTCTGTTGACTAGTTTATGGAAGGCACAATCACTAGTCTTAGAAGCCAGCATGATGGAAGCTAACCTCCAAGAGAAAACAAGCTGGAATAAGAAGATGGAGTTGCAACAGAGGTATTGAAAAAACAACCCCAAATGAGCATACACAGTTCTGATATTTTTATCATTAGGGTAGTTCTGGGACGCTCCTATTTACAGACAGTGCCCAACTATATATGGTGCTTTATAAAAAGATATTCAACATACACATGCAGAAATCTTCTGAACAGTTTATGTTTGTGTCCAAGTATTTTCAGAACCAACATGAGTGTTGGTGACACAGCAACCACTTTAACCAGTGAGAACGTCCATAAAAACTCCTAATACTGATGGAATGATAATTTGGCTGTATGCTTTAAACTACAATAATATCTGAATGAATCTGTTCTTTACCTGTATCCATTGGTCGCTCAGCATTGAGGCTGTCTGTGCTGCCCTGATATAACTGGCCACCAAGGATAGTCTTCGCTTGCTGATCTGACAACTTCCCAGTACTGACAGATCTACACAGAAAAGCAAATGAAAATGGAAAAAATTCTCAATGTAGCCTCCTCTGCAACTCACAACTGAGGATGGCTTTGTGGTAGATGTTACACATCTGATTTCAAGAATTCTCTGTAGTATCAACACTGGACTTACTGAAATAAAACTGACTACAATCGTGCAAAGACCCCAAAGGTTAAGACAGTATTTCAAGTTTAGCCATATTAAGTTTATCAGAATTCTGAAGTAAAAACTGGAAGGAGGCTAATGGTGGGGACTAGAACTCCAAATTTAGACGATCAAAACAAATAAAAGGGAACTTAACAGCAATACGGTGAAGCAGTCCAGGATGTCAACACTATTTTTTTTACACTGCACGTGAGGTTTCTGTGGTACACACTAACCTGTGGTTTGTTTTGAGATGTTTCTTGCTATAAATTGCACGCAACAGCACTCTGGTTTCAGAATAGCATGGCAATTCTATAGACAAGTTATGCCTACACAATGTCCGCAGTTTGTAAACAGATATGATTTCTACCTGCCAAAGGGAGCCTTGCTGTGCTGTTCTACTGCCTGTTTTTCACTTCCTTGTGTCGTGTGGAAGTGCGTGAAATCCCTTGGGTCAGTCATGTCTTTAGACTGCAATGGGACATCCGCCGAACCCTGACGACTAACCAAGGCCAGCAAGTTTGAGGATGCTTGAGTCTTAGGTATCTTGAAAGGAGCAGTTGCCTAAACAAGCATTGAATCTGGTTAGCATACAAGTGAGTACTCTCAGATACTGAGATAGCTGTAAGTAAGTACTATATCGTAACAATTTTTTTCAGACAGAATTAAGTTTAACAAACCTTAGTGGGAGAGCCAATAATTGTTGGTAATGGAGTTTTAAACAGCCAGTCTGAGCTCCTAGGTGATGATCCCATATGTTTTGTAGGTGATGTTCCCAGGCTGACTGGCCTACTTGGCTGTGGAGAGTAGCTATACCCATACCCTGCATATGATGGGCATACAGGGTCTGAATGTTGCTTTCGAAGCTTCTGTTTGTTCTGGTAGATATCTGTTAGAGTCGGGGTACTCTGCAGCCTGGCTCCCATCAAGAGGGACTGTGGTGACTGAGACTGTGGTATTGGAGAACCTGGGAAGAGGCACCAAGAAGAAAGTGTGATTCTGCTAGCAGTGACTTCAAAACAGTCCTACAAAATATGAACCATTAAGCGATTCTGAAGTTAATCTGAAAGGACAGAGTTTTAT
This sequence comes from Chrysemys picta bellii, assembly GCF_011386835.1. NCBI lineage: Eukaryota > Metazoa > Chordata > Testudines > Emydidae > Chrysemys > Chrysemys picta. Next base: position 3,983,176 of record NC_088809.1, on the reverse strand, counting down.
ATTGTTGTGAGATATGTTTGTTCATCAGCTGGCAGGAGGAGTGGATTCAGAATGCCAACTGCCCGAACTAAAGGCTAGACGTACATCGAGGAGTGATACACAACATGGTCAATTGTCCAAAGGGACAGGATTTCAAGGTGACAGCTGTACTGGTTGCTTCAGAACCTCTGGAGAGTTGAGCCATAATTAATGAAATGGTCAGCTCCAACAGGTACAGCACAACACGTAGTTAACTCTCAATTAAACAGCCAAGAGCCCGGATAAAAGAAAGAGTAATGGAATTACACTGTTGTATATAGTATCTGAAGGGAACATTTTTTAGGACAGTATGACTGAGAAGTTACTTTAAACAATGACAGTAATTACTAAAGGAAAGCTTTTCAATCATAACATTACTAAAGGTGGAAATGGGTAAGAAAAAAAGCACAGGAAGGGAGGAAGGGAACCCACCCTTCTGACTTTTTCCTATTCTGATAATCTTTTGATAATAAGTCACAAAAGGGATTTAAAGTTTTTTTGTTTTGTTTTTTTAAGTTTAATGAAACAGTCTCCAATCATAAAAGGCAACTCATCTCGTGGCTTCTGCAAAGACTGCAGATACTAACAGAACAAGGTAATGCAAGGGGCCATTACTTGGATCATTTGTTTTCTACCCTCCACCAAAGGGAATATTTCTTCAAAACCCTCTGTGCCCTAAACAAGTCCACTCCTTGTCACAAATGTCAGGTTTTTCTTGTGCAAACCCAGACCAAGGAACTTTAGGACCCATTTGGTTAAATAATGAGCTTTGAGTAAGGAGTATGCTCTCAAAAGTTGCACCCACAAAGAGGTGCCCTTCCTAAGGGCGGTATTTTCTGTCTGTGCAGCTGAAGTTCCAGGTGGAGCATTAAAATGCGATGCTGTAAATTCTGTGTTCCTAATGGGAATGGAACTAGTTTGTTAATATCAAGCTTCAAACTCAAAATGGCCAGTTATCAATGCCATCGGTTATATAGATTGAAATTTGATGGCACCCTCTTATATTTCAGATGAGGTATTGCACCAAGTGAGGATTGTACAGAATACTGAAGTCTCATGGTCACAGCCTTGCTGATAACACGTACCTCTTCACAATCTTAAACAACTCTGACAGTGAAGTGCTAACAATTTCACTTATCTTTAAGTTAAGTTGAAGAACTTTGAAAATACACCACAGTGGTTAATTTCTTTGCTTGTTTTCCATGCTATACTGTATAGTAACATGGCAATATATCTGTTTTTTAAGAGGAAGCCAAATCAACAGTTTTTTGAATTCAGGTTCTGTTTCATAAACCGGTGCTTCCAAAACCACTCATCTTAAACCTTCTTCCAAGTTCATTCAATGAAGTGCCTGTAACTATTTAGCCAAGTCTTTTAATTACCTTATGAGGCCTACATTTACTATAGTTAAAGTGACTGTGACCAACCTCACTTTGATTTGATTCCATTCCATTAAGCAATGACTGTTTTGGAAATAACCTGCTTGCCCACAATTCCAGAGTGCTCATGTCAGATTCTCCCTCTGAATTCTCAGCCAGCAGTTTTGATTGTTTGAAATCCCTTCGCTCTTCTGCTGGAGAGTTTAGAAACTCATCATCTGTCACTTCAGAAATCCAAGTCTCAAAGAGACATTGGCTGATATTTTTGAATTCAAAGTTTTTAGATTCTTTTGTAAATTGCTCTCTCTCCTTTGTTGGCCGAAACAACTACGTACAGGAGAACATTTTCAATTCCTCGGAAATGGTGGTGGTATTTCACTATATCTCTGCGCAGCCATGATTTCAATGGGTTTTGAATTTGAATACCCATTTAAATGCTTAAGACAGATAACTGCAGTTTATGGTATTTTACAATTAAAAATACCAGAATCTTTTAATATTAAGAAGTGGTACAAGTCAAATATGAAAAGGACTTAAGCAGTTCATTAATAAGAGGTAAAATAATTTAAACACTCAAGAGGCTATAAAAAGAGAAGAACTGAGTTGTGGCAGGGTACATGTTTAAGTGAATTTGTTGCTGGTGCTAAATTAACAGTCCTATAAACCCCTATTTAAGTCAAGAATAGATACACGTACAACTTAGGAAGTGGCTTAATCATATTCTGGAGGGATCATCTTTTGAAGCAAGAGGATATTTCAGTCTGCAGACCTAGTCACATTCCTTGACCTCTGTGGAGACTGCTAATATGAATACTAACTGTGCCGGTTATTTTTGTGACATGGAACCACCGTGGACACAGAACTCATTTCACACAGGCTGAACAGTTGTCAGATATTAAACATGTTTGGCTACTAGCTACATTTGTCTTAGAAGTGAAAGATTTCTTTACCAGAGGGCAGTTTTGGGAAACAAGTTTCAAGTAAACAAAAAAAATTCAACAGCATATCTTAACTACCGCATAAGAGATTTAGATTAAATCTCAGGAAAAACTTCGTAACTCTAAGAACAGTAGGACAATGCAGCAGACTGCCTAGGGACGCTGTGGATGCTCCTTCACTGGAGGATTTCAAAAAGAGGCTGGATAGCCATCTTTCTTGGATGGTTTAGACACAACAAATCCTGCATATTGGCAGGGGGTTCGACTAGATCAGGGGTTCTCAACTTTTTTCTGAGGCCCACCCCAACATGCTATAAAAACTCCATGGCCCGCCTGTGTCACAACTACTGGTTTTCTGCATATAAAAGCCAGGGCAATTGCCTGGGGCCACAGGAGCCCACACAAAGCTACGTTGCTCAGGCTTCAGCTTCAGCCCCAGGTGGCTGGGCTCCGGGCCACAGGCTTCAGCCTATGCAGTGAGGCTTCGGCTCTCTGCCTCGGGCCCCAGCAAGTCTAACACTGGTCCTGCTTGGCAGACCCTCTGAAACCGGCTTGCGGCCCCTGAGGGGGCCACAGACCTCTGGTTGAGAACCGCTGGACTAGATAACCCTTGGAGTTCCTTCTAATCCTATGGTTCTATTTCAAAATAAGATACTTAACATTTTAGATAGTTCAGACATAAGTGCCCCTTGAGCAGGAGAGAAATGGACCAAGCCTGGTGGCAAAGTCACTATTTAAACCTCAGTTAGAAATGGTGTAGTGTCTCTTCTGAGCAATTCTTCTGTATCCCTTTTGGGTAGTCCTTCCAGTAGGACCCATCTTACATAGTATCAAATAAAGCAGCATGAATCCCTATCTCCTCCTTCCTCAGTTTGCTGCCTGCATGCCTAGATGGTTTATGATGAACTAAGTTCATTGAATGCCTAGCAACATTAATGTCAGACACTAGTCAGTTCCCTGAGGGAATGAGGATGGGAATGTTGAACACAGACACTAATATTTCTTGTTGTCATTTCTCATGACACGCTGATCTATCACAACCACATTTCAAGAAGTACTTTACTGTTACTGATTATATTCCAAATTCATTTCCATCCTTGGTTAATAACTTGCAGGGGACCAGAATAAAGAGCGGTTCTTTAATATTGTGAACTACAGAGATGAGTCAATTTCTTACGGTCTTGCGGACGGACTACAGGGCTGGAGATTGGTGACGTAGGTCCTTGTTCTAAATACTACCAACTTACCCTGGAACCTTTGGTAAGCCACTTGGGGGTAATGGAGACACAGAAAGGCTGTCTATAAAGTGGGACTAAAACCCAACTTCATCCAGTGCTTTCAGGTCTATAGTGAAATGGAACTTGGCCTAATGCCACTCACCTGAGGCGTTTCTACTCCTTGATTCGTGCCCTTGAGGTTGACCACAGCAACAGTGCCCAAGCTGCTCGGGTATGGTTCCAACTAAGCAAATTAAAAGCAAGAATAGAAGTTTACATTTCTGCCTTTCTGAGGCAGGAAGGACAACAGCATGAGAACAACAGACTGCAGGCTTCCTTTCAACGGGCTTTCTTCAAACAATCACTTAACATGAGCCACTTTTGCAAATGAAATCTAAATGGACAAGATTTGAATTTACCAGATACTCTCATGTCAAAGGTATTATTCCTGAGATACCTCCCCTCGTTATCTACCGATTTGTAAGCTTACCTAAGGGCGAAGGAGAATACGGTCTCGAAGACCCTGTGGACAGCCTGCGTCCAACACCTTGCGCAGTGTCTGCTGGTACTGGTGAACAGGAGCCCATCTTCAGAAAGCCCATGGGGCTGGTATTAGACCGCCTCACCACTGCAGATCTAAAAAGATCAAACCCAAAACAAACTCTTGACGTTTTGGAGAAGCATATGAAATTGATGCTTATCCAAATATGATTTTAATGAGCCTTAAACTGAACCCTCCACACCAAACATAAGCAGCATTTTATATCCTTTGGTCACAAAGTGGAATCACAACTTTTGACGCTGCTGTAATATATGACAAATTAGAAGTCATTTACCACAACCTTTAGACAACTCATTTTACCAGTTCAGACACTAGTTGTAATAGCCTGCGCAATTAAGCCCACAACAGAGCATGGACCCCTGTGAACTCCCATCGCTGCATGCACAATTGAGTGGGAAAGCAGGCAACAGCAACAGACTCCAACACAAATGCTGATCATTAAGGCAGGAAAAGGGAGCTTAGAATATACTCATCAGAAGAGTTTGAAGTACTGGACCTGGTATGCGGATCAGCTGTTGGGAACAAGTTATTAAAAACAAAGTAAGGCCCTTGCCACACTGTAGCAGTATAGCCTCAAAATTAGAAATCATGAAAAATCCAGATAACTGTAAAAAGAAAAACTAGGTTGCAAGTTATCTGTCTCTTGAACCTAATGTTCTGGCTCCAGTGGGTACCGAAATAAGATAAATGGGCTGGGAGGTTGGAGAGCCCATCCTCACATTGCAAATAGTCCTTACGCAGGTGGTGGGGTTAGTCAGCCAACAAGAAGCAGGGCAATCGGTTGTCAGAGGACCAGAAAGGAAGACACTGAGAAGGGAAGGTCTCTGGCAGCATTTACCTTACTCAAAGAAAAGGAGTGTAGTAAACCTTTTGAAAGGGGGGGCAGTTTCTGTCCCACTCCCAAGGCTCTATAGAATACTGTACAGGACAAAGAGTGAAAGTTTGGGAGTGGACCAGGAAGCAGCAAGTCTAGTTCGCAAAAAGAGCTTTTTATTATGATGAAGCGCCAATTAACAACTCACATACTATAATCTGTCCCCTGATGTACTAATAAAACAATGCATGCATTCATCCTATCATTAACGTGTGAAATAAGAACAGAAGAACTTATTACTGACATTTCAGTGCATGTCATAATGCTATAGCACATACAAAGAAGAGAGCAAGAATTCATCCTTTTACTTCTTTGGGCAACATTTTAGAGTGGAAAAAACAAGTATATTCTAGGGCTTCTCTACTTCTCTTTTACTGAAAAACTCACTACATTGCCAGCCATCTAACTGCAAATTGTGATGAACTAATACGTTGTACTCATTCTAAAGTCTGTTTTGAATTATTCCGTGCAAAACATTTAAACTCTTCGTATAATTCAGCTTACACAAAATGTAACTCTGGCAGTAGTTTACTATGCAAGAAAGCAGGCCATCTTTCAGTGTATAAACACAAAGGAAGGCCATGAGAAAAAGGAATAACTCACCTCGGTGATCCATGGGGATTTGACACAGGGCTGGCAGTAGATGTGAGATTCTGCTCTATACGCTGATAATTCCGCAACTGAGTGGGAACTGGAATAGGTGCCGTTTCGCTGCGTGGGGACACTGAAGGCTGACATTGTCTGAAGTTGGAAGGTATTGAGAGAGGAAATGACTGCTGGTAAGTGGGTCTCTTGCTAATTTGTACCATTGTCAGTATTTAAAGAAAATCCCAGAAACAGGCAAATAAACTCCAGTTTTGCAGAACATGTAGACAACACAGTCTGCAGTTTATCCAAGTTTGGCTCAATCACTTACAAAGCAAGATCAAGACCAGTTTGCCACTAATGAGCTTTTCTTACACTGGCCTTCTGAGTGCAGAGAACTGCAACACTAACTGGTAGAATCAATCATGCAACACAGTCTGCAGATCAGCGGAACTCCATTCCTCCCAGTCAGACTCCTCTGTTCACTACCTTTCAAAACAAAGTGGTTCTAGGAAAACCCACTGTGTAAAGAACAGGAAGTTCAAGAGCAAAATTGACTGACATGTTTACAAAAGCTACTAAGGCACAATCAGAGATTTCCCAAGAGACATTGTGAATTCATAAAAAGAAAACATGTTACGTAATCAACTCCTACGTGCACACAGTGACCAAAACACACCTGAACACTAAACCATTTCATCAAGCTGTAGATGAGTTTTATGTACTTCAGTTAATAAGTGTCAGTGACTTATCTCTCAAAGTTAGTTTTGATAAGTGGATCAACTTTCTTCATGATAAGAATTTAACCAGCTATCACCACTTTCAAGTAAAAACATAACAAGCACATTTTCCAATTAACGGATTCCTCCAAGACAAGGTATTCTATCTGGTCCCTCATACAAACTACCAACCTCAGAGAGAAAAAAATTATCGGAAGGATTGCAATCAAACCATTTTTACAAGCATTGTGTGATTGATATTTAATTTCAATCATTTTCTAATTTATAATGCATTAGTTTATATTAAAAATCGATTCATAGCTTTTCTTCTATCCAGGACAAAGGTAACTTGTGAATATACAATATAAAACCTGTTCAAGTTTGTTTTGTCTTTTTAAAGTAAGACCCAGTGAGATTTGTCTGTCCTTTTTAAGGTCTTTTTTTCTGTCTTAGATGTGGTCTCCCTCCTGTCCCTCATGGCTCTCTCATTCTTCCCCTTGGATAACTAGTGTGTAAAACATGCCAGCCTTTATTAGGTATTCTGCTTCAGCAGACGAAGACAAACTACCTAAATGCACCAAATTTTATGTAGCATCTTGAAGGATGTCCTCCATTCCCAAAAAAACCCAATGCTTTCACGCTGATGAAGGAAGCACTGGTGATTCTAGACTAATGACTCTCACACTTCACTGAATTTTACTAACAGCAAACCAAACAACAGTACAGGAGAAAAGCATAGGGTTATTCAGCTGTTGGGGAAATTGATACATATATGCCAAACATAACAGTATTTTTCTAGAATGTACTTCCTTTGGCTAACCCTGTTGCCAAAGCAATACTCCTACTCTTTTCTGATATTGGTTTCTCACCTTTATAAACTGAAATCCCTCAGCAAGTTTTATATACCAAGAAACTGAAAATCCAGCAGATTACTTTACATACTGGTACTAGTCCTGCGTCCCATACAGCTCATAACATTTCTTTCCAGAAGCCAGCTACAGACGACTGAATGACAAACTCCACACAGATACTGAAGATTGGGAGAAAGGACCACCTCAGTGTAATCGCAAAAAAGCACAGACTATAAGGACCAATTCTTCTAACCTTGGCTTTAACCCCAAGGGTACCTTCATGATGATGTGCCCAAAAATCCGCCTCAGCCTACCTCACCCCTAAAGAGGGGGAAGAGAACCCTTGCTGGTAATCTAGCCTAGGAACTGCGGTGGGAGCAACAGGGGCATAGTTGGGCCCACAAAGGAACTTTAGAGAAGGTAGCGAGAAGGGAAAGAACTCAACAGTGTGAAGCAAAAGGAAGGGGGAAGTAGCAAACAGAGGAACAGAATAGAAGGCAAACTGGAAGGAGGAAAGGACATCCGTGCACTCCTGTGTGGAAGCTAACTCTAATCAGACAGCCAGGGTCCTCCTGAAGTAGTCAATTTCAAAAGAATTTAGAACTATTTTCATCTTCCAGATGAACCTTCTGTTCCCTCCCTCCAGCTAGATTTGAGCTATTCCACCATGCATGTTCTGGTCTAATGAGATTCTCCTTCAAGGAGCTGCAGAAAACCACTGGAAGAAACACTCAGTGATAGAACAGAGGTGCAGCCAGTCAGCATAACAGAAAGCTGAGAGACACAAGCAGGCAGAAGTGCCAAGTCATCTATTATTCAGAAAGAAATTCACTCTCTCAAGGGAAGGAAGCGGCAGACAGAAGTAGACAAAAAGCAACAATTTTTCCTACCCACCTTGCTAAAGCTGAAGGAAATGAGCAGTCACCGCAACCACTGCCTGGCTTTGGTTCTATTGAAATCTGGATTCTGGATATTATTTTGAAACAGCTGCATTCATTACTTTGCCGTTCCATTATATGAAATACTGCTTCCTTATACAGCACTGAATTCCCATTCACTAAACCTTTTAAGGATCTCATGACTTGCTTTACTCAGAGGCTAGATCTACACTGGGGGGAGGGGAGGAAAATCAATTTAAGATACGCAAATTCAGCTTCGCGAATAGCGTAGCTGAATTCAACGTATCCGAGCCAACTTCCCAGCTGTGAGGATGGCGGCAAATCGACCGCCACAGCTCCCCCGTCGACGGGGGAGTACCTGAGCTGGTGGAGTATGCGCGTCGATTCGGGGATCGATTGTCACGTCCCAACGAGATGCGATAATTCGATCCCCGAGAGATCGATTTCTACCCGCCAATCCAGGCGAGTAGTGAAGACAAGCCCAGTCTAACACAGTGAGGCAAAACAAATGGATAAAACTGTTGTGACAATATCTCCTAATATAACATGATCTACAACTCCCCTGGGGATGGTGCTTCCTTAATGATAGAAAGCAGTGCCTCTTCTTGCTGCTATTCAGTGACTAGAAACTGTTAATTCAGGAGTCACTGTGAGAACATTTGAGCAGACAATACTCTGTCAATAGTTTTCTGGCAGTCTCATTGGGCTGCAGAACTCCAGCTCATATTTATAGAAGTTTCTCAGCTTTGCAACAATTAAGATATTCTGCACCTCATCTGCTGCAGTGGTGAATTTGCCAAAAGACAGTAATGAAACCACAGCTTTAAGGGCCACATGCTGAATGTAAGGGCCTAAAGCTTCCATGCATAGAGGGCAGGCTGTACACAGAATCTATACAAAGGCATCCAGTAGCATGATGGGGGAATGCCAAGAAGCAGATGCCCCACGTCTAAATTCCAAGCGCAGGGGGAGCAGCAGTTACTATATCTGTAGCAGTAGCAGGGGATGGTGGCGGCTATGCAGACACTTCAGGTCATGCTGCTGGGTTGGGTGAAGTTCTCTCCCCACCTGACCTCACTCCCTCTTAGTTATGTGCAAAGCTCATTTACTTGGACTTTGTACAGCAAGTTCTTCATTTCGCCCTAAAAAAAGTGAGTTGCCCGTTTTTCATCTCCTGAATATTAACTACAAAGTAATTTAAAGTCAACGTTGTGACCTATTTCCCTGCTCGTTGTTTCATTGAAGAAACATACAGCTATTCTTGGGAGGGCAGTGGAAGCCTACACCCAAAGTCCAACCCTCGGTATGATTCATACAGTTACACAGTTTAGTAAAATTAATTTAACCAGTCAATCAGGAAAAAAAATCATTTCTCCATAGGACTTAATTATACTTGGTGAAAAATTCGTAATTAACTTTAAACAAATATTTCCCAGCTTGAAAAACAAAATCGCCTTGTAGTTTGAACTGTATAAAACCAAAATATCATAACCATCAGTCATATACACACACGACTCTTTCAACAAACTACATCCAAAGCAGCTCAATATTCTTATCCAGTTTGGCTGTTAGGTCACCTGATACCAGGTCACCTATAGTAACCAGACCTAGTCATTCAAAATTTGATCAAGCAGTAATTAAAAAACCTGTAGTTGGAATACCAAACACCTGTTGCTAGCCAGCACAAATAAGTGGCTCTCTGACATTACCAATGTGGAAATGCACCTAAAATACTTTTCATAATTTCAATTAACATTAACTTTGACTTTAATTTAGAGCATAAAGAGGCTTTTAGAATATACTTACAATATTTTGCATACAAGGCAACTCAGACCTAAAAGTCATTAAAAAAATCAGCTATTCTGTTTCTCTGCCCTTAATAGGTATAAGCTCCACCTTTTAGATTTAACAGCCCATATGTTAGCAAATTTTGCAAACTGCTTTGTGATCAGCACAAAGTGATAAACTTCTCTTCTTATGACAAGCATTTCTAACCAAAAAAAAATGCAGTATCATCTTCCTGTAACATTAGCATAAGCCAAGGAAACAGTTAATATCTGCAGTCACTATTTGGATAATCATCCACTTTTTCTCTTGTATCAAAAATTGGATTATGAAATGCATTATTTCATCAAATGACAAAATTTAATTCTCCTGTTTAGATACTAATAGAAGCATGGGTACACATGATGTTTTCCAAATGTTACCAAGTTAAAAAAAAAATTAATTGCCGTTTGTCAACATCATCATCTGACAAGCTGTACCCAGAACTTTGTCTTCAGTTACAGTCGGAGGGAAGTGTTTTGAACATTTAAGTCAGGTATATTGCAAAGCAGAATTCCACATACAGAAAAAGGGATTGTAAACCATCTTCTCCTTACAGTTAGCTAATCAACACAGATTTCCAAGGTACTGAAGGATGTTGGTGGATCACTAACAATTAAAAACTCTAATGTACTCTAGTATGTCTGAAAAGCCAATGTGCTATCAGCGTACCAGAGACACAAGGTGGATGAGGTAGTACCTTTTATTGGACCAACTTCTGTTGGTGAAAGAGACAAGCTTTCAAGCTACAGAGTTCTTCCTCATGTCTGTGTAGCTCAAAAGCTTGTCCCTTTCACCACCAGAAGTTGGTCCAATAAAATATATTACCTCACCCACCTTGTGTCTCTCATATCCTGGGACCAATACCGCACACATCAGTGTACCAGTTTATCAACATCTAACTGCAACAGCCTCCCTTTTTATAGCTCAATAGCTGCTTTTAATGTCCTGTATCCCTAACTGGAGATCGGTGTGGTCTACTACGTAATGCTAATCAGACACGTAGACCCCTTCTCTGGAGGGCTGTGCCTGGGCACCTAATGCTGCTGGGGACATTCAGAATTAATCAAAAAGCCAAACACAAATTCTTTCTTTCCTCAAGGAACTTAACTGGGTGCATCTGAGCCAGAAGCTAACGGAGCAACCTTCTACCGCTAAAACAGTTAACAGCAAATACTAAAGAAAGATCTTCGATAGCAGCACTATCCTAAATGAGTTTCCAGTAAGCAACAGAAGTAAAAAAAACCAAACTCTACAGCAACAGAGAACTCATTAAAAAGATGGGAGAGCAACTCAATAACATACCTGTTAGCTGAACCAGAAGAACTACTTCGGGTGGAGCTTGAGGATGGTTTCTGTAAAGTTCCTGAGCTTCCAGAAATGGTTAATGGTGACTGCCTGTTAAAACAAGAAGCCACAAACACTGTCACAGAATATGAAGAACTATCTGTAAAAAGAAAAAAAACATTTAGTTCTCTGTAGAACTTGCTGATTTCGAGCTATTTAAATAGTCATACTGTGTTCTACTGGGCATATTCATCTTCCAGTGGAAAGTCCACATTTAGCAATGTAAAATCCAACAACTGTAAAGCTGTGCTACAACATCCGTTTTAGACTATGAAACTTAGTTCGATAAAACCCAGCACACATACCCTCCACACATCATGAAGTCGCTTGAAGCCCGTCTGCCAGCTGCTCCCAATGGCATATCATCTACAGAAAAAGGCAGAGAACAAATTGAAACCAACGTAATTTAGTCAAGGCCTGAAGATGTATCTTCAATATTCTTGCTTATATGAAATCCTTTTAATATCTATTATACTTTACATACATGCAAACTAAGAAAAACTTTATTGCCGTATTAGCAACAAAATAATATGAACTGCTTCACAGATGATTTCACAAAAGATATCCCAAATCTAACCCAAACTTAAGTTATTACACAGAAAGTGGTTCTGTAACAGACTGTTTTTGAAAAGTAATATCAGAAAGATTTTATTCCCAAATTATCCTAATATTTAAGGAAAAGTATAACTAGTTACGGTATAGCATATCAGCACTGCGAAACCTACACCACTGATCTCCAGAAACTCCTTGGAACACAAAACAACTTAACTGACCCAAAGATACTGCACAACATTTTTTAAAAACGGAGACATTTGCAGTGGCATGGGGAAAGCAGGTGATTAAAACAAAAACACTAAACATCCATGGCTTATGTTGCCATTATGCAAGTTTAACAAAAATGAAAACACTGAGTACCACGAAACACAATGTACACTATAAGACTTGTGTGAAACTGTATGGTTGTGAAGTCTAGTCTTTCATTGTTTCTTAGCTTGAGACAGTAAGTTGCTGCAGATGGAAGAAAGGCAAGAAACTGAACCTTATAAGCTTGACTGGCAATGTTTAGCTGGTCTATGAGTCACATGCTACAGCATGTCCTCCCTCAACTGCTAGGACACTTAATGATTCTATGCATCCCTTATTCACAATGGGCTTTTTTCCCCCCAGTGTTAATAAATCAGAATTCTCTGTGAATTAAAGGACCCTGATTTCAACCACATACCATCACTGCCCTTAGGCACTCTGATAAGCAGCACAGAATAAAAGCTAGGATGCTGGGGTATGTGCACAGAAACTAACCCTTCTACCTCTGGTGCACCCCCAATCCTCACTCTTTTACAAATGATGAAATACATTCTCCAATAAACAGAAGGGTATTCGTTGGAAAGAAAGCACAATAAAATATTAAGATGCAAGCTCCCAATATAAATTAAAATAGGTTTGGAGAAAATAAGAGCAACCAACAATAGGATAAAAAAATATTTTTAAAAAGAGAGTGTGAGAAGTGTTCTTAAGCATCAAAATAAAGAAGATTCTTACATGAGTGATCTGAAGAGATGTTGTGTGGAACCAGAACAAAATCATCTGTGTCACAAGAAGAGTTCTTGCTACTGGTGCTGGCAGAATCTTTGGATACCTGAAGATAGTTAGGAGGACCCAATGGTGGGGAAGACAAGTTGTCTTCTTGAATATGCTGCATGTCTGGCAAGGACTGAAGAAAAAGTGAGAATCATAAGTCCAAATGGTTCACGATGCAGGATCTCCCTTTAGAGGGCAGGCTCACAATACAATAAGGTGAATGCTACCCTGCTTTAGCTAGCTGGAAAGAATATAGGGAACAAAAGTAAAGGTGAAAAATATATGCATTTAAATTATAAAAATTCTCCAAAGTCTTTTAAAAATACTAATTTGAATTTGAATTGTGAGACCCTTTTCAGATGGCAAGGAACCTTATTATTAAATATGTATGTAAAGAAAACCTTTTTTGAAAGATATATTGAAGCCAACTTAGGTGTCATTTCAGACGGACAATTTCACATTCAGATAGGTAATGGGTACTGACTCTGAAGTTATTCATTCGATCATCATTCTTCATGGACCAGGAAGAGACAGTGGCACTTACCTAGTAAGAGCCCAGAAAGAGGCTATCCAAGGATTACCTGGGAAGCTCATTCACTGTGTTGGCATTCACACCAGCACAACTAATGATCTGGCACAGTCTTTTATAAAAAAGCATGAGGATGGGAAAGGATTGAAAACCTTTATAAAACTGCTGCACTAAAAGACAGCCATACTGTTTGCTCTGCCTTTTTTTAAGGTAACTGTTTAGATGATCAGAGCTAAAATTAAAAAACAAGTTAGAGGAGATTTGACAATTTCTGCCCGCATAGAACAGCAAATGGAGGAATATGTTTTTGACAAGGGTTATTCTTGAAGCAAAACAGAGAACTTACAGGAGGAGAAGCAAAACGACAAGGAGAACTACCACAGGAGCTGCCAGATATTGAGCCTGCATATGTGGGCACTGGCACAGGGCAAGCTGGAGGAGGAAGAGAGGATTGAGATTTGAGATGAATTTTCAAACAATTGAACTGACACAATGCAATGATTTCCTCACTGCTGGCTTTAATTTATAAACACTTCCAGAGCTTTAAGTACACAGCATGTCCTTGGAAAATGCATTCACACAATGCTACTTAAGACCAGCTGAAATGCCTAAGAAATGCATAAATGGCAACTACATTTCAACCAAACATGACACTCAAAGATTTCACAGTTTTTTTTTTTTAACACTGGAGCATGACTGCTGATCTGTGGAAAATGTTTCAGAAAGAATATGCTACTCAATAGTATAATTTTTTCTAATATGCCTCACTGATGAGAATAAGTGGAAAAATGCAACTACTTACACTTTTTGACTGTTGAAACCTGATCAAGGAAAGGGTGGTTGAAGAACGCTTCTGCAAAACAAAAGGTGAGAACAAATGTGTGTCAACCTACAAACCATATTAGAATCTGCATTATAGCATACAAGAAAATAAGTGGTTACCCTTCCACAGAATCAATACTTCACATCCAGAGGCTAAAGAGCTTATAAAAGATTGAAGTCTTCCAGGTTATTTGTTGCTATTACACTTGGAAAGGAAATACAGTCAATAGCTTTAAAGAAGTGGCTTGCACGAGAATCAGATTGGATGTTTAAGGGACATTTTATGACTCAATGTTAGGGTCATAAATAGGGTTACCATACATCCGGATCTTTCCGGACACGTCCGGCTTTTTGGTCCTCAAATCCCCGTCCGGGAGGAATTTCCAAAAAGCGGGACATGTCCGGGAAAATAGGAAGGAATGGTAAGGGGACCGCCCCCTCCCCGGGCTCCAACTTTACCGGCTCCCGCCGCTCTCCCCAGCGCAGCAGCAGCTGGAGCCCGGGAGGAGGCGGCTGCGAGCTCGGATGCTGCCGCCGGCCAGCTCCGCTCAGCCGGAACCAGAGCCCGAGCCGAGCCAGGTCCCAGCCGGCCAGGGCCAGGCTGGAGCCGCTCGGCTGGAACCGTGGCCCGAGCCGAGCCAGGCCGGAGCCGCTGGGACTGGGGGATGCTCGGCCTCTGGCCGGCGCCGCTCAGCCAGGGCTGGGCCGTAGCCGCTCGGCTGGAGCCGGGGCCCAAGCCAGGCGGGAGCGACCAGGGCTGGGGGTGCTTGGCCGCCGGCTGGCGCCGCTCTGCCAGGGCTGGGGCTGGGCCGGAGCCAAGCTGGAGTCGCTAGTGCCGGGGCCGGGGATGCTCGGCCGGAGCCGCTCAGCCGGAACCAGGGCTGGCGCCCTAGGGCCCGAGCCGAGCCAGGCTGGAGCCACCGGGCCAGAGCCTCTTGGCCGGCCGCTGGAGGGAGCCGCTCGGCCGGGGGGGCCGGACTGGGCCGTGCCTCCTCGCGCTCCACCACTCCCCTGCCGCCCCAGCTTACCTGCTGCCTGCCTGCCTGCTTCAGACATCCTGCGAACATTTGATTCGCGGGAAGCAGGGGAGGGGGAGGAACAGGGGGGCGGAGTGTTCAGGGGAGGGGGCGGAATTGGGGCTGGGACTTTGGGGAAGGGGCGGAGTTGGGGCAGAGCCAGGGCAGGGCAGGGAAGGGGCGGAGTTGGGGCAGAGCCGGGGCCCCTTGGAGCGTCCTCTTTTTCCAGGACTGCAATATGGTAACCCCAGTCATAAATAACCGATATGTACAAATGGGCAATGTTTGCACAGTCAGTCACTAGCAGATGGCGTTCAGTAACCCTACAATAATTCAGTTCCGTGTTGCTTATCAGAATGGGAAGCTCCCTTACCTTTGGCACCACTAAGTGCTCCCCCTTTTGCAAACCCTCATGTTGTGGCCAGCGACTGAATCAAATTAATTTTGAACTCATCAGTGCTACTGCACAACAGCATGAGGCATTCTCCCTTCCACTCCCCAAGGGGCAGAGCACACTGCCTCTGTAGCTGGTTTCTCAGTTTAAAGGGGAATTAACTTAATTTTTCTCAACAATTTGTGCAATGAACTTGAGCAATTCATTGGTTATTGCTTCAACAACAGAAATATTTGAATGTGTCATTAGTAACTGGGTACATCGAGATATGTTTAATTGCTTTGGCACATCTAGTTTGGTAGCACTTTGTAGTTCCAGAAGAAATGGGCAGCTAATTAGACAGGGAAAATGAATCAACTAAGCAAGACAGTCCTAGATCTTTGTGAGCTTACAATTTGCTTAGAACAATTAAGAAGGAAAAACACAACAATGCTGCTCATTAGACTTAAGCAAGTCTCTCTTTTTGCAGCAGCACTTTCTTCAAAAGCCCAATAGGAGGAAGTGAGCATAGTTGCTTAATACTGGCAATCTAATGATTAACTTTATCTGAGGATGAGGTGTTCCTGAAGTTGGGTACAACACCTGCTGTTCCAATCTGTTCTGCTGTGATAGGCAGGATTTCAAATGCTGTTTATATTTTAGCAAAACACAAGCAATTCAAATGATCACTCTTCATTCATTTATTAATCATTCCTACCATATTTAATGCACTCCCCTTTAAA
The DNA here is from genome assembly GCF_011386835.1 of Chrysemys picta bellii. Taxonomy (NCBI): domain Eukaryota; kingdom Metazoa; phylum Chordata; order Testudines; family Emydidae; genus Chrysemys; species Chrysemys picta. The sequence continues at coordinate 3,966,902 of NC_088809.1, read as the reverse complement.
GTCCTTTCTTGGCTGTCAGTGAGCTGAGAAAGACCCCACCCCTGCAGCAAAGGGAGACATGGGACTCTCACCACAAACAGTTCAATGCTCCTTTAACAGCACCGGGGGAACAGCTCCGTGTTCCAGGTCCCCCAAATGTGTTTCAGCAATCACTGCCAGCCACTATTCCCAGATGGCAGTGCTGAAAAGTCAAGTGACAGGGCTTCCCTATCTGATATCAGATGCCCCCCCCAAAACCCAAATCAAAAGTAAGGCGTTAGGTGACAGCTAAGTTATATGCTCACTTTGGCTAGTACTGGTTGCATTTCATTAATCAATTCAATAACTCATCTGCATCAGAATATCTGATTGGGAAGAAGATTTATAACTTTGTGCTGTAGATTAGTTGTGAATTGTTACTTATTGGTATCATAAAAATCAGCATTTGTGATGTGTTGACTTCTCTCTTAATCCATGTAAATTTACAAATCAACTTCTTCTGAAACAGTCAATATAGTATGTGGTATTTTATCCAGATTTTGCTAAGGACCAGATTCTGCAAACTTCCTACTAGGTGCAGCACTTACTATAAATACTGTTACTGATTTCAACAAGACTAATCACTGTAGTAAAAAACTGCAGGATCAGGAATTTAGCTATTCTGTTATTAATTTTTTGGTCTGAATTAGGTAAAATGCATTTTTGTTTTTTGAGATATCCTGCAAGAACTCCAACAGTGGAACACAGCAAGAATTAAAAATATTCTTATATGAAGAAAGCCTTAAGAATCTAGTGAAGAATTCAAAAGCCTATTGTGAATATTCGCCTCCCCAGCCTCCTCATTGCATATACACAGGAACAACACAGGCCAAATTGTGACTCAATTTCTATATTTGCATAAATGATATACAATGCCTAAGCTTGCATGGGCAGTTAAGTTGTGATGGCACAGTTCCACAAGCAGAATCCACAAAGTTGTATTTATTGTGTAGGGAGCAAGCAGCACATAAAGCATTCAGATTTTACAAGCTCACAGCCATGTCTATTACATTTCTGACTGGATTATTTTCTGCTCTTCCTATGCTTTACCAGTCATTGGTAATTCTCTACTAGCACTAATTCTGAGCATAAGAAAAATATAGAAATCTGTAAACAAATCATCCCAGGCATAATAGATACTTGAACTCATTCTCTGCCGAATACGAACAAAGCTAGTGTTACATTAGTCCTTCATGCCCCTTCTACATATACACACAGATCATATAGGTGTGAGCTCAAACCAGACACGATCTATATACCACTGTTAAAACAGAGATGTGTTGACATACAGCATCATGTATATGCTTTACATGGGAAAGCAAAGGGAGAATCCAATTTTGTGGAAGCTGTATTTCTCTAATCAATGTGGTATGGAAAATGTTTTCAGCAAATCTAAAGCCAAACGAGCACTTTAAAAACAAATTATAAATCACTGTAACATGAAATTTAAGGTCTCTCACAATGAAGGCAGCTGTATCCATTTGAAAACAGTATGCAAACCAAACCAGACAGAAAAACACAGCTCCTCTGCACACAGCTACCATGTGACAGCTGGTCAGCGAGAGATAGAAATCTGGCCTGGCACAACAAGGGTTTAGTTGGAAACATTCCCCAACAATTACAGATGACAGCTAGACATTAGAAAAGAAATGCTATAAATAGTACACCAGCTCACTATTTCAATGCTTTTCTTTAATTATTAACATTTAAATGCTTGCAGATTGCATAAGGTTTGTTCATGTTTAGAATGATTATTTATGAAATTCCATTTCTTAGAAATAATCAAGGATTACGCAAGCAGAGTATAAGTAGTTGTTTACCACCTAATAAAATATGACTGGCTGCTCCACACCAACTGTTCTTGGGCACGTACCCAACACTGAAACAAGCAGCAAGAAGCAATTTAAAAACAGAAGTTGCCCACTCTCAGATGTTTGTTTTCTATCTACTGCCACTTTTCCCTTGACTGCAACAAATTAAGACTGGAGAAAAAGACCACAGTTGAAAGTGATCAGTGACACCAATCTACATTTAATAACTGGTCTTAAAAACAACACAATCAAAGTCACAGATATAGATTTATTTGATTTGTTTTCATATAGACATGAAGACATTCCTGCTAGGTGACTGTGATGTTAATTATCTAATGATTTGTGGATGAGTATCCTGTGTCCACTGAGATGAGTGAGGGGGGGAAAAATGTCACCTGTGTCTACACCCAATTAAATTAGATGACTGGAAAATTATACTGAATCTGCACATAAACAACAGGGTTAACAGAGAAAGTAAAAAGCCCCTGGACATGTTTACGAAAAAAATTACATACCAAAGTCCATTCTATCTTTTTGGTTTCTCTGAAGTAAACCCAACAGCAGGTCAGCCAGATATGCTGATGTTTCCCTAGGAATACTGTATACAAAGAGAAAGAGAATCAAATATGCATTAATTTCTATTAATATTACATTCCTACCCAGGAAACTAACATCCTGGAACAATACTGCATCTTCACAATAAATGCTTGACTGTCTTACACAGGACACACATTTGGACTCAGCGTGAGCAGTGAAAGGATGGTAGAATATGTGCCACAGGCATTACATTATTCCCAAGTCAACATAGCAACATTAAATGTCAATTCCTACTGGGTCCAGGCATCACAAAGGAAAGGAAAGTGGGGTGGCTAACTCATACAATTGTCAAGAGGGAAACAGTGGCCTGAGAACAAAGAACTCAGCTGGTCAGCAATTAAAGCCAGACATAAGGGGAATTCATACTTGATAAGCCTGGAGTAAACCAACTAAGACTTCTAATTTCAATTTATCAAGGTAAACCCATTCCCCTCTCCCCGATATTCTCCTGATTATTCAGATTTCTGAGTGGAGTTTTCAGTTCCACAACCAGACTTGTGAAGAGACTCCCCCTGCAAATATAGATTTGGGAGAGGCTCTGCCTTTAGAAGTCTTTGGATGAGAACTATACAGTTAGGCCATGTTTTTCAGAAATGACTAGTGATTTAGGGCACCTCACCTTGAGAGCCCAACTTGAGGCATTTGAAAGGGGGTAGTGCTCCAAACTTTCAGAAAAACAGGCCCCTTTAATACGTCTTCAGTTGGGCACCCAAGAACTGAGGCACCCAAAAATCACTAGTTACTTTTGAAACTCTTTGCCTTGATCTCTGGAAGGCTGTCAAATATACACCAGTAGCTAATAAGTGCCTTATTGTAGGTTAGTAGAAGTGGGGAGACACCCTTTGATTTGGCATTTTGATGCCACAGGTCACACTACAAAAACAAATGAAAAACAAAATAAAGTCAAGAACTTCACAATGTGTTATGCTCTGAAACAGTTCCCAAACCAGCACATAGTCCCTGTTTGTCTCCATGATTTATACACCAAACCTGCTTTTAAAAAAAAAACAAAAAAACCCAACTGTTGTCTGTCAGCCCTGCAAACTGAAGCGGAGATCTGAGAGTCAAGCTGGGTGCTCTTTCTGGTTTGTTCATCAGTAAAAGACTCTGCAAATGGAACTTAATGAATAATTCTGCTGATAGACTACAACCAGAAGAATCTAACTCGCTCGCCCACAGTTGTATTGGCTCTGCAGAATTAACAGGAATAGTACAAACATATTTGTCACTGAAGTCAGTAGATATGATTTGACAGGCACATACAGCAGATGTTTTGGGTGAGGTGGTTCCTTCTTTATATAGTCACTTTGGGAAATCATAACTGTATTTTAAAAGAGATGTAACCATCCAAATCACTTGATTTCCATAGATATAAAATTACTCTACAAAATATACATACCTAGGAAGCAGATTCCTGTTTTTTTCATAAAACATTCTCAAGTCTTGAGGACTATTGGCCTGTCAAATAAAAATGTGAATTTGTTTAAAAACTCATTTCAGCAGTGAGAATTGCCTTTCCACATGTTTATGCACATGGACACAAAAAAGGAGACTTGGCCAATTCAAGTGCATATGCGTAAAGAGGCTTACAGCATCATAAGGGAGATATGAGCTCAGAACTGACTTTACCGAGCATCCTTAGGCACATGCATCCCAGACTACACATTCAGATCTCAAAAGGACTGAGTATGAACCCCCCTTCTCTTCTGAGAATCCACAGCCACCTGGTCCTTGAAGCAATATCAACAACAGACTAAGATGACATTATGAATCCTAATCCTCATGGCTGGCTGGCAGTACCACAGCTGCTTCTGTCAGATGAAAATGACCAATCAAATGAGAGGCGGGAAAAATAAATCTTACCTGAAAAGGTGGCTTCCCAACAAGACACTGATAAATCACAGTTCCTATACTCCACAGGTCTGCCTTGGCATCGTAGTGTTGCGACATAATAACCTCAGGAGCCTAGAAAATACAGGAAAGTTACAGAAGGAATTATGAAAAACTGACCGCCACAATGGTACAAATCAAATTGTTAATATTTATCTCACGACAGCAGGATCAGCCCACAAATCAAACTGCAGTAATAGAATGTCCAGTTTACTGCAACAAGGTCAATATTTTGATAAGATAAAATGTAACATCTTAGTCTGTCCCATTGTATGACTTCAGACACCAGACTATTTACTTTTTAAACTCTGAACACCTGCATTCTTGGAGGAAAAAAAAAAGTAAATCTTGGTGGTGTTAATATAGGAAAAGGAGGCAATTTGTATGCATGGAGATATGCCAAATGATTAATACCTCATTCTTATATAGTGCTTTTTTATCAGCACATCTCAAGTGCTTTACAAAGAAAGTAGTAAATATCATCACCGCCACTGTACAGATGGGGAAACTGAGGAACCTATAGGTGGAATGACTTCTCCAAGGTTACCCCACAGGCTAGTGGGAGAGCCGAAAATAGAATTCAGGTCTCCTGAGTCCCAGTGCAGTACTTTATCCACTAGGCCACACTGCCTCAGAAAGACAAAAGGCAATTAAAGTGAAATTGCTATCTGGAGTTATGAGTATGAAGAGAGAATACATAAATGCCATTTTCATTCCAACTACTGAAATAATTGTTTGTTTACTCCAAATCTTCTTCCAATGTTTGCATTCTAGCCATTTTCGCTTTCTCCCACTCCATGACCCTTCTTATTCCACAGAAACTGGGAATCAGGCAATGCCCTACTTCAGAAGACAATGCCAACAAGTATAAAGGCAACTAGTATGCAAGCTTACGGATTAGTTTCTAGTGCATCAAGAAGTATGCAAGAACCAACATGTCTCATAATCCATAATATCAACACAGATACACATGGCCTATTTTAATTTACCAGAATATTTCTTCGCCGCACTGCTAAAGAAATGTTCAGTTTTCCCCTCATTCCCTCTCATTTTAACAATCATGACCTCCAGGCCTCAAAACAGCATATGCTGAAGAGATAGTAGAAAGGTAAACTGTATGCTCCTCTTAACATCATCCTCATTAAATAGCATGCACTCGCCCGTCTCCAAATGGCAAACCCTATTTCTTTGATAATGTATCAAATACAAGATGTAGTTTAAAATACTGTCACTCACCATATACATAGGGGACCCACACAAAGTGGCAGCCATCATGTTACTATGCAGGTAACGAGCAAAACCAAAATCAGCTGTTTAAAGAAACACACGTGTCATTGAAAAGAAAAATAATGCTTAAACCTATGCAGTATAATGGATTTATCTTTCGTTATCTGCTGTAATCACAAGTTAAGAGTGAAAAGTAAGTACAGTATTGTCATAAAATGCCAGCTTAGTGGAGTAGCAGAAGGCTGTGTATAAACTCGAAGAGAAGCAAACAGGAACAATGCACCAGCCTCCCTAACAGCAAGCCAAGAAATAGCAGCAGCATCATTTGTACAAATTGCTACTCAGCCAACTCTCCAGCTGCAGAGTACGCTGTTTGGCGTCAGCAGGAAAGGATTAAAGACAGAAGCTAAATATAAATGGTTCATTAAGAGTGATGAATACACAGTCTGCTTAATTAAAATCACATCAGGTAAAAGTTTGGAAATTTAAATTTCAGATGCCTGAACCTTTCTGCACAAACAAGAAGATTGGAGAATTGTCAAATAGGGTGGCAAGGGGAGGAATTTTGCCTTTTCTGTACTGATTAGAAGACAGGAATGAATTTATTGGAATGGGTCATATCCGAAACAGATACCTCATTTTCAACAATAGAATGCATCATAAAAGAAACAAATTAAATACAAAATGTCTGTTTCAATGGAAACTCACTGCCCTAATTCCTCAAGATAGAACATTTTCAGAAATTCAATCAGGGTAAGGTCAGTACAGAACAGTTCATATCCCATGTAAATTACAATGCCAAACCCCTTCCTACCAAATACACACCAAAAACTACATCTAGAACCTTTTTAAGAAGTCGTCTTAGGAGTCCTCCCACCACAAGCACATTCTGAATTATGAACAAACTGCTGATTCACACACATTCTGAAATGGGCTAAAAATTAAGCAAGTTTTTAAAACTGCAGCAAACCAAAGATCCATGGTCTCTCAATTAAAATAGTTTAATAGTAGAACCATTAATCAGCATGATTTTATAACTGTTTCTTCAGGATACCTGTTTGATCAAATTTAACCAAAAAGTTCATTATAATTCAAGTTTCTTAATACTGGGGACCCATCTGCTAGCATAGATTTCTATTCTCCAGGTTTGTGTGTGATTTGCAGCAATGTAATGAACATAAACTCCTAAGGCAGAACCTTTCATTCTACTGCACTATAAAGTCGCAATTGAGTGGATTTCACTGTATTTGAAGTTTATTTTTTAAGGAAAAAAAGAATTTACCTATTTTGATTCGTATGCCACTGACGCTTGACTTCCTACGACTTGCGTAAGACAACAAGATGTTCTGTGGTTTAAGATCCCTATGAATTATTCCCTTACTATGTAGGATACGCATAGCAGCTGCAATCTGCCGGAGGAAAACTCGGATGGTGTCTTCACTAAGTGTTCCTTTAGCTGAAAATACATATATTTAAACACATGAGAAAGTAAACACCACCTGTATTTATCTTGAGCAAAATAAATGTAACACCACTGAGCTGCACTGAAAGTCTGAAAGAAAGCCAAACAAGTCACATTCCTGCATTCAATTAATAACAATGGTATTTTAAAGCTTTTCTATAAATGCATAATCCCCAATTACACATTCAATATGCATTTCCACAGCTTTAGTACTAGTGATATTTTTGAGTTATCTGTATTTACAGTAGTCTACTCAGCTTTGTGGCATTTTGATTGTAAAGCTTGTCATTGTCCCTGCAGAATGCTGTTCTGAGCCATCTAAAAACTATAGAACTACAGGAGGCAAGCAACAGGAAAACAGTTTACTAAACATTTACTTAGAATTGCACAAGTATAAAAGGTGTGCAAGACCATGCTGTCAATAGTAAACCCTAAATCTGTTCTCTCTTTTAATTACCTTACATTCCATACAAGCAGCTAAATTATGCTGGAAATAACATTCATATATGACAGCTGTGCTTCAAAGAAAATAAACCAAAGTTTTTGTGTAGCTCTTAGAAAGGTGTTAAATGACTTGTGCAGGAACATACCATGCAGTATGAGAAAATATGTAGCTTTTTAAAAAAAAACACCTCAACTTATGGTCCGATCGAACTCCCCTTGAAGTCAATTGGAGTCTTTCCAGTGAGTTCAATGGAAGCTAGATCAGGCCCTTAGTATACACAGATGCAGTAACAGAAGCTGTTAGTAAACAAAAATCCATTCCACACAGAAAGATATAAAGAATGTGATAAGGATTATAAAAAAATAATAATAACTTTCCAGGGAAGGATGATTTATTTCTCCCCAAAGAGAAGAGTTTTTTAAAGAAGTTTTTAAAAAATGAACTCATGTCACGATTCTGAAACTTGCGTCATCACCCTGGGCAGAGGCACGCAGGAGGGTGAAATCTCTCCCTAGTAAAACAAAAGTGCCTTTTTTCACAAAGCCTCATTATCCAAGTAATTCAGCAAATTTCTAGAGGCAATTCCTAGAAAAGGGAGTGGGAAGAATCAAAACAAGGTCAGCAGCACCACAGACTCAGATTTAGAATATAATCTGACAAAAATTTGCACCATGTTACCAAAGTGTTAGATTAGAACTTTTCTTCTTTCAGCTCTACAAATAATGGAATGTTTTAAATTGAACTGTTTCAGGATAAGGACAAAGGCATGCCTTTGACCAGCTGTGCATGGACAGAACTCTTATAGATCGATCACTTATTTTATTAGAGTTAGCATTAAAAGAAACATTTATAATGGCTAAAGGACAACTTTGATACAAATGCAAAACCTGAAGCTGCAAGGAGAAATAAGAATTTGGTTTCCAAATTCTTGGAGAGGTGTGTTATAACATAACAAATATAGCAGTTGGAATACTTCTTCCATTAGTTTTAAGAACAGCTACTGAACATAAATACAGCCATACTGGGTTAAGATCAATGGTCCATCTAGCCCAGTATCCTGTCTTCTTACAGTGGCCAGTGCCAGGTGCCCCAGAGGGAATGAACAGAACAGGTAATCATCAAGTGATCCATCCCCCGTCGCTCATTTCCAGCTTCTGGCAAACAGAGACTAGGGACATCCCTGACCATCGTGGCTAATAGCCATTGACAGACCTATCCTCCATGAACTTATCTAATTCTTTTTTGAACCCTGTTATAGTTTTGGCCATCACAACATCCTCTGGCAATGAGTTCCACAGGTTGACTGTGTGTTCTGTGAAGAAGTACTTCCTTTTGTTTGTTTTAAACCTGCTGACTATTAATTTCATTGGGAAATTTCACTGGAAAGACTATACAGTAGAAACAGATGGAGGCAGTGTAACTTTATATCAGAAAGTGGAGCAACTGATGGGATTTCGTTGGGTTTATACAGTGATCCATGTTGCTAACCAAAAAACCATAACCTCCTGACCTAACATTAATAGTAAATTTCACCATCTTAAAGCATTTTCTCCTAATTCAGCCATATAGGAGCTCAAATCTCTGATTTCCTACGTGCTTGGGCATCACAAAATAACTTAAATATCCTGTTACTTAACCAAAAACAGTAAATTGTATTGCCCTCATATACAGGATTGTAACAGTTTTTCCCATTGCTTTCTGTTCTGGGGAGTCTTGAATGCTAAGAAATAGACCAAAAAGGAAAGTCAGTCCCCAAAACATAGCCTCATTAAATCCTCCTCGAGGCACAAGCACCTCCTTACACTTGGAAACTGAGTTAATTAAACTGGGTGCAACATATCTAGAGTTTGTTTAAAACAGAAATCACTTAAGATATTCAACATTAGCTGCTTTATTGTAACAGTGAAATTTGAAAAGCAGGACATTCAATGACCACATTCAGTGTCAACATTTATGAAATTACATTAGAGATATTACACAAATACACATATAAAAATATTTACATCAGAAGCAAAAAAGAAATACTGATGAATTTTACAACTGTAGAATACGTTTAGCATAACAGTATACTAATAGAGAAACATGGTAATCAAATACCTTGTAAATAATCTGCCAAGTCTCCACCATTGCAATACTGTTGAAAAGAAAGGAGAGGCTGGTACTCAAAATGTAGATGTCTGAATGTTCACTCCATTCATTAGATGTTAATTTTCATTTCTCATATGTTTTTTCCTAATAAAATCTAGAAAATCTTTTGCATCTGTTTGACTTTAATATTATTTTTGTTAATTATTCATAGTTATTAATTCTGGTGTGTAATGGAAACATTCCATTAAGAATTATGGTATTGTGAACAGAAACACTGCATAATTTATAGAACACATACAATTATTGTTGTCTTTAACAGTGCATATGAAATTAATGATCCAGCTTTCAGATTTATAAATTTCAGCCGGCCAAAGTATATTGCAGCTATATCTGCATAGTCAATCCATTTTTATAGCACTTTTGTAGATGAAGACTAATTCAAATCCAGTTAAACAGAAACATACACAAACACATACCTCCATTACCAAGAAGACAGAGTTGGACATTTCCTGAAAGAAAAGCACAATAAATCTCATTTAGGGAGATAACAAGATAGGGCCTTCAAAACAAAACCAACCAAACAAAAAACCCTTACACTAACCAAATGTAGTATTAGATTTTCAATTAACTGAAATGACCTTACTCAAAATCATTAAATTTTAGTGCAATAACTGATGTTCCTAAGTTTCCATACAACAAGCATTAAAGATTTTACTTTTAAAAGTGTATATTAGTTCTCATGACGATTGCCAGAATAATCATCAAAGGCTGAATCTCTAGCCATACAAAATGCCCGGCAAAGAGAGCAATAGTGTGAGCATCATTCACATATTGTCCCTTTAGCCTTCATACCTATTCAGTACCTCAGCCAACGCTACATTAATAAAGGACCAATTAGGTGTCCGTCCCATATTTGGCCACCTCTTCAACTAGACACCAGTCCAACCAATCAGACATTAGATGGCATTTGTTGTTTTTTAACATCCTGGGTCAAATTTGATCTAGTGGCAAGGCAAAAGGCGGCTTAAGATTTTCCAGAGCCAGCCAATCCCCTGTAAGAGGGATTTCAAAGTAATGTTCCCTGCTCCTTGGCCAAACAAGCATTGGTCCTGCCACTTGAAAAAATGAAGGTCAATCAAGAATCACACATCAGTTTGCCAAATGCCTGGAATAAACTGGATACCCAAATGTACTATCGGACTTGCAGGGTACTTAATTCAGGCTCCTTGTATACTTCTGGAAATTATCTACCCAATGAGTCACTGGATGAGGCATGCTCCAGACATGGAGTTAAGCATCTCACCTCAAGGCTGCAATTTGATATGGCAGCCCTAGTGAGAGTTTCCGAGCTTCTGACCTCTTCCAACTCATTTGGAACTGGGACTCCCAGTCTGAATATAGGGTAAGAGTTATTCAAAGGCTGATTAGCTAACCCCCAACTGTAAACTGTGCGTACCCTTCACAAGCCTGACTGCAACCTTTCCTGCTTTTTAGTGTGGAAATAAGAACGTGGACTTTTTATGCACTGAAGATTCTTTTTTAACCTAAGAGAAAGTCTGCTCATCTGTACCAACAGCCAACACAAATTGTATGTATTGGTAACAGTGTGCTGCAGCACTCAGATTTCTATATTGATTCATTTTCAATTTTCTAACATATGGCTATAGCGCCACATGTGTTCCATGGCATTTATATACAGTCAAAACTCAGACCTTGTCTCAGAGTTTGCATTCTAACTGGGTAACAGTAGACAGAAGGCATGAGGAGTCAGAGGGAGCTAGGAGGAGGTAACAAGTGAGAGGGAGAAAAGCACACACAAAATAAAGTTATGGTTCCTTCTTAAGTGGGATAATACATTCAATCCCTATATAACAGAACTCAAGTTAACATAAGAGTACGGTGGGGTTTTTTTTTTTTTAAAATTAGTTGGAAGAGGTGGTTTTTGAGGTGTTTGAAATAGGAGAGGGACGTAGCATACCATACAGGCTAAAGCACATTCGGAAGCAGAATTATACACAGTTTGCCTGTACGTATACTAGTGACAAAAGAAGTCAGAAGGGGCACTATACAGCAAAATAGCAGCTGTGAAATTAGTCACTTTTCTGTGCTTATATTAAAATCTTCACACATTTTGAATCTGAGCAAACTGTCAAGAACTTCTATGAAACCATGAAGTGATTTGTCAGGTGTTCACAGACAACTGGTAAACATTTGCTGGTACACTGAACTCTCAGCAAGAAAAAAGTATTTAAAAATTGTGCTTTGATGTGCTATGTCAGAGCCGGATCCACAGCCCAATGCAGTCAGTGGAAGCCTTCCCAATGACTTCAATGAGCACTGGATCAGACCCAGAGCAAGGGAGCTGACTTGCCTCAGTGCGACAATCAAAAAGTACAGTACATAACCGCTTATGGGTTCTGACTTCTAAATTCTACAGGCATTACACAAATGAGAAAAAAAGATACTTAACTACTTATGTTTTTTAATTACAATAATTTGTAATCGCTGGTTTGAAACTGCCAATTACTAAACACACCACATTTTAACCATTGAAAGCCAAACCAAGTTTGGGGTGAATTGCTTAATGGTGAAAATTTGTATTCCTGTGTTTGAGAACAAAATACAGTAAAGCTATTCCTCAAAGACCCCAGACATTTCAGCTGATATCATGAACTACAAGACTGAAAAATGAAAGCTTATATAAGAGCGCAGAACACATCAAATTACTGTCAAGTAGTAATCGCATTCTAATTCCTGGAGTTTGTTTTCTAAAAGGATCGTAATTTCTATTCACTTGCAAGAACAAGTTACATTTAAGATGAACTAGGTATTTTAATGTTTGTTCAACACAGAGGCAGGCCAATTAACCTTTTGGAAGTGTTCATGTTAGCCACCCCCGTTAGCTATGCATAAAGACAATCACGTCGCTCTTTTCTCCAGCTCAGAACATTTGTTTGCATCTTGAAGCAAGTTTCTGGGAAAGTTAATCGAGTCTGTTGCAACTAAGGGCTAACTCCCACCAACAAACAACCAATACCGAAGCAGCAGTAGATCAAATTACAGGAAGTTCCCGTTTGTTTTGTTGTCTTGGAGCATGTGTCTCCTCTACAAACCACAATGTTTTTTCCAGGAAGGCAATACACTAAGTCAGCTAAACATGTACATTAGGGTTGCCAGGCATGCGGTTTTCGACCGGGCGTTCGGCTGGAGCCCGCACCCCAAACCCCCTCCAGGTCAGAACCCCCTCCTGTACCCTAACTCCCTCCCAGAGCCTGCATCCCAACCCCCGTCCCAGCACTGAGCCCTCTCTTGCACCCCATACCCCTCATCCCTGACCCCAGCTGAAGCGCACACACCCTCCCATACCCCAATCCCTTGCCCCAGACCTGAGTCCCCTCTCGCACGCCAAACCCCTTGGCCCAAAGCCCCCTCCTGCACTCCAACCCCCTCATCCGCAGCCACACCCCAGAGTCTGCACCCCCAGCCGGAGCCCTCACCCCCCTCCCACATCCCAACCGCCTGCCCCAGCCCAGTGAAAGTTAGTGAGGGTGGGGGAGAGCGAGGGAGTGAGTGAGTGAGGGGGGATGGAGTGAACGGGGGCATGGCCTCGAAGAAGGAGCAGGACGGGGAAGGGCCTCAGGGAACAGGTGGGACAGGGCAAGAGTGCTCAGTTTTGTGCGATTAGAAAGTTGGCAACCGTAACGTACATATTTTCTCTTTCTCTATTTAGATGACTGAAAATATTTCATGACAATACAAGCTGTCTTTAATTTGATAGTGGTTCTTGCTGTGTGTCTTCTTAATAAAGTCTTCCAACTAAACCAGTCATATTTTCTTCTAGAAGTCTTCCGGTTACACCAAATAACATTTAGAATATTCGGAGCACAATGCTTAAATTGCAAACTATCTGTGCTAATTAAAGTACTTGTGCATTCCAATTGATTTCCATCATTCTTACGGATGAAGAATGGGAAAATACTTAAAGAAAGAGTATTGAGAGCCAGGAGACCTAGGTTCTATTCCTGGCCCTCAACGATCTGCTCTGCAACCTTCAACAAATCTTTTTTCCGCACCCATAAAAGGGGATCAATGTCACCTCTCAGAGGCATGATGAGAACTAATTCATTGTTTGTAAAGTGCTTTGTGTTCTTTGGGTGGAAGACACTAAACAAGTGAAAGTTATAACAAGCTGTGGCACTGGCGGTAATTCCTCTCTTGTGCTTTAACAGGAGTGTAATGTACCTGATTTTCCATAAGATCTTCAACTATATATTTCAGTCATCAGGTTGAGAGTTTAGGCAACCGAGGAGCCTGCCATCAGATCATACGGCACTTCAACTCTTGAAATTCTATTTCAATTGTCTTCCCCTGTTACATAGCAAGTTTTCTCAAGTTCTAATATCTACTCTCCATTGGCAAACAGAATGGTTGGTGCATGATAGTCCACCCATAGAGCAAAAATATGAACAATTAGAACTGACGATTTCACAGAATTAGCAACTCAAACTATGCAGTTTTCTTTGTACAAAAATGGCAACTCATGACAGAATCCAATAATCAGCTAATGCCAGTTATTTATTCATCACAGAACTAAAGAGCAAATTTTCCAGAATTCCCTGTGAAGCAATATTCTTTTAACTGATATTGTTCCCTTCAGAAATAGGAAGCCCTTTAGTTGCCCCATGATAGTGACTGTTCCTTCTCCAAATAAGCAAGAGGAATCTAAAAAGCGGTTAGTTTAATATCATTTAAAAATCAAAGTAAACACTGCAATGCCACAGTTATTTGGACACTCCCCTCAGACAGTTGGGGAGGTGGCTGGTGCCAGAGAGCGTTGGATCAGAAGCACACATTTTTTGTACATAGGAACTTGAGAAAACTGAGCTGTTTTTTGCAGTTTGCACGACCACTCTTTTCTTCTGCCAGTTGCCCACTCTGAAGGCAGCCCATGTGTCCCTTGTGGCTACTAATACAGTATGGCCAAGGATTTCATTTACTTGTTTCTGAGAAACTGTGGCAAGTGGCAATGGATCAAGATTACAAACTCTGTACTATTTTCAATCCTCTCCCCTCCAACAACCCGTTGACCTTAATTCAAGCCCCTCACTCCATAGAACACCTTTCCAAAAGTTTAAACACCTAGCTGAATTTCCCAATTTTGTCTAAGTTCATCCCTAAATATCACATAATGTTTAAATTTTTAAAACTGTATATCTGAAACTGAAGTCTTAAATGAAACTTCAACCTGTCTGTGCTCTAGAGTTCAGACAATTTATTTGGAGAGAATCTATATTATTTAAATTAGTGGTCATATTCCCCCACTTGCTCGCCTGATGGCTTTGTTTACCTTGCTTGTAAACATGCTTTCACTGTCTTTGGTCTCACCTTGCTTAATTTACTTTGGAGATAGTCAAGTCCGCAAAACTTCTTTTGTCTACAACAGATTGGGCTTAGGTACTATCTGTCAACACATTTTAGGAATGCATTTCCAGCATCACCCATACATACATCACAAAATAATATTAATGACTAGCGTGTTACCAATTTGCACCTGACACCTTACACAACACCTTTTAGATTCAGATTATGACAACAGCAAGTTGGGGCAGTGACTGTGTCAGACCTGTGTCAGTTATGGTAGGAGGTTCCCTCTGCCAGTTGGTGCTGAGGGGTCCCTAAGGTCACAATATTATTTTTACATTATATCTTTGTGGGGCAATATTGTTTATTAATACAGCACAATCAAGAGTCATCTTTAATTATGCTTTCCCCAGTGTATTTAAACTCTAACCATTTCAGCATAATCTAATACTTGGATCTTGCCCCTACACACTGCTGTTTGACAACATTAAGTCTCTAATCCTTCATAGATTCTAGGACTGGAAGGGACCTCGAGAGGTCATCAAGTCCAGTCCCCTGCCCGCACGGCAGGACCAAATACTGTCTAGACCATCCCTGATAGACATTTATCTAACCTACTCTTAAATATCTCCAGAGATGGAGATTCCACAATCTCCCTAGGCAATTTATTCCAGTGTTTAACCACCCTGACAGTTAGGAACTTTTTCCTAATGTCCAACCTAGACCTCCTCCCTTGCTGTAGTTTAAACCCATTGCTTCTTGTTCTATCCTTAGAGGCTAAGATGAACAAGTTTTCTCCCTCCTCCTTATGACACCCTTTTAAATACCTGAAAACTGCTATCATGTCCCCTCTCAGTCTTCTCTTTTCCAAACTAAACAAACCCAATTCTTTCAGCCTTCCTTCATAGGTCATGTTCTCAAGACCTTTAATCATTCTTGTTGCTCTTCTCTGGACCCTTTCCAATTTCTCCACATCTTTTTTGAAATGCGGTGCCCAGAACTTCATATGCACCAACTTTTGCTCACACTGGTGACATGAGTTATTTTCCAAGTTTCTTCATAACTTGTATCCCTACTTCAGATACAAGTTTGGATGTGGTGCTAGAGAACAACAGTAAGATTTAAGATGGGAAAAATACACCAAGATTTTCCTTTTACAGGTACACCTGTGTTGTTTCCTATGGTTGTTTAAACAGTTAAACTAGAGCTTTCTCCATAAACCAAGGCAGTTATGTAGCTTTTCCTTAACCACTATTCCTAGAAAAGGGTGTTTGATGTGTTTTGGCAGCCAAATAAGATCACTAGTAAGAATAATTATTTCAGATTAACTTTATTAATCCTAGCTTGGTAGCCTTAATCTAGGACAGAGGAATCCTTTTCACCAATCAGATGAGTAGATTAAATGTTTCACAAGGAGATTTTTCCTATCTGGTCAAAAGTCATATCTAGTTTATGTCCTGTAAGGAATACTTTGCACAGTGCTGGCTTTAGGTTGACCAACCATGCCGAGTACTAAGTTTACCTCGAACCCAAACATCTTTCAACGTTCCACCAATACAAGGCCCCTAATACAGAACAGCTGAATTAGCTCACATCACCATCTAAGTTCACAATAAATTTCTCTAGTATACATCTGGTATCAACCATATTTTTGGATAGCATGAAGAATATAAACTCCATGTTGCGATATATAAAGAAACCTTTTGAATTATTTTGCTGCGGAGCAGAACTATTCACATCCTCCATCATTCCCTCAATTTGTAGTCTTTGGGTTGACCTGCTAAACAGAGCATAAGGTAAAGTATTCAAAACTGAAAAGTATAGTGACCCAATGTGTTACAGACCTAACATTCAAGAATAAAACTGACCTAATAAAGCTGTTTTTGAAAACTTCGTTTTTAAAATTTATAAAAGCTTTCACATTTTTAAAAACAGACCACAAAATCATTACAGTGCAATTGTTCCAGCCTATGCTTCTACTCGCTTTAGAGGAATAACATGCAAAACAAATTTACCCTATATTCTGCTAGAGTCACATGAACATCCATTCAAACATTTTTTTCTTTGCATGCCTTGCTTTACGGTCTCGTGTCTCTCTTTTTGCCTGTGATGCTTCTGAATCAACTGATTCAGGGTTTCCCCAGCAAGGACAAGTAGAAGACAGAAAACGCTAACAAAACATTCCAGGTCTTCTGAAAGCTAAACACATACATTTAGGAAGGGAATATTAGGCATTAAGTCCATCAAAACTCACTGTGTTTTTAACCCCTGATATTCAGGAGGTGTCTC
Organism: Chrysemys picta bellii; assembly: GCF_011386835.1. Lineage (NCBI taxonomy): Eukaryota > Metazoa > Chordata > Testudines > Emydidae > Chrysemys > Chrysemys picta. The sequence continues at coordinate 3,949,714 of NC_088809.1, read as the reverse complement.
AGGATGAAGATGTGGATGAAGTCCCAGCCCAAATCAAGGGTCTGGTACAGAACAAAATATTTCCATTTAGAACACATTCATTTTTAAAAAACCAAAGTGCAAGTCAGATATCCAAGATTAACAACTGTGGCCATCAATAATCTATTGCTCTAGTTATAGATCCTAGATTTTTTTTGGTTTATGAAATTGTTCTCTGTAATGAATCAACATCTGCAGAGAATAATCTTAATGGGTTGCCAATTATTTTAACACCCTGGAAGAACAATTTCAATAAGGACCCTGTGAACACTCCCCCTGCCTCCTAGAAATGGCAGCAAATCAAATGGATACTCTCTTGCTCTATGTCTACTAGTTCCATTTAAACACACATTTATGACCCGAGTCCCAGGTGTATGTACATCAGCATCACAGCTCATATACCTATCGTCTTCTGATTAACCCATCCGAAAATTAACTTGCCATACATTAGTTATAATTTCTTGGCCAAGCATGCCTCTCACCTCTCTGGGACACTGAGATATTTGGCAAAAGCACTAATGATTTAGTTAATAGAAGTTTGCTCAATATAATTTTTAGCTATTTCTCACTGTACACCAGTCATGGGTTAAGTTTTTTCCTATGTGCACACCACAGCAATAATCCTCCACACAGGACTGAACATTTGTTTAGTCCTGCCTAAATGTTAAGTCTCAGACGAAATGTCAGTTGACATCTGACTGTAGGATCAAATAGCATACATGCTGCCAATTATTCATATAAAAGAGCAATCAGCCATGGGAAATGTACTACAATAGCAAGGCCAGTCACTTTCTGGTACTTGAAATGCTGTACTTAACTAACAGCTATGGTAGGAATTAAACTGAATAGTCACTCTTAGAATGGCCTGCTACATAATACAAAAAGACAAAATTATGTTACTGTCACACCAAACATCTGCCTTTCACAAATTATTCTGTTGCACCTATGCACTTGTAAGTGCTTGAAACAGTGCCATGACACACAAACTGTAATAACTAGGCACACCAGGGTAAGTTAAGGACAACATATTAACTTTGCTTCAAAAACTTTTAAAAGGTTGTTCCTATCCCTCAATTCCTTCTCATAACACACTAATTTTAGACACTAATTCTATCTCATTCTTCAAGGACCAGCATTATGGCAGCCAACCTTCCAGCTACTACTAAGTACTATGTGATTTAGAAATTCAGATTCTTGAGTGAATTTTTTTCGATATTTTTTTTTTTAAATACATTATTTTTAGACTTCTGCAGCCTTCCTTTCAGAGGCTGAATGTATTTTCCACCACACAGATGCATTCCCAACAATAGGGAAGTCAAAGTAGTATAATATTTGGGGCCTGTCTGCCATGAGTGTCTTACTAAATAAGTAAGAAATTAACTATTTAAACAATGCCTAAAAGCATGATAGATGTCTCCCAGTATAGAAGAGAAAATATCTTTACTCTAAGAAGTTTACCAACTAGTATTGGACACAGCACAACATACCACAGAACAAGAGAGTAAAGAGATGTAGGTGAGGAATGACAGATTATTCAGTTGCTCAGTGAGGTTAGTGCATAACATACTGGAGCAAAAATAATTTGTTTGTTGAGAAATGAACACAAGAGAATAAGTGGACTTTGGGAGTGATTTAAAAAAAGAGGAGGACAGTGGTTTTGTGGACAGCTCAGAAATGGTTTTCAATGTTTAAGGGGATGTATGGAATGGCTGTGCTGGAACAACAGAGCAGGAACAGAATTTGCTGAGTTTAGAGGCCTTAGACAAGAACTTGAGAAAAATATGGCACTGCAAGACGTTGGTGCTCCAAGAAGAATGCTGTGCTGAAGTGCCAAATCAAAAAAAAAAAAAAAGGGCAGACACATTGAAGTAGGTGCTGGAGCAAGCACCAAAGCCCCAGAACAAGCAAACAACAAGAACATGCCAGAGTGACTGAAGCAACCACCTCAAAAAATTTAGGTAGCCACGCCAGACTGATGGAATGTTTGGGTAAATCGAACAAGGATACAAAACTAATGATGGTAAAACAGAGTGATTCAGAAATGCAGTCTCCAACAGGGACTTCCTTCCCTAACCATGGTCTAGAAGGAACTGATTGAAATGTTAGTATTTATATTTAAATCAGGGGGTGATGCACGATGGCCAACAGGTTGTCTGGCTTGTGCTCTATCTTGCTACCACTGCCCTCAAGGATAACAGGAAGCTAAGGGTATTCTGCCCAGGGGTAAGCTAAGCCCCCCAAAAAGAGAACCCTGCACAAGTAGTATCTTTAAAGAAAAATTATTTCTCTAACAGATCAGAAATCAGTGATCTCTGATCTACTAGTCAAACAGCAAACTCCAATCTCCATGGAGACATTCATCCACCCCATTATATCATTACTTCCAAGATGTATGTCCTACTTTTATTCAGATGTCTGATATTTTAAATAACTTTCTGAATGATAAATTATTTGCTAAAGCAGGAGCAGTCTGGCTCCACGTAAAGGATAATCTCCATTCAACACACACAGTTGGGATCATCAACTTTAAAAAAAGCATAAATTCACAGCCTAAATATAGTTCATTCTAAATAGCTATTTCCCATCACATTTTTGTATACAGATAACCAATATTTTCACTTAAGTAGCATCTTTACCCAAGGATCTCAATGCACTTTACAAAAGGTGGGTTAAAGTGTTGGGAGGGAGTTGTTTGTTTTGTTTTTCTAATTAACCTGTCAAGATCTGAGTCAAGGATTCTCTGTTCCTCCTATAAAAGCCAACGACATCCCAGACACCTAAAGCAAGGAAAGGAGATGGATTTCAGATGCTATTTAGGGGTTTGGGAGTAATCCACTCTTCAGTAAGACAAAGAATGCTGGACTCAAGCTCTAGAAGGCAAATACAAGAAGTTATTTTTAAATATTTTATTTTAAAACCCGTCTTCACATCTTAAAGACTACCCATCTATTTCATTAGTGATTTAGAATGTTACAGAGCTCTGTGTTTATTTTTAAAGTTTTAAGTTCGCCATTAAAATAACCTTTCAGAGTCCTGGGACCTCAAACTCACTCTTCCAACTGAGTAACTACTCATCCTTCATTCACAGATAAAGAAAAAGAGTTTTTAAAAATGTCTCCAGTAATAAAAATAAGAAACACCAGCTTAAACCGCTGCTTTGGGCATTTAACCTTCCCTACTGGTCCTTAATGGATTGATATGGGGACAGATATCTGCGGCCTTATCGGTTTTAAATATATTTATTATAGCATTCCAATACCATTTTGAGGAACTACTGTGCATGCTACCGATTTGCTCTAGATACCAGCTCTACTAAAAACTATCCTGCATACTCTCCAATACTATGGCTTGCTACAGTTATCTTGGCTCCCAATACAGCATAAATAGCAAGTATGCCTCTGCTTATATGAAATGCTTAACTACAGTTCAAACCTGCCAACACTGCATGTAGCCACCTTATGGAAATCAATGGCAATTATTGTGCTGGCTTCAGTACAACACAATATTAATGCCAAGCAATGCATACACATTAATGGCTCACCAATTCATTTGGGAACATTTCCAGATGAATGGGCACTTTTAGTATTATAATGGAGTGAAGGCTACACATGCTAAGTGGTATATCAAACCTCTGAATTCAGAGAGAGTTGAAGCCAGAGCAATGTATGATGCTTCCAAATGCCCATGTGCTAATAGCAGGATTGTTCACCATCAAGATTTAATGAAAAGGTTTAGCGGGGTAGGCTTTACATTACCGACTATGGGACAGCCGATAGGCAATGCAATACCAAGAAAAGTGGATCTGGACAGAGATAAGGGGAGAGGGAATCTGTGATAGAAACTATCTTACCTGAAATGCATCAAACATGAGAATTATTTCAAAATAAAGCAGAAGTTCAGTGATTTTTTTTCAAGTATCTACTATCCCATTGATTCACAGACTTGATATATTCCAGAGTAGAATGTAAACAAATATACAGCTATAACTGCATTGTGTAAATAGATCACTTACCACTAAGTGGTACTGAAAATATTTATTCTGCATTAAAATACATTTATATTTCCCCCACGTGTTTTTTAGTTACTTATAACCCACCAGCTTTTCACTCAGAAGACCTAGTAAAACAAAATGACAATTCTTTGATTATATAGTAAACTGGTCTGTCAAACAGTGCTGTCTAAAACATGAGCATTTTCTGCTTCAAACTGCCTCAGGTTAACAAAAGCTACAGACTGACAGATCTATAAAAAACAGACTCCCAGTCACACTGAGAACTCCCTACTGTGATACAGACTTCACTGGCTCCAACATTCAGAGCCAAAGACTGTAGTTTCTGTGGTTTGATAACTACTTGATTTCCAAAAGTCTAATCTACTGTATTATATTCCCAAAATGTTTGATGTTATGGGAAACAAAAAGTGCAATACATGCTAGAACATGAAACACTAAAGCAAATGAGTAGGTACAATGGCTGCCAGATGTGTGATGCCTAGCATAGTGCCTTTCTTTCTGGGCTATAAATTAATGTAATATCAAATTAATTATGTATAATATTTCACAAACAACACTATACAGAAATTGAAAGTCCTATTTGTGTGACTGTCATATTCTTTAGCACATATTTCATCAATAGACACGACCTCAGCATGCCAAGTTTTACATTTTGCTATATATGTGTCTGAAATATATCCAAGGTCTGACATACAGTTTTCCCTTCTCCTACTTATAGCTGTGCCTTTTAATTAAGCACAAGGTTGAATGACAAGCAGAACCATCCCCATCTCAAACTGAGAATATAGGCCTGATCGTATGAGAAGTCTCATGACTAACATTTACTATATCGGCATCTTTCCAACCCTGACAGATCAGGAAAGTATGAGACTCATGTTTCCAAATAAACTTTACGTAAAGAAATGGCTTCCATAAACAAATGTAGGGTACTATTCTCCCTTCACTGCACACTAGTGGGAGTTTTGTGCATGAATCAGAAGGAGAATTAGACCCCCCCTAGAGTTTATAATGGAAAGATAACAATTAGATCATCAAAACATGGAAAACCAAGACAACATGCCTTAAAGGTGAACTGTGAAGCTTTTTTTCATTTTATTTTATAAAGTAAAGGCTGGTGAGCTTAAACTAATATATTAACAGAACATGTGTAGACTTAAAAGTTCGAAGTTATAGGTTTTATGCAACGGGTTTTAAAGTCAGCTCCCCCCTTACTTCCCAATATCCAACACTCAGAATTTCTCTTGCAATGGTTGAGGAGGTCATTCAAGTCCAGATGCTGAGAGCCTGCTTTTCCCACTCAACAACGCTTAGCATCAGGCCCTAAACTCCTCAATAAGCAGGGCAGAGAATGCAGAAAAGTGATCACTACTCTGTCTAAGGTGGTCTTGATGTTATCAACTACTGTAAGAGAAGTCCACAATGATGAATAAAAGAAACGCAGTGGAAAAAGTACTACAAGTCCACACATCCCAGCGTGTAGTTTGGAAGGGGATGGGGAGAGAAGGGATGTACGCGCGCCACCATCTTGCACCAAAAATGTAGAGTTTATTTTTGGCATGCTTATTCACAACCCAGAGATATGAGGAAAGGTCGATTTTATGCCGGTTTAATTATATTTTAACTGTGCACTGCCCTAAGGATTGTTTACAGTAATTTTATTCACAAATATGCCTCTGTATTTAAGATTAGAATCAAGCCCAGGAGATAAATGTATAGTTCCTATTCAAATAGAAAGAATAACTGCATAATCTAAATATTTTCATACATAGCCGTACCCAACACTTGCAAGTCTCAGAATACAGCATCTCTCTCTAAGGAGACTTCATATGGACATGCACTCCCCATAATATGCTGGACTAAACCATTTACAGGCAGATTCCTAGACATACAAGAAAGGGGGAAAATAGGGTCAAAGTGATTTGACACATTGTTTTCCCCTTCCAAGAGGCCCAATAACACACCTGTGTTATACACATCATTGTATATCTATGTTCCACTAGCTACATCTGCAACATGTAAATGTCACATCACTATGTCTTCAATTGCTTTCAGTTTTGCCCCACTGACACAGGATTAAACAGCATATTTCCACACTACAGGGATCTCAAAACCACTGACCCTCTTCTACAGTTAGGATTCTAAATGATGTTAACTCCTTCATGCTGCCCACCTCAATGAAAGAATGATTTTCAGTTAAATCAACAACTGTTAGAAAAATGTCCTAACTGGTGAACACACCCATTCTCTGCCAGCTGCCACTTCCCAGTTAGCAGCATTTTCCTTGGCCCCATTTTCTAATTAGGAAAGGAGAATAGCTGCTACCACGAATGTAACTTCACCCAGTTACCTATAAGCACCAGCTGATGCTTTCCCTCTGGGCCAGACTACACAAACAGCCTCTGCAGAGATTCACAAGCTTCCACTTGCTCTTGGAACCTGCAGCCTACAGTACACTGTGCTCCTTACAAGCTTTGTGTTTTGTTTTTGCTTTGTACAAGGTTTGTATTTAATAGCAAACACCCTTTTAGAAAGTGATTAAATCTTTCACCAGAATGATCTGAACATTCAAAAAAAGCACAGTTGAAGTCAGTTTCAACATACCCATACAGTATATTTGAATACAGATTTTACAGCAGAAAATGAGATTGTTTACCTGGACATCATAGAGTGCCACAATATTCTCATGCTGAAGTTCCTATAAAACAAAATAATTACATCATGAAAATATAATCTGGCATAATGAACAGCTAAAGAATGACTTACTCTGCTAGGAAAAACTCATGGGATAGGTAAATTTCTTTGAGTGTTTGTTTCCAGAATTTATTTTCCATGTTTTGTTTTAAGTATTGCATCATAAAATACCAAAACCTGACTGAATTTACTCTGTACTCTCACACAATGTCTTGCTTAGGGGAAAATAAACTGATTAGACTATTATTCTCACCTCAACGATTCACCCTTTTGAAAGTGATTGGAAGGCAAGTTAAATGATATTAAACAAAACTTCCAGGACACTCAAGTGATTATAGCTTGTTTTAAAGAGGATGCCACAGGAACTAAAAAAGAGCCACAATAATGTACCTAACACTGGAGTTTCCAAATAGTAATGTGTCATGACATGTTTGAAAATATCAGAATAAAGCAATGCAGATAATGACTATCAAATAGCAGGAGAGATGACAGGTAGGGAAGCTTGCAAAGTTGTGGTACAGGATCACTACGGGCACTTTCTAAAGAGCACAGCCTTATGGAGGGTTTTCACATAATTCAGTACTGTCAAAATAAATTAGGTTTCTGTTAAGTTTCCTCCACAGAACATGTGCTGTGAATTTTGAGTTAACATTTTACTTAGAAGTAGTGGTGCAGGTTGTCCTGAGAATCAAATCCCAGCACAAACTAATTTTCAAGTAACCACCCTGCCTTTGAGCAAAGAATTCAAGTAATCTTTACAAAGAAAAAAAAACTGATAACATGTTCTCTCCTCCGCTCCCCCATTATTTGCAGTAAATGTAGTGCTAGTGAAATGTGCCAGATACAGCCCTGCTGTATAAAATCTTCTACCCATACAGCGGTACAGAACAGAAGCTCATCCCCCTGTCCCGCCCAGCCCACTACCTTACACCTGTTCTGGGACCTTTTCTGGAGAGAAAAGGAAAATTCAGTCTCTTTTCTTGGCCCATTCATTTCTTGACCTCTGCTGCAACTAACAAGGCTATGAAAACTAGGACTACGGTGACTCTTATATGGCCACCCATCTCATAAGAACTGGACTGAAATTCCAATTTCCTTTCAAATAAAGCACAGTGAGAAGGCTTTAAAAATCACTGCAAATTAACATACCTTTAAGATTTTTATTTCTTTCCCAAGCAGGATTTGTGACTTTGACAAATTCTTTTTGTTAATGCTTTTTATGGCTACTTCCCAATCAGTTTTCTGCAAAGGAAAAGAGTCTTTTTAAAAACAAAAAGATGTTTACTTTCCCCATTAGTGACTGGCTAGTTAGCCCAATGAAACAATAAAAGGATCACTAATCTGTCCCTTTTGTGATTATTTTTGTGATTTTAAAATAAGGCCACCAAAACCTCTGGTGTTATTTTCATTCAGTGACACTTTACACATCTTCCAAACCCATTATAAGCTGCAATGGTGAACTGTTTTGAGAAAGACAAAATTCCAATCTAATAAAAAAATAAATCACATTAACACCTTAGATTGTTAAAACAGAAAGGACTGTATAAATCCAGTTTGCTTTTCACTAACGTTGCTGTTTGTTTCTTTCTTTCTTTTCCTCTTATCTTCCACAGCTAACATCAACAGTGTCAGTTTCACTGTTGTTTATACACTTTCACCTTCAGGCTCTTAATGCTACAATATCTGCATTGCACACAACCTGGGGGAATATTTGTTTAAAAACAAGTTATGCATATTTATTTATGATGTTGTGGAATCATTTCTACTGACCTTAGATTTTGTAAGAACTTGTTTTTAGAAACAATCTAAATATTGGGCCTACTGCAAGTTGAGAGTGCTACTTGACTGTCCATGAAGAATAAAACTGATTGACGTGTTCCCTGACAGCACATAGATTTCTTTGGAAATCAGAATTGTGCCAGGATCTCTCTCCACCCCCTCCCCAACACACACAGGCTAAAATCTCATGATAAAAAGTGTGAAGGTGTAATGCAACTAATATTATTGGGCTAATGGGGAAGCAATGCTGGGAAACGAGACACCTTTCAATTTAAGAAATCTTCAGCCAATCCAACAGGAGCCAATTTTCCATTAGGTCTCCAGTTATCAAGCAAGATAAACACTGGTGACTGCTGCAAAACAAAGAAACCAGTCTCCTATACAGATGAACACCCTCCCCCCCCCCCATGCAGCAGCTGCATTTGGGAGCCACCAAATAGCAGTAAAAATAAAAGGCAAACTACCTGGGTTTTGACCTTTTTCAAAGCTGGCTATTTGTCCCTACAGCTTTTTGTGAGATTAGAACTGAAAGGGGCCAGGAGTCCAGATTCCCAGGCGGAGAGGGAAAGCCCATCTCCCAGGCACCAGTCAGTAGAGGGAGCTCTGCTCTTAGGCAGGTCTGAGCCCTGACCAAGGAAGGACTCGGTGCACGGAGGTGATACGAGCAGTGTAGTCACACACCGTCAATAAAGGCAGACAAACCCCCACCCGCACCGAAGTGGCACCGACCTGCGTGTCTCCCCGCCGCAGCCAGTCAATCTGCCGGACGCTGGGGTTCAAACCTCCCTGTTTGACAGGAGCCCAGCACACCAAAGCCCCCGGAGCCGCTGAGAGGGGAGCCCCAGGCAGCGACTTCTACCCTGGCTGCCCGCGGCTCTCGGGAGGGGGCCCGCAGGGGGCACAGCCCATCGCCGGGGGGCAGGCAGGGAAGCGGCTGTGTAACCAGGCGGGGAGCAGCTGGGGACGAGGCGCAGCTCCGGTTACCTTGCGGTGGCGGCCTTTGAAGACCACGGCGAAGGCTCCGTGCCCGATCAGGTCCTTCTTGCTGTACTCAAAGTCCCCCACCACCTCCATCCTCGTCCCGCGGGGGCATGGGGGGCCGGGCGGGCGGCGGGCACGGGGGGCGAGCGCTCCGCTCACGGCAGCCCCCGGCGGGGCGGCAGGCGGTCTCTCCCCGGGCTGCCCCCGGGGGCGGGGGCAGCTGCTGTCATGCTGCTAGGGGCGGCGCAGACCCCCCCGGGCCTGGCGGGTGGGGGGCTGCGGGCGGGCGTCTCCAAGGCGACGGGCGCTTTCTGTCATGGGGAGGGGGGAGTTAAGGATTCTGGGTAGGGGAGGGGCTCAGCCTCCGGGGGGGGGTGAGCTCCAGGCGGGGGGGGGGGGGGGTTCAGCCCCCTCAGGGGGAGAGCACCGGGGACGTCACTGTTCCCTGCTGCGGCTGCTCCTCATGCCCGCCGAGCCCGTGGCCCCCCGGCCCCGAGCCCGGCAGCATCCGGCGGGCTGCAGGGGAAGGGGTGGCCCGCCCCCCCGGGCTGTCGCCGCCGATCCCCGGCGCTGGGCGGGGGTCGTCTCAGGCCGCCACTGGCTCCTGCTGCAGGCCCGGCGAGCTCCGCGCTCCGCCAGCTTCGGCTGTCTGGGCCGCCGCGCCGCCTCACGGTATTTATAGGCCGCTTCGCGCCAATCCCAGCGCTCGGCTCCTTCCGCCACCGGCCAAGGAGTCCGCTAGGCACGTGCCTGCTCTCGTTCCCCCGCTGACCTCTCCTCGGGGTTACCTGACCACCCCTTCATTTCTCCACCCCTTCCAGGGGGATTACCTGATCCCCATAATCCCAGCACCCCCACTTCCCCTACCATCAGGGTTACCTGACCCCCTCCCCTACCCTTGGGGTTATCTGACACCCCCAACCTCCCTCATCCCATATTATGCAGCCTAGCTCAACCCCCCAGTACCCAACCAACACCCACTTCCCCCAACCCCAGCTTAGCCATCGTCCTGCCTCCCTCAGCTCATGGCCACTTTCTGTGACACCCCTCAAAGACCGCAGTTACCCCAGCCAACACACATCCTGCCTTCACTTGAATTTGCCTCCCCCGCACCCCCACCCACTGGTTCAGATCAGCAGGAAGTCACACTGAGCCAGAACACCTGCCCATCTGCTCCACCAAGGACAAACCCCTCTTGCTAAGAGAGCGACCCTAATGACCTGAATGTGCCTGTTATCTACATAGTCCCATCCCTGGGCAGGGCCCTTGTCCAAACCAAAACACTGTCAAGGTCACATCCATCTCTCACTAAATCCCCAGTTAACCCCACTTAGTATCCAGGTCCCAGAGTGTCCAATTGGGTTTAATACAAAATACACTTTTACCCCACTTTCAGATCTAGCCCCACTCCTATCAGTGTGAATCTCTCATCCAGGAATTGTTAGTGCCCAGCAGAGCCCATGCCCATGTCAGGAGTCAGGCCCCCACTGTGCACATGTAACAAAACCCAGCTCCTGCCCCACAGAATTTAAACTCTAACGTTCCCCCTCACTCCACATTTACTCAGCTCCCTCTCCAAAGTGCCCTTGTAACAGCAGTTATGTCCTCTCAGTGCAGAGTGAAAATAAAACGCAGATACTTGTTGTATTTCTCCTCCTGGATAGTAAATCACCTACAAAGTCAGTTGTTCATGTTCACCTGCTCTTGGTCCCCTGAACTCTTGATGCTGGAAGGGTTGTGTAACAAACACTAGAGGGGAAATCTGACTTGTTTAAAGACAAAAATTAATATATTAATTGATTTCCACTGGGCTCGGGTTTATGAAAAGAAAGCTTTGACATCTATCTTTGAGACCCAAAACTGAGATGGATTCCATCGCCCCTCTGTGATCTGAAATATTCTCCAAGATCTTGCTTCTGTGATCCAACCCATGCCAGCAGACCCTTCTTCCTGCATGAAGTACCACTGAAGTCAGTGGGATTCCCCCTCAAGCACAAGGATCTGACTACAGGATTTGGGGCCCAAAGTGACCCTACATTAATTTCAACTTCCTAACTCCCATGTGAATTCTGTCTCTCCTGCAACGCACCTCCACCAAGATTTTCTGGTATCGCCCAACACATTGCAGATAAATGGGTCTGCACTGCATTGTGATTTTTTGCATCTCTGTTAACATCTCTTTAGGCTTTTCTGTGCTAGGAAATTTACTTGGTGCTCCATTAGTGAGACCACACCGCAGCTCAAACCTAGCAGAGGACTTAATGCATGGAGCAACAATGGAGGCAACACACAAACACAGCTAGCATGTATAAATGTAATAAACCATGGACAACGTTTTAAAATTACCTATGGCCAAACTCTACGAGCAGGGGCCCCTTCCACCTCCAGCCTGTGTCCTGGACACATTTGTAGATCAGCTTTAGGACTGTTACTTCAACAAATCCAAACGTCAGGAAACATGCAAGTCACATGAAGCCTTTAACCTTCATCCCACTTCCATTTCCTCCCATTCCTCTTTGTCCCTTCATCTCTTTCCACCCGCCTCTTGTGGTTGGACCAGCATCCCTACGCCCCTGTGCCAAGTGCTTTCCCTGTACCTCAAATCCCTCCTTAAAGCCCATTTCTTCCACTGATCTCTCTGTCATCCCTCTGCACACTGTTAGCTGTAATGAATGATTAACTCCCTTACCGCTGCACCCCTTTGGAGTGCCAGCCTTTGTTCCAGCAAACAACTGATATACCTGGAATGGGAGGCACCAGCTGAGTTTTGCTTCTGGCATTTGGCAGCACTCAAGCAGTTATAAACATCAGGAGGTGCTCACAGCAAACAGCTATTGATGCTGCCAGTTAGGGTCAGTGCCCCGGGTCCCACACAGATCAGTACACGTTCTCTCATGTGATACATGGCTCCATCCCACTTCGGCATCTGCAAACAGTGACTGAACAGTATCCCACTAAGACATTCAGGGAAGCATTTTTGATTGGTGTGGGGTTTTGGTTTTTTTGCTGCTCTCCATAGTCTTACCTTAATGCACCACACTTACTACCTTGCTTTTTTTCATCTCTGTCAAAACCATTGAAGTTAAAATCTTTTTCAAAGATCTGAGCAGACAAAAGACATGCAGCAATAAATATAACTTAAAGGGACACAGTTAGCCTTATGTAGGACAACTTTTGGCTTTACAGATAAGTGTGTGTGGTGGTGGGGTGGGTTACAGAACACCAATATGAATGCTTTTGTGTCAAACAGGACTAAAGGATATATTTTTTTAATTTAAACTTTTTTTCTGTATCATGACACCTGAGCCCTGAGCTAACAAACAAGAACCAGAATGTGAAACTGATCAGACTAATTTCATAGAGTCAGCAGAGTAAAAGCAAAAAGTAAAACAGATCAATGGTAAAAAATAAATTAGATTAAAAAATTCAGTTTCATCATAATCTAAGGTGTTGGTAATAACCCAAAGGCTTTGGGTTTTAATATATATTAACAGCACTGATTTAAAAATCAAGCCAAGAGAAAAACAAAACCAGTCTTAACAAGCTAGACATTCAGAAACTCATTTTCTTGAAAAATGACTCTGTTCTCCCATTCTGGCATGAGTCTGTGTCTCCATGCTAGCATATGCCCTACACCCAAAAACTCTACTTCACGCAGCCTGCTTTGAAGAAAGACAACACCAAGGGACCATAAGTCATATTTGTTGAGACAGACACTTTAGGAATTTCTAAGCCAGAAATTATCCCACCTGGGTTGAAAAACAACACATTCATTTCCCTTGACAGCACCAAGTGATCACACTGCTTTGTTAGCTGTTTGTCTTGCTTTCCTTGGCTGCTGGCCTTGGAATGGGTTAATTTCAGCAGAGAGCTGTACAGAAAGTTGGTGGTCCAGAATGAAACAGTGACCGGGAGAAGCTGGGAAATTTGATCAGCGTAACAGTTACTGCTCATCACATGGGGATTTGTAACCGGCTACGGATGATTTGAACTCTAGTGGCGATGTCAGAAAATAAATGGAAATGTTGCTCAGTGAAAGGACTGTGGAGTCTGGCTCTAGATCTCAATGGGATTTTGAAATTTGGAGCCTAAATATCTTTGAGGAGTTGGCCTAGGCCACTGGTTTGAACTGGGGTCTTGGCTGGCCTCTCTGAAATGAGTTTCTGTGTGTCAGTCCAGTTCCAGGTGTCCACAAGTGTCACCTTTATTTGTACTCTCAGCAGAGCAAGACCAAAGCATAAGTGAACTGTATTCCTCCTCTCACCCTTAGGAGGTGGGCCCTGCAGATCACAGGGGTGAGGCATACTGACAGAAAAACAAGGAGAGGTATAAATGGGCAGATTACACTTCTGCTACCGCCACTGCTCCCCACACAGTGAGGATAAATAAAGGGCTCCAATCTCTAGCTCTGTATGGCATTTTGTACCAAAGTGACATTTTGAAAATTGGTCTTAAGAAAAGGGAGAAATCTAGCTCCATTCATAGCCCAGGAGGGAGGACAAGAAGCAATAGGAAAATGTACAAATAAAAGGATCCACTCATTCCCACAGTTGGGGCTCCCAAGATAGCAGGTATAGGTCATATGGCATGGGCAGGGAGCAGAAGGGCATAGGGAATAAACATCTCTGCAGGCCTGAGCCACATAACCTGACAAACACTACACCAAAAACATACAGCGCCCCTAGAAATTCCCTGGGTGCTGAAGTCATGCAACGTGTCACGGAATGTGATCTACTGGGTTAAAGAAGGCAGCTAGGAGGCAGGAGATCTAGGTTTTATTCCTGGCTCTGCCACAGACACGCTGCATGTCCTTGGGCAAGTCAGTTCCTCTCTCTGCCTCAGAGATTCTCCAGCTGTAATATGAGGCTAATAATTCCAGGACCTTCCGGAGAGGGGGGAAGGTTTTAGTTCCCTTTGGCGTTTGTACGGCACATTTTCGTCCTGCTTCCATCTGCCTGGAATGAAGATGTTAATCTTGTGTGTTTCCATAGCATCTTCTGCCACTGACACCCAGCCACCACCCAACCTGCACACAGTACCCCACACAAACAGCAGAGGTCCAAGGACCCCCAAACTCTGTTACGAAAAGCATCCGGAGACCTTTAACTTCCACACAGAGCAGGTAAGACACTAGGCTTTTAATGTCTCCACTGAAAGACTTCTACCTCTCCCCAGCCAGTCAGCCCCAGGGGAGTCAAGTTATCGACCTGGGAAAAACCAAGCGATGAGCTGAGCTCCTGGGATTGGGATTTTGCAGTTTTGCAAAGATGACAGATAAACCACTAAATGAGCCTTCTGCGCTGGTGAGAAGAGGCCAGAGCATTGACGCTGTACATCAGCCGGAAGTCAAGGCCCCACTCATTTAAATGTGACCTAAAGGATCATGATGAGGTCATCACACAACTGGCTTGTGAATCCCCACAGTACAGGGTCTGTTTGAGTCACGGTTGGGAGAAGTGATTGCACATCACTTCCCCCTTCTTAATTACTCCTGATCTTTCACTCGTAGCCCCAAAACTTTCCTCCAAGGAGCGGCACACCTCCTCATCCCCATCACAAAGTCCTCAGGAACCAGGGATAGTGCTAAGAGGTATTGCTTTAATGAGGAGTTTAATTGCTATAAGGAGTTTAATGGTGGTGTAAACAGAGGCAGAATATAATTACATACCAGAAAGCGTGAGGAGAGATCCTGGTAATAGCAGGGCTGTGTTAGCTGGATACACTTACAAGCATTCTTGTGTTAGACAAGGAACACAAATACCTGTGCAATAGGCATACCTTTGTGGCACATTTCATTAATAATTCATCTGAAACTGGAATGAAAACACAGGAACATATACCAACATTTATGCCAAACGCTGGCGTTTGAAAACCTAAATATTTCAGTACATGCATTTTTGTAAGGTTGCCAACACAGTAGGGATGCCAACCCTCCAGGATTGTCCTGGAGTCCCCAGGAATTAATCTTTAATTAAAGATTATGTGATTTGAAGAAACCTCCAGGAATACATCCAACCAAAATTGGCATCCCTACAACACAGCTGCTAGCCAGTCAGGAAGGGCTGTCTGAGTACTTTCCAGAGACAAACATTAGGGATTTTAGAAAGATATTTGATTATTAAAACACATCAAGGATCTTTGGTGAAAAATAAGATTCTTACCTCATATATTTTGATTTTATTACAAGTACACCTCTACCTCGATATAATGTGACCCGACATAACACGAATTCGGATATAACATGGTAAAGCAGTGCTCCGGGGAGGCGGGGATCTCCGCACTCCGGTGGATCAAAGCAAGTTCAATATAAAGCAGTTTCACCTATAATGCGGTAAGATTTTTTGGCTCCCGAGGACAGCGTTATATCGAGGTAGAGGTGTAATAATATTTTGCACATTTATAGCATCTTTTATCCAAGTTTTCATTTGTCTGGTCTCTCTAAATTGTGCAGTGTCAGGGGCCATCTCTGATTATGTACTGTACCTAGTTCAGTGGGGGCCCAAACCCAGCAGTACTGTAATATAACATATTTCAGGATAATTTTCCCAGCCACTAAAATGCAGGCACCTCTGAAGTTAAACATAGCAACTCGTTAGCATGGCACAGCAAAACTACCTACCAGTTTAGGACAGAATGCGAAGAAGCTTACCTCATGCAACTGAAAAAGCCTTGCTCAGTTTGGAGATGCATGAGCTGATCTGGACAGACAAACTAAGCTGGAAGTGAAAATCATGAGTTCTAATCCTTGCTCTGACACCGACTAGCTGTGGGGTTGTCATCGCTCTGTACCTCAGTTTTCCCATCTGTAAAATGAGGATAATACCACCTACCTCCGAAACGTTGGAGGGTGGATTAGCTTCTTTGAACACACAAAGCCTTAAACAACAGCTAAGTCTCTTTGTTTTGGGTTTTTCCTCCTCCATCCTGAGCAGTTATCTTAAAAGTAAGGCTATAGATACTTTGGTGGGAGTTCCCTTTTCATTCACCTTTGTGCTGTTTTCCTCCCAAGGAGGAGAGCAACTGAAGGACAGCATTCTTAGCTGCAACTTAGAACTGCCCTGCCTTGTACCACAACCTTCACATCAACAAAGTGTGGGTTGCTTCCCTTGTGCAGATGGACGCACAGCCTTAAAATTCAGGAAGAGGCAAGCAGAGGAAGTGTATTAATAAAGCAGTGTGTGTACAGGATATTGCGTTCTTACCTAAAGATCTGGTGAAGATGTGCCAGATGAGCTGGTTTGCAAAGTGGGAGATATTAAAAGAGGAAGTGATTTGAGAGCAGTAACTTTCTGTTCCAACCTTGTGTTGTGCTTACCGTTTCTGAAGAGCCGACAGGCTGTGGTCATTTCTGGAACGATGAATCCTGGTCTCTATCTTCCATTCTACAGCTGAAATTAAGATTACCCAGACCATGCTGACCGTGCAGCACGCAGGGATGAGACGTATCCTGCTCGGGGAGTCTATAAAACTACAACATTCTGAGTGGCATCAGCAAAAGAATAAATAGGCAATGAGAGAATCTCCTCATGACAAGCAAGGACTGAATGTTTTGCGTTGGACGTGCTGTTCACAAACCCAGGCCCACAGCCCTGGGATGGAGCAAGCCACAAGAAGCAAATTCCAGCATTTCATGAGCCCGAGCAGGACCAATAAGCACAGTTACAAAGCCCCACGGCTCTAGCTAACTCAGCTTTGTGGCATCCTCACTCTCCACACCACTGGTGATTTGGGTTCTGTCAGTAACCAAAGGGAGACGCGCTATGACACGTGGAAACCACCTGTACGGAAAAGCCTCTTTGGGCGTAGATATTTCACCTAGGTAGGTGCAAAGCAGTGTGGAATGGAGGCTGGGGACAAGGTGTGTAGGGGATAGCTGTTGTTCAGGCATCTTTGTCACAGAATGCCTCAGGCTCCATTAGTTTCTGGGTCTCCTGATGTACTTCCCAGCTGAGCAATATTGGCCTTATTACCCCTTTACCTATAGATCTAGGTTGGTTATTTCCCGGGTTCTCACAACACATTTTTTGGTGACCTCAGAGTGCGGCCACCAGACAATTGCTCCTAAAATACTTAATGAACTTTAGGAAAAATAAATAAATATGCACATGTCCAAATCATAGTAATTTATTTATATATATTTTTCCCCCCAGATTCAATAATACAAATAACAGATAGTTGTGTGTATTCTTTACTGGACCTATACAGAATAGAAACACAAACAAGGTGCTTTGCATGTTCTTGTCTTTTGTTGTTGTTTCTTTTCCTTTTTTTTGCTTTTGGGTTTTTTTAAAAATTTGCCAGCTAGTAAGTCTGCTGCTGTGAAAAGTGATATTTGTATGTTTGTTAACAACACTTTTCACAGCAGCAGACTTGCTAGCTAGCTGGGAGGCAGCGAAAAGTGATATTAACAAACATACAAATATCACTTTTCACAGCAGACTTATGCAGGCCTGGCAAGCCAGGTTAAGCCTTGGTCGGATGGGGAAGTGGGTAGGGAGGCAGCATGGGCCCGGGGTGATAGGGTGGATGGGTGTGGGACCGGGGGATGGAGCCCGCTGGGCCCTGCGACTGGGGGACAGAGCCTGCGGCCGGAATCTGCCGCCGTTGCGTGGCTGGGAGTCTGAGCTCCACTACCCCTGGGAGGGTGGGGAACTCACACCAGCTGTCTGCTCCTCTGGCATTTGTGCTTCTGGAGGGGGGCAGAGGCAGCAGCGCTCTCCCAACGCTGTAAAAAGCCCACCTCCGCGAGGGGAATAGCTCCCAGCACAGCTCCCAGCGCTGTAGCACTATCTATACTACCACTTTACAGCACTGAAACTTGCATCGCTCGGGGGGGAGGGGGGAAATGTTTTTTCACACCCCTGAGCGAGGAAAGTTTCAGCGCTGTAAGTGGCACTGTAGACAAGCCCTAAATGACTTGCCCAACGTCAGAGGGAAAGCCTGTGGCAGATCAGGGATTTAAACTCATGTCTCCCAAGTCTGAGGCTATAGCCCTAATCGCTGGACTGTCTTCCTCTTCCTTTCCAAGCCCGTCGTTGGCATTCTCCACACCGTGTTAGGCTTGCACAGCAATCCCCAAGCCAGGATCAATCAACAACTCTAAAGTTTACTACAGAGATTGAATAAAAACCCCAAACAACTGTTTGCTGAACATCCAGCACAAACCACAACAAAGGAGCGCCAGAGAGAGAGCGAGTGCTTTGGTCTTTAATGTAAATTTATTGCAATTGTGACAGAGAACTCGACATTATTCTATCTGCTCCTTATTAATCATATCTGGACTTGCACTCTTCTTAAACTTCATTGGAAGTGAAAGCTAAATCCAGGTTGACCTGCCTCCCAGAGTGATGGGCTGCATTAACTTAAAACCCGCTCCATGTGGGCTATGAACAACTGAACAAATATGAACACACTGGATTTTGAAATAGGACAAGTGACACAGCTCCCTGCACCCATCTGACAGAGGAAATGCACCAGATAAACTCAGTAAGGGACCAATTCTGCGCCACGGAAGTCAAGGGGAGTTTTGCCATTGACTTCAAAGGCCCAGGAGCAGCCTTTAGAGACAATCTCAACCCTACAGACAACCCTCAACAGAACGCAAGAGACACAGTAGCAGCCTCCCAGTGCACGGTGCACCCGAGCCAGGCAACATGCATGGAACAGGGAGGGGTCACGGATTCACTCAGGCACGCGCGCCACTTCTCCGCAATTCAGGGAACAACTGAGACCTGGAAACTCGACACAGCGTCTGCACCAGTTTTCATTTCACGCCTGCTCCCTCCTGCCCTGGTTCGGAACAAACAGCCAAGCAGAAGTGGGTTCCTTAGACTAAGGTGGGTTGGGCTATTGCCAACAGAGTGAATGATACGTAAGGGGAAAGGTCTGACAGCCCAGGGGCAAAGCCACCTTGCTCCCCTCACCCTAATAATGAAGGCGGCCAAGGCTCTCTTACTTACCGTTAAACAGTTCTTTGCCCCAGGCAAAACGGGCGAGTAGAATTTTGCAAGGTAACAGTGTGACGCTTTTCCCCATTCTCTCTCCGGGGGTCAGGAAAGGACGTGCTTTTCTGTCCCCACTAAAAGCTTTAGCCCCTGCAGGCTCCATTTGCCAGGAAAGGAAACAGTATGACCAGACCCCCGCCCCCTCTTCACTCTCTCCTCCAGAGAGCATAGGCTGCAGAAGTTTCAACAGAAACCAGGCTGAATCGGAGCTAGCAGAGGTCCGGGTGTACTAATGGTTGCAGACAAAGTCATCTGGATGCAGAAGGGCAAGTTCTTTGTGATTCAGATTTAATGCGAACCAATCTCCCCTCACAGAAATTAATCAGGGAGAGCTAGTACGGTGTGCAAGAGGCAGAACACCACAGTCCACGCTGAGCGGGTTAGCTGCCAGGCCCGGCCATACGGACAGGGCCAGTTAGAACCGGCAGGTTCTTTTCACTGCTCCTATCGTCTCCATCTGCAAATGAAAAGGACATCGGGTGTCATCAGCCCAGCACCAGCTCCGGCTTTCGCACCATCCGCCACAGACAGCAGAGCGGCACAGCGAGGCACTTTGCACTAGATTCATACGGTGAGCGCAGTTAACTGGCCACTGGATCACGGGGGAATCCTGTATGCACAGGTCTGGAGGGGGGAGAACAAGGCTGGAAAGAGAGGACCTGAGACTGATTGCTCTGGTGTCCCTTCCCCAAGGTTGGCCAACTGCTAGCACAGCAGTGACAGCTGGTACAGAGAACAGGGGCTAAATTCTGCCGTCATATTGACTTCCATGCATGTCTATCCCTCCACCTCGGGGAGTGCAGAAGGGCTCCTCGCTAGGGTAGCTAGGCACAGGTGCCAATCAATCTGGAATATGGCCCAGCAGCCCAGTTTCTCAAGGGAAATTCTCTTCCAAAGGGGGGAAAAAGGGTTCTTGATGTTCTGCTCAGGTCAGCTTTCCCTTTGTGCCGTGAGAGGCTCAGCCTGGGGCAGAGACCAATGCAAGCGAGGGTCCCCAGGCATCAGAACTGAATGGAATGCAAGCTCAGCAAAAAGGCAGGAGTAGAGCCTAATGGTTTCGCTGTGCAGAATTAACTGAGAACCCGAAGACCTGACTGTATTCAGACTGTAACCTCTTTGGGGTAGGGGCTGTCCCTTACCATGTGTTTGTGCAACACCTCACATGATGGTGCCCCAAACTCAGCTGGGCTCCTGGGGGCTCCTATAAGACTAATCATAACAAAAGCCCAGCTTGTTGGGTGAAGCGAGACGGTGACCATGGGCCCAGTGGTTCCATATACAGAATGCGCCCCTCAGTGCATTCCTTTGCAGGCTGTGTTAATATACACAGAGTGCACAGACGCCATGCTCTGCTTCTTGGGGACAGGCCCCAGGGGATACTTACATCCTTAAACACTTATCTTTCCCTCCACTGGCTACTCGCTGTCCATCCGGGCTCCAATCCACTGCAAACACCTACCAACAAAGAGAGAGAGGCGCTCCCGTCACTCCTTTAGGGCCACGCAGCCCCGGTGGCAGGGAAGAACCTCAGGCCCCTGGCAGAAGACACCCCCAGCTGTTCAGAGACACTGGTGGTGGCCACAGCATTTGAGAGCCCTCTGCCCTCTCTAGGCGGGTTACTGTGAGCCCCTCGGCGAACGGCATCCTACCTCGTCTGCATGGCCGGGGAGATCGATGGCCAGCTTCCCCGTCTTGGCGTCCCACACCTTCAGCGTGCTGTCACTGCTCCCGCTCACCAGGAGGCGGCTGTCTGCAGACCAGGCGATCTGGTAAACAGCAGAGACGTGCCCTCTCAGGGAGGTGAGGTATCTGACAGAGATGAGAAGGGGTGGAGATGGGCTGTTAGACACACACGCATGCTCTGAATCAGAGATACAAGGGACATGCCCAAGGTCACAGTAAGTCAGTGGCACAGCAGGGAACCAGGAGCTCAGAGTCCGAATGCCCTGCTCTAATCACTAGGTGCACGACCTCAAAAGCAAAAGGTAACTACTGTGTGTGTGTGTGTGCGCGTGTGCGCGCATGCAAGGCTGCAGAGGGGAAGGTCCTGGCTCAGCCATGGCAGGGAGACAGGCGCATTTCCTTCTGTGTTACTGCATGGAGTGAACTGCAAACCTCGCATCTGTAATAGAACGAGAGAACCTACTTTCCCGTCCTGCCATCCCAGAGCTTGATGGACTTGTCAAAGGAAGCACTGGCTATTATCCGGGTGTCTGGGGAGAAGAGCACTTGGTTGATCAATGCCTGGTGGCCAGTCATTCTCTCCAGCGCCTTCTTGTCCTCTGCTGGGGCCCACAGGAACAGCGTGAAGTCATCTGATCCAGACACTAGCCTTTCCGGTCCCTGCCCCTGCGATCAACAAACAATCAGCGCACCCCAGCACTGAGCCTCGGCTCACACAGACTGAGCCTCTCACAGCTCAGACGCAAAGCCGACGCAGACATAAACTGGAGGAAATCTTTAACCAGTCACGTAGATTTATTTATTCGTTTTTTTGTCAGCAGCAACGATAGGAAGCCTGGCATGGGGGAGCGGGGGGGGGATTTCTTAACGGAGACTTACCCTGACTTGGTCGTACCTGTGCTGCGCCTTCTCTTTCAGTTCTGCCACTGTGTGCAGGAGAGAAGGGAGATTAGCGATCGGGAGCTTAAAGGAAAAGTGTAACATCTCTAAAGCCAGGATCTAAGACATCTTCTCCCTCCAGATTTGTGACTCAAGAAGGATTTTGACAGGGACATTGTGAGGGGTTTAGAACAACGTCCTCTTCAGAGGGTCACACTTTTAACAATGAAATGCAGTGCTTGTGTAGCATTCCCAATCTGCGGTGCTCATGGTTTTATTTTCTAGACAGAGAAACGGGGGGGACCCAGCTCCCCCATGTGACCTTGGAATAGAAGCCAGGTCTTCTGACTCTTAGTGCTGTGCCCTACCCACTGGGCCATGCTACCTCCTCCCCCGATTCCTCTCCAGCCTGCAATGTACTTAATGCTCTTACGGGTGCCACTCATGTCTTGCGGGTTGACAGAGGCTTCGGCGGGTTCAAAGGCCCCTGTGCGGAGAACGTAGTCGGTGCTCAGAGCCATGGTGTTCACCCAGTGCCCGTGGCCCTGCAGGGTGCGGCAGAGAATTCCCTGAAAGCAAAAAAGCCACCTGCTTAGAAAGGGACTCACAGGGAGACAGCAGCAGTGCAAGGATTAGTCCACAGGACCTCCCGGCTACACCTTCCATCAGCTATGGGCAGTGCCAGGATCAGACCATGGGACATCCCAGCTTCCAAGGAGCAGACGAGATTCCAATTGGAAACAATCATCGCGGTTCCTTAAATCCGCCAGAGGGGGGTGCTGTTGAGCCATGGGTGGCATGTGCTGCCTCTGCCCAGAAAGCAAGCGAGCACATGCAGCTAAAGCCACGAGGCAATGCAGGGCCAGGATGGGCGACAACTTGGTTATTTCCAACTTTTAGGAACAACAAAAAAGGTTTGATGCATCGTTTTATTTGCGCTACCTCCCCGCCCAGGCCCCTGGCGTCGAAGTCGACCCACGCCAGGCTGCCGCACTTACATCCTGGCCTCTCCAGACCTTGATGGTTCTGTCCTGGGAGGAGGAGAAGAGCAGGCCATCTCCGCCCCACTTCACGCACGTGACCGACTGCGTGTGCCCGGTGAGGATCTTATCGCACCGGCCCGTGACGGTGTCCCAGATGCGGATGCTGCAGTCCTTGGAGGCACTGGCCAAGTAGCGGCACTCGGGATTTCTAGAAGGAAAATTGGAAGCCAGTGAAGGCGCAGGACAGCAAATCTGGCCTCCTCTTCCCACGCATCGACTGGGTCTGCATCAGCTCCATGGCTGGGGAGAGTTAAGGGCATCCTTACAGAAAGGCAACCCTCCCATTTGACCTCTGCTCTCAAGCTAAGAAGGGACAGGTCAGTTAACAGCTGGCACCAAGCCTGCAACATGACCACTGCACGCGCCAATCAAGGAGAGGACTGGCAGAGCCTGGAGTGCAAGGCAGTGGAAATGCTGCTCATCCCTCTCTGCAGGAATGGAGCAAGGAGCCTGCCTGGCTGGCTGGAGACACAGATCCTGAGTTCTCCAGAGCACAGGCAGGATCTTCGACCTCCTCCCCATCCCCCGCTCCTCCTTTTATAACCAGTTTTCGTTAATCCAGTTAATTATTTCCAAATCGCTAGGATTTCCTACTGAGGAATTCAATTTGCAAGGCTCTGCTCCATAGGGGCTATTTTTAATGTTGATAACCTCTTGGATCGTCTACAGCCCCCCCCCCCCCCCGCCTCTCTTGGAGGTGGAGCTTTCTCAGATGGAGGGGATAAAGAGCTTGTGCGGTTAATCAGCCTGCGGGAGAAATTAACCAGATGGCAGAGGCGGCTGGGGCTGCAGGGGGCGCAGGCGGAGCAGTCAGCGTGGGCAGGGTGCATGAGGCATAGACACCATGGGCTAGTGATTGGCACACAGGACTGGGAGCCAGGACCAGCCAGGTGCTAATCGCAGCTCTAACTACAACTCTCTGCGCAGCTCTGGGTAAGCCACCCCCAGCTCCCCGCGCTCTCCCCCGTGTACAATGGAGGTAGCACAGCCTCACCTCCCAGGAACAAGGCTGGGGTAACATTTGCACAGCGCTTTGAAAACATAAAGCAAAGGCTCCTGAAACTTACCCTAGCCTTTTATCCATCCATCTCAAAGCTCGTTAGAAAGGAGAGCTGGCATCACTATCTCCATTATACAGCAGGGGAAACTGAGGCACAAGAGAGCCATGCCAAGCCCAAGGTTGCATCACAGGTTGGGGGCAGAGCTGGGACTAGAGCCTGGGTCTCCTGGCTCCCAGCTCAGTGCCCAATTCACTGGCTGCTTTTCAGCATCACTCTGTACATACTTACTCTGCCATCACCAAGGCAAGGGGCAGGCCTCTCCTCGCTGGCAAAGCAAGGAGGCTGGCCTGAAGGTCACTTACATGTGGAGTGGTTCCCAACACAGCCACGTGATCCATTTGGAGTGTCCGGCGAGCACCCTGCCAATCTGATTCCCTGTGTCTGGGTCCCAGAGAAATATCTGTACAACAGAGCAAGCGAGGTGGCTAGATCACAGCTACCACCCAACGGGCATCCCGGGGAAAGTCACGCTCCATTTGCCCTTCCAGTCCAGCTACTCCAGGCCAAGAGTGCAAGGATGGACCTTGGCTCGGGCAGGGGGATGAAGAGTGGATTCCTTTCCTGACCTCGGCAGCCACCAGGTGACACCCTGAGGCAGGAGATTTTGTTCACCCCCATCTTAGCCCACACTGCTGCAAAACCATCAGCCATCAAATTATCCAGCTCTTTTCGCAGGCCCGCTTGAGCTGTCCACACCCAGTGCCAATGCCTGCCGAGCGCTGGGAGAGCCAGGACGTGCTAAACGGTGGTTATTATCGGACTCTGCAGGTGGGACACACGCTGGCTTTTTATTGGGTTTTTCTTGCCTTCTGAATAAATGCTCCTCCAAGGAGCTGAGGCATTAATCATTTGCCCAGGGGAGGCCAGGAACTGGAGCAGAACAGCTCACAGGGTTAGTTTAAACCAGAACGTCCCTGTGGTGGGAAGAACATCTCAACAGCCCAACACTGTGGCATTTAATTTCAAAAGGGGGAACTATGCAAAAATGAGGGGGTTAGTTAAACAGAAGTTAAAAGGTACAGTGACTAAAGTGAAATCCCTGCAAGCTGCATGGGCGCTTTTTAAAGACACCATAATAGAGGCCCAACTTCAATGTATACCCCAAATTAAGAAACACAGTAAAAGAACGAAAAAAGAGCCACCGTGGCTTAACAACCATGTAAAAGAAGCAGTGAGAGATAAAAAGACTTCCTTTAAAAAGTGGAAGTCAAATCCTAGTGAGGCAAATAGAAAGGAGCATAACGCTGCCAAATTAAGTGCAAGAATGTAATAAGAAAAGCCAAAGAGGAGTTTGAAGAACGGCTAGCCAAAAACTCCAAAGGTAATAACAAAATGTTTTTTAAGTACATCAGAAGCAGGAAGCCTGCTCAACAACCAGTGGGGCCCCTTGATGATCGAGATACAAAAGGAGTGCTTAAAGACGATAAAGTCATTGCGGAGAAACTAAATGGATTCTTTGCTTCAGTCTTCACGGCTGAGGATATTAGGGAGATTCCCAAACCTGAGCTGGCTTTTGTAGGTGACAAATCTGAGGAACTGTCACAGATTGAAGTGTCACGAGAGGAGGTTTTGGAATTAATTGATAAACTTAACATTAACAAGTCACCGGGACCAGATGGCATTCACCCAAGAGTTCTGAAAGAACTCAAATGTGAAGTTGCGGAACTGTTAACTAAGATTTGTAACCTGTCCTTTAAATCGGCTTCTGTACCCAATGACTGGAAGTTAGCTAATGTAACGCCAATATTTAAAAAGGGCTCTAGAGGTGATCCTGGCAATTACAGACCGGTAAGTCTAACGTCTGTACCGGGCAAATTAGTCGAAACAATAGTTAAGAATAAAATTGTCCGACACATAGAAAAACAAACTGTTGAGCAATAGTCAACATGGTTTCTGTAAAGGGAAATCGTGTCTTACTAATCTATTAGAATTCTTTGAAGGGGTCAACAAACATGTGGACAAGGGGGATCCAGTGGACATAGTGTACTTAGAGTTCCAGAAAGCCTTTGACAAGGTCCCTCACCAAAGGCTCTTATGTAAATTAAGCTGCCATGGGATAAAAGGGAAGGTCCTTTCATGGATTGAGAACTGGTTAAAAGACAGGGAACAAAGGGTAGGAATAAATGGTAAATTCTCAGAATGGAGAGGGGTAATTAGTGGTGTTCCCCAAGGGTCAGTCCTCGGACCGATCCTATTCAACTTATTCATAAATGATCTGGAGAAAGGGGTAAACAGTGAGGTGTCAAAGTTTGCAGATGATACTAAACTGCTAAAGATAGTTAAGTCCAAAGCAGACTGTGAAGAACTTCAAAAATCTCACAAAACTAAGTGACTGGGCAACAAAATGGCAAATGAAATTTAATGTGGATAAATTTAAAGTAATGCACATTGGAAAAAATAACCCCAACTATACATACAATATGATGGGGGCTAATTTAGCTACAACAAGTCAGGAAAAAGATCTTGGAGTCATCGTGGATAGTTCTCTGAAAACGTCCATGCAGTGTGCAGAGGCGGTCAAAAAAGCAAACAGGATGTTAGGAATCATTAAAAAGGGGATAGAGAATAAGACTGAGAATATATTATTGCCCTTATATAAATCGATGGTACGCCCTCATCTCGAATACTGCGTACAGATGTGGTCTCCTCATCTCAAAAAAGACATACTGGCACTAGAAAAGGTTCAGAAAAGGGCAACTAAAATGATTAAGGGTTTGGAATGGGTCCCATATGAGGAGAGATTAAAGAGGCTAGGACTCTTCAGCTTGGAAAGGAGGAGACTAAGGGGGGATATGATAGAGGTCTATAAAATCATGAGTGATGTGGAGAAAGTGGATAAGGAAAAGTTATTTACTTATTCCCATAATACAAGAACTAGGGGGTCATCAAATGAAATTAATAGGCAGCAGGTTTAAAACAAATAAAAGGAAGTTCTTCTTCACGCAGCGCACAGTCAACTTGTGGAACTCCTTACCTGAGAAGGTTGTGAAGGCTAGGACTATAACAGCATTTAAAAGAGAACTGGATAAATTCATGGTGGTTAAGTCCATTAATGGCTATTAGCCAGGACGGGTAAGGAATGGTGTCCCTAGCCTCTGTCTGTCAGAGGATGGAGATGGATGGCAGGAGAGAGATCACTTGATCATTGCCTGTTAGGTTCACTCCCTTTGGGGCACCTGGCATTGGCCACTGTCGGTAGACAGGATACTGGGCTAGATGGACCTTTGGTCTGATCCGGTATGACCGTTCTTATGTTCTTAACTGCCTCCCGAGTGGCACCTAACTGCAGATGCTTGGCACCGAGTTAACGGTATAAATGGGCCGTCTCCAGGCTGACAGCAGGCCAGGCAGCTCAGGCTCCTCTGCTCTCATTTCTCTAAACCGATCCCAGGGGAAGTCAGTCCCCCTCTTCTTAGCGGTGGTTCAATCCCAGCTGACTCGGAGCGGAGGCAAAGGAATGAGGCTGTCCTTTCCCCAAGCGTGCTGGCGGCTGGGTTAGGAGTCGTTACTGTTAGCAGCGCTCCAGCAGTGCCTAGCGGTCCCAGCTGAGACTGGAGCCTCGTTGCGCTAGGTGCTGTATAAACACACAGCAAGAGACCCGAGAGGGAAAGGACGGATTATCATCCTCATTTTACAGAAGGAAACTGAGGCCCGGCGAGATGAAAGGACTTGCCCAAGATCACACAGGGAGGCTGCAGGAGAGCTGGGGACAGAACCCTCAGTCCCAGGCCCATGTCTCAACCACACCACCATCCCGCATGGCTGCTCACAATGGCTACCCACAGGCAGGCCCAGCTTGCTACAATGAGGAGAGAAGACCCAGGAGGGTGCCCGGCAGGCCCTGCGCCCTGAAGGAGCAGGGACAGCTGAGCCTGGGATTCTGAAACAACAAAACCTCTCAGTAGTGGCAACAAGCACGTCCCACTGCGGCTCTCTAAGCGAAGAGCTACCTCCCCGGGGCCCATTCCCAGCAAGCAAGCAGCCTCCCAAACAAGGAGCTAACCCTTAAAGGTACAGCACCAGCTGCCCTGTGCTTCTGCCAGAATACAAGCCCCCGACCGAGCCACGGGGTCTCCAACGCGGCAAGAGCAGCACAGGAGTATGTCCGGCCTGTGGGGAACGGCCCTGCTTCAATGCTGTTCACCCGGCTCCCAGGCTCGGAGACGGGAGCGTCAGAGCGCTGAACCCGAATATTCCCGGCAATCTGTTCTCCCACAGGGACTGGCCAAGCCAGCGACACACAAAGAGAACAAACCCCGGGGAGCGCTAAGCAGGGAGTTGGCTCTGACGGGTGCAGGTGAGGAGTCAATGCCACTGCTGCTTGCAGGGTTTAAACACACGCCCCCCACCCTGGAGACCGACAGCACTTAGCCTGCAGCAGAGCCCGGCTCAGCATGGCCCAGTGCCTGGGATTCTGGAGCCCTGGGTTCTATCCCCAGCTCTGCCGGTGACCTCGGGTAAACCACCTGTCTCTGGGCTTGTTTCCCTTCCCCTCCCTTTGTCCCGCCTACTTTGGGGCAGAGTCTCTCCAGCCTCTAGCGCAGCGAGGCCCTGATCTCAGCCGGGCCCTTTAGGCGCTGCTGCCGTTCATAATAAACACCAGAATCCACAGCAGGACCGAGGCTGCATCAGCAGCTGCACTGGCGAGGGAGTGATGCCAGCAAGGCACCCGCCATCAGGCTCCAGAGAGATTCACCGCTCTGCAAGTGCCAGCCAAAGGCACAGCCCCTACAGCCTGTACGCACCCCGCAGCTAGACAGAGGGAATGTCCAGGAGCTGGTCTCCCAACCACGCAGCATGGAGAGCTGCCTGCAGGGGGCAGCACAGGACACAACGCACCAAACAACCAACCAGGGCTGCTCAAAGGGATCTTTGCAAA
Organism: Chrysemys picta bellii; assembly: GCF_011386835.1. Classification (NCBI taxonomy): domain Eukaryota; kingdom Metazoa; phylum Chordata; order Testudines; family Emydidae; genus Chrysemys; species Chrysemys picta. The sequence goes on along the minus strand of NC_088809.1, from coordinate 3,920,684 downwards.
CCCGTGTCAATGAACCCCAGCAGCGTGCGGATCTCCTGCTGGGGATGTGCCTCCGAGCCCCTCGTGGGAACGCCTGGGCGAGTAGCTAAAGTGCAGTTGTGTTCCATTGGCCTAGACCCGACGACTATCACAGGAGCAACCGGACACATCCATCATAACCCAGCCACCGCCGATTTCCCTCCAGGCCACAGGGATTCCTGCTCTCCAGTTCCACGCCCGGGTTTGAACAAAGACCCAGCCGCGTTACTCCTTCCACGGCGGTGAGAGGGGCAGACTCATAACCCAGGAGGCTGGTGCTGGCCCAGTCTGGTTTCAGTCCATCGATGGGGGTGCGAGGGCTCCCCCAGAGAGGAAGAGAGCTCTCCATGAGATGTCTCCGGGGCAGATCTCCCCACCCCACGCCCAGGCCTGGCCCCGCACAGAGGAATCCGGCCCCTCGTTGAGCCAAAGCCGACACATACCTGACTGTTTTTGCACCCTGAGGCGAGCTTCCTGCCGTCGGGAGACCAGGCGATGCTGAGGACCCAATGCCTGTGACCTGCCGACCGGAGAGAGTGCAGGGGTGAGGAGAGCCCCCCATCCTGGAGGTGGCCCTGTCTTCAAGGGGCAGCTGTGGTCTGGGGAGGGAACAGGACTCCCCTGCACTCGTTCCAGCCTGACTTCCTGCGCTTTGCTAGCTCAGTGAGCAGCTGCTCTTCTTGTTGAGCCGTGGCCTGGGCACTTGTAGAGCACGTCCGGGAGGGGAACAGCCGGGCCCAGGAATCGAGGCAGCTTGCACAACATGTGCAGTGCTCACTCGGTGATGTGCTTCTCACACCGAGCCAGCACCAGGCCCAAAGCCCCGACCCCTGTATGCAAAGTGCCCCGGAACGGGACCGCGCTGCACACATGGGGGAACCGAGTCACTGCAACGAGCCCAGCTCAGCAGTCTCCCCACGAAGGGAAGCTGGGGGGAGGCGGGGGCAGAGGGAGCAGCGGCTGGGGCGACCTGGTGAACTCATCAGCATTGCAGAGCCACCGCTACCCTCTGGAGCATGAGCAACTCAGGGAACCCAGGGGCCATGCTCTGCTGCCCGGCGAGGCTATCAGGAGGGATGGGCACAGACTCAGAACACCCCATGGGGTCCCCCCTCGCCCGTTGCACCCACCTTTGGCCGTGAAGTGTGGCGTCTCTGTGCTGAGGTCCCAGAAGCGCACGGTGGTGTCACCGGAGCCGCTCGCCAGGTACCTGAGATGGTGAGGAAGAGGCTGTCTGGGCTCAGGGTGGCAGGTGGTGCCGAGGCTCCTTCCCGGTCCGTTCCCCCCTCCCCACTACCAGGGGGTTATAACCTTTGGCAGCCTTGTTCTCCAGCCATTCGGCGCGGTCCTGCCTCCCGCCCGGCAATCCCCAGCCCTCCTGCCCTTACTTTCCAGTGGGGCTGAAGGCTACGGAGATGACAGCCTCGGTGTGCCCCTCCAAAGAGCTGGTGCATCGCGTCACTGCCCGCACTTTGAATACAGCCTGGGGCTGGTAGATGATGTCGAGGACTCTCTCCGTCTCCACCACCTGCCCCGCCAGGGTCTTCTCCAGCGACGTGACGATTTCAGCATCGTGGACGTAGAAGGCCAAGGGCAGCGGCTCCTCCTGTGTGACAAGAGGCAGAGGCACTAGCCAGGGGCAGATTTCAGCAGGACTGGCTCATACAGCCGTCCTGTTCTCCCATCCCCCGGCCCGGAAAACAGTTTGGGACCCTGTGTGCTTCCTGTTACTCCTTCCCAGGGCAGCCCCAGGCTGGGGAGAGGCACTAGCTCAGAACTGATGCAGTGGTTAACAAATCTGCCCTAGGGTGGATGGGAAAGACAGACAGACACACACCCCCCCCCACGTCTGTGCCAATCCCTCAGCATCTAGGGAGTCCTGGGGACAGAGTCCCTGGCAGGGCAGGCCCAGGCAGTGCTACGAATGGCGTCTATACAGCCAGAAGGAGCAGAGCCATGGGCATTGCAGCAGAGATCCCACTGCTCATCTCTCACTTTCCCACAACTGACTGACTGGGGGCTCTGGCCCTGGCCCAGCAGGAGTGGTTCTAAGCATCCCAACACCGAGAAAAGCCTCATCCCCCTGTGCAATCCCACTCCCCGGATGGGGCTGGGATGAAGCCTGTGGATACCAGCAGTTTGCTGCACCCCCATTAGAGCAGCGGGGGGCGCACAGAGGCCCCTTGGGAAGTACCTTCTGGAGCAGTGCGTTGCAGACCAGCTGCAGCTTCTCCGGCGTGATATCAACGGGCACATCAAAGGGGGACCCCAAGATCTCGCCAGCCTCATCTTTGAACAGGATCAGCAGCCTCTCCACGTCCCCTTGCATCGTGGCGACCTGCAAGCGCATTCCTGCATCAGGGGGGTCAGCCCCACACCAGGTGCGGCGCGACTATAAATCAAAACCACCGCGGCCAAAGAGATCGGCACCAGCAAAACCCACGCAGCGCTGAGTATACCACAGACAGAGAACTGCTCCACAGCTCCCTGTGACCGGACACTCTGCATCTCCACAGGGACTGTCATCAGAGGATCTCTAGGTGCTTTCCTGCCATTAGCCCTCACATCTGTTCCCCCCCCCCACACACACACACACACCCCCGACCATTATCCCCATTTTACAGGCTGGGAAATGGGCACAAAACCCCTGGGTCACCCAGCAGAGGCAGGTACAGAACCCGGGAAGCCTGACACCCAGAGCTCCACCATCTACCTGCTCCCCCGAGATACATTGTCAGCCTGCCCGATTCCGCTCAGTGCAATGCTCCAGAGTCCAGACCCTTCCTCCTCATGTCAGCCCCAGTGACCATCCCCACGTGTTCCTAGGACGTAGGGTGACCAGATGTCCCGATTTTATAGGGACAGTCCCGATTTTTGGGTCTTTTTCTTATATAGGCTCCAATTACCCCCCACCCCATGTCCCGATTTTTCACATTTGCTATCTGGTCACCCAGTGGGACGCCCTGGCTTGGGCTCCTTTGCACGAGTAACCCCAAAGCCCAGATCATTCGGCCAACCCCTCCTCCCCGCCACGAACTCTTTCCCTGGGGCTGGGGAGACTGGGGACGGGGGGGCGATTCACTCCCGCGGCTCCTTGCTCCTGCCCAGGTAAATCTCTCAGCCCAGGCTGGGCCCCACCTGCTGCAGTGGGGTCTCTCCTACGCTCAGCAGCCCCCTCCTGGCAGCTGGGGGGGGGTTAAACACCACCCCAAGGTCCGGCTTTACAATGGGAGGGACGCCCTCCTTCAACCCCAGGAGCGGCTAGGTCTCCCCAAAGGAAGGAAGGGATGGGGCAGGGCCCCTCATCCCAGCTCCCTCGATGGGCTGCTCTGGCTTCGTTTGCAGCCACAGGGCTCTCCAGGGGGGCCAGAAGGCAGCTCTTGCTGGAAGGGTTTTGGTTAGGGACACCTCCTCTGCCCCCAAGCCCCAGCAAACCCCCCACTCACCTGGGCACCCCCAGCCATGTGTTTACTGCTGCCCTGCCCACGTGGAGAGGAAGTGGTGAGCTCATCTCTGTGCGCCCGGGCTGCAGCTCGGCCGGGAAGCTCTGCTTCCACCTGCTGGAGAAGAGCGGCTATAGCAAGCGATCCTTGGACAAAGGGAATTGCAGCTGTGATGTAGGCACACAGCTGGGTCAAGCTGCCATAGGACAAAAAGATTCCCTGGGCAGATTTCTGCACGAAAGTGTGAGGGAGAGAGAAAATAACCAGCCTTAAAAACCCAGCATCTGGGGGCAAGCTGTCATGGAAAGAGGGAATAGAGAAGAGAATGGGAGTATTTTAGTTATTTCACTCCAGACTGTAAAAGAAAGACACACCAAATGAGGGCACAAGGGTCTATCCAGGTTCTGGCAGTGGGGAAGTATCAAATGTTTTTCAGTTTCATGAATAGTACCTAGCGTGTTTAAAAGGATCCAGTCATGTTAACAGGCATTAAACCACTCCACAAATGGCCTCACCTATGTTACCAAGATCACCGGAGCTTATTCACATGCATTGTGGTAAAAATGCAATGTATGTTTCTACAGCGACTCTGCTTGTTTGCTTTTTGCATCTCTTAGCTGGACAGGGAAAAGAGGTGACTCAGTTTCATTTCGTTCTCAGGCGGTCGTGGTTTAGACCCTCTGCAATGTTTGGGTTACAAACCTTGCCAAAGACTAGGTCACTGTAAACATACAGACAGAAACCTATTTCTTTTGGTAATTTTATGGAAACCTCTCTCAGACTTTGTCTCCTAGGGTTTGTAGATCTTAGACGTGGCTTTTACCAAACCTATTCTGGGGCCTAGTTCAATTTGGCAGCATCCCTCTAAAAGAGCAGGAGTCTTTAGGTCTCAACTCAGAGATTTATTGTGGTCATGTAGTCTGACCTCCTGCAGAACGCAGGCCCGAGAGCCTGCCCAGGAATTTCTGCATCAAGTCCGTAACTTCTGAGAGAGCTAAAGCATCTTTTAGAAAGACCTGCAGTCGTGATCCCACAACATCCCTCATTCTGCAACAAGCTCTATGCAGGCAGAAACTGCGCCCATGTGGTCCCTCACGAGTCCATTCCCATGGCGCTCGTTACAGGATCAGGGCCTTAGACGGTACATACCATTAAGCGCTATACTGATTGTAATCACTTGTTACTCTTCAGCAAAGACTCAGCAGAAAGTTGCAGAAAATATTGGTACAGTCTGATATTCTAGTTCCAGATCATTTTGACAGATTAAAAAAAGAGAGGAACCATCCAAATCGTTTGGGAGGAAGCAGAGTCCGCTTTGATAAATTAATAATACCTAGTGCTTAGGTAGCATTTTTCATGTTGATCTCAAAGCACTTCACAAAGGAGATCAATATCATTCCCTCCCTGCCCACAACAAAGATCAGATCCTTTGTCAAAGTCAGAAAAATCAAATTATTGTCAGGCCTTCCCACCGCTACTTCCATCCTCATCCCTGGCCTTTTTTGTCATTGATTTTGTCACTAAGCTACTGGTAATGTTTTCAAAAGCACCTAAGTGACTTAGGAACCTGTGGCTCATTTTCAAATGTGATGTAGCACTTTAAGTCAATGGGATTTAGGCTCCTAAGTGCCTAAATCACAGGCAAGTTTGAAAATGGTATCCACTCTCAAGATTTCACACTTAGTCACCCCCCCCCATTTCAGAATTGTAGGACTTCCGCCGGTCCCTTCACTGGCATAATATGAGGGTGCTGGGAGGGTTTCCCCTACACATCTCACCAATGCCCCCCAAGCCTGATCTGTGCACCCTGCTATTCCAATCCCACACTCCCCACTATACAAGTCCCGCAACCCCTCACCCCCTTGTTATTTTCAGCCCTGGCTCCTTCCTGGCAGAAGAGACTACCATCCTGCTGAATCGTTCCCAAGTTTTGCAAAGCAGAGAGACCAGGAGACCACCTGACTTATTTTCACTTCTGAAGAGACAGAACTTAAGTCTCCAGAGGCAAAAGCCAAATGCATGAACACGTTCTACTCTCTATCTACCCAAGGGTGCTAATTCCTGTGATTTAGGCACCACATCTACCCCCAGAATGCACCAGATCAGAATTCTCAGCCTTTTTCACAGCACACGCTACAACTCCTTACTAGCGAGACTGTCTCCTGGACGATCCTCTCCCATTCATGATGCCACAACATCTCTGTGGCAACAAGAGCTGGTGTTCCCATGGAAAAGCAGTTTCACATAGTTTTTGTCCCTTTCAATGGAACAGAGCAGCTGGAAATAAGGAGGAAGCAGCACTCCGGGACCAGCCAGCTCTCCATCGATCCCCAGCAATTTCTCCAGGGATCACAGACTGAGAACCCCTGTCCTAGATTTCTCATTCTCAAGAGGCTTTGTACTGTACTCAAATGTCCAGCAAGTGGGATCCTTTACTTACATATTCCTCAGAAAAGTTACAAACCAGGGTAGGACTTGCTTGGATTCCCATCCCTCTTTCCCGACATCTTCAAATTAGCCCACGTGTTTTATGATGCACCACTTTCTGGTGCGTCATGGTCCCTTTTTGATTCTTCTACATAGAGAAACAATAGGATTTCGTATTGTGAGGGCACCTGCTTGCAAGAAGTTGCCAGGTGTGTAAAACTGTTTGGTGATAGCTATCTAGATACTTAAATGGCCCCTACTATTACAGTATTGGAGCACCTCAATTTTTACTGTACCTATCCTCATCCCACCCTGTGAGGTAGGGAAATACTATTAGTCTCCCAGGTCCAGTCTATATAATGGGAATAAGTGACTTCCCCAAGGTCAAACAAGATGTCTGTGGCAGAGCAGGAACTGACGCCAGATCTCCCACAGTCCAGTCTAGTGCCCTAACCAGTAGGCCACCCTTCTCCTATGCATCCTCTTGAGAACATGGGTTCAATAATGCCTTGATGTAGAGCTTGATTTTAGGCTGTTTATCCCCAACAATTAGGCTTGTGAGCAAAAGCATCAGCATTTGTGGAAAAAGGAAACAGCATTCCAGGCTGGAAAGAGGTCATCGGCTCCAGCCTTGCACCATCCAGACTGCTGCTGTCTCTGCATAGCTAACTTTGCAACTCTCTGCTTATATGATAGGATCTGAAGAAGCGTCCTCCTGGAGTGTCTCCCCACCCAGACACACTGGAGCAAAGTCCCTGGCTACTGCAGCATTCTTCAGTGCGGGCTACAAGTTCTGTGGCAGCTTCATTTAATTTTTTTTAATTGAGGTTCTAAAGAGAATTAAATATAACAACGAACAGTGCAAGCCGAGCCAGAGCCCTGCCCTTATTTATTCTAATCTAAACATCCCATTAATTCCGTATCATGCCCACAGTACCAGTTTTCAATAGGCAGATTTGTGCATACATAACAGTGGGGGAAGGGGAACCTGGGGCTTCCAGCAGCCCGGGAGGCAGTTTGAGATTGTGGGGTAAGTACCTTAACTGCTGCTGGTGCTAAAATGGACAGAGAAATAGACAGCTAAACTAGCATTGTTCCATTTGAGAACCAGCACCCCGTTATAACAGGGAGGAGTTCACAGTTCTCAGACACTGCAGCTCTTTATAATTACTCCACATTGATAAGCATTTCTGCGCAGCACAGGTGCTGAAGCACATTTCTACAGCAAGAAACAGTCAGGGCTCTGGCATCTATAGTGCCCGTTCCAGGGTTAAATTTAAAAACCTAGGAGCACTTTACAGCAGAAAGGTGGTGCTTTCAAAGATGCCTCTCTACCACAGGCATGCTTGCTATGAATGAATGCAGGCTAGTTAGGTAGAGGCCCACACACCAGGAAAGAGAACAGAAGAGGAATAGAATGAGCTTTGCCATGAAACCCCATAGAGAAAAAGGGCCTCATTGTCACCCCTAAAATCCAGGTGCAGAGGGAGGCAACATTTCAGGAGTTTAGGACATGAGCCTGCGTTCTGCATTTTGTCTACTTTGGTTTTGCGTTATGCCACAAGAAGGCAGTAGCCGTCTCCCACATCAAACACGTGGTGGAGGAGTACACAGTTAGAAGACTGGAGGGGGAACTGCAACAACCTTGCTACTCTCCATGATGTAACAGTTTGATGGCTGAAAAAACCCACAAAAAAATAGATATTGACTTGCGATGCAAACAAAAGAAGATTTTGGGGAGCATTAATCAGACTAAGAGGCTACAGAAGCCAGCACCCAGGAAGAAAAATTACTCAGTTTAAGTTGTTTCATCATAGTTTAGAGGTGGGCATTTTCTAAAATTGTGTAACAAAGACAAAGGTCCAATATCATATTTTCTAGAGCATCTCCTCGTATCTTATCTTCATTACAGACCCTGATTAAATGAGCAGCCAAACTGATCGGTAGGGAGATTTAATGGACCTGCAGTTCATTGACATTCACCATAAAGAATGAAATGGGCTGGGTGCCGATAACTTTCCCTTCCAGCACAGCCCAACTGGAATACACCCACAGGAACAGAGGCTCATATTGCAACCTTAGAAGCCCGTGGGTAACAAAAGTTCTGAGTGCTTTATGGAGAGAAAAGAAAGGATTAATGTATGTAATACCCTGAACGAGGCAACACCCACTATTGCTTCCTTACTAGCTGAGAACAGCCTAATTCCTGAACAGTACTTAATGTTTGCCAACTGCTGGAGCTAAGTAGCTTAGACAGGAATAGTCATATTACCTATAAGCATTAATTTGACAGACAGTCTAGACATAGTCCAGTGCTAAGGGTTAACAGCCCTCAGAGCTTTAGCTTTGCTCCTGAAGGCTGGTAGATAAGACTCGATGCCATTTCCATGTGTAGGTTGGGGCCTTTGCTTCCACGCTAGTCTTCCTTGAAGTATTTAGCTGAACCTGGTGATTTTACATTTCCTCTGAAGCCGGATAAATGGCTAATGTTGGTAGAGAGCAGTTTGGATTCAGTGATAAGCCTTGGCTTTCCCAGCAGGAAAAGATTAAATTCTGATGCAGCCAGACACACAATACGGTGTTATTGCGTCTGTCTTCCAATGCCCCACCATGACTTTAAGGAAGCGTTTTCTCCTTCCCTGTCAACTTCCATGATCCTGCAGTGGAATCAGAATCCTGTGCTTGTGCCAAGTTGCTATGATTTAAGTGCAGAACCCCTCAGAAGCTGGGCTGGAAGGAAAACTTGTTGAAACAAATAACTCCAATGATAAAAACACAAGGCTCCTCACTGCTAGTTTTCTACCATCTCAGAACTTAAGCAGAGTAACTGTATACTGATATCTAGTAAACAGCATAGATAGCTGAGTTTTCAGTAACTTACTGCGGTGTCCCAAGTGAATATTCTTTGGCATGTTCCATTCACTTGCTGTAACAGTACATAGCTTCTGCAACCTCAGTGTAACTACAAATGTCACACGTCATCAGGGACTTCCACTGAAACGTATCCGTAGAATGTAAGATACATCAAAGATGCTTTACCACAATAACAGTAAAGCTGTAACTGAGAATCTGTGAAGTCATGCATATGCAAAATCACAACAGACATGGGCCTAAGGTGATCACAGACTTGCAGACAAATCTCTTATCACAATAGCACAAAAGATCAATCGCCTGAGTTTTCCAAGTTGATGCATATGCATGTAGTACGGATTTGTCAGTGTTTGAGTATAGCTGTCATGGTTCTACAGAAGCCTTTTTGCTTCAGTCAGAGGCACTGCGTTACAGAAGGTAAGAGGAGAGAGAGACTTCATAAGCCTGAATTGTTAGGAGCTGTGCTCAATTTTCATATTGTATCCAGGACATTGCAACAATTGTTGGCTCCCCACCCTGTATCATTGCATGGTTAGTGTGATGCTGAGTGCTATTCTGGGGCAGCCCCACGGGTGTCCGTTCTCCCACAAAATCTCACTGTGCGCACACACGGTAACTGAGTTACAACTTAAGTCTTTCTACTCTTCCAAAAGCTTGTTTTCCAAACCAGTGATCCCCTTGGGAGCATCACAGGTACTTATTCTATGCTTTTCTAAATTGATGCTTAATTTTCTTTGAAAAAAGACCAAGTTTATCATATTTAAAAACTTCATTTTGCTAAGCTTCTATGCATCATTTCCATCAGGAAAAATATTAAACTAGCCAATATATGGACATTTCCATTAAGGACACTAAGTCTGGCCCACCATAACTAACCAGCCAAAGAGGTATTTCAGGATTCCTTTTGTTCATAAAAGCAAAGAGGAGACCCATGCATAAAAGATATGTAGGAAAAATCAAAATGCCATCAAAACAGAAAATTGACACAGTTTTTAATATTTATATATTTTAAATCAACACAATTAAATATAATATGTTTTAAGTACATGAATACTCGGGCATGAGAGAAATAAGAGGTGGTACATAGTACCAAAAACCTTATACACAGCCTTTTTGCTTCTTCTTAGACAATACACAGTGTGCCTCTATACAGTCAAATATTGCAACAGAATAATATTTGCTAGTCAATCAAGACTTTCTGAACATTGGAGATGATTGAGAATTTTTATAAAGTGATTTTTTGCACAATCTTGAGAAAACAAAGCAATCATAATAAAATAAACCCAAACCAGAAATGCTTCACAATAAAAATACAGCGATAATATAACGGAGTGACAACTCGGGTGCTTCAGATGCTCTGCAGAATCACCTCGCTGGTCTGGCGACCAAGAGAGAAGAAGTATAATAGATGCTGTGGCTTTTTGTTTAAAACAAAGGCTATATAAGTTGCAAATGCTGAAAATAATGAAGGGGAAATAAAGGCGAAATGTCCTAAAACTGAATGATCTTTTTCCTTAAAAACAAACATCTGGGAATAGATATGGTCTCGGTCTGACGACAGCACATTATGGAGAATGGCAGCAACTCATAATGGCAGTTATTTTATACCTGCATGATGGAGAAGTAAGAAAATGGAGCAGAGTCCACTGGGCACAGTCCGCTCAGCGGAGTGGGCTGGACTCAGAGCCATGAATCAGAAATGGAGGGCTGCAGAGGCGAGAGATGGGTTTGTAAGTCTTCTGCATTCTAGAAGCAAGGAATGCGTGTATGCAAGTGTAACAGCTTGACTAAGGGCAGAAAGAGTTACATTGTCCAGTCTTCATTCCTGGCCATTTTATGCTTCTTTCAAAATGAATGCAGTTATGAAGGAAGTAAAATGTATTTATTTATCTTACAGTTGAATACTCATCTAGTTCAAGTAAGGAAAAATATAACTGGTATAGCTCTTTCGATCACTCACTGCCAATGTATTCCTCATCTCAGACTCACCTCTCCAATGGTTAAGGTCAGGGAAGCTGCCCTGTGGCCTTTACAGTTGTGTGTTTAAAAATTACAAGTAGTAGTAGAACTAGAAACTACAACAAAGCCTTTCCCCCTCCCCAGTGTGGCCCATGTCCCATTGCAGACATTGCGATTAACAGTCCTTCCGAGATGGGGTAAAGTATTTGTGACGCTGATCACAGTTTTCCAGTGACATGTTCATGAATCGCTTCTTCATCTCTTTAAAACCTTCATTATTGTGAATGCCACGTGCAGTAGAAAAAAACCCCATTACTTTGTACTTTATGGAGGAGATATAGGATTGCTCCTTTTCCTCCTCCCTGATGGATGAGGGAGTATCAGCTGTCTGAAGTAACAGTGTTTTGTTTTCATTGGCTGTGTTAAAGAAGACTCCACCAAAAGGGAAAAAGTTCACTCATCTTCAAAAGCAGAAAACCAGATTTCTTGCTCTGGCATTTCTAAAATCATAGCTGGGAAAGGAAACACAGAATTAAAGTTCATTCTAGACAAGGTGGCTGAAAACTGTACAGATCAACCATCTAGTACAGGGACAGACCGTTGTGGTGTAGGCAAATGTTTGCACAAAGTTGGCTGGAAAGAGTTTTTGATGAGGAAGAAACTTCCAATTACTGCAACTGTACTTGCTTAATTTGAGTTCCAACTGTCTGCAGCCACTGATTTTTAAAGGCTCTTGTTTTTAAAATGTGAGTGTATTCCACGTGACCTTTTCATCTACTCAGAGGGGAATTAGATTAATTGTTTACAGACAAACTTAAGTAGAGGGACTTGTTGTATAAGTCACTCATATCACTGCCTCCACAAACTAGAGGTATAAACCTATGTTTTGAGTAGACATTTAACTCCTTGGTGATGATGGTACAGAGATGCAGGTAGATTTCATAGGTTACCCTTGGCCTTCAGAAATTTTGACTACCAATACCAAGAGATTAGTGAAGAGGAATACAGCAATCAACTATATTGTTTCATAATAAAACTGTTGCATTAGAGGTTGTTTCGTAACCTGGAATCCTGTGTGACTGCAGAAAACCAGAAATACTATTAAAAAAATTTTGAAACACTTAAACATAATGCTAAATCAAAGCCAAATCTATCGAGCTTCCCTATTTCTTCATACCATAAATGTAGCACAGTGATAAAGTTGGTATGATCAATAAGCAACAGCTTTCAAGCTTTTAAATGTTTTATTGGTACATTAGGCAAGTATTTTAGCACTCAATTTGAAATAGCAAGTGGGAACTTAACTAAGGCATTCCAGTATTGATCACCCATCGTAACAAGACAATCTCTTTAATTAAGATTGTTTACAAAGATCCTAAAGGAACAACAATGAACACGAGAGGACTTGTACAATTGTGCAACTATGGACAGATGCTTTCTATCAAAGGTATCTATAAAGCACCTATTATCTTGGTGTCTCAGCCATGAAACTCTTCCACAGGCAAGCCAGTATAGTCTGAAAAGCTGATTTCATGTTAATGAGAACTCTCAAGAAATCTTGCACAGCGTAACACACTCTAGTTATCAAACTCACTAGGAAAAGTGTGCTAAAGTGCCATTCTTCCCAAGTCAGACTGGAAAAGAATAAGACGGTTGAGGTTCCTGTATTTACCTTGGTAACTTTTTCCAAAGGCTGGTCATTTTGTGCCTGCTGCATAACATCATTGACTATCATCTTCGCTATCCTCCAAGCCATCTCTTCTTGGGCCTAAAACAAAGGAAACTGGTTTCTGAGCGTAAATTCTTAAAGTCACAGGTCCAAAAGTGCTTTTACTACAGTCACATTTTAAACCTTGTAAAATAGGAGTATTTCTAAACAGGGCTAATCTACCCATCTCAGTGACAGGCAGAGTCTTAGATTTACTTTATGGGGAGCTGATCAGTCCTGAAGAGGGGAATCTAGTCTTCAACCTAGTGGTCATTTTACAGCATCACTATAGAACAATTATCACCACCTGTGCAAAAATGGATGTTACTATCTGTAGCTGGAGACTCTTTGAGATGTGTGGTTCCTCTCTGTATTCCACACCTGTGTACGCACGTGCCCCATGTGACTGAGTCTGGATTGTTTTTTTAAATGTGTTTTGTTTTTTTGTTTTTTTACAAGCAGTGTCCATTGACCTACATGTGCGCCGGGCTCCTTGTGCTCTGAACCAATAGCATAAAGGGTGGTGTAGGAACTGGCGATGTGCCGTCCCATTCTCACAGTCCAAACAATCGGCAACAGAGGGGATGGAAAGTGGGTAGTGGAATACAGATTGGGACCACACAACTTGAAGAACCTCCAGTTACAGGTAAGTAACCTCCATTTCCTCCTCAGGTGATGGACCCTATGCATATTCCACACATGCAAGATTAACAAGCAGTAGTCAGACAGGAGATGGGAGTGAGGACACAGTAGAGATAGCTGACTGTAATACTGCAGTCCCCACAGTTGTATCCATAGTGGAAGACACAACCAGAGCATAATGTCTTGTGAAGGTATGCAGAGATATCCAAGTAGCTGCCCTACATATCTCTATCAGGGTATATGTCTCAGAGCTGCCGCAGAGGCTGCTTGCCCTCTGGGGCAAGGAGCCCTCACCCCTTCCAGAGGGGGAATGTGAGCTAGTTGGTAAAGGGTAATACAACCAGAGATCCATTTTGAAAGTCTCTGCACCAATATAGTTTGACCCCTTGATCTCTCTGCTATGGAAACAAACAGTTAGGTCTAATGTCCATTGTTTTTTGTAGACAAAAGGCCAAACCCCCTTAGATGGCTAGAGAATGCAGCCACCTTTCTTCATCCAAGGCATGTGATTTAGGAAAAAATACTGGTAAACTGATTACCTGACTCACATGAAAATCAGAAACTACTTTAGGGATGACCCTGGGGTGGGGCTGTAACAAGACCTCTTCTTTATAAAAGGTAGCATATGGTGGGTCTTCCACGAGTGTCTCCAGCTCAGAGAATCTTTTGGCTGATGTTTTAGCTGTAAGAAAGGCCACCTTCATAGGCAGATGGGCCATTGAGCATGCAGCTACAGGCTCAACGGGAGGTTTAGTGAGACGACAGAATAAACGGGAGGTTTAGTGAGATGAGAGAATAAAAATTAAATTAATTAATTAATTGAACCCACTGTGGTGTGAGCTTCACCAGCAGTGGAAAGGATCTGAGAAGTCCCTTCAGAAATCTAGTTGTGACAGGATGAGTGAAGATTGTACGGTTATTCACCGGAAGATGGAAAGCACGGATTGCTGCTAAATGCACTCAAAGAGAACTGAGCACGAGACCAAAGACTTAAGGGTAAGCAGATATTCAAGGATAGCAGGGATCTCGGCTGATTCTGGGGACAAGTGATTTTGCTGAGCCCAAAAGGAGAAATGCTTCCATTTTGTTGAGTAATAGCTCCTTGTAGAGTCCTTTTTGCTGTAGTTAAGGATGGACCCTTCTGGAACATGAGCACTTTACTTCCAATGCCCATCCAAATACCAGGCTCTGAGTTGCAAACGCTGCACTTGGAAGAGATGTGAGCCTTACACAGGCAATAGAGAGAGCACTGATGTTCACTGCTCACAAAAAAGGAGCAAGAGCAGAACAGTTTTTGAGCACTGGGACCCTGACCATAATCCCAGATTTCCTGAGGGGAAATTTTCCCACAGTGGGAGGCAGGGGAAAAACATTATATAACTGTACTATGCTAGACTACACTATAAATATTAAACACTGCTAAAAACTAACTACATGCAATATATTTACAGCAATGACATAGCAGAAAGGAGCTGAGGCCACTGAAGAGTCTGACTCAGACCACATAGCAGTCAGAAAGAACTGGAGAGGCACTGGCCTGCACCACCCTTTATGCGGAACATGAAAAGGGCTACGGCTTATGTTCAGGCCAACAGAAACCGCTTGTAAAAAAAAAAAAAAATTCCAGACTCGGGTTAATGGTGTGCACAAAATATACCTGGGGACCATCACTTGAAAAATGAATGAATGCTGCTTGGTTAACTGGAAATCCCAACCCCTTTCTTTTGCAGTTTGTCTCCCTCAGAGACGATAGAAAATCCCTGACCACAAACCTGTAGTTACCAATTACATTAGTTCAGCCAACCAGCTGGCAATGCCAAAAATCCAACTGTTCTCTCAACTGCAAGGAGGTCATTTATGTTTTCTGAACATTTTGGCACAGGACAGTTAATGAGCTAGACTGCTGGAGGAATGTCAGACAAAGAAAGTGGTCAGGACTGAGAACCTGAGAATATTCTTCATCTGTAATTGGAATGGTAAATCCAGATTTTTACACTCCAAAAATGTTGCTTGAAAAGAGGGCATACCTCGTCTGTGTTTCCTTGCACCCATTTCTTCATAGCTTGTGAAAACATGGACCCTTATTGTTGAGAAAAAAAGGAAAAAGCATTCAAGGCAAATATTAGTAAACTCAGCCAAGTAGTCTCATCGGCTTATCCAGGCCAGGGACTGGGAGACTCTGCTGCTAATGCTGGGGAGAGCTGAGCCAGTGAAGCCCTTTTAAGTTCAAATGCATAGGAGGTTTTATCAGCTCAGCTCTTAGCCGCTTCCCACCCTCTGCCATGCTCTGTTGCTAGTTCAAATCCCAGAAATTGCCCACAACACTCCTCCTGCTGCTGAGTCCCACTGGAGCAGAAAAGCAGGGCCTGGCTGGGGAACGAGCATGGGCTGAATGTGCAGGACGGTCCCTCAAGCACCTCCCTCTGCTTGACAAAAATATATGGAATGGCTCTGGAGACAGCAGAATCCTGCTCATGTTGGCTGTTGCAGGCAAGGAAGAGGGCAGCTGCTACTAAACATTTACAGACGCAAAGAAGGAAGGAGAAAGCAAACCTTTTGATTTCTTTACATCAGGTTCTGGTTCAGATTCTCTGATAAACTGTCCCAGGTCACTGACTCTTCCAAATGTCATCTTCCTGCAGCAAGAGGCAGTAGACAAAGCTATGCAGGTTAACTGGAGTGCAATGTGAAAAACTGTCCAGCAGAAGCAGAGCAAAGGCTCTCTACACTGGCTGAGAAGTGCTTGGGCCCAAAAGTCAGGGCTAGCATTTTACCATCCTGATAATTTCCCTCTTTCATCTAAATCCCAAATTTATTTTACGGAATGCATTTCTAAAAACTCAATAGAGGTACAAACCTCAAAATGATTAGATTGTACCACATTAAAGTCTGTGTCAGTAAGTGCCCCAATCGCTGCCATCAAAATGAATTATTAGGGAACAACTGATTTAAGTTAAAGGTGACCTGAAAATGAAAGAAAGGGGGCTTGTGCTTTTTATGATTAAGTTGCCCCATGCCCCAAAAGTATTTACTTCTTTACATTAGAAATTTAGATCCTGTCTAGCCTGTAAGACACTGACAACTCAAAAAGGAACCAGGACAGTGAAAGTTAAGCAGTTGAGATTGGAAGGGATTTTTAGTCAGATGTTTTAAACTTTCTCCTGACACCTACATAATTGCCATGGCCAGTTAACATTTTGGAAAAAAAGAAACCTTCGTAAAATATTTGACATTTCTGTCCCTTCAGTTAACACAAGATCTAATGACATGAATTCCCTGAGATCACCTACAACCAGATAGTTCTCAGGCAACACCAGGGATGACCAGAGTTGACATTCCTGATATTTCTAAAGGGGGCGGGGGGAGAGAGAGAGAGAGAGACACGGAAGGAGCAGAAAAAAACTAAGTTTCCAGGACACCTTCTTTCATGACCTCCTTATACATCATAAAGTAGCAAAAAAGGGGCAAGTCCAATTTAAAAAGTGCTATCATTTTTTGTTATATCTGCAAAGAGCAACTTCCTTACACTTGACCCCTTATTTTAAGGAATCCACATTTTCTTATTATATAAGCCATGGAAAAAGCATCTCTGTTTGAGAGATATGGAAAAAAAGGCAGAAAAACAAAAGCTTCCAGTACTCTGATGACTATCACAATAGGAAATTACTTAAGAGGCAGAAGAAAAGCACAATCCATTGGGTTTATGGACAGCAACAGTTTCTTCTCTATTTGGTGAGAGGGAGGAAGACAATCAAGGGTGCACACTGGGCTATTGAGATTTTCTGGGCTTGCTTCCTTCTAATCCAACACCTGTCAGTGAGAGATCAGGAAATACTAAATTTATTTCTGGAAATGGACCAGGGGAAACATCTTGGAACCAACACAGAGCAGTTTAAAATAATTTTTAAAGTAAGGGCTTTTATTATTAGTGTTCAAACTATCAACTGGTGATTTTTTTTGATCAGAGAGGCACAAACATGAAGACATGTCTATGTGCATCATACTATTTAAATAACCGTTACTTTCAAGTAATAAAATAGAAAAAACACACAGAGTGAAACTATCCTGTAAGATATCAAGACTGAACCTGCGCTTGGGGAGAGGCAGGGGAAGGTGGAATGATTCCATCAGCTTTGCAAGCTGGAGAGATTCAATATTCTAACCTGCTGAAGGTGTTGAGAGGCTCCACACAGAATTACTGTTTGATGAGATTTACTTGAAAGGAAAAACTCAGGGCCTCTAATTCAGGAGTCTCAAGCCCAGCGTCTATGCCAGTACTGGCATTTCAGGCCTTGGGGCTGACACTCATGGGAGGGTTGCCTTTCTGTAAGGATGCCCTTAACTCTCCCCAGCCATGGAGCTGATGCAGACCCAGTCGATGTGAGGGAAGAGGAGGCCAGATTTGCTGTCCTGCGCCTTCACTGGCTTCCAATTTTCCTTCTAGAAATCCCGAGTGCCGCTCCCCTGAACTGGGTCATAGTTGACCACTATTGTTCAACTCCCAATTCAGTAGCGCTCCCATGGCTGAGAGACTAGGAGTGTGAAGCAGACCGAATTCCACTGTGAATTACAGCTTGCTTAATTCAAAAGAGAGGCAGGCAGACACTGGCTGATAGAGTTAACTGAAGAGGTAGAATACTTTTCAGCTAACTAATGCACTACAACTATAATCATCTACTGGAACGAAACAAGAGTGCTACAGCTTGCAACTATCTGCACTGTTAATACAAAGAGACACAACAAGAATGAAACAAAGGTGAAGCACAGACATGAAAGAATGATAGACACTGAATAAACCTTACCCTGCATAAGTTCGTTGATATAGAGATTCTGGATCCAGACTTGCAGCATCTACAATTATTGCTTCATCAAAATTTTTCAGGATTTTAACATTAGCCTTTTTGACACTGGACTACAACAGAAATTCTAAATATTAGTGCCAAATGCAGAGAACTAATAGTCACTTAGCACACCAGGTCAAATGATATTTTAGCTTTCTTGCACACTATAAAATAGCTCAAAGTTTCTAAGTAGGCCCAAAAATATTCTACAGCCTCCACCCCACAAAATATGAATTTCAGAGTAAGTGACATTGTTTTTAGACAGTGATAAAGTACAGTTACATGAACAGAGCATAAAAAAAGCAAACATATAATACACAAGTCAGAATATGTCTATTTAAAGAGTGGTTGACTGAGTGGATTTGTGTGGACATGCATATATTTGTTTCTGAATTTAAAATGGAGCTCTCTCAAAAGCTGCAGCTATTAAAAAATCCCCCTAATTCCAGCCATCTACTTGGTACATGTGTGGTTAATCCTCAATGGAAATATATGGTTCCTATGAAATGTAGTATGTTTTCCCATACACAGAACAAATCATGCATTTCCTAGGCTAGTTGCTTATTTCATCTTAAGGAAAACAAAGAAACATGTGAGTGAGAGTGAGTGAACATATAAAATAACTCACTAACATGCTGTATTTAAATGGAAACATTAATGGCAGCTGCCTCATAGCAGGCTAACGAGGCATGTAGGGAGACCCTGTTATATTTAAAGTGGAAGCACACAAAAAAGAATACTCTCTCCTTTCAGTTGCATAACTAGAGACACCATTAAACGCAGTGTTCTATTTTTTAACATATTCTGCCATTTATATTGCAAAATTCCTAGCAGTTTGTTCTACTTAGTCCATTCAGCGACACAGCTTTTCCAGACCTGGCAGGTTACGCTGGTGACTTAATGCCCCAACCCCCTTATTTATCAGACAGGGTGTTGAAACCATGTCAGTATCTGCTTGCAGTTGATGTCATTGCTATTACTTTCGTTAGGCTGACAGGAAATGTGCTGTTGCAGGATTTCTGGAACTGTTCCGCCCTAAAGCCAAGGTCAATATCTGAAGTGAATTAAGTCTCTGGTAACTTGGAGCCCACTGCTATATGCTGCCCCTGTTCCATATCTGAATGTAATGTGAACAAAACTAAAATTTAATTTTCACTTGTGATAGACAATTCCAGGTTAAAAATGTGTTTGCCATTAGCCAAGAGAAAAGTTCCCAGATGTGCTTTGCTCTGTTGGCCACTTCTCAGGCTGGACCCACTTATAAATGCAACACACAGGGCACAATCTTGAGAAAGCTGCATTCTAAGAGGGGAGAAATGGGTGAGGAACCAGAGAAGCCATTAATGAAGCACAGAAAAACCTGGAGTTGAGATAAAACAAGACTGTACTTTCACCGTCACTGAACAAAAGTAAATGTAATCTACTCTCTCATTTTTCAATGAAGTTAGAAAGCAATTGAGCATCAAAGGAAGCCAGTTGCAGTCTCACTTCCATATAGTTTACAGAAGAAGAGTCAAACTAGTTTTATTTAGTGTTTCATTAAAAAGCTCTCTGTCTTCCTCAGCAACAGATCTTTTAAGTCTTTATTCACAATGTAGTCATCTTCAGCTGCACCATATACAAACAGGAGCACAAACTCAGATACCACCACCATGTAGCTCAGCTAATTACAAGAGAGTTAGGCACAAGAGTTCTTTTCTAGGAGTCAAGAGAGACTCTCAATTTCTAACCAGTTAAACTGACTGGACATCTGGCTAGCTTGATGAATAAAGCACAACAGAATCTGCTGGATCTGTTCTGCTTTCATAGAAACCTAAATGCTAGATATTAACTGCTATTTCTCTCTACACCAATAGCTATCTCTATTTTATCCTGAAAAAGAAATGTTCTGCTTCTAGGTTAAATGTCTGACTGTCATTTACAAGAACTAAATTGTTGTAAAGTACGATGCTATTGTAAATAAAACCTAAGATCCATAACTTGCATTGGTTTATACTTTAACCATACAGCAATTTATTCACAGTTGTCAACACTAAAAAAAAGTCAGCATTTTCCTGCAGATAAAACATAATATCATAGATACGGTTGTTTTTTTTAAAGGTAAGACCTACAGTATTTCAGATTCCACTGTGTAGTACTGCAGTCACTTCTAATGACAACCATTGTCTAATAATGCAAATTGTAATAGGAAGTCTTCATTGCACATTAAAAATAATTATTGAAGAAATTAAACTATTAAACAAACCAAAGATGATGTACACTTCTACCCCAATAGAACGCTGTCCTCGGGAGCCAAAAAAAAAAATCTTACCGCGTTATAGGTGAAACCGAGTTATATCGAACTTGCTTTGATCCGCCGGAGTGCGCAGCCGCCGGCCCCCCCACCCCGGAGCACTGCTTTACCGCGTTATATCCAAATTCGTGTTATATCGGGTTGCGTTATATCGGGGTAGAGGTGTACTTTCTGTATGTCTCACAGCAGTATTTGAATAGTATTATAGTAAGAGGTGCAACTTTGGTTAGGAATAGGAGCTATATTAAATATTGTGTTGTATTTTTCTATATCAATTACTTTGATTGATTTAAGACAGACAATAAGGTGGAATAAAGATTTCCTACTATAATACAGAATTTAAAAGGAAAGCTAAATGTGAGACTTAAATTACGTGAAAATGTACCCTTAACCAAAGCTTCTTTACATGTCATTCTTCACATGTTTGGTGATGTCACTGTGGAATGACCACAGCTGCTATTAGGATGGAAGTAAAACTGATTTTTTTTTTTTACCTGGGAGGCAGAGCCATCAGAACCAGTTGTATGAGGCTCATTGTCAGGAGAGCTACTGGGTCCTTGAACAGTCAGTGCAATATTCCCCCCTGCAAATTCATCTCCTCGTACTGAATGGATGAGATCATTCAAGTATTTGTAATAAAGGTTGCTGGACAAAAAGCCAGGTAAAAAAACCTAGGAAACAGAGGAATTGGTTTAGTTGATAAAAAGGCAGAGGATACGATCAGAATGAATGACTATTACAGTGGCACACACAGGACAGGAGAAGGGGTATCTGACCATACGTGGGAGCTAAGGGCTCATATACCCTTGGAGCTATTCCTGAACAAGAATGTCCATACATGGAGTTATTCAGGAACAGGTATTGTGCTTTAAATTCACACCCTACCTTAATCTAAATTAATTTTCTAGTGTAGACATGCCCTACGTGTTAATATTTAAACTCTCATTTCAGTCTCTGAAGGGTTTAGGCATTTGCCTTGTGCTTTTTGCTGCTAATCTGTCTCTCCCTATCCTTGTAGTCTGAAAATGTCCACTACATTGTTCAAGAGTTTTTACCAGTTAGTTTTTACCAACCACTATCTTCTTGACTCAGATACTTCAGTTAGTGGCATATTGTTATATGGCAGTTACAGAACCCTCAAGAGAATTGCAAAGCAAGTCCTAATGATCAGCTATCAGTATTTTTAACAAGTCTTTTTCTGCAAGGATGTGGGCTGAACAGAGACGTAATGAGGGAGGAAGTGTGTTTCAGAAGGAAACAAAAAATCAGCTGAGGTTAGCAGATGACCTCAGAAGAAAGTTTGAGCGATATTAGACTGCGCAATAGCCTCCACTTCACAAGAAAATTAACAGAAATGTCTTTGCTTGGAAGATTTAAAAACAGACTGGACAAAGAACACTGGAAAATATATCATAGAGAACAATTCTACATTACCTAGGCAGCAAGAGGGTGAACGACTAAGAACTGATAAAATTAGAAATGGGGGGGAGGGGGGGGAGAATTCTATTATTGATCATCTTTTTTCTCTACTAGTTTCCAAGAATGTTTTCAAAAAGCTCTCTCTCACCTTCTCCATGGTGGTCCAGGCCTGCCGTAATGGAGTAGTAAAACAGTTAGGGAGTGGACCTCCTTCCCTGCAGATATTGGATTCAATTTCTAATCGCACAAAGTCATCAAACCCAAGAGGATGTGTGGCTTGAAGGGAGAAGTACCTGCAGCACAGGGCAGTGGAAGAAAACTATATATAAGACAAGTTTCAAAAATGTTCACAGGTGGGCAAAATAACTTTATCACTAGGTGGCCACTAGCCTCAAAATGAATGTACAACTTATATCCAAAGGTTAGGAAAAAATCCCTGAACTGAGGAAATAAACATTTTGTATAAATATCTCCTCAAATGAGGGAAGAGTAAATGGAATAAAGTACATTATGTGACTGCTTACGGGCAGTGTTGCACACACAATACTATGTTGTAAAGCAAGGAGGCGGCAAGCACTAAGAACCTAAAGCAGGTTCTGCACTATTAAATAACTGATTTTAGGGAATTGTGGTGAGCTGGTTAGTTTGAAATAGGTCAGGGACTGTTCCCAGCTCCTAACACAGCAATAAATGAATTCAACACAGCTTGTGGCCCTGGGTACTCAAACTTCAGCTTTAGAACAAGCTTTCTGAGAAGCAGTTTAGGAAATCATTATTGTTTTAACATGATTAAAGGCCACCTGCAAGGGTTGGGGTGGCAGTTACATTATTGGTGCCCTTTCTTGTTTCTTTATGAGAGCTAAAGGGAAGTCAAAGGTTGTTTTCCCCCCCCCCCAAAAAAAAGTGGTAACTTAAAAAAAAAAAAAAAAAAAGAGTAACTTCTACATACCAAAAATATCAAGTGTTTTCTTACCTGTTTTTCCTGGAGGACTCCTAGGAAGACTAGAGAACTAAAGTGGGAAGCTCTCTCAGCCTTCTGTTGAAGGCATAAGGGTGTCTGACTATTGAAGAGTGAGCTTCGCTCTCAATTGTACATCTGACGTTTGAATTAAAACCTATTTAACTCAAAATCCAGAGTTGTACACAGTGACAAACAAATCCTTCCCCTCCCAACTGCCCAGGTCTTGTGATGACATAAGGCCATTAGTTCTCCAGCCACCCATAGAGTCCTCTAGCATAAATAGGCTAGACAAGATTCAATATTTCTCATGTAAGAGCATGCAAGATGACTTTCAAAGCTTTTAGACTTCTTTGTACACAAGGAATTTTAAAAAGTCAATTTTCCACACATTTACATTGGAGGTCACCTTTAATAAACACGCTCTTCAGCATGTGCCCCTCGGTCCCATACACCAAGCACACAGAAAGCCAAGAATGAAAGATGTTTACTGAACAAGAGAATATCCCTGTGTGCAATGCCACATATGCAAGTACTAGATTTTTCAAACTGGAGCTGTGAAGGCAAATTGTTAGAACAACTCACCTATCATATAAAATCATGGCATCATTCTGTGCCTCCTGCCCATCATACTGGCCCTTTTTGGCAGCAAGCTGAGACTGGAAGTTATCTGCTGCCAACCAGAACTGTAATATATTAACTGCATCTTCCTTTTCCATGTACTGTGAGGGAAATTAAGAAATATGAAATATATTCTTTAAAAGAAGAGAACAGCTTTTAGCTAAGAAGTGGAAGGCGAACATAGGCAGACCTGGTCCCTTTTCAGATACCACTTTTTTTTCCCTCTCCAAAAAACCTGAATCACATATCGATACACAAGAATTATCTGGGCAGATACCATATAGGACTTCTGGATGCTCAGATGTATTGTTGCACAAAGCAGGGATTAACAGTCTATCTTCACTCACAAATACAATAAAAAAATCACTACCAATAAAGGCCAATATTTCAGTCTCAGATGATGCTTGGGTAATTACATGTACCTGTACTGTATGAAAACACACAGGAACACAGAAAAATCATTTTCACATTGTGTGGACTTTATCTTAATGCAACACGATACATGGTGTGGGTGTTTGAGCTTCTTAATCTGTTTCAAGACATATGGGCCAGTGTAGTTTGCAACACTGCTAGGCCATTAAAACAGTTTTGCCCCGCTGACAAGCCCATTTCCCCAAACCTAGAGAGCACTGCTACTGTGAAGATGTTTCAGATTCAAAACATTCACCATGTTCTGATCTGAAGTCATGCTGGTGAAGCCAACGGAGTTACTCTGGATTTATACCAGCATGACTCAAGTCAGAATCTTGCCCAGTACTTCTTGTCAATGCTTCTTTTGGCAAGATTATAAAATAGCTAAAAGCTAAGGCAAGATTAAACAAGTCTACCTGCTAGCAGTTTACTTTGCAGGAGATTAAGTTGTTGTGCCCATCACTTTGCTACAAAAATTTCTGGTACTTCAGTAGGGCTTTTCAAGATTCTCAAAAAGCTTTACAGATATTAAACCTCCTAGCAGCCCTGTAGGGGTAGGTAAACGAACTGTTTCAATCACAGGATCATAGAACTGGAAGGAACCTCAAGAGGTCATCTAGCCCAATCCCATGCACTCATGGCAGGACTGAGTATTATCTAGACCATTCCTGACAGGTGTTTGTCTAACATGCTCTTAAAAATCTCCAATGATGGAGATTCCACAACCTCCCTAGGCAATTTATTCCAGTGCTTAACAATATCTTGCTACAGAGCAAAAAGAGTGCTATTAAGAAACAGGAAACAGGAGAAGAGATGTGTGAAAGCTCAGCCTAAAATACAACACAGAAATTAGAACATTTGCCGTGATTCTACGCAGAGACAGGAAAAAATAGTTTAATGCATTTTTCCCTAGCACTACACAGATCTGATATTTTCAAGTTATATAAAGGGCTCCTAAAATAAAGCTTTTATGGCATACATGGTTTTATTACATTACACTGAGGGGGTGCAGTGGGGGGGATAAACTTACTTCAGAAAAATAGAACAGTGCTGATTCACAGAAGAGTATATCAGCTAGGTAAACAGTCCCACTGGTCAGCACCTCAATCTGGTATTTACAGAAATGGTGACTTCTCAAAAATTCACTAAAGTGCCTGCACATGGACAAAACAATATTAAATATTATTAGCTATCAAGTGCCAACAGCAAAAATGGCATTTTACAAATAAAACCTAGTCCCTACCCCAAGATTCTTAATAATCTAGTCAAATAAAGGCAAAATAGATAAGAAACAATAGTGTGTGGTACGTTTGTATGAACTGGAAGTGGTGTAATTATCTAGCAGTAGCATTTATAAATGACTTCAGGGAAGCAATCATGATCACAGATTTGGAGTAGAAGGGGTTTGGAGCATGAAGACAGATGGTTTCAAGTATAATGGGTGGCACAGAGTGCTTATCACAGTTACTATTCACTTATCAACTGTATAAATATGTTTATTCTTAGATCTATGAAACTGTTTTTGAAAAAGAGCGCAAGAGAAAAGAACACACAACATGATAAAGCCAAACCATGGAATCAACTTACTCTTGTTCCATTGCATTAAACACTATTGACTGTGCAGTAACGAAACAGTTAGGATCCACCTGTCCATCCTCCCCACAAATCTTTGCTGTAAAAGAGACCAGACCAACTTTAATGGGGAGTTGGGTTTATTTAGCTAAAAGAAATCACTGGTGATAAGTCTAATGAAAAAAAAATCAACAGTTCAAGACAACTGGGATTAACCAGTTCTGACTGCTCAAAGAACGTCTTTAAAAGTTTGTTACTTCAAATGTCTATAAAATTAGAAGGATATTCTCATGGTTACGATACTGAACTGGGACTCAGGAGACCTGTGTTCTATTCCTGACTCTCCCAAACATTCCTGTATTAACTTAAGCAAGGTCATTTCTCCTCTATGCTTCAGTTTCCCATCTGCATAATGTGGATTATAAAACTTCCATACTAGAGAGGAGTTTTGAGAAGGTAAATCCCTTAATGTAGTGGCTCTCAACCTTTCCAGACTACTATTCCCTTTTCAGGAGTCTGATTTGTCTTGCGTACCCCCAAGTTTCACCTCACTTATAAACTACTTGTTTACAAAATCAGTGCCACAGCACACAATACAAAAATACGAAAGTGTCACAGCACACTATTACTGAAAAATTGCTTACTCTCTTATTTTTACCATATATTATAAAATAAATCGATTGGAATATAAATATTGTACTTACATTTCTGTGTATAGTCTATAGAGCAGTATAAACAAGTCATTGTCTGTATGAAATTTTAGTTTTTACTGACTTTGCTAGGCTTTTTATGTAGCCTGTTGTAAAACTAGGCAAATATCTAGATGAGTTGATGTACCCCCGGGAAGACATCTGCATACCCCTCAAGGGTACACATACCCCTGGTTGAGAACCACTGCCTTAACGTATGTGAGGTGCTCAAATGCTACAGAAATAAGCACCATAGAAAAATCTCATAAATAATTGGAGATTTCTGAAATAATTAGGTGTATATTTTACAATCTATTTACTGCTGATGTTATAAACTCATAAAAAGTGAACACACAATTCTGTTGCATACCAATGCTATTGCTTTTGGGAGATGCAATGGGTCTAGTCAATTGTATCAAATACAGCATGTTCTTACCCACTATGTCATTCCTCATTGCCTCTGTAATAGGTATTGGTTTAGCAGCATCTGGAGAAATATATTTGGTAAAAGTATTAACTGCATCCCGTTCTATACCTAAAAGAAGAAAACACATGTTGAACTTTAGATCCATTGATGTATAGCTATAAAATGAGTCAATGATGTGCATTTTCACCTAGGAACAGGAAGCATCTACTCAAATGGCTCTTCTTTCCTCCAACCTTTTAACTTCCTATTCTACTCTCCGGACAGGAATTCCTATCATGACAGCCTTGTCTCTAGGCACACTCCAGGCTACTGAAAGACCACCATGCACCAGCCAATAGGACTGAATAAGAGGGTTGCAGCTCTCCAATCCCTCACGTCCACCATATGGGCTGAATATATTATCTCCCAAGCCCCCCCAAACCTCAGTAAAGCAAGAATCCTAAGAAAGCTCCCAAACTCTGGCCCTCTTTATAGTTGTGCAGAAAGCTGCCACCTTATAGTGGAATTCTGGTATTTTTTAAACGGAGGTATCGGAAGTACTACAAGGTCCCATGCACCTATTTTCTGTCATTCATCCATGTTGTCCTAACGCCTACTGACAGACACCATCCTTAAATACAGAAAATATGTTATACGTACAACCCCCTGAAAGAATTAGTCAATGAAAAAATAAGTTGCACTACCAGGCTGTGCAACATCAGACACCTATCTTTAGCTTGGCATTACTAATACACAAACTGCATTTGCTTTTAGCCTCAAACACAAAGCTTGCTTAAAGGGTTGTTTCTCTTACCTCCGCTTTCAAGTAATCAAGTCCATAAATGTAATAGATGGAAACCAGAAACTATTTGAATAACACACAATCTAAATGTCACTTCTTAGTATAAAATTCCATTTAATTATATTATATTTCATTAAGACACACTGTTGGAAAACTAATTTGTTTATGACAAACCCTTAATGGGTAATACACTTTCACTTTACTTCTGGAAATTCAGTTGTAAGTTCAGTTTCTTCAGATCAAATGAGTTTGGTAAACATACAAAACTTAATTTATGCTCTTTTGACAAGCTTGTCTTTGGTAACTGGAAATTGTTAATACAGATGAATAGGGAAAGAAAGATAATTTTACGATTACTATTCTGAGTCAGATACTATGCAGAGGGCTTACATTACAACTAGAAACGGTTCCTCTCCTCTTATACACAAGAACATCCAATCAGCAACAACAGAATTAAACATCCTTTTGTTCCAATTTAAATAAAAATAAAAATTGCCACTAGCTAATTTTAATTTCCATTTAGCAAAAATGTCAAGAACCCCCCAAAATTTGAATGAACTCTGCAGCAAACTCAGTGACAATGTCTAGTATTTCAGACATCTATGCCCCAAACCCTTTAGATTCCTTTAAAAAAAAGAGAAAAGAATCTCAGTTCCTGCAAACACCCCCCCACCTTTTTTTTTTTAAATCGTAATAGCAACTAGAGGCCCCAAATAGAACTGGAGTTTCATTGTGCTACATGCTGTACGAGAGAAATGGTCGCAGTCCTAAAGAGCTTACAATCTAAATACACACGATAGACAAAGGTCAGAGGAAAGGGATGCAACACTCAAGCAGACAATGTGTTGTGAAAGGGATGTTTCATTTTTTGTTTTTGTTTAGACAGACACACATAACTGGGCAGGTGCAGGGTGAAGAGAAATGCAGAAGGGGATTACAGGCATGCCACTTACTAACCTACTACCATAAATGATCAAATTACTTTCTGTGCTCCTGCTCACGGTAATAAGTACTACTCCCAGCAGTAAGTGTGTGAAGGATTGAGCCCCAAATTAGAACAAATCAATTATGAGAAGCTTGGTCAAATAAATCCAAGACAAAAACATTTTCGTACACATTCTTGAGAGGATTTGTAATTAGCTATGTTATTTTACAAGATACCATCTATACAGCTTCCAGACCGAGGCAACTATCACCCCCACTTCCCTGTTGTCATTCAAGTTTTGCTACAATTTTTTTAAATAGAAAAGCCATTACAGAGATTGCCTTGATTTCACAAGATTACTCATGTAGGTACAGTTACAATGCCAGAGTATGTAATGGTTTTGAAATCTGTTTGACAGCATAATATTTAACACAAATCTTTCAAAAGAGACTTATTCCAATGATACAAAGGGGTTCAGCCTAAACATTGGCCTACACAGTATTTTGACAGTTGCTGCTTTCAGAATTCAATTCTTCCTTTTTTTAAACCCATGCTGCTACTGAGAATTTTTTTTATATTATTATATATAGGGCGAAGGGGGGCATCATTATGAGTCTGATTTTTATTTATCTTAAAGAAAGTTACATGGGATAAATCTAAGGTTAGAGCTCCATCATGGCTCTGTGGTCTAAGCAGGTCTGTTTGTTAGGGTATCAATGCTGAGAGTTCCTTTAGTGACTCAGTTAATAGAACACGAGGTGGTTTTCAAAGTGATCATTTAGCTTCATCCCCCAACCCCTGCCCATCCACCTTTCCAACCCACAAACATTTTCTTTTCTCAGTGAAGCAGAATATCTGTTCTGTTACACCCGTCTAATCTCATTGACTTCAGTGGTCTGATGGAAGTACACGGTATACATCCCTGAATGTTCAGCAGAGGTCGTTTCCAAAGTAACCCATCTACCTTAGTTCACAAATATTTTATGCTGCTGCAAATGCCATTATTTTCTGTGGTACAGATACAATATTGTTAAAAAAGAGAAAGCATGCATCACTGCTAGTTCTCTGATAGGACAAAATGTTTCAGAGCAATTGCCCTTTTTACCCAGGCCCAGGAATGATTTTGCCCATAACCTTTTAGGGGTTCCACTTCACAGTGTCCACTGGTATTAATGTGACCAGAATTAACACATTAAACCTATCCCAATTGTAATAAGCCCACATCTTTTGTTTCTCTTTAGGGGAGTGTGTCCATTAAACTATCAATAGTTAGCATGTAGTCTTTAAAATGGAAATTGATAAGATCTAGAGCAACTGCAGATTCGTAAGAGTTTTCCTAGGATTTCAGGATAAGGGAAGCTGCTTGAGGTAGCTATTGTCAGAATCAGGCATGAATCTAGCCCAATTAATCCTCTTAACATGATGATTCTTCATCTCTCCATTTATGCCTTCCCTTGGGAATAGGATTGCTTCTGCAAGAAAATCCACCTACATTGTAAAAAATCTGATCTAATGAGTCTACTTTGAGAATCCTAAAATTCGATTAAGGATTATGTAGCACCATTACGCTGAGCTATTACACTAGCAATAAATTAGCCATTTTCTTTGAAAAAATGTTACATATGTCAGTCAGGTACACCCATACATTAGGAGTAAAATGTATTTTTAAAAAGGTTTTTATTTACTCTCCCACACTCCTCCACTTGCAGACAAGAGGCAGAGGAACTGGCCATGTAAGAGAACCGCTGATGCACTTACTTTTCATTAGTTTTCCTGACAAGTCCTTTAGTGCAGAAGAGGGGCTGTTTCTGTTTGATACTGTAAGCTTGGAAGAGTCTTGTTGTTCAGCTGGAACAGAATGGGTCCCTGCCTCAGATTTCCCAAGACGAAGTACCCTGGCATTATTGCTATCGTGGCTTGACAGCAAGTGGTTCTGAATGTTGCTAATTCTATCATTCAGGTTTGTTGGTACTGTCTTGGTCATGAGCAGATGGACTGTGCTGGAATCCTCCAACCTCTCATCAAGCAATCCAGTTGGAGAAGATACTGTGGTTTCACGCTGTTTTACTGAGGGAGACACTGGCTCTGCCAATGAACTCTGTTTGACTGTGTTCAGGCTGTGTGCTCTTATGCGGGACCATGTTGTGGAGTGAAAGCTTTCAGCCTCTAACCAGAATTTAACCAAATGTTCCATTCTACGCAGTGCCATAAACTGGATAAAATAAGGTAGGGCAACACTGTCCTGCAGGACTTGTTCAAGGGTCTTTGAAAGGCTTGATTTGGTCTCTTGAGCCTGATAATTCAGACACGATCGGCCTAAAGAAAAAGCATCAGAGAGTTTACACAATATTCTACATTTTGGCATCTGATATACAATTACCAAAATGCAACTGGTAGAGAGAAAGAGAGGATTCTGAAGTACCCATACAAGTTTGGTGTAAAATGCATTTCCTACCCAACAAGTATTTGGAAAGTGGAAATGCCTACCATTTATATATATATATATATATTTATATTTGATCAGTTCAGTAAAGTTCTCATCCTATTGTCAAAAAGACAGAAAATTTTGATTATTCAACCAATGTATCAAATATCTAGGCACAAAGAAGCCTTAAGCAACTAATCCTTACAGCCATTTGCTAATGCATGCCTAGATCATGTGAGGTGGGAGTGCATGAAGACCAACCTACTCACACAGACTTTGCTTATTCCACTTTCTGCTACCTATGCTCTATACTTTCACATACTAAATCCATAACATTATAACTGCTACCTTAACTTTCCTCAAACTCTGAATGCATTTTAAAAAACTCTGAAGATAAGCCATAAGAATGCACTGATAACACTTTAGCAACATTGAACGCCCAAGCCTTCCTCTGCTCACAAGCTGCACCATCATCCATGAGTGAAATCAATCTGTGACAGTCAGTGGATGGTACAGTGAGCAGTGCCAAAAGGGCTTTTGAACAGCATGTTTGTTGAGCATTCCGATGTACAATGAGGAAGTTAAATATAAAAAACGCGTTCTCAGTAGTGGTTACTATTTCAAAAGTGTCTAGCCTACAAAATATTGGTAAATAGTCTATTGATTTGTTGGGTCAATCTAAATGGCATTTTGCCTGCTCTGTATAAATAGCTTGTGTGGTTCAGAGAAATCAACTATAAGAACTCTGCAAGATTTACATTACTTAGCTTGGGCTTGTTTAGATTAAAATAAACAAAATAGACTTTATAATGGATGCCTTCTACCCTTTAGCAAACCTGGTTGTCCTTTCTGACCCAGAGGATGAGGCAGGTGGAATGCACAAGGCACACACCTTTCCTTCTGCACTCTCTGGCAGGGATACAGAGTAGGAGGAACACAGCCTTGGTCTCCTGTTCGGACTTCTCTCTACCATCCTTGTAGCCTGTTACCTAATCAGTTGGCGGGGGCTGCTGTTGTAATTCCAGGTAGGAGACACCACCTGGGCTTTTTAGTGTTTATTTTTTTTAAATTCTCTCTTGCAGTAGGTGTTAGATTCCACCCTGCCAGCAGCTACACAAGGCACAACAAAAATGAGGGGGTCTCGGGAAGCTGGGGGCTAGTTCCTCATCAGCCTTCCAGTCAGTTTTGATTCTTCCCCCTTCAGTTACAGGCTGGTGACTACCAACATTGAGGATCTATGGCCCTAGAGAATGGCAAATTCAAGCCTCTATGTAAGATACCACAATGAATACAATTTAAGAACCTAGGTATTTAAGCTTGTGACTACTCTGGGGTTAGCCCAATGAAATTTTCCAGTGCCTTAATAAAAAACAAACCGACACCGTCAGAGTAGCCTTAGAGGTCTAGTACAAAGGTACTGCATGCAGCACAAATGGCCACAACGTTTAGTTTGAAGAAAAAGGACGACTCAAAAAAAAAAAAAAATTAAGTATAATCGGAATTCACCATAGCCAACCCAAAAATCCATTTATAGAGAGCCCATTGGTGATGAAAAGAGCTCTAAACGGAAAACAAAAAGTGAGAGATCAGAAATCTAATATTTACAGATGTACTAAGCCTACAGATAAATTAACACATACCCATGGAGGAACCTGTAATGAAGGAACACAGGAGGGGCCACAGTGGAACAGGCCCATAGCCCATCTAGGGTGCTATCCTCTTTGACAGTGTCATCAATAGTGTTTTATAGGAAGGTGCAAGACTTTCATAATATACTTTACTGTAAATAGCTATAGGGCACGGCACATTTCTTTTTGATCCCAACTGGTAACACGTACGCTTTATCCTGAATGGATAGCCCATGTTATTTTACTCTTTGTAGTGTAACTTAGATACTATTCTTGTGTCTAATTTTCTTAACCTTACTATGCTACTTGCCTCAATGCTAACTTGTCCTAGTGGTCAGCACGTATAATATTCATAGGATATGAAAAGATATGGCTCACCAATATTAGAGAACAGCAAAGTCTTACCTAGGTCTCCAAAATGTGCAGCCTCCATGTGACTTGGCTGCTTCTTAAGAGCAGCTGTCCGACTGCTAGAAAAAGAGTCCATGTTGGCGGAGATGGCATTAATTGCCACATGGCTTGGTCCTGCAGCCTCCAGCAAAGCATGATTTCTAGTGCTTCTTTGAGGGGAATGTACTGGTATTGCAGCTGGAATCAAGACAACAATGATTAAAAGAAAAAAAACTTGTAACCTTTTCTACACAGTATCCCATGCTAAGTACCATGAGATGACTTACAGTGTTAGCTCACCTGCATCCTTATTACAACACCATTTGTAGTACAGCATGTCAGTCTCTCCTTAATAATCTGACCAGAGCAGGGGTACTAGAAATAAGTGGGTTCTCCACGCCAAAGATAAGATCACTTTAGCCCGTTTATAGTGTTGCCCATTCTCCTTTATCACATTTGTTCAGCAGATAATAAGGACTCTATGTTTAAGTTTACATTTAGATCTGATCTTGTTCACGTAATTATCAATTACCTGTTGAGGATTTGTGGTCTGTTTTCTATACTTTTCATCTATGGCTGTATGGTTTTGTTTTGCTAAATTAGCTATGTAGAGAATACAATCTAATCTACAACTCTGGGTAAGTATAGTCTCCCTCTCCACTTGTTTGAATGTACATGACTGAATAAACATGAACACAGGCCTGATTCTGGCAAGTAGTCACTGGAAATAATTTGTACGATATGTGGAGGTTTGCCTTGAATTGAAATATTTGGTACTGAAATTCTGCTTGCTATTCTCCAAGAAGCCTTTGGTATGTATTGCAGACAGGAACGGGAAAACACATGTTCTTCCAAGCCTGTGGGAAGCAGCTAGTTGCTTGGCTGACCACAGCAATTGAAGATTACTTGCTGGAGGACACTGTGTAGAAAAAGAGACCCATCTGATAATGGTTTAACCTTTCTGATTTAGATTTAAGGCTCCTAGCTTTATTATAAGCAGAATTTAAGTTTAATAAACTCTAAGGATGAAATACCTATTCTAAAACTTCTAGATAGTGTTAAATCTCTAACCTCATATGATGCAGATCACTGAAGAGTGCTCTGCCAAACAAGGAAGCTGCTCCCATTTTGCTCAACATCTGCAGTTCTTGTTCTGTAATAAACTGAATTGTATTTGAAGTTTTATTTTACTTTACACAGTGGCCATGTCATAGCCTTTCCTTAGCAATCTGCTTGAACTAATAAGTAGTCATGACTAATAATTGCTAACTTGGTTAGGATCACTTTGCTTCTTGTACTGCTTCAAAGATAAATCAACATGCTCAAAGATGCTTGTACACTTTTCTTAAAGCCCAGGGAACACTTTAAAAAGCGAAATAAAGTTATATTTGAGGCACATAAAAGCAGCTTAATTATTGTAGCCAGGGCCGGTTCTACTGTTTTTGCCGCCCCAAGCAGCGTGCCGAATTGCCGCCACGAACGGCGGGGGCAGTCCGTGTGCCGTTAGGGCAGCATGCGCATTTCCTCAGCGGCGGCAATTTGGCGGCAGCTTCTGTCTTCAGCCGGAAGACAGAAGCCGCCGAATTGCCCCTGTGGGCAGCTGAACATAGAAGCTGCCGCCGCGGAAACACGCGTGCCGCCCTAACGGCACACCGACTGCCCCCACCGTCCACGGCGGTAATTCGGCGCGCTGCTTGAAGCGGCAAAAAACACACATACTGCTGCCCCTTGTAGATTGCCACCCCAAGCACCTGCTTGGAATGCTGGTGCCTGGGGCCGACCCTGATTATAGCAATACTCAAGGGAAGCTGAACTAAAAAGTGAACATGTATAAAAATGAAAGAACTGATAAATTAGATGTGTTGTTTTCCCATGTGTTGTTTTCCCAGAGTGTTACCAACAAATCAGGAAAATTTTCTACATTAAGTCATGTAACGACTACAACATTTCTATACTATTTAGTGTAGTATTAGGGTAGCTGCTCTTTCTGAAAAAGATTTGGATCTCCACTCCACTGGTGTAAGTCTGAAGGCACTCCTGACTTCAACTGAGTTACTCCATATTTACATTAGTAAAAGCAAAATCAGACCCTAGCCTCCTGTTCTGTAAGTTAGGCAATGCAAAGTCACATTATCAAAATTGCAAAATAAATTACATACCAGAAAAAGCTCCCAAAAACCTCAGAAAGCAAACTACTGCAGATAAGGAATAATCATTATTTGCAAGGTGATAATTTTGGAATAAAACGCGAGAAAGAATAACTTTCCATGCATCCGGATCTGGTAAGATGATAGTTATCAGGAAAGATTAGTTTTCAATTTACTATAGGCCACCTGAAGACAGATTAACTATTTACTTTTTCTAGTACAAGGTGTGCTCCTCTTCAGTGATAAGGAAATGAACAACTGGTTACAAAAATATGGCAGTGTTGTGGATCTTACTGTCTTTCCATAGAGTTCAGTAAATCTTGAGCTTACTTTTAATTGCTTTTACATCTGTGGTCTTCTCTTGTTCTTTGCCTTTCACTGTAAAATATAAAGGAAGGAATAAAAAGCTATTTCAGGTTTGTGATGGCATGGACTGTTGAAGGAGAATATAAAAATCTCAAACTCAGGACTTGGTGGGTAATGAAAGTAGCAAATAAGCACCTCTTTGTTTTAAAATATATTTGCTATTTTCAACTCTACACATACATCCAGTAGCTGGATGGGGATGTTAAGCTTTTTACACAAAACCTGGTAGTTCATTCTTACGGATTAAATTTCACAAAAATTAAAAGATTTGTATTAATACAAACATCCCGCAAAGCTCGTGTATTATGTAATTTAAACCAACTTAACCAATCTTGTAGGTTGCCTATCTGATTTCTTATTTAAAGTAAATTCAAAATGTAAACTGTTTTCAAAACAAAATTAAAGGATGAACTAGTTGCATTTTAAAACAAAATATTGGCAGATGTTTTCAGTGAACCACACACAGCACACAATTTTGGAAAAATTATATCCCCACAGTATTATCTGAATACCAGTAGTGTGCCCAGTGCTGTATAGACATAAATGGAGCTTGTCCTTGCTCCTGACTTTACACAGCAGTAGGCGATATAGAAATTTACAATAAGTATAATACTGACACAAACAATATTGATCAAATATAAATAATACAATCGTTGACTGAACTTGAAGCACAACAGATGTAAAGGAAAAATGTGGAAGTTTTTAGGAAGAATCTGAAAGAAGAGAACGAGGAAGCCCCAACATAAGGAACAGTATAGAACAAAGCATAAAGACTGAAGGAGGACATAAAGAAGATGACTGAAAAAATAATAAATTTATCAGTGATAATCAAAAAAAGTACAATGGCATGTGTAAAAGGAAAGTCTAATCTCATAATACAGAAGTGCGGGGGGGAAACAGGTTACTATTTTAGGATAATATCAATACAACCAAATAAACTGTTCTATGTAGCATTATGACAGGTGTTTTTGGACGCAGCTTGATTCTTTGTCAAAGACAGACACATACATGTCTACCTACTTACCAGTCCATTCACAGCAAAACTAAAAAATACCAGCAAAACTAAAACCAGCAAACATTTCCATTGGCTAAGAAAGCAAGTAATATGCTCAATTACCGAGGGACAATCTACACTCATTCCTATATTTGCTTTCTACAATCAACTCTGTATAACTTTTCATGAGTGATGTAACCGAGTATTCGGATTCACCTTAATTTGGTTATTGCTGATTAAGCATTATATGTATTTTATGACTGTAAAAACAAACTTTGTATTTGTGGATAATCTAAACACTATACCCAGATGTGCAGACACTCTTTTCTTAACCTGTATATTATATAATTTAACATTAGCTTTAATAATTTTTTTAAATTTGGATTTTCGTTTGATTCAGCAATGAACAGGTGCAGATTACTTCTGTCTATCTACACTTACACTAGTGACTACATTAGATCATGTAAAATCGATTTCATCTGAGATATTTATGATGACTCAAGTTTTAATTCGTTACGGATTTTCAAGTTTGGTCAATTCTGCATTAGGACCCAGGACCTCTAATGACCCTAAAGGTCTTTTATCAGATCAAGTCCCTAAACTGTATATACTTAAATTAGTGTGAGAGTGGGACCCACTTGTCTAAAACTTCAAGGTTTTGAGAATTATTCCAACTCCTGACACCTGCACTCCCTGACCTCAAAAAAATTAAATTTAGAAGATGTAACTTTCAATGACAAAAAGCAATATGTTCATGACTCCCAAAAACTCTATCATTACATATCCTGGAGAGCAAAAGAGGGCTTATTTATGGATGATTTATCTTTAGATTCAAACAACTGGGACATAAACAATAACAGAAGCCTCGTTACTGAACATTAGACCACAGAGGAGTTAAATAAATAAATAAATATATTTTTTTAAATGTCTAAGATCATTAGTAAATTGACTAAATAGATCACAATTTCACAAGTATATCTGCACTTTTCTTGCTGTGTCATGTTATGTATCTTGCTGCACATTTGCAAATATAGAATCTTACCAGGGACCAGAGATAAAAAGGTAATTTAGCAAGCCAAAAGTCTTACATATTAACAAAGTGCACTGTGTTTGAGCAATGGCTTGCACCATAGAAGACAGCAAAAAAAGGGCAATGTGCCACAGCCTATTTGCTCCAAGATGCATTTCTGCTTGACATGTTTTCTTTCAACTGGTAGCTTTAAAGGCCTGTCCTCAAAACAGTCTCTGACCAATTTACTAGGCAGAAGGTGCTATTGAGCTTTGGCATGGTAGTTGCAACTTCCAGCATTCCCAAGATCAAGCACTTTGCGCCACAGCAAAAAACACAAGTAGTAATTACTTATGCTTTGTGCATGCATCCCATTCACAAACTCTGCATGCTACACATGTTGCACAAGAGGAAAATTTACAAGCTCTTATGCAAAAATAATCTCAAAGTTAGTTGTGGTGGTAACAGTGTAAAACGGGTCCATGCAAGAATTCCATTCTTCAGTCCTTTGTGGCCCTATTCAGCAAGGGACCCCATCAATTAAGAATGGCAAACCTGAGTCTCCCTTCCCACTGTTGAGGAACAAGAAACATTTCACAGAGGAACAATACCAAGAACATGATTGTTGTTAGATTTCTGAACAGCAATCTTAACAGAATTATTTGGTTACTAAGGCTATATTTGATCTCTTTAGTAAAGCAACAGAGGTCAATCTACCAGCAGAGACGGAACCACTCATGACTGAAATGAAAGCCTCTCATGCCAAAGGCAGAAAAACCTGCATTTTACACTACCGTGAGGACCCTGTGCATTTGCTAAAATATGTTTGAGCTCTGTTGATTATATTTAAGCATCCACGTAGGGGGCCATATCCTGCCACTGATGTATAGACAGAGATCACCACTACCTGTTAATTTTTAAGCTTAACCAAGAAACAAACAAACAGAAAGTGATGACTTGAGTTTATTTAGATGGAATGAATAATTTACCCCCCTCCCGATTATGGTGATTTAAAAAAAAAATACTAAAAACGTAGTGCATCTTCACTTAAGAGACGATCACCAATTTTAATTTGGCCCCTGCATCCATACATGGGACAATGGCATTGTCCTAGGAAGGGTGATCACTATCTGCAGAATACAAAAACCCTAGATGAAGAAAAGGAACCTGTATTCTGCTTCACCTACAGCACATGCAAGGTCAGCTTCCTCATCTATTCAAGTCATTTCTTCACATATTTACTTCCTGCAGTTTGCATTACTGCCCAAAAGAGTATTCAGTTTCTAACAACACAGTACTGTTAATTGAAGTGTATGGCAAATTTGTGGGAATTCAGAGACCTCACAGAGCACCGGATGTGAAGGTCAAACATGTCTCCTCCTCCCCATGCCCTGACATAACTCACAGATAGTATTATCTAAATAATCTAACATTTGGATATTTGCACATCCATCACCTGCAGCCTTATTACAAACTTGACTTATCAGCATAGTTAAGATATATATGCTTTAATTGTGGTGGATGACAGGTTTGACAGATGCTTTCTATCAAGCTGTGAACTTTGTATAGATGATTCCTAAGTAATTGGTGTGGTTAGCTAGAAAAAAAGATTGGTTTAAATCTAGGTGGTACAATTTCTAGTATATATTAGCATTCTACCATGGAATTTAAAACATGCTTTGGTATTTATGGTGAACATTTTAGGTTGTATGCTGTTTGGGGCAGGAACTGTCTCGCTCTGTGTGCAAAATGCCTACAAGGGGCAGGAACTGTCTCTCTATGTTTGCCAAGTGCCTACAAAATAAGTACTGTAGGGAGATATCTTAGTCGAAAAAAATCTGCATCTTATGGCTGTAAAAAAATTATTTTTGTCAATTACAAAAAAAAAACCCTAAAGATCAATTAGGCAAAAAATTATGGAGTCACCAAAATATTTGGGACTCAAGAGTTAAAAATGAAAGTGATATTGAAAACATGCTTGTAACTTCCAGTTACATCTAAATAAATATTTAAGTGCATAAGCTACCAGTGAAAATTTCTTTGGCCTCTACAGGCTGAAAAGGTTACTTACAAATAGCTCATTCATGGAACTCTGGCCTTGAAAATCTTCCAAGTACACTCTATACAAATTATAACTACTAGAATCAAGTCTTTGCATTGCAAAATATGACCACATTTTAAAAAAGCTCTTACCCCAATTTAAATCTTTTAGAGAGGCATTTCAATCTCCAGTTATAGAATTGTTTTGCACAATAGTCAATGCAGCAGCATCAGTCTGACAGCCATTAGAATGGGAAGTATAAATGATGCAGACCCATGAATTGGCAACTCAGCATTTTACATTTATACTAGAGGTTAGCACTTTCATTTTGGAATAGAGTCATTCAAACCTTGATTAAGCAACTTGGGATTCTTGTTTTCCACTTTTTTTTATGTAGACCCTCAATTTATACATGACTGTAGACATTAAAATATTTAAGATGACTAGGTTTTACATAGATTATTGAACACTATTGTCCAGATGAAAATTGTCTGGGAAAATCAGCACATATCCCTTCTAGCACAATAATATTTAACAAATGTAATTTGTTACACTGCATCAGAATAGCATC
The DNA here is from genome assembly GCF_011386835.1 of Chrysemys picta bellii. Lineage (NCBI taxonomy): Eukaryota > Metazoa > Chordata > Testudines > Emydidae > Chrysemys > Chrysemys picta. The sequence continues at coordinate 3,881,108 of NC_088809.1, read as the reverse complement.
ATTCTCATTCTCCCTAAAACATTCTCAATACCTGATCCATCAAGTCCAGTCTTAGCTACCTTTAGTGACAGCGATTACTCAGTTTCCCTTGTCTTTCATAGTCTAATCGCTTTAGCTAGACTGTTAATTGTTCTTTCATGCTAACTTCTCTGTAAAGATAAGTTGTTACTCTTTAACTAGTTATTACCTTACTACCTGTAATATGACGTAGTTCAAATAATCACCTTCTACTTAAGTGGTAAGATGGGATGCTTAAGTATTCTAGTATCACTGTCAGCAGCAAGCAGAACAAATTTACAAAGCAATAGTTATAGATATAGGAATGATAGTACATGCATATAGGCTACATTTCAAGGAGTAAAATATCACTACATGAATTCTGCTTTCACCCTGCTGCAGCCAATCTAGTTGGTGTCATATCATGCACTTGAAGCCAATTCTGAACAACAACAATAGCCATGTACATTAGGGGTTATAGGTCTGATAGAATTTCCACTGGCAGCCTTCATTTTCAGAGGACTAAGAGGCAGGCTGAGGTGCAGCCTGCCATACAAGGTCTAAGATTTTAATATATTTAGTGAGAAAAATCAGTTTGCCAAGAAGGATGAGCAAATGTAAGCTGTCTTGTATCATTTTATATGTGCATCAGTTAACCCTTCTTCTTACATCATGGCAGGACTGTTTATATTATTTCTAAGATAATAGATGGTGTGTAATTTGGCCTTGAATATCCTCACTAATGAGAATTCCCTAACCTTCTATAACCTCCTTTGGCTGCTGGGTCAGATGCCTAACAAATCTTATAGTTACTTTTTTTCCTTCTACTATTCAACCCTAAATTTCCCTAGCCCCTTGCCTTACGGCCCATCTTCATCAACTAAAGATGTAGTTTATTGTTTCCCCATGTATAAGATCTCTAGATATTTATAGAAAGTTCTCTCCCTCCTCAGTTTTCACCAAATACACCCCGTTCTCTTCATCTTTCCCAACTTAGTCCCTTATAAAAATACTATAGCAATTTGCTCCAACTATACTGATTTTGGACAGAGTACTTTGGTTTTCAAATGAGGATGTTGGGGGTTATTCAAAACATTTTATTTGTTTTCTCCAACACCTCCTAAAATGCAGTATCCAAAACTGAAAGCAGCTCTCTCAGGCCTAATCAGTTCTCAGGGCAGCAGACCAACAATCTTCCTTATGTTATATGTAAGGCTACATTTTTACTCACGGGTATTTTTTAGTAAAAGACATGAACAGGTCACGGGCAGTGAACAAAAATTCAAGGTCCATGACCTGTCCATGACTTGTACTATATACCCCTGACTAAATCTTGTGATGGTCAGGGGTACCGCAGGTGCTTGGGGCAGGGCCCAGGGGAAGCTGTGGGTGCTCGGGGCTGGTGCTGGGGGGAGACACCTGCTGGTGCAGATGGGGTGAGGGGGGGTTGGCAGGGCTGGCAGGCTCCTTAACTGCCTCCTTGTGGCTCCCTGGAAGTGGTGACATGTCCCTCCCTCAGCTCCTAGCTCCGTGCGCTGCCCCCAACCCAAGCGCCGGCTCCACAGCTCCCACTGGCCAGGAACCACAGCCAATGGGAGCTGTGGGGGCAGTATCTGCGGGCGGAAGCAGTACGCAGAGCTAGGAGCTGAGGGAGGGACATGTCACCGCTTCTGGGGGAGTCCCCCAAGGTAAGAACCACCCAGAGCCCTCACTCCCTCCTGCGCCCCAACCCCCAGCCCTAAGCCCCCTCCCACACCCAAACTCCTGCTGCTGGGGGGGACGGAGGGCAGGAGCCCGAGCCCCAGGCCAGCAACAGCAGCTGCTGAAGTTGCGGTGGTCCCGGAAAGTCACACAATCTGTGACTTCCATGACAAACTCACAGCCTTAGTTATATGATATTTCTATTCATGCAACCTAGAAGAACTGGGTTTTGTTTGCAATAATGTTGCACTATAACATTTAGTTTCAGCCACTTCTGCTAAAACCAATAATCTCAGATCCCTTTAGTCACAGTACTATCAAAATCAGTATCCCTCTATTTTACATTTGACTATTCCTTCCTATAAGAATCTCTTTGCATTTGTCTTTGATGGATTTCACTTTGTTTCCATACCAGTTTATCAAGACAGAGTACCTGTTCCACAATTCACTTTATTATCTACTCTGGGGAAGGTTATTTCATACAAGAGCCTACATAAAAATAACTGCATATAAAAATACTTCAGTGTAAAGAGTTGAGGAACATTTTGTATCTGACCATTAGTTCACAGTTGGATCTATATTAGGATTTCATGCTGCTGCCCATCACTATGGTATCTGAGCACCTTCCATGTAATAATTGATGACAACAGCAAAGTCTGTGGTGGACTTCATGGAATCTCTGGAACTTCTCCCATGAAAAGTGGGGGGTTAAAACTGTTTTTCCAGGACTACTGCACTAATCCCCACGCATAAGAGAATTAGTGCTGCTACTTTGGCCTTGAAATCTTGTAATAACGTGTAAAGTACTTCCAGTCATATGTGAAAAATATGAGCCTGGCCAATGAACACTGCTATCTAAACTTATCAAATCTTCTCACTCTCCCAAAACAAAAAATGCAGTTTGGATCCATTTTTCTGTAACAAGACACTTTACAAGAGACTCATATCAGCCACTTAATTGTTGTAGGTTTCAGAGTAGCAGCCGTGTTAGTCTGTATCCGCAAAAAGAACAGGAGTACTTGTGGCACCTTAGAGACTAACAAATTTATTAGAGCATAAGGGCTGTAGTCCACGAAAGCTTATGCTCTAATAAATTTGTTAGTCTCTAAGGTGCCACAAGTACTCCTGTTCTTAATTGTTGTAGAAGCTCTTGAAGGAATGATAGTTTTACTACTTGAACTACAGTATTATCACAGGTTGACAAGACTGATTTTTACACAGACTGCCTAACACACAATAAAACACCTGGATTACCCTTCAAATGTGGAAGTGATTTCCATTTAAAAAAACATTGAGCCTGTGCAAATTAGAGGTGTTGTTATACAACATTCATTTTCTAATGATTCAGACCACTAATACCAACAGGCTTATTTTATTTTCAAAGAACAAGGAAGTAGTAAGACTATAAAATCGACTTGAAAAATGTCAAACATATTTGGCTTTAAAATCTTATATTTTAAGTCATATTGTTACCTTCTATTAGCCATTTTCAGTTATTATGCAGATACCCCCATTTTCTGTGTCAGATACTGGACACACTTACTGACTAATCAACCATAATCAGAAGAATAGTTAAACATGGAAAATTCTGCTGATTGAAAAATAGCTGTTATAGAAAGCTGTTGAACACCAGGAATTCTAGGAAGTACCTATTGAGCTCCCATAGGACTTGAGAGTTCTTGGCAGCTTTCAGGATCAGACTTTAGTCCCCAAACACTAATAGCAGGCTGAAAATATTTTTCCCCAATCAAAATGTAAGCACCTCTGATTGTATATTTTGAACTGAAAGTACAACAGACTTACTCCAGGTAAAAGTAAGGTTCTACTATTTGTCTTAAAGGGATTCATCTTTTGTAAATTAAATTATATAGAATAGCTCAAACTGTAAAACCCAGAATGCATATCATTTATTTCAAGTAATGAAAATAATGGTTAGTTTCTTTACGTCATTTTCTTAACACAGGAAGGTTTAGTTACATTTATTGGGGGATGTAACTTCTTTAGAGACTGATTATGAACTGAGGAATTTAGCACCCATATGTTAAAAAAACAAAACACCCTCTATGTTTCAACTGACTGCTTTTAGACCAATTCAGCAACAAAATCTAAACCAGCGGTTCTCAAACTGTGGGTTGGGACCACAAAATGGGTCGCAACCTGTTTTAATGGGGTTGACAGGGCTGGCTTGGACTTGCTGGGGCCCTGGGCCAAAGCCCAAGGGCTTCAGCACTGGGCAGCAAGGGTCGAGGTTACACCCTGCCAGTCCTGGCCTAAAGCCCTTGGCCTTCCACCTTGGCCCCCACACCCAGGGTGGTGGGGCTTGGGCTTTGGCACTCCCACCCAGGGCTCAGGCTTGGGTTCCCCCACCTGGGGTTGTGCAGTAATTTTTGTTGTCAGAAGGGGCTCGCAGTGCAATGAAGTTTGAGAAACCCTGATCTAAACCATTAACTCAATGATTACTCGTACTCATTGCACAAAAATAGGAATCAGGAAAATAGGATTCTTAAAATATTAATATCTTGAGTTATGCTACGTAACTTCTGTATAATAAGCTCATTGGGGCAAGGACTGTATCATCTGTGCTTTTGTCCAGCATTAAGCACAATGGGTGCTTGGGGGCTTTAGGATACTATCACAATACAAATAGCTAATCCGCTGTGTTTTACTATATCATGCAAGTGTTATTTTAATTTGGTAAAATTTAACAAGATGGAGTGGGTTAATGCCAAATTTTATTTGTATTAGTCTACCTAACGAGGAAACAAGAAGTATACAACATGTAATAGTTATCTTTTTTACAGCTGTTAAACCATGCTTTCCTTAAGAAAATGCAAACTCTGACCTTGCTAGTTACAACTATTCTGAGAACCACCCCAGTGAATGAAGCTGCTAGCTGCATCACCAAGGTTTAAAACCAGGATCTATTTCAAAATATGCTTAGATTTCCTGAGGTCACAGCAAGATCCTTGTTACAAGGCAAGGAGAAACTGCAGCAGACATCTCACTCTGAGATGCAGCAGCCAGGATAAAACAAAGGAGTTGAAACCCATCATAACACCCCAAACCATGCCCTTTTTTTTATTTTGGTGGGGTGGAGGGTGGGAAGGAGTCAGGGTTATTTACTGAAAGCAGAGCTGACAGATCCCACTCATTTGGAGCGAGATTCAGTCATTTCAGATTATTTTTTAAACTCTCTTGTTTGAGGATTGTTTGCACTGCATGCTTCAATCAAATGCTTAATAGTTTTGAAGTCTTCATCAGAGACATCATCATATCTTGGACATCCCTGGAAACATGGAAGGGGAAGCACTTATTGACAGCAGAGAAGGGGAGAGAAAATGAGTGTCCAGAGGGGAAAGAATGTGCAGACCCCTGGCAGGCTGGCTCTCTGGGAGAAGGGAAGGGAGGCTCCTACAATCCCCTGTCCAAGGTCCTGCCTCCTCCTCTGTACCCCAGAGAGCAAAAAGGCCTGGGTCCCACACCTCAGCCTCTCTACGTGCCCCCAAGAAAGAGCAGTTCCCTCCCTGTCACCTACAGCCGCCCATATCGCCAGGCCTCCTGCCCCCCATGTTCCCACCCCCTACCGTTCCCTCTCCTCAGGCCTCCTGCCCCTCAATGTCCCGTCCCCAGCCCTCCTGCCCCCATGTTATGTTACCTCCCCGTTCTCCCACCTCAGGCCTGCTGCCCCGCCTTCCCCGCAGCCTCCACCCCCATGGCCCTGCCAGCCCGGCGGCCCCCTCACCTTTCCGCCTGAAGAAGGACATGGTGTCGGGGCGGGGAAGGGGGGAGAGCAGCGGGCCGGGCTCCCTATGAATGAGACTCCTTCCTCCTCCTGCCGGCTCCTCTCCCTCCGCCTCTTCCTCCCGCGGAGCAGCCAGCAGCCGCCATATTGTCAACAACCGCCACCGCCAAGCTCCCTCTTCCGGGGGGAACGGAGGAGAGAGGAGAGCGGAGCTCGTGAGGCATCACGGGAAACAGCGGCGCGGCAATACCCGCGGCCTCTTGCCTTCCCCCAAGATGGCTGCCTGGGCGTCAGGCCGCCATGCTAAGTACGGGAAGCCCGCTTAGATAAGGGCAAAGGGACCCAGAGTCGGTAGCCATCTTGGATAATGGCAAAATGCCCCTAGGGCAGGCAGCTATTTTGGATAAGGGCAGAAGGCTCCAGAGAGAGTTAGGCCCAGGCAGCCATCTTGGATAAGGGCAGAAGGCGCCAGAGAGAGTTAGGCCCAGTCAGACATCTTGGATAAGGGCAGAAGGCGCCAGAGAGAGTTAGGCCCAGTCAGACATCTTGGATAAGGGCAGAAGGCGCCAGAGAGAGTTAGGCCCAGTCAGACATCTTGGATAAGGGCAAGAAGCCCCAGACGCGGGAAATTGCGGCTTAGGCCTCATGTTTAAGGCTGGGGGCGGAGAAGGAAAATGTCAGTTTCTGCTGTGGGGTTAACTCCGCTTTTATGATGTGGCAGTGGTGTGATGTCATCAGGCTTTGATGTAACAGCATCATGCTGCGTCAGGGCGTCCTGGTGCCATGATGTAATGTCCCATTGGGTCAAAATGTCATCATGCTGAGATGTGATGTCATCACGCTGTATTATAACAGCATCACCTGGTCTCAAAACACCACTGACACGGGCCATGGTGCCATGTCAACACATCATCACAGCCATGTAGGGTTGCCAATTGTGGTTGGACATATTCCTGGAGGTTTCATCACATGACATAATCTTTCATTAAAGATAAATCTTTATATCCTGGAGACTCCAGGACAATCCTGGAGGGCTGGCAACCCTACTGCCATGTGCCGTCACAATGGATTAGGGTTACCATACGTCCGGATTTTCCCGGACATGTCCGGCTTTTTGGACTCCAAATCCCCGTCCGGGGGGAAATCCCAAAAAGCCGGACATGTCCGGGAAAATCGGACATGCGGTGGGTGGCTCGGGTGCCTGGCCGGGGGCTCGGGGGCCTGGCCGGCGGTGCCGGGCCGGGGGCTCGGCCGGCGGTGCTCGGGGGGGCCCGGGGCCGGGCGGCTCGGCCGGCGGCTCGGGTGCCGGGCCGGGGGCTCGGCCGGCGGTGCTCGGGGGGGGGCCGGGGCCGGGCGGCTCGGCCGGCGGCTCGGGTGCCGGGCGCTCGGCCGGCGGTGCTCGGGGGGGGGGGCCCGGGGCCGGGCGGCTCGGCCGGCGGTGCTGGGGGGGGGGCGGGGCCGGGCGGCTCGGCCGGCGGCTCGGGTGCCGGGCGCTCGGCCGGCGGTGCTCGGGGGGGGGGGCCGGGGCCGGGCGGCTCGGCCGGCGGTGCTGGGGGGGGGGGGCGGGGCCGGGCGGCTCGGCCGGCGGTGCTCGGGGGGGGGGCCGGGGCCGGGAGGCTCGGCCGGCGGTGCTCGGGGGGGGGCCCGGGCCCGGGCGGCTCGGCCGGCGGTGCCGGGGGGGGCCCGGGGCCGGGCGGCTCGGCCGGCGGCTCGGGTGCCGGGTGCCGGGCCGGGGGCTCGGCCGGCGGTGCTCGGGGGGGGCCCGGGGCCGGGCGGCTCGGCCGGCGGTGCTCGGGGGGGGGCCGGGCGGCTCGGCCGGCGGTGCTCGGGGGGGAGGCCGGGGCCGGGCGGCTCGGCCGGCGGTGCTCGGGGGGGAGGCCGGGGCCGGGCGGCTCGGCCGGCGGTGCTCGGGGGGGGGGGCCCGGGGCCGGGCGGCTCGGCCGGCGGCTCGGGTGCCGGGTGCCGGGCCGGGGGCTCGGCCGGCGGTGCTGGGGGGGCCCGGTGCCGGGCCGGGCCGGGGGGCTCGGCCGGCGGCTCGTGTGCCGGGTGCCGGGCCGGGTGCCGGCGGTGCTCGGGGGGGCCGGGTGCCGGGCCGGGAGCTCGGCCGGCGGTGCCGGGCCGGGGGCTCGGGGGACGGGCTGGGGACCTGCGGTGCCGGGGGTGGGCCGCGCCTCCTCCCCCCCCCCACACACACACACATCCCCTCACACACACACACCCCCTTACCTGCTTCAGGCTTCCCGCGACTCAAATGTTCGCGGGAAGCAGGGGAGGGGGCGGAGACTTTGGGGAGGGGGCGGGGTTGGGGCGGGGCTGGGGGCGGGGCTGGGGCCCCTTTAAAGTGTCCTCCTTTTGGAGGCACTAAATATGGTAACCCTACAATGGATCAAATCCTTGTTCTTGACACACTACACCATCACACTGAAGTAGCGTCATTGTGGCACTCACAGTGCTTCCATGCTGTGTCAAAATGTCATCAGAGCACAACATGGCTTCATCATTTTGTCTCAAAACGCCCACATACTGGTGTTGTATAGCCAGCAAGAGTTCCCACCCTACTTAGTCTTAGCCAGAACTTAGAGATACTTTGACTTGTGACATTAGGCCGCACAGACTGTGTCAGTTAGTAAGGGTTCACTTGTCTCCAGAACCCTCTTTGTATTCAGACAAGCAAATCTTATATCTTCTCTACCACAAAGGACATTAGAGTTACGACACAACATTGCCATGATTATTTCTAAAGAGCTGTATAGGTACCAAGTCCTTTACAAACAGTTGAGACAACAGAATGAAATTCTCTGCTCTGAGAAGTATAGAGTCTAATTCTGACCACACGGGAACATAAAAATTGCCATTCTGGATCAAATAAATCGTCCATCTAGCTCAACAGGTTCTTTCTGACAGTGGCTTGTATCAGTTGCTTCAGAGGAAAGTGTAAAGCCCCCATAATGGACAATTATGGAATAGCCTGCCTCTGGATAAGATTCTGCCAAGCCCCAAATGTAGGTGTAATAATAGCTTCTGGATTCAGTTGATGCTAATATCTTTCACCGATATTGCTACACTATCCTTACAAAGTACCCATCCTGCAAAGACATACAGTATGTACCTAGTTTAACACATTACGAGTAGTCCCGTTTAGTCTAATGAGACTATTTGCAGTGCAAAGAGTTAAGCACTATCTATGTGTTAGCAGGATTGCGGCCCAAGGTCTTACATCGTAACAAACCCTGAGGGTCAGTAGTCACTGGCTACAGTGGATACTATTGCATCTGGCTTATGACCTGAATTAGAATGTTTTTATTCAATGCAATACAAATATTGCAACACAAATAAAGTTTGCAGGCTCAAATGTCCATTTTGGACATGGGAAAATCCTTAAGTAGAAGTTTGAAGGGTGGACCTTAGAAAAACCCAAACCTTTGTTTAATTGCATCATGCAGTCTCAGATATTACACAAATCCTGCTTGAGATTTTTATAAGTAGTTCAAAAATCCTCAAATGAAAGGATATAATATCCCGTGGATGACAAGCACAATTAATGGGAAGTAGAATAATAATAAAATAATAATACTTTGTATTCCAAGAGTGCCCAGAAGAGTTTAAGGCTCTTTACAAACATTAACAAATACAACCCTGTGTGATAGCTTTGTATTCTTATTGCAGTTCACAGCTACAGATGGGGAAACTGAGGCACAGAGCAAGGAACTGGCTTCCTCAAGATCCCACAAGGTGAAAGATTCCCCTGAATCAAACCTTATATAAAAAGCACACTTCATAATTGTGATGAGTGCCAGAAAACCAGTCCAGTGGTATGCATTTCAGTAACCCAGAGCAAGGAATAAACCACAGGCTCAGGCCCTTTACCGGCACACCTCATCATTAGAAACAAGTGAGGACAAGCATTAGCTACAAGTTTTCCAGTATACCGCTCTTGATGCTGATTTCCTTTGAAGGCCCTTTACTCTACAATGCATCTGTCCAATTTTTTCCAGGATCATCCTGATTTAAGTTGGGGAGAACCTGCACTTTGGGAGCCCAGCTTGTAGGACATGACAAGCATCCAGAACTTCCATCATCATGTTGTAAAGATGCATGGGAGGAAGCTGTGATACTCTGTGATGTCACTGCATCATGATATGCCAATGCAGTGTCATCACTCTGCAATGTAACTGTCCTGGTATCATGATGATGCTGAAGTTTGTCCCATCAAAAAAATCTGTAACAAATAAATAATAATAACAACAAACAACAACAACAACAATAATAATAATAAGAATAAGAAATAACCTATTTTATTGAAGATCTTAACTTGCTTTACAAATATTAATTAGTTAAACCTCACAACCTGTGGGTTACATAAGAGATTCAGAAGCATCTCTTCACTCATCTTTGAAATGCAGCCATCTTTAGAGCAGGATGCAGCTCCTGATCAACACCCCTTAGCAACTAATTCTTTCCCTTTAACATTGTTATCGTTAACTTGTTTTGTGGTGCTCTCTGATATATTTTTGTGCTCAGAGACTAGATCCGAGAGGACCATTTTATAAATACCAAATTAAATTAATTATCAACGCCCAACACAAGAGGCTGATAATAGCCAAAATATACAAATGGTGAGCAAATCCAGAAGAAAAACGTGGCCCTTAGCAAGAAACCCTAAAATCACAGCTCCTGGCAAACAATGTTTGCATTAACCTTCCGTGAGCAAGTATTTGTCTTTTTAAACATGGCCATTATCAAGAGAAAAATAACACAATCCTCCAGAGTGCTCCACACAGTCACAGCCCTATGCCTTTTAACTTCCAATGGACTTCATGTGTTGAAAAGGGTCTGCCTGTGCAGATCCAGCTACAGGAACGGGCTCTTGATTGTATTCCACTCTGGTGGCAGTGACATTGGGTGAAATCTGGTCTCCACAGAAGTCAATGACAAAACTCTTATTGATTTCAGTGGGGTCAGAACTTCACCCACTGTTTGTATTTCTCTGTAAAGAATTATGCATGATTCCATGTGACAAATAAATACTGTCATCAAAATAATCATAATAAAGATTTAAAGCCAGCTCTTTGGTCCTAATCCTGCCTCATTGTGCCTACCGGTCTCCAGTCAGCGAGTATTTTATTTTGTTTGTTATATACCATGGATACGTCCATGCTGTGCCTAGATAAAAACAAGGGAAGTTTATGAGAACGCATGTTCATCTCTTTGAATGTCCTTGATTTTATTTGTGTGGTTAAAGAACAGTGCTGAGAGTCAAGATTCTTCAGATGAAATCTCATCCCACTGAAGTCAATGGCAAAACTCCCATTGACTTCAGTGGAGGTTCGGATGTCACCCAAATTCTGTTGCTGACCTTGCCATAGACTCACTGACCTTTACTACACTCATTAAATGGGCCCATAATTCACCACAGGTGCAGCTCCGTGGGAGGTAGCATGGTCCAACAGGCTTAGCTACTTGGATCAAGGCAGTCCATTCCATGCAAAACGTGGGTGGCTGAAATAAACAAGGTATCACTCTCAGATATTTGCCAGGCTGCTAATGTGGTCTCTTGGGTGGATAAAGTTTGGGCATCACCCTGTGTCAGCAGGAAAAGGAAAAGCTCTTTTCTAAGAGACAGGTTCAAAGGGATGACTCTCATTGACTTTGGTGGGCTTTGGAGGAGGTCCTAAATGACTAATGAAATCCTGAGTGTATTTGGCCTGAATTGCATATCTATGATTGAAATCCCCCCCCCCATCCTTTTGTGAATTTGCAGAAAAGTAAAAGCTCTGCTCCACAGGAAATCAGTCAGCCTTGGGCCCTGGAGCTCTAACCTGGAAACATAAAAGGTTTTGGTGCTTTTAGCAGAACGTGACAGTTTAATTATCTGAGCAGTCAGCCGAAATATGACTTCAAGATACCCTGGCCAGTATCAGAGAGGCTGGGGGGAGATGTCTCCTCATTATTCAAAGGAAAATAAAATCTCTTCAGCTCCTAATTGAGTGGCGAATTTGCCTCCTCTCCATATTTAGATAAATAAATAAACTTTAATTTTTAATAGGATCTAAATGGGATGTACTGTTTGGGCAAAATTAATCATGTGGAACTAGAAATTATTAATCACTAGGCAGCTCATACTCAGATAATTAACCAAAGCGAGCTGCTCTGTCTAATTACTGTTTCAGAAAAACAAAAATGAGAGAGTACTGTTTGTAGATTTTTCTAGCGTCAGTTTTGATTTCCAGCATGTTGCATAAGTCAGGCAATGAAACAGGAGCAGGTAAATTCTGATATACTGAAACACTGCTTGCTACTGACTAGATCCTGCGGACCTTACTCATTAGAGTAATTTTGCAATAGGGTTACTCACATGAGTAAAGGGGAAGGACACTTGGGCCTAAATCAGCTCACCCAGAAACACAGGGTTTTCTATGAATGATGTTGGTCTATGGGCCCCAGTCCTGCAATATGATCACCACTGAACCCGTGTGGACCCCCATTAATTCAATGGGACTTCTTAAGGGTCTAACTGAATAGATCAGTTTGCAGGATCAGGGCTGTAGTGTACAAAATGTATAAGGATCAAGATGGAAGGTATTGTGAAAGGGACACTATCAGTTTAAAAATCATATATTCGAAACATTTCCTTTATCTTCGTTAATAATATTGTAGACTATTAATTACATCAGAAAGCATTTGAAAAAAATTTACATGTGTTTTGTCAGTCATGCTGCTTGCTTTGTTGTTTGCATTTCACTCAGCTTGGGACAATGAAACTGGACTGAGCAGTAAATTTTCTGTTTATAGTCAATTTAATTTCCAAGCACTAGCACAATGCTTTGTATTTGCGTTTCAAACACTGAAGAGAAACTTTTTTTAAACTGTATTAATTGAGTTGAGAAAAACAATGCATGAAAATGTGAACAGCTAAGAATCTAGGAATTAATGTTGAAAGAGGCTATAGCAGAAAAATATAACATACCTCATTATATACAGCAGGATGCCTGGAAAGCTGTATGATTAACAAGAGTGACTGATACCATTAGCATATGCAAAAAGAACAGGAGTACTTGTGGCACCTTAGAGACTAACAAATTTATTAGAGCATAAGCTTTCGTGGGCTACAGCCCATTTCTTCAGATGCATAGAATGGAACATATATTGAGGAGATATATATACACACATACAGAGCGCATGAACAGGTGGGAGTTGTCTTACCAACTCTGAGAGGCCAATTAAGTAAGTGAAAAAAAACTTTTGAAGTGATAATCAAGCTAGCCCAGTACAGACAGTTTGATAAGAAGTGTAAGAATACTTACAAGGGGAGATAGATTCAATGTTTGTAATGGCTCAGCCATTCCCAGTCCTTATTTAATCCTAAATTGATTGTATCTAGTTTGCATATCAATTCCAGCTCAGCAGTCTCTTGTTGGAGTCTGTTTTTGAAGTTTTTCTGTTGTAAGATAGCCACCCACAGGTCTGTCATTGAATGACCAGACAGGTTAAAGTGTTCTCCCACTGGTTTTTGAGTATTATGATTCCTGATGTCAGATTTGTGTCCATTCATTCTTTTGCGTAGAGACTGTCCGGTTGGTAGCATATGCAGTGTTTTCAGGCTGAAATGAAAGTGGCTTCGATTAGAATTCTTATTTACAGGAAATCAGGTGGCTACACACACACAAAATTCATTTAAAATTTCATAGGTGGATGACCCCAGTCCTTTAGTATTAATGGGAGTGAAAGAGTTTATACTGCCTGCTCAGCTATGTGGAGGTTTTCAAAGGAGAGAATTATTCCATATTCCAGCCACGCAAAAATTAGTTGACTTGATAAAGAATGATGCCGAGCCGCAATGAAAACCTGGGGACCTCTCATTGTCTTGTTCCATTGAGTGCAAGCTTCCTTTCTGCGACCAGATGGGGAGTGATTCCAGAAGGAGGCCTGCTGGAAGATCTGAGGTGTGGGGTTTTCCATTTAATTTGCAATGTCTGGGTGGGTGAAAAACTTCAATATAAGAGCGAAGTGGTGAAAAACACTCACCGGAGAGATGCAGGAATCTGAGCAGCTGAATTCTGGGAAACCAGAGATCTTGGATATAACTAGGGTGATCAGACGTCCCGTTTTTAAAGGGACAGTCCCATATTTAAGCCCTTCTGCAGGTGTCCTGACTTTTTCTTAAAAATGGACAAATCGTCCCATATTTTCTGTCTCCCCCCAGATCAGTACTGCTGGGTTCTGCTGCTGGCCTGATCCCTGCTCACCAGACGCCTGCCCACCAGCGGTGAGTGTGTGTGTGTGGGGGTCCAGTGGCCGAGAATGGGGGTGGTTGTGCAAGGCTGGTGACGGGCTAAAGATGCAGTGTGCGGGGCTGGCCACTTCCCCTCCTGGTCTGTCAGCACAGCCCCCGCTGCGTGCTGGCTCTCGGCCAGCAGTGTCCCCCCCCGTCCTGTTTCTGGCTGGCACTGGCTGTGAGCTGTGGTGGTTGGTGAGTGTGGGCAGGCACCAGGTGGTGGCCGGTTATGTGTTGCTGCCTCTGCTCAGGGGCAGTTCCAGGCAGCAGCGCAGCAAGCGTGTGCCTGGGGCGGCAAGCCGCGGGGGGTGGCCTGCCGTTCGCTGTGAGGGCGGCAGTCAGGCGGCCTTTGGTGGTGTGCCTGCGGGAGGTCCGCCGATCCCGCGGTTTCGGCGGCAATTCAGCAGCAGGTATGCCCAAGCCGTGGGACCGGCAGATCACCCGCAGAAACGCCGCCGAATCTGCATGACCGCGGATCGCCCGCAGGCATGGCACCGAAGGCTGCCTGACTGCCGTGCTTGGGGCGGCAAAAAACATAGAGCCGCCCCTGCCTCTGCTGTCCACACATTGGCCCTTGATGTGCTTCCTCTCTTGCTGGCCTCTCCCTGTTATGTCTATGTTTATGTGTCTTTCAAAGACTTTTTTAATGCTGCAGGGACAGTGTTAGAAATGATGCAAGATGTGGCGTTTCTAGGGTATTTCCCCAATCCAGCATACCAGGAGGAGAGGAGTTGTGTTATTTTGGCCTCATCCACGGATTCTTCGGGCAGTAAAAGAGCCAAGTGAAAAATATACAGACGCATGCAAGAAAATCATAAATATTCTAAACTCAAACATGGGATCCATACGTATTTCCAGCTTTTGATTCAGATGCTCGGTCAGTGACCTCAGCTCTGCGAGAGCGCCAACAATTTCTCTGTCACGCCACATCATGGGAACTGACCCTTCCTTAATGCCTGAGGCCTATTTTCAGCTACCCAGGAAACCTCACTACAAACCACCAGAGGGTGCTAGTCACCTTATATGAGAACTGCCAAAACATCTTCGCGCATCTTTGCAGTCTGGGCCAGCCTTATGCAGCAGGACATGGTAGTGATTGTGCATGTGCATAGGGAAAACCTGCACAGAGAACCTCTGAGCAATCCTTGCTCCTTCTCCAAGGGCTTAAATTAAGAAGACACTAAACTGTGAACCCACATAATTATATCCACATGCTGAGGGGGAAGGTCTTTGGACAAGGCATCCCTGCAAACTGAAGCCTCTGGGAGGTCTTTCTCCCTGGGTCAGTGATGTAAGTGAAAGTAATTTCCTAAGGCAGCTCTGTCCTGAAACCCGCCCTAGGGACACTATTGCATAACAAGACATCAGTTTCTTGCCATGATCCAGTTTACTTGCTGTTTCTGGCCCTACTAGCTGATTGACACTGCCTCCTGTGCCCTGATCAGAGCAGCCTGAGATGACTATTCAGATTCAAACAACCGGTGCCGCTCGGGTAGCTGGCTAGTGGCTTTTGCCTGGTATGATTCCAAAAGTGAAGGCCGAGTTTCTCCTGTAGTTCATGAAAAGCAATGCGACCTGTAACTGAAATGAAGGGACTGGGCAGGAGTGGCCTGAAAGTTTAACAGTAAAAGCTTGCGCTATCCATGGATTTTGGAAGCATCACTAGGATTTGGAACATTCTCTACAAAATGGTAGATTCAAAATGACTCTGCAGAAGAGAAATGCTGGTGTGTCCAGCTTTTATTTTCAGAAAAATCAACCCCGCCCCCCAACCCAACCACTTTGTGATTTCTACCCTGCTTGCATTTTCAACGGTACGTAGAAAATTATCGGAGATGAAAGGGGCAGTTTTCACAGGCACAAAGGGGAGGTAAGTGACCATCTCCCAGTGACGTCCAATAGAAGCTGGGAGGGTGGGTGCCAATTTTCACAGGGGGCCCAAGTGATTTAGAAGCATGAATCCAATCGAAATGCAATAGCATGTGTGCCTCTAAATCACTTAGGCTTTAAAACATAATTCCATTCTGTGTGGCCAATTGGCCTTTAAAAAGCTGCCCTTAAAACTCTATGGCCCCAGTCCTATAATTGAATCTGTGCAGCTGGACCCATGTGCTCCTTATTTCAAAGGGACTCGGCATGAAAATAAGGGTTTGCCTGCTTGAATCCAACTGCAGCGTGGGGGCTTAAATGAAGCTACAAGTACGCGGACGTGATATTTGACATTTTCCATTAATTCTGAGGCCAGGCTGCACAGCTTTTCAACTTTTCTCTCAGGTGAAACAGGGAGAGAAAGATGAATATTTATTTATGATTCTTTCCAGACACATATACGTTTAGTTTGCCATGTCGTTAAAAAAATAAAACTGGTAACTGAAGGCAGGTGAAGAAATGTAAACAATCCTTTATGTTTAAGTCATAATGATCCGGAGTCAGCTACTGACAGAACTTTTTGCTAAACAAGGAAGCGTAAGATCTATTACCAAAAACTTGTTGGTAAGAGAAAGACAGGCCCAGTGTGGAACTGATATCCAGATATGTGTGTGCATCTGCTGTTATCACAGAGTTTTAATATGACTGTGGTCAAAACGTTGCATGGCCTGAATGCTACACCTAAGTTCTTTAAGTGGGTGACATTAACAGTGTTCCATAGTTATTAGAAAACTCACTCACTTGTGTTTTTTCCCAGGAAATCTTCCCCCTGCTGTCAGTAACAAGGAACTTCATCTACTAAAGTACATAAAGCCTCACAGGTCGTTGGGGCCTGATCCTGCCAGCACTTTACATGTATGTGTAACATTACTTACAGGAGTAGTGCCACGTAAGTTAATGGAACTACTCACATGAGTAAAATGACATGTGGGGTTATAGGATCGGACGCTTCAGACTGTCAATGTACTATTAATATTACTTTAAAAGAGGCCAAGTGTTTAGAAAATCTATTATCCCCCACATACAAGGCACTACTTGGATAAAACAATCAATTATAATTATGCTCTATTTATATCTATAATGCCAAAGCTCTGCAACTAAAGGTTGAAGGTCGCGGCCCCAAATGTCAGGACCAACGAAGCCTTACTCAGCATGGCACTAGTCTCCTTGATTCATGCGTGTAGTCCCACTGAAGTTAGGCTTGCAGGACAGGGCCCTCAATGTTACCTAGACACTGGATGTGCAAGGCCCTATGTTCAGTACCACAAGTAATATGTGAAACCCGCACACAGGCAGTGTGGGTGCACACAGCAGGCTTGCTTCATAGGTGCTGGAACTAGGGGGGCTGCCCCATCAACTGGCTTGAAGTGGTTTCCATTATACACAGGGTTTACAATTTGGTTCAATGGCTCTCAGTACCCCAGCTTGCAAAGTGCTTTGGGCTGGCACCTGCAGAGCCATTCCTGCTAGAGGCGATTGGACTGCGCGTGCTGCATAAGGGCAGGCAGGGAAACTAGAAAACGCACTGGCACATGCCCACCGCCATGGGCTTGTCAGCAAGGCAAAGCTGGGCATGCCTGGGGCACAGGGCGATGGCCAGAAGATGGTGTGCCTGGGTCTGGGGGCACAGCAGAGTCCGATGTATTGGGAAGGGGAAGAGGGCGCGGCGGGGCCGGCTGAGCGGGTGATGGCCCCGTGGGGGTGTGGGCTGCAGATGGGGCAGCACAAGGCAAAGCGCAGCCCTGGCACAGAACTTCCCGCCCTTGCAAAGAGACTGGCACGTGCCCTCCTGTGGCTCTGCGCCTCCTCCCAGGGGCGCTCGGGTAGGAGGGGACCCCACAGTTCAAAGGTCGGGTGGGGGGGTACCCCACAGTTCAAATTCGGGGCCCCTCCCTGGATATGCGGCTTCCCCCCCACCCCTTCCCGTTCAGGAGGCAGCTACGCTGCGAGGCCGGGCAGGGCTGCTGGGTTTTGCACGGGCCCCGGGTGGCTTCCCCGTCCTGGCGCGCTCCTGCCTCCCCGCCTGGCACCACGCCCTGCGACTGACCTGAAAACGCCCAGGCGGGCGGCAGGGAAAGCCCCACGGGGTGGGTCAGGGAGGGAGGCAGCCGCCCCGTGACTAACCCCCCTCCCTTCCCTCTGCAGCCCACCCCACCCCGGCCTCCCCCGCGGCGCGCCTGCGGCGGGGAGAGCTGGCGCTGCGCCTTTGCGCACGGGCGCATCTCCCCGCGGGAGGGCTGGGGGTGGCAGCCCGGGAGCGCTGGGAGCCGGGGGGCTCCAGCCCCTTCTCCCACCGCCACGTGACGGGGCTGGGCCCGAGGAGACGCCCACCGCGGTGGGTGGGTGGGTGAGAGGGAGGGGAGGAAGGGGACCGGGACACCTGCCCGTGGCAGCAGCCGGCAGAGCAGCCGCGCTCCCTCCCGGCCGCTCCCACCTCTCCGGAGCCCCGCTGCGCCCGCCGGGGGTGGATGTGCCGCGGGAGCCGGGCGCGGAGGCGGCCTTGGGTGTCACGAGCGGCTCCGGCCTCAGCAGCAGCTCCACGTGGGCGGCCCCGTCGCAGTCAGGATCCCAGCTGACAGCGGCTGGGGAGGGGGGTGAGGAACTGCACCGGGGCGGCCGCCGCCTCTTCCCATGGACCTGTCCGGGTGCCAGCCCTCGCCGCCGCTTGGATGCTGATGTGAGGCAGCCCAGGGGGGTGTCCTGAGCTCCCTCGCTGCCTCCCACCCCCCATCCCAGCCCCCCCAGATGCATTCGCTGCTGGATCGCAAGAAGAAAGCAGGCGGCTGCGTGGATGCTGGGCTGGAGCTGCCGGCTGCAGGTTCCCTTCCCCAGCCTCAGAGGATGTTCAGCTGCGTGGGCTGCTTCTGGGTCCTCCTATCCTCCTGCCTGGTGGCCGTCTGCAGCTTCAGCTTCCTCTCGCCTGCCTGGATCGTGAAGGAGCATCACCTCCAAGCCCACGGCGGGGTCAGCTTCGGCTTGCTGTGGCACTGCTCCGAGACGCTGGAGCAGATGTACAGCTGCTACACCTTCGGGGGCCTGGGCAAGTTCCACGAGATCCCCTCCAGCGCCTGGCAGGTGAGGGGCTGCGGGATCCCGGCGGCTGGGCTGGGGGGAACCGGCTGGGCTGCCTGACCCCCAGGCAGGCTGCCCCCTGGGCTTCTCTCCCTCCAAACGGTGGCTGTGCTGATGGTTTGGGATGCTCCTTCCCTCCTCCCCCACGTTGGTTGTCTGACAGGAGCAGCCCTGCACCTTGGGGGGTATAGCCTGACTGGGCAGTGCGGCAGAGGGGGTTTAGGTGCAGCCCTGTACCCTGGGGATATAGCCCAGGCAGTGCAGCAGAGGGGGTTTAGGTGCAGCCCTGCACCTTGGGGGTATAGCCCAGGCAGTGCGGCAGAGGGGGTTTAGGTGCAGCCCTGCCCCCTGGGGATACAGCCCAGGCAGTGCAGCAGAGGGGGTTTAGGTGCAGCCCTGTACCCTGGGGGTATAGCCTGGCTGGGCAGTGCAGCAGAGGGGGTTTAGGTGCAGCCCTGTACCCTGGGGATATAGCCCAGGCAGTGCAGCAGAGAGGGTGTAGGCGCAGCCCTGTACCCTGGGGGTATAGCCCAGGCAGTGCAGCAGAGGGGGTTTAGGTGCAGCCCTGTACCCTGGGGATATAGCCCAGGCAGTGCAGCAGAGGGGGTTTAGGTGCAGCCCTGTACCCTGGGGATATAGCCCAGGCAGTGCAGCAGAGGGGGTTTAGGTGCAGCCCTGTACCCTGGGGATATAGCCCAGGCAGTGCGGCAGAGGGGGGTTAGGTGCAGCCCTGTACCCTGGGGATATAGCCCAGGTAGGCAGTGCAGCAGAGGGGGTTTAGGTGCAGCATTGCACCCTGGGGATACAGCCCTGCTGATGCAAACAGGGGACAGAGGAGCTGAAGTCTGCAAATGGTGGGCTGGGCTGTGGATCCGAATCTGATTTCGAACTCCAAAGGCTCTGAGATCCCCGCAGTGGAAATCAGGAATGGCCCTGTGGAAGCCAGGGGAGCCATGCCGGTATAGGACAGGTGTAAGCGCGGTCAGGATTGGCTCCAAGCCTCGTCAGCCCAGGGAGCGCTCCAGGGGCAGGATTAGCACGTGCTGATAATGTTAGTCGAACGTCAGGATCCAGCGCACTGGAGTGTGGAGCCCATTAGCTGGGCTGCACAAAACATCTCAATCCAATTAGGGCGGCCGGAGGTTCCAGTATTAGCACCTGCTTCCCCATAAGCATCTATTTTAGGAGCAGCTGGGAGGGGCAGGCTCAGGGGCACTGGACCTACATACAGAGCCCTGTGTGAGCCTCCAGTCTGAAGGCAGCTGCCTCCTCCAAAGTGATGGCATGGCCCCTGGGAGCAGTGGGGGGGGCGAGGCAGATTACTGCCAGCTCTCCAGAAGGCTTTAATCCGGTTTGCTCTGAAAACGTGGGCAATTATCTGGTTCGTGCTGCTTGCCCGGAGCGGAGCGAATGGAGGTGCACATCTCTTTGCAAGGACTTTAGGATTAAACTTCTGAGTCCTCCCTCCCCTACATTCACTGGGGTGAACCCTGCTGGTACCCGTGTATCAAGGGGTATAAGATATAGACACTGTGCAGGCAAATGTCAGCCTACTAATGGGGGAGAAAATGGGGGAAAGAAATGGAACAGGTTTTGCATATTTGAAACTTTTGTTCTTACCACGGTACCTGTGCAGGAGAGACGGCAGGTGGTACCAGCACCTCTTGTGTCTTACCAACTAGGGCTGTGTAAAACTGTCTTTTGCATGCGTCGACTTCAGTGGGAGCTGTCAATGCACAGCACCTCTGAAAATCAATCCACGTACTGGGAAGTTAATACCTCTTTGCTCATTCTGCCCTGGCTGGTGCTACCCCGTGCTGTTGCCAGACAAAAGTTACCTGGACTGGTGGCTCTTTGTTTTACTTAGAGTTCAGGACAGCCTCTCTCAGCGTTCTGGCTGGTGGGGCTGGGATTATTCTGCTGTCTTTGTGTGACAGGAGCTTTCTGCACTAGATGCAGAATAAAGCAGCGTTTCAGCACGAAACCGATGATTTTTCCCCTCCCCTTCATTCTTAATCTTGTTTCCTTTCCTTTTATTCCCTGCTAGTAACGGTGGAGGCTCTGACTATAATTTCCCTACAGGTTTCCAAACATATGAGCTTTGAACTGGACAGCATTGCTCTGTCGCTGGAATCCCACACAAGGGATGAATCAGGGGAAGGTCATGCCTTGTGCCTGACACAATGGGGCATTTAGTGGTTGAATTTCTCAGGCTGTCATGGACTCGAACTGTATCACTTTAAGGAAGCAAGTTCCATAGGCTATTGTGTGTTTAAACTGTCAGTGGTCTCTAAGATTGTCGTTAATAACAAGTACACAATTTGTATATTGCACAGAGGAGAGCAGGCTAACTATAATGCTTCCTGTTTGTGCAGTAAAGGATTAAAAAAAAAAAGAGTCATTCGGTTTTTAAAACTTGGCCTTTATACAGATGTTTACAAATGGTGTTCAGATAAACACCTCCAGGTAATAACATAACTTTAAAGATAAGAATGAAGCACAATAAGTAATTCATTCCAACAAGATTCCACTACCCAGAGCTTCAGGGCTGTAATATCCTTTTAAGAAATACAGAAAAGAACTGAATACAAAGGCTCAGAGCTTCTTGAATGGATCTTGGCTCCAAAGAAACAGTATTCAGGTATGAGGGGGAGACAGTGTACACCAGGTCTTGGTCACATTTCAGTCTCCTTTATTAACCCCTCTGGAATATTTAATTAAGAACAGCCTACAAACAACGCAGTTTGCTTCAGTGGAATGGGAAGAAAATGCCTTTCTGACTGCTTCCAGCTATGACACAGATGCCTTTTGTACTGGGTGTACAAGCAGGTAGAAGGGAGTTAGTCCCTGGGATCTTCACTGAGAAGCCGGGTTGCTTTGGCTTCCTGTACGATCCATCGTAGGAGTGGCCCCGGGCTTTATAAACCCACAAAGAACTGGGAGAAGCGCAGTGCTGCCAAACCCAAACATGAGTCAGGGTTTAACAAACTCATTGTTTGGCTTGAAATCAGGAGATTTCATTTTTTTAAATAACCAATGTGGGGTTGTTTTTATTTGCCTTCTGTTTTCTGAGCCTTCAGAGTTCACTCAGGTCACGTTCTCAAGCTTTTCTCTGAATCTTGAGAGCTAGAAACTTTTCTTTTTGAATGAAGGCTGAGCTTCTCACTTCCAGTTGATTCCAGGAACTGGAGCGTTAAAGAAAAAACATAAAATACCTCGAGAGTCTCAATAAAATCACGAGCATTGGGCAGCCTGGCCAATTGGGGAAGGATAGTTCAGTGGTTAGAGCACTGGCTTAATCTGTGAGAGACTTGTGTTCCATTTCCTGCTCTGCCACATACTTCCTTTGTGACCATGGGCAAGTCACTTAGCCTCTCTGTGCCTTATATGCACATTGGGGCTAATAATGCTTCCTACCTCACAGGGGCGTTGTGAGGATAAATACATTAAAGGCTGTGATTTGCTTTGAGGTCTACTGATGAAAAGCATCATATAAGAAATAGGCTTTATTAGTCTGGTAATGGTTGGCTGTGAAGCACTGTGTTTTGCAAGCAAAGGGCCCTATTGGGAGTCAGTATTGTAGGGTCAGCCTGGTGGTTTGTATGGGAAGAAGCACTTGCTCTTCTGCCTACATGAACTGTTCCTCCCCCTTGCCCAGATGGCAGTTACCGCATTTCAAATGTCTCCCCGTTCAAATGTGCTGATTTTGTGAAGGGGCGGGGGGAGCGTTCAGCTCTGCAAATGATCATTAATGCGAGTTGTGTGTTTGCACTTGGGGGATTATGTTAATCATCCTACAAATGATGCTTTGAATCATGTCTAGAGGTTAATTACCATGCCTTTCTTCTCTTAAGAGGGCCTTTTTGCCTGCTTAGAATTGCTGGCTTTTTTTGCCTTCTCTATAATTACTTTTGCAGCTTTGCAATATCTAGGGTTCCTTTAGTTTAACTCTATCACCCCTTAGGAAGTACGGCCTTCCCAGCCTGCTCGGGGTCACTCGTGCAGCTCTAAGGTGCACATGTCCTAAGTGGAAGGAACAGGATGATTTCCTGGGCATGCACAGGGTAGAGACATAAGAAGGGCGAAGGGAAAAAGTCTTGCGGGGGATAAAATTGCTTGGGTATGACACGTTCTAAGCTTGCTACAAAAACGGGCCTTAGAACACACAGACCCACGAAATGGTTTCCTCAGAAAGGTGGCTGTTGTCTCTCTCTCCATCTCTGCCCTGACATGCAGACGGTTGTTGCCGGGATGATGTAGGCTGCAGACACAGAGTTCTCTTGCACTGGCATGTCAGGAACGCATGACCTGCTGCGGAAGGCTGGTACATCTGTGCGAACAACGCTCCATAAAAACTGGGACCCAGTCCCCTCAGCAAAATTCTGGCGTTCGTCAAGGAAGGAAAGATGACAGCATGTTGTTGCCCAGATTTAAGGCTCCGCAGTCAATGAACCAGTTTACGAGCGGGATCCTTATTAGAGCTATTCTTGTAAATAAGGGTCAGTCGTGTCAAGGTCTTGGTCAGTCAATTCTGTACAGTAATTTGGTGACTGGGAGCCTTAAATCTGGGCAGTACTGTCAGCATCTCAGAATTAAAGAGAATTCCTCCTGCTCCTCAGGGACACAGGAAGTCACTATGAGTTCATGCTACTTATTTCGGACTCTGAGGAAGGCAAACGTAGTTCTGTATCCTGAGCTAGTTTGTTTATAATTTTTTTTTAAATGGAAACGTCAGTCTGGTATGTCTCTTCTGTCAAGTGCTGCAGTTTGGAAGCGAATGCTCTTTGATCTCAAACGTCTATCTCCCCCCCCCCCCCCTCCAGTAGTCTCCAATTATTTTCAGGCTTAGCAAAGCATGTCCTTTAAAACAACATAATAGTTGATCAGCCCCTGATATTCAGTCTAGAAACACTTTGACCATTTGCTTCTGAAGAATCTACAAGAGGATGAACACTCTGTTAGCACAGAGCTCAAAATAGGGAATTCAGATTAGGAATGGAGGATTTGTCTGACCCAGTGACACCACTGGTCTGATCAAGTCTGAGATCTTGTCTCTAGCAGGATTCAGCGCTCAGGCTTCGGAGGAAGTCAAAGCAAACCTCATAATGCACCTAGCTAGTTGATCAGACACCACGATGATGGGCATGGTATGAAAACTAGACAGACAGACAGCACTGGAGGGGAAGGTGGGGGGCAAAATTCCTTCTTGGACCCTTTTAGGGTTGACCTGGAGCTAATCAACTCTAGTTGTGTAGCTTCTCCTGGTTGTACCTCTGGCACTTGACTCCCTTTGTGATCTTAGCAGGTCACTTTGGGGCAGGGTTTTAAAAGTATTTAGGTGCTTAAAGCTGCAGATAGGTGCTCCGTGGGATTTTCAAAGTACCCAACTGCCTAACTCCCATTGAAAATCCCAGTAGGTGCCCATACTTGGATTGTCAGGGACAGGGACTGTCTTCTTGTTCTGGGTTTTATACAGCGCCTGGCACAACAGGGTCCTGGCCCATGACTGGGGCCCCAAGGTGTTAACACAACACAAATAACAATAAGAACCTGACCCCCTGCACTTGTGCAGAGGCCCGATGACTTACAGGGCGCCCACACAGAGCAGCTTGCAGGATCGGGACTTCGTTTGGCATTATCAACAAACGAATAGGTTTAGTCCTCAATACAAGAACCCTCCTGAGAGAGCAGGTTCTTCCGGCTGCTGCTATCAGTTACTTTGATTCCTAATTACGCTTGCACAGCTTTGGCAGGAGACTGGAGGGGCGTGTCAGCATTTCTGAAACCAGTGTCTTCCTCTCTAGGCATATTACCTAGCTATGGATTTTATGCTGTTTCATTAGGCATCCAGAGTTCTGTGACTTCTGTTCATTGAGTGGAAGATATCCCTGATAATGGGAACACAGAACTGCTGTATTGGATCCAGGTCCGAACTGAGCAAAGTACATAAGCCTGTGTTGAGCTAGGAGCCCGTGAGCAGTCCCAGTGAAGTCAACAGGGGGTCACCTAGTCCTGTATCCTGTCTCCAATAGCAGCCAGTTCTGGATGACTGAAAGGACGGTGTAAAACCACCATCACGGACCATTCTGCAATACCAGGCCTATAGGGGAATGTTTTTTCCTACAGCTAGGTACTGAGTGGTTGGTTTGTCCTGTTTAAACTTCTATCCTGCCTAATGCAACTGCTGATTATACTCTTATTATTCATTATACCTTTTGTTAATTGTATTAAGCTCTTTGCCTCAGTAATATCTTGTGGCTGTGAGTTCCACAGATGGCTTATTTCCGTCCATCCATGCGGTAAGAGCTTAAGGAACATTGAAGGTTTGGGTCAAGAGCATGGTGTTCATCTGGGTTACTCCTTACAGTCATTTCATTAATCAGCAGACAATAACTAAGGTTCAATTTGTGTCAAAGGTTGTGAAGAAAAGTTGGAAACATTAATCTGCCGTTTACTTCATCAGTCAGTTTGAGATAGAGCAACTCTGCCAGGAATTATACTATACTATACTCTGTTCAGGTTCTTGGACAACACCCACCGTCACCAAGGTATTGGGGCTCCTCCCAGTGGTGCATCAAGTGATATGACTCTCCTGCTTCAGGTGCGGTTCCTTCCCCATTTCTCTCAGCAAGGAGCAAAATTGTATAAGGCTGTTGCTTTTGTTTTGCGATGTGCTCTTTATTTTATCCATGAAGTCAAGGCTGGAGAAGTGGGCCTTGCGTTTGGATTGGACCCTGTGGCATGCTATAGAAAACTTAACAGAGCTAAAACTAACTGCAGAGAGGAAGCATGGGCTTGTGACTTAGGGCAGGTCTTCACTACAGGGGGGGTCGATTTAAGATACGCAAATTCAGCTACGCGAATAGCGTAGCTGAATTCGACCTATTGGAGCCGACTTACCCCGCTGTGAGGACGGCGGCAAAATCTACCTCCGCGGCTCCCCGTTGATGGCGCTTACTCCCACCTCCGCTGGTGGAGTAAGAGCGGCGATTCGGGGATCGATTGTCGCGTCCTGACGAGACGCGATAATTCGATCCCTGAGATCGATTTTTACCCGCCGATTCAGGCGGGTAGTGTAGACCTAGCCTAAGACAATGGACTGGGAGTCCAGACCACAGCTTCAATTCCCAGCTTTGCCACAGACTCTGTATGTGACCTTGGGCAAGTCACAAACTCTGGGCTTCATTACTCCGTCTGTAAAATGGGGCTAATAGCGCCTCCCGGGGGTGTGGTGGATGAATTGTTTGTGAGCTGGTTGGATGCTCGGGGGATGAGCCGTAGAAACATCGAAGTGGATAGAAACTCCAGATTGGCCCATGTCAGGATTATTTTTGATAACTTCAGTTCAATGTGGAATGGAAACCTTTGTTTCAACGTGAAGTTGAGAGGTCAAGCTCTGGCTACATCCATCAGCGGGTGATACTTTTACTTTGGAAAAGGTCCACAGCGAATGGAGAATGTTCAACTTTTATAACCGAAGTCATCAGGGGAAAATAAACAAATGGTGAGTCGTTAAAGATGACACTTGAGGAACAGGTATCCTGAGGAGATAGGTCAAGATTTTTCTGGTTACGTGTTGTCACACATTCTGTGGCAGCTCACAGGAGAGGACAGTGTGAGATTTGCTGAACATCCTGGATGACATTTCAGGGGCATGTGATTCCACTGTCTATACCTCTAGGCCTGCGGACTGTATTGAGATGCTTGCAGGAGGCAAAGAAGGCAGTTGGCCGCAGTCACCTTCCATTCTATCCCCTCTCTGATGAGTCTTTGTTCTAAGGAGCAAGACAGGAGTGTTTCTGTAAGCTGTGGTGAGTGCTCCGCGCCTAGAATGATTAGCCCAACTCTGCCACTAATACAAGGAAAGGCCTCATCTCAAGCAAAGATAATCACAGCCTGCTGGTGAAAAGGTCTGAGCTGGTACCCAATGACAGTGCACTGCATGCTGTCTAATTAAAATTTCATTAAGTCGCTTTGCGTCTCTTGAGGGAGGTCACAGGCCCACCATTGATGTGCTAATGTCTTCGTTTTCCCCCTTCTTTCTCTTCCACCGTCATCCATCATCCTCTTAGATAAAACAGCACCATTAGTAACTGCTGTCCTCTGTCCCCAGACACCATGGGCCTGGAAAAAAAGCAGCCGTAACTGATCATCTGTATTATCTGTCTCTTACTTATTCCCTAATAAAAATGCATTTTGTTGTTGTTGCTTGAATTGGCTTTGGCATTAACCTCTCTCTCATTTGTGCTGAATAACTTGATGAGCTCGAAAGCAGGGGAGTTATTCCAGTGCAGGGATTGTACAAGGTATAACTTTGTTTAAAGAGAAGTTTAACTCACTGCGTAAGCAGCTAGTCTTCAAACCCGTCCGTCGCTCTGGAGTTACATGGGAAATATAGCTTTCTGAGAGGAATCCCTCTCTTGATGCGCTGACTGTGCTGGGAGACTTGAAAATACATGTGCTATTGTGAATGTGTGAAACGCTCCCATGGGCGTGAGGGAGGCTTTGTAAGAACCGTCTCTGAAAGAATAGCACGTGCTTTACTCTGAAGCTGCTGCTCACCCAAGAGCAACAGGTTCCCCTGGCTCGACAGGGGGATGGAGTTGGATTATTTTTCAAAGCCGAGACTTTCAAAAGCGCCGAGCAATTTTGCGTGTCCAGAGTGAGACCCTTTAAAGAGGCCTGATTTTCAGAGGGTCAGTGCAGGGCACAAGTTTGGTCTCAAGAGGTCTCAAGTTTGGGCATCCAAAAATCATTAGTCACTTTTTTGAAAATCTCAGCCCATGTCCATTGAAACTTGGACTAAGAACTAATGGGGAGTGAGGGTTTAGGAAAACTTTGAGAGTATCTAAAAGATCCACCCTACCTGGAGCTAACAGTATGTATCAACCATGTTCAAGCCCTCCACGTGTCTATTGCCTTGCTCTGGAACAGTCACTGAGGAACGGGTGACTTGTGCTCCTGGAGCAAACCTCACCTTTAATGTGGCACCTACAGAGCACACCTGCAGGGAGCGAATGACTTGACTGAGAGCTGTGGGTGGTTGGCATCTCTAGATTGGGCCCTTAACCCATCATAAAAGAAATCAGGAATGGAGCATTCTTCTGCCTTCTGACATTGCTCGTTACAGTGTGTGCATCATCCTCTAGCGTAGTGCATGAGCAGGCACAGGATGAAATGGTGCCTCCCCCCCCCCCCCCCCCCCCCCAAGCACTGATCTTCTGGGGAGAAATGGATTTGCTTATGCCGTAAACTCATGGCCAGGGTTTTGTTCGCCAAAGACAGAGGGAAGAGTCAAGTCAGGGGCTCCCTCCAGGGTCTTATCAAACTCCCCTCCCCACCCGCAACTGCTGTTGTTGCAGCATGTAAATATGAACCAGTCCTGTCCCTCTCTGGGGAGCACGTCCTGACGGGGAGGTGTAGGGTTTTCCTTCATTAAAAGGGAATGGTTTGACCAGTCTAGAGCAGCTCTAGTTGCCATGACGTTTGGATAATATCGGTCGCTTCCTGAGCACTGATTGAAGGCGACTAGCAGACAGTTGCTTTTCAGTTCAGCTGTTTGGGGGCAGGGAGGGGAAAAGTAAAACAGGAAGAAGAAACCTCCCACATGACTCCAAAGGGAAGGAAATTGCCTCAGGAGTGTCAGGATTCCAGAGGGAAGGAGGAAGAGACAGGACAGTATGAGCTTCTCTTCCTCCACGTGACGCTAATGCTGGCCAGATGGCGGATGTTTGGTGCTGAGACTGGGGCGGGGGAGATATAAATAAGCTATTAGGTTTATCCACCCACCACCATACACACAGCTTCTCCCTCTGCAAAAAAAACATCTGGCAGGAGAAGGAAGCATCTGGTATTGCAGTAATCCCAGCCCAGATCCTGACTCTGACTGCATCACAGTGGCCGTAGCAGCTGAGCTGTTCTCCAGTGGTCTGCATGTACCCCTTCCAGAGCGCCTTCTGCTGGATTCAGTTCTGTTTGCTTGGATAGCGCTTGCCCATGAGCTCTTCTTTTATATGCCACATGTCACCCCAAAATCTTCCCCGGCATTTGCTGGAGTATTAACTGTGCGGCGAGGCCGACCATACCCTGAAAGCGACAGAGGTTCTGCCTGATCGCCACGAGGACCTGCCTCTAAGGGTGAGAAGGACCTCAGTCACCACAGCCCTTTCTGCTCTTGGCCTCTGTGCTGGAGCTGCCAACCCGTGGCGGTGATTAGTGCCAATTGCAGGGCTGGTTTTAGTGATACACCAAGCAGCTGGGCGACTGCAGGGACTTTAGGATCCTCAGATGGCTTGGAACCAGCAGGCTAGCGGTAAAGGGGTCTGTATCCCATCTTAGAGCCCCCCGGTCCCAGTACAGTGCCGTGGGTCAGTGTACCCACATTTCAGCGCACAATGGAATCCATCTATTGGCTGGGATTTCCAAATCCAGTGCTGTCATTTGCGCTTTTATCTCTGGGCCGTAATTCACACAAATATTTGAGGAGGAGCAGGTGACTGATTTGTAAAAGGACTTCTGGTCCCCCCTCCCTCTTCCCTGTGAAGCAGTCGTGTGCACCCCTGACATGGCTATAAGGTGCCTGAGTCACATTATATGCCTGTATCCCCGTCCCGCATGTGAGGAGCAGGAAGAGGGGTTGAGGAGGGGAGAGGTTGCTTGGGGCGGGAGGGGTGTGTGTTTCTGCAGCAGAGATGGAGATAATGTGGGACGTTGTCCACTGCTTTTCAAAGCCAACCTGGCCTCGTTAGCAAACAAAACCCTCAGCCAGGATAAATCCCCCAGGGGGCCATCAGCTGAGCTGACGTTGAATAATTAAATGGAGTTTTCCTCTTTACCAGAAGGAATATGTTACATGGCCTGTTAACTAGGGCAGCTGGGACAGCAACCAGAGGGGTTTGTAATTCTTGGTATTGACAGCTCAGACGAAGCACATGAGGAAAATGAGTGTGACTGAGACAGGCCAGGGGTGGGAGGATGGGTCCAGGTGCATTGGGGTTACCCAGGGGAGGAGAGAGTGTGGTGTGACATGGGTACATGAGAATTGACCAGGTGGAAGGGGGGTGCAGCACTTGGGTTACTCCGGCTGGGGGAGGCAGCTACAGGTGTAGCCGGGTTGCCTAGGTTGGGGATAGGGCAGCGATTCTCAAACTTCATTGTGCTGTGACCCCCTTCTGACAACAAACATTACTACACGACCACAGGAGGGGGGACCGAAGCCTGAATTCCGCTGCCCCGGGCCAGGGGGCCAAAGCCAAACCCCAAGGGCTTCTGCCCTGAGGAGAGGGGGTTGTAACCTGAGCCTCGGTGCCCAGGGCTGAAGCCAAAACCTGAGCCCTGCCATCCAGAGTTGAAGCCCCTGGGCTTCGGCCCCGGGCAGTGGGGCTCAAACTTTGGCTTCGGCCCTGGGCCCCAGCAAGATGAACACCAACCCTGGCGACCCCATCGCGATCCAGAGTTTGAGAACCGCTGGGATAGGGAAATGCAGCAGTGTCAGCGCTGGCAGAACTGAGATGCCCCTTGGCCTTGCAAACATACAGTGTTGGTGGTTAATCAGGTGACTGTTTCAAGAGTTGGATGTTGGGAGGAAATGAGTCCTACCATGCCTTGAATGGACCTCGAGTTCAGCCCCCTGCACGAAGGCAAGGCTAAGTATTATCTAGACCATCCCTGACACACCAGCGTGCCGCTATCGAGAGTAATTTGTTCCAGTGCTTAACTGCCCTGACAATTAGAAGCTTTTCCTAACGTCTAACCTAAATCTCCCTTGAAATTTAAGCCCATGACTTCTTGTCCTGTCCTCCATGGTTAAGGAGAACAATTTATCACCCTCCTCTTTATAATAATTGTATATGTACTTGAAGACTGTTACCACGTCCCCCCTCAGTCTCCTCTTCTCTAGATTAAACAAACCCAGTTTTTTCTGTTTTTCCTTGTAGGGCATGTTTTCTAGACCCTTACTCATTTTTGTTGCTCTCCTCCGGACTTTCTCCAGTTTGTCCACATCTTTCCTGAAGTGTGGTGCCCAGAACTGGACACAATATTTCAGTTGAAGCCTTATCAGTGCTGAGTAGGGTGGAAGAATTACTTCTTGTGTCTTGTTTACAACACTCTGCTAATACAGCCCAGAATGTTTGCTTTTTTTCCGCAACAGTGTTATATTGTTGACTCTCATTTAGTCTGTGATTCACTATAGCCTCCTTCAGATCGTTTTCGGCAGTACTCCTTCCTAGCTGATTAGAAGCCCAGAGAGATTAAGTGATTTGCCCATGATCACACAGGAAGTCTGTTGAATAGCTTGGAATTGAACCCAGGTGTCCTGAATCCCATTCTGGAGCCTTAACCCCAAGATCATCCTGCCGCAAGATCATGGCCCCTAGTTACCAGGGTGGCTGGGGATTCCACCTCCACAGAACCTTGGCAAATAAATACACAGGGGGTGACGTCCGTGGTCCAGACCAGAGTACAGGAAGCGATAGCAACTTTTGAGATTGTTTCCACAACAAAGTAAAGCCTTTTTTTTTGATGCTGTGACTATTTTCCTTCTATGCAAACCATGATGACAGTCACGGGCTGTGAAAGTGCTGCTTGTTAATTTGACTTCCCAGGGAAATCAGTGTATTTCTTCCCCCCTCGCCCCCCCCCCAAAAAAAACTCACGAGAGGCTGCTCTGCCAGGCTGCTGTGGCTGGCATATTGGAGGAGGCCAGGGGGGTGGAGCCTGCACGTTTTGGCACCTATGTCCCTTTACCTGGAGTGATTCTGTGCCCAGAACGGGGTGGGGGTGGGGAGGTGATGCTCGCTGCACCTGGCCAGAACGCAGGTTCTCGTTACCACTGCCTTTACAGCCTAGCCACGCGCCCACGGGTGGGGCTGTCCTGCGGTGGGGCAGCGGAAAGCCCATAGCACATTGCCCTGGTATTCTGATCCCTCTGTCGCCCCACTGAGATGCACCGAGCTGATCGTTTCTCGCCCTCTTTGCCTACAACAGTGCGGATACTTTTGCAGCAGAAAGGATAGATTTCAATCAGGAGACACAAGGTGGGTGAGGTCATATCTTTTACTGGGCCAACTTCTGTTGTCTGCAGCAGTGTTGTAGCCATGTCAGTTCCGAGATATTAGAGAGACAAGGCGGGTGAGGTCATCTCTTTTACTGGACCAATTTCTAATCAAGGCAATTTCAATCACCAACTTGAAAGCCTTGATGTAAACCGTCAGTTCTAATCAGCTTTTCCATTTGTACTTCAAGTATTTTCTAACGGAAGGTGCATCCTCACTGGTTGATATAACCATTGTTTCCATGGTGGGCGGAGTCATAACTGTTCAGAGTTTGAGAATTGAGCCAATCACAGCTCAGGTAGGGAGACGTTATAAAATAGGAGACCTCCCAGTGGGCTCAGTGGATGATCCTGATGAACCACATGCTGGTGTCTCCTGGAGTCAGAGACTGGGTCCCAACACCTGTGACGACTTAGCCAATCTCTTGCCCATGGTAGCCCAGCTCCTCGGTCCCTCACAAGATCAAGCCCTTACTAAAGTACATAACCTATTGTGCCATATTTATAAAGCTTGACCTCAAAAGTTAGATGTTTTCCCGCGATTCTCTCTTTATATAGGAAAACAGCCTTTAACTCAAAGTTTTTGATAGTGGCTCATGGATTCAGCATATTTCTTTTTTATTTAAATGTTTTAAGAGATTCTAATAAGCTTCGGCCTTAACATATATTTTGTATTAAACTCAGATTTCATTTTAAACAGGTTTATTTAAAGTTTTTCAAAAAGAAAAACGTATTATAATTTAAATAACAAAACAAAAAAATACGATTATTTTGATTCGGTCCAAAATAATCATCCATTTTTATCCACCCTGCTATGAAGTCTTTAATTTCAACATTCAGTTAGCACCCATTCCACCCCTGGCTGCTGGGAGTGATGATTATTCTCTCTCTGTCAGGTGTCTGGCAATGAGCCCAGCATCTAAAGCCACACTAACGAGATTGGCCTCAGCAGGACCTAGATGTTAACATCTGGATTCTTTTCCTGGCATCAGTTCTTGGCCTGGCCTCTTTGGCTGCCAGGTGTTTGCAGTGGGTGAAGGCTTCTCTTAGGGTTCATTTTTTCTGCACATTCATTTTTGACAACACAGGGTCTTGGTGAGTGATGGGAGACCTGAAGGAGGTTAAACAAGAAGCTCCTTTGCTCAGTTTCATTCCCAAGGCTTAGTCCTCATTTTTAGGGCTCAAAGTGTAGGGGTAGTTTTCAGAACAGTTCTTCGTTGTCATGCAGTTTCTGCCCTGACTTTTCCTGCTGCGCATGCCAAAGGGGAGTCCTGCTTCCTCAGTCTACTTCTGCAGTTGGGACAATGTCTGGGTAACATTTGGGTGCTGCACCTCCAAAACCTTTGAGAGACCCTCCTTTCCCCCCCACCTTCATCACTGATTCTGGCAGGCAGTTTTCTGACTCGAGGTCCCGAATGATCTTCACACTGAGAGCCCGCAGTGTGTGTTCCTCGCCAGCGGATGTATGGCAGCTGGATAAAGAGACAGCCAGTTGTACCCCTGGTGAAGCAGGTGTATCAATCCACAGTCACGTGGTCTCAGAGCAGAGCTTTCAGGCCGCCTCCCTCTCCCGCCACGACCCCTAACTTGCAGAGCCAATGGCTCAGCATTTACTCGGCTGCTGTCCACTCCCAGCAGGCTTGTTCCTCATGTAGAGATGAGGCCTTGCCTGTTTCCTCTGCTCCAAACAGGAATCTCTCTTCGCCAGCCAAGGGCTGCTCAGAACGCTGCTGCAAGGACCTCAACCGAAACCCTTGGGTCCCCCGTCAGCACTTCCTCCTATGGCTGATTTATTTTTTAATAAGGTTAGCGGTAGGCAAAGCCTTAGTAACATCGATTTAAAAATCAACTCTAATTGATGGCACCAAGGCATGGCAGACAGATGATTAGAGGAACGTGGCTGGAAGCCTCCTGGGTTGTGTCCATTTCTCCTGAGTCAGGGAAAATAAAACCTTTTGTACCAAGACTCTAGTGCACCCCATAGATGTCGGCTCTATCCCCAAGCTTTGGGAGGCAGAGAATTGGGAAATGACGCAGCAGGGCCATAATTCACAGGGCGCCCGTGGCCTGTCTCCAGTAGCGAGGGCGTCCTGAGCAGTGAGAACTTGGGGAAGGTTAACTCACCTCACTGCTAAGCATCCTAATGAATGAACTACTTTTTGCAGGGGAGCACAGCGCAGAGGAGACAACGCAGCCAGCTGCAGCAAGCACCCATAAATCCCAGAGCCGGTGATTGCAGCCAGATTGGTGTATAGTCCTGGGAGCATAAACCTCTTCCTGGCTGGGAAAGTTCTCAGAGAACTCTTGGGATTCAACCTGGGGAGGATTTCTGGGGAAAGGGAGGTCACAGAATAAGTTTGTCACCTCTGTAGAACCTGATGTCAGAGACCTTGGGTGTCAAACCCCAATCCACAGGACTCTTCCAACCCCACCTAGTGAGCCGTTAACAGGTGTCAGAGCGCTCTGTGTCTGCCCCTTCCTGGCTCCTAGACAGCCTGCAGACATAACGCCACAGTGCACATGGCTGCTCATTGCTGGTCCAGAGGGCTGGGCTGCCCTTTCTCATGTTCCTGAGCTGGTGCCTAGAAGTAGCGCGCTACCCACAGGGCCCCATATGCCTCCCTGGAATTGCTAAGTGGGGCCGCTCCACAGTTCAGAAGCAGATGCCCCACATGGTCCTTCCCCCCCGTTACTTGGCATCTATTCAGATGTCTAATGTTCCAAGCAGCAAATTTATTTGTGTTTGGAGAATGATCTCCAGTCTCCCGCGGGAGATTCCTCTGCACTCTCCAGCACTTAGGGCCCGATTCTGAGCACCTGCAATTCCTTTCGACTTGACTGGGAATCTGACTAAGGACAAATTTGACTCATCAGCTCGTGTCTCTGGTTTTGATTAGGCTCAGACTTTGTATCACCGAGATCTGTGCTGCCACTTGGCCAGGAGTCAGATGGCTGCACCTGCCCTGTATTGTTCTTAGAGCTGGCTGACAATTTTCCAACAGAACGTTTTCTCCATCAGAAAATGACATTTTGTTGTGGGGGGAGAACAATGGAAAAGGCATTTTGCTAAGGCTGAAAGATTCTGTTTCGACATTTTCAGAGCAGAACATTTCAGAGTTTGTTTTAGACATTTCTTTTGAAATGAAACATTTTGATCCAGAATTAATTTTTTTTTTTGGAAATTTTGTTTTGTTGGAAACCTAGAAATTCTTTGTTTTCTCTCTGATTCAGAATGAAACAAGTTTTGAAATCGCAGAATTTCCTGCAAAATGGAAATTCCGGTTCCTGCACATCTCTAATTATAATTAATGCACATGAGCCTAATCTCTGTATCTTCTTTGGTAGCTGCATAGAGATAAAGATCTGCTGCAATCAGTCAGCTCACCTGATGGTTGCAAGGGCAGGACAGCTAGGGGGCTACATCCTAAAGCAGCTATCGGTCACATTTTGGAGACGCTTCAAAGCTAGCTGCATCTCAAAGAGAAAGAAGGGTCCTAGTCGGTGTATCTTTCAAGGGGGGGTAACAGCTGTTTGACTTGGAGGTGCCTGACAAAGGCAAAAGTGTAACTCTGTCCCACTGCTGAAATTAAACAAATGTTGAATTTTTTTTTGTTCTGCTGGTTTTTAAAAGAAACAATTTTCATGGAAAATGTCAGTTTTAAAATTGTTTTGTTTGGGGAGGGGGGTTCTTCCCTTCCCTGGTTTTCCTTTTTCCATTTTGACACTGGAAAGGGAGGAGACTAAAAAAGAAAGAAAGAAAGAAAGAAAGAAAGAAAGAAAGAAAGAAAGAAGCAACCCTGAACAATTTGTTTCCAAGATGATTTAAAAAAAAGAAGAAAAGAAAATTTTTGCAAAAAGTGAGAAATTTTTTCACAAAAACAAAATTTTTGTGAAATATTTTTGACCATCTCTGCTTTGCAGTGTCCATCTGACCATCTGTCCTCAGAGTAGACCAAGGCTCCGCAGATGTCTTCTGGCTCAGTAGAGGGGCAGAGAAAAGATAGCTGCTCTGGAAATACTAGTATCTCTGTGACCTTCACTCTTTTTTTCTTTATTACCCCCTGGCTTTATTTTGTAATGAATTAAGTTTTGCATGCTCTGATTACCCCCTGGCTCGCTGGGATTCTGATTAGTTTACTGACAGTGACATGGTGTCAACTCCAACCTTTATCAATAACAGTACCCTGTCAAGTGTGATCACATCTTAGGGAAGTAGCGCATGTCTCTTACTAAAGAAAGAACAGCAAACCAGTAGTGAAGGGGCTGGTTCAGCCAGTGCACAGAGAAGAAAGGTACTGGGGGGGGGGGGAGATTTGCACTGGGTTAAGGGAAGCCTCTGAAATGTGTATCTGTAACCCTTCTGCCAGGCGAAGCCAGCAGCAACCAGGGCCGGGTTCAATGTCTAGGGGTTCCTTTCCATCGATACAACACAGAACCGGCTTGAGCCCCCACCCAGTAACCTGGGAAAATTACACACCAGCCCTGGGCACTTCTGAGAGGCAATACTTCCCCTCTCGCAAGCACAGAATCTGAGTGTAGAAAAGAAACTTAATAAAAGGAGGGAAGCAACTTGGCATTAATTTGGGAAAACACCGCAAACCAGGCTCATAAACATAAGCCATGAGTAAAAGACCGACCCCCAAGTAAGTTGGGCAGTGTCCTTTCCCCCTCAGGTTCTTAAGTCCAGCAACCCAAAAGTCCCCTTAGCGTGCCCATCCCTTCTGTGCAGCCCATTCACAGCTGCTGTCCTTGGTCAGGGCAGACTTAGAGTTCAGAGGTGCATCTTCAGAGTTAACCTCCCACCCTGGGTGGAGGGAGCGGGTAAAGAGGCACCTTACTCGCTCTGCTGCTCGAGCACTCACTTGTCGCCCCTCTCTGTGGGGCTCTGCTCTTTCCCTCTCTGCCAGCCGCCCTGTTGGCTGCACGCCGCACCTCTCCACCAGCCGCCCTCCTGGTCACATGCTGCACCTCTTCGCCTCACCAACCACTCATTCGCCAGCTGTCAGTCACCTTCTGTTGCCACTGGCCTCTCTGCTGTGACCTCTGCACATCAGTCTCTTAGCAATTTTCAGCTCTTTGCAGACTGGGCAGAAACAGAGCCCCATCTCAAGTGATTTCAGCTCTCAGTGATTTTTAGCTCTTAGCAGAAACATAGTCCCACCACAACTGATTTTTAGCTCTGACTGAGAATTAATCTCCTTCCTTAGAGGTTTTTAAGGTCAGGCTTGACAAAGCCCTGGCTGGGATGATTTAGTTGGGGATTGGTCCTGCTTTGAGCAGGGGGTTGGACTAGATGACCTCCTGAGGTCCCTTCCAACCCTGATATTCTATGATTCTATGATTAAAATAACAAAGAGGCTCCTAATAAAGCCCATTTAGCTCTTTCTTTAAACAGTGGGGAAGAACAGGTTAAAACAGTCCAGGAAGGACCCTTGGTGAGTATGTGCAGTCTCCTAGGTGGGACATCTGTCCCCACTTCTCTTACTTTCACAGGGCTCTGGCATTCGAACTCCTGGCTTAACGAGGTCCTTTCAGCGGAAGGTGACCCCACTCATTTGGGACAGGTTAAGCACAGTCCTGCTTCCCTGTATTCCTACAATAATTACAACAATTTGGTAACAGCATTTCACTACCCCTGTATTCAGTACTAAAGTGATTTATACCCAATACCAGCCAAAACTGATTACTTTGACACCGCTCTATGTGCTGAATATCTAAGCAGAGCAGGAGCAAACTGTATTTACATAAACACACCCAAAGTCTCTCCCCCTCCCAGTTGTCTGTCATTCAGACCCTATTTACATATCAACAAATTTTTGCTTGTATAAAACCCTGCATTTGAATGTGCAGATTGAGTACGTATATACCCAGCTTCCCGACTTGCATGTGCAAATGTGGTGGTGATGGTGGTGGGGTGTTTGCACATGGAAAAGTTTCTGCACACAAAAATTTCAGGCACAAATCTAGAGATTGAGCTGAAGTGCCTCTGAAAACTTAGCATTATGTTTTAGCTCTGCATGGATCACATCATACAGCCCAAGGGAGGGATATTTTAATATGAAAATTTGAAAAGAGACTATTTCAACTTTTGTTTTTCTGTGGCAAGGAAACAATCAGGAAGTTTTCCCAGTTTGCTTTGGCAAGTCATCTATTGTCAGGTCCCAAACCTGTGAGCTCCTAAGCAGATGTGTAACTGTATGTCTCCATTGGGACTACTTATGAGTGAAAAGTTATGCATGTGCTTAATTGTTTGCAGGATTGGGGTCATGCTCTGTGATTTGCATTGCAGGAGGGACTGTGACCTAGTGGGTAGAGCACGGGGGTGTGGCTTGTTTCCTATCCCACACAGCCATGTAATTATGCAATTGCAAAGTATTATTAATAAGAGTAAATAGGATAATGGTAATACTAGCTGGGAGATTTGTGTGCCCTGATTCCGGTCTTCCAGAATAGCCTGAAATTGCAATCCTTTCCACAGTGAAAATTCCAGTAGCTGCCATTGGAGGATAATTCCGTTGGTGCCTGGGTTCTACTGGAGGATCAATAAGCAGATCAATGGACCTGTTGCTTTGCTCCAAAACCTACTTGCCAGTTGGAATCTGAAGGAACCAATTTATAGCTGTGCTGTCCAGCCGGCATTCAGACAAATTTAAATCATAATAAAGTTTTGAGTTCTTTTTATTTACCTTCTGGTTTTGGAGCCACATTGTTTAGCATTTCTTTGCTATCACAAGGTTTAGAAACTAATTAAAAAAGAAACTTGAGAACCGTATATAATCACATGACTCCAGGAGCTGGAGATTTAAGGAAACACCAAATATAGAGAGAGTGTGGGTGAACTGAGGCAAGTTATTTCACCATTCTTTGTCTCTGTTGAGCAGGTAGGGCTTGTTAGCCATGGCAGGCAGACCACCTAGGAAAAGCAAAACTCCACTTTCAAAGCAGGAACATCAGGCCTGGCCAGCCAGTTTGTAAAAACTGTGCCAAACACACGTGCTGTATGGGTCTGTACTGCTGGGACAAGGCAAACGTGAGGCAGGCAAGCAATCCAGCTAGATATCATGATAAATTCGTGAGAGCTGCCACCACTGACCAGGGGATTAGCACTCTGACCTATTACAGTTCTCATTTTCTCCGGTGTCTCTTCATTTCAGGCCATTGAGAGAACTGAGTTTCTTGTCAGGCTTCAGTAGGGGGGCTGGGGAATATCCTATCACGTCTGCTTCAGTCAGACCCTGAAAAAGCAACAAACAAAGCAAAAAGCCAAAGGTCTCCTGGAAGGGAAGGGCTGGGTTTGAGTCAGTCTATCATTTCCTCCAGTTAACTATAGAACAGAGAGCTGGGAATCTGCCATTAGGTTGGGGCAGGATGAAAATACCTTCCCGCTATAGTAAAGTTAGAACTCCCTAGCTGGTACTTGCATTCTCTGGAGTTGCTGGAAAAAAAATAAAGGAGGCCTGGGTTGGAGTTCTGTATTGTGACTTAAATTCAGCATTTAAACTTCCGTGGTCCTTCACCGGGTAGCCCCACCCTACCTGCTGGTTAGACTAGTTAATGATCCTGTTGATTCCTGCGTTCGCTCTGCCAATGATGTCAGCCTAGAGCATCCACTTCTCCCTCAAACACCCCCATGCTCTCCCTTGCTGTTTCCCTAGGCATGGGAAAACAATTCCCTATCAACGCTGGGAAAGCTGCCACCTTTCCAAGCCCTCCTTCAAACCTTCCTCTACAGTACAAGCCACTCCCACTTGGCATTGGTTAGGCAAGCTGGTGTACCAGGACTTCTGTTAATTGCTGTTCATTTTATTGTCCCATCATCCTCCCGCCCTGTTTGTTCATTTTGTCCACCTAGTGTGCTGTACTTGGCACTGGTGAGGCCTCAGCATGGGGCCCACACTTTAAGAAAAATAGGAACACCTTGGAGAGGGTCCAGAAGACAGCAACAAAAATGATAAAAGGTTTAAAAAAACCTGACCTGTGAGAAAAGGTTGAAAGAACTGGGCATGTTTAGACTTGAGAAAAGAAGATTAGGGGAGACCTGATAACAGTCTTCCAATTCGGTAAAGGCTGTTCTACAGAGGGCAGTGATCAATTGTTCTCCAGAGGGAAGCATTTTCCTGAGTAGCTTCACAGTTGCTTCAATGGGCGTTCTCTCTGCAGGATTGGGGTGTGAAAGACTAAGCGTCTCTTTATCTCCAAGTAGCCAAACACCTTTCCAATTGCTTGGGCCTAATTATCTGTCTTGTTTCCTTTCTCTCTCTCCTCTTTTGCACTTTGATAACCCAGTGCTGTATGCCAGTGGACAGGTTAATGGATTTCTTTTTTAAAGTTAGGAGTATTAAGTATTTTTCCCCCGGGGATGAATATTTTATAAATGATTTTTAATTTTTTGGGGGGGTATTTTACCTGAAGTGGAGTCTGCAGCAGATTTATTGTTTAATGACTGGAGCGGTTGCAGCCTGCATGTCAGACCCCAAAGGTAATCAAATAATTGATATAGGATTGTTGTTAATCAGAATTTATTATGTTACATAAAAGCATATTTACAGCTCCACAGAGGGACTATTAATTTGTTTGGGGATAAACAATTAATCTCCCCGGGAGCGGGCACAGAAAATACGACCTGTTTTTATGTCTTTTAACAGTGGCAGACAAATAACTCAACTAGCTTCTGAGCGCAGGATTTCAGAGATCAATAGTGAGCAGGAGAGGGGAAGGGCTGCTCTCGGGAGCGTCGCTGCGTCTTTCACCTGCTGTATCATAAACAAGCAGGAGGTGAAGATGCTGGCATAGCCCTCTCCCTTAGCATGGCGGAGAAGGGGACATGGTTGCATTGGAGGAGTCATGGATCTGATTTCGAAAAGAGTGGCTGTATAAACACGGGACAGTGTTTGGCCTTAATCTGCAGCTGCCCTGATACTCCGATGAGGGGTCCATTTAAATCCCAGCAATGACTGAACAGTGCAGCTGGGGAAGGCAGAGTTAAACTGCAGGAGAAAAGGCCAGTGGAAAGGCACTGGACTGGGAATTGGGGCACCTGCTTGCTGTCCCCAGCTCCGCCACTGACCTGCTGTGTGACCTTGGTCTAGTCACTTCTCTGTGGGCATCTCTTTTCCTACTCATCCTTTTGTCTGCCTTGTTCATTTAGGCTGTCAGCTGTTTGGGGCGGGGACTATCTCTCTTCAGTGATACACACAGTGCCCTGCGCAGTGGCGGGGTACTGCCATTCATCTGCTTCGAGGCACTATTTTAATGCAAATTTTTGAAAATAAGGAAAAATTGATAGAGAGGGGTGTCGAAAGGGCCCTCAGGATTCCAGGCAGGACCCATCAAAGTGATTGGTGGTGCCCTGTATTTGTTTGTTTGTTTGTTTGTTTAGGTGCCTATCTTTAGGGCACCTAGCGCTGAAGATTTTGGCCAGCATGCTCCAAAAAGCCACGTAGAGTCAGAAAGGCGACGCTGACTGTGACCTTGGGGGGTCCCCTGTTTGTTCTTCTCTGTTGAGCCGGTTTCAAATGGTCTCCGTTGATAGAAGTCTGAAGACTATTTTTCAAGCTGCCTGTCTGCCCCTGACTTCCGCTGTCCTGTAGCTGGAGCCTTGCCGACTCTCGGAATGATGCGGGAGGCAGAACAGAAGCCGGCTCAGGGCCCCAAAGCGGCCTGTGCTCCAGCAGGGCTATTGAAAGCAAAGAAATCTGTTTGTGTCAGTAAAATGAGCCGATGTGACAGGAATACATGCTGGGAGCAGATCTGTTGGGTTGCCAGGTGCCATTTCTACATAGTCATTTTTCTGATGGTAGCTGCACTTTATCATGTGATTAATGGCCCTTTTCCTGAAATTCACTGAGCTGGATTTTCACAAACAGCCTTGATAGATCACGTTTGTTTTTCTTTGTCTATTTTTGGTACCAGCCCTTCAACTGTATCCTGTTTCCTGAATCCTTTCCTTTGGCGCAGAGGATGATACAGCCACAACTAGAGACAGGCCAAATCTCCCCAGAACGAAGGAGATGATTTCTAGCCAATAGTATTTAATATCTTTCCTTTTTTATCTTTTCCCCCTATGCTTTCTGATTTTTCTTTGAATGCGGTTTGTTGGTCTAATGGTGCAATTCTGGTTTAGAGCGTGAGATGTCCTGGGTTGAAATCCTGGACCAGCTCACGCAAAGGCCGGGAATATAATGGAACCTTTTTTTTCCCAACAAAAATGTCAGCGTTATGATAGTTAACACTAACGCATTCTGGAAGGGATATTAAACCTTGTGCTTCAGGGCTTAAGACAATCTCTAGTGATCAGAGACCAGGATGAGATCTAGTGAGGGGGACAGATTATCCCACATCTGATGAGGTGGGGTTCTTTTCTTGCATGGCCACTGTTAGATACAGGATATTGGACTAGATGGATTTGATCCAGTGTGGCAGAGCCTATGTTCCCAAACTGCCCCTTCAAATCAAAGCCATTGGTGAACCTATGCAGGGAATTAACTTCTTACTCTCCTGATCAGGTCTGTTGTACAATACACAGGGTAGTAATTTATTCATTTGTTTTATGCATGAGGCTGTTTCCCCTCCCGACCCTAATCTAAGTCCCATCCAAGATGCTCAGTGAAAGTTTGAATACATGGAAACAAACTAGAAGAGCGGAAAATCCAGGACCCTGCATGGGGATTCTCCCACCGGGTATCTGGGACAGAAGGCTGCCTTTTGGCCTGCTAAACCCAGGGTTGTGAGTTCAATCCTTGAGGGGGCCACTTAGGGATCTGGGACAAAAATCAGTACTTGGTCCCCTGCTAGTGAAGGCAGGGGGCTGGATCGATGACCTTTGGGGTCCCTTCCAGTTCTATGAGATAGGTATATCTCCATATATTATTTTTATTATTAACTAGTTAGTATTCATATTGCTCTTTCCATCTTCTGTGCACTTTGTGGGTAGTAGCCAGTCCTTGCAACACGCCAGCGAGGAGGGAAGAGTGATTTCCTTTTCACAGAGGGCAGAGTTTTATGTGTGCATCTCTGTATAGGTATCAAGGGGTTGGATTTCTTTGCCTGGGATGTTGAAAGACATTTTAGCATCTCTGCTGATGAACTGCCTACCAGAATGTCTTTAGATGAGTAGCAAGTGCTTAAAGCAGCTTCTGAAAGGACTTTTGATCTCCTTCTCCTTCTCCCTTAGGCCAAGGTGCTGAGCCCAGCTCATTCATCGCCGGTCAGGGCTGCTTACAGAAGGCCAGGGGTAAAGTGTCAGCCAGGTAGCTTGTTCTTTCAATCCCTCGCAGGTTCAGCTCCGCAAGGGGGCAGGGTGCTTGGCCAGGGGGCGGTTTGCTGTCATGTGACAGGCTGCATTCTGAAGCTCCAAGCCCGAAATTCTCCAATTCTCTCACCAAGTCCCTAAACAGAGAGGAATGCAGAACGGTCCATGCCACTAAGGATCCTTAAGGGATGCCGGTGCCTTGTTGCACGACCCCTTGGCTTTCTTACACGCACAGCTTTACTCCGCTAGCATGGGCCTCCAACTGCTTTGCTTGCTCCTGTCGTGATCTTTGCTCTGAGCCGTCAGTCAGACCAGGCTGGAATTCAACTGCCAGAACCAGATTTCCATATCACGGGAACCTCCTATCCTGAGGGGAACCGGGGCTCGGCTCTGGAGGGATGCCAAGATGAAAGCATGGGGGGAAAGCACTCACACCACCATGTGTTGTGCAGACTGCACGCACCATTACTCTCCTCACATGCCGAGAGGCTAAATTGCACATTTATGCAGGTTCTAATACCTCTGGCTTCATTGGGAAGCAGCCTATTCATCTTTCTGTGATGAAGCAATATCCCCCCATTGCGGTAAAGTAGATATCTATCACCGGGCTAATACAATAACTGTGTCTAAAGCCTATACATCTTGCTGCCCCAGCCTGTCATCTCCACTCAGCATTTAATAACTACCATGTGATGAATATATCCCTTTCGAGGGCTAACTATTATTAAGCGATGGTTGAGAACTTGATGATAGACTGCAACAGTTCGGGCTCTCTTTGGATGCAAAGCATCTCCAGGGGTTTGTGCGGCTGCAAGAAAGGTGACCTGTGCAAGCCGCAAGGGTTTGTTCTCAGAGTTCTTATGCATACACCAGGTGTGTGTTGGGCAGGACCATGCCCGTGGTGGTCTGCTCTGCCAGCCCTCTGCATGAGGACGCCTCTTGATTTCAGTTGTAGCTTTACTTATAGCATCATGCTGTTGAAGAGCAGCTTGGTAACCTTGCAGAAGCCATGTATCTAGAAGCAATTCAGCTTCTTTCCTGCTAGGTCTTTCCCTCTTCTCCTTTCAGGCATTTGCATGCTAACAGGATCTGCATGGGGAAGGCGTTCTGCTCTTACTGCTTTCTCTGCACCTGAGGCCGTAACGCTCCACCTGTGGCATCACAATATGGCTGAAGTGGACCTGATGATGATGTCACAAACAAGATTATGAGGCCTTCTGGTGGGGGAAATGAACAGCAGGAGCTGACTAATTCTGAGCGAGATCCCATTTGCATGCCAAGATCCTTCGCCATGAAGGGTGAGGAATACAGGAAATGTATACTGGTCAGGCAGAGTTGTTTCCTCGTGGAGGAGTAAACCTACCTATAAACTGTATTGGGGGGTATCTTCAGGGAAACAAAACTCCCCAGTGTCACTGCATTGACTTCCCAGGAATTACAGACAGGGATGGCTGTCGCCCAACATTTTTGTCAAAGGTTTCTTGTTGTAAGTTGTTGGATGCTCACTGGGTCTGATCCTACCGCCCTTCTTTATGTGACTCATCTGTGGTCCTGTCAACAGATGCTGATCTCTAAGTATTTATCCTTTGTTGCAGTGAGAAGGGC
Source organism: Chrysemys picta bellii (assembly GCF_011386835.1). Classification (NCBI taxonomy): domain Eukaryota; kingdom Metazoa; phylum Chordata; order Testudines; family Emydidae; genus Chrysemys; species Chrysemys picta. Next base: position 3,836,482 of record NC_088809.1, on the reverse strand, counting down.
TTTCCTGAGGCAGAATGTGTGACCCTCTGGCTGGTCTGTAGGTTGCTGCGTGCATAGCTGTGAGTCTGGGGATGACAGTGGGGTATTGAGGTGGGCCTGTTGTTCTGTCATTGAGAACAGTTGAAGATTACAAGCGTCCAGTTTTTGAAGCAACATCCTAGTTGAGCGATCCCCAAGTCCCACCCTTGGGTGCTATAATTGGCATAAAAAAGGCACATACATGCTGAAGGGCGAATATAAGCACCCAAAAAAGTGTCCTTACTTCCCAGCTGGACTCCCCCATCAGCACGGTGCTGAACTAGACGGCCACAGCTAGGGGTAGTGCAGACGCTGGGTTGGAGACCTGTCATGCTGGAGTTGACGATGCCAATTGGGCAGGAAAGAACCTGCACATGTCAGGGAGGGCTGCTTATCTGTGAGTCAGAGCAGGGGCACCAGGAGATTATGCTAAGGCTCAGATCAAAAAGAAATGCAAATGATTTTATGTGAAGCACCTGACTCTAATACCAGGGAAGTGATTAGCCAATTGGTTAGCAAGCTGAATCCACTTTAGAGGGTAAAGGCATTTGTGTGTTTAATCTCAGATTGGAAAGGAGTCAGGTCAGAAGCAAACTCCATGGATGGCTTCCGCACACCCAAGAGCCGCCTTGCATACAGCTGTACCCATTGATGGGCGCCCCTTGTGCTCAGCCACGTCTCCCTGCTCCCAAACCCCGCGTCTGATCTGTGTGCGCCCAAAGATGGCCCAGCAGAGACTAATGTTTAAACAGGCAGATTCTGGCCCTCAGACAACGATGCGGCATGTTGTTCCTCCATGCCTTGCTCCCTGCCGTTAACTAGATGGAGGCAGCTCCCAGGTGAGACCGCTTCAGAAAGGCCCTACTGATTTGGCTACTTCCACCTCAGTATAGCATTCAACCAGGTGAGGCCTCTCCCAGCTCTGCACGCGCCGCAGCTGGGAATGCTCTCTTCACCCCACGGACAAGGGTGCTTCTCTGATTCCTGGCTATTGCAACGTGCCGGATGCACACAACCCCACCAATGTGATCTTGCAGTCACATTTAGTGTTGACAACCTCTTTATTCCTCATTCCCTTCAGACACTTAATTATGCTTTTGCAATACTGTTTTCCACACAGATCAGCAGGGTCGGCTCCAGGATTTTTGCCGCCCCAAGCAGCAAAAAGAAAAAAAGCCGCGCTCGCGATCTGCTCTACCGCCGCCGCTTCAGTCTTCGGCAGCAATTTGGCGGCGGGTCCTTCGCTCCAAGAGGGAGTGAGGGACCCGCCGCCGAATTGCCGCCGAAGAGCCGGACATGGCGCTCCCTCCGTTGGCCGCCCCAAGCACTTGCTTGCTGGGCTGGTGCCTGGAGCCGGCCCTGCAGATCAGAGTGAATTTCCTCGCCCAATTACACACTAATTTACACCAAATAAACCCCCTGAGCGGGGTGGTGGCTCACCTTCTCTTCTATACATAATTCATCAAGTGGACAGAGGTGCCGGGCAGACAACATGTTATTAATAGCTGGCACGCACGTGTCCCAGCATTTCCAATGATAATTTCATCTCTGATCTGCCATGTTGATGTATTATTTACTGGCAAGAAGTGAGAAAATTATTCTTTTTTCCCCGAAGCACTACTACTCCGCTGCAGCGCTCCCTGAGGGAGCCACAGTTCCATTTAATCGGGGCCCTTCCAGGCTGACTTCTCAAGCATACCAGTGGCTGCATGTTCGCAACCAGTTGTTGCTTTGTCTTTTAACTAAAAGGCTGTGGCTGAAATGAACCAATTTCCATGTAATGCTGCTGATACCCCCTTTCCTCTGATGTAACAGCTTAATTGTTTGGCTGCAGCAGCGTCGCTTGAGATTTCTTTATCCTGTATGTAACGAGCTTTCTTTAATAGCCGCCGTAGAGAGGGGGTGTGTGGGGAGATGTTCTGCAACTTTGCATGCTCTTCCCCAGTATATAGCATGGATATTGCCTGCCACGTAGGCAGTATTATGGATTTATTGTGTATTTTTTGTCATGAATATACATGACCTTTCCAGGCAAGTATTAACAAATCTTATTCATAACCTGTATTTGGTACCCTTTGAAAGACCCATTTTGGTTTGGTTATCCGTTTATTATCTGTATAGTTTGGTTTGATTCCAAAAATGGTAACTGCGCATTATAAAATTTACTTGATATGGGTAAAAGAACTTTGCCTTCCTATCATAGCAGAAACCTGGGAGGATGTCTGGCTTAACGTGAAAGATACTCCAAATTCTTTATCCGTGCGATTCTTCCAGAACAAGATATTGTTTAAGGTACTACTGAATTCCAGCATGTTTGTTAAAGCTAGATTGGCAGCACACAGCGAATGTTAGAGATGGAAACAGCCACATGCCAAACTTTCACACACACACACGCTATACCTGTCAAAAATGCATGTGTTCTGGAACACCATATTCAGTGCGCTCTTAAAAATTTTAAGTGTTGCTATTTTTCCTTCTCCAAGCTTGAGTATGGTATTACCATTAAAAAATAGATTGCAGTAACTTCTTTAGTGGCCAAAAGAGTTATTTTGAGAAAATGGAAATCTGCAATTCTTCCCTCATACACAGACTGGCTTAGTGAGTTCTCTACTACTACCATAATGGAAAAAATGACTGTCTAATAGGACCGCTTGGAAAAAATATGATGATGTCTGGTTACATATGAAACTATTGCATACTTTTCAATTTAGTGTATATTAGTCCCTGATACTCTTAGGTTATGTTCTCATTGATTTATTTATTTAGTGACTTTAATTATTGATGCCCTGTATGACTTCTACACAGGTTTTTTGTTTGTTTTTTGTTGTTTTTTTCCCCCCAGGTTTTTACAAATAAATAACCCTGACTGTTGTTATCTAAATGGTATTTCCATCTTGTGCATGTATTTAAATCTGTTTTGTTTTATTATGTGTTTATATTTTATATAAAAATTGTAAAAGTAAAGTTAAAAAAATCAAATCTACGTGATCCTGAATTAAGGCTGTCTGTCACTTTTTTCCATAGAAAAGGATTTCCCATCCTTTATTTTTCCATGCTACTAACGTTGGGGGGATCCGTTCTTTTCCAAAAATGAGCTCTCCCACATCTGATTGCTAGTGGTAACGGTGTTTGCAGTAGGTCCTTGCCCAAGCCAGAATTCTCCTTTGGATTGTAACCTAACAGAATTACTGTGGGAGCCTCAATGTAGTTGTCTTGAAGGTTCTATTTATTAGAATACCCTATGACCTAAAGGCATTCCCACTGGATACGATCCTCTCCGGCATTTTACTCCCATTCTCATATATCTTATTATGGGCCCAATTTGTCTCTAATGCTCTGAGTGTTCTGAGTTTTATTACTGCTTGATTCCTTACACATCTTCCAACTGGTGGGAGGAAGACTCTTGTCCCTGATGGAGAACAGTGGCACACAGACAGTTTGTGGCAGGGGGTCGGCCCTTAGCAATAGTCCTGGCCAGGGAAGCAACTCATGCAGATGCAAAATGGATCAGCTCTGATCTATAAAGCCCTTTGCTGCTAATCCACTGTCCTCCAGTTGTTTGATAGGAATGATGCTACGGCGGGAGGTTGCCATGTCTCTCTTTCCCTGTGGACATTGGTTTGGCCTAATAACAAACGACACTTCACCAGCGAGATGATGAGGCTCCTTCCAGGTGCAAGCTTGAAAGGCAGGCGGCGTCAAACTGACCACGAGGCCTGGATGCTTCAATCCTATCAGGTCGTTGCACGTGCATTGATTATTGAAGCACTCTGCCTCTAGAACTCTGCAAGCAGATCACTCGGTGGCTGCCTACCTTCTTTGTTGTTTCCTTTACTCCGAGGGCACGAGCCAGCATGGAATAGACTCTTACTTACAAACGAAAAGCAAATACCTCCCTGCTGGATCTACCGTCGGTTGCTATCCCGCGTCAGTAGCAGTTGGGAGCACTGCCGGTGGAATACTGCAACACTTCCTGAGAAGGAGATGCCCGAAGCTCTATGGGAAGAACACCTGGAAATCCTCTCCAAGAAGTGACACAGCATCCTGGGAATGGGTGAATTGTTCTCGCCTGAACATTTGTGACTCCTGTCTCCCAGAAACGAGGAGCAGCAAATCACTGCACCTCAAGTCACTTGAGCTGAATCGTTGAGAGTCTCCAGGCTCCCGCTAGACTCGTCTGCCGGCCAAGAGGGAAGGTTGGTGAGCTGGGCTGGGCAGGAGTGTGGTCAGAGTACAGAAGAGGGAGGCAGGACTCCTGGGTTCTCTAGGCCTGCTCTGACACTGACTTGCTAGGGGACGTTGGACAAGCCACTTCTTCTCTCTGTGCCTACACAATTATCTCCTCCATCGGGGGGGTTCTGAATGTTTCTAAAGCCCTTTTCACCCTTCAGGGAGAGCAGCTGAGCATGTGTGTGTATGTATATACAGGGAAGGGGGGCAGACCTGAACCCTCCCCGACTTTCCTCTGGGAGGGATCTCCCACTGAACAGGGAGCCAACAGCAACAGGATGCTTCCTCCTCCTGGAAAGCAACGAAGCTGCTTTCCCTCCTCGCCAGTGTCCTCGCCTGGACCAGTGCTGAAGTGTCTTTCTGTGGTGTCAGTGCCATCCTGCCTGAGCTGCCCGCATGGCTTCACTCCTACCCCGTGACCCCATGGGGAGATTCAGGAGGTCCTAGGTCCATGTCCGGGAGCCATTGGGAACAGGGAGGTTCTGTTGGCCCAGGAGTGAGTGGCAGCCATTTCCCCCCCCGCCCACCGTCTAGTGTGCGGACGAGAGTCATGTCACGCAATTATTTGTATTGCGGTAGCACCTAGGAGTCATGGACCAGGACGCCCTTGTGCTAGGCACCGTCCAATCACATAACAAAAGGCATATCTGAAGCTATGTGCCATCTCCCCAAAGAAATGTGAAGTCCACTGGCCTCTTCTTACTCAATATAATGATAATCCCACCTAGCTCTTGCATAGCACTTAGTATGAAACCCGATCCAAGGCCATTATGTAATTATCTCTACTGGCTCATTGATAAACTGATCCCATTTGCACTTCCCCTTCTGGAAACGTGGCCAAACCCACTGCCCCCAACCCAGCCTCTCACACCTCAGCCTTTTAGCTCTGAGTAGGAACTTGAGTGGCTCATGGATCATTTCCAGAAGAAGCAGTGAGATTGTAGGGGATTTGTACTAACATAATTAAGAGGAAGCCTAGATCATTAAAACTAATATGCCTGACCTAAGTGAGGAGAAAGAAGTGCTTCGCGGAGACCTCTTTGTGCTGTGAAATATTCATCAGTCTAAATATTTCATTGGGGAGGCCGTGGCCGCCGGTGCTAGGCCGGATGCTAACAAATCCAGATCTCCATCCCAATTCTGAGGCAAGCAGCTGAATGTGTGTGTGTGTGTGTGTGTGTGTGTGTGTGTGTGTGTGTGTTTTACATCATTGGATGAAAACTGCAAAACAAAATGCCCAGCAGAACCTGCTTCAAAAATTAAAGTTAAAGATGTTATTCCTGAAACAACTGCTACGACTCCTTAGCTTCAAGCCAACCGGCCTTAATTATTCTTTGCCTGGCAGCAGTGCCTAGAGGCTGCAGCTGAGATCAGGGCCCCATTGTGCAAGGTGCTGTACAAACTCATAGAGACCATCCCTGCTCCAGGCAGACAAAGGGCAGGAGGGGAAACTGAGGCATAGAATAGGGAAGGGATTTGCCCAATCTCACAAAACCGGTCAGGAGAAGAGCTGGGACAAGACCCCAGGTCTTGTGGCTCCCCAGGCCACTGCTGCAGCCAGGTGACCATACTGAAGCCCTACGTCAATCTCTGAGCTGTGGATTTTCACCAAACCAGTAAATTTTCTTCCTGCAGCACCAACCGGCAGATTGACTCAATGAGAAGCAGGATTAAGCCCTTTGGAAGAGTCCAGCTTTCCCTTATACAGATCTGTGGGTGGGCGTCTGCAGTGGAGTTACTGGAGACTTTGGGGAGGGGGCAGTTGGCTTGAGAGGTGGAAGATCTGTGAAAAGCATCTCCTAAGCAGGGGTAAAAAGCTCCAGGCCGCAGGCTGTCGGACTGCTCCCTGCTGGATTGTGAAGCATCTTTCCAGCACGTGGTTGGGGGGCGTGTGGGATGCACACACACGCGTTCTCAGCCCCAGGCAATCCGACTAGGGGTGGGAAGTGTGCAGGAGCAGATAATGCCTCATGGTTCGTGGATGCTTCCTCACCCGGATTCTTTTCTGCCTTGAGCATCACTCGTCTCTTTGGATCTGAGCAGCTCAAAAGACATCAGAGCGAAGCAGCTATCCTTGCTCAAGTGACTCATATGTTTGTCTCGTGTATGTGGGTCGTATGCACCGTTCCCCGGGACTCGGAAGGGACACGAGGCTGCCCAAAGCACTGTCTGAACTCCCAGTGACTGATCCAGCACGTCATCCGTAGTGACTCGGCTACCTTTCTGAAACCTGTCATCCGTCGTGAGTGTCATCGCAGGGGTGTGGAGTGCAATGCAGGGGGCTGGTAACCATCCCCCTTCAGTGCAATGCAGGGGGCTGTAACCATCCCCTCTCCCCCCGGTGCAATTCAGGGGGCTGTAACCATCCCCTCTCCCACCCGGTGCAATTCAGGGGGCTGGTAACCATCCCTCCCCCCCGCCCCCGGTGCAATGCAGGGGGCTGGTAACCATCTCCCCCCCCCCCACCCGTGCAATGCAGGGGGCTGGTAACTATCTCCCCATAATTTTTTCTCTTTGAGCAGGACTATGGGTCTGAGTGACATGGTGTCACCTCTGGTTAACAGCAGGGCCACCCCCTGATTCACTGCCCCCATAAGGAAAGTCTGTGGCATGACCTGGGCTGGAATCTGGGCGGGATTTTGTAGCTAACACCCTGATTCTGCCAACCAGCACTGTGACAAGGCTCGGGTTTGACTTGTTCTTTTCAGCCGCCCCCGCCCCAGTCCTGCCCTGCTTTGCTCTGGTGTGATTCTCCACTTTCCTGCTTTCAAATGGTGCCCGAAGACCCTTCTTCTGTTGCATGTTAGCGGTCGGACAGCCCCTGCCAGAGACCCGCCCTGCAGCCTCTTGTCGGCTCTAGGTTTGACATAGCGTATTAATAATCTATTGCCATGGTAGCATTTGGAGAGCTCGTGTGGCGCCCCCAGCTATAAATACCAGCAGGATTATTAATCACTGTGCAGCACCTGGGGGCGGGGCAGGAGGGGGGGGGGACCCTTCCCACGCGTGCATTTAAGAAGCTGCTGTGCTGCGTCTCTGCTCTCCCAGCTCGTCTCCTGCTAACCTCAGCCAGGGCTGCCCAGGGTCAGGCCTCCCAGATCTCAAACACAGCTTCCCTGGCGGTTGGGACTAGCTATAAATACCGCCAGCAGCAGGGCATGTTTATGCAGAGCAGCTCACACCCAGCCGTGCACTGGGGACTGCTTGGCTGGAGACAGGCTTAGCAGGAGTGGGTGGTTGCAGCGTAGTGTCTGTTGAGGCCCGAACCCCTAGGCCTCACGGGCCCAGCAGTGGCTCCTTGTAGCTCGCAGACAGACAGGCTAATGTGCCCAATCGGTTGTCCGCTTGACTGGTTCTGCAGTGGACCTGCTCAGGGAGCGTGTGAGGCTCTGAGGGAAAGCAGCAGCCGGGGGAGAAATGCCCAGCAGCGGGAGAAGCGAGCGAGCAGCGGTGAGCCAGCGCCGCTCAGGTTCCATTGCTCACCCAGGGCACGTGGTGATCAATGAGCGGCTGTGGCTAAAATCAGCCCCCTGGCAGAGTGGCCTCTGCACGGACCCCTCTCCTGCTCCGCTACCTAACCCTGCCCAGGTGGGCTCATCCCCCGGGGTAGAGGGATCGGCCTTAGACAGCTCTTGTTCCCCCACCGCACACATTGTCACACCTGCCTGGTTAACTTTCCCACATCTGACTGGCGACGCACTGGGGCCTCCAGGGCTGCACCTGCGAGGGCCCTGAAATATTAGCAATGACCCACCAGCCCAGGGAGGGGTCCAGATCTGCAGGAAGAAAAGGCCCAGCAGAGACTTGCCCTCTGCAAACAGGGGCTCCTCCTCTGTTATTCTCGTTGCAGCATTAATAATGGACGTGCAGACCTGGTGCTAACTCATGTGGGCAGGCAGGAATTTTCCTCTTATCACCCAAGACCCCTCTGTCCCCTTCGCTGAAAATTCCAGGGCTGCGCCCACCAGCCAGCAGCAGAACTAGTCCTGCCCCCGCTCCCTTCCTATGACCAACTCCCGTCATCGCTACATACCCAGAGCACCATCCTCCCTGCCGTCTCTGACTGCCCCCCCTAGCGCCACGTTCTCTGATGACCCCCGTGCTACAGACCCAGGAATCCTGGAGGCAGCTTGCCTGGGGGCTCAGGAATGGCATTAGAGTTGGCAGGTCAGGGCTGTGTGCATGGGGCAAGACCTTCTGCGGTGGCTGGAGCATGTCCAGCATCTCCTGCCTTGACTTCCAGGTCCAGGGCAGGAATTGGTGATGCTAGGCAGCGCTGGCTGGGTTTAGTCAGTGATGGAGCTAGAGAGAGCCACGGGGTCTGTCTGTGTCCCCAGTCCTGTCTCTTCTCCGCCATGAAGGGCTCCAGGGCCCACAATCAGCCTAGGCCTAAGCCTGCTCCTGGCCACCGGCTGCAGGTGTCTGGCTGACCCAGGAGGCTGCCCAGGCCACTGACTGAAAGGCAAAGGGCAGTATCCGGGGATGCCAATCAAGGGCCATAGGAAGACAGGAGTACTGTCTCTGGGCTCTGTAACCTCCCTCAAAGGCCCCCGAAGGACGGCAAGAACTGCTAAGGGCCCCACTGACAAAGCTCCGACATATGCTGATTTCTGCAGCCAGGGCCTTCCTTCCTGAATGCCAACAGGCTTTCCGAGCTACCTGCCTGGAGTAATTTCTACTTAGAATAACCTTTGCCACTGAAGTGCTTTTAAAGGGGCTCAAAGCTGCCAGCTATCGAGACGTTATTGGTGCCTCGCCGCTTGGGCCGTCAGCCTGTGGGATTGTCCTGCCCTTTGTTGTGTTGTTCAGGCTGGAGACGAAAGGCGACGCACATCTCATCTCTGTCAGTTTCCATCAGGCTTCTGCGCTCATTTCAGCCAAATGCGCGGCCGCCCCCCTGCCACGTTTGTAGCTGGGCTGCAGCCCCAACCTCAGAGCCAGTCTGGGTCAGGCAGCATCTCCCACTGTAAGTTCAGGAGACAGCGGGCTCTACCTTCTTGGTGTCGTCCCTCGGCTTTAACAGTAACAGAGAGCGACAATGCAGTGGGAGAACTCCAGGCAGCCTGCACTTATGGGAATGATGCAGGGGAAGAGTCCCTCTCCTTTCTTCTCCCTCTCCAGATACCTGTCTGTTCGTCTTGCTCCCCGTTTGCACCAGGAGGAAAAGCTTTCACTGTCCTGTCTCAGACCCTTGCGGAAATCCTCTGCTGCAGTTTAGGGCTCTCTGTTGATTTGCCACGGGAGACTAGATTCATGAGGGGAAGGAGGAGAAAATCTGTAGGCATCAGAGGTGGGGATGGAAGTCTGGCTTCTTAGTAGGTTGGGTTTGGTTCTCTCTTCAGTTTAGCCTCTCGTTCTCAACCAGTCCCTCATCCCCAGTGCACGCCTGTTGTGACACACGGTGGTGTTTCCCTGCTTATTCGATCTCAGCGGGATGTTTGCAGCAGCAGCAGGAAGAGGGCAGAAACGGTGAACCAGGTGCAAACGCAGCATGTCCTAAGGAAAAGTGGGAGCTACATGGTTCTTCCCTTCTCCTCTAAAACTCTCCCCCAGAGTGTCGCTTTTGGCACCTGGAGGAATTGCCTCCACTTGCCCAGAGACCAGCTACCTCTGGGCTCACTCAGTCTCCGTTCTGCCCGAGCCAGAGCGGAACAGTTATGCGCAGAGCTAAATGGTTGGCAGCAGTGGTGGGATTTAAGGGGTAATTACGGCTGCTGTGGTTCTCCAGGAGGAAGTGGAAATGTGCACACACCACAGTCAGCGTGTTTATTTTCCCAGGGGTGGCAGTTTCTGCCTGGGGAGGTCAGAGAAGCCCACAGAATCCTGAAGGTCTGATCTGGGAACATCAGCCTGGGTTCAGGGGGCACCTAGTGAGATGCGGTGTTGAGGCCTTGCTGGCAATACATATGGTGAAATAGTAACTCTGAGCCCAAACCCAAAGCAGCTAGGGGGCACTTACTCAGGCGAGGGATCAGTTCAGCAGAGGATGCAGAGTCCATTCCATTATTTGTTTGTTCTTCACGATGAATATTCTTTCCCCCCTAAAATAATTACATTAATGGGCCGTGCACGTGATCAACCCTACGATAACACACCACTGTTCCAAAGCAACCCTACAATAACAAACCAGTAAGTGCAGCTCAGTGCCCAGGAATGAATTTATGATAATAACCCACTGCCTGCGGCTCAGCGTACGTGAGGAGCCCTACATTAACAAACCAGCATTCACAGCCCAGGGCGTATAAGCAAACCTACAATCACAAAACAATAGCAAAGCCATGTGCATGTGTGATCAAAGGAGACATACTCTGGTAGGGAAACAGCCCATGTTTGAGCTTCCAAAGGCTTATCTTGTAAAAGCGCAGTGAGGCTAAAGACTCCTTTTATGTTTTCTGACAGATACCTTGACAAGTGCCTGTTTTACAGTGAGCCCCGGTAAAACGTTGGCACCCCAGTGGCAACATTTCAAGTGTCCATTAGCGGGAGCTTATCCAGTGTTAAAGTATCATAGAACGAACTAACACCTCACGTGACATGGGCATGAATAGCAAATGAATTCTTTATGGCTGGCTGGTGGCCTTGCCAGGAATCCTCGATGAATTCCATAATAATGGAACACTTGGACTATGCCATCCCTGCCAGCCAAGCCGTACCGGGACAGCAAATGCAGATTATGGTTTAAGGATTTTATAATCTAATCTTTATTTCCGCCGTGTGGCCACCTTGCCTATTTCAATGCAAGTGCTCTGGGACTGGCTCACCATGTGTACGCAGATCACTCCCTCCTCCTGTACACCCCACAATGTGAAACGCTTCTCTAGTGACTGCTTCTTAAAATAAAAAAGAGAAGGGGAGAAGCCGAGTGGAACAATGGCAAAGCAACAGTCTAGTTTGGTCTAGTCCAGTGTCTGTGAATAACAATTTCCTCTTGGATGCTGACCCCCGAGTGAAGTGAGCAGCAGTGCAGCGGCTGTGTAATTGCAGATGGGGAAAGCACTGGTCTGGTGTGCGAATCATCCTGTGAACAAAGCAGAGGGTATATTATGTTTTATTAATCCTCCAGGACCTAGGTTTATTATCGAGGTGGTGCTATGCCCATGAACAAAGGAACACAGGCGCTGGGGAATGAAAGGCAGTCCGCGTCAGTCACTTTCAGGAGGTGGGGGGAGAAAGGAATCCAGAGTGGATTGGAGAGAGGCAAATAGACATGATCTGGTGGAGGGAGGTGTTAACGTCAAAGGGAGACTCTGATCACTCTCTGGGGTGGATTGCAAAGGGACGAGGAGAGCAGTGCGTTGCTGCTGTAGCTTTTTTTGCTCCTTTCCAAGAGCAGACCTTTCCTCCTGAATCTTTAGAGCTTTGACTAGTTCCCCACCACCCATTTAGCTGAACCTGACCCTAACATGTGTCCTTTGGTAGAAGAGGAGAAGGCCCATTTCTGCTCTCCTGCATTTAGTTAATATCATGTTGTTGCAACTGGTTGCTATCCCAGCAGGGTGGAACCTGTTCTTGAAGATGGTACATTTGGCTTAAATAACAAGCGAACGTGCAATCTCAGTTGCAAATATCACGAGAGCTATAAGGAAGTGACAGGCTTTTCAAGTCAAATCTGTACTGCCTGGGTCATTGTTCCTGGAGGGCAAGGGAATTTTTATTAGGCTTTTTGGACAGTACCGCAAGATTTCTTGAACAAACTCAATTGCTGTTTCCCCTGCAGTTGCTTGATGGTGGGTCCTGCATTTTAACATGAACTTAACAGACTATTTAGTTCTGGATCCTGATTTATAACCTCTTGGGGGGCAGGACTGAAAGGAAGGGTTTTATTGGTGTTGTTTCTATGGTAACCATGGTTGCTCAGAAGCTGGAACATGAAAAGAAAATGGCGCATTTTTTAACCAGAAGTATCATCAGGGCGAACGGCACACACAGTGGTTATACACTGTATGCACCAGCCCCATCCGCACTGCCAGGGTAACAGTCTATGCCACCCAGCCCTGCCATGCTTATTTTGGGACCACCTCTCGTTACAAAGACCATCACTCACATCACATGCTCTGCTACATCCAGGGTTGCACCTAGCTTGGCAAATATAGGACCAGCAGGATGGCCCTGTCACAGGTACCTACAGTGGGAGTGCTAGAGTAGCCAAGACTTGGATGCTTTCGACACAGCCCAGAGTAGGAGCAAAGGGACAGGGTGGGGGAAAAAGCCAAGTCCGGTGGACACTGAGGTCTCCATGTCTCACCAAAGGTAGAGCTGCAATATCAGTGAATTTTTATTGGACCTATGTTTGCAGTCAATGTTCATTACAGGAAAGAACGAGCGTCGGGAATGCTCCCTCTTGGCTAGCGAGAGCTGTATACACCTTACAGAAATTAAGCCCACACTTTCTCAAGCACTGGCCTGTGCTCACGAGCTCTCTCTTTGTTATTGTGGGTCTCAGTTCCTGTTTGTGTAGGTCAGTGCCCCACGTAGGCTGAGCTGTGTCTGCAGCTGCCATTTTCAAGGTGTGTCAGCTTCCCCAGTATAACCCTGCTGTTTGCCTGTTTTGCCACAGGCTGACACTCGGTGCAAGCAGTCTCAGGACCCAGGCAAATCAGCTCTTGCTTTCTGTCTTCAGTGGCATTTGCGTTCCCATTTCCAGCGCCCTTGGGGCAGAAAATGGCTCTGTCACGTCTCTTGTCTGCCATGCGTGGGAACAGCTGCTTCTTGTCTGGAGGGAGCATATCACATATTTGTTTTCTGTTACATGCTGGGTTCCAACTCCTGAGCTAAAACCATTGCTCTGTTCTTACTCTGGGGTGGATTTCAGGAGCTCATCTGGAATACACACACGTGCCTTGGCTTCTGATACCAAGTGGTGCTGAATGCGGAGCAATCACAGGCAACAACTGAGCAAAGGCTTGCAGTGTGGCTCCTGGCCCCTAGGGCTGTGATTGATTCCCCCTTGTTTTCCACTGCCGGCCACGGGATGCACTGACGTTTTCTCTTCTCAGTTTGCCTGAGTGTGTTCTGGCCAGGTGAGAGCTGCAGTAACCTGATTTCTGCCGGCTACCTGTCCAGCCTGAGCCACTCTCCACCGTAATAACCACACCCGGCTCTGTGGCTCTCAAAGCACTTTACAGAGGAGAGAGAGTATCACTGGCTGGGATTGTCACTGAGGGCCTAAGAGAGTTAGGCACCCTCCCCTGGACTCCTGAAGTCCCCAGCCACTATTGTACAAATGGGGAAACTGAGGCACCAAGAGGGGAAGTGTCTTGCCCAGGCTGGTCAGTGGCAGAACCCAGTCTCCAGATTACTCCAGTCAGGGGGCACTGTTGTCACTTAGGGTATATCCTGATTGCAATAAATGATCTGCAGTGCAGAGTCTCAGCGCCCAGGTCAGTTGACCTGAGTTGCAGGGCTAGAAATACCAGTGTAGACTTTTGGCCCAGGGCGGAGCCTGGGTTCTGAAACCTGGTTATGGGGAAGGGTCTCAAGCTCCAGCCTGAGTAGAAATGTCTACACTTATTTTTAGCAGCTCGAGGGCCACCAGCCCAAGTCAATTGACCTGGGCTCTGAGACGCAGTTTTTCTTTGCAGTGTAGACGTACCCTTCATCTTACTCGGCCACCTCTTGGAAGTGAGAAGTGTTTCCCCTGGATTCCAGGAGCTCTCAGATCTGGTCTCATGGGATCACAGTCAGGCCAGAGGGGAACAAAGGAGAGATCCCCTGGCCCTGGCCCAGTCTGGCTATCTTCCAAAGTTGTTCCTGATCCCGTCCTGTTTTCTCCTCCCGCATCTCCTGTGCCTGTGGGTGGCCTGACGCCACCTTAACGACCAGTGGCAGAGCTTAGTCTGCCGTTTTAGCCAGGCTGTTTTCTGGGTTCAAAGGAGCAGGCCTGCATCCGTTGCGATCCTATCTGCTTCCACAGGGGTCTAGCTTCCAAGTGAAATGTAACATGAACATGTGTATGGTGGTAATGAGTCACTCAGGTCATCAGAGCCCCAGTATGCCAAGGGCTGTACAAATACACAGATAGTAAATTACCATCCCTGCTTCAAGGAGTGTACAAAACGCATGGGGATTGCAGGCTGGCAGAATGTCCTTACCCAAAGGGAAATTTGGCCAGGCCATTGAGGTTAATGCTCACCTGCTGGGAAAACCCGTGAGATCTTTAAAAAGCTCAGGGGTTGATGTCTGTCCCCTCTGAAAGACTTCATTTCTAAACGTCTTCAGGAAGACGGGTTACGAAGCTCTTTCTTTCCAACTTCCAAAGGCTGGATGTGCCTCTGAAGTTTGCTGTTTGCTGGCGTGAAATATGTTCGCAGTCTAATGAACTAGTGAACAAGTTAAACGCCATGAAGAGATGACCTGGGTTTGTGTGGTGTTAGAGGCAGCAGAGAGCAGGGACATAGGCTGTTTGGTTCTAGGACGAGGAAACCATTAGCAGGAATTTAAAGCCCACTGGGTTGATTTTTTTGTCCACTGGCAGAGTTTCTAGCAGTCACATTACTAACACACAGGAACTTATCACCTTCCCTCCGGAGACCTTTCTGGGATAGAAAGGAATTACGGTCCAGAGATGATCCCCTGCTCACAGACGAATGCAGCCAACAGGAGCTGGGAAGGTTTTAGCCAGGAAAAGGAAAAGTGATTTAAAAAACTCCCCAAAGGTCCCATTCAGAAGAAAGATCATCACAAAGGTTGGTGTTTTGCTGAATACACAGAGGAAGAAATCAAGCACTTGATCAAGTGCTCTGGGTAATGGTGAAGCCCGACAGGAGATGTACATGGAGAAACAGGCTGGCACTAAGATGTCATCATGTCATCACACAAAGATGTGACACTGAAAGAATTTTCCCATGGTAGGGTGTTGAGATGCCTGGTTTGAAAGAAGGTCCATGGTCATTGTACCTTGGCAAGACATGCTCTCCCATGAAGGAAAAGTGGGGGAAGAAGGAAGAGATGTTTTACAGAGGATAGAGACCAAAGCAGTAGCGATGATAAACCAAGGCAAAATACCTCTTTGAGAACATAAAAACAGGATCAGTGGAGAATCCAGCAGTGTGACAGGTCCACATACAACTGGGGAGACCCACATTCAAATCCCGGCTCTGCCACAGACTTCCCATTTGACCTTGGACAAATCACTTAGGCCCAGATCCACAAAGATATTTAGGCTTCTAATTTCCATTGATTTCAATGGACGGTAGAAACCAAAATGCCTTTGTGGATTTGAGCGTTAGGTTTTCTGGGTCTCAATTCTCCATCAGTAAAATGAGGACAACAGCACTTCCCTTCCTCACAGGGGTGCTGCGAGGAGAAATCCATTACAGATTGCAAAGTGCTCACATACCACAGCGATGGCACCTTAGGTAGCTACAAAGACTGAGAATTAAATACCAGACACTGGGAAGCACAGCTGAGGGGAGCTAGATGGCTGCATCCCAGCGCTATCTGTTTGCACCACGAATTAGCTGGGTTTTTCTTTTTAGATGCTGTCCCAACTTGCACCCTGAAAGTGTAACATTAAATGGCAAGGCTCATCTGGCAGAGGACAGTGCGAACCTCTGGAGATGTGAGCGGCACACCCACCTGCTCTGCCCTGAGAGCAGCTAGGAGGGTGGCGAGTTGTGATTGGCTAAGAATTGTGCACAGCCTATTATGGTGTTATGCTATCTTCCACCCTGCCCTCTTGTTTCTCATCCACCTGCCATGTCTTGTCTTTTAGGCTACAAGCTCTTTAGGGTGTGTTGGGTACAGCAGGGGTAGTCAATTAATTTTTGTCAAGGTCCAAATTTCCTGGTCAAGGTCCAGACTCCAGAAAAAATAATTAAAAAATAACAATAATGATAATAATAAGTAAATAAAAAGATTTTTGGATCCCGTTCAAAAGAGTCTGGCAGTCCGGATTTGGCCTGCAGTCCACCTATTGACTACCCCGGGATACAGTATGAAAATTACAAGCTATCACTGTAAGTATGAGGGGTTTCCTGGACTTGCTTCCTGGCTGGGGGACGTTGTAGGGAAGCATCCGATCTGGGTCTTTCAGCAGTCAGTCTGCAAAGAGCCAACCTAGGGTAAGGTTGGAGGAGTTGTACTTCTCTGCCTTAGGGAGCAGCCTGCTTTATCTCTCTGTTGTGGGCTCTCGTGTGTTAAGGTTCTAGATTTTAAGAAATAAAGTCGTGTTACCTTGCAAACTTCCAGCAAAGGTATTTTATGTTTTTTCTAACTTCTCTGTTTGTGTGCCATAAACATACAGGGACCATCATTTACGATATGTCTGGGCAGCCCCTAGTGCAATGGGTCCCTGGCCTGGCTGGCCTGCAGATGCTACCATAATATAAATGTTTAATAATAACTGCGCTGCTTGAGCTCAGATTTGATCATAATAAATAACTAGATACACTTTCAGAACAGAGAGAGAGAGAGATTTATGAAAGCTGGTCAGAGACGGGAGGGGGTTGCATGCACCACAGCACAGGTGTTGGGGGCAGGGACGGCTGTGCGAGGGGAGGCAACGCTGCCCATGTTCCGGAGTAATAACAGGCTAGCATTTCTTTAGGTGAATGCTACCAATGGAATTAGTCTAGTAGCAGGTCCCACTTCACAGCAGTAGAGCATCTTCTGCGAAGTACGTATTAATGAGAGAACTTTCAGGCATGGATGCGGTAACTAGGTACATTTTATCTTCAGTGGAGGCGCTGAAATGCATCGGAAGCATCTAATGGCACTTGTATTCGTTACATAATCCCGTCATGCATGTAATACATTTGCTATTATCACTATAGCCTGAATACTGATAACCCAGGGGACTGAGTGACAGGTGAACCATGGGCTAAAGATTTAACAGTGAATGTAAGCACCATAACGTGAAAGGGAAGGGATGGGGGAAGCCTAGTATGACAGTGCTCTGTTTCTAATTTCAGGGCAGAATAAATGTTAAAAGCTCTATTGGGAGACCGGCGACAGGATGTCAGATTAAAAGAAAATCCGTTCTATTAGTGAGCACTCTGGCTACTAATTCGGTGAAAAAATATTTGGAGGGCTGTTAAGATTCCAAAGGTACAGCTGGGCATTGTGAGTCTTGCATGACGGGACATGAGGCCCCCACGGGCGTCAGACCCCACCACCTCTCATGGGAAAGGCATTGTTAAGTAATGGCTTCTCCTGCAGTACTCTAGAACGTGCCGGTTACCCAGGGCAGTTTATGCATGTGAAACAGTAGGACAATTGGACAGGCAGTGGTACATGATGCCACCGCGTCCCAAAATCAGCTTGATTTCTGAGCTGAGCAAGTGGGCT
The DNA here is from genome assembly GCF_011386835.1 of Chrysemys picta bellii. Lineage (NCBI taxonomy): Eukaryota > Metazoa > Chordata > Testudines > Emydidae > Chrysemys > Chrysemys picta. The sequence goes on along the minus strand of NC_088809.1, from coordinate 3,818,947 downwards.
GGGGGATGAGCAGCGCTCGGCTCAGGGGCTGCCTGTTTTCATGTTCGCTGTCCCGTTAACACCTCTGTGTGTGTGTCCTTTCAGACGAGTGCAGTGCTGTGTTCTGGAGGCTGTGGTCTCTTGGCCCTCAGCTGCCTGCTGGCGATCATCGCTGTATTCCTGCCCAGCGGGCTCTGTGAGAGACGCGTGTGCACCCTGGCTGGCTACATGCAGACAGCAGCGGGTAAGTGACCTGGACACCAGCCTCAGCGTTTTTTCTTGTGTCCTATGTGGTTAAAATGGCGTTGTTATTTTCCAGTACAATTCACTGCACAGAGACTCTAGCCAAAGCTGTCACTGAAGTCAGTGGGACAGTGAATGCTCAGGGCCTCTGAAAATGAGGCCACCTATTTAGGTGCCTAAATACGGATTTTGATGTCTTGCTTTGGCACCCAAGTCTGTAGATTTTGGCTACGGGTCTTGCAACACCAAATTGGACCATCAGCTCTGGCATCCTCCACCTAGTAGTGGCCAATGCTTCAAAGGAAGGCAATGTGGAAGCATACATGGAAATGCTAATACATGTGAAAATAACATTAAGGCCCAAGCTGCAATGCAGAAACTCTTCAGGACGGCAGGGTCTTGCTTACAAAAATGTTTGTCAAGAGTCGTCTTAACCAGATCCTTTTGTAACGCTGGTTTCTTAGTGGCAATGATTTGTATCACCAGGAAATTTGCTGCTCCCTTCTGTTAATAATTTTTATTCTGTCCAGCCAGTTAGGAATGTCTCAACTCACAGGTTTCCTTTTATTCTTATTCTTATTATTTATTCTCTACCCAACTTTTGCTGTAGCTTTCCTTAAAACACCAGCGAGATCATGCTATAATTGTGGACAGTCTGGTAAGCCCAGGTGAGATCCATTTTATAAAGAGGGGCCTACACAAAGCTTGGAAAACACCTGACCACTGTGAGACGTGATGAGATCTGCCAGGTGTTCCAGCAAGTTGTGGTCCATACTGTACTCCAAGGAAGGGATGGAGTTACTGATGGTATCGTCCCAATGAACTCAGATACGCCTCTGTTTCTTTAGATATGTTGACATCTGAATGTGAAGCAGTTGCTGAGTTTATTGGTTTGGTTTAGTTTGGGTGCGAACACACCGGTGGGCCAGATTCTGCTTTCTGTGCTGGTGCAGCCACTGGCAGAACGGCCACATTTCTGGTAGAGCTAAAACTGGCTCCGTGGGCTCAATTGTATTTTCCCCCGGACACGGCAGGAGCTAGCCCTTCTCTCTTGTTGTTAGGGCATGTCTGTTGTTTCTCCCTCACTCTGCTGTAATAATTTGCACTTGCATAGCATCTTTCATCTGAGCATCTAACAGCAGTTTGCAAACACTAATTAATTCCCACAGCAGCCCTGTGAGGTAAGTAAATATTAGCCAGTAGGCGATGCTTTGCTGCAGATATTGTATCTTTTATGTGAATTACCGTATTGATTCTTGTAATAGGAATTAAAATTTAATTAAAATAAGACATTATCCATTGGGTGGGAGAGAGGGGAACAGTGTCTTTATTATTATTATTATTTGTATTGCAATAACAACTAGCAGCTCCACCACAGACCAGGACCCCATTGTGTTGGGCGCTGTACCAACAGAACAAAAAGACCCTAACCCAGTAAACTGGACAAAGCTGGATTGAACAATGGATGGGAGACTCCTGGCTCCCAGTTCTGTGTGCCAGCCATTCTCTTATGTACAAGTGACAGTCCTCACTGTGGCTTTGCATATTTTTATTAGATAAAATTCCATACACAGAATTTAAGTGAATTCACAGAAGTGTACGTATGCGCACACACACTTCATGTATGGTGTGAAGCAGGATTCTGAGCCAGTAGTTGAATGAAGAACTGCTGACTCACAAGGACCTACGCACAAAGCAGATGCAATCAGACCCCTTGTTCTTCATGCCTGACACCCCCTTGGTGATGTAAGTAACCAGCCAAAGACTCACAGCATTAATTGCTAGACACAAAACAAGGGAAAACAGGTTCACTTTGCTAACAGTGTCAGAATTGAAAAATACTGTAAGCAACTTCTGACATTTAGTAGGGCTTAAAAATATTGCCTCTTGAGACCCAAACCCTATTTATAATGGCTGTCCAGATTTCATTCACGTTCTTACCATCATTGCTGTTAAAAGTTTTTGCACGTAACTGAATCTCTGGAGACTTGTGATGTCTCTGTTCCTTGTACCCAAGCTGACCTGAAACAGACCAGTCTTATGCCCACACTGGCTTGTGTCTCCCGCATTCCCCACTCCACCCTTACACTCCCCCAGCATGCCTAAGCGGAACGGCCCTGCTTTATCTTCGTGGTTATTTGTGTTTAATTCTTTGTTCCTCATTAACATCCTTTCAAAGGGTTGAAAGAAAGAAAGAAAGAAAGAAAGAAAGAAAGAAAGAAAGAAAGAAAGAAAGAAAGAAAGAAAGAAAGAAAGAAAGAAAGAAAGGGTTTAGTCTTGTAGCTCCTAATTTGTTGGTCAGAATAAAAAATCCATCCCCCAAGATGCAGATGACATTCCTGATGTATTTTTGTTCAGCTCCAGGGGGTCTTTGCCTGGAAGTTGCCCCTGGGATGGGGCTCGAACTAAGGTACCCCACACAGATGCCGTCTAAGGAATGGCAGGTGATGAATTCAGAGATTTCGGAAAGGACACTGAAAACAAATGCCACGTCCTGACAGAAAACACCCAGAGCCAAACTTTAGTTACCTGTCAGGAAAACACGCACTGCCATACACCTGTTTGTGTGTGCAGAACCCCCCGAGGCTGTGCAGGGGCGGGCACAGTGGCCTCACTGTCAGGTTTGAAGCACACAATGGCTCCCGGCACCTACTGGTTCAAATCTCAGCAGCGTTAACTGTGCCCCTCCCTCGGAGATAAATTGCCGTTTAGCCAGTTTACTTGGTTCAGTCTCTTATGTGAAACCAAGGGGGTGTGAGTGTTCTAAGGCCTGTATTCCCGTTGTGAGCAGAGAGGTGTGTCCTTGTTCAACCCCCCCGCCCCGCTATTGTGTAATGCATTATGTGCTGTCTCCTGCACCTTTGCCATCAGCAAGAGCCGAGCATTCCCAGCCCCTCAAGGACTGGGCCTGATGTGCTTCTGGGCAGAGACTGGGACCAGGAATCTCTTTCTCCAGCTAGAAATCTCTACTGCAGCCTGAGCCACTCACACCAACACCCTCTGTTCTCAGGGAGTGCCTGATGGCTGTTGCCCAGCAGGGTTTATAGCTGAATGAGAGCGCCGTGGCGTACCTTTTAGAAACCCACCAGTGTGGGCGGCCTCAGGGGCGTACGGAGAAAACCTATCGCATCTCCTCACTCAGGGATGTAGTGAGGTACTAGCAAGTCCCATAGGGGCAGATAGAGATTGCAAACCCCAGGCTTTGAAAGACAAGTGGCTGGTGGAGTTGGAGGGCAGTGTGTGGAGGGAATCGCTCCCTGAATGCTCAGGTGTTTGCCCGAAAACATCTTGATTCAATACCATTGCTTCGGGACTTTAGCAGAAAGAAATGGTGTTGGTTATGGCTGTGATTGAGTTAAAGCAGGAGGACAAACCCACTGGTGTGTCTGTGCCATAGAATAAACACACTTCCCTGAAGATATCCTCTGGCCCCAGAAATCTAGCAGAATTCCCAAGTGAGATGCCTCATTATCTGACCTGCAGACTTCAATCAGCTTTCTCGTGTTGCGAGGGAAAATCCTGTTACACGGTATCCTCACTGCAGCGCTAAATATGAACTAATCCTGCGGGATCTGATTTGAAAGCAGATGGACAGACCCGTTTCTCCCATCTGACTGCACTGAGGCTGTTATTAAAGATGACTGTTCATGCTCAGCTGAAGGGATAATGAAAGCGAAGAAGGAAGCTGCTCACCTATCAGAATCTCTCCGGCTCCTGCCTCCAAATTGCTCGCTATTATAGCTGTGTGTACGGAGGCCAGGCTTCCCACACAGCCTGCCCTTTCCCTCTGCTGCTGAACCTCCTATTCGTTGGGGACAACAAATAGAATCTAAGGGTGCCCCATGCCGCCATAAAGCGCTCCCCTGGGAAATGGAGAAGGTGCAGCAGTGCTCTCTGAGCCTTCTCTCTGCTGCCCACCAGCCATCGATGAGTTTGTTCCTTCCATCCTCCAGGGTGGATGTGCTGCAGGAGAGTCAGGGTTGGCTCCTGGAGAGCTCCGCGGTATCAAGAATATTTTGTTGCTGTGCTTGGCTCTTGGTTTGATTGCTAGCTAGTGTCGTAGATGAGCCCAGCGATCCATGGGAGTGCAACGTGCAGCTGAGCAGGGCGCCTGAGTTCAGGTCCTGAGCTTGTTACAAGCTTCCTGGGCTCAGGGAGTGAGTGCTCAGCCCTTTGGGAAAACATCCCAGAATTGCCTGTCCCATATGTCCTCACTTGCCTCTTCTGCTGCATGACGCAGCATCGATAGAGACCAGACGGGGCTCTGTCCAGACCTGCCTGGCGGAGGGCATGTCCCTGTGGCACAAGGCCTTCACCCATTGTGGAGGTGCTGGGTAAATAAAGAAGTTATTGTGGGGGGAGGGATAGCTCAGTGGTTTGAGCATTGGCCTGCTAAACCCAGGGTTGTGAGTTCAGTCCTTCAGGGGGCCACTTGGGGATCTGGGGCAAAATCAGTACTTGGTCCTGCTAGTGAAGGCAGGGGGGCTGGACTCGATGACCTTTCAAGGTCCCTTTCAGTTCTAGGAGATGGGATATCTCCATTAATAATAATAATAATAAGTGAACATAGGGCCATCCCTGAAGAAATCCTCCTGCCTTTGGGGCTGAAAACCTGCAGAGGGCCAAGTCTCACGTGGAGGGAAAGAGGAGGTTTTCTCAGTGGGCGGCTAGTCTAAGTGGCCTCAGGATTAGAGCTTTGTGTGCCATTTTCAGTGGCTCAGGAGATGGGAGGAGGGAGAGTCCAGACTTCTTGTTGTGCAGCCTTTCCCTGAGCCTTCATCAGAGACTATGAAGGCATCACCAGGGGCAAGTGCTCCAGGAAGAGGTTAAAAAAAAGAAAACAAGGGAAGCCAGTGCTCAGAACCGCTGCTCCGTCCCCTAGCTCTGGGGCAGTGGTAACCTTCAGATCATCACGTTTCAAAACACACGCATCCTGCTCTGCAGCCTGCTCGGCTCTCGCTCCCACCTAGCAGCTCTGGCCCAGGAATGGGTTTGGAGAAGCACATGGTTCGGGTGGCGAATTTCCCAGTCTTGGTTAGCGTTCGCCTCTCTCCGGGCCTGGGAGCACTTACTGCAGGGGGGCTGAAGCAAAGGAATGGAATAAATGCATCGACGCGTGCTCAGAGGGAACATGCAGCAGAACTGGTTGGTAGAGTCAGTAACCAACCCAGGACTGAAATCACAAGGCCCCGGAGTCGAAGGAGATTCCCGCCCCGCTGCCGCTTCACGGCTTTGCTTCGTCCCTGGTGAAAAGCTTTGGCCGTCTAGAGATGGTTGGGGAGGAGAGAATCACTCTCTGAAAGTGTTATGGAGCCCAACCAGACAGCTGAGTCCAGTCTGAGGTCAGGATTCATTATGGAGCAATGGTCTGGAAAGGCCCTTTCAATCCTAGAGGTGCTGCCACAGCATGATGAGGTGCCACGGAAGGAATCATACACCTTTGGAAAGAGCCACGATGCCCATCCCACTATGGAGACCCCAGCAGGTGATGCAGCAGGGAGAGAGAACTGAGTTTGTCTTTGCAGCACTTCCTACCAATAGCCATTCAACATAGATGTTGCAAAGGGGCCAGCCTTGCTTCGTCCTGGGTTGAGATGAGGCAGGTTAGTGTGACTGCAAAGGAGGGAGATTATCCTGGAGAACATGTGGCAGCAAAGAAGGCCGAGTACACTGGGCACATCACTTCCCCCCACTTGTTGCCTCAGTTTCCCTCTTCTCCGACAGGAATGATGTTCCAATTTAACTCCCCAGCTCTGCCACGTATGTCCTGCACAACGCTGGGCCAGTCACTTAGTTCCCCATTTGTAAAGTGTGCACAATCGCACTTCCCTTGCTCACAGAGGTGTTGTGGATACAGGGCTGGATTTAGGGGCAGGTGACCCAGGTGACCGCCGGGGGTGCTGGGCTTGGGGTTAGTGACAAAAGGGAAAAAAGAATGTTTGACGAAAAATCTTTCAGGTATTCTGTATGTGGTTTCATTTTTTTACTAACCTCCTAGAATGTTCTGGACCTTTATAGAATCTTGTGGAACCTTCCAGACTTTCTGAGATCTACATTTTCCTTGAACCCTCTAGAATGTTGTCAGCCAGACCCTCGTGGGTATAAGAGGGGCCGGGCGTCGCCAATCAGTCTGTGAGATATAAGAACGAAATGAAGTGAGAGCCCAGCTGCGATATTGGGAACCTCATTTTATTGTGTAATTGTGAAAGTATACTTGTGACAGGGATAAATCATGCATACAAATTGTGCATCACAGTCGTGAAATGGGCTACAAATGCAATACAAAATAAGGTATTCAAAAGTTTAACAATTGGAGGGAGGGGGCGCCAAAGATGCTCCTCACCTGGGGCGCTATTTGGTCTAGGACTGGCCCTGTGTGGATAAACGTGTTACAGATGTGAGATGAAATGCATCCTAGAATACTCAAGGAGCTGACTGAGGAGATATCTGAGCCATTAGCGATTATCTTTGAAAAGTCATGGAAGATGGGAGAGATTCCAGAAGACTGGAAAAGGGCAAATCTAGTGCCAATCTATAAAAAGGGAAATAAGGACAACCCGGGGAATTACAGACCAGTCAGCTTAACTTCTGTACCTGGAAAGATAATGGAGCAAATAATTAAGCAATCAATTTGCAGACATCTAGAAGATAATAAGGTGATAAGTAACAGTCAGCATGGATTTGTCAAAAACAAATTGTGTCAAACCAACCTGACAGCTTTCTTTGACAGGGTAACAAGCCTTGTGGATGGGGGGAAGCAGTAAATGTGGTATATCTTGACTTTAGTAAAGCTTTTGATACTGTCTCGCATGATCTTCTCCTAAACAAACTAGGGAAATGCAGCCTAGATGGAGCTACTATAAGGTGGGTGCAAAATTGGTTGGAAAACCGTTCCCAGAGAGTAGTTATCAGTGGTTCACAGTCATGCTGGAAGGTATAATGAGCGGGGTCCTGCAGGGATTGGTTCTGGGTCTGGTTCTGTTCAATATCTTCATCAATGATTTAGATAATGGCATAGAGAGTACACTTATACAGGTTGCGGATGATACCAAGTTGGGAGGGATTGCAGATGCTTCAGAGGATAGGATTATAATTCAAAATGATCTGGACAAACTGGAGAATTGGTCTGAAGTAAATAGGATGAAATTCAATAAGGACAAATGCAAAGTACTCCACTTAGGAAGGAACAATCAGTTGCCCACACATACAAAATGGGAAATGACCGCCTAGGACAGAGTACTGTGGAAAGGGATCTGGGGGTCATAGTGGACCAGAAGCTAAATATGAGTCAACAGTGTAATGCTGTTGCAAAAAAAAGCGAACATCATTCTGGGATGTATCAGCAGGAGTGTTTACGCAAGACACGGGAAGTAATTCTTCCGCTCTACTCCGTGCTGATTAGACCTCAACTGGAGTATTGTGTCCAGTTCCGGGCGCCACATTTCAGGAAAGATGTGGACAAATTGGAGGACGTCCAGAGAAGAGCAACAAAAATGATTAAAGGTCTAGAAAACATGACCTATGAGGCAAGATTGAAAAAATTCAGGTTGTTTAGTCTGGAGAAGAGAAGACTGAGAGGGGACATGATAACAGTTTTCAAGTACATAAAAGGTTGTTACAAGGAGGAGGGAGAAAAATTATTCTCCTTAATGTCTGAGGGTAGGACAAGAAGCAATGGACTTAAATTGCAGCAAGGGAGGTTTAGGTTGGACATTAGGAAAAACTTCCTAACTGTCAGGGTGGGTAAACACTGGAATAAATTGCCTTGGGAGGATGTGGAATTTCCATCATTGGAGATTTTTAAGAGCAGGATAGACAAACAGCTGCCGGGATGGTCTAGATAATACCTAGTCCTGCCTTGAGTGCAGGGGACTGGACTAGATGACCTCTCGAGGTCCCTTCCAGTCCTATGATCCTATGATTCTAAGTTCAGACACTACAGAGATGGGGTTCTGATAGGTACTCTAGCTTGCTAGCTTCCCAAAAAGGGGACAGAGATACTTCCCCTCCTCTGTAAAGTACTTGGAGATCTGTCGGTGAAAAGTGCGATATAAGATTTTAATATTATTATTTGTTGAGCAAAGAGTGTGCAGTGTTGCACAGAACCTAGAAACAGACGCTCCCACAGGAATGCCCTCTTCCTTGCATTCAGGACTAAGTCAGTGAAACTGCTTTATGGACTCATTTTAACACTGCAGGTAATGGATTTGCTAATAAAGCATGACTTTCTCATGCTAGGTTGCTAGGGCAGCCGATGAAATTCACACCCTTCTGGGATGTTAAATCATTAATCCATAGAATGTCGTTAGTTACAGGTCAGGAGGAGATATCAGCTGGCTATCATCCTGGCTCCCTCTCTATTTAAAAAATGACAGTGTGCATTGAATTTCCCCCAGCACGAAATGTGTAAGATAGAAAGAACATTAGGGCTGTTAATGAAGGAATTCTACAAGCGTCCGTTCAGCAAAAGAGAGACTGATATATGGATGCTGGAATAGCTCGGCCAGCCAATTCATTATCACCCAGCAGCATTAACGTGCTGGGGATTTTCCAGCCTTCTGGGTATTAACTTGTACAATATATAAAATTCTAGATGAAATTTTCTCTCTCTCTCTCACACCCACCCACACAGAGCCCATTCCCCTGTGCACAGCCTGCTCACTCGGGATTTGTGTGGAGGGAATTGGGTGTGTGTGGAATCCAATATAACCCCTGCCAATTTGCAATCAGTGCATGTGCAGCTCTGGGTCTCCTCTGCAACTGCTGTGCACTCCCCACATGGGCAATGGAATCCGGATAATCACAGACCCCGTGGCCATGTCTTCTCCTCCTCCCCAATCCCGTCATGGTGGATTATGTGGACCCGGTTTCAGAGCCTAGATCCACCATGCCCATGGGATGAATAATCTCACTGCCTGCCTGCTCAGCTTCACCCCCCATCCTGGGCAGCAGACTCAACTCTACTTGATAAAGACCTTTGCCCAGGGCCATTTTCACCCACTGGAGTATAGAAGCATAGAAATGTCGGGCTGGAAGGGACCTCAAGAGGTCGTCAAGTCCAGCTCCCAGCGCTGAGGCAGAAACAAGTAAACCTAGACCATCCCTGGCAGGGGTTTGTCCCACCTGTTCTTAAAAACCAGCAACGACTGGGATTCCACAGCCTCCCTCAGTGGCCTGTCCCAGAGCTAAACCACCCTGACAGTTAGAAAGTTTTTCCTAATGTCTAACCTAACTTTCCCTTGCTGCAGATTGACCCCGTGACTTATTGTCCTGTCGTCAGTGGACATGGATCACAATTGATCACCGTCCTCTCTCTCCTTTTGGTGACCATGTTCCCCATCTACTCACACGCGTTGTCTGTCTTGTCTATTTATACTGCAAGCTCTTTGAGACAAGATCTGTCTCTTACTATGCGTATGGACCGTGCCTGGTGCAGTGGGCCCAGAATCACGCACTACTGGAATAAAAATTATTTTCAAAATCCACATCAGGCAATGCGGGGCGGGGAGGGAGCAACCAACAGATCAATGTAACTCCGGCTGCACCAGCCTCGTCACTACCTCCAAATCTTCCTCTGCATAGGCTGCAGTGCAGGAAGTCCCTGCAGAACACAGCTCCACAGTGTCATGCAACACGTCAGTGGCAAAGCTGGGAACACAGCCCAGGTTGCCCGGCTCCTCAGGCCAGCGCCCTAGCCACTAGCCCACCGTTAACACCCCCTGCGCTTGGGGCGTTGCATTTGGTGCCGCCGCAGTTTGTGTTGAGGCCAGCACAGATGCTAGGACAGTTAAATAAAAACGAGGACCTCTGAGTGTTTTATTGATATTGAGCAGGCTGGCCATAAACCGTAGCCTCTATGCAGTATTGACAAATGAAAATTTACTAGGTACATTTGGTCAAGCTAATGGGCTGCTTAAGCCCTCGCTGTGCCTCAGTAAGCGCTTTATATTGTGCATTTTAATATCATTTCCCTGTGGATTAATTCTTATTCAAACTGAGGCAGCCCTGAGTCAACAGAATGAAGTCGGGCAGTTTATTGTGATTCAGACACGATGCACCGCTCTGTTTTGTCCTTTCTTTCCCCATGCCTCTCCCCTCCCTCCAAGTGGGAATCTTTGTTAGAAATTAATCTTTCCCCAGCAGGAGGGCGAGCAGCAAGGAGAGAACCTCCCTCCGAAAATAATGACATTTATTGCATGGTACCAGGGTGGTTTTTTAAGGTAGAATAATTGTGGCTGTACTGTGTAGAGATAAATTGTAAGAAGGCTGTGAAACAATGATCTCTTGAGTCTCTGCACAGGAAAGTTCTGTCCTTGCTATGGCCAAGGGTAGGACTGATTCTGTCACTGGTAGAGCCAGGAGTGCTTGCTATAAAATGTCATTAGAGATCCTAGGAAATAAAATGCATACAGAGGAAGGATGGTTTTGTGGTTAGTGCACTGGGCGGACAGTCAGGAAATATGGATTCAAATTCTGGCTCTACCATAGACTCACTTGGGTCAAGTCACGTACTCCCTTTGTGTCTCCTCAGTTTGTGTCTCCTCAGTTCCACATCTGTAAAGTGGAGGTACTAATACTTCCTTTCTCTGTTTTGATTGTAAGCTCTTTGGGGCAGGAATGACATTTTACTCTATGTATAGAACCTAGCGCCATGGGGTTCTGATCTCGGTTGGGACCATCAGGTGCTACCATAATACAAATAAATAATGCCACCACATTTGTTGCTATAGCACCAGCTAACTGTTCCCAAACCTTCAACGAGCTTTCAGTTTATTAGCTACAGTACTCACAAGTGAAAACTATGGCTGAATTGAAGTTTATAGCAAAATTCATCCTGAGTTCCAGGGGACCAAGATTTCACCCTGTATGTGTGGATTCCCCTAACAGATAAATGACATTTGTAAAAAACTGTATACCCATAATGTGTGTACATGTATATTTGCATCTATATGTATTTAGATATATTCTCTCATGCATCACATACCAAATACAGTTCATTCCATCTATCTATACTTTATTTGTAATGTATATGATAAATTAGTGAGAGCTCAAGCATTGTAAATACACAAGAGTAACAAGCTAGTAAAGCCACATTTGAACTTGCCTCTGAAGTACCAGTTTAAATTGATTCGCTTCAGATACTTCACTCCAGCTTTTCCCAAGACCGAGGAGGAGCCGTACGGGGGGTGGGTATCGAGGGCTAGTGAAGGGTAGGGAGGGGAATTAATAGATTTCTTTTTCTTGCCTCTCTCTGTTGTTTTATGCTCTTGAATAGAGGTGTGTGGTAATTCTGGTCACTTCGAGGTGGCCATGTTAGTTGGTAGTAGCTGTGGTGCCGTGCAGACCTATGTTGCTGAATAATAAATACAATAATCATAGGTTAGAATTTCAGATTCATTGTCTTTGTGACTGTGATTATTACTTCTCCGGGGGTCCCTGGAGGAAGGGAGTGGATCAGCAAACACATTATTTCTTCTTGTCAGAATATAAACAAGAACAAATATTGAATCAGCCTTTGTCCCAAACCCGCTGGCTCCCTTCTAATACAGATTTGACACGTATCTTTGCTAGTTGGATGGCTTTCTGGGCTTTATCCTTTTCTCCTCTGTTATCAGTAGCAGTTTCTCTAACCCCTTGCAAAATCAGTCTGGATGGCCTTTTAAAGACAAGGGTGGCATGTTCCCACTTCCACTATTTTTGTCTGGGCAAGGGGAATTGGAGAACCTTTAGCTTCCAGGATTAGATCTCCTGAACCCCGGGCTGGGCTACTTTAGCGGGCACTAAGACGGGTCTCTCCCACGTTCAGTGATATTGCCTGAAAGGTGGAAATGTGATAAACATTACTGGCTCCATCAATAAGTTAACTTTTCCCCCCTTGATTTGTATTAGACTCTCCCCTCCCCCTGCCTAACCTGACCTTTGTCTCTTGAAATTTAAAGTTGGTTCCTATTTTCCCTCATCCCCGTCCTCCTGCCCCACTAGCAGAGCTAAGGGAATTTAGCAGAGCTCTGCAGACAGGAGCAAAACGAATAAACTGTAATAAAAAAGATGGATCCAGCCCTCTAACTTCAAGATAAAGGGTCGGGCGTAGTCAACCAGGGGCAATGAAAGATCCTTTCGCGTATCTGAGCAGGGGAGCCAGCAAAAGTAATGAGAAGATATCTGTACCGAGATCGATCATTTCCGCCCTTGCAGCTCTAGCTGATCAAATGGGCACGTGGGGCTTTGAATTTCATTCACGTAAATTCAGACGTGGAGCCCGAATTCAACCTGGTGACGCAGGTTTGGGGCCTGTTTCTGACAGCAGCACCACTGTGAGCTGGGAGGAGGGGAGGCGCTCAGCGTCTCACAAGGGATCAGGCCCTCGTGTTTGGCTCTTGGCTGCCATTTTTAAGCAGCTGAACCCCACAGCCCCTCTCCCACCCCCCAAAAATAATTCCACAAGGAAAGACTAAGTAAACTTTGTGCAGATAAAGCAAAATGTGACTGGCAAGGTGAGTGGGTCTGGCAAGGCTAGGGCACTCCAGGGATTGCTTCCAAGAGAGAACACATGATTTAATGCTGAGGTGAGGGGGGCAAGGCAGAAAGGGGTGGATGCAAGGGCACCTATAGAATTACTGCCCTTCGCAAGCGGAGTCAAAGCGCCACTGCTGCGAATTACCGGAGATATGAGATGCACATTGTCTCCAGCCACCATTGTTGTCCCAAACACCAACCTCAGAGGGGGAAGGGCTCCGTTTGTGTAACTTTCATCCCCCCAAGTCTGGGTGCTGTCTCCAAGTGCAGCTCTTGCCAGAAGATTGGTAGCTGTTAAAATGGCACCCTGGCCTGTGCCTCAAACTCCATCTTGAGTTTTAGCAGTTTACCCAGACAAAAAAGTTTCTGTCCCCTCCCTGTTTGCTCTGGGATCTGACAACCAAGCTGGGTTCCTTCTGGCTTGTGCATCATCACCAGCCAGAAAGATTCTGCAGGCCAGATTCTGCCCTCATTTATACTTGTGTCTTCAATGGGTTTACACAGGTGGAACCGAGGGCAGAATTTAGCCCTGCAATTGCACCTTAATTCACACTCTCTGTTGATGATGTGTGAGCCAGGAGAGACTGCAACTCGCGTCCCATGGCAGGGTGGGCTCTGCAGGGCTCCTGGCAGCGCGAGGAAGTGCGAACATAGAGTCAGCAGGTGTGACTGTGAATGCAGCCTGGGTGCTGATCCGCTGCGTCAGAATGAGGTTACAGCCACATGGTCATTGTCAAGGTGGAACAGCACTGTGGCTCAGGTGTCCGAATGGGGGACAGCTTCTGATCATGGTAACAAACCTGTTCCAAAAAACTCCACGGGACAGAACAGGTTGTAAAGGGAGGGAGAGGACCCGTAATGCAGCTGTGTGTCCTGTAACCATTTCCTGCTTCTAATTTCACCCTTTCCTTGAGTTCCCAGAAACTTGATTCAACGGTCCTGATCCAATGCCCCCACATGCAGCGGGTTTAGCACCGACCTCCAAGAGCAGGGAGCGAAGGAGTGATTCATTTTTTGCATTCCAGATGCTGAGTATTCATGGCCCCATCAGACGCTTGAAAGAGGGAGAAGGCGGGGTGGAGCATGCCTGCCCAAACAAACCCAAACCTGACACGTTGGCAGAGGTCTCCATTGAAGGTCATCGGGAATGCAAAGGAAGCTGGGGCTTTTTGACACACTGTCTCATGGGCTGATGAACACGGTGCGGTGTGACATTTAATTTCACATGGCCCCAAGGAATGGAGAAGGGCAAAGGGATCACCAAGACTGTTCAGACAGGAAACTCACTCTCATGGAAATCACACTTGCCTTGGTAGCTGTTGATGCAGGCATAAAAGAGAGACATTCTCCTGATCCCCTGGAACTTACTGGGGCCAGAGCGAGAGGCACAGGTCTACCTTTTCCTAACGTGATTAGTGATTTTGGGTGGTCAGCTGGAGATGCTTTGGGGTGGGAGCTTAGCACTTACTGAAAACTGGGCCCTTTTGAAAAACTAGGCCATAACATCTGCATATCCCAGCGACAAAGGGGCAAATTCAGCTCTGGCATAAGCAGGTACAATTCCCATGGACGTCAATTCAAGTAGTTCCATGGCCAAATTTGGCTCATGGTCTCTAAACCCTCCAGCAACAGCAAATTGCATCAGTGGCAACAAAATGCGCTCGCCTTCTCTGAGACAGGAAAAAAGTCATTCTGCCTGCCAAGAGGCATGATCCTTCCTCTTGCTTTGATCTTCTTTCCTCAGCCCCGTTTATGGAGATAAGAGGCCTGTATAGTTCGAGCTTCCTTGATTGAGAATTTGTTTCTCCTTGTCCTTTTAAAAATGATACTTAACAAAGAACATAGATGAGGAAAGAGTCCTTTGCCATGTGGCGCTATAACATTCCGAAGGAGGAATGTTGGTTAAAGGACATTAAGTCTGAACAGAGCCATGCTCAGCTGTGTATTGCCTATGCCAGTCTCTCTGTAAGAACAGCTGCCATTCAGATTCCATCTCTCAGGTGCTGGGCTGGAGAACAAGGGCATAATGTTTATAGACCAACATTAAAATGAATCTTTGAGAAGCTATTGCACAGCGTTTCAAGTGACTGCTGCAGGAAAGGCAGCCGAAAGGAGCACATGGGATTTATCTGTCTGGATAACAGACAACAGACTCACCGATCACCCTGTGATCCTTGAGCACTCACCCTAACCCTAACCTCACAAGAGACCCCCATTCCCTGTTCTGAACCCCACAACCTAAATTGCATCCAGCAACTGCCATATCAGGGAACAAGACCAAAGCTAGGTATAGTTACAAATTAACAGATTTTTCTGTTGACATAATTCCCCGTACCCTCTTGCAGGTACATATAGTGCTGGTGAAAGGCACTAGCCTGACTGTGCCTGAAACAGACACACTTTATCTCCAGGACAGGTACAGGTAATCCCCTCTGCATTGTTCCTCTCCGATGGGACTCAGCATGTAATTGCACTTGGTATTCTTGCTGATTCATGGTAGCCCAAAGTGAAAACCCAAAGCCAGGGAGAGATTGTGTGCTACCCTATGAACTCTCCTCCACCAGATGGTGTCCCCATGGCAGGTCATCTTAACCAGTCTTCATCTAGTTTATGGTGAGGCTCCGGTATCAGAATAGGACTGGCCATACCCCGGCAGAGAACATACACGCCGTGTTGTAAGATATACAATCAATGCAACATCGTAATGCTTTGCACTGCTATAGTGCCCTTCATCCTGGGATCTCTGCAAACTTTATAGACACTGTAAACCTGATGAATTAAACCTCACAACTCTCCTGGGAGGTAGGGAAGTATTGTTATCCCCCTTTTGTTGATGGATAAAATCATACAGCAAATCTCGGAAGAGATGCCAGGAGTCCTGTCTCACAGTCTCGCTGGTTGATTCTGTGTTTCAGCTAGCAAAGAATAATGACATCACTCCATAGGATTCCAAGGGAATGGCCTATTAGCATCACAAATGCTTTTGATTGGTCTGTGTGACACATTGTAACATTCGACATCTCCCGCACTTGCATTTGTAAATACAGCCTGGCTGAAAAATGCCTGTGATTATTGTTTTTATATGAATGAATGATAGTAGCAAAGCTAAACTTTATTGTATTGATCACACTAACTGTGTCCCCTCTCCAGCTGGAGAGCATCTGAGCATACAGCCTGGAAGTTTTCTGAGAACCGAAGTAGCCTGAGCTGCATGAGAACTCAGCTAGTGGGTGGAATCTGAGACAGCAGTAGAGGCTGAATAAACACAGCGAAGAAAGGCAGCTTCCCAAGCATCTGGGACGCTCAGGACTAAGGAAAGGATTAAGAGTCTGAAATTGGATTAAACTGCTGGCAACTGCAACTTGGCACCAAAGTAGATTTTGTTAAGAAATTGCATGAAGCCTTGTAGGTGGGCAAGGGGGTCCAGAATGCGCAACGGGATGGCGCGAGCATGGGAAGCTATCATATATAGCCAGCAGCAGGTAAAACAGAGCCATATGGTTCATGAGCACTTGCAGAAGTGACAAATCTAAAGGAAGAGTGACCCTGTTTCACTGGCCCAACACAGAGTTTTTTAAATAAATTCTATTCAATATCCTATAGATGGCTAGGAAATAGCTTCCTGAATATACACTGTTTTGTTTCTCTTACAGCTTCTCTGGTTGTGAAAGTGATTTTGCCCGTTTCATATCTGCAGCTGCCCAGAGCACTGGAGCCAGATAACATTTGTAAAGTTGAGGTTTGATTTTCATTTAAGTTATGGGAGAACCTTCCACACATTCTTCTTCTAGTTACCCTTGGGCTGCTGGGGGAGATGCTGTGCATTTCTTGGCAGGGATCAAAGACCTGCACGCAGCCTCTTTTTTTTGTGCGTAAACTCTCATTTTATCTTCTTTTGTTTTCCCCTTTGCTGTAGATTACTTGGCACACAAGCCAGGCGTGGCTTTGCCCTGGCTCTTTTGCAAACCCTGTAACAAATGAGATGAGCATTGTGAGTTCATCTGCAAACACAGCACAAAAAGAGGCATGTCCGTGTAAAATAGCTCTGCTCCAGAGCCTTAGCAGTTTCTCCTGGGGGCTGGAAAGGGCTTGCCTTTTCATCAGCGGGGCTCATTCATGTGCAGGCTGGACTGGAAGAAAGAAAAACAGCTTTGGCAAATGGGAAGACTTGGAAGCGATAGGCCACATTAAAGCAAAAAACCAGGCCAAGGGTCTCCAAGAGCTAACTCCTCGTGAGACGGCTCCACAATGCGTGGGGGCCATCTCGGAAGTGTCCGAGTTGAGATAGACAGCTGATAAAATGTAGATCTGCCCCACACTGCCAGAGCCCCATTGGTATAAACAAAGAGGGGGCTGTGAAGAGCTTCAGAAATTACTCCCACCCTGTTGGTCTGAAATAAACCCTATCTCATGACACATGCAAGGACTCATCTCTTTCCCGAGGTGTCTGGAAACAAGGGGTGGCAATTGTAAGGGTGGAGAATTGTTTGAGAGGAAGGAGGGTTTCTGGGGGTTTAGCTCCAGTTGCTGCACTTAGGACGTATTTTAAAGTTATGTTGGGGCACCTAGACAGCCTGGAGAAGCTCCCTGCTGAGCATTTTTATAAATGGCAAGAAATACATTTGAAGGAGTTTCTGCTTTGGCGAGGATGTGCACTGAAAATCTGCCTTTGCTAACTGCAGTAGATTCAAACCTGCTAGGCCTGGCTGCCTCCCCCAGAGATGCATGTCAGACTGATGTTCACTTATACCGAGGATGGGATTAAGCCCTGGACTTCAGGGAAGTTCAGGAACGCTGTTGCCTGAAGGTAGGTAAGGAAGGGTGTATGCATCCAGCATTGTCCTCTGGAGAGAGACAGAGGTTTGTTGGATCTTTTTACCTCCATTTTGGAGGGCAATGTGCTGTAGATTGTGTGTTCCATTTAAAAAAAAGTATTTGCTTAGGAGCTGGTAATGGCGGGATGCTAACACTTTCTTATATAAAACCCAGAGCGATTGCGTGAGAGCTGCCATCTTCCAGACCGACCTAGCAGAAAGGAGAGATGGAATCAGCCCTGTTCTTTTGCACCTACCCACTGACAGCCCGGCTGACATCTCCCTGGCCATCCCTTGGTACTAAGGGTTAGATCCAACGTCTGTGGAAGCCAGTGAGTGTCAGATCAGGCCAATAAGCTGCATTTTCAAAGCACTTGGGTTATCTAAGGAAAAAAGAGCATCGCTACGTCCAGCAGGAGTGGGTGATGTAAGCCAGGGAATCCTTCCATGTTACTTTCGAAGGGCACAGTTATCCCAGGGACTCACCAGGGAAGGAGCCAGGTGCTGTGTCCTACCCGGTAACGTAGCCGCTCAGCACTGTGCATTTGCATTTACACTCACTCCCCTCGAAGTCGCTGTCCTAAGGTTGCCAAGGTAGCAGAGAAGACTGCACAATATGGCTGCTGCCTCCTTTGATCCAGAATGTTCCTTGAGAGGCCCTGAAGCCAACCGCCCACCAAATGACTTGCAATGGAGCTGCCAGGAGTGCCTGATGGCTCCCCACCCTCCACGGGGAGTTGAGTATCCGTGTCTGTGCTGCTGAGCTCAGCTCCCTTCCCTCCCGGCAAACCCACCTGCCTAGGTAAGCGCCGCATAACGCACTGAGGAGGCTGTTGCTGAATGAGATTGTTGGCTCGGGAAAAACATTTGAGGCACAGATGCTCTTTTCCCCTCAAGCAGCTCTGACCCAGGCTATGCAATTTGCAAGCAGATGTCTGCCAGGCATTCCTTCCATGGGCTGCCAGCCAAACCCAGACCCACCATCCAGACCATTTCCCCCTGTGCTCTCCCTGCGACACAGGGCTGCTGATGACACTGACCAATGCATTTTATTGCTGAAGGCCAAGTCTCTCCCAGGAAGCAAAGCTCATTCCCTTTGACTTCGCAAAAAGGCTTCTGCCTAAGTCAGCGATGCGTCACGTTAAGGAGGGCTCCGGGCGAGAGGCCCGGGGAAACACTCACATTTTGTCATGGCCTGCGCCCGTCCCAAGCAGCTCCATATCCATTGGGCCTCCAATTTTGATTTTGCTGCACCCCAAGGATGGTTGGTCGCAGTCATTTGTCACGCTGGAATATAAAGCCCTCCGCAGCCTTGCACCCTCCCCTGTGGTTAGTACATCTCCCAGCTGAGCCTCACGTCCAGTGGGTTGTAGTGGATTGAAAGACGAGGGAGTGCTGTCAGTTCCTGGTCACGGGGCAGGGGGAGCTGTGGGGAAGCCCTGCTCCCCCAAGCCAGGAAGTGCAGGGGAGAGCTTTGAGCAGAGAAGGGGAACTGCGCATCACTTGCTCACGTCTGCTCAAGCACATGGAGTTCTTCACATTACTTATTCAGCTGCCAAAATGAACTGAAAAGCCATTAGTACGGTTAGCTTGGAGAAGGAAAGGGGGAGAAGGCAGTTTACAGATGCATCTGAATCCTCTCCCTGGAATTAAAAGGCCCCCAAAACTCCATTGGAAGGTCCCTTGTTGAAATCATTATGGGCAGGAGCTCAGTGACTATTGAACGCACAGTATGACAGAACAGATAGATTACAATGGAAAGAGGCAAAGGAGCCATCCGAAGGTGCACAGAAGAACTGTGTGTGCATCAGGTGGTCATTTGGTGGGAGCTAATAGGAAAAAACCACTTGATTGTATGGGGAGAATAATGTAAACGGAGGGAAGAACAAGATGCTAAACAATGAAAACAGCAGGCTGCAGATCGCAGGTTGCTGCTAAAAGAGGAGGGGATGGAAGAGGAACACAGAGGAGTGATCATATCTGGCGAGGAAGGGAGACAGCAGGAAATGGGATGGAAATGATAGGGGTGAGAGGCAGATAACAGCAGCTGAGGGATAAGAGTGGAGGGGAAGGATACTGTAGGAACGGTCTTTTCTTTCATCTGGGGAGATGCTATTATGGCAGTAAACGATGTGTGTGGGATCTATGGTTACCCTCAGCAGGGGTCCCGATTCGCTCATCAGAAGGGCCAGTTGGGGAGGTCATGGAAGCGCCTGTGATGTGAGACGCAGTGGCAAGCAACAGCTTGGAACCCATCACAACTTGTCTAATCTGCTGTCAGCTGTTGAATGGTTTCTGCTGGGCATGAGTCTGCCAGTTCCCTGCACTCTAAGCAGCTGGTCATTTCCCACCAAGTAGGCAGTAAATCCTGTTACTGAAAATACAGGAACATTAATTGGTGCCGTGGGAACCTGGATTTGGGCAGAGAGGAGGGCTGGAGAAGGCACTTGGTTACATTCAGTTGGGTCTGGGGAAGAATGAAGGTTTAATGGCTGCTGTTGCACTGGGACGCTGAGGTTTCATTGGCGTTGCGTTAGAGAACTGGTGTCTTAGGTTTGCCACCTGTCCTGTGTTGAGGGGGAGAGTTACAGTTCATCAGGACCTTTGCCTGCAGAGAACGGTCCCTTGGTGAAGTTGTGCTATTGCAATGAGCTAAGAAGCAACGACTTCCTAAACATTAGCCACTGCTGTCTTGGTGTCACAAAATTCTCTTGCAAGTTCACAACTGGGAAGACCCTGGTAAAAAGGATCTTCTTCTGCCATGAGATTTTTACACACTCAAGATGGCTGCACCTCGCACCTTCCTGGGTCATAAAGGGTGGGGTAGGAGGCCTCCACTATCCTGCAGAGTGAGATATTAGTCTGCGTGGAGATCTAAAGCCATAAGTCAGGAGCCTGTAGGCCAGCAGTTAGGAGCTGGTGCTTATGACTCCAGAATGGTTGACAGTGGGCTGGTATTTCCCTATTTTCCTCAGGAATGAAACTCTCTCTTTGGACAATCAGCTCTGTTACATCTAGCCAATTCCTTGTCCCAAGGAATAACCTCACAAGCGCTAACTTCAACCTGTTTGTGCACAGCTTAGTAACTGTGGGGCCAAATTCTCTTCTTGGTGATTCGCTCCCATTTAATTGGATGGAGCGTGCGTGTGTTGGCCTGATGTCAAAAACTGCTCTGATTCCTGTCTCTTTACTGACCGTTCCGGGAGAGGCCTCCATGCCTGAAACCTTTATGTTGGATTCTTGGCATCCCCTAGGTTCCTTATGAGTCTGTATTTTTCAGAATCATGAAATAGAAAGAAAGAAAGTCTCACAGACCTAGTGAGCAGCTATTGCTGTATTCAGACCCAGCGGGCTGGAAAGGAAGGTGGCTTTTTACGGAGCTCAGACCACTCAGCATTTGGGGACACTGGCATTCACTCTTTTACATGTTATCTTCCCCATCCCCTCACAGTCATGCATTGGGGAATGCTAAAGGCCTGGCGTGTTGTACCGGAGATGTGTAACGAGAGGACTGTTAAGCGCAGCACACTTCAAGGAAAGAAGACAGAGCCTTACATGGGACAAAATTCAACCCCTCTTTAGCATGCTGTTCCTGGACAAACCACCTCCCACTTACCCTGCTGTGGCTAAAGGTGGTTGCTTTGTTGGCTTTTCGTTATTGGATGTGACACCCCAATCATGATGCTCCTGTTAATCCTTTCCCCTGTTACCTGGGCATGCCTGCAAGATCGTGCTACATGAGAAGGTCAGGCTGCGGTCAGGTCTTTCCCACACAGACTGTGGCACAGATACGGCCCAGCCTGCAGGATCACTGATCCAGGCCCAGCCCCTCCCTAGGCCAAGCATTCAGGGAGTAGTTTCCTTTAATTTCACATAACGGTCTTTCTAATTCTGCTCTAATCGGCTTCCTTTGCTGCAGATGACATGCAGAGCTCTGAGGGCGAAGGATCCCTGACCCTTCCTGCATAGCTAAGAGTCTCTGGGAGAGAATCAGAATATACATAAGCGCTGCTGCAAAAAAGAAAAAAAAATGCAAACTCTTTATATAACCTCATTTAAATCCCAGGTTTGGAAACTTTATTAAGGTTTGGCAGGGACTGTTTGGTACTCACAGGAGCAGCTTGCTCTAAAACCTTATTGCATTTCAGAGCCAGGGTTCATGTGAACAGTGGAGGCATCTCTGTGGGTATTAAAGATGACGACGCAGGTTGCATTCTGCGTGGCTAGTACAGCAGTTTAGCGAGAGGAAGTAGACAGTTGACTCTCTAAAGCAGCCTGCCTGACTGTGATTATTGAACAACACAGGCAGGGATTTGGGAGGCAGAGAGAGAGAGAATCTCTCATTTTCCGATTAGAATTTTTCTCTTAAACTTATCTGAGGCTTAAAGCCTTTTTTAAGGCCCAGATTAAAAATAGCCCTTGTCATTTGAAAGTGAGTGCCTAGGGTACTGCAAGGCTGGAGGGGGAGGGGTTGTAAGGTTAGTATTGGGATCTGGATACTGCTGTCCACCTGACTTGGAAGGAGCTAAGTGTATCTTGGAGGGTCAGCATGGAGCTTGGTTTGTGCCCGATCTGTGTGGAGGACATGGACTTTCACCTCCTCCCGTAGCTGGCTTTGCCCTTGATGGGAGAGACTCGCCTGTCCGGTGGCTGAGAGCTGCAGTGGGACTTTTTGAACCAGGCACGTAGTGATAAAGGAAGCCCCTGGTATTTCACCCAGCTCATTCGAAACATGAGCATACACTGCCCGGCTCGTCATGCCAAGCAGGCGAGCAGCGCTTGTTATCGAGCCCATCTTCCCTTGAGCACTGAATTCCAGCATGGCTCCTTTGGAACCTGAGGATTAGCCTGGACAGCATTACACAAAGGAATCGGTGCTTGTCTCGGCGTGTTCCTGATCTCTTTCCATTTCACTCCTCTCCTTCTGATGCGGCTGGAGGGCACCTCGCTACTTCTGACACCACCAACTGGGAGCTCCGTTGGTCCTTGGGGAAGTGTTCTCTAATATCTCTCCCCGTTGGCTTGTGTCTACACTACTGGCCGGATCGATGGGCAGCGATTGATCCAGTGGGATTGATTTATCATGTCTAGTATAAACGCGATAAATTGACCACCAATCGCTCTAACGTCGACTCCAGTACTCCACCTCAACGAGAAATGCAAGGGGAATCGACGGGAGAGCATCCCCCATCGACACACAGCAGAGAAGACACCGCGATAAGTAGATCTAAATACATTGACTTCAGCTACATTATTCATGTAGCTGAAGTTGTGTAACTTAGATTGACACCCCCCCCCCCCCGTAGTGGCTGCCGGGCTTCCACACAGCAGGTGACTTTGCTGTTGCTTTGGGGTGAAATTCAGCCATCTGCAAAGGGCCAGCATGAGCTCTCTGCACAGGGGAGAAGAGACTAGTAAACAGCACGTTCACTTCTCTGAGGTCATTCACCCTCCCCACCCCTTTTTTTAGCCAGCCTTTTCAGATCAGTAGAATCCTGTTCTCTCCAGATAGTACAGCCCCGGAATGGCAAGCAGTAAACTCTTCAGTGTGCCCATCGATTTCTCTGACTAATATTGATCACCTTGATGACATATAGGTAACGTGTAATTAGTAACTGGGGGAAAAAAGCAATGAGCGGGTCCTAAGGCTGAGATCCAAGATGTGCAAGAAGTGTAACCTCATGTCAGCGTCAGCCAGTTAATGATAAATAGGGGAGGGGCAGCTGACCTGTCCATAGATGGACCTGGCTTGGTAATCGTCTAACCCACTATTAGAGATAGTAGCTAATCCCTGGAAATGGCCTTCTTGGGTCTCTGATCTCATGAGCAGCAGCTTTTACGGGGAGGATCCATGAGCTACAGATGTCAGAGGAGCAGGGGGCTCCTTAATAGAATTTGAACCTACGGAAAAGGCATCCAGAATCTTGTATTTGAAAAAGAAAGCTGAAGGAGCAGCATGTAGAAGAGATGCTTAAAATGATGGACTAGGGAAAAGCTCCTGTGTATAAAAATGTACATCCCTACGGACATAAAATACATGTCTGTAAAACTCTCCACCACTGGGGCCGTAGGCAGCGGTATGCAGGGCCGTCCTTACCCATATGCAAAGTACGCAGCTGCGTAGGGCACCAGAATAGCTAGGGACAGCCCTGGCAGTATGTGTGGGCATTTCACCAGCAACGTTATTGCGATTTAACGTTTATGTTACCATAGCACTCGGAGGCCCCTCCGTGCTAGGTGCTGTGCAAACATATCAGAAGACACAGTCCTGGTCCAGAAGCACTTGCAGTTCTATCTGCTGAACTTCACCAAGTGCTCTTTGTAAAAGGGGTAACAAAGCGCAGTGCTAGCTATGCTGAACAAAGCGCAGGTAGGGAGATCTGGCAAAGAAACAGGTAATTTACGGGGGCCCCTGCCTCAGATTTTCTTTCACTGACACAGCTGTCTTTGCTGTGGCTCAGAAAAGGAAAGCATCAGTTTCTCTCACTGAGTTTTATTCTATGGCTTTGGTGCTGGGCTTTCAGGGCCAAATTCAGTGCTGGTATAAATTGGTACAGGGAGGGCATGCTGGCAAGTATTGGCTCCAAATATCTTAACAGGCCTGTGTTATAAGCTGCTAGTTTGGGTCTCAAATAGGCTGGACACTTAGTCACGTTGCATCCTGAAGGCTCATTGGAGAAGTTCTCGTTGGAGACAGTAAATAATATCCTGCAGGCCACCAGAGCAATGGTGGAGGGAAGCAATCGCTTCATGTTGACAGGAATATGAGTAGTGATGCACACCACCGTGAGACTCACCTGGATGGTCAGATATAAATGGATCAAATAGCTGTATATAAAGGGGGAAGGAAACTATTTGGGGTTTAATTGTTAAAGCTGAGTTCTGCTGATCTGAGCCCGTACTTGAAAATATTGAGTAAGAAGCCAGGTCTGAACAGATACACAGGAGCCCTGGCTGTGAAATGACCCCTCCCCAATATAATCACTGCTAGGGACTGGATTTGTAGGCCTGAGATTTCTGGTTAAATCACACCCTTCAAAATAAAATACAGAACGTGCCCTCCAGGATTCTAGGCTATTGAAGTAAATTGAAAGACTAGAGGAAGTTGCTCTGAGAATTTTGAGTGTGCGCGCGCTCACGCACGCACACACAGAGTACATGGTAGGTTAGACTGTGGAGTAAAACCTTGTCGTGGGGTCACTCATTCTAGACTATCTAGCTTCATAATCTTCTCACAAGGGGCTGTGAAATAGGGTCAGTAGGGTGTGATGTGGAATAGACAGAATCTCCTCGAGATTCAGTCGTGTCTGAGCCGTTGTCTCCACTAATTACGAACTGGCTGCTCAGCTATTAAGGCTACACAGAAGCGGTGTTTATAGTATGGGTGATTTAGCTGCTTATGGTCTTGATCCTGTGGGTCTTTGCAGAGCTTGAGCGCAGTGCGTGCTGAGGTGTGTGAGGGCTCCGGTAACGTTCAGTACCAGACAGAGTGCTCTACATTGGGTCAACCACCCCGTGTCCTTGTTTCCTTACTCTAGGGTAAAAAAAAGGGGGGCAGAGTGTGAGTCTGTCTGAGGAGACGTAGGCGTGGGCACAATTCCCATCCTACAAATGAAATGCTCTGCTATACACACGCCCTTTCCAGACCTCACTCCTGCTACTAGACTGGAGTAACGCGACAGCCCAACAGCAGCAGCTCCTTAATGCAGGACCAGCACTCTGCACCTGCAGCCTGCTACCTGAACGGACATTTCTCCTCCCTCCCTCCCTCAGACAACAGAGAACAGGAGCCCTCATGCTGTTGACGTTGAGAGATTGTTTGTCAGGAAGCAGCCCTGGAATTCGGAAAAGCAGTTTTTCCTGGGGGTGGGGTAGTTGGCGGCGCTGTGTATCCTTCCAGGAGTTTATTTTATAAAAATAAAATAACTCTTAAAAATAAACCCTTGTTTTCATCAGAGGCTCAGACAGCTCCTCTCCTTCCTGAAGCAGCAACTGCAGAGCGTCCAACACAAACAGTGCCAGCATCTCGCTGTGGCCTTCTGGGGTTTCTCAGGGATTTGGGGCATTGTCCTGCTTTCTCCCAGTTGTTTCCTGTCACAAGCTGGGAATGCTCTCCAGTCCCTTTTGGCCTGCATGGTCAGGGAGAGGGTCGCAGTCTGTCTGGAAACAAAATCCTCCTTAATTGAATGGAGACGCTTCGGTTTCCTCTGTGACTGTGTCTGGGTGACAGACGTTCCGCTGGCTTAGAGGTGCTGGGGCTCTGGCATGGTTTATAAGAGCAGCTTTGTGTTCCTGTAGGTGAAGTTCACCACTGGGCAGAGGGCCAGCACGGGCCTGTGCTCTATTTCAGTCCCACTTAAACCCTGAGACTTGGATGTTGCCTAGGCTGTGGATGAATTTCACCCGCTGTTGGCTGTGCAGTATTGGTACGAACAGGATTCTGTTGCAGTAGGTAGATTGTTCCACAAGGCACCCAAAGGGAAGAAGAGATTTAAAACAATGTCATAAAATATTTACTTAGCCCAGATGGCATGACATCGCTGCATTAGTCACTCCATTGGTTAAGGCACTGGGACTGTAGTTTATAATTACTGTGATAAAATCATCTCCCGAAACATCCTTAAACACCCGCTTTTAGAACTGTGTGTTGGATAAACAAAATGAGACGTGCCAGAAACTCAGTGAAGTCCACTAGGGATTTGGCTATTGTAGGGTTACCATATCTAACACATAAAAAAAGAGGACCCTCCACAGGCCCTGGCCCCGCCCATTTCCCCACCCCAGCCCCGCCCCAACTCTGCCCCTTCCCCACCCTAACTCCGCCCCTCCTCCCTCCCATTCCCAGCCACGCGAAAAGGGCTGCCCGAGCGCTACCGGCTTCACGGTTTGCCGGGCAGCCCCCAGACTCTGCGCGCCCGGCCGGCGCTTCCCCAGCGCAGCTGGAGCCCGGGAGGGGAAGCGCCCAGCCGGGGGCGCAGGGTCTGGAGGCTGCCTGGCAAACCGTGAAGCCGGTAGCGCTTGGGCTTCAGGCAGCCCCCTTGCCTCCGGACCCTGCGCCCCCAGCCGGGTACTTCCCCTCCCGGGCTCCGGTGGCGCAGGGTCCGGAGGCATGGGGGCTGCCCGAAGCCGGTAGCGCTCGGCTCTTAAACAGAGCCGAAGAGTCGGGGAAGAGCAGAGCCGCCGCGGCCGGAGGCTCTGCTCCTCCCCTGACTCTTCGGCTCTGTTTAAGAGCCGAGCTACCCCAGCGCTACCGGCTTCGGGCAGCCCCCATGCCTCCGGACCCTGCGCCGCCGGAGCCCGGGAGGGGAAGTGCCCGGCCGGCGGCTGGGGTCCGGAGGCAAGGGGGCTGCCTGAAGCCCATAGCGCTCGGGCAGCTCGGCTCTTAAACAGAGCCGAAGAGTCAGGGGAGGAGCAGAGCCGCCGCGGGAGGGGAAGTGCCTGGCCGGCATTTTCCCGGACATGTTTGGCTTTTTGGCAATTCCCCCCGGACGGGGGTTTGAGTGCCAAAAAGCCGGACGTGTCCGGGAAAAAGAGGACGTATGGTAACCCTAGCTATTGCTATGAAAGGTGCTCAAATACGATGGTGATGGGCAGGGATATAAAACCCTAAGATACATTGAGTAAGATAGATAAATAGATAGCCCCCACTCTATATATCCCAAGGGTGGCTGTTCTTTCTTTCTTTCTTTCTTTCTTTCTTTCTTTCTTTCTTTCTTTCTTTCTTTCTTTCTTTCTTTCTTTCTTTCTTTCTTTCTTTTTCTTCTTCCTATCATCAGATTAAGTATCACAAACGACATCTTCACCATTCAAACTCTTTGATTTAAAAGGTAACCATGGCGATAGCCAACCAGGCAGGCAGAGGACTTTCATATATTACCATACTACGGAAAATAATCTATAGGACAAGTGAGCAAGTCATATTTATTTATTATTGACTGACACATGCTTTTACCTGCACAATGTCCTTTTCCTTTTATTTGAGGGGAACTCCATTGTCCCTGAAATTTCCCCATTTTCGCTGATTTAATTCCCCTCCTTGCTGGCTGAGCTGTCAAAAGCCGCTTGCTAGTTGTTGAGCAACCTTTAGGTTTATTGCATTAGAGGAAGTTTAAGCAGGGAAAATTAAAATGGGAGCTCACAGGATTAATGGGCATCAGAGCTGTCAGATTTAATATAAGCAGGGTGCCAGGTTGGGAAATGCTACTATGTCTTGAATCGCTCTTAACATTAAGGTAGCTTGAAGGTCACTCTGCTGTTTAGACAGATGCAAGTGACCAGGCCACAAAATTGGGGACAAGGACAGAGTCATTAGCATTGTGCCATAAAATGTTTGGCTTTGAAATCCGGAGATGCAATTCACCGTGAGTGAAGTGCTCCAGGAGTTTTATTTATCATGTCGAAGCTCAAGGGTTAAATTTAAATCTTCCAGCCTGTGCCCGTGCTGTAAATCATGACTTTTTATACAAATGGATTGAAATACCAGCCCCTCTAGTATCTGCTGAGAGCTGTAGCCAGGGTTACTGCAGTTTAATAAGTAGTTCGGCATCTTCAGAGCCTGCAAATGTTTATGTGCCCACAGCGTGAGATCTGCTAATGGAAATATCAAATACTGTTGCATGGAGATTTGGGTTTTCAAATATTTCAGGACAGTGGCAAACTGGGGAAGTGGGAACACATTAGATAACAATTCAACTCCTTTCCTCTGCCAGACCACCCAGAGGTGAGGCGTGAGGGCCCCATCTCCAGAAGCAACTCATGCTGCTGTGACCATTCACGGGCTCAGCAGGGCCAGCTGTGTCATTCTGAGTGGTGATTTGCAAAGGGGGAGGAGTTGGGAGACCAAGGGGAAGAATAATGTGAGAGGCCGGGTGGCAACAATTGGAGTTTTGCTATTGATTTCAGCAGGAGCAGGACAGTGCTGCAATCAGGCCCTAATTCAATGAGGCACTTAAACTTGTGCTTAACATTAAGCACATGAATATCCATTGACTGCAGCTGGCAATCGTGTTCCACACATGAATTCTTCAGGCAGCTCAATCTTCTTGGAAGTTGTCATTCTTTACATGGACACACTGAGTGCCATGGGTTTGCATATGTATGTGTGAATGAGGGCTCCGGAGAGCTGCCGTTGTACTGTCCACTGCTTCGTCCTGTCGGGCATGTAGCCAGCAGAGACGGCTCATGATTTGATGGCTGGGTCAGCCATCATGGGATTGTGGTCACAGCGGGAGCCTAAGGAACAGAGCGGGCCCACCAGTCAGTCAAGTAATTGTGATGACAAATACAGGAGGCCATCACAAAGATTGTGTGTGTGTGTGTGTGTGTGTGTGTGTGTGTGTGTGTGTGTGTGTGTGTGTGTGTGTGTGTGAGAGAGAGAGAGAGAGAGAGAGAGAGAGACACACACACACACACACACACGCACAGGCAGATCTGTCAGGCATGACAGTACAAGAACCAAAGTATGATGTATGTTCACTTGATAAATATATTGATCAAAAAGGTAATTCAACTGGATTGTTGTTGACAAGATATTTTCAGAGCTAACAGCAAATTGATGTGGGAGAGAGGCAGCATGTGAACAGGTGATTTCTAAAAGACAATGCCACACATTTCGTCCCTCGTAGTTAATAGATTAGGGGGAAGTCCCAATCTTTCTCTTGCCCTAACTCAAGAGGGAAAGGGAGCACATTGAGACAGCCAGCAACCACTCTGAGGTTTAAATAGCTGGGAACTATTGCTCATAGTGGGTTTTTCACCATTAAAATGCTGGTTCCATTCCAACCCTTTCTTCTTGTATTTCATAGTTCAGTCTTACAATGGCGAAAAAAGCCATCAGATTCAGAGACACTGTTTCTCCTGGTGTGCAGCCTTTTCCCATGATATCCTTAATTATATTAGCAACGCTGAAAAACCAGTTTTGGCATGTTATTATTCAGCCAGTGAACTCTCACTAATTTCTGACAAAACTAATAAATATCAGTGGGTGGAAGCTGGTTCACTCCAGATAATGTTAGTTTAAGGAGCTCAGGCCACTGCTTTGGGCTCCAGCGGATTGGAATAGTAAGCAGTGTCTCTTATTCATAAAAGGAGAGGCTAAAGAGAAGTTTTATTCCCATGGGGATATTGTTACTTGAGCATCAAAAGTTCTTTGGCCCTGTCACATCACTTCTTACACCCCCCTCGTCTTTAACGTTAACCATGAAAGAGTCAACCCAATTGATATGACAAACTCATTTGCACCTGCTATGAAGTCTCCTTTCACTCACGCTGGTTTTGATCTGATTTAAATCCCTTGACATCAGTGGAATTACTGCTGAGTTACACCAGAGTGCATGAGACCAGAATCAGGCTCAGTAAACACACAGGTCTATAGATGCCCTAGGCACATGCCCCTTTTAGCCGAGGTTGAATTCCCACTTCTATCCTAATATCCTTTTTCCTGTTGCTCGTGTCTACCACAAACAAATCCCTCTGGGCATTAAATTGTTCAGTGCTAGTGTGTTCAGTTTAGAATTCGTTGGGCACTCTTCTGATACGATCATTATTACCGACTTGTATTTCAGCAGCGCATAGAGTTCCCAGAGAGGATGAAGGCCGTGTTGTGCTAGGCTCTGCACCTACCGCGAGTAAGATACAGCCCTTGCCTTGGAAAGCTAACAATCTAAATAGCCGAGACAAAGAAAGGGTGGGAGGAGAAAGAGAAGTACAGAGCTGGACCTTAAACAAGGACATGCAGCAGATCACTGGCTAATCCAGGAATAAAACCCAGATCTCCTGAGCCCTATTCCTGGATCACACTGCCATGATAGGTATGGCAGTACCTAAATAGACCACAAATCCCCTTTACTCTTTTCTCATAGACAGAATTCTAGGGTTTGTCTAAATGGTCTGCACTGGAGGGGTGTAAGTTCTAGTGCGCACGAGTGTGTCGTGCATTAACTGGCCCGTGTGGGCCCAGCTGGTGTGCAGTAGAAGTTCCCGCGTCAGTGCAGTGTGTAGAACTTACGCCCGTCCTGTGCGGACTAACGTACCATGTAGACAAGCCCTGAATGACTGGTACTCTGTCCATTCCTTGGAGACTGAAGCAGAATTATTCCTTACAATATGTGCTGGAGATATATCCAGCCTACTTTTAAATTAATCCAATGCTGTGACTTTCAGTGCTTCCCTTCGGAGACTGTGTCTATTGCCTTTCCGTGTATTATTGTTTGTTTAAACAGAGGGACTCTATTGCACCCCAGTGACCCATTGTGTAAGTCCTTTTGCATGCTGGAGCCCAGGACTGGTGCTTCTCGAAGCATTGCCTCCTGTGGGTGACTCTGAAGACATCTTAAATCCCTGGTGCCTCGCAGTGACGATGCCTTTTCACCAACCTCTGTATTTGAATGGACTTAGCGAACTTGTGTGTTGAAAAGGACAGAATGACTTTCTGCAATGTGCTTTCCAACTGGGGGCAAAGGCTCCAACCGAGAGGATATTATAGAAGGACGAAAGTAAGCTTGTAAGATCCGCGAACTGAAGCACTGTGGAAGTGAAGCTATAAATGTTTACTGGACTTTAGCCTTTCACTTGGGGAAGTTTTACTTCTGCTGAAACAGTAATTTCTCCAAGTTCACTTCGGCGAATCCATTAGAGTGACAGATTGTATTTGTTAGAGAACCATTCTGCAGTTTTATTTGTAAAACCTAAAATCATCAGCAAAGAGACAGCCCATTAAACTTAACAGCAAAAGGAAGAGGAGCTGGCAGCGCTCCTAATGGCCAGGCTGCCTGCCACAGGTTAAGTGTAGATTAGCCTTCAGTAGCATTTGAGCTCATTTCACACAAGGTGCACTCAAGAGTGTAAAATAGATGCTAAAGGATTAGGGGCCAGATCTTCAGCAGCTGTGAATTGGCCAAGCTCCGTGGGCTTCGGCGGAGTTACACTGATTTATACCAGCTAAGCATCTGGCCCTAGGCATCTCTCAGTCAGGGAAGTACTGGCATCAGAGGGCTGAATTTTTAAGGTAACGTATGATCAAACTGCCCTTTGTGGAGAGCTTGGCACAAGCTGCCTTGCTTTGATGGCGTGCTACCGGAGGCTGCCTTCATTTGGAGTTAGCATGAAAGGTTCATGTTTTACCCGCAGTAAAGAAATGGTACAAGCTCTGACTTGAAAAGAACAAATGGAGGGGTTGGAAAAAATTAGTTAGGCGCCTTAGAGGAGTAAGTTTGAGAAGCAGGATTAATTTACGTTTGACATTTTAAGGGTTTTGTTTCATAGGTTCAGTTTTCAAACCATAATTTAATTTTTTTGTGGTTCTTGTTATCCAGTGCTAAGATCTTCATGGAGTGATTTTGCCCCTCTGCATGATCAGACAGACACAGCCAGTAACACATTGTGTGGGCCAATATTCCTCAGTATTTCTCAGTAACCTCACTTAGCTTATGAGCCAGCCAGGTTGTTTCATTGGTTTCCATGAAAGGGACGATACATTTTCACTGGCACCAGTGACAGAAATGAAATATCCTTCCATTGATATCATTGAAAGAAAGAGGTTTTATAGCATAGGGAAGAATTGTTTAATTTTAAAAATATATATATATTCTATTCCCTTAAACTCTTTTCTTATTATTACAAGGCAGAAGAGCGTCTATTTCAACCACTGTCTGAGGGATTTGAATTTAAACTAGTTATTTCACTTGGATATATTAACATTCCATAAAAAAGTACATATTATAAACAGCAACAGGGCTGTCATGATTAATGACACCAGCAAATCACCAGACTCATGTGGGCTTTAAACCGGATGCTCTCAGTGGAAATGACAGGCAAACCTGCGATACCCCCATGGAGACCCAGCATGGCTGCAATACCAGTTTTGTTCAGAAAGGAGAGGTAAATCTGAGACCCCATCAGATACGGACAGACCTGGGACATGATTCTGGGTTGGCATGACAGTGGTGGTGTGGGTCCCTTTGTACCTGCTACCTTCTGAGATTCCATGGTCTGGGCATTGTCTTAAACTACCTGAGACACCCCGAAAGAGGAATTATGCACTGCAGGAACATGGGTATGTTCTGGAGGACTTGTGCTCCCATGTCTTCTTTAGGAATACTGGGGAAAATTAAGCTCCAGTTTAGAAGGAATTTGGTTGTGTTTGCCTCAGGTTCTTTATTTGGTTTCCAAGTGATTGTTTCCTTCTCTTACAGCTGCAAGACTCTACTTCATTATTATTTTTTTCAATATACCAAGGGCCCGTGTGTTGGCTATCAGGGGTTGTCATGCCCCATTTCCTTTCAAGTCAGCTACCTGTCATCTGGTTTTATTGGGACAGAATGGTTTGGGTTACTGTTCAGGCTTGATGGCCTTAACATTAACCTGCCTTGCCAGTTGTTTAACTGGGGAACCCCTTACATTTATGGGTTCCTCCTACTTTCTGTGTTGCTGACCGAGGGCTGCACGTAGCCTGACCAAGTGAGAGGACGGAAAGCTATCTGATGTAGTATTGACTGAACAGAGCGGCAGAGTGCATATAGCGAGCGTCACGCTACAGGCACAGGCTAGTGGAGCAAGAAAAAGGCTGTTTCCACCCATCACTGCCTTTTACTGAGCGGTGCCTGCTAGCCAATTCTGAAGCCTGACAGAGGCACTGGGAGCAGCCAATGGCAGCAGTAGGGTGGGTCTGCCATTCACTAGCAGGTGCTGTGGCATCACCTGACAGGATTGGGTTAGTCGTCAACCATGCGCCTACAACCCAGTGCTGGCTGATGTGGCCATGACCCCTTGCACTTTCATCTAAGAGGGCTGTACAGCGGTGGACAAGCATTGCTCATGTATCTTATTACTGCATAAAGATAACTTTGAAATATAAAAGCCAGCACATTTCCTCCAGCGCTGCTAGTATAAAGCACACCTTGTAAATAAGATTCAGAACAACTGAAGAAGGCAGCAGGTTGCATGCATTTTTAAGCAGGTACATTTCACCTCCAAACACCAACCTGTGTCTAACCGCTCATCACGTGGTCTGTGCTGTGAAGATAAATCTCATAGAAGGTGGGTGGCTCAAACCACCATCCTCCCTAAAATACTGATGTTTGTTGTTAATGTGACGGGTTCAGTCACAGAGACCCCCTTGGGACTGTCACTTGACATGCTGAATTTACCTCTGAGCCCGTTTTCCTTGCTAGTTTGGGCCTCCAGAACCCTGCCTTGTTGAGCCAGACACGCTAGCCTGCTGAAACACAGACCCAGGGTCTGAACCACGCCCCCAAAGCTGAAGACTTAACTGAAAACAGCTCAGCAAGTGCTCCTGTCTCCAGCACCCAGACACCCAGCTCCCAATGGGGTCCAAACCCCAAATAAATCCGTTTTACTCTATATAAAGCTTTTACAGGGTAAACTCATAAATTGTCCACCCTCTATAATACTGATAGAGAGATATGCACAGCTGTTTGCTCCCCCAGGTATTAATCACCGTCCTGCACCTTTGTAAAGATATAGGGTATGTGTCTCCCCTTATCCTCCTGGTATTTTACTGCATGTTTATGTCTGCCTGAGCAACTTGCTTTATTTTCCCCCTGTTTTCCTGATGGTTTTGTTCACATTTCTATCTGCTGTTGCCAGGAAGCTGGACACTCCCACTGTTGTAAATCTCTCGGGGCACCTGAATATCTTCTGAAGCTAAGTGGAATGTAGATCTTAACTGCATTTCATGCCTGCTGAAGCAACTGTGTAGAGTTTGTATCATAGTTATTGACTCATTCATCTGGGCTGAGCACATACTGTGAACAGGAGAAAAACCTCCAGGCCTGTCTACTGCTAACAGAGTGCTCAGTATTGTCAAGTGCAGTTTTAGCTTTGTCTGCACAAGAGAGGGAAACATTCATTTTAGCTGGCTTTTGTTACTGCCCCTCCTCTCTCTGTTGCTCTCTCACCAAGATGGGTGCTTGGGAGGAGGCGTGATTCTTTGGCTTGTTGGTAAGTCTGTCGACCATCAGATGTTAGCTGGAGATTTTCAGATGGGGGATGCTGTCTCGCCTTCATGTCAGATGTAAGTATTTATGGGCCTGGAGTGATCTCTGATAGTCTTATAACAGGCATCTGAATGCAGTATAATTAGGAAACGTCAATGGATTAAGCTGGGCATGTTGTGGCACAATGACAAGTGCTGCACACTTCCAACCTGCCAGCCACAGCAAACGGCCAACCGAGCACTAATGCAGTTTCAGATTTGGGTGACACAATGAGCCCAAAACGTCTCTAAATCTGTTATCTTGAGATTAGGTGAAGCACCAGCTCTCTATGGGTTCCCCTGGAAAGTCACTACTGGGATTGTCTGCTGTACTCTGCGGCAGAGGGAGCATGTTAGACTGGCCTTGGAGGAAGAGGTGGCAAATCTGGGCCGCAGCTGCTCTCTGACTTTTGTCTTACCAATTGCCCAGCCAGTTAAGAATGCCAACGTTCATCCACTGGCCGGTCCAACTCTTAGAGAGGAGATGGCCAGATATGAGACTTTTCAGGGGATGCCGCTGCTCCTCTGTCTGGTGGCAAACCAGGAACTAACACAACAGGCTTCTCCAGCACCTACACTTTGGGATGGATTGTGGCTTCAGTGACAGACAGCACGTAATTGTGCTGCCTCTGGACCAGGACAGGGACCCATCTGTGACTCAGAGAGTCAGGTCAGTCCTTGCTTCCCCCTGCTCCAGATGGAAAGTAAACTGCTCCATCCCGATAACTGGCATGGATTACTATGTGCTCTGTGCTGGCTCAGCTATGCTGGCTAGCACGTTTTGTAGATTATAAATCCAGAAGGTACTACTGTGATCACCTACTCTGATCCCCTGCTGAACACAAGCCACAGAACTTCTCTGAATTAATTCCTGTTTGAACTAGAGCAGATCTTTTAGAGAAACATCCCGTCTTTGTTAAAAAATTGCCAGTAATGGAGAATCCACCACAACGCTTGGCAAAAGTTTCCAGTGGTTAATTACCTTCACGAATAACAATTCCTTATCTCCAGTCTGAATTTGTTTAGCTTCAGTTTCCAGCCATTGGATCATGTTAGACCTTTCTCTGCTAGATTAAAGAACCCATTATCAATTTTTTGTTCCCCATGTAGGCACTGATAGACTGTGATTAAATCACCCCTTAAACTTCTCTTTGTTAAAATAACCAGATTGAGCTCCTGCGGGTATATGGAGTCAAGGCTCTGCCCATTCCCACTCACCAGTGTGGAAATGGGAGTAGTGGGCCTGTGCCAACTGTTGTCTCCTTTGTTTTCAGACTGGCAATACTGGTATCCCACGCAGGGGAGTATAGGGAGCACCCTGCTCTCACTTGCTCTCTCACACTGGCATGGAACAAGGCTCACAATTGAGCTCTTCGGCCATTCCCGGTGCTTTGATCGCATTTACAAATGCTTCATTCCATCTTGTCATCTGAATCTGCACTGAGAGCTTCATGCGGTTGTTAGAGAGGAAGAGATCTGTTAAAAGAAGATGTCTACCCTGCACCAAATGTGAATACAGATGGAGACACAGTGAAGGTCTTGTCAAAGGTAAGGGAATAAATCTGTTTAAAAGAATGAACATCCAGCGTGACAAGAGGCAAAGAACTGCTGATGGAGAATTGACCTGGAAAAAGACAGTCCTGATAGAAGAATGCTTGTTCGTACCAAAGCATAGTTCACAGAAAAGCAGATGCTCCTTCAGTGGATAAGCCTTTCCAAAGAACCGCATTTTGCTCCAACAAGAGTACCTGTTCAGCAAGTTCTAATCTTTCAGTGTCTTGTATACTTTCATAGGCATCTGGGGCTTGCCTGCTGTGTCCCCAGCACTGAAGATGAGGCATCTCCACAGGCTTTTCCTGGTGAACTAATCTGTTCTGACCTTTTTGAGGCAGAATTCAGCAGGCAAATGCCTTGTATTGCTTACAGCTGTTGCTGTAAATTGCATTTGGCTTCCTGTTTACACAGTGAATGCCGTACTGTATCCATTTACTGGATCTGAGGGGTATCACCCTTCTCCGTTCTCTTTGAACTGAACAAGTCAGTGGCCATTCCGCATGCATCGCTCCTGGAGAGGTGCAGAGGATTATCGAGAAGAGCGTATTCCTAAAACCCCACTATGGGCTGGATCCTCCACTGGTGTCAATTAGCACAGCTCCGCCGACATCTATGATTTACATAGTTATGTAACATTTGATGATTTCTGTGCTGATCTGCACCAGGTTCTGACCCTGTCTTTTCAATTTCCTCAAATCGCCCTCCTCCCTCCCCCACTTTGTACATAGATTTACTGTATTCCACTAGTCTTTGCCTCCAGAGCTGAAGGTAAAAGTCTGAGGCTTGGATCCATGTAGTTATTTTGCTGGGAGGTGACTGACTGTCCTGGTTGTAGCCAGAGCCTTTTGCTACAAGCCACATTACCAGTGTCTTGATTATTTTACAAAATACTGTACTCCGTCATTTCTGCTGCTGTATTTTTGCAGTGGCTTTCTACGATCAAAGGGTAATGTTCACCTCTGTGCAGAGAAGCCAGCACACGGCTTATACCCCCACATAAGTCCCACTAAAGTCCCTTTAGCATGCATTTCACCTGTAGTGTCATTTAGTTAGACACCATCTGATTGGTATTATAAATGTGCAAAGGGGTGGGTTTTCAGGTTTCTTCACTCACATCTCCCTGTGCCCAGGGAGAACTCATTCTGGGATCCTAGCCTGGTTTGTTAATTTTGGGAAAGTTTGTTGTACTGCGTATGGCTAAATAGGTATTTACATTCAGTGCTTATACAAACTGACAATTTCACCTTTAAAATAAAATATCAGAAAGTATGTTCTTGTCTAATATGTCACAGATTGCACATTACACAATGCTGTGTATTCAGTAAACATGATTATTGCCACTACTTACATCCCAGAAGGTGGCCAGAAAGGCTAGAGACATGTAAAAGAAAAAAGAGAGTGAAAGCTTAGATTTTGCAGAAAATGTCGCGATGACCAGAAAACATCTTTGTTTCTTGCATGAGGGCTGTCAACCTTAAGCTGCGAATCTGCAGGATAAAGCATCTTCATCTTAGTCTTTGTATTTCAGGGATCTTGGGTTTTAGGAAGATGAGAAAAGGGTCTTCCATGATCTCCAGTTCAGTTTCCAGTTTGCTATTGTATAATCCTGCAGAGATTTATGCATGTGCTTAATTTTGCACACGTGAACTAAAGTTAAGCATGCTCAGAACTCATGGCCAGATCGGTACCTCAGTGATTTCCAGTGGATCTGGGAGGCTGAGCTATAGGAAGAGAGAGGAATTTACTACTATCGGTGGATGAGGAAATGTTAACTTGTGGCCTTCTCATCTGCGTGACCTTGGCTGCACCATTGCACTGAATGTGGAAGACAATAAAATGAACAACCTCTGTTGCCTTCTGGTAGGGGTATAAAAATATAATTACTTCAACAGTGACTTATGATTCAATGAAACAGGGACCTTCTCTTTTTTTATTGAATTATGCAACGGTATTCCTAGAAGACTGGAAGCAGATGGCTAGCTCTGGTCAGGCATTTAATAGCCTGAATTACTGCTGTGTGGAGGGGAAGGCGGATGAGTTTGAATTTAGCTTGACTGGAACACATTACTCTTGCCCTTCTGGTTGCCTTGTGCCAGGACACAATGGCACATTCATGTGGAAGAAAGAGGCTGGGGGATGGAGCGAGATGTTTTGCAGAAACAAATTCATGAGGCATGTCTGCTGTGGAGACTGGCTGTGATACAGACTGTGATTGTTCTGAGAGGGGCTTTTGCAGCCAGGCCGCACAGCTGAATGCTGAGTGAGAAGCAAAGTGCTGTGCAGGAGGGCATGTTATAAAACCAATGCAGACATCCCAGTGCTGTTTGTGAGATGGGGCACTGTTCACGCTAGGTTTGTTGCCTGTTCTGCAGAAACATTCATGAGGAAAATGGGGGAAAGAAAGAACCCTGTCATGCAGAAAGAACTCTGCAAGCCATGGAACTCACTGACTAAAAGAAAAAATAAAAGCATCAGCAACGTACCAAATGCACCCAAGAATGGGACATGTCTCCTGCACATATAGTTTGCCTCTTTTGATTGCTGGGTTTATGTGACTTAGTTAAAATTAGCACAGGTTGCATATGTTTTCATGAAAGCATGTGTGAACTCCCACATGCAGGGCCGGCTCCAGCATTTCTGCCGCCCCAAGCAAAAAAAAAAAAAAGCTGTGATCGGCGGCGGCAGTTCAGGGGCAGGTCCTTCGCTCCTAGAGGGAGTGAGGGACCTGCCGCCCCCGAATTGCCGCAGGTGCCACCCCTCTCCCTTGGCCGCCCCAAGCACCTGCTTGTTAAGCTGGTGCCTGGAGCCGGCCCTGCCCACATGCAAAAATATGTTTGCTGCACTCTTATGGGAGCTACAGGTGAACAGTGGGTGAGCAAGTGCCAAACCCACCACTAGGGTTTGGAAGGGTACGTTTAGTTCAGAGCATTAGTCTTCAAACAAGCCAGCCAGGAATCATCGGTTCTATAACTCACTCTTTCAAGGGAACTGCAGTCCCAAAGCTGAAATGCAAAGCAACCTCTGCTAAATAAAAATGTCTCTTTTGCCTTTCTCTTCTGACCAGCCCATGGCCCTCTTGTCAAGCTAAAACACGGGAATATCTGCTGTGCGCTCCTGGACTCATAGCAGCACAATAAGACACAGTGCTGTGTTGAGAGTTTTCTTAGGCATTTTTATTCTCCTTTCCCACCATAGGAATCTCTGGGTGAATACGTCCAGGAACAACTGCCATTCTTTCTCAAGGCGAGGAGGGTGTCAGTTCCTTGTGGGGACATCCTTGTGGGGAGCAGCAGAAGTAGGGAGTTTCTGATCATGGCTTGTCAATTGAGTTTAATAGCTTGAGAGGGAGAGCAGCAATCTGTGACTGTTCTGCGCTGTTGCGAAAGGGCGTCAGTGCTGTATCTCCTGGTAAATTCTCTGACCTGCGTAAAAAGCTCTCGCCTTGTGTTTGGGATGGTTTTTCATCTTTGTTGTGCTCCATTCTCTCCTGGGCAAGGTCTCCATCACTGTTTGAAGCAGTAAGAAGTTTCCCCCAGGGCCCTACTATTTAAAAAAAAAAAAAGTGATTTTGCTGCCGGTGAAAAGTCCTGAACTAACAGCACTTCAGACTGAAGTTGTCTATTTGTTCATAGAGGAGGCAGAGAAGCAATAGCGTCAGTGCCAGCTCCCTGTGCATTGCACCCCGATGTGCCTGACTCCAACGTGGTAGAGGACAGTTCACTCTTCATGCCCTTTCACGGCTTTGCCAATGCTGCGGTGGCTAGGAAGGCTGCCAATTATAGATGTGGCTTTGTGTTGTGTACATTTCACATTGCCCGCCTGTCTGTTTTTCTAAGTGGTATCTGAACGCAAACAAAATTTTAAGAGTGAACAATCAGCCAGAGAGTATTTTCCCATCCGTTTGTGACATGCTGAGAGATCGTAAGTCTTTTCTTCTCCTGCTGCTTTTTCCTTTACTTGCCGCCTTCAGAGAAGTTACGGTGGGAAAGCTCATGCAAAAAGATGGGTTGTGATTTTTGGTCAGAAAGTGGTAGGGTCTGTGATTGTTATAGCGTCTGGCAGAGAGGAGTTCCATAGCTGGGGGCCAGTTGCTGCTGAGGCCAGAACCCCTGTACTTGCAAGTTTCACCCCGGGCATTGTCAACAGCAGAGTCCCATAGGTCTATACCCCATTCCTTGAACAATCTAGTCCTCCAAGTGAGAATGACTAATCCACGCTCTGCTGTGGCTAATATGCACCTTTCTCCTGACCTGAGAGAGCTCAGATGGTAGGAACTGTCCAATACAAGAGGAGCAGGAGGTAAAGGA
The DNA here is from genome assembly GCF_011386835.1 of Chrysemys picta bellii. Taxonomy (NCBI): domain Eukaryota; kingdom Metazoa; phylum Chordata; order Testudines; family Emydidae; genus Chrysemys; species Chrysemys picta. The sequence continues at coordinate 3,778,541 of NC_088809.1, read as the reverse complement.
ACCACTTAGACCTGTTTGACTCCAGTTCTCCACCTGGATGCAGCGTTGGATTCTCCAGCTGACAGTCTCTTTAGCACTAACCCCATTCTCTTTCCGGTGACCCCAGTGCTCACGTGGTGTCTGAGAAGTGTTCTATGAGCCTGCAGTGTCACTCCATTACCTGTGTTTGGGAGGGGATAGGGAGAGGCCCTGCCCTCCTAACAATGACATCAAATCACCTTCTCCTCTGGCCATGACAAAACCATCACCTGTTTGGCTTTGTTAGTGTGTTAAGTAGCCGTGGGCTTGATCTAAAAGGGGCAGTAGGTTTCTTTGTTTAAAACAGCAACACGCTACTCAGCCTCCTGAGACAAACTATTAAGTGTCAAACCCTCCACTTGCCCCAAGCCCAGCAATCTGGAGAACAGGGAATGGGGCAGTGAGAAGAGAACAGACGAAGACAGATGTTTCCATGACCTTGTCATGAATGAACAGCATCCGTGCCATTTCTCCCTGGCTGCCCACCTCTCCCCCCTGCCTCCCCAATGGATCTATTCATCTTGAGTGTGTCAATAAAATCAAGCAGAGTATTGGCATTGTGTCAAGGTATCAGCCATGGATGTGGGTTCCATACATTAAACAGCCATACATTTTATGCATTTTATGAAGCCAGCTACTCACAGCATCACTGGGTTTATGGTGATTATCGAATCAGCCACTCATAACTAGGGGATGGGGAAATTGTTACCAGTGGCTTTTATGATCTGCCCTAAATCAAGGGCTCTTTTTTTTTCATTTTAACCTTTTTATTTTAATTGGGGGGGGGGAGGGTGCCACTCCTTTTTTTTTTAACCGCATAGTAGTTTATCAGTGATCTTGAATGTTACATGAAATGCAACTCTTGTTGCTGCATTGTGCCTATTACACTGTCTTGAAAAAAAAAACAAGCAAGTGTTCTTCTGGAGCTCTGAAGTATGGAGATTCATTTTCTGCTGCTCTGGTCTCTTTGTCATGGGGGGGGGGGGATGATGTATGAACGGGAATTGCAAATAACTGTTTACAGCAAGCAAAGTCATGGAACAGACTACTTTAATTTCTGCTCTCCACTGGAGACCATCTTTGCTGATGGTCGAAATTAATTAAGCAGGAAGGAGGAGAGTCAGGAGGCAGCACGAATCCAGTTCTGACATTGAAATATTAATAGTGAGATAATCAAGAAAGAGTATGTGTGAATATCTAATCAGCTTACAGTTTGCATGTTTACTGATGCAGTGAGCTTTTGGGCACAGTCATTTAGAGTAGTCAGTCAGGAGCGGAGGTGGGTGCTGGCTGACTTCTCAGTCTGGAAATAAATAATGCAGGCAGGTGTAGTGGGGCGAGACATGTTTCCCCCTTGCATTTTGATGTTGCTTCTGTCATCTCTGTGAGAACATATTGCTCAGGCTGGGTGTGTCTGGCTTCAACCTGAGACGGGCGTCCTTCCCCGGCCAAGATCACAGAACCCTAGTACTGCACAGCTTTGTTGTCACAGCAAGGCAGCTCAGTGGCGTGGTGGCTATTACATTCCTGGTCCCGTAAGGTGCTGCACATCCTCTGTTCTCACTGATGTCAATAAGGATTGAGCGCTCAGCTTCTCATAGGGATTGGCCCTAAGAATCTAATCCTCTGTACAGAAACCAATATTCTAATGGCTCAAACCCCAACTCAAAACCTAGTATCTGTGGGTTCAGGAATGGCTCCTAATAGACAGAGGTGTGTTGGCATATGCTGCCAAACAGTGAGCGGCTTGACTGTGCTATGCCTACGTGTATGTCAGATCTCCAGACCATTTTGCAGGGGAGCATAAGGCAGTGTACATCTTGCATGAATGGCACATGTTGTAGTCATACAGTTCCCCAGCACGTGCTCCAGCCCATGGGATGTGGGGTATAAACAGCTTTTCGGGTCCAGTCGCAGAAGTGGAAAGAAAATGATGAGAAATGATTCTGTGACAAAACTGGACTGAATTTAATGAAAATCACAAAAATAAATGTCACTATTGGCACCAGAAACAGTCAAATGCCATTTCTCACATGAATGTCAGTGTAATAAGGACTCAGGCCTTGGAGATTTTTATTGCTGTATTTCTGAAAACAGTTTCTTCCTCTAACACAACGGAAATTGGATTTTGCAGAGCTGCGAGGGATTTATGTGCAGCAGATAGTGGTATGGAATGATAAAGCAAAAACCTGTTTACAGACCTGTTCATAACGAATGGTAGCACTGCGCAGGTTACCAAGGAGTGGCCTGGTTTTTCAAACATTTTCTCAGGCTCTGTAGCCTAATCCCTGTGGAAGAATCTGTTATTACTACTTAAAGGGGAGAATCCTGAACTCGCCAGCTTCAATGCTTAACAAATGTGAAAAGAACTTTATGTAATGCAAACATACAGTAACTTAGACATTAAATTACACATGGAGATTGGTAATAGGATAGTGTACAAACCCTTTCACATGCAAGCCAATGGTTCAGACTCCCAAGTGAGACTGAAAGTGGTCGCTAACTAGGTGAAGTCTGCTGGTTGTTGGTGGCCTGAATCCACTGCTCAGTCGGCAAGTGGACACCCATCCTGCTTGACACCATCTGCCCTCGTTGTTGGCAGTGAATGGATGCAGACTGCATCACCCTGTTGACCAATCGTTTCTCCAAGACTAGTGGGTGGCTGTTTACAGGCAAACTTGCACAGTTAACTAGGGAGCCTTTGCCACAGCACCTTTCTCCAGCACTCGGCAAGAGAATGAAAAGCAAATGATTTGCCATCAGCGCCCAAGGAGGTGTTGTGTTACACAGAGAGCAGCTAGTGAGGTGGGATGCATTTCTAGCGGAGGTGGTGGAATATGGTAGCATAAGTATATTTAAGCAAGAACTGGATGGCTGCATGGACTCAGATACATTAATTTCTGTGAGGAGTCAGAGCATGACACCCAGCTGGGGGCAACAGAGAATACTCTTGCTGATTATGCTCCCTCCCGCCCCGCAAGGTAGGCTAATATGGTGATGGGGAGGAGGGGTTATGAGTCTTTTTTTCTGGCACAAAAAGCTTTTCAAAGATCTGAGGGTTATTTTTCAAAAGTGGACAAGCTGTAAAGGTCAAGGTGGCAGAATTTAATCCAGCTGTGGTGCAAGTGGTGCATTTGGGCACGAGCACATGACCATGTGATGCACACTGGCTGACTGTTGGCTTCCAGTTCTTGGTTTGACCTGTCAAAGCTCTACAGGGGATCTGCCTACTTGAGAAACAGCTCTCCTCATGTGCCACATTGCAGCTGTTGCAGTCAGTGGAGGCACCTGAGCTGGAGTCTCCTTGATAGAGAAGAGGGAGCTGCCAGTAGGGAGTTCTTCATGAAGAGCCCTCAACTTTGGAACCCACTCCCCACCCTTGCTCTGATATCGCCCAAATCTGTTGACCTGTAGTGTATTGGTTAGGGTTTTCGCGGAGGACTGAGTGGTTGGCTATCATGGGGCATGGCTTTTTGGCAAGGGAGAGCACATTTTGCTACTTTGAATTACTGGCTGGTTAATGTAATCGGGGGGGGGGGGGGAATTTTCATTGCATTTGTTGTGTCCTTCTTTTGTAAAATTAGCCCTTATAGTTGCTTATGAGGGAAAATGAACTAGAGTCTGTTTAGGTCTTGTTTAGTAAATTTACTGGTCAGAAGATACCCAGCTTCATATCATGGAAGGGGATTGAGTTAACTGGACAGTGAGAAAGTATCTGCTGACATTTAGTGGTTGGGGGTAGGTTGGGATGGGAGGAAGCGTGTGATGAGAGATCCCACAGCACTTTAAAAAACACAGCTTAATTATCTGAAGAAGACTGGAAAATTGGGAGGATGGTTTCTGAACAGGATTGCAAGAATGCAAGGTGCCAAAGGATGGGTAGTATTGACAAGTCACCTCCTTAGGCAAGGAGCACTGTCCATTTCTCCTCAGCTAGTTATCTCCCTAAGATTCTCCATTAGTCCACTATAATCTTTCTGACTGAAAAGAAGTGTCTCCATGCTCCATCTCATCTAAAACACTCAGAAGACAGAAAGACATAGGTGAGGATAGCCACACACATAACTAAGAGGGCCATCGTATTCCTGAGGTGGTATATTGACTGTAGACACTAATATGAGCTTGCTTGTAAAATCCTGTGGTGAACACTGATGCACAGGACAGTTTGGGATTTGGGTGAGTTAGTCCCACTGTTATTAGCAGGAAATACTAGGCACATATACACTGCAGAAAGAACACACTCTTTACAGATGAGTCCTTTAGCTTTAGCATGCATAGAAATGTTCCAGTGGAAAGTTTCTTTTTTGTGCATGCTGTTTAATATTCTTTAATATGCTCATGACATTTATTAGCAAGATGTATTTCTTGCAAATATCAAAGTGAAGGATTTCAAAACATCTCATGGAAAAAAATTAAGGTCAGCCTGAGGGATAATACAGGAGCAAACAAAAGATGAAATAAATTACTGTCTACAAGGAAGGTACATGTAAAACGACAAGTCCCGCTCAACTGTGGGCTGAGGGAAGATTGTTTACATGTGTGATGCGAAGCAGCCACAAGACACTGGTTTTACAAGTTAGGGTGATTTACTCAATTTAAACAAGGTTTTTCTTAATTAAAATAATCTTAAAATTAAAGGATTCCTTGATAATCTGTCAGTAGTTTCTCCATAGTTGTACATGTGAACAACTTTACACCTTGTATTTTGTCCACCAATTAGCGGAATTGATTTTAACTTATCATGTGGTGTGTCTGGGAATGCTTGTCTTGACTATCGGGCAGAGTTCAGAATGCTGTAGTTAAAGCTGCGAACATAAGAATGGCCATACGGGTCAGAACAATGGTCCACCTAGCCCACTATCCTGTCTTCCAACAGTGGCCAATGCCAAGTGCTTCAGAGGGATGAACAGAGTAAGCAATCATCGAGTGATCCATCCCCTGTCGTCCAGTCCTAGCTTTTGGCAGTCAGAGGCTTAGGGACACCCAGAGCATGGGGCTGCATCCCTGACCATCTTGGCTAACAGCCATTGAACTTATCCTCCATGAACTTATCTAATTCTTTTTTTTTACCCCATTATAGTTTTGGCCTTCACAACATTCCCTGGCAATGAGTTCCACAAGTTGACTGTGCGTTGTGTGAAGAAATACTTCCTTTTGTTTGTTTTAAACCTACTGCCTGTTAATTTCATTGAGTGACTCCTGGTTCTTGTGCTATGTGAAGGAGTAAATGACACTTGTTCACCCCATTCATGATTTTTTAGACTTCAATCATATCCCCCCCCTTAGCGGTCTCTTTTCCCAGCTGACCAGTCCCAGTTTGTAACTTATATACTAATGATGCCTGGCCAGGAACTTGTATCTCACAATCAGGCATATCACAGAGCTAGCGGGCCACTCCTGTCTGCTTATTCCTCTTCTTCCACAGTCATGGAACTGGAAGGTTGTTTTGTTTTGTCTGTTGGTTCTTGCCTTGTGGCTGCTTCCCATCACACCCGTAAACAATCTTCCTTCAGACCACAGATGAGCAGGACTTGTCGTTTTGCATCTACCTTCCTTGTAGACAGTAAAACTTTACATTTAATGTTCATCACTAGGTCACTGTAACTCTCACTGGGATGAAACTAGACGAACCAGCTGACCAGCTGGATGCACAGCTGAAGATGAAATTGACTCGGGGCCCAATCCTGTGAGGGGCTGGGGGCTTCCTGTGAAGTGCTGAATGCCCCGAACTCTAAGGCTGAAGGTAAAGCCTGGCAGGGGGTCCAGCTCATGCAGAATGTGGCAGACCACCTCCTCAATGGGACAGGCTGATGTAAGCACATCATCCCTGTCCCAGGTGCTGGCACTAGCGGGGCTGCCGCACCCCCTGGCTTGACGTGGTTTCCATCATAGACAGGGTTTACAGTTTGGTTCAATGGCTCTCAGCACCCACACTATACAAATTGTTCCAGGCCCCCTGCCTGCACTCTAGTCCCGAAACTGGCTCATAGTCCACTTCCATTACCTCCTCAGGGCTTTGGTTCTTAATTTCAGAGCCATCCAAAGTACTACTCCAGTACCAATCCACACATTGAACAGTTACAATACAATGTATAGGGAACACCTGTCAGTGGGATAGGCAGAAGGTATAGACGGTTATGAAAACCAGGTTTGGGAGCAAATGACTGAGCTTTGGGAACTGGGAGGCTCATGGTATGGGATGTAATTGTTTTATTGGCAAGTAGTTTAGGTAAAGACATTTTGAGACTGGATTTTATGTGATGTAAGGAGTTTAATTCAGTGTAGAGAGGCAGAGAAATTGTTCCAGAAGGTAGAGGAAGAGTGGAAGAAATATTTACTGTCCACTCTGGAAACAAGGACAGGGAGATGTCTGGTCCTTGAACAGTGTCAGAAACACACTCAGAAAATGGCAAGAGATGAGGTGTTCAGAGGAGAGGCAAACGTATAGAAGACATTGCAAATGAGTGACTTAGTCCTGGCCCATATAAGTTATTGGCTAAATTCCCATTGACTCGAGTGGGAACAGGAATGGACTGTTCGGGAGAGGCTTTACACAGGATCCTCCAATGAACAGGAAGTTGAATGGAGATTTTGGAGGATGGAGAGAAATTGGTTTTGTTTATGGATTCAGGAGAGGAGATGACTATGAAGTCCTGTTCAATTAGTGGAAAGGCTTTTAACTGTAATTCCAGTGCCAATTAGTGCACCCGTCAGATTAAACGATGGTGGAACTGCAAACAAACAACAAACCAAAACACCTTTGGCAGCTTCCAGTTCCGTGAATGTGGATGAAGAGGAATAAGCAGATAAGAGTGACTTGACAGCTCTGTGATATGCCTGAGTCTGAGGTACAAATTCCTGGCCAGGCCTCATTAGTAAATCACTTTTCCAAACACTCTCTTGGCATATAAAAGAATTTTTCCCTTCCTGATTTTTTTTTTAAATCTAAGAAGTTACAAACAACATGACTTTATGGCATTTTAAATATTTAGAACAAGACTAGAATCTACAGTCGCGACCTTTAACAAATGTACAGTAATGTGAGAACAAATTTGCTTCAGAACAGCTGCTATCTCGGTACAAACTGGCATGAAGATTAGGAAAGTAATTGGCTAGTTTTCAGATAATTACCGTAATTATAGTGACACCATTTGGATCCCATCGAGCTGTGTTTCTGCTGCACGTTGGATAATTTAATAATTGGCAACATTTAAATCGACAGTGAAGGTAAAGACTTTCCTGGAGTGTGAATCCTGAGCAGGTCAGAGGTGGGAGAACATGAGCGAGTCTGAAGGGAGTGGAATTGGCTTTTATATATATGGCTTCATTCTAGGGCATTCACCCCACGTTCTCAGGAGTCTAGCGGGCTGGACAATTATCTGCTGATTGCAGTCAGCCGAACAATCAGTGTTTGAGTTCCAAGCTCTGTTCCTTGGCGATAAAGAAGCACCTCTTACTGGTCAGATTAACATTGTCTCCTGGCCCCCATTGCTCACAAGTTATACTCTCTGGCAGTTATTAGAACAAGAATCTGGGAGTTTCTGGGCTCCTTACTGCTGTATCCAACTTGCTGTGTGCCTTGCTTAGAACAAGACACTTAAGGCATTTCTGTGCCTCAGTTTCTTTTCTGTAAAGTGGAGATAATAACACATACAGGCTTATAGTCAGACTTGATTAGCAGATGGCTGCAAAGTGCTTTGCTATCCCCAAGCACTTTATAATGTTCTACTTTGTGCATTAGGCTCCTCTTTGCTGTTTTCATCAGATCCTTTCTCATGGGTCCAACACAGGCACCTGCTGTGTAGGTTTGCAGAAAAAGAAAATCCGTTAAAGTGGGGGGAAGAAATACTATGCATTATTGTATTGTACTCCTGTATTATGAGGGATGCTGGGCACCAGCTGATGAACCGGAGCTTCTCCTGCCCCATGGCCCATAGCTTCTGGGAGAGCTTTATGCCTGTGATCAGCAAGGCCTCTTGTCAATCCCTTATTTTCTAGGCTCTACAGGGCTGGCTTGTGAGATTTGCGCACAGCCTAGCGAGGAGGCCTGAGCCAGGCTGAGCTCCTGGAAGGGTTTTCCCTCAGGAAGACATAACCCCCACTTCCCGAGTAGCTGATTGCACAAGAGACTGACTATCTCCCTGTGGGCTGGTGTGGAGTGGGCCAAACTCACAGCCCTGCCTTCTCCCCTCCCGTCACATATCGTTTGAGTACAGGGACAGGCCCTGCTGCTAACTGCCCAGAGGGCCGAAAATCGTTGTATACTACCACTCCCCTGTGTACCTGCATGAGAGCCTGTCTCTCTGTAGGCCTGGGTTTTTTTTTATCTGTCCTGGTATTCCTAGAGAAATCTCACATACTCATTAGACACAGCACATACATGACACCTTCCATGTCCAAAGCTGCGTACAAACATTAACTAAGCAATGATCTGCAGAGAATAATCAGAAGCCACTGGGAGATTCTTCACGAGGCTATTCTGACCCCAACCAAGCTTCTCTCTGTGTTGCTGGGGTGTGTGTTCTCTCTGCCCTCGCACTCTGCCTGCATTTGCTTTGAAAAAGCAGATGGCAAAATCTCTGCCTATCAGACCTGATTTTCGTTTTCAGCGTAGCTGCTTTGTGATACACCAGGGAACGACTGTTACTTAGACTCGCTTTTTGCTGGCTGCTGTGTGGGGAATTGCAAACTTAGGAACCAAAGCTTTTGTGCAGCTTTGCCTTTTTTTTTTTTTTTTTTTTTTCAGCATGTTAACTCCTTGGCAGGGCTAGAGCTTCCCCTGCTGACTGCCCAGGTATTTTTCACAGCTGTCAGTAATCCCTTCTGTGGGTACCATGGAGTTAACTAGCACAGCCTCCTCTGCTAGGTGACTGACTAGTCCTCCAGTTTACCTTGTGGCAATTCCACAGAAGGAGCGAGCGCTGGATTCCACCTCCACAGGCTAGCAAGGAGCTGGGCGCTCCAGTGATTTATAATCTCAGTGCCTGAGGAGGTGGCTCAGTTCACTTTGTTTCCCTGAATCCTGGGCAGCTGATGCAGCCGTTGTATGTTTACTGCAGCATCAGACCGAGCTCGTACACACACAGCACTGTCAGGCCCAGGTCCGAGGCGCACACAGTTTGTCCCTATGGGGAAGAGGAGAAGTTTAGGAAGCAAAGCAGAAAATGGCAGCTCAGAAATTACACTGAGCCCCCTTTGCTGGCGCTTTAACATTTAATCCCATCCGGCTCTTGTGCTGGAAGAACAGGAGAGGGTTAAACTCACGGTCTGGTGCCTAGACTCACTTGGGGGTTTTTTTTGCATGGAAAAAGCATATTACAAGAGCGAAGATAATGGCTGCAAAGGGCTTTGGTGCGGGCTGCTGCACATCACAGTGCTTCTTTCCCATTGCCCTGTAAATACTGCATGAGCTGCCGCACTTACAGCTTCCACCAGATTGTGCAATGAGCCACATGAGAAGCTCTGAACTTCGCTGACCTGCCCCACTGTGAGTTCACTAGTGAAGGCAGCCGTGCACAGCCCCGTGCTGCATTCCAGTGCACTCCTTCATTGCAGGTCCTGCTTCACTTCACCTTTTACAGAAGCCTGAAAGCTTCAGTGCCTGAGTCCCTCCCCGCAATACCTTTTGGAGCAGTGACTAGGGGAGGTCATGGAGGAATGGGCGCCTCATGCAATGCAGGATTTGCAGTGCTGCCAACCTGACTATTTTCCTCAGGCTTCTGCTTCATGCAAGTTCCACCGAGCAAGGCACTGAATATAGTTGTGCTAATTCTCCCAGCAGCCTGGCCAGCTGTAACTGCATCAGGGATAAGCAAAGGTGCTTTTCTCTGTAATAAATCCATCTGACCAGATAGGCTTGACAGCTTTCTTTAGGCCCATTTGATTTGGGGGTGCCTGAAAAATCCAAGCAGAAGGGGGAGGGGGAGAAAATCGGATTGAAAAATGGAGATTTTGTTGAAAAACTTAATCTGCCACTCCCGATGTCGACTATCTGTGCGGGGTTCGGGAGAGGGTGGTTTGTGGGGAGAACCGGAGGTATTTTACAGTGTTAGGATTGTCTTATGCAATGGCAAGTTGTTTGCTTTATTCCAGGGATGGGGTTGTATTTGTTCTGCCCCCATGCCCTGCCTTGGTAGAATTAATGCCAGTCATAGATAACGGATGGATGTGTACCAAGGAAACGTCATTGCGGTGGGAGAGGAGGGAGGGAGCGAGTCACAGGATGCCTGTTTCCTAGCTATAGCTTCCTCCCCAACATTGATTTATGGCTGTAGAGAGGCCGGGTATATGGAGGTGGTATAAATCTCATCCAAAACAGAGGGAAGGAGGAAATTTACACTCACTCACGATGCAAAGTTCAGCTTCCCAGTATATGGAAGTCCAGTCCATTGCTGAAGCACTGAGTCGCCCAGTAACGAGGCAGAGATCCTTAATTTCAAAGGTCCGTGTGATGGGGGACTCTCCTTTTCTGAGGAGGCTTTTCCTGCTCTTCAGCCTAAATTTTCATTTTATTAATTTCATCATGTTCCTGTTTATACTCCGTTGTACCACCCTAAATAATTACTATTCGGTGATCACATCCTTCAAATACTCATCATGGTCTCCTTTAATAGTCTCTTAGCAGCTGCAAACTCTTTACATCTTTCTTTTTCAATCAATCCTCCTCAGACCCCTAATCATTTCTGTTCCTCCTCTCTGAACTCCTTCCAATTTGCCTACATCTTTCTGCTCTTGTCTGAGTGTCCTAAGCATCCATTTGGCTTGCAATCAGTGTTCTGGTGTTAAACTCTTGAGAGCTGATATGAGAGAGAGAGAGAAAGACACCAAGACAATAGAAAGCAATTGGGGAGATTACAGACATAGCAGGTCGTTGTTACTAGGTATGGAAATGGACATATTGTCACAAGGAGCTGGTTTAGACTAAGAAGCTTTCTAATAACAGAGTGTGAGGAAAGACAAAATAACTACCTTATTGTTTTTTCCAGAGTTCAGTTTTAATTGAAAATCTGTCAATGTTTTCCTTTGTTAAGAATAGAATGGATAAAAAAAAAAACAGACCAAGAAGGAAGGAGAAACAGAGGTGGATCCAAAGTATGAATCAAAAGCAGAAATCTTAGTCAGGTTTTCAAGTCAGCCTGAAAACCTCTGATCTTTCAAGGACTGAAGACTGTAAATAGCATTTTGAAGCAATGGAGGAAGTAAAAAATTAATTAGAATTCTGAGATCCAATCCCAGTTCTCCCACAAGCAGTATTTATTAAGATCTCACTGAGGCAGGAAAGATTGAACAAGGGACTTATGGGACCACGAGGTGGAAAAAAGAATTAATCAGTTTGTCCCCGAAGACTAGAGAAATCAGATTATATGAAACTGAAAGTTAAATGAAAGGAGGGGGAAAGCAAGGAGATCTGAGAACCCGAAACCACCTGAATGTTAGATTCAGCCCACATTCCGGTTGATAAGACTATTTGCTTAGTCTCACACACCAAGAACTTGCATTGCTACCAAAGAAGTCCATAGTGTGAAAGTTTCTCCTGATGTCTTTAGTTTTGTAAATGTTACAGGTAGGCCCAGTGCCTCATTCAGCCTTTCTTCATTTACACTGTGTGGTTTTCTACTATGTTTTGTGGATTGCTGAAGGAATACAGAACATTTTCACCACTGGCTCACTGCTCCAAATCTTGTTTTGTGTCAGTAGTGACCAAACATCATCACCCTCTGAGAGTTCTTAGTGGTCCACAGATCACGACCATACACTGTCGCAACTGGTCATAACAGCAAAGAGACCAGCGATTTTAAAAGAGAGCAAAGACTCAATATCCTCTCAGTCCTAGACTTGGTCCCTATAGGTTGGGACTGAGACACGTTGGCAGGGCTGTTTAGGGAAGCTTACCCATGTTGTTCCTACACTGTACATAAAGGGAAAACTTCTGTCACCAATGTTATCAATCCCGCACATTTCAGAAGCAATAAAATTCAATTATTTCTGTTCTGAAGTGTAAAATGTTTTCCTCTCTCTTTTGTCTTGGTTCTTTTCTTCCTCGCTCCAACCTGACCCTATGGGAAAGGTCACTAGGCATCCTACAACCTAATGAGCTGTGACAAATGCTATTGATGGTGACCAAGGACTGAGTTTAACAAATACTAGTCATGGGATTTGGGCCTGTTCGTTTCTTGCGAGTATCTGTAACATAACTGGGCCTTATTCCGCACTTACTGAAGCCAGTAGCAAAAACTACCACCACTGACTTGAAGAGGAACAGGATTAGGCCTTTGTTATCCTATTTCTCCCTCTTAACAAACCCCGATATAGATCATATAGGAAAATGCATCCATACACTTAAAGGAAGCAGCTGAACAGTGGAGCATAATTTGTTATTCTTAGCAATTTTAACTCCAGAAAACAGGTTCAACCAGAAAATAATCATTATTTCCCAGTGTCTCTGGAAGATGCGGCTTGAGCAAATCCATACTGAAATACAAAGTAAAGATTCCACCCTTCCAGGTCCAAACATGCATTCAGAAGACTGAAATGATGTTTGGATGCTTTCTCAAAATCATGTTCAGGGGAAAGATGCTATTCAGGCCAAATTCTGGTCTTATCGAATTCATCTCCTTAATGGAAGGCCATTTGTAATACAACTCTGTGCCTGTTTACTTAATAAACTCACAGCTGACTGCAAAGCAGAAGGCAGATTATTAGCAGGCGGCGAAAGGAGAGAGGAGAATGTATTAACAGGCCAGGTAGGGTAGTAGTCTGGCTCTGCAGAGTTATAACAGCTTTGTAATAGGATGTGTTGTAACAAAAAGCAGTCAGAAAAGTGGGATAATCTGCAGACCCCACACTACTATTTCATAGCAAAAGTATAAAATACCATTGGGTATGGTGATAGGGCAGTATATCAAAATGATGTAAGGTCTGTGTGTGTGTCTGTATTGGAAATTATTATCCTAGTCCATTCAAACCAGACATCAAGCATTTGTTCCAAGTCTGTTGGAGAGCCAAGCCAAAATTCACCCCATTGTCAAGTCAATTTGCTATTAGTATGCAAAAGGCATTATCCTGTCTTGAATAAATCCAAATTAACTCCTTCTAATCCAGTTAGACATAAGGAAGACCCCTGTATTGCCCCCTGCTTTTACTTCATCTCTGTGTCTTTATACATATTTATGACAAAATCAATACAAGATGTTCTGTAATTAAAAGTCCTTCATATTTTGTACACGTACACACAGACACACACACATGGGTATGGAACAGTGGCTAAAATGTTTGTTGGCTTCAGAACGGATGATTCTGTCAGCAAGTGTTTCTTCCCCTTTTCAGGGAGTTTTAAAGTGTTTTTACAATGCTGCCTACCCTGATTTACTTCCTTCCAGAAATTATTAACAGCTTTGGAGATCAGTTCACACAACAGTACAAATATATCTAAAATCTGGTTGGTGCTATTACACTTGATTTTCGGAAGCACGAAGCACACAAAAGTCCAGTAGAAGACAATGACACATGCAGGTGCTCAGCATCTCTGAAAATCAGACTCAAAGCCCTTAAAAAACTAGTAGATATGGGAGGCACACTTTAGTGACTATTCAATTCTCACCAGAGCTTTTAAAACAAACCAGACATTTTTTAGACACCAGAAACACTTTATGTCCGGAATTCTGTGGATGTTTTAGCGTGACATTACCTTTTCCAGTGTTGATAATCTAATCAGAATTTCTTGGTAACACTTTGGAACTTAGAGGATTGTCCAGTAGCTAGGGCACCAGTCTTGGATTGGGAGCGAGACCCAGGTTTATTTCCCTTCTCTGCCACAAACTTCCTGTACGACCTTGGGCAACTCACTTAATCTCTCTGTGCCGCACTTCCCTACTTCATAGCTTTGTTATGAGAATAAAAAACTGTGAAGCATGCAGGTGCTGTGGTAACATGGGAGCCATATATATGCCTTAAAGTTATAGATAGATGGTCTCAGTAAATATGTCAGAAATTCATTAGGCACACAGCCGAACTGCAAAGAAAATTAATATCCATCAGTTTTAAATTCCTTAAAAGTGTCGTCACCAAATCTGAGTCTGGGGCAAGACTATCATTTACTGCAGGATTTGGGGATAGGATTTATTCAAGCCTGTACTGTAAATCTCACACATTTCACAGAACACACAGTTTTTGTGGAGAACCATGGACACACCTGAACTGACCTCAGTCTGTAATCTCCAATCTCTGTAACAGAGTTTAAAAGAGAACTGGATAAATTCATGGTGGTTAAGTCCATTAATGGCTATTAGCCAGGACGGGTAAGGAATGGTGTCCCTAGCCTCTGTCTGTCAGAGGGTGGAGATGGATGGCAGGAGAGAGATCACTTGATCATTGCCTGTTAGGTTCACTCCCTCTGGGGCACCTGGCATTGGCCACTGTCGGTAGACAGGATACTGGGCTAGATGGACCTTTGGTCTGACCCGGTACGGCCTTTCTTATGTTCTTATGTTCTCCAAACAGATCACTGCTATCTTGCCATTTCATTATTTTGTGGCATATCTTTAAGTGAAATTAACTTGTGCATTTATTCAGCATCCGCATGGGACAGTCTGTGATATTACTACAGTGCCATCAGTGGGTGGAAGTGGGAAGGGAAAGAATGCTTCAACATAGCAGTGAAATTCTTCTGGGAGACAATTTTACTTTCTTTTTCCAGTGGAATCAATTGAGTTCATCATGGAGAGGAACTTCATGAATAACAGTCTGATTTCTCTCCACTCCGCCTTTGGTGGTCATCTTTAAGAGGAGAAAAAAAGAGATCATGTTCATCATACTTGTAGCTGAAGGCAGGAAAAGTGCTTCCAGGAGACTGGCTGTCTATTTATCTTGCCCTGGTTCTTAAACCACCACTATGGTGGTATCTGAGTGTCTTATAAATTTATTAAAGTATACATATGAAGATTTCTGTTTCTCTCTCTCCTTCCCCACTCTGTAGGCATTTTTAAAATGTGTCCCCAAGGGAGGCTGAGTATAAGTTGTCAAATCATAGAAATTAAAGATGGACAATAACTATTAAGCCATCTTTCCCATCCCCAGTCACTGCAATATTATATCCTTTACCATATTTTTCAGTAAAATAATTTGTCCAGTCCAGTTTTAAATGCTTCACGTGATGGGACCTCTGCTGCTTTCCTTGTACTGAGGATGCAGATTTGGGGCAGAAATACTAAGGCAGTAACATCACCTTTTGTTCCTGTGAAAAGCCTCATTTTAAGAGTGTTCGACTCTACAGATTTTTTTAAAATTCATGAATAAGTAACATCCTGATTTGACCCTGTGAACTGTCTTTACCCCCCTACAAATGGCGCTATTTTCAATGGGTTGTGGTGAAACGAGAAAAAAGTGTACTTCAGTGTTGAGCCCATCCTGGTAGAGAGACAGCCTTCCTTAAATTTGTAAGAAATGTGAGGCAGTAAAAGTCTTTCTTCAAAGAACCCCCCCCTCCCCATCTCTGTGTTATGTTTTCAAAAATTAAAACTACTTCAGGTAATAAATCATCTTGTGTTGATAATGCTTTGGGTATTTCAAGCAAGAAAGATAACTAGCAGGAGCAGTCAATTAAGAAAATGAGTCTGACTTTTCCAGGGGATATGGAGTGACTTTAGCAAATTGGAATATCGTGCAAGATCACTTACTCTTCTCATGGACGCGAAGTAACAAAGGGAACCCAAACATAATTTTGTAAGATTAAATTAATTGTTTTCTAGATAATAGTTAATGAAAATTGCTGCTTGAGAGTCAAGGTACTTGAGAGATGCCTTAATGGATGAAATGCACTTCTACAGTCCGCTATGACACATGGCTAATGCTCTTAAGCAACTAAATATATTAAATTTCACCTTGGGCGCTACCCTCTGAGTATAGCATATCTCACCCCCTGTTTCTAATAATCTTAGTGAGACAAACCTTGCCTTGGATTTAAGGTAAATGAATTGCCAATTTGGGGTTGCAAGGAAGGCTTCAAAAAACAAAGCAGATTTTGCACAGTTCACTTTTCATCTTATGTGCATGCATATATATGGGACCAGTCAAAGAGCAGAAACTCTGTCTGGGCCCCAGGAGCGCATTCTCCTTCTGAAAGTGTTGATGAAAATCATTGTAATGTGTGTGCATAGATGAAAGAGCAAGTTGTTTGTATTTTCTGTAATGTTAGACTTGGAGGTAGAACTTGAACCCAGCGGATGGGGAAATCCTACATGGATTGCAAACAGTATTGCACATTCATGCATGAGGGCATGATTTTGTAGCTCTGGTTTTCAGTCCTGTGCAATCTGTGTGTTAGGAGGAGTGACTGAAAAGTTTCCATATTCCTTTTGCATTGAAAAAACCATCATGGAACATGATCATGATTTGCATTTAGTAGTGAGCCGTTGTGGAGATAAACTATGTTTTTAGTGATATCATTTGTCCACAAATCTGCCAGCTGTGTGACCTCTCCACTGTCCTCCACATGCACTCACAGTAAGGAATATAACCAGAGTAAAACACTTCCCACATGAGCTTATTATTTTCCTGTCAATGCTGCCAGCAGGTTCATACATGTTCATTCTGAGACGGTGCATTGCATGAACCTGTGCTTTGTACGTCTCTCTTCCATGCAAGATCTTCACCAGCTGTGCCTAGATATTAATTGATTTTTCTTAAAGTACTTTTAAATTAATGTAGTGCAGCTGTAGGGTGCCAGATTAACAACTCCAGAGACTGAAGCTTCTGCTCATTGCTCTGCCAAAGTACCTCAAAGCTAACCTGGAGGGAATCTCTGAGAATGAAAACCTTATTTAACATCCAACCTCAATTCTTGGTCACTCTACTGAGAGTGCCAACAAGTGAGCCAGGTCATTATTTTTGCTAGGGTCACCTGTCCACTAAGAACTAAACTGAGATCCCTACGTATTTTACACAGGTCATCCAATAACTATTAGATGGTAACACCTCCTGTCACTCTCAAACTGGGCATTTTCAAACCTAGAGGTAAAAGGCTCCATAGCTTGTTTTTATGTCCTTGGAATATGGCATCAGATTTAAAATTAAATCAGGAGACCCACAACACTTCTGCAGATTCAGAAGATTTTTTTGTTTAACAATTAGATTAAAGGTAGCTCAGCTTGTTTTTTAACAAGATGCTAAGTGCTGTGTTTGCATGTTGTGAACACAAGGCTTCTTTGGTCTGTAGCAAGTCCAAATAAGTCGCCACGCTAATTTACTTGCAATTCCCTCTGGATGCTTGAACATTAATTAGGACTGTGAAGATAGAGTAATCAAGTTAAGGCAGCCAATACACCCAGGATCCCTTTTTAAATAAAAAGTGAATCTACACGTAAACAAGTTCTTTCCATTCAATCTATCACCGTGCTCTAAAATTATTACAGATGCCATGTAAATAACTGTGTTTTAATGACTGATTGAGATCTTTCATGGAAACAGTCTTTAATGGAGTGTAATTTTTAGTTATAAACAGTGTACAGTAGCCAAATTCTGCTTTCACTGACACATGTGGAATCCAATTAAAATCTTTGGGGCTATACACATGTAACTGACAATAACATTCAGCCCTGGATGTTTCAACGGGTTCTAACACAAGTTTTCCTGTAATATACTGTACATATATAAGGTGTTCAGCAGGTAAACTATGTTATATATCGAAGGGATTGGTTAACCTGTCAAGCATTGGGTGCTCTACAAAGACACAACTGTAGAGCCCAGCATAGAGTAAGAGATGAAAGACCACACAGCATGTCTTCTTCCTAACGAAATTACAATTTTAGGATTTCACTTCTGAGAAAAGATGCTAACAGAAACTTCTCTTCTCTAAAGACTTTATTAATATCTCTAAAATGCAAGCATGGGAAGTCAGAGGCCTGGAATTCTGCCTCTATGTTGCTTTTACATCATAGGCAGCTAGCCAGAGGGCAATAAAAAGGGCAGATATTTTTTAATGGAAGACAGAACAGTACAGCACTCCTGTCTCCCTGAGTGCCTTATATAACTTGATGCCCCTATCTGGCTCCTTGTTCCAAAAGTCAATAAAGCTGGTCTTGGAACTTCAGAGAGGAAATATGGTCCAGTCAATCAGAGAAAATTCTGAAGTTACATCTAAAATCACAAATCAATAGTCACTCTGTAATGTGCTGCTCTCATAATTATACCTAAACTCTGCATTAATTAATACATAGTACCTTTAAAATGAGGATCTGGAGGGAGGGCAGGAATTGCAAATTGAAAACTTGTGCAATCCCCTAGTAATGAACAAATGAAAACACCAGAATTTTCTAATCACTTTCCACAAAAGAAGGCATATCCAACAGGATAAAATATTCTCAGCCTGGTTAAAAAGCCACAAACAGATTGGTGTAATTGCTCATAAGTGCCTACATTTTGTCATGCCTTTTTGAAACCAC
The DNA here is from genome assembly GCF_011386835.1 of Chrysemys picta bellii. Taxonomy (NCBI): domain Eukaryota; kingdom Metazoa; phylum Chordata; order Testudines; family Emydidae; genus Chrysemys; species Chrysemys picta. Next base: position 3,760,086 of record NC_088809.1, on the reverse strand, counting down.
TCATTTGGGAATTGGGCACAGCCTAAATACTGAGTCAGGGTAGGCCAGGCTGTATCTTTCAATGAAATGGACTCAAAGTGAATCTTCATCTAAATGCCAAAGGCTCGAAGAAAACAGACAACTAGCAATGGCCCCCGAAGAGCCATTAAGAGGAAGACTTTGGCTTTATCATTGGCTGCCTGCTTTGCTGTAGAGTTCCTCTTTGGTTTTTGGATTGTGTGTCTGCATCTGTGCCTGTGACATAGTTTATTAGAATGTGAAAGACTTTTCAGAACCTTGTTTAAGGAACATGTGGTAAAATAGATTTTATCTCAGATCCAATTAACAGCTGAGTTACACTACTCCAGTGAAATAAAGGGCAGTGAGTCTCTAAGACTCTATTTACATGATTTATTAGAAAATGGCTGTCTACAAGAGCGGGTGGCAGCAGTTATGTTTAATTTATAAGGACGCAATGGGGAGAGGGGTCAGATATCAAGCTGTTGGAGATTTTGATTCCCCAGCACAACACTAAAGCTGTTCTCATGCAACAGAGACATTAAAAGCCCCATACCACTAACAGATCTAGCTGTTAGCAGAACTAAATGGCATGCCAGACCCAGCATGCCAACTGGACTTGGCAAAACAGCTGATAGGAAATGCCATTCATTTACACTGCGCGGTCTCAGGTTTATTCAGAGGGAAATGCTGACACTTGAGTTCCAGGGGGAAAAGAAGATGAATTCCCCAGTCTTTATGAGCGTAGTATGGCTGACAAGCAACGTGTGTAGTTGAGAGGTTTTGAAGCAAACATCAAGATGATATAAAGATGAGAGAATAATGTATTTGAAACTCCACTTTTTAAGCATTTTGCAGGCCAGCAGAGGACATTCCGCTGACAGTCTTGGATAAAGTCCACCATTTGGTGTTTGTATGTTTATAAAAGAAGCATGGGAGGATTTTCAATGACAGACTAAATCCACGCAGTCCGTCTATCAGACCAGTTAAAAAGATTTTTCTCCTCAGGAGCTACACTGTATTGTTCCTAACAAAGAAATGTTTGATAGCAATGAAAGCAGATAGGGTGGGGAGAATACAGAGCAGGTGTAATTTGTCTTGCACTTCCCTCAGTGTTCATGCAAAATAGCTGCTGTATTAGTCTTTCATAGTAATGTGTGATGGTCAGACCGAATGCCAGATGCCAGTTGATATTTTTGGAAGAGGCTGTTCTAAAATGTCAAGAAAATACAACTACAAATAATAAGCTATTTCCGTGTAGCCAATATAAATAAAAATATGTTTTGCTTCTTGTTGAATGACACTAGGGCTGCTTTAAGCTCCCATGCAAAGAAGAGGATTCAAATGCTCTATGATTTCACTATTGGTCAAACTGGCTTCATGTCTATTCAGTTGATTAGAGAGAGAGGGTTTGGAGAGATAGCAACACTAAGTAGTTAAAAAAAAAAGATGTATTGCTCCTACAGTGGCATCTGATTTAGCAAATTCAATCCCCATTTTCCAGCCAAATTCCATTATTGGGAAAGGAGGCAGTTTTGAGCCATAATAAGAGCTTCTAAAAGTTTTTTTCTAATGGGTGCTATCTCTCCAAATCTCTGCTGGAGGTCTAAGGATCTCCCCAGAGGTTTGCACTTTACTGGCCTGAATGAGATCTCACACTGGTGTAAGAGAGTTACACCAATATAAAACTAGTGTATGTAAGATCAGAAGCAAGTGCTATATGCACAACCTTGAGACCCATGCCACATCCAGCTTCTCACTGCTGTTCCTTAGTTAATACACTGGGATCTCTTACGAAATTCAAGAGACTCCTTCCAACCGTCCCTAGGTCTTAATTATATGTAGATACAATTTTCTTTTAAAATATCGTGCCTAGAACTCCAATACAAATACAGTTTGTAGTGTTAGAGCCACAGGTAAGAAACCTATAAATCATCCATTCAGGGCCGGCGCTTCCATTCTGGCGGCAATTCTGCGGCGGGTCCTTCACTCACTCCAGGACCCGCCGCCGAAGTGCCCCGAAGACCGGGAGCGCGGAAGGACCGCCCCGCTGCAGAATTGCTGCCGACGACCAGGAGCGCGGAAGGACCCCCACCTACGGCGCCAAAAACCCTGGCACCGCTCCTGCATCCATTTAGTTTTCAAGTCCCTGTTAGACAGTAAGGAATAATGACAGGTTGTGCTTGTTAGGTAAGTTTTCAACCATTCTAGGTTTTGATAACTTCGCTTGTGTGTCTTGTTATCTAAAACAGGAAGATGCAAAATATTGCCAAGCTCTGGTCTTCTCAAATGACAGTTAATCTACTTAATTATCATTGGCATTTGAAGTGTAAGATAACAAGATGTTATGGTGAATTGTAGGCAGTTGTACTTTCTCTCAAAGTTACTGTGATTTTTCATGTCCCAATTTAAGATGCACACGGGAAACGACAGAAAACACATTTTAAATGATGGGCATGAAAAATGTTACCTAAATGCATCAGTAGTTAGGTATCTGCAATATAAATCTTCTGTAACATCTTTCCCACCTCCACTATAAACACCTCCCATGTCTGAGATACTAAAATTCCATGACTCAGAACTTCCATACTCATTAACAAGGGTTTTGTGGCTCCTGTAATAGTGCCTGGGGAACCATGTGTTTACAGCCTCGATAGACTGAATTAGCACGTTTTCCTTTTCTTAGTCTGGATGGGTGAATCTGGCATAGCAAAGGGTGGCAGTCATTTATTACCTGAAAATTAAGCTTCAATGACTCAGATCCAGCTTGTGCTGGCAAACCACCCAGTTTGCCTTAGGCTCCTTCTTAACTAATATCTCCGCACATGTACAGTGGCACAACTCCCTTGACTTCAAAGATGTGTAACTATGAGCAGAATTTGTCCCGAAGTCTCGGAGAATTCTATTCTGACTCATGGCTATAGGAGCTACTCAAGGCAGCTCAGCCAGATAGAGATCCTAAGGTTCAAGGGTCCTCAAAAAGCCGAAGTCTCTTATCCCTTCTTAAACTTCCTCATTCCCACTTTAGTAACGAGCTTTTGAGATGCTTGAATGAAGGGCAGTATATAGGTGCAAAGTAGGTAATATAATCCATCAGTCTTGCTTGGTGTATCAGAGTAAAATAAACTCATTTTCAGGTTAGGACTAGCCCTTACTCTATTGTGTGTACAAAGCCATATTGTGCTTTGCTTAAATAGACTCCAGCCTTTCATTCAGTGGACAAGTATACATAGTAAATAAGTCAGGATTAAATGGCATGCTATTTGCAGCCCATATTGGGTGCCCAGCTTTATAAAATTACCCATCCGCACACAGTTCCATTCCAAAAATAGAGCAGAGATGGTTATGGTTTATTGTGTCCCCCAGTGGTAATAATAGTAGTTGAAACACTGTCTTACTGGCATGGCTTTCACTAGAAAACGCACCTGAGTGTGATTTCACCTCACACTTAATTTTAAATTAATTCCTTAAAAAAATAAAAACAAGCCTGTCGAGTTATTTGTTCCCCTAGGTAGTGAAAGCAGGATTTGCATATACACAGACTTGCTGTGGGTGAGGAGGGGATTTCTGTCTCTCCTGGTGTGTTGAGAATATAGCTACTTAAACACTTTATTACAGACACTTTTAAACTGCACATTTTTTAGACTACAAACTGTAAATGTTTCACAGTTGTTAGCTCGTGAGGATTGTTTGTATAGAAAGATAATTTGCTGTCAGTTTGAAATGCTGAAGTTCTAGGGACAGATCCCTGGTGCAAGTGTGACACAAAGCTCATCTTGGCAGTACCCAATCCTGGGGCTGTTGGATGCAGGCCCGGTCCACGGGTATATGTTAGAATACTCTGAGAGAGGAAATCCTGGCTCCTAGGCTCAATCTATCTAGGTGATTATATGACCCTCATCACTTTAGTATCTGAGCACCTCATCTCCATTAACGGATTTCATCCTCACGACACATTGTGAGGTAAATAAGTATTATACTTGTTTTATAGATAGAGAACCGAAGCAAAGGGTAGGTCACATGACTCCCCAGAGTCACCCAGGAAATCAATGGTTGTGCTGGGAATTGAACCCAGCTCTCCTGTGATCCCAGTCAAGCCAGGTGGCGTCTCCTTATTAGCATGTCAGGGGACATTTTTCTCTCTCTCCTCTTCCAGTGGTTTTAGACCCGAGCTGTACTTGCAAGGGAGGTGGTGTTGGCAAGTTTAATTAAAAGGTGTCACCTACATTCCTACTAACCCAGGTGTTAGGGCACTTTATAGAAACTGTGTGGATAGGAAAAACCCAGTATTAGAACCATTAAAAAAAACAAAAACCACCACCACACATTTTCTAAATTCCAGGAGAATGGGTGGGAAAGCAATTTTTAAAAAGTATTTTTAATGCCATTTCCTCCTCTTCACTGCCCCTTTCAATGGTGTTCATCCCTGGTTTTGTGGGAGCCATGTTTGTAATTTTCAAACACAATTCCCCTGTGTGGAGTGGAGAAAAGGGCTTAGCTGCAGGGTGAGGGGTGGGCTGTTCTGTCTCTTGCAAATCCAAAGCACAGAGAAATTTACATACTCTGCTAAGGCAAAGTAATCATTCAACAAGGAAACATTATTGGCAAAATGGTTCTCTTGGCTTCATTTCAAGAGCTTGTTTCAGAGGCAGGAGCCCATTTGATCATATTACTTCAAAAATAGCTCAGTAATCAATTCAACCCCAGGTTCTAGGAAAGCTAGTGCAACGTTTAATGTTTTAATTTTATCAAATTATTCAAAGTCTGACAGCTGAGTGATGACTCTGACAAAAGGTTATTATTATCATTGTTATTATTTATTATTTCTAAGTGCCCAAGAACGTGCTGGGTGCATCCAAGAGAAAAAGTAGTAAAGACACAATGCCTGTCTCAGAGAGCCTACAGTCTAGATTTAGGCATGACAAGATCAAAAAATTCTTGTACATTACTGCCCTCTCTTTTCAAATTCAGTGCAATATTGGCCATAAAAATGTGATCTCTTAATTTTAGGAAGCATTTGGTGTTTGGGGAAACTAAAATGGTATTAGCATGGATCAAAAACCTAATGAGTTGATTGTCTCTGATGCTGTTTTATAACTTACTAGTAATCTTTTATTCCATTTGTATTTGGATAAGATTATTCCCCCAGTTAAAATGTGCAATTGAGTAAAATGCATGGTAAATGCAGACTAGCTTTTACGAGCTGAGTGCCTTTTCCTTTTTTCACCCTATTCCACATCTCATTCCGCGGGCTCTGAACTGCTGTTTCCTTCATTGAGCCCTTGTGTCTCTGAATTAGGTACATCATAAATTCTAAGGCCAGAAGGGACCACTCTGATCAACTAGTCTGACCTCCTGTATAACACAGGCCAGAGAACTTTCCCCCCCAAAAAATAATTCCTAGAGTAGATCTGTTAGAACTGCTCCTTTTTCCAATCAGGAGCAAAAAGGTTGTGTTTATACCTTGGAAGAGCAAAGCGTGTCTATCTGGCTATCTCAAGTATTTCTAAGATGTCTTCCCCTTAGGTATCTAAGCACCAAATCTTTGTATATTAGGCACTGCTTGGTATCCAAGCATATCTGGTCAGAATAGTGCGTGTGTATATTTCAGAGCTGGAAGGAGCCAACAATATTTTAAAGAGGCAACAACTCAGCCCGTCCTTTTTAAATCGAAGATTTCACATAAAACTATCCGCCCAATCCTGAGCTGGAGTGGAGTGCTGGTGATCTCTGTGCTGGCTGTGGGGACCAGTCCTCCCTGGGCTGGCGAATGGCAGCAGAGCTGCTCAACAGCTCCTGTGGCTAATGTCTTTCCCTGGTGTGTGGGAGAATGATGCGTGAACCATGCCTACTCCGCTCCCATCCTTGGTCCTGGAGATCCCCTATAGAAGAGACATGGGCTGTGGAGCCCCTGAGTGGGTTCCCAAATCCTGACCCCCTTTTGTGCAATGGAACTGCACCAGTTGCCTGGCTCAGGGCCCTCCAGGACAGCATGGTAGAGTTTCATGCCCACTTTACAAGAGTAAACGAGCAGGCAAGGGTCAAGGCAGTGGAAATCAGACCCAGAATTACTAACGAACTTTCCCCAGCTTTGAATGTTTTATTTCTCCAGCCTTTTTGTTCAGTGGATCACACCCTCCCCTCCTAGTTTCTCAGCCACTCACTATTTGCCTCTCAAAATGTCTCATGCTGTGGATCAACAGGAAGAGTTCTGATGACCACAGTTTGAGAACATCTACTATGCACCATCCAAGAGAGAACTGCATTGTAGCATGGCTAGATCGCCAAAGAATTCTGCTCTCCCCCTCCTTTTTCCAAAGGCTAGATTCCCAGCCACATTTTGATTAAAAAAACACTGTTAAAATGAAAATATTTCTGGATAAAATATTGATATCTTATATACAGGTACCTTGTAAATAAGTAATATGTATAATCTTGCCTTTTGGCAGTTTCTTAGGATCCTGCAGTTGTTTTCTCAATCAAGCTAACCCCCTAACAAACTCATTTTTGAAAAACTGTATCAGCTGTTAGAATGCAGATGGTCACATTTGCATCAAACAACTTTTAAATTATCATTCAAATTAAATTAAATTGAAAATGCAATGAGCTGTTCCTGTAGAACTAGGCACACAAAGGCAAGTTAATTAAGGTCACATTTTTAACCCATGAAGAATATTTAAACTGTAGCATGTCTAGTAGTGGGCCATTAGAGTAACATCGCTTTATAAATTAGAATAAATCACTCTTGAAAGCCTTATACAGGATATATTCTCCCCCCCCTCCCCCCGCACACTCCCAAGTAATATTGTTCTCTGCAATTTAAACTGTAAGAAGGTGTGATTTTTTTTCTTAAGAATGCAGGCTCATGTGACGAGGGGTGTGTGTGTGTGTCCTGTGAGGAACCTTTATTACAGAGCCTTATCGTGTGCGTAAACTGTGCTGTTGTCACTAGTGTACAAAAATACAAGCATGTAAAGTTACATATAACTGAGTAGGGAGGCAATTTTTCAAAGGAGGGAGCTATAGCTTTGTGAACATGCATTCTGCATATCACTGAAACAATTTCACATCTGAAAATTCACCTATACTTGTAATTGCATGATTTACATGTATAAAAAACTGTGTGTATTTTGCATGCGCAGTATGTGTGCATTTTTGCAAGTGCACCTTCTTCACCCTTTGTTGAAAAATTGTCCTTTAAGGTTTTCTTTTTGGGACATGAGTCATCTTCACAGGACCCAACTGTCACAAACAATCAGTGATGAATTAACCTTATCCGTTTCCCTTGGCTGAGAGGAAAAATGTTGCTTGCTCTACTTGAAAGCAGAAAATAACAACCTTGTCTTCATTTCCCACAAGCTGGCTAGTGTCCCAGCATCACATTCAGCCAAGAGACAAAATCTGAAGTATATGCAGGAATGCATTGGACACTGTGTTCAAATGATCAGCGAGCCATCCAGTGGCTCATGGTGTAGCATTTGAGCACATCAAATTGAAACAGAAATGTTTTTAATTAAAACTATCTGTGTCTCCCTTTTATTTTCTCTTTTTTGACTGCTTGAATTCACTCCTCTATTGCTGCCTCAGGCCCTGGTTCATCTGGTTTATCGGTAAATATATCACTGCAAACAATGAATTATAATTTCAGATGGGGGAACAAGTAGCGAGAGAGGACAGTGTATGCTTTTGAGCAACAAATATCTTGTTTTTACACATTTTCTGTATCATACAGGGATCAAGGAAAACTGTGGAATCCAGGAATAGCTAGACAATAATTAACAAGGCTGTTGGCATCCAAAGAAGATTCTTGAGGAAGGATTAACCGCTGCTTGTGTATGTGGCTGGTAGCTTGCCTTCCAAAGCAAAGCATTAACATTCTTCTTCAAAAGTGTGCCTAATGATTCTCCATTAGATTTAATCGGCCACAAAGGACATAGGCCCAGCAGAAAGATGGTTGGTTGCAAATGTCCCCGTGCATCCAAAAATCTCAGGAAGTAAATTGGAGTAAAAAACAAGCAGTACAACTGGTGTGCTGACTCCCATTCACTCTGATCCTCTTCCAACAGAAGTGGTCAAATCGGCCTTAATCCAACTGATTTTTATCTGTGGATAAGTCAATAGTTCCTTGCAGCAATAACTGCCCGACTCAGTAATTGAGTTGAGGAAATCTGGGGTGGCCAGACTGACCACAGCTGTGAATTGTTCTAATGAAGGTTACACTGGGGACTTTGCATACGCTGTGACTGAGAAAAGGAACTTTGGACTAGATTCTCATCTCAGTCACACTGCTGTATATATGGAGAAACTGCTTTTGACCTCAGTAGACTAATTTCAATTTACACTGGTGTAACTGAAATCAGAATCTGATCCCTGAGTGCTTTACTCAAAGAAAGCGTCTGTGTTGATGGCATCTAAGAAACAGTTGAACTCCAGTTATTGTAGGACATTTTAAAAATACATACACAAAATCCATCTAATAAATAATATCAAAACAAAACGTCAAGCAAAACTGATTCAATATCAGCCCTTCAAGCTTGTTTTTAAAGTGACAGGTTTAGAAATAGCTTAGCAGGGAACAATTATATAGTGTAAGATTTAATTTTTAAGCCAGCGTATATCTCAATACATTAAAAGACAATACAAATGACAAAGCCAAGGCTAAATTAATATAGAACGAGCACATCCCTTTGCTGTTGCCTTTATGGATTTAACATAGAGAATTTTAGACTTTGCCTTGACATTGATAACAGGCAAGTAATATTTGATCTTCACTCCAGTTGTATTACAGAGCAGAATCTGCCAAAATCCAGTGATGTTCCCACTCCAGGCTTGACAGTTAAGTAACAGAGGTAGCCAATTGTATTTCAAGAGATTTCCAACCTCAGCCTCTTCTCCTCTTCTTCATCAGTTCTGTGGTCATTGAGTTAGAGTGGCTCTGTTCAGAGTCCTCACTGACAAAGTTAAAATCCTCTGTCAGGTATCTTTGCTTTTTTCTAATAAAGGCTGCTGCAGAAGTCTGAGGGAATTATGACAATAATATGTTGATGGGGCAGGAAGAAACTAGGGCCTAAATGCATGCTTCTTAGGTTTTAACCAATGAAGGAGCAATGTCCTTTTCAGAAAAACAGCTGACTTTGTCCCAGGAGCTTGAGTTCTCTCTTCCATGGCATGAAAGCCTTGCGAGTGGAAGCGTGTGCTCTTCAGATCCTCTTTGCCTAAGGAATCTTTGCATGAGGGATGTTTCTTCTTTTTTTGGATTCCCCATTACAGGGTGTTGGTGTAGAAGTCCCTTAAATCCATTAAAAGTCTATTAAGTCTATAGGACTGTGGTTTATTTTCCTTCTTTGTCTAAGGAGTTGAGCAATCACGTCAACTGTTGCATATCATTCTTTGATGGGTGAATAGTGCAATACCTTATATGCAGTATAGCATGTACTTATCTGAAAGGGGAGAGAGAATAAAAACCAAATTGAATATGCCTAGTTTACTAGGCCAATATCTTTGAAATATGTCACACACAAATGACAGAAATAAAAGAGAGTTGACATGTGAAGGTCAAGTAGACTGACCCAATATGTAATTTGGCATTTTACATCCGAACTATTTCCCATCTGAAACATCTGCTCTTTGTCTGCTTGGGAACTATAAATTCCCCTCTAATAACTGAATCCATCAACACTGTGTGCATTATGACTGGATATATTTAATGGTAAGGTAACAAAAAAGTAACCTGACATTGAAAAGCAAAAATCCAACTTTACAAATATCATTCCAATCTAATGGGTGAAAATATTCAATATTTTAAAATAATTTAGATTGCTGTAAATCATAACTACCAAATGTATTGGTCTGAATGAATCGTTAGGATCTCAAAGCATTTTACATATTTAAATTGATATGTAAACTATGTTTTCCAGATATAATATGGATCACTTCTCCTATCACTGAAAAGCAACCATTTCTAAGGTGAAACTCAAGCAGCTACATAACAATGCACAACAATATATCACAATGCTTTATGACAATTTAGTTGAGGCTTGAGGGGAGTTTTTTAGCTAGGGGGAGCATAATTACCCAGAATGGAATTAAGCCAGGACATCAGGGCTAATCTTGCAAACTAGGACCATGATTCAATAAAACACCTTGCTAGGGATGTTCTCCTCAACTTGGGCCTAGATCTTATATACAGTCTTGCAAGAAGTGCTATGGGATCTTTAAACGTCATAAATTGACAGACCTTGGCTTCACATCTCATGCCAAACATGGCACCTTTTGCAATAAAGCTCCATCCTGGGCTATTAAGTCACTGGGAAGAGAAGCACCCACTATGTACTGAATATTTTAAGAAAACTGTACACACTGACCCACTGCAATGAGACCTCATTAATTACTGAAGGTTACCCTTGAATTCTTCACTTGTAATCTTCCTTCATTTCTCTTTTAATGTTGGTATTTTTCAGTTCTTCTATTGGCTATCATGTTTTCAGGGCAATTTGGAACAGTGTATTAAATTCTTTCATTAAATTATGTCATGTGGTCTGTCATAGTTCTGTCTCTAATTTAAGGACCATATGTGATATGAGAGATGTAGCTCTGTTCTTTTATTTTTACCTAGAAATTAAGTAAAATGGCATATATTTTGTGCATGAGGGCAGAGCTGGTGACTATAAGTTTTATTTTTGACAGACGCGCTAAATGAGTACCATTGTTTTTTCAGTCAAAAAGTGAAAGTGGTTTTCTTTTAAGTTTCATATTTCTCAAGTTCTCAAATTTATGGCAGCACCAGAAATATGCTGAGTGTAATGGGCAATCATTTTCATAAGGCTGTCAAGATGAAGGTGAGAAAGCCAAGCTGACATCCTTACTCGAAGCATAGTGGTAACATTAAATTATGATATCTTGATATAGCATTATTACATCATGACATATGGTCATGACAGAATGATGATCCATTGACTTACAGAAATTCTGGGCAACCTCATTAGTTAACTGACGAGTGGGCCTATTACATTGTGGAGGTCACACACAGTGTGAGGGACTTGACTGAATTGTTGTTGGCTATAATATAAAAACCATTTTGGTTTGGTTAACTTGACTTTTAAATGTACATTCTGGGGAAGGAAACTTCATTACATGACAGCACAGATGTATTTAAACAACACAATCTTTTAAAAGGCATGACTTCAAACTTGATTACAATGCAGGTTTCACAGTGTATATTTCATCAAGTCTGACAACTACCAATCCTTTTTAAATGTTTCCCTTGATGGCTGGATGTTTATTTGGATGCAGTGAATGTAGGGTTGGTGAATGACAGTGTCAAACAGGTCAAGAGACGAGACGGACACAGAGCCCTGGAAATTCAAGCTTTTATTATCTGGTCTCCATGGGGTTTCCTTTCCCACATGGAAAAATGTGTGGTAATACCATAGCAACCACAAAGGAACAAACATAGTAGGACATGTCTTTGCTGTTTAAAGCTTACTAGGCTGGGTTTTGTAAAAGGACACATTTCCAGAACTGTTATTTTGCTTAGAGTAATTTGAACAATGAAAATGTGAAGGCGCAGAAAAGGAATAGCAATCAGCAACTTTCCAGCCTTTCCTCCTCAATGATTTTTTTCAGCTGGGCAGGGGGAATATTATAAATGCAGGAACCAGCTCAAAACTCTCAATATTAATTTTAAACCACTCCATCCCCAGCCTTGCGGCAAACCTGTAATGGAAACATTAAGGAAACACACTGTAAAACTGCACTCCTATATATGGAATCACAGCTGTCTAGAATTATTTGTATTTCTCTGCTAGTTTATTCCCACTGAGAAAACATAGTGCCTATTTTATCACACGCAGGAGCTTTGTTTAAGGATTCAGAGGCTAGACGACTGGCGATGTGATACATAAATAGAGATTCACACAACTGGAAGAGGCCATACGGTGAGTGCTGTAGTTTAAAGTTCACCAGCTCCCCTGAAAGAATAGTTACGTGCATGAGGATCTGAAATTCACTTACATCCATTACTGGGTTAGGCCATCATGTTATACATGCACCAGCAAAGGAAGATATAAACTGGTCGCCTTTCTAGGGGGTTTGATCTTTTAGTTAATAATAATATCTAGCACAACACAGTGCTTTTAGTCTTTGAAGACTTTTGCAAACATTAATCAACATGATTTATGAAAACTGGGTTGTAGTCAAGACACGTCAGTGTCTGCCAGTAACCCAGATTAGAGCTCTTTACTTCTGGCCCCCATTTATTCTTTAGGATTCTTGATCTGAAATGCAGGGGATTTTGAACAATCCTGATGTTACCTTGTTTTTAACCTTTCTGTAATAAGATATTACTCTTTTCACGGTCTCCATCTGCAGCATGGCTCCTTAGCAACCTTTCCAATGCAGGGCTTGCTTTAAAAGCCACAATCTAGTACTATGTGGTTTAAAATTTATTCCTTTCTAGAGTAAAGCAAAAACACCCCCAGGTGAAAAACTACCAGAGTGTGTGTAAAAAACAGAATCAGGGAAAATTCCCTGCTGAATCCCAGAAAAAATGGCCAGCTACTTGAAAGCCCGAGACTGACTTTAACTGAGTATATTTAATAAAATCACACAATTTTTGCTTAAGGATATCTGTGATACTACCCTCCACCACTTCCATTTTGGAAGCCCATTCCACACCCTCATAGGGTGACCAGACGTCCCGATTTTATCGGGACCGTCCCGATATTTCCTTGTTTGTCCCGCGTCCCGACCGACGTGCGGTCGGGACAACCGGACAAACAAGGAAATGCCCCGAGCCTCGAGCCCGGAAGTGCTCGCGCCCCCCCCCCCTGCCCCGACTCCGCCCCCTCCTCCCCCGATTGGCTCCCTCCCCGAATCCCCGCCTCTTCCCCGGGCTCACCATTCCCCCTCCCTCCACAAGCGCTGGAGGGAGGCCCGGGAGACTCAGAGGCAGCGCGGGGCCGGGGTGAGTAACAGTCCGGCCTGGCCCAGTGCAGGCAGGACTCGGGTGGTTGGGAGAGGAGGGGGGCGACCCGCGGGGCCAGGCGACGGGGGAGGAAGCGGCCATGGCGCTCGGCGGCTCTGGCGCCCCCGAACCCCCCGAGCCGGGGCCTGCAGCAGCGCGTACGCTGGGCCCAGCCGCTGGCTAGGCACGTCTGGGCTGCCCAGCTGGTGCTATCGCGCGGCGGCCCCGGGGTGGAGGCATCGGCCGCCCAGCCCCATTCGTTCCCCTGCGGGACGGGGGGGCTGGGGCCTGCTGCCCCCACTCCGGGGCCGCCGCGGGATAGCACCAGCTGGGCAGCAGCCCAGACGCGCCTGGCCAGGGGCTGGGCGCAGCGTGCGCGCTGCTGGGTCCCCGCAGCAGGCCCCGGCTCGGGGGGTTCGGGGGCGCCAGAGCTGCAGCCGCGGAGCCCCATGGCCGCTTCCTCCCCCGCGGCAGTGGGAGCTGCAGCAGCGGCTGCTCCCGAGTCCCGCTGCCCCGGGGGGAGAACAGCCGCCGCCTGGCCCCGCGGGCCGCCCCCCTCCTCTCCCAACCACCCAACTGAGTCCTGCCTGCTCGGGACCAGGCCGGACTCTTACTCACCCCGGCCCCGCGCTTCCCCTGAGTCTCCCGGGCCTCCCTCCAGCACTTGCGGAGGAAGGTTTTTTTTTTTTTTTTTTTTTGGCCCCGCCCCCCGCCACGCCCCCCCCGCGACGCGCCCCCCCCACGTCACCCCCCCCCCCCCCCCCCCCGCGTCCCGATATTTTTCTTTGGTGATCTGGTCACCCTACACCCTCATAACTGTCTCTGCAAAATAATTCCTCCTTAAATTATTGTAATATAAGGTTCTTTTTTGCTTTAACCTATGTCCACTTGTTCTGATCTCTCCAATTATCTCAATTAATTACAAATGTTAAATTTTATAATAACCCCTTTGTAGTTTAAGTATTTCACGCATATAATCTGGTAAGGGATGAGGCTGACCATCCTGTACCACTGAGGGCACAGGAGCCCAGTGGCTTCTCAGGATCAAGCCCTTTAATCATCTTCTTTGAAGTCTAAATCATCCCAGTTCAGTAAGCCTCTCATGGTAGGAAAGCCCCTTCCTTCCTCTTTATAACCTTGCCCTATACTGAGTTGCCTCCAATTTCACTATGTATTTCTTTGATTACCAAAATTGGACACTATCCAGGGTATATCAAATAAAGTAATGGCAGTCATCCCATGGTAGAGTCATTAATATGATCATGAGGCTGATGTGTTTACAAACAGCGTTTCCTCCAAAATGATCTTTTACCAGGGATAATGTGTGTGTTAATTATATGAATTATGAAAGAGTTCACTTCATGCTGAAATTCTCTCACCAGGCAAGAAAGAGCAATATCATGACATTAATATGTACTGATAAAAAAAACAAGTGGATTTAGAAAACAGATTAGTTAAGCGGACACATTGAACAGTGTTTTGCAGTGTTATTTCCCTCGTCTGTGTGACTATTAATAGTTTCTAATTCTTTAGTCAGCAGAATAAAAAGGTAAATGCAGGGTTAGGAGTGGACATTGGGAAGCATATTTATGAGCCTCCAGCATCCTTTTGAATTCTCCTCCTGTCATTTTCAGCAAAATGGGCACTTGTGGGTTTATACAAGGCATGTTACAGAAAAGAAAAGGAATAAATACGTCTGCTGCCTTTTAAAAGCGAAAATGGACTTTATAAGTTATATCTAAGAAATAGAACAGTAGCTGAGATTTCTTTGTTGGTGATTGGGGGGGGAAATGAAAGATATTTCCTGCTGTAATGCAATGATTAGTGCTTTAAAGGGATAATAAATGTGCCGTTTTTAAATTAAAATACGATTATCTAATGGACAGGGTGGGAGGAGCTGTTGACTTGATAATGGCAAATGACCTGATTGCAGGTGAATAACAATGATCATGCATTGTTAATAAGGAGCACCAGCTTGACAGATAGCTCTGGCTTGACCTGTAATATTTGGCATCAAACCTCATGTCTATGCATCCAGCTCTGTACCTTCTGTCTTTATTACCCACTGCATTTTCTTTTCTGAGAGAAGTGTGATTTCTACTAATTCTCCCCACTGCAACCTCATGCTCCGTATTTAAATGAGGGCCCCATACTTTTGCTAGAATGTCATTGTGTACCCTTATCACCCTCCTCTCCATAAGTGATAGCATGAAATCTGACTTCTCTATTAACCTGCGCTGAATTAGAATCTTTGTGATCGAATTGGTTGACGTGAGATTTTAGAATTTGGTGCCTTGAGGCTCGTGAAGCATGAGGGTTTGGAGGGTTTGTGACTCCTGCAAGAATCATTTTTCTGTGTGTCAATTCATTATGGAATTCAAAAATAAAAACCTGTTCTTCCTGCTCCATTAAGATAATTTCAGGGGGAAACAATTCATGAGAGTTCAGCGTAGGTAATATCCTTTTGCAGTAAAAAGGAAACTGAGATGAGGAAATCGTTTATGTAGTCTGAAAAATAGTAGAGCTTCACAGCTGTAGCAAGCAGGAAGGCTCAAGTTGTGTGGGTCTGTCTACGAGATGGAAGTTAGACAATACAGAAGTTAATTAAAAAGATTATTTAAACATAGCTTGCTATGATGCTATATTATACTTAGCCAATTGAGAATGAAGATGCATTAAAAGTATGTTTGTGTCTTTTGCATGTTTTCTGAAAATGGCCTGAGAAAAGGGCCTTTTCCAATTAAAATAATCTCTTGTTTGAAAACCCCACCTTCCAAGTGGGACCCTCATCAAAGGACTAAAACAGAGAGAGGGACTGGAAGTACATAGCCAATAAAAACAGGAGTTTCCATCTCAACCAGGCAACATGGTTTATTTATTGTAGAAAAATCTCTAAAAGTTTTCATGAGCTGTAGCTGGAAAAAGACAGACTCTCCCCAGAGCGGTGTCATGGTGGTGAGTTCCTCAGTTCAAACAATGCACCCTTCTCATAATGCTGCCCATGTGAGCAGTCTGAGCATTGTAAAGAGATACTGGAGTGAAAATATTGAGAATACAGTTTAATCGATTTTGTGGTCAAGTAATTAGGTGCTATTGATAAAGGGTCTGATTCTGACCTCCCACTAGAGTTACACTTACAGAATGCCATTGACTTCAGTTACTCCCAATTTACACTAGTGTAAGAAAAATCAGAATCGGGCCCAAAGTCTACTAGTAATGAGGAAGTTATGAACTTTTCTGTACCTATTCAAATACATGCGTGCCCTGTATACTGTAGTACACTCCCCTGTGATGCACATGAAATTCTCTACTTTAGGCATGCTGAACGTGTAGGTGTTCTGATGCTATGGTGACGACTGTGGTATAAGAACCTAAATCAACTAGAATAGACTAGAATTATGGTAAAATCCTGTTTGAGTTGTGGAGGTGTGGTTGAGGCAGATTGAAAAAGGCAGAGGGAACACATTTTTTCTTCCCATCCCAGTGCACCCATGTAACTGCTGAACAGGATTCCAATCTAGTACTCTCTTGAGGCATGAATGACTTGGCTAGCAATGCTCCATGGACCAAAGGGAGTGAGGTCTGTCGGTTTGGGGACTTGATTAGGCACCCAGCTTTGATGCTGCAATTTAATAATGGGAATGATACATTGCTCCTTTCTGTAAGCTGCTTTGTGAAGTACATGACTCAGGATCTGTCCTGCTCAGCTCCGTGAGAAAGTCTTCTGAACCCTCTATATATCACGCTTTATGTTGGCCTCCTCTACTCCCTCTGTATATCTTTGGTGAGGTAGGGTAGAATTTTGCTCGGAAGGTATACAACCTTCAGTCTTCTTGCGCTCTAAGTAGGCAAATATATGTTTTATAATTAATAACCTCAGTTTAAGATAATAGAAAAATATATTTAAAAAAATAATATAGAAGGAGATTAGATACTGATACCTCCAGGAAAAGATTCAGAGGACAGCTAGAATATGTCTAATGTGCCATTTGTTTTCTTTGCTATGATTTGCACTTTGCTGGGAAGGTCAATGACAGCAAATCCTATTTTTATTAATAAAATCCTGTTGAAGATTCCACCATATAATTACTCTTTGTATGAAAAGGCAGACATGGCCAGGTTTAAATTTTGCATAGGGCTGGATTAGTCTCCTTTACTTCATCTTGTCACCAGGGATTTGTAATGCAAATATTTTTCTTGTTCAAACAGTCCCATCTAGTTATAGCTCTTTGCGAAGGGGCAGGCTTTGTTACTAATATTTATGGGTTAGACTAACCCGGTTAGTGATGTACCATAGTAGGGCAGTGCCAAACAGGTTATAAATCCTTGCCCTGAATGGCTTACAGTCTAAGGCCCAAGCAAAAACAAATTCTATAAGATGAAACAGAGCAGGATGTGGCCATTAGAGCTTGATTACTTCACAAAAGAGGTGAAAATTTAATAGGTTTATGATGGAGAAGATGGAGGGAATTTGATATATCAGTAGGCCAATATAAGAAGGCTATTTCAGAGACAAACAGTAGTGTAGAAAAAGGCACTGAGCTGAGAGTGTTCAAAGGAGACATATGAGGAAGTAAGAGCGATAGAGACAAAAAATTATGTCAGAGGGTGGAGACAGAGTTATGGAGAGCTCTGAAGGTGACTGGATATTAATAAAGACTTTTTGACATTCAGGTTGAAGGTTGTTTCATAGATTTTGTCCTCCAGATGGGTAGTGCTAAATAATTATATATCCTTGTGGAACAGTTTTTTAGTAGTGGAGTAAGATTCCTGCCCACGCTGAAACTTTGAAAAAAGATATCCTCATCTTTAATTGGTAGCTCAGTACATGCTGAGACTTCATTGTCTGCTGATAAATTACACATTGGGAGCATGTGCTTTTTATAAATATATTCCTCCTATGCTGAAAATTTATTTGAAAAGTGACCTTCTGGTCTATCTAGCATTTGAACTCCCCTTATTAGAATCTGTTCAAATTTACATTACTTCAGCACTGTCTTGAATGTTTGCATAGTATTTCAAAACAATTTACAGTAAAAATGCATTAAGGTATGCAATGATACTATAAATAAGAGGCTCTTTAAAGAAAGTCCTTGATACATTTTGTTCTAATGACAGTAGGCCTCATTAAACAGCTGTATATACTGCACAGATTGGTAAAGCACTGAAATGCTCACATGCCTGCATTTTATAACAGCTCTGAATGTGACCCCTGGGAGAATTCTGGTGACTTAAAGATGCAGGCCTTAGACTGAGGTAGCAAAGGAAGTGAAAATACGTTCTAGGTCTCTCTCCTCTGTTCTTTCCCCCCTGCACTTGGGTGTAGTCTGGGAGCTGACCAGGGTGCTGTCTCAGTTCACTTCAGCTCAGTTCATTGTTATTCAGCTCATAACGATCTGTTGTGTTGTGCATGATGACATTGTCACATGTGTGACAGTTACACACATAAAGCTGTTTCTCACCATTGACAAGGGCCTGGTGGCAGTGTGGAAAGTGCTTATTAATGCAAGGCTTTTTAAAAAATTATTATATTGTCAATCAGGATGTGACAATACATGATTGGTTGAAAAGGTCTTTAGCTTTAAGAACACTGAATGCCGGGTGAATGATAAGGATTTGCTCATGACTGCAGCACTCATTGTTTGGGTGTCAATCAAGTTTGTGCATAAGTAACAGAGTCCCATGTTGTTCTTAAAGGGGAAAAAGACACGTTGTGGGCAAAATAACATATAGTTAATGTTGATTTTTGTATGAAGATGAAGGGCTATCAGCAGCAAAAGCTTTTTCAAGAGAATTTTTGATTACACGCACTCCCCCTCAAAGCAAATACAAATAAACAGAGGAACTATTAAGGAAGGAAGGAGTCAGCAAGGACACTAGAAGCCTCCTTCTTTTGACTCAGCAGTTGCACCATAAATAATTTTTTACTTCCCAGTGCTTGTCTAGCTCCTTTTTGGAAATGATATGCACCAGCTGCTCTTGCTTATTGCCCTTGGAACACTGTCCCTTTTAACTACTTTCAGTAAAAAGAAATTCAGCTCAATTCCAGTGTGAACTGCCCTTCCTTAGCTTAAATTCATGCCCTCTTGTTGTACCTAAAAGCAACTCAAATAGCCTTGCTGCCTCTATTCCCTTTAGAATTTTGTGTATCTCAGTGCCCGAGGATTTAGTGTTGAATGGGATCCTCTCTGAGTATTATCTGGTGTTTACTTTGCCCATGTCCTGACCCGGGCTTGGGTAGTCAGTTCTAATGCAGCAGTGGCAGTTACAAGCCAGGAACAGCACTGATAGTCAGAGCTGGAATCAGGAACAAAAGTTTGAGCCAAAGATCAAGAGACCAAGAGCAAGCCATGAGGCAAGTCCCTCACTATAACTAACAGGAGTGTCCACCTTTTTGCCTAGATTTCTCCGGAACTCCTCATGTGCTTAAATAGGGCACTGGGTCAATCAGAGGCCATGGGAAAAGCTGTCATTCTGGGTCTTCCAAGGTGGTGCTTCCAGTGGTGTTTATCTCCACATGGTGTATATGACAGGGCACACAGTCCTATCACAGGTAGCAGCATGGAGGAGTCGGCCATCCCACAGACTGGGGTTCTAGCCCCCACAGAACCTCAGCCCATGGTTATCATGGGGAAACATGGTGTATTTTACTTCTTCATGTCTTTGTCTCTAGCTTCATTACTTCTGTAAATTGAATTGAATAATTCATTTAGTTATCAATACTATTAGGCAGACCAGGTCATTCTGAATTACATTGCTTTCCTCTGTTGTATTTAACACTCACCTCACAATTTAGTGCTCTCAGCAAGTTCCTCCACCTTGCTGAATGTAATTTGGCTTTGGGTCAGTGATATGTAAAGTAAATGCTTATTACTTACTGCTTACTACTCCACTAGTCATCCCCTGCCACACAAAATACTTTCATTCACAAATGTACTCCGAGCCAAATTCTGCATTGCCGGACAAACCATGCAAAGCTGTTGACTTTGGTGGAGCCCTACAGGGTGCAAATCACTGATGAATTTGGATCCTGTCTTAATACCAAGCAGCTCTTCCAACACTATACTTAGTGACCTTATCGATTGATCAATTTCTAGTGTCTCTGTAGCCATATCTTTCCTAAAGTCTGGGCAAATTATGTATACTTTTCTGCTTGAGTGTTGTTAAGCCTTCCAAAAATCTCAGCTTATGTTAGGCTCATGGTCTTGGTTTTATACAATTATTTATATACAGTGCCCATCACAGTCACACCATCAGATTATCTAAAGAGCACACAAGTTAAATCAACACTAGAATCCATAAAGATTAATCAGATCACTGCTATAGAAACCCAGCCCTTTGTTGGTGAGACACAGCTCTCCTTCCTGCACGCTAAAGGACTGGAAGCCTACCAACAGATGCATATGTTCTAAATGCTGTCAGACTCTGGCTCTTGTGAGGTCTAGAGATGAGAATGCTATATGAAGAATGCCGTACTACTGGTCACAATTTCTGACAAAGGCCTCCCAGCTGATCACATCTGCTGTGAGTGGAAACAGTGAGAGAGGCAACAGGGGGCAGATGCTAAGATTCCTTTGCACTTGTTGAGTCATACTGCCGTTAGACACTTGAACCCTACTTAGATAGGGGGAATATTTTTTCTGATTCATGCCAGAAGGTGGATTCTATTTACTATAACCAGGATATAAGATAGGTTGGCACACATAACTAAGTGCTGGGACAGAGGAGGTCATACAGGGAAAACCCTAAAAACAGCCAAGCGTGAGGAGAAAGCTTTGACTATGGCTTGGTTTGTTGCTGTAAATAAATAATAAAGAAAAATGCCAGGAAGGGAGTGAATTTGGATTATGTACTTTTTCAGAGCAGGATGGGAATTCAACATGCTTGCAGGCAGCTTTTAAGTATACAGGTCCCACACTACACAAGATTTTATTGCTCATAAACATCCTCCACAGATATCTTGTGTGAACCCATGCGGTTTGTTTTTAATTAATTTATAACTTTTTAGGTGTCCCTCCTACTCTGTCCCTGAACACAATCACAGTATTTGTTAGGAAGAAAGCTGTAGTTACCTAGTGACAAACAGAAGTTTTGAAATACTGTTTGTGTAAGCAATCAAGGAACTGAGTGTAGAGGGGTGCCTATAAAACATGTATTGATATTAGGGTAATTATTAAACAAAAACAAAAGTAGTGGCTCAAGCAAACTTGGCTCCAAATAATGCTGCTAAAAGTTCAAACTATTCATTACATAGAAACTAAACAAAAAAATACAGGTCATTCCTTGCATGGCGTGACAGTCATACAGGATTTTAACCATGAGCTTGTAATTTGCCTATAGAAATTCTGGGTTACGAATTTGTTGGTGAACCATTTCACAATGGCTAAGATTTTGATCCTCAATGGGTCATTGGTTACAGTTATGTCACTTTTTGAAATATTATTCCTTTAGCATTTCACTAAGTATATACAGAAATACCAGACTTCCAGTCTGCTGAATTAAAGCTGTAAATTTGAGCTGTCAAAGCCAAGAGCTGTTGAACCAGGCAGCCATGTACCTTTATGACATTTTCTTATTAAAAGCACTGAGATGCAGTTGCTCAAACAGACCATTAAATCAAACAGGAGAGAGAAGCTGGGACAGAAATACCCAAGCTTCCCAACTTGTCATGGGCACTGGCAAAATACTTGCAATTAACCTGTGTGGCCTCATACCCGAAAAAGTGAAATGTATTTATTTCACACAATAACTTTTAGCCATAATTTTGTAACTAGTTAGAGTCATGGTTACCTTAACCAGTTACAGATTATCAGTTTTGGTCCCCATAGCAGCTTCTCTGCTATCATAACATGCTTATGTGACCACATCTACCATCTTGCCGAACCACGTTTTTGTCAGCACATTTTGGGAAAATTTGGGCAGCTATCCCATAGTGGTTCAGTAGAGGAAGGATAGAGTATCTTAAGGATATACACAGAGTGGCACCCATGTACCCTGAGATGTCCAGAGACCTAGAAGAAAGGATGACTGGCCACGCCAGTAACTCAAATATAGTTAAGGGTGCCCTACTGACACAGTATGCTGAACTGGTTACAGGAAGAGAATCCATTTGTCATGCTAGGCCTCTGGCAGGGGCAAAACACTGTTGGCCAAGCACAGTTACTAATGGAGTTTTGACCATGTTGTGTATGGACATGAACCATGTTTAGCGCCAACCATGCATAAACTTGGTTAAAGCTATAGTGTGAACATGTCCCTAGTGTGAAGGCATGTACTATGCTAGCAACATCAGGGAGGACATATGCAATAGGAACAATTTACTAGGTTTTTGTTGTTAATCACTCTCCTCATTCACTCTGTGCAGTCAATCAAATTTAATTCAGTCTCTGGACTTGGTAATTACATATTCTTGTTTTTATGCAGAGCTAATAGATCACCTAAGACTTTGTGTAAATTAGTTATGTTTTCTCCTGTGAAGCTGGCACTTTTCCTGTAAAATGGTGGCAGGTGTAAAATGTTCCTTATGAAAAAGTATATGACAAGCCACTGATGTACAGCAAATACTTATGGTTTTTTTGAAGGATAGAGTTAAAGAAGCACATTCCTTTATGGAATTATGTAGGAGCACAATGCTAACTCTATATTTCATTGGTAGCTTGAAATGCCATCAAGTTACTGACAAGTATGCAAATACTTCTGAGGAAATAGAAGATGTTAAGTAAAGTAGGGAGATAGTGTCAGATTTTTAAAGGTGCCTAAGTTACTTAGGAGCAGTCAACACTAGGTGGACATTTCTAAAGAATGAATATAAATCAGTGTTCATACATTAAAAATCAAGCTTGTAAAACCAAGTTTTTCCAACCAACTAAACAAAAAATAAAGAATTATTCAAGAAAAAGTAAAATATATCTACTTTGCCACTGTATTTCCAAAAGTACATGCTATTATTGAAAGGGTATCTGTTCATCACATTGCAAAGGTATTCTTAAATGGTTCTATATAGATATCACAGGTGAAATTCTGGCCTCAGTGAATGACTTCAATAGAGACAAGATTTTATCATAGTTCTTCAACTTCATTTTTTTCTGTAAGGCTTGTTTTCCAATGGGTGAGTTTAAACATTTTTCTTATTTCTGAGCATATTTTCTACAATACATTAATTAGGTTGGTAGCCAAAATAACTATACACTAAGGACAATCTCCTAACATTAAACCATTTGCTTATACTTTTTTTTTCTCTATATATACCCCCAATCCCAAAGGGAATTTTGAGGTGTCCATGAGAGATGCAGTGTGAGCACACACACCTCTTCCTTCTCCAGTTGTTCCTGGAGTTTCTCTACCTCCAACCAGTTCATGAATTAGAGGGGCATAATTAGTTAAGCTTTGGACACCCATTGCTGCTGGTGCCGTAAATATGAAAAAGAAAGCAGAGAAAAAGTTGGAAGATATGACTTTCCCCCCACTTAAAGCGCTGTTTCTAGCCATCATGTTGTATAAGATCCTGAAGTAAGCCTTAAAGTTGGATCTCTCATACAGCAGTTTCATTAAAGAGTCATTGGACATGCATTTTCATATTTTTTCAAGTGCAAGTATTTTACTGAACTTACCTATCCCAGTGACCAGGAATTCATTTATTTTACAAAGATTTTCCCTGACTAAGCTTTCAAACACACAGGAAAAAAGCATGATACATATGCTTTTAATTAGCAAGGGAAAGAGAAAACTGGAAAATTAACACTACGGAAATACATATATAGCATAAGGCATGAACAGTATTATTAGAAAGCATGTGGCAAAACATGGTGACTTCCAGGGAGAAAAAGCTGTGCCAAAACATTGAGTTAATATAAAAAATATGGTGAAATCTGAGAGAGATTATATTCAGTACATACCCTCTTAGATAGAAGAGGAATCAATATTTCACTGGTGCTACAAAATCTAGGCAAGACTTGAGAGCAGCTGATGTATACATCATTTAAATTTATTAACCTCCTCTAGGTTCCATCACACTATAATCATAGATTCCAAGGGCAGAAGGGACAATTGTGATCATTTAGTCTGACGTCCTGTATAACTCAGGCCATAGAACTTCCCCAAAATGATTCCTAGAGCAGAGCTTTTAGAAAAACATCCAGTCTTGATTTAAAAATTATCAGTGATGGAGAATCCACCATGATCCTTGGTAAATTATTACAATAGTTAATTACCCTCATTTTTAAAAAATTTACTCCTTATTGCCAGCCTGAATTTGTCTAGCTTCAGTGTCCAGCCACTGGGTCATGTTATATCTTTCTCTGCTAGATTGAAGAGCCTATTATTAAATATTTGCTCTCCACGTAGATACTTATAGACTGTAATTAAGTCACCCTTTAACCTTCTCTTTGTTAAGCTAAATACATTGAGCTCTTTGGGTATGTCTACACTGCACTAGAACACTTGTGTCTGGTTCACATCAGCTGACTCCAGCTCACGTGGCTTGGGCTGCAGGGCTATAAAATTGCAGTGTAGGGCTCAGGTTGGAGCCCGGGTTCTGGGACTCTCTCCAGCACGGAGTCCCAGAGCCCAGGCTCCAGTCTTAACCTGAAAGTCTACATTGTAATTTATAGCCCCACGGCCTGAGCCTGCATCAGCTGACACAGGCCAGCTGCAGTTTTTTTTATTGCAGTGTAAACATGCCCTTTGAGTCTATGACTATAAGGCATGTTTTCCAATCCTTTAATCATTCTCATGGCTCTTCTCTGAAGCCTCTCCAATTTATCAACACCCTTCATAAATTGTGGGCACCAGAACTGGACACAATATTCCAGCAGCAGTCACACCAGTGCCAAATACAGAGGTAAAATAAGCTCTCTACTCCTATTTGAGATTCTCCCGTTTATGCAGTCTGGGATCACATTCGCTCTTTTGGCCACCGCATTGCACTGGGATCTCATATCCACTACAACCCGCAAATCTTTTTTTAAGAGTCCCTGCTTCCCAGGATATAGTTCCCCCTGGTCCTGTAAGCACGGCCTACGTTCTTTTTTCCTAGCTGTGTACATTTACATTTAGCCATATTAAAACGTGTAGTGTTTGCATGCAGTTCTAACAGTGCAGGTCTAACAGCTTACTGCCCCACTTCTCAGGGTGCTGCATTTTTTTGTGTGGGTCACACTCAGTCTAAGATGTGACATTCTGTCTTATCTTGATCATTACCTGTGCCTGTTCATATGAATATTATAGGCACGAGGACAGAGCTAAAGCTTTTGGACAGCATGCTTTTTTCTTCATCGCAGGGTAACTGGCTTTATGGCAGATTATTCCTCTTTATATGTTAGGGCAAGGTCTAATAAAGAATTTTCACATGTTGACTGCAACACTTTTTGAGTTAGGAACATGTCACTCAAATTGAAATCCCTCATGATTATGCAGCTTTTCTTCTTACACATTATAGATGGGCGCATAAGGAGGCAGTCATCCTTTTCAAGTGTAATTTAGTGGTCTGTAAAAGACACCAACTAATACCCTATCTTGTGCTTTATCTGTTAGGACTTGATTCATAAGCATACAAGATCATTTTCTTCCGACTTGGAAATAGGTAATGCCATTTTTGATATAGAGTGCCACTCCCCTTTCTGTTTTGCCTACCCAATCCTTCCTAAATAGATGATAACCATTGATTTTAAAATTCCAATCATGCAAATCATCTCACCAGGTTTCAATAAAACTAACTAGATCGAATTTATGCTCATAAATGAGCAATTACAATTCCTTTTATTTGTTACTCAGGCTCCTAGCATTGGCATATAGGCAAGTCAAGAATTTCTTCTCTTCATCTCCTTTGGTTCCTTGATTAATTTTGTCATCAATATCTCAATTTTGTGCTAACAGAGTGCTCATTTCATCACCCTTTTTGCCCTAGTTTATAACCCCTTGCTGACTACTCTAGGCAGCCAACAAAGCTTTGTTTTCCATGTTGTGTGGAAGACCAAAATATGCAGCAGGGATGTGTTAGATATTAAACATTGTGTGATGAGGACTGTCTTTTACTATTATACAGTAGCCTAGCACAATGGAGCCCTGAGCTGTGTCAGGGCCTCTAGGCACTACCATAATACAAAGAATAATAACAAGGACCCCTGCATTATGAAGTAGGAATTCTTGAATTATGCGGCGCTTCCCCTATAAACCTTCAACCTCTTACTGCATTCTCCTCAGTCCAAGGCAGTTCCACTAGCATAATGTCCCTTGTGTTATTCCTTTTGCTATCAAGTTGAATTTATTCTATATAGAACATAAGAACGGCCATTTGACTGCAGTTCGCCCCGAGAGAAGGGGCTAGATGACGACTGGCAGTAGCCACTGAGGCAAGGTGTAGGGCAGCACCCCAAGGTATGTTACCTGCCCTGTTGTCTCCACCACCTCTGGCCCTGTGTCCTTCCTGGACACCGGTGCCCCTTACCTTGGGATGCTGCCCCACAGCAGTGCCCCCACACTCTGGGTCTCCCCTCCCAGGGGAACCCCAACCTCCTATACCCACCTTGCCTCAGGGGCAAACTGCAGTCTGAAATGGCTGCTCATCACTGGCAAGGGTTGGACCTGCTGCCTTTCTAGCCCTAGCTGCCTCCCTGCAGCCCTAGTACCTCCCCTGGCCTTTAGCAAGACCTCAGCCTGGGGACTCACCAGGCCAGAGCTCCTCAGCTCTGCCTACCCTTCCCCAGCCCTGCTCTGTCTCAGGTACCCTGCTTGCTCTCTCAGGCAGCCTGGTGCTCTCTGATCCCCAGCTGGAGCAAGAGTCTCTCTGTCTCAGCCTGCCCTTTTATCAGGGCCAGCTGTGCCCTAATTGGGTGCAATCACACCTGTGGCTGACTACCCAACCAGCCTCCCTTGGCTGCTTTTAACCCCTTTCTAACCTGAGCGGGGTGACTGCCCCGCTACAGGGACCATGTCAAAAGCTTTCTGAAAGTCCTAGTACACTGTATCCATTGGATTGCCCTTGTCCACATGTTTGTTGATACCCTAAAGAATTCTAATAAATTTATAAAGCATGATTTCCCTTTACAAAAGCCACATTGACTCTTCCCCAATACATTGTGTTCATCTATGTGTCCGATAATTCTGTTCTTTACTATAGTTTTCAACCAATTTGCCTGGTTACGCACCATCCTGTAATTGCCAGGATCGCCTCTTGAATACAATTACAATTATCGTGAAATCAAAATATTGATTTCATTTAACTGATATATGACAGTCACATTGTACCACTCTTCTAAGACATAACTCTCCTTAGATAGGGCCCTGAGAGACAAATGCTATTAAAAGCATTAAAGCAAGGAAAGCATTCATTAACATTAATCATTTTAGTTTTTCACCTCCTCCTTAAGTGGCAGGTGTGAAATATGCCATTTTTGGACTTTTCATATAAGATAGAAAAGAAAAGCAGGCACCATAAGTCCTGTCTTCTATGTTGGGACTTTTTATTCGAGACATAGATTTGGTTATGTAGTTTAAAGAGGGGAATGCTCTAAACAATTGGAAACTCTTGACTCCAATGGGGCTTTGCATGCAGGCTGAGGTTCTTGATTAGTGCTGCCAGGAGGCACATTGGTTCACAGTAATGACAAATTAGTATTGCTTGATTAATCAGTTCTCACTAGGGAATTGCTCTTTCTGCAAACATTTTACCTTCATTAATAAGCTTAATACACTGAACTGGTTTCAGTGTATTGACAAATGGTAAGTAAATTGTGCAAAATGTACTATGTTTATCTGACAGGTTTCTTTGTATCTCTTCCACTAACAGTGTAATCTAATATCTTCAGGTGATGAATGATGTAATTAAGTTATTTCTTCTGTGCTGCCCAATAAATCTGTTATTAACTCAGATGTCTTCTAAATGTTGAAGTATATAGATGCGTTTTTTTTATTTTTGTCATCACTGAAGGAGCTTTACACCATTGCACGCCTTCCTCATCAACAACGAAATATCAAAACGCTATTTACTGGGGCATCTTTCGGTATTGTGTCGAGAGAATAAGGAAATCTTTTAGTTGTTGCTTTGAGGTGAAGAAGTTAGGTTCTGACTTTTATTGATGATGTTGTGCTGAGTAATGGGGGGACCTGAGTTGCAGTAGCCAAACCGAGGCTCACTTAGCCATTCTGCACACACAGGGCAGGTTCTGGGGCAACAGATTTGGTGTTGCTCCTTACAGCTGGTCCAACATAGGAGCAGTGTATTCTACCCACAGCACTTGCTTCTTGATAACAGCAAGCATGTGGGGTGGGGAACAGCACATTTGCAGGGGGCATGTTAGTTAGTCCCCCCATCTAGCAATTAGTGGAGCATTGGATCACCATTCTGCCAGCCTCCTGAGCAGGTGCACTGTAGACGGGACCTGCTGTTCCCTTTTCTTGCCCACACTCGGCACACCTACAAAAGATGAAGCAACATCAAGTCTTAGTACTTTTAAAGCTGTGTTCTGAAGCATAACCAGAAGGGAGTTAAAAAGAAGGACTTGGACACTTGAGCAGAATATTAGGTAATGATCTAGGCTATAGTTCTCAAATATTCCATAATAACTCTTCAATTACATAGTAACTTCATGGAGTAATTACATGTGCCAGCAGATTACTAGTTAATTACACTTAATAGAACCAAAAGTAAGTGCTGTGTGATCCACGCTGTAGTTTAGGAGGCAGAAGTAAGCATGTATTTATCCAATAATTATATGGAATTTCCCATATTTAATTTAATTAACGGAGATATCCCATCTCCTAGAACTGGAAGGGACCTTGAAAGGTCATCGAGTCCAGCCCCCTGCCTTCACTAGCAGGACCAAGTACTGATTTTGCCCCAGATCCCCAAGTGGCCCCCTCAAGGATTAAACTCACAACCCTGGTTTTAGCAGGCCAGTGCTCAAACCACTGAGCTATCCCATACTTTTCATGTAATGAAATGGGTCTATTGCTTCAAAATGAGATATGTTATTTGCTCTCTCAGTCAACAGTAAAAAGTCTCTCCCCCTTCAAGCCACATATCTGACCATTAGTTCTCTTTGAGTTCTGCCTTCTGATCCAGCTGAGGCCAGAGGGCGTCATAGAGAATCCAACTGCTTCGTTCCTGAAAGCACCTTTTTGCTTTTCCTCATTCAATGGTTGCTAACATGGATGACTGTGAAACCAGTGCCCTAAGCCAAGAGCTATACTCTACCATGAATCAGACAAGAAAGCAGGTGTTGCCCTCTGACCACATCTCTTTCAGAGTCAAAATGTGTGAACTTTGCAGTAGGCATAAACTCTGTTATTGCAGGGTGCAAGATTAGGGCAATCTGGGCCAATTTGAAAGGAAATGGGAAATAGTAATCAATCATTTCAAAATAAATGACATGGACTTACCCCTCCCGCTATTGCTAAGATTTATATATGTTATAGAAAACAAAGGGAAAGCATTAGGTATAGGTAATAGATATTACAAGAAGCTAACATCCCATGTCATTTTCCCAATTCTCCTTTAGTCATTGTTTAGACTAGTTATATATATATTAAACTAGTTTAGTCTTTGTAATTCAAAACATGCAGCCTCTTAGCAACTTTAATTACTCTTCTCTAAACGCCTTCAAATTTTCAATAGCTTTCTGGCAATGAGGGTCCCAGAACTAAACACAATGTCCCTGGCACCGTTGTGCCAAAACTGTAGACCATGACTATTAACTCCCTGTTCTGTGGTGAAATGCCTTGAGATATGCAGCCCTACCACACTGCAAACTCATGTCTACTTTGCTGCTTCGATATTCCCCCTACCTCTCTTTTGGAATAACTGCATTGAAACTTGGTGGGAGGGGAAAACCCAGGGAACAGCAGCATTAAGGTAGGTTCTGTGACTGCATGTCCTTCATAGAGGGCATGTTGTGGGTCGGCTAATAGGAAAGGTGCTGCATTAGCCATGCTGCGGTGGGGCAGAAAAGCTTGGGAAGTTGTGTGGAAGCCCTGGGCCTTCATAGGTGTCCTGAGCTCTATGTAATATCTCAGGCCATCTGGTGGTGTAGGGAGCTGAAACACCTGCCAATACACAGGAGGCAAATCTACACACTGATAAGAAGGAACTGCCATGAATTTCATTCCTGCAGTTTCCTGCTCTTTACATTTTTATCAGATAAAGTAGAGTCTGGCCCTTTCATATTGTCTCATAATGGGCATATTTTATTTCTTTGTTTTAAAATTAATTATAATGCAAGGTTTTAAAAATAAATAAATAAAACAAATCTGCTTGGATCTCAACATAATGTATAGACTCCAAAATGACAAAACAATAGATAAATACAATTTTTTTTTTTTTACTATCCAAGACCTGAGCTTAGAAATCGGTCTTCCTGACCTCTCAATCTTATAGGGCTCTTCACTTCTTGCACTGCTTCACATGTTAGCAATGTCATCAACTCCCCCAGGAGAAACTCATAACTCAGGAATCAGCAGAAAAAAAGTGGGACAGATTTTCAAATGCTATATTTAAAAATGTATTTATTGGAAATTTAAGCCTGCACACATTTTCTCCATGACGTGGAGTCTTAAGTGGTTTTTTTAAAAATCCATTTCTATTTTAAATAAGCATTTCAGTTCACCTTCAAGAAAGAAAGTCTATAGAAAACAAATAAATTTCAGTGTCAGAAGATCCATAGCAGCACTATTCCCTGTATTAATAAAACAAAGGAAATAATATAGATGTCCTTGAGAACAACTGGTTCTTGCAGAGATAAGATGGTGATTAATTGAAAATTTGTTCTTGCCAGAGGTGGCTATCAAGTGAAAATAAATAAATGGTATGGCTCCACTCTTGTAGTCTACCTGCAATAAATATTACTATTCTGGTAATAGGAAACAGTATAATGCTGGCCATTTGAAGGTTAAGATGCCAAAAACATCCTTGCCCTTAAAGTTATTCTGGTGATGATGCCATTTGCTATTGTGCCATGAAAAATAAATGTCCTGGCAACTCATTTAATTTGATTCCAGAATCATTTGCAAAATATAACATTCTTTGTTACAGAGTGACTGCATCATGTCAAAATTAGCAGGAAAGCCTAATCTCCGGAAATAGAATAGCTTTTCTGAAGCTGATGGAGTGTTGTATGTCTGAGAATGAAACAAGTAAAGGATGTTAGGTGCCCCTCTGAGAGCAATGTGAAGATATCTGTCTATCTGCAAGAAATGGTATTTGCGTTTCAGCAGGTGACACATTTTCCTATGAGTCAATACTGAACCAATGCCCCTGCAGAATGCACGAGGCCCCGAATCCTGCTGGAGAGTGCTGTTCTTTAGATGAAACATAAAACCAATGTCCAAATTACTTTGATCTTTACAGGTCTTAGGGCAAAATTGTTAAATCTGATTTTCTGGTTAAATTCCATCTTGGGAATTAACGTTCTCCAAACCTAAGATTACCCCTGTAATTTCATCTGGAGACCTTTTTTTCTTCACATCCTCCTCTAAACTGTTGAGTGATATTACTGCGTACTGTTAAATAACTGCAGTATTTCATCCCAAAGCTGTGTACACCATTTAAGTGGTGGGTGAAATATTGCCAGTATTCTGGAGAGGTAATTGCCTACCCATAGGTAATGTTGCAAACACCTTTCATTGTAAAGGCTTATATTAGCCCTCCAGTCGTACCACACATAACTTGGACTTGAAAGTTAGCAGTTGTCCTCTGAAGGCAAAGGAGAATTGAAGTCAACAAACTATTTTTGAGTTACAAATCAGTAAAAATAGTATTCTGCTTTAATTTTTTTACTTTTGCCTGTTTCCTTTTCTCCCAATAGCTCAAGAATGGCTTGCTTTTACTGCTATAAACTTTCCATATATATAAATCTCATTGAAAACTCATTTGCCAGTACTTGAGGAAAATAGATTATAAATAAGCAAAGCTGTTAATTATGTATGTTGTGGATAGTCTGGGGTCAAACGCTGCACCTAGTGATTTCGTCTGCACCCTTCTGTGTGCTGGGGAAATTATGGGAAACAGATCAGCTCCAATAAAGTGGGCTGTCATTACTGTTTTATAGCTGTTTGGTGACCTTACAGTATGCAAAATGTATTGGCGCATCCAGTTTAATGTCTAGTGGACATATGGCCATATCACTAAAACCTATCACAATTGGAACTAATTGACAGCCTGGTTAGCTATTTCAACAGAGCTGCTAAAAACTGAATGCATGATGGAAACTAAATATCCCTCTACATGTAGCTTCTTTTGGTCAGGGTTGAGGCACGTTGGAGAGGTAATGTAGAGGCAAATTACACCATTGCTCCCAGTGCCTGAATCTGTCCTGTTAATAGAGAACTTTAGTCTCCAAAGCAGTTAATCTACACTCTTCATTGGTACGATGTCCACTTAAAAATGAGGTGAAGTGTAACCTTCTCTGTGTAGCTTTTTTGTTTAATATTTGCATGGAGTTAGCTTCATGGAAGAGATGATTTTCAAATTTGTCTGTACTGCAGATCTATATATATATATATATAAACACAAAGTTATGCCCTTATCCGTAAAGTTTAATTATGGGTTCTATATTTCACAGTAAAAATATATTAGCTAAGTTAGTCCATCAAGAAATATAAATGATCATTTGTAAGCTACACCACTTGAAGAACTGTATCATAGTGTAATGTGAAAGTATTGGAGGGATATATTAACCTAGTGAAGCTACTCATTAAATCCTTCAAATGTATTAATGAAGAGGAAAGGGATGACCCTTTTAGAATGATTGACGAGAGGAACTCATGTCAGAACCCATCTTTTTATTCTCTTTTACTATGCATTGAAGTCATAATCCTGTGTTTATAACTTGGTGAGTTGTGACACAAATGACTGAAAAAAACGTGATTTTATTGCAGAACCCCAGCAGCTAGGCCAGGAGGATGGGAAGAATAATATCTTTTAAAACACAAATAATATGGCAAATTGCAACAATGGCAAGGACAATTATGAACAGTGAACTGTTACTGGCCTGACTCTATTCCTATAGAATCTGACCATATGTTTAAATAAGATACATTCTTGGTCTGAAAATCATTATATAAAATTAAGATGAGGAACATGGAGAATGAGGGGGTCACAATTTTGGGGGAGACATGAGTTCAAATTCTTGGTTTAGGTCAAAAGGGTGTTTTGTGATTTCATCCTGATTTGTGCACTTAAGAAAATAACCACATAAATCAACATAATTCAGTTGATTAGCAACCCCTGATCAACAAAAGACTTATGTCTGGAATAGCAAGGAGTGGAGTAGGAATCAAATGCATTGACTGAGCTATGGTGGGCCCCTGGCCTGGACTAGCAAGCTGTTGTGCAGATCAGTATTCAAATGCATTGACAGAGCTGTGAAAGCTCCAGGACTAGCGTGTTACCAACCAGGATTCAGGTGCATTGCCAGAAGCCTGCACAGTGCTGAGCACTAAATGAACTTACAAAAAAAAAAAAAAAAGGTGGGGGGAGCCAGGTTTTCTTAATGTGCAGAATAGCAGTGTTAGAAGTCTTCCATATAGTCAGATAATATTGTTAGAGTTTTAGAGGAACATAATCCCTATATCTGTAACTGACTTCAGTAGCATGCAGTCCACCATCTGGGTTAGACTTTGTACCACCATCTGGGTTAGACTTTGTACCACCTGGGCCGTAAAAAGAAGGAACAGACAATTATTTCCAACATTACTTGCAGAGTAGCTGATTTATGATGTGTCAGAATCAGAAGCGTGAAATGAGGGCTGTTACAGAACTGTTTTTTATGATCAGGTGGCAGTATGTGTACTTCTCCTGAATGATGACATTTACAGGACTAGGACATTTGATAAATAGAAACCTCTGACTTTGACCCCGTCAAAGAGTTTTTATTAGCAGATATGAAAACATGCAATTTGTTTCTTCCTAGTAATTCCTATGCTCTGGGGGAAATGAACCTAGTCATTTTTAGACTTAAGTCAGTTAGGAGCAGGTTGTATGATACCTTTTTGTTTTAGGCATATATTTTTTCTGATATCATTCCAAGTAAAATGTATTCTGTCAGGGAGTCTAATCACCTTCAGCCATTTATGTAAAATACATGCCTCAGAAAGACATAATGAATACAGTATCCCTGAGGCATGGCGATTGTTGGGATGTGAAACACTCCTGTAACAAAGTGAGACATAGACATCATTCTTGGGTACTAAGCTTCCTTTATACTATTGACTCCCTGACAGATAATGTGTGTTTCAGGGATGTAAGAGAGACAAAAAATATGGAATGTGCAAAGTCAAAATAAATCCACAGTACTATTCTTTTACAATAAGGTTACCTCTGATGTAAAGGTGGTAGTTTGTGACTACCAGCTTATTTACAAATCTATTTTCATGGATGTCTGCTCTGTTTAATTTGTGAGTGTCAGGAGACATTAAATATCTTGATTTAAACAGACCTTGTTAGGGAGGAAATGTGTCACATCAATAGGAGAGCTAACTCTAGGGTGACCAGATAGCAAGTGTGAAAAATTGGGACAGAGGGTGGAGGGTAATAAGAGCCTATATAAGAAAATTCCCCAAATATTGGGACTGTCCCTATAAAATCAGGACATTTGGTCACCCTAGCTTACTCCCATGTTCTATGACCTTTGAACCCCAAGTTCTGTCCCAAATACTACTTAGGAACTTCAATTTGACAACTAGAGTAAGATCCAGATATCAGAATTTTTGGGCAAGGTGTGAAATACTGTAAATTGAGCAGAATTTGCATATACTATGTTAGTTGGCTCCTTTGGAGTAATACTGTACTACAATTTAAATAGTCTACTGCTTCACTCAGATCCAACTGCATAAGCGGTACTTCTTTTTTTTATTCTTATCCAGTGGGCCATCTCCCTTGTTGAAAGTGCTGGACTATATACATCAAGAAGAACATACTACTGTGAGTTCAGTATGATTTTATCTATAGCCATTTGGATTGGAGCTTGGAATCTAAAGGAAATAAACTCAGAGTTTGTCATACCCAGTGTTCTCGAAAATCAACAAACGAGGTGGAATTTTCAAAATTACCTATCTGGTTCAGGAATTCAAGTCCCATTGAAAGTCATTGGGACTTGTGCTCCTAAATAATTTAAACTCACTGGAAAATCCCACCTACAAATGATAAAGCCCACTTCAAACTTCCTAATAGTAATTTTATACCAGTATATTTGCCTCTAATTATATTTACATACACTAAGATGGAATTGTTTTGGAGTGAAAAAGCAAGTATTACCCAATGTCATATTGATAACTGAGGCTGTTGAGATCTAAAGTCAGATCTCTACATGAGTTTTCTTTTACGGGGTTTTTTATCAAGCTGTCCCAAACAGAAGCTTTTCTTAGTAGCAATTAGTTAACTTACAGCTGATCAATACTCAAATGGTTAGAATATTTATGGTTCTATAGTGTAATTAGTTTAGAAAACTGACGTGGCACAATGTGACAATAAGTAAGTATCCCAAAAAATTCAGGCAAGGTATTCCTGTAATAACTTTTTCCACAGAGTATATTGTGCAGTGTCAATAGAGAAAAGATAAAATGGAAAAAATTAGGCTCATAATAGTAAACAATGGAAGAAATCTATTGGATTATAACATTAAATCCAATTCAACATCATGATGATATAGTGTTCTGATAGGATATGTATCAGATAAGTAAACTGAAACCACATTTGTTCTTAGCCAAATGGCCAAGAAGAAGAAGAAATATAAATTTAATTTGCAGGCATTGACTCTCTCCCACATTCTGAGTTGGAAAAACATGATGGATATTGGGATAAATTTCAAAAGAGATGCATAAGAATTTAGAATCTTTATTTTCAATTGTTTAAATGGGAACTGAGTAGCTAACCAATAGGCACTGGTGTGAAAATGTACCTTATTTATATGTAACTAAAATATTACAAATAGAATGTGTATTTCTTAATACCACATTCTAATTTTAATCAAAATGACAAAACAACAGATCTGAGATCACAAACACCCACACACAGTCTGTTCATACAGTAGTATATACTACTTAAAGGAAGCACAAACAAAAATGTCCCATTATTATAATGGAATGTATTCATTATCAATTTACTGTTTGGAAGGCAATATAATGTATATTGTTTATATAATATGTTCTAAAAGGTCAAATAGAACATGTATAATAATTTGAAGAAATAATACACACACAAAAAAGAAAGTTGTAAAGGTTAAATTTAAATTAAATTAATGGAGATGTCCTATCTCCCTAGAACTGGAAGGGACCTTGAAAAGCCATCAAGTCCAGCCCCCTTCCTTCACTAGCAGGACCAAGTACTAATTTTGCCCTGGATGCCTAAGTGGCTCCCTCAAGGATTAAACTCACAACCCTTGCTTTAGTAGGCCAATGCTCAAACCACTGAGCTATCCCTCCCCCCAGGTGTTAAAACAAATTGAAGTGCCTCTAATTTACTAGACTTCTGTAACTCTCTGAATCTTCCAAAGATTCAGTATGGTGATTCAGTTTGCAATTCTGAGACAAATTCGCTTTTGTATATCCCTTTATAGTCTGCTAAATAGGCTGTCTGCCTTGTAACCTTGTTGATGATAAAATGCACTCACTCAAAGTAGACCACACAATGCTAGATCATTTCACCCTTTCTGAGCGTATGACATGGAACTCAATAACTATATGATTAGATCTATAGATAACCAGATTATACTTATAAATCTTCTGTATTGTTACCTACTCAGTTTGCTAAAATAGTGTAGTTTCATCGTTTGTTTTCATGTAGTGAAATGTAACCGCAGAGGTTACTGGGAATGCACTGGCTTTTGTAGCCTTTCCTAAAGTTTTAGCTAACAGAGCAGCTGCTCAGCCCAGTTAGTTTCATGTTACCTGTTTGAGATTATTTGGTTTCCAATACAGTTATATTAATACTCTATCTACTTCCATTTGAACTGTGGACCAGCTTCTGCCATCCTTACTCATATAAAGTAATATTTTACTCCACAAAAAGTTCCACTGAAATCTGTGGGACTATGTGCAGAATAAGGGCTTGTCTATATGAGAAAGTTGCATTAGTACAACTTTAATCGGCTTTTAAACAGGTATCGTTAAATTGGTGCAAAAAGCTCCTATTTCATTATATGAGGGACTTCTTTTGATTTAGTTAAACCTGTTCCTGATCCACTTCAGCTAAACCAAAGTAAGATGAAATACTGGAATAAGATTGTCTGCACAACCTTTTGTACAAATTTAACTTATATCAGCTTCAATTCACACCTTAAAAATACTGGTGCAACTTTCTCATGTTAGCAAGCCCTATACAACTCAACATGAGAATCTGGCTCTCAGGGTTTGAAAAGGTTTCAGTAAATAATAAATGTTTGCTTAATATTTAACTTTCAAGTAAAATCTTTGTTGGAACGTTTAGTTTGACAAATGCAGGGATTCTAGAAATGTAATGACAGTACTTTCTATTCGGTAGTTAATTTGCTGTCATCATTTCCATTATAAAGTATCGGTTTTGAGTGGTTTATAACACGTTTTTAAAGGGTAAATAAATTTATTTGTGTACTGTATTATAAATGAATTAAACTAATCCAGAGGTGTAACTTAAAACATCTCAGCCTGCTTTTTTCTTTTACCAAATTTGCTTTAAATTGGTTTGGTTATGTATAAGTAATAGAAATGTAAAAGAAAGAAGGAGAAAGAGAATAAGAAGACACCAAAAGCAACTCACTAGTCTGTGTGTGTTACATGTTCCCCTCTGTGCCCAGTCCATAGAGCAAGTGAGTTTGTTACCGCTCCCAGCTCATGCTTTTAGCTCTAGAAGTCCCTGGTACCAGCAGATGTTTATTTAATTCCATGTGGCTTGGTTTTACAGAATTAAATTTAACATTGGACCAAGACTTTCCTATTCAAATTTAAGACAGCCAAAATATTAAAGCATACAGGAGGAGAATGAACATCTTTATATTTTCTGTTATATATTCAGTAAAATAGCTATGTGCACCTTTGTGTTTCTTGGATTGAGCTATATCGGGGTAGGCAACCTATGGCACGTGTGCCAAAGGCGGCACGCAAGCTGATTTTCAGTGGCACTCACACTGCCCAGGTCCTGGCCACCGGTCCAGCGGGCTCTGCATTTTAATTTAATTTTAAATGAAGCTTCTTAAACATTTTAAAAACCTTATTTACTTTACATACAACAAAAGTTTAGTTATATATTATAGACTTGTAGAAAGAGACCTTCTAAAAATGTTAAAATGTATCACTGGCACGCGAAACCTTAAATTAGAGTGAATATATGAAGACTTGGCACACAACTTCTGAAAGGTTGCCGACCCTTGATCTATACATTAAAACGATCTGCTTCTAAATATGGGCAGATTGTCTGGCCAGGAGTATGGTTGTAGATGGTTCCTTCTCCACGGACATCCACTTCCTGTGTATGTGGGGAGGGGCAGGGTTTGTCCCTTGTCTCACAAGGACTGTCCCCCACTTGAACCTACCAAGTCCTAAAATGGGTCTGGGAAGAGCATGGGCCAAGGCCTTCAGAAAGTTCATAGATTCATACGTGTTGTGGCCAGAAGGGACCAATATGACTGTCTAGTCTAACCTCCTGCATAGCACAGGCTGAAGAACTTCACCCAATAATGTCTGCATCAAGCCCATAACTTCTGTTTGAGCTACAGTGTGTCTTTTAGAATGATACCCAGTCTTGATTTAAATACTTCAAGTGATGGAGAATCCAGTGCTTCCTAATGCAGGAAGTTGCATTGATCCTTCTGCAACCTGTTTTTTATTGGGGAAACTATCCTTCAAGAGGGCCTCCAGGGCTTAGGAGTTACCAGAGCCAGGGCAAAGGGCTGTAGATTCTCAGGCAAAACCACTGGTCATTCCAGGGAGTGAGGGGGAAATGTGTGATTGAGGGCGCAATTCAGGGGAGAGTGAGGGCACAAAATTCTTCACTCCAAGTGAAAAGATCCAAGGAAAATTCCGTACCTTCCCAGGGGCAATTCTGCAGGAGGGGTAGATTTGGGTATTGGCAATCAGTGGATAGCCCACACTTTCTTTAGAGCTGTTATATTTTATAGCCCATTGAACACCTACATATTTTTAAATAACATCAATAAATATTTACTTATAGAATGATTAATGATTTATCAGATCAATGCTCCAACTTTAAAAAAAAGACCCTAAGCAGTAATAGAGTGTAATGTTTCTTAAGATCAAAATACATATTATAAAATTTATAGGTACACGTGAGCCAATCAAGACTCCACTGTTCGAATGTTATGACTACTCTGATTCGTAATTCAATAGCATGCAACTGTTACTGAGAAACCTTGGGTTACCTGATGCAGCTTTCACTTATGGGAGCTAAGTGAAATGGGTGGGGGGAACCCGGTTGCAATTGCCTATTTTCACAACTAAATATACCTCTTCTTCTCTAACCATCTGAGGACTGCTGCTTGACTAGTTCTTATACCGTTCTACTGTCACTCTAGACTCCTTTCATGCTCAGTGCAGCATTGAGGCATTTTTATCAGATTTTGAGTCATTCAAGCCTATCAGACAAATACAGATTCATGTTACATATTTTTCTCTCCCTCTTCCTTTGAACCCTGTTATAATGAAGCACAAACATCTGTGTTAAACCAGCATTAAGGGATATTTCTATCACTCTGTTCATGCACTGAAGCTCCAATCCAGCAAAGTACTTAAGCACATGAGAAATTCCATTGAACTCAATATGACTGCTCAGGTGCTTAAAGTTAAACACATGCTCAAGTGATTTGCTGGATTAGGATGTTAGTTTCTCCATTGCAATACACTGCAAAGAGGGAAACATTAAATATTTTGGGTTATATCCTGCACTCCTTACTGAGGCAAAATTCCCATTGAAATAAAAAGTATATAGCATCAATCACTATGTCTGCTGTGGTAACGAAGCTTGTGAGCTTTAGTCAGACCCTCAACAGTTATTTTAACAGATTTTGGAGACATTATATAAAAACGCTAACAAAGGATATATGCTAACAAAGAGTGTTGACAAGCTAGATAGCTTTCTTTGTAATCACATTTGTATTATAGCTGCTAAATTCTACCTTGTGAGTAACACTATCTAGTTGAGCTGGAAAAGAAATTGGCATAATCTTCAGTTTATTTTAGCAACAACCCAAGACTGGTACAAATTCTCAGAATTACTACATGCTAACTGAAATTAAGCCTATGAAATAATTCTTTACCAAAAAAAGAGAATAACTAAATTGTAATATGATAAAAGTGACTAGATCATTTTTACTAGTTCCAGCTCTTTATTCAGCAGCATTTTGATACCACATATGTAG
This sequence comes from Chrysemys picta bellii, assembly GCF_011386835.1. Lineage (NCBI taxonomy): Eukaryota > Metazoa > Chordata > Testudines > Emydidae > Chrysemys > Chrysemys picta. The sequence goes on along the minus strand of NC_088809.1, from coordinate 3,719,787 downwards.
GCGTTATTGTCTCCATTCCCTGCTCTTTAGTCAACTTCCCTTTGATGAAATAATTGGGGGGGTGGCTTACAAGAGCTTGTATTATTGATACTTGACCTGCAACTGCTTGTAGCTCTGTGCAGAACAACTGCCTCCAATACTGATACTTGATTTTCACAGCCCTCAAAAGTTTATTTTCCATGATATCATGGAATTTTGTTTTGGTTTTGTTTGTTTCATTTTTAAAATTTCACGTTCTGGTTTTGTTCATTTTTGTTTGAAATGTTGTCTGGTAATTTTCAGTTCTTTTCAGACTGTTTATATAAAAAAAATATACACAAAAAGGTACTTATTCCTTTCTGTAGGAGCCAGAGGAAGTCAACAATTTGTTTATAGCAGTACAGGGCACAGAAATTCAATCTTGATTCTGTTATCACACTCAGGTGCCAATGGTATTTCTTCTTCTAATCATAACAATTCTATTTAGTTCTTATTTAGCACTTTTCATCTGTAGATCTCAAAGCATTGGAGATTGAGTATCATTATCCCCATTTTACACAAGGAAAAACTGAGTCACAGAGATAGGTAAGGTGACTAGACAGCAAATGTGAAAACTCAGGACAGGGGGGTAGGGGGTAATAGGAGCCTATATAAGAAAAAGACCCAAAAATCGGGACTGTTCCTATAAAATCGGGACATCTGGTCACCCTAGAGATAGGTGACTTCCCAAAAGTCACATAGCAGGTCAGTGGAAGAGCCAGGAATAGAATCTGTGTACTGACACACAATCCAATGTCCTATTCATTGGGCCATGCTGCTGTAGGAGGAGATAGAGGGGGAGAACATTTCCATAAGGTTCTCTTTGTGGAGTTTAATTCCTCTGGAAATGGAGGGAAGGGGTTCCCCCATGGAACAAGCTATGAGGCCCACTTATAAAACCCGTAGGATCCCAGGGGATCAGTGGACAGCCAGTGTCCTGTACAAAGAGAGACAATGCCTCTGCACAGGCTTTCGGATTCCTCGCGACCTCCCCTCACCCTTGGCCCTGTAGCACCCATGATTGAATCTATAGTTATTGGTATAAATTATCTTTGTCAGCATGGTGGCCGAAGAAACAGTAAACCTTACCTAGTGGAAATTTTGTAACTGTGTAAGAGAGAATATGCACTGTTTGATTGATTGATTTTAGAAAAGACAACCAGTTTCTCATAAAATTGTAATTTTTTTAACTGTTGGAAAAAGATTTAGAGTTTACATTGAAAGTAGATATTGTATATGTATTCTGTGAGAAAGGATTCCAAAGAATGGATCACTTTTTAAATGCATATCTTGTGTGTGTGTGTGTGTGTGTGTGTGTGTGTGTGTATTATACATACATACACACACAGAAGATATCCATTTAAAAATTGGCCCCTTCTTTGTGTGTTTGTGGTTGTATATATGTGTGTGTGTGTGTGTGTGTGTGTCTATATCCTGTATACTCTGTCATTTTATCAAAGCTTGCTATTTAGTTCTGCAAGACAATTCATTTTCAATTGTCTACATTTTGCATGCTTTTAATGGCAAATATATAATAAAGATGTTATAGCAGATGGTTTAGAAATATCCATTTACTTGTGAGGGTACAAGACACAGGAGTTTTTTATTTTGCATATTAGCCTTTTTTTTAAATCAGACAAAGAAAAGTGTAAGTACAAAGGAAAGCTACCTTGGTCAAATCCTCTGGTTTGCTAATCACCTGAATTTTCACTCTTACGCCTTACATGTGAACTTTTCAGCTGTGCACAAGAGAAAGCCAGGCCCTGTACTAAGACTTCTACTACTTAATTCTGGCTGTACAGGCAACAAACACAAAACAGGCATGTCGTAACTCAACCGTGTGTGTTTCTTGTCTTTAATGTCTTTGCTACAGTCACAAAAAGTGAGAGGAGAGGGAATTCAGTAAGTGTCAATTATTTACATGGTAGCAAAGCATTAGATGTGATCCTTCATGAGATTCCTTTTGAAAAGTTTAAAAAGACCTGTTGTATTGAGAAGAGATATCAAATCAAAAAGGAAAACAAAGATAATGCAGATGGCTGGAAGAATGGACATGTATGGTCAACAGAGGTGCCTCATCTGGATTCCCCTTGTTAATAAGGTAGGGGGATGCTGACAGGGCATTCTCTTTGAGGGCTCTGAGACTAGGACTCTGGAATTTGTTTTCCCCCATTCCTGTAAGAAATACCCTGAATTTGGTGACCTTCCAGGTATGTTACAAAAGACATCTGCTTGATAGGGTTTTTGGAGACTGCAAAAGATATGCTTCCCAGAACAATGCAGAGGTAAAGGGGTAGAACCAAGATTTGGGGAGAGGGGGTAGTTGGCTGGCTGGCTGGCTAAATTCCTGTTTTAATGATTCTTTTAATACTGCTGGGCTTTTTGTTGTACTGCTAATTACATGTTAGGGTGCCTAGTGCCTTGTATAGGTATCTATTATTTACACCTAAATAAATAAATAAAAATAAAAAGTTTAAGGGAAAAGTTTAAGGGAAGTTAGAGTGACTCGAGCTCTGTAGAAATTTGAGAGCAAATAAATTATTTGAAGTTGACTAAGAGTGTATTATGAGAGTTAATGACCTTAAAAAGAGCAAAAATAGATTAGATATGAGGGAAAACTTAATGATGAGAGCAATTAAAAATACAACAGCCTGCTTAGTTAGATTAGACACTGTAAATGAAAATTTTCCAAAAAGAGATTAGCTAAAACACTTGGGGAATAGTGAAGGTGATAATCTGTAATAGCAGTAGGAGAATGGATTTCCAGGCCTACTGTAAGAATCCCTTCCAGCACCAATTTTGATGATTGTATGAGTCTCTCTACAATCTTCCAACTAATCCAACTTAGTCACAAGTATGAAGAGTATAATATACTCCGATAGTAGGCAAATTAAAATTCTAGGACAAACTAATCTCTTTACAGTAGGCACTTTCAGGAAAATGATTTATGAATTCAGAATATTTTATTCTTAGCTTTCTGTGTTTTGTTTGTAACAAGTAAATCGTTTTAATTTGAAACAAATCAAAGACTGATAACACCATGAAGTGCTGTTTGCAAAGTACTGAAGTAGATTTATTTTTGTTTCATTTGCATATTCATATATGAAATGGAATGGAACTGAATGTGATTATTCAGGGTCAGTCTTTTACCATAGTACTCCTTGCTGTTACCTTTCACAAAAACCCTGGGCCAGATTGACTCCTTTGCTTTTGGAGCTCCAAAGTAAATCCACTTGGAGTGATACAAGCTGTTCACAATCCTCTGTTCTTCAGGGGTCTTTACTCAGGGCTACCTCCTAAAAATAAGGGGGACTCTCCCAACACAGCTTTGACCAGAGAGGCTCCACTAGAGTCCTGAGTTGATTTTAACGTTGTCCTTCCCACTACTGAATTACTAGGGGGTTCAATTCCCCCTTGGGTGCAGCTTTTTTCATGTCCTATTGGGGTGAATCTAGCTTCAAAAGTTAAAAACCAAAATGGGACATTATTTTTTCAAGTGTTTTGGGTTTTTTTTAAACTCTCATGCAGAACAGAGCATATCTAGCTGTGCTCCGCCTCTTTGGTAAATCTTTGTTTAATTTTGTAGCTACGTATTCTTAAACTGATACATCCAAACCATAGCAGAGAATAAATAAAGCCCTGCATTTTATAGGACACCTTTGTATTCCCAAGAAAAGTGTTTTTGTATGTTGACTTTGTGATGTGCTAAATTATTGGAACCATCACAAGGAATGTGTATATAGTCAGTGTACCAGTATGTTTATCAGTTCATAAATTCCCCAGGGAGACTGTTGATCTCTGCTTCCATCTTCCAGAATTTAGAGATTAGATAGTCACTATCCAAACTGACAACAGGCATCTGATATGAAATAAAATCCTCCACCTGTGCTTGTAGATCTTGATAACAATGGTTTCCCACCTCTGGGTTCCCCTCTCTAATTCTTTTCAGAGTTTAAACTTAATTAAAGCGTCTTTATAACTATTTTATTATAAAATATTCAAAGGGTCTAAGTGTGGTTTGTCTCAGGCTTTTACTATTTTTATTGTTTAAGGAGTGTACATTAGTGGACTTTGTAAAACACACATAGGCATACACAGAGACACACAGAAAATGATTCCAAGTAGCTTACGGTTCAACTCATTTAACTCCAATGCACTGCACAGCAATTCATATGCAAAAAGATGTGGATATATCATTGGCAGAGAGATAGCACAACAAAGCTTCATGGGTGAAAAAGGTGGGATTTAAATAGAGATAGGCCCAATCCATGAAGTTTGGTTCTAGAACTGGCATAAAATTTTGGGAGAAGCTCCAGTTTTCCTTTTTTTTTCCTGCTTCTAATTTTAAGTACAAATTCAAAGGAGGCAAGTGAGTGCATAGGAAGTGGATAGAGTTGGCATAAAACAAAAGTCTGAAGCCAAGAGTGAGAGGAGATTAAAAAGGCAATTAAAGAGCACATGAAGAGCAAAGAGTGGGAGGAGATGTAAGCATGGTCAGTGTTCTGTAGAGTCTTGAAGCTGAGGATAAGTTAGTGGAGGAGGAAGAAGATGATGTCAGAGCAGTAGGTCAGTAAAATAATCCAAGAAGTAGCTTTTTGAATAGCCTAAGAAGGGAGATAGGCCAGAGAAGAAAAGGGTGCAGTAGTTTAGGAGAGACATGACTGAAGAATTGATAATGGTTTAAAAAAGAGGTTATATCTGAGAAAGTGACTTTGTAAAAAATCACACTCTGGGGTTCCACTGTTTATTGCCACTCAGTCACTGCATATCAAACGAGCCAAGCTTACATGGAAAATTGTTCTAAATATCAGCACTGCAAAGTCAAGCTGGGATTTGAAGGGAAAGTTGTATTCTTTGCTGGCTCATGCATTATAGTTTCTGCAATTATAACTCAATTGCAAATTCTGTTGATTATGCATGAGCCAGAAAAGGATGCAGCCTATTCTCTCCTAGGTCTCTTGACTAGTCAGAGAAAGTAGTGAGAACTTACGATTTGATTCTGCTCCAGTTTACATCAAGACTCCTATTAACTTTAATAGGAGTAGGTCCTTAGTCTTCTTTTTGCACAATTTGATTAAGTCTCTGGAAAAGATGGATTTCCTCATTGGTGGCTTATAAACTAACAAGTTCTGTTTAAAGGAAAACGGGGGGAAAGCAAGAAGCTAAACCTTGACATGAAATACTTTTATTAACTATGGTTATTTTCATTTATAGTTGTTGTATTGCACTGTACACAAATCTAAGCTTAACTAAGGTTTCTCTCTCCCCTTGTCATGATGGATAAGGCTGTTCATATATCCAAAGATGGCATTAGCCCTCTGAGGGCCTAAAACAGGAATATTTTTGCCCCACCCCCAAAATATACTAAAAAAGCAAATGGGGGCCCCTTTGAGCTGCTTAGGGCCCTAAGCAATTGCTTAGTCTGCTTATGCCTAGTGCCGGCACTTCACTCATCTCATGCTACACTTAGGAGACTTGGACAGCCTTGTAGAAAGAAGTTGAAAGTATGACTGGCTACCCATGGCTTTGCTGGACATAGTGCCTTAGGAGAATTGTAGATGAGTGCCCTCTAGATATTTTATAGAGCATTGCAGCTCAGTCAGCGGTTTTACATCTGTTTAAAGTGGAAAAAAAAACTGAAATGATAAAATTAATTTTTAAAAGAAAAAATAATTTATTATTATTTCAAGTATTACATATTTCATTTCAGTTGTTTTGGATGATTATAACCTAGGAAGTCACATTCTATATGGTATCTTCTGAAACAAACTTAGGTCAACAGGATTTCCATAACTTCTTAACTAAGGCTTGGTCCACACTAGGGCGGGGGATCGATCTAGGAAACACAACTTCAGCTATGAGAATAGCATAGCTGAAGTCGACGTTTCCTAGATCGAACTAAGTTTACTTGCTGCGGGTCCACGCGGTGCAGGCAAGCTCCCCCGTCGACAGCGCTTCCTCCTCTCGGCAAGCAGGAGTTCCGCAGTCGACGGGGGAGCGTTTCTGGGATCGATCTCTACCCACCGAATCAGGCGGGTAGTGTGGACCTAGCCTAAGGATCTTAATGCAATGGAAGAACCAGTACACTATACTTTATTAGCTTTATTTAGAATATACCTTGAAATGACAGAAAATGGTGCTATTTTTCCTAAGAGAGAAAAATACAGCAACAGTAATTTAAAACTTTTTGTACAAAATGTACTGAATTCCATAGGTAGAAGTGCCTGCCTCTCTGGTATTTTATATGCTGAGATGATGTTAATGCTTCAATTTGAAACCTCTGAACCCAGAAATTTGCTTAAATTAAGAAAGAAGCCCTTTCTGGTTTCTTATATGCCAAATGTCAGCCAAGAACCAATTTTTATAGCCAAGTTATAAATCCTTTAAAAGAAGGTTGCAGAGTGGAGACTATCAGGATGGTTGAGGCATCTGATACCAGTAAACTAAGGAGGGGACAGAGGGGAGAAACTGTAATTGTTTGGGAAAGTGGAAGGTTAGAAAGCAGAAATAAAATGTGACCTTCTCCTGTTGAACTGGTGTACATAAACACAGCTATAAACAATTTTGCAGTTAGCATTGACTATGAGTTACTGGTAAGAACCCAAGTGAGGAATTCTTAAAGGTAACAAAGATCATGTGTCAAAAGAATATTACAACAAAATAATTAATGTTTTTAATGAGAACTCTTTAATGAGAAATCTGATGAGAGATCAATTCAAATATTAATAAAAACCAAATGGTCAGTCAAAACCATGTTAAGTAAAATCAAATAGTTTCTTTTCATATTGAAACTCTTAGAAATTCTGTGTGCTGCACATTATGGAATAGGACCTAAAATGTATTTCCCGATGGTCTTGTATGTGATACGCTTGAGGGGGGGGATACACTTGAGATAATAATAACATACTGACTGCTGAATTCTGACACATTTTAAATTGATGTTTGTTGTTTTAAAACCATGCAGAGGGATAAATGTTCTATGAAGAAGCTAACTGGATCCCCACTGTTTCTTTGTGTATTCTCCCAGCTAACTGCACTGCTGATAGACAGCGCTATTAAGTAGTCATTAGTACCGTGTCTGAAAGCTTGGCTTCTGCAGATAATAACAGGCCATTCAGTATTTTAAGCCTTTGTAAGAAGGAGGACACTGTGTGGTTCATATAACTGAGTATAATGAGGTCATTCTATGACAAGCCTGAGAATACAGAGCCATTGGCAACTTATTAGCCTATTTGATGTTAGAACAGATTCAAGTCTAACATTCCAGTGATTTTTTTCCCTTGCAAAAAGCTTCTGCCATTAACTGAGACTACAAAACGACATCACTGAATGGTAGATTACAATACAGTGATATTAATATTTCAAAGTCTTCCAAATACTTCTGCTTGACTCTGTAGATAAGGAAATGAATATGGACAAATATTTAAAGTGTAGCATTTGTCTGTTTTCTAAAAGCTAACAATGTGACAGAAAAATAGGAAATATTAATGTAGCCGGTAGTGTTCAAAGCAGTACTAAAATGGTAAAAAAAAGAAAAAGCTCTGCATAATTTAGCATAACAGTTTTTATTGTTTTCTGCCTATTTTAACCCTGATTTACAGTTTGGACAATCAAATTATATATACCCAAATATATATATATATACCAAAAGCAGTTTTGTATATTAACAAATTACATACCCATGACATTAAAATATGAAAAATATTCATTATATATTGCAGAAGTTAGTCTTTGACTTCTATTAATAGCTAACTGGCAATGATTTTTTTCTTTAGGTAATATAGATTCTGTTTACACCATCTGCTGAATAAGGCAGCATAGATAACAGTTCATCAGATATTGCAATGCCATTTGTTTTTCTGTGTAATTGTACTCTTTTTTTTTTAAACATTGTTAGGAGAGCAATAATTGTTGATCATAGATGCTGTGATGTGTAACTAAAATGCACTTTGTACTTATAGTCATATTAGTCTAGCTCTCCCAGGAATCGCAGGGGTGAAAGGAACAGAATGTGGGGCCACCGCTCCTCAGGAGCCAGCGCCCTGCACTGGCAGGTCCTCCGGCGTGGCTGTACTGCCCCCAGTCCTACCCCCAGCCCTTCCACATAGCTGCGTCTCCTGTCTTGAATCTTTACAGCCGTGCTGGAGGACAGGGCTGAAGTCGAGGTTGGGGGCAGTACAGCCACGCTAGAGGAGCTGCCGGCGCGGGGTGCTGACTCCTAGCAGTGGCGGCCCCATGCTCTGCTCCTTTTCGCCGCTACGGTTCCCGGAAGAGCCCTGGGGTTCAGCGGATACTGATTTCTATCTGTGGATATCCGAATCCGCAGGGATAAATTTGTATCCGCGCAGGGCTCTACAATTCATTCTTGAAAAATGTGTCTTTCCGGTACAGCGTACTGGCAATAAATGTTTTAATGGTTCGGCATACTGACCATACTGGCTTACTTGCACCACTGAGTGCCCCTGAGATATTTGAAAATATCTACATCTTTGCACACATTCACCATGTAATTATATATCATTATATATCATTCCTGATGTTCTCAGTATGATTCCTCCCTACAACTACAGAGGTCTAATAAGGCCTAAACTGGGGGTAAAAAAAGAACCCGCAATAACAACAAAATGAACAAATTCAGGGAGCAAATCCAGTGCTGCCATGTCAAGAAAGGGCTTGAGCTATGTGTTATCTGTACCACCTTTTCATTCTACCTTGGGCTCATCTGCATACATGCTACTGTGTCACAAAATCTATCCCAAAAAATCTGAGACAAATCATAGGCTTTTTGAAGTCAATGGAAATTTTGCCTTTGACCTGAACTGAATCAAGATTTGCCCATGGAACTAAGAAATATTTTTCAAGGGAATTCAATGTTTATTAAAAATTGCTCTCTTTTTTTTTCTAGTATTCATCATGGCGTCTGGACTTTTGGTTTATCCTTTCGGCCTCACCTCTGCTACAGTGAAGAAATTCTGTGAGAATTCAAGCATATACAATGCAGGAGACTGCCAGATTGGATGGGGGTACATGTTGGCAATTGTTGGAGTCATGTTATCTGTCTTTTTACCATTCTTTGCAAAATATGCACCAAAAGAGTACATATCTCCAACTCCAATACCTACTATTTTATAGTATTTGATTAGTATTTAACAGCAAAACATTCCGGTTAATCAATGGGCAGAAAGTATTATAGCACTTCCTTTTAGCTGTATGGCTAAAAAAAAAAAAAAGAGAGAGAGGGAGATAGAGGGTCAGAATCACAGAGACCAAAAGTGCACTGATAGTCTTCCGTAAGCATGAGAAGCTAACACTCTGGAATTGAAATAAGACGAATTAGCAGCCTTTATGCTGCTCTAAACTTATAATGGCTTAATGCCTTAGTCAAAAAATCTGTTTATCCTCAAAACATCTGTCTACCTCCCAAACAGTTTCTTTTATGTCTCAAAACAGTAAATCTGTTAAAAGCCTCAATTCTCTTTTATATGTTATTAAATGTCAGAACTTTTATGAACCCAATAATTTTAAATCTGATAATGATATTTTGTTATAGTTACTATTAGTGGGAAAAGCCTACTAGTAACCAGAGCCTAAAATGAAGCTTACCTATGAAAAAAGATGTATGCAAGAAAGAGTGCTTTTGTTTGTTTATTTTTAATCAATGCATGTTAGGAGTGTGCCTGAATATTGTACTTTGTAGGCACATGTTTTAGTACTGGTCTAACAATTGGGAAGTATAGCCTCCACCGTGATTGCTATACATTTTAGATAACTTTTTGCTAAAGAAATCTAACCTTTTCAAAAGGCCCAATACTAAAATAGCTTAAAAAGGAGAAAAGTATATTAAGAGGAGAAGTGCATTTGTTTTACCATAGTTCTTAGATTATGATTTTGCATGGAATTGTATATAATTATGTATAGTTTTGGGGGTTTTATAAGCCTGTAAGGTAAAGACTGTGAGTATGTGTGGCAGACTTTGACTCAATATCATCCAATGTAATGATGACTAGAAAAATGTCACATCTGATGGGTATTTTTGTGTGTGAAATTTATGAAGTATAGTTCCAGCAATGGCATTTTTGGTTTCATTACCACCAAGGACTCAAACAAATGCACCACATGCCTTAAACAAAAGAATGATTGGGTTCTAATATTACTCCATTGTCATATTTCTCCTTCAAAATTACAGTAAAATTCCTATCCAGTACTTAGGTCATGAGGATGTTATTTATTTTTAATATTTACTAGTAAAGAACTGAACCTCTTGATTATATTTTAATACTGAACCTTACTTTTCTGCTTTTTATTTTGTCCTGTGAACCAACTGATCAAATCTATCATCTTTGTTAGTTGTATGCAGTGCTGTTGTAGCCATTTGGTCCCAGGATATTAAAGACAAGGTGGGTGAGGAAATACCTTTTATTAACCTTCTGTTGGTAAGAAAGATAAGCTTTCAAGATTACACAGAGCTTTGGAAGAAGAGCTAAAGAAGAGCTCTATGTAAGCTCAAAAGCTTGTCTCTCTCACCAACAAAAACTGGTCCAACAAAAGATATTACCTCCCCCACCTTGTCTCTCTATTTTTCTTGGTTATTTACTGAAGCCTGGGTAATGGTTATTCCTGATTTTCTTCTTTTCTGAAAAATGTGCGTGAAGGGACAGATAAAGAAATGTTGAGGAAGTATAAGAAAATGAGAACTGATAGAACAATCACTTTACTTTATTCCAATATGTATCAAAGTATTATACAATCTTGTTTACATTGTGAAGCCTTCTAAACTCAACTTAATTAAGCATTACATTATTTTTTAAAGTAGCTGACTGTTGTTACATAATCATGAGCTCGAAAGAGCAAATTATGCACATACATTTATAATATAATTCAATTACATTATTAATGTTTTAAAATGCATATTTCAAAGCTGAATAAAGTAAATAGAGAGAGCTCTATGGTTTTTGTCATAGAGAACTAAGGAATGAAATCTTCTAAATATTTAACAAAAATGAGGCTGAAGGAATTTCCTCTGCTCTCCTAAAGGCAGAATAGACTTCAGTCTTCTCTGTATGTAGCATGTAGCATTTTTAGTAGTGTCTTATGCTCATTTCATAAATTGCTGGAATAGATTGGAAAGCTTCATATAAAATTCAGAAGGTAAAAAGTGAGAAAATAAACAGATAAAAAACCCATAACCACAAAGTAAAGAGAGAGATGCAGGCTTTTCTTTCCTAACCAACCTGTGCCTTTACAATAGAACAATTATACAAGACAGGATCAATATATAAAAAAATTCTCATAAACCACTGAAAATGTTATACAATGTGTAAAAATTGTATTCTGTGGGTTTTTCTCTGTTTTGTGTAATGTTTACGATTGTTCACTTAATGTTTCACTAGAAAAAGTGATTTGTTAGTGTAAATTAGAAAACATTTTTGCAAAGATTTAATTGGTTACCAAAAGTAAAATAATTTTAGATTTCTATTAATACCCATAATATATCTAGTAGACACAGAGGGCCCAATCCTGTCACCACTTATAAACATAACTTTACTCATGTGCAGAATTGTGCCCATCAGTAATCCCATTGAAATCAGTAGGATTACACATGTGAATAAAGTTACGTAAATGTTTGCAGGATCGGACGCATAGTTTGAAATTCCTTTATAACTTTCACCTATTTTCTCAGTAGGGGTCTTAAAATTTACAATATTGCTATACCAAACAACGTATTGAAAATTTATTTTCAGTGTTTTGAACAAACAATCAAGTTAAAAACTCAAGTTTTTTCCACAGTATCCTCCACTTTCTAAGAAAGAGCGAAACTAATGCTTCCATATTGAACGTCCTTTATATAATTTTAAACATTGAAAGGAAATAACGAAAACTTAATGGAGACTGATGAAATCTAAAATGGGGTAGACAGAATTGCCATGTAAAAGGTCCATGTTCAGAGCCAATTTATAACTCTGGGTAGAGATCATACTGTAACTGACTCAAACCAGAGTAAGCAAAGCATATATTGCAGAAGCTCCTCTGGAACTTAAATAGGGGGAATTACTACCAATACATTTGCTAACACTGATAAATCATTTTTTTAATGAGGACTGTCTGTGAGTTATATTGTGTATAATAGTTTTCTTGTTAAAAAAAACCCAGAAAATTTACTGGATCAGGTTCAAGTTTTATTCTAAATATATAATTTTTTAAGTGTAACTAAAAGCTGTATTTTCCATTACTGTGTTTCTGCGTTGACTAGCTGCCTCCTTTTTAGAATATTAACTGTTTTCCGTATTTGACTTGTTGAATAAAATATTTCAATTATTTTAAATGTGAAATTTACAATTGACAACACTGTATAATAAAATAATTCACATTGTTCACTATTTTCCTGATTTTGCTTTTGTTTTACAGTTGCAGTCAGATAAGATGCACAGCAGTTACTTTAAGGGAAGAGACTGAGGGGATAAGGAAATGGCAACAAATAGGAATAATCTATATAAGTGTCTGTGTATAGGAGCATAGGCATATAAACATATAATTTGTGATCCCTGGCTTGTCCAAAGAATGATCCAGTTAGTAGTAGGCTGCTATCCTGGGACTTGGGAGAAGCAGGTTCAGTTCCCTACCCTTTCTCCCACCTCTTGTGTGGCTTTGGGTAATTCACTTACTGTTACTGTGTGCCTCAGTTCCCATCTGTAAAATAGGGATAATAGTACTTCCCTATTTCACATGGATGTTAGAATACATTAAAGATTGAGGCAATTGGATACTTCAGTAATGGGGACCAGATAAATACCTAAGATAGGCTTCATCCCAGAACAGCTCGACAGTGCCTGTTACGTCAGCCTGTAGAAGAACTTCTACATGGGTTTTGGCAGAGCCAGAAAAAGAAAGGCAACTTCTGCAGCTGCAGCCTAGCCAGTCAGAATATGGCTCTACATATAATTTATGTTTATCAGCAATGAAAATCATTTTTTAAAAAACATTTATTCTTTAGATGAAATATATGGTTAATATTTTGAAATAAAAGTACTTAGTTTCTCAAAATAATTTCTTGGAACAATCGTACTAAAAAGCAACAATAAATTCACTTAGAATTGATTATCTGATTTTTCTAAGCCATTTAGGTTAATGATGGAATTAGTACCTTATTTTGCTCCAGTTACTTACACTTAATGACCATATAATTCAGAATTCAAGAAAATTAATTTAATTTAATTCTCAGTAAATTTCTGACATGAGACTAGATTGCCTCCTCTCATGGAGAAACCAGCAGGCAAGGCCCAAGGGGACGAAAATGGTCTGAGGCTCCTGTAGATCATTTGGGTGAACAGGTTCCCCTCAGAGTGGGCAGTGTATTCAGCCCTACACCCTCAGACATTTTGAGATCCTTTACAAGCTAAGACCATCTATGGAGAGGCCCTATACTTCTGCACTCTCTCCAGCTCCCCGTGATTCTCCCCTACTCCTTTCCCCTTAAAGAGCTAAGGCTAAATTATTAACTCTTCAATGGATTGTCTGGGGGGTTGGTGGAAGGGGGGATGGACATCTCCCAGTTCAGCCTTCTATGGGCCATACCGCTGTACCCTCAATGTTAGACAAAAGGGGTGGGAAACTGTGCTATGAATGGGATGCTCCCTCCACTTTCCATGATAACACTGCGAAATCTATTCATTGTTTACATTAAGGGTACATGAGTTTAGCTAAAAGTTGAGTCTGTATAAATTCATGTATTTGTAACCAAAATGTAATACAGGCAGTCCTCGACTTTATGACGTTCAAGTTACGAAGAACTGCATTTACGACGCTTCTGTATGGACACCCCGATTCGACTTACGACTATAGGTTTCGAGTTTACGATGCTCGGTCCCGCAATGGAGTAGATTGCGGTTCCAAGTTCCGACTTACAACACAATTGTAAGGAACCAGTTGTGTCGTAAGTCCGAGGACTGCCTGTATTTTAATCCATATTCCTTCAGTAAAATCTAACAAACCACACCCAACAAAAAATCTAGCACAGTAAACAAAGAAATATAATGGTAGAAACAAACCGGAACTATTTTATTTTAATTTTTACATAACACATACTATAATTGTGCTTTCAAGGATTTAATAAAAGAATACTTTTAATATGAGCTTTTGTAAATGCTCAAGATGAGCAGCCTTTATGCTTATTGATCAACAGGAGTGTGATCTCAACTTTAAATTATTGCTTAAATAAACATTACTTTAAACTTCATTCATTGTTTTCACACATTCTCTCATCTCGACATCTGAAGTTTTAACAAATTCTTGGAAAGTTCTTTGTTCTACAACAGTTGCAGGTCTTACAGACACACACTTGAAGATGTTCCTTTTTGTGTCATAGTTTCCCATGCACCTGTGAACTCGACCTCTAATTAGTCTTGGAAGCTCCCGATCCTATTTCAAAAGCATAATAATCAAAAGGTTAAAATTAATTCTCTTTTCTGACATGAACTAAGCTCTTCAAAATGTCTGAAGAATAATAGTATTAGTAGGGGATTCCTGGAGGCTAGGTAATGTTTGTGGGCTATGTCAGCTCTAAAGTCCCTTGCAGTTCTTCACCCTCTCTGGCAGCATGACTGCACAGGAGCTACACCACAAGAACTTCTTCTTTTGTCAATTGCTATCCCTACAACTCTTAGGAAAAGTGATTCCATTACAAGAAGGGAGCTGCGGAAAATAGTATGTTCTGAGGGAAGTTGCTAAGTACCACGAAGCTAGATGAAAAGATGTCTTAACAGTGAACAGAAATGGGAGATACTGGGTTTTCACTGACAAAAGACCCACAAAAACTTTGGCCCAAGTCTACCCTGAAGTATGCACAAATTACCTTAAAAAAATTAATCAACAAACTGAGGTAACAGAAAACTTCCTGCTATATGTCCTTTGTGAGAAGAATTGAACTTTGGCCAAATTATATACATAAAACTCCCCTGGGTACAAACAGGATTTTCCTACATCTGCAGCTAGCCATAGATAAAAGGCAATTATGCAAGCCCAGAACTGCATGGCCCTTTTATAGCCTAATTTCTGAATGGTCAGTGCTATGAAGGCATGCTCATGCAATCCAAACAGGTACACCTTTTCTAGAGGACTGCAAAAGCTCAGTAGAACCAAGGGGTTGGTGTGTGTAAACTACAAATAAAAATATGCAGAGTACACCTTGAAAAAGAGTGAACTTTGCCCCATAACTTCTCTGCTTTATAGTTGTTTCCCTCCAAAATCCCAATCCAGCTTTCCACAACCTAAACAAACTCTTCTAAAATTTAATTTGATCTGAGAAAGCCCCAAGACACTTGCATAAACATTTCTCAACAAGTTTTGGCAAAACGGGTTTGGGCTTGCCTGAACTGCAACTGTATTTACTGCCACAGACCCAATAAGCAGTTTGTTCACTTTGTATGGAAAGTGAACAATACAGCTTTTAACTTTATTTTATACATTAGAAGTTAGTGTTAACAGAATACATGTTATTAACCTCCTAACTGCACCACGTATAGTATATTCTGTATAAACATAGAAAATACTTACAATTTCATAAAATACACATGGCAGACTCTCCTTTCCATCTCTCAAGACAAAACTTTTTGCTCCATATGCTCCAGGTGTGACTGCAGAATCAAGTGTGCCTAAACAATATGTCAAGAAGTAAACATGAGAGCACTATTAAAGCCTGTGATCTACAAATATTACGTGACATTAATATTAAATAGACAAAAATACTAAGCAACATACTGATGTCAGTCTTCTAACTAGCACAGTTTCCACTGACATCAGTGGGAATTCTACTGCAAATTAAGGGCTATATATGGCACACTAATAGTAAATTCACATATTTTGTCTCTGTGAAGTAGGTGAAAAACTGTACTTTTCATAAGCATGATTATAAACTGATTAGCTCCCTAGGTACTGGTGCATGAGAGATCCAGTTTTTCTTAAAGCTGTACTTACTCATATATGCAAATCAATTTTAAACCATTAAAATTTGTAACCAACATTTCCAATGTAAAAGAGTCCATGAGTTCATGTTACATTTGGTATCCCCAGCCACCCCAACTCTTAAAACAATTGGTCATCTCCAGCTTCCTTTGTCAAATTCTATTTTTAGGAAACGTCAATAAAAGTGAAAAGTGAAATAGGTTGTAAAAATAATTCAAATTCAGAAGAACTCCAGGTTTTGACTGATTCCCAAGTTAATTCTATTAAAAAGTTGTTGCAGAACTCTAGTACCCTTGCTAGCTGGATTTTTCATTGCAAATTTTCTTTCTGTTTCTTAGCTTCAATAATGTCTCAAGCTTTAATTATTTTAATTCTATGAAAAATGTAATAATCCTGAAAAATAGAAAGAAAGTCTGCTACTACACTCTTAACTGATATTGTGATGGCTTTTTATATAGTGTGGATTAGTCTCTCGGTATATGAAGAATTTAGGTTGTGTTCATCCTTTTATCAAAGAGTTCAGATGTTACAGACAAAGTTCCAAGCCTCACCAATAAAATTCTTCATCAGTTTTCTAAGTATGGACCAATTTTAGATAGTGGGCACAGTTAATCAAATCAGCCACAGAGAGATGTAAAGAGGACTTTCTTGTGTCAGCTAAACCCATTGCTGCTGGAGGGAAATTCATCCCTTTGGGATTCATGTAGTGTTTTCACCTCTGCTGTGTGTAAGGGTTCCTTCAAATGAGAGAGGCAATTTTAATTTGTATCACATCCCATGAGAATTCTACCAAAAGGAACTTCTTCCGAGAGCTATATCAGCAGACTCTCTAGCCACCGTGGCCATCTCCCCTTTTCAGCCAGCTCACTTTTGATGATGTGCTGTCCTCTATACCTTTACCTTTGTAGCCACCTTTTAAGTGGAGTTGTGGCTGCTTTGCACAATGCTACCAAATCCTGAGTAGAGTTTTCATCCCCTGGAAACTCCACACCTATCAGCCTAAGCCACTGATTAAATTAGCACAATTCATTTTATACTGCCCTTGAACCTTGGCTAGAAAATATAACAGAAATCAAGACAATAGTAGAAATATTAAGATGGGGAGAGTTTAAATATTGTAGGGTGATACTTTTCATTTTGCCATGCTCATATTTTGGTCATCTTTGATATATGGAAAATTGTCCGGATATGAAATTAATTGGAGGCTCATGTCAATATTAAAAGGAAAATGGGTCAAATATTAATCAAAATTTGAGAACTGGTTCTTTAAATATTTTGACTATTGTTGCTCTATAGTAAAAACTGCATTGTCTTTTTGGGACTGACCCACCAATATTTTCAACTATAGCATAAACTACTATACATACCTAACACTTCAAATAATAGTGCAGTTTTATAAGTATACTGGCTCCAATGCTTCATACTTTCAATGACTGCACTTATAATTCGCAGAGAATTGTCTTTTTCTTTGAGTTTTAATTGATATGCTGGAACTTTCTTTCAGGGAAAGATGAGAACTCAAGTTAAATAGAGACCTTTACAGTCTTTAAAGTCAGATAGATAGTTACATATTGTTCTTATGTTAATTATCCAGTATTTAAAATGAACACATTATTTAATTTATTTAGATTACTAAAACACCAATAAACCACTGTCCAATATAACTTGTTTTATGATATCACAAAAATCACACAATAGACTACTGTTTCGGTTCAAATAAATAAATACCCCTATTCAAAACAATGGTCACACAACCCTCCTTCACACCCACACCCATGCAAAAGGCATTTCATAAAATGAAGATTTTATTTAGGAATTGGACTTTCTAACGTGTCTAAATGACGTCAGAACACAAGTCCCAAAATCTGCACTAATTGGAGAGAATAAGTAGGACTTGACAAAATCCCATGGATATGCACCAGACCACTGATTTGAGTCCAGCCAAGTGGAAAACAATTGCTGGCAAGACAAAGAAATAATATAAACATGCTTGAAACACACAAATTTGTGCCGCCTATTTCATACTGAGTAGCAGATAGAAACAAAGTCATGACTAGCAGTTGTCTAAAACATACACAAATAAATCTAATAAATAATGAACAGCTATTTTGTTTCTGATTTATACTGTACTATCTTGTGAGTCAACATTGACCAAATAGATAATTATCATTCATTTGTGAACTGGGCATGGCATGGGGGTACAGAGAAAAAGAAAGATATATCTTTAGGTACGATGGGATTTTTGTTAAAAACATAAGCAATGGAAACTTTGCTTAGTCTAAATTTGTGCTATTTTTGACAGGGAAATTGCATTTAGCAAATTACAAAAGAAATGCAAGAGTGAGGGATGCACCAAATGTAAATAGAGGTTTAAAGAACAGAAGAATAGATTAAAATCAGTCAGAATTTCTATTTCTATTAACAAGCTGCATTAACAAGAGCTATGAAGTATCAGAGGGGTAGCCGTGTTAGTCTGAATCTGTAAAAAGCAACAGAGGGTCCTGTGGCACCTTTAAGACTAACAGAAGTATTGGGAGCATAAGCTTTCGTGGGTAAGAACCTCAC
Organism: Chrysemys picta bellii; assembly: GCF_011386835.1. NCBI lineage: Eukaryota > Metazoa > Chordata > Testudines > Emydidae > Chrysemys > Chrysemys picta. The sequence continues at coordinate 3,701,247 of NC_088809.1, read as the reverse complement.
TTCTTCAGATGCAAGTAATGGAAATCTCCAGAGGCAGGTCTAAATCAGTATGGAGATAACGAGGTTAGTTCAATCAGGGAGAGTGAGGTGCTTTGTTAGCAGTTGAGGTGTGAACACCAAGGGAGGAGAAACTGCTATGAAGTATGCCAACAGATTTGAAAAAGGTTTTGTAAATGCATAAGAACAGTAAACTAGAGTACAATACTCATAAAGAGATATATTTGTTCTCCTTACAGAAAATAACTTCAACTACAGAAACTAGGAGACAAAGCCAGTTTTAGTAAAAGCAGAGCAACTCTTTACCATTCAACAAATAGCTGAAGAATAAGAACCACTATATATCACTATATTGCATTCCTCACAACATATGACTTGAAGAAGCATAATTTTATTTCACTAGTAAAAATTATTTCAATAAATTACATTAAAGTGAGGGCATATCTTCCTTTAACACAATTCAAAAATGTTGCTGCCAACATTTCACCAAAATTTCCTGGAACATATCTAAGAAAAGGCCAGGACTCTGAGCAGGAGGCTGACCAAGGTGTGTGTGTGCTCATAGGGCATAGTGGTAATTGTTTACGAATGTTTGGAAATTTTAGGTTACTTTAATATGAAAATCTTAATTCCAAGGCTTCCCAAAGTTGAATTAATGGAGGCCTCCCAAAGCTAGAATTCATGGTGGCTTCATCTTCCCTCAAACAACTTTCCCTCCCCCAACAGGCATCTGTCCCCTTATTATTTTCTCGGGAAATGTCCTGAGGCCTGTAATTTCTTCCCCTACCTACTCCCCAGAATTTTACCTGAATCATTTTGTCTTCTGGAACATGATCAAATTGTTTTTCATTAACTTTATTTTGTTGAAAATTATGCTGGATATTATGAATATTAAATTTATATGCTGGACTATGATCCTGTAGACTTCTTGATGTGGTGCTGGATATAACTGGCCATTGTGCTTTGGATGAACATATTTGTCCTGTTACAGTTGTCTCAATATGCTGTGATGCCTTATGATGCTCAGGTAGTTTGTGCTGCTGAACAGTTCTCAGACTATTTGAGATATTCTCAAACTTTCGAATGATTCCACTATCAGATATCAAATTGATTCTGCTACTTGGCGACATGTGCTCATTTCTGTTCCAAACTTTAGCATTGGTATTCTTTTCTTCTGCTCTGCAGTGCAACATTATATATGATTCAATATCACAATACCTATTGAAATATTGACCTGCATATTCAAAATGTATATAAGTGCATTCCATAGATTATTCTGTGACCTTTTTAAAAAAACACCCTGTATTTCTTTAAGCCCAGATAAAGTACTTAAACATGTGCTTAACTTCATCCTTAGTTAAGATAGCGATTAAGTATGTGGTTAATTTTACACATGTGCTTAACTCCCATTAACTTCAATGGGTTTTAAACATCTGCTTAACTGATGTCCTGAATAGGGATGCTTTCCTGAATCAGGGCCTTAAAATGATTTTCTCAAATTCAATACACTGTAAATGCAAGTTCTCCAAATTATAGAAAATAATTCCTTTGTGAACCCTCATCCCAGGGTCACTGCTCAAAAATTCCTCCTACAATTGGCTGTAAGGCTGGCCTTATGATTTCAGGACCTTACACTTCATAAAGAAAGCCAATTAACTGCTTCCACCTCCAGTCCTGCCACTGGAGGTGAAGTTAGGGAGGTCTTGTCAGAAAGATATTTACTCTCCCACTGATTTTGCAGCTGGAAATAGAAAGAGATAACTATCCTGTGGATGGGAGTGTTTCCATGGGATGTGGGGCCTCCAAAAGAGCATAGCCCCAAGCAAACACTTGCCTGGATTGTAATAAGGCTCAATACTGACTTTCCAGTTAAGATTCAAGTTTGCTTAAATTTTTTTCTGTATAAATAATGAGCAATAATTGCCCTCATTCACAACCAAACCTCCCAATTTACTCAGTATGAGTTCATCACATGAGGCTATATCAGACAACCAAATTTTAAGCAGAATTCAGCCTGGCTAAAAAGTTTTGCTTGAAAATTCATGGCACGATATGGCCTATGGCATGGAGGCAGGAACAAACCCTTCCATGTGTGCAGTATATGTTTTGAGATTCTAACAACAAATTGTGTTTATTTGTACCATTTATCAGTTTACATGGGTAGGTGCATTAAAGAATCCAGATTTTGCAACTGAATATTATTTTTTTAAATCATATCTGAAATTAGAAGAAACAAATTGGACTTGAATTCTTCCAAATTATTCCAGAAGTTCTACTGGCTTGCTATTGATCACCTTTCATTTCTAAGGCATTTATTTATGTAGTTCCTGATTCAGCAAATAGACAATGTTTAGCTGAATTGAAACCGTTGAAATAAAAATGAAAATTTAGTTTGAAAGTATACAAAATTTGCAGTATACATAGCTGGTCATCGTGCCCAAAGAGGCTAATATACCATTAGAAATAAATTATTAGTTAAAAGATAAATTAGATAAGCAACATTGCCAACTCCGAGTTGTCTGAAAGGGAAATTTTCATTGATTATTAGAGTGCTGCCTGTGTAAAGACTGCAGGATTAGGCTTTTACGCCTGATCCAAAGTGCACTGCAGTCAAAGGAAAGATTTACATTGATTTCAGTGGACATTGGCTCAGAACTAGAATATAGGTTGGGGAGCATGGCAATGATCTGAGACTCAGAAAGTTTCTTTTGGATGTTATAAGAACATGGAAACATATAAGAAATACCAGATTTACTTTCATATAAGAAGAATAAGTATTTTTCTATTTAATGATAATAAGAAATTCTACATTTTACCAACCTCAAAATATTCAGGTTCTTTCCAGTATTTGATATATGCGGCTTTGATGTGTTTTGTTGTTTCAACAGGGAGGGAGCCATAGAAGGTTCTATTTGGCTTTCAAAGAAACATTTGAAATGTTAGAATGACAGAGTAGCAGCCTGATTATAGGTTATTGTATGTATTTCATAAAATACATTATAGGTTATTGTATGTATTTCATAAAATACATGTAAATTGTATTTTATGAAATAATTAAATGAATAAGTCACTAAAAGCAAACTAGAAGGCAAAAAAGTTTGGTTTTACATACCCACTGTTCGTTGTTTTCTGTAGTTGAGCCAGCTCTGGCTTTGCAACTTCCCACCCTAATTCTTAAAAGACAAAGGATGGCATATGGATAAAAACTGAAAATACGTATATGTACTAAATATACTTAGGCCCTCTCCTGCAAAGAGTTATGTATGTGCTTTGTGCATCATAAGAAACCAAATGCCACCCACACCCACCTGCCTCAACAGGTGGGGGAAACTGATGGAACTGTTGGGGAAAGGAACAGTCCCAGCAGTGAGGGAGGGAGACACTTGCTGAAGGACACCAGGTACCTCCTCCTGTGCTCATGCCCTACTGGAGTCTTTGGTACCCCTTGGCCAGTTGGAGGGGAGGGACACCGACTGACTCACATCCCCCAGCTTCAGGGATATAACAGGGAGTGTGAGCCATGTGAAGCCTCTTTTGGCTCCATTCCAGCAGCCTCATCCTGAACTAAGGAATCCAGCCTGACAGATGCTGTGGGTCTCACCAGTTGCCCATTTGGGGTCAGGAAGTAATTTTTTCTCTCATAAGGGTCAATTGCCAGAGGCACAGAGAGCTTTTTAGCCTTCCTCGTAGTACCTCCAAGCCTCAGTAAATTAGGCAGAAATGCACTTAGTATCTAACAGAGATACCTGGTGGAGTTGCTAATTCAACACAACATGCAGACGGTTTCCAGTGCCATTAAAAGGATAAAATAAGGGTTCCAAGAGGTAAAAGACATGGGATTTTGCTGATGGGCGTTGGGCTCATGGGATAGGGTCAGACATTGTGGCTCATGTGGGTGGAGGCCCCCGCCCTTCTGCACTCTCTGTCCCCTTGATGGAGGGGTGGGATTGGTAGGTCTCAGAGCAAGATGAGTCATGGTGGGGGAGGGAAGGTAGGCCAAGGAAAGCGTAACCCAAGTTATCGGTTATTTGGTAAGAGCCTGTAACCCCCACACTGGAACCACTTAAAATGCCTGGTATATGAGAATATGGGTGATGGGTGGGTAGCACACCTCCCCTGTGTTTAAGTTTAATAAAATGTTTCACCCGGCCATTTAAAATCCATCCATGTGACTGTCTTCATTTCACTTCTGTGTCCATATCAGTGGGGAATTTGGTTGATTGATATTACACAACTTTTTTCAAAAGTGAGCTTTAATTAACCTTTTTTTATAACTGATGTTTAAGCTACCAGTTTTAGAACTGTCTGTAGTAAGCACAAAGAAATTTTTATTTTAAGCAGTAATTGTAGGGATAACAATGATGACAATAAATAATCCTGGCAGAATTCTATGTCAGAGCCTTTTAAAAACACAGTATTGGGGACAGATTATTTCTCTTTTACAAGACTACAATAGCACACTATAAATGTTCCATCCTGTAACAAGGACCTTGAATTTCTATTGAAACCACCCAACACCAAAAGGTCACCATTTCAAGAGGCATTTAAATGCCAACATGCTACTTCATTCTCTAAAACAGAAAAAAGTCAACTTCCCTGCAAGCACACATTAAAAGGGCTTAATTATACAGAGGAGAAAGAAACTTACTGTGGGACAGAAAAGAGTAGAACATATTTTTCTTTCACAAAATGAATTTTTCTACAGAAAACTTAAAGCTTGCTTGTGAGCTCTACATAAAGATGGCTAAAACTTTAAAAAAATGTTGTTATAAAGTTAAAATTAAAATTGCCTTAAATGCTGTGTTTTTTTTAAAATCTTATTTACCAGTTGTTCTAGCAGAAAAGTCATAACTATGAGTCACGGTGCTGGTACTTGGCTCATTTTTAAGTGGATTTGAAGTGAGCGGCTGTCTGGTTCTTTTTTTCTGATTGAATAGTGGTACAGGTAGACAACCTAAATATAAATTAAAATAACTGTATCATATACTGTTGGAAAGCCATGAAATCCTTCTGGCTAAGGGATACACCATTTACATTTTCCATTCGTAAAATGGGTAAATGATAATTACTTAATTAACATTTCTATCCATTATTATTATCTTTATTATTTATTTTATATCACCTGAGAATGTGGTACTTCATAAGGAAGACAAGGGAAGAGTTTACAATCTAAAACCCCAGTCCTGCAAACACTTGCACATCTGCTAAACTCTTCACTCTCTGAATGGTTCCACTGAGTTCAACATTACCACTATGACCTCAACCCTCCAGCAAGGTACATATTTAGTGGAACTCTATTTGAGCACAGGGGACTGGCTTAGTAGGAAGTGTTTGCAGAATTGAGTAAATACATTGATAAAATGATTTTCAAATTGTACAGTAATAAAAAGTAATTGATACCTGCTGTGCTACGAGATGAACTGTCACTTAAATTTCTCTTCATTTCTTTCACAATATCCAAATATCCAATAATTTATTCACTATTCCAAATTCTCCATGCGAAAGTTATATTTCAATTAAATCTGCCTGTAGGAAAAAAAAAACTAATTCACATTATAAATATAACTAAAGTACATGCAGCTTTTCATCAGCTTCACTTCATTATTTGTGTAACAGTTTATGTATATCAATTTAGGCACATTCTTAACTTTACTTGTGTGAGTAGTCTTATTGATTTCTGTGGTACCATTAATGTGCATAAAATTATACCAGATGAGTAAGACTTTCCAGGATCAGGGCCCCAGTTATTACATTTTTGAAGTAAAATAAAATATTTTGCATAGTTACATCTATTTTGGTCCAGGTTTATTTTTAATAAATTTAAACATTCTAAAAAATCTTCCCCTTTGAAATGAAAACAAATTATAACTTTAAATTCAAAGGGTAATTTTGTATAAGTCCCTGAAAATAAGGAATTAAAATGAAAGTGATGACTTAACCATAACTTTAACATTGTTATAAAGTGTGGTGCTATAATAAACCCTGAAAAGTTAATTATCAAAATGGAATGCCTGATGGTTAAGAATAAGAACTGAAGGTTTAACTATTTTATGAAAAATAGTGCCACTGCACCCATTGCACACAATATGAAAATGAAAGAGATAAATTTGCTGTTCTAAAGAATACTGTATAGGCCCCTAACCTTTAAACACTTCCCTTTTGCAGCAGGTATTTGATATGACCAGAATCCATCATTATAAACTGGAGATTCTGTGGGAAGAATTAACAGAAATTAACTTTTAAAGTACATTCACATTTGACAAACATGAATTTTTATTTGCCATGCTCCTTTCTGAGTAATCCATGACAGTATTATAAATAGAAACAGTGAATATTTTATTCCTAGACCACACAGTTTGAGCTGCTATTCCATGTACATCATTTCACTTTAAATGTTTAAATGGCTTTAATCCCATCTGACCTGGTGTCATATATTTGTGCACATAAAATCACTATAACAGAGTAATTACATTTTGCTCATTTCTAGATGTGATAGTGACATGAATTTTGTAAAACTGTTGTAAAATGATATGCAATTGTGGTACAATATAAGCAGTGTTGCCAACTTTCTTCATTTTATTGTGAGTCTTGAGATATTGGGTGTTTTTATTAAGTAAGCTTCACCTACTGGAATCAAGAGAATGCATGAGAATCACAGCTTTCATTAAATAAATAAATAAAAGTATGTTTCTAGCCCTGGGTGCAGAGAAAAGCTTGAAAAAGTGAAGCAAGTCCTATATATCTTAAAGTCTCAGAAATCTAAAGAAAAATAAAAAGAACCCCAAATTTATTATTTTTTAATCTTATTATTTTTAACCAATATTGTAATTTTGGGGGTCCTGACTCATAATTTTTTAATGTTTGAATTTACGGTTGCCCTATCTGAGATACAAAAAAAGAGGACTTCCATAAAACTGGACAGCTGGCAGTGTTTACTGAGTACCCTTACAGATTTCCCAGGACAGCTACCTCAAAAAAGTTATGATCCTGGGAAAACCTGGACAGGTAGCAATGCTACTTGGAGTTGGCCATATTGTATAGGGACTGATCCAGCAAAAAAATATTTTTGTGTGTATATAAAATGGAGACCTTAATGATTACTAAAATTAATAATAATAATAATCACCACAATTACTTGCCCCGATTCTTAGCATATAAAATACTGAAAATCCTTATGTACATGCTTAACTATGATTTGTGTAATGTCTTTCATATTTGTAGGATCAGAGCCCACCTACCTAATACATAAGATAGACAGGCTATACATATATAGCTAATTTATAATCTAGTTTATGTCATGGACATCAATGACAGATGCACATGCATAAATTAGGGCAGAATTTGGCCCTGAGGTCTGTAATAGTTTGTATTTCAAACACTTTTTGGTGGTTCCATAACCCATCAATGAAAATAAATGTGTGAGATTTGTAAAATGAAGCCAAATAAAAAGCATACAATCCTGTAATTTAATGTTATGGCCTCGGATCTTGCTGTGCTGTGTGTGATTTTACAGTGACTTTTATTTCCTTGAAGTTGAGGTAAAAACGTGGCCACTGCTAACGACTGAGGGACAAGCCCGTGACAGGACAAGCAGCTGAGGAGAAACTGGGGTAAAACCCGTCCCAGGGCTTAGGAAAGCGGGAAAACCCAGCTCCAGGATCAGGGTCTCAGCAGCTGGGCTGAAACTCTGCCCAGAGCTAGTGCACGGGGCTGAGCGAAGGCTGATATCAAGCCCGCCAAAAATCAACAACTGGAACAAGCGGTTACTCCAGCGCGAGGGGGAGGCGGGAAAGCGCAGACCCAGCGCTCCATTCCGCCGTGCTCGCTCCTTCTCCGCACAGCTCGGGACTGGGGGAGACTGAGGAGGGTGACTGTGTGTGTGGAGGGTGGGGGGCTGTGTCAGGCACACAGCCCCGTGGGGAGAGCACAAGCTAAGTAGGGAGATTGGTTGCACAAAAAGAATAAACTCATTTCCCTTTGGATTTTATTGCATGTGGGCTTGCCTAGGGGGCGCCAGAAGCCCAACAGAAACATGCAATAAATCCTCCTCAACTCGAACTATACTGTGTAAACTTATCCCCGTTCTCCAGCCTGTGACAGGCTTTCCCCTCAACAATCAGCTCTGGGCTGGATTTCACCCAAGCTTCTTTTCCCCCTTTATCCTCTGAGTGGCTTTTTCTTCAGCTATTAGTTCTGGGCAGGCTTTTACCTCTGCAAGAAAAAATATTATGAAAATAAATAAAGTACCTGGGAACCTCACCATTTAAACAATCACACCCAGCTAAAATAATGTAGATGTGTGTGTTTTTCAGAACTGCCCTTACCCTAAGCTCTGGGTGTTTTGCAAGATAGACAAATAGTATTTCATTTTAAAAATTTAAAAGATGTATAGTGCACTTAATAGGGCTACCAATTAAATATAAATGAAGGATTCATTTCTTTGGGGGGGGGAAAGGTCCAGGTGCCCCAGTTGTCTGGATAGGAAAAACATGCCCAGTCTTTACAGTTACAGATATTATTAGTCCTATCATCTTCATTTTAATTTATTTAAGTGTAGAAGATCCACTCAGCAGTCTGGTGCAGTAATTACTAGTTCACACAGGGGATACGAGCTAAAGTAGTGGGGTTTTGCCCCTTGCTCCTAGTCTGGCATGAGTTGTGTGCATTGCAGAGGAGTCACTCTCCTCCCCTAGGGAAGGAGCCCTCATTGTTTAAGTGGGGCAACGCTCTGTTCCTGTCTTCAAAGCAGTGCTGATAGGGGCAGCTCTAAGCACTATGATGCTTTAAGCAAGTTGGCAAATATCAATTCCTACCAGGCTGCAATGACCTATACAAGTAGCTAATGAACGTTTAGCTGCCCCTGGTATTTTGCTTTCAGGGGCAACTATCTGTTACAGTGGTAGATGCAGCCCTATGTTAATATTCTTTGGAGGCAGTCAAGTTCAGCTTTCAGTCTTTAGGGCAGCCAGTCACTCCAACAGAGAGCATTGTGGGGGAGAATGCACAGAGGGACCTCTATAAAATGGCTTAGACTAAATAGTTTTATCATTAGTAATAACTTTTCAAAGTCCTCCCAACCCTGCTCTTAAGGCTTTTGTACTGCTGCACAAATAAAAAAGCAATCATTACAGAACGCAAAAACAAAACAGCCCTAAAATTATATTGAAGAAGCCAAAATAAGTGCCTGAATAATTTTCCAGGGAAACAAAAATAGATGTTGGTGCACAACACAGTAATAACGGATTACGTTGTTGTCAGCATCTTCACTCAGAAGAATGAAAACTCTTTAAATGTTTCTTTTTCATTTATGATCACAAATTCACTAGAGTTAGTACTGGGAAACCAGGAGTTAAACATTCTTCGGAAGTTAACTTGCTTTAAGGGTATAAAAGAAGCTTCCATGGCTTTAGTCCTAAACTCATGTTTGGAAATGCACTGTATCTTTTCTATTAAAGCACTTCTTCTGAGACAAACTTCTTGCAAGTTAAATGAGGTAAGTGTATAAATAATTGCTGTGTTTCACTCTACCTCTTGCAAGGAATTATAAACATCATACATTCAAAAATAAAAGAGAAACTGTGTTTACTAGCACTGTGTATTTGCATTTTACAGTTTAATTTCCAAAGTGCTGCACTGTTTAAATTCTATAAACAGGACTCAAAGTGTGAGTCATTTGTTCAGTCACTGTGTAAGTAATAACTTTGGAACCATGACCAAAAGCAATGGGGTCAAAGGATGATACAAAACAGTCTTTTGGTGTAAAATATAACTATTCTAGTTTGTTTAATATATTATTTACTACAGTTATCTTTCTTGAAACTATGTGACAAGTTACTAAAGTGAAGAAATAATACCATTAGGTGTCTGAATAAACATAGTCTATCCAGATTAGTTCACTACAAGATTTACTAAATAAGTATGCATAGGCTGAAATTTCAAGTGTAAGTTTTATTATGTGAGTACACTTCCAATAGATTTAATCATGATGTATGAATCCTGTGTTCAGCTTTCTTTTCTTATATCTATAACATATCAAATATGTCTTAAAAAACCTTTCTCACATAGCAGTGAGGTTTCTGGATGATTGAAATATAAATCCTATATACATTCTAACAGAAAGAAAGCGAATTTTGACAAAAAATATATTTTATATGCTTGAAATGTAGAGTTCATTTGTATCTCTGTGGTGTGCAGTGAGTCATTACAGAGTTGTAATTACAATTAGTACAGATTACTCTTGCCAATAAAAAGGTGTTTTTTCCTGCTGAGACCTTTTATTCTCCAAGTTATAATATTGTATGGTACAAGCCTTTAGAAAAGGATGTGTGAAATGTTCACAATAAGGTGGGTTCCGGATAGTCTAGACTTGTAGAAGACCTTATATAATGGCTTGGGATTGCAGGTATAATGCTGGCCATAAAACATTGCCAGGATGCCATAGAACATATGTGACTGCTGCATAGTCTAATTTTCTTCTTTGAAAGTCCTTTGTGAATGGTAGTTATGGTGTATGTATTGGGATTATGGAACAATTCTGAAGTTGGAAAAAGGCAGGTTCTTGACCTCTGAAGATTTTGAGAGGCAAGTACAACTATTTGATCTTATGTCAGCTACAGCCATCTATTTTTTGTATCATTAGAATCGTATTAGTTAGAAATGTAAAACACCAATTAGATAATCTGCACTGGCACAGAGGTCCAGGCTAACAGATCCCATTGCAACATTGGGGCCAAGAATATTACACTCTGATGTGAATATATTGAATTTTAATTTTTAATTAAGCCCCCTGCAGCCACTGTTCATTAGATAAGTATGATAAAACTGTCATATATACACACACACACACACACAACGCAATTCAAGAAATCCAGCTATACTCAGATACCAACATTTCTTTGGTAGTTGACAGTAATGAGCTTTCAGCATTTTGTCTATCACAATACCTAAGATGTGAAATCATAATGTCATATTTTGTTGTGTATTTTTGCTTACTTTAAATCCATTTCTCTATTACATATTGTACTGGCTATGTGATATAAAACACACATGAAGTGATGCACAAATATACCTGGTACATCCAATTTGAAGTGCTAGCATTCTGTGGATTTTCAATGTAGAATGTGAACATTATTTTAAAGTACAAATTAAAAATTATATTGTTTTTTATTATTATAGTATTTGATTATACACTGTATAACATTACAGACTGAGTACAGGAGTTAGTGATTGAACTATATGACTGTATCTTTAGCTGATTTATACATATTATGATCCAAATATGGTAAAGAGAAGGGCAGGGCTTGGGAAGGAGGAGTGTCAGTTTAGCAACACCCATGTATTGCAACAGAAAACTCGTAAGACTTGTTAGAGAAATGTTAATACACATCAGTTAACATCTGGTCTAGACAGATAAAAAAGTCAAACATTTTCTGTCCTTTCTTAGGAACAAATGTTTTACTTTGCTATTATTTTCTGTTTTGATTGCAGCAACATTAAAGCAGCTTAATAGAATGACTTCCTGTTATGTTGTTCATGAGGCTCCTGTACGAAGAGTTGCTATCTTTGGAGGGACTCATGGCAATGAGTTATCAGGGGTATTTTTGGTCAAGCATTGGCAAGAGAATGGAGCTGAGATTCAAAGAACAGGGCTGGAAGTGAGACCATTTATTACCAACCCAAGCGCTGTGAAGAAATGTACTAGATATATTGACTGTGACCTGAACCGAGTTTTTGACCCTGATAATCTTGGGTAAGAATAACTGTGTGCTTGTATATTTTTAGTTTTCTATCTTAAATGTTATCAGGAGCTTCTTTTATTATTTTATTGGTAAAATTTTTACATGAACACGAATAATCTTTTGACAGTGCAATCACATGATATTGTTGACTGACTTTTAACCCAGAAAGACCAAATAGAATGTACTTATTTGATTCATTGTTTAAATAGTGCTCATGCAACAAGAGACAAATTGTTAGAGGAAGTTAGACTATATTTAAAATCAATATAGAATTTGCTGTATTCATGTAAAGTTAAAGTATTGCTATTACTCTGAGTGACAGACTCATTTCTCACATGTCTTGAAATAAACCCCTTGGGCATTTTAACTTTTGGACTGTTGTTAATGCCACTGTACTGGTAGCCACATAGCCAGTTGTTAAAACACAAAGCTATTTAAATATAGATAAATATGAAAGAGAGTGTCTGAGAAAAAAAACAAATGTTATATAAATATTGAGAGTATTTTAAATTTCAGTTACATATAGTGAAATGTGAAAACAGTCAAGTTTGAAATATGCATAGTATGGCAAAATTATACAGACAAAATTCTCAATAAATTAAGTGATCACACTGTATTTCTTGATTTACATAATTAAAACAAAGTGTAACTATTCTGATTTAAGAGGCTTATTTTACAATGATAAAAGACATTTTTAATGGAACTTTGTGTTAGCTCTGTTTGAGAAGTTAACTGTTCAAATGGACTTTGGTAGGTGAACCAAGCATTTTTAAGTACGATATATCTGCATGCTCAACAGATAATTATGCAACACAAAGGTCCTGATGGGAAAGGTGGATAACAGCAAAGACCATTTATATCACACATGCTGTATAAAAGTATTTGTCTTTACAATGCATCTATGCATTTTCATTTGACATTTTATCTAAGAGAGAATTGTTTTATTGGTAATGTCACTTATAAGGTAAATACTTGGCAAGAGACAAAGATCTGCACCAACTTTTTAACTGTTTATCCATACATAGACTTATGCATTTAGAATAACTTCTTTGTCTTCCTGTTTATTATTTCACCTGCTTTGAAATTGGAATGATTTAATAAATGTACTGTCAGGTTATCTAATTTAAAGTATTTCTTCTAAAATGCTTTTTGTATAACTTTTACTAATATTTCTCAGTAAATCCCAACAGATTACTCAAGACTAGAGCATTAGTAAGTACATTTAGAAGACTATTGTACTTTTTTTTTCTGATGTGGAGACATAGTTACCAATGGCTTTACAAAAATAGTGTGTGATATCCCAGCCCCACTGGAGGCAATGGCATAGCTCTCATTGACTTCAATACGGCAGGATTTTACCCAGAGTACTTACATCTTTCCCCTATTCCAAGAAGTTCTCAATTTCAATTAAATTAAAGCACAAAGATATAAAATTATAGATTATGACATCATATCCGATGCCATTTTACAATGAAATTAATAAAGTACAGTACATTCAACTATAATATCTCACAACCATAAACTATATTAAAAAGAACAGTTTGATTTAGTTTTAAAGACATTGAGATGGAACTTACTAAAATCTTGAGGGAAAGAATTCCAGATGGAATCCATAAGTATCATCTGCTTTATGGAGCAAGAGGACCCAAACCAAGGGATCTTAAGAATCTGGTCAGAATATGAAAAGTAAGAAGTAGATCAAAAAGAAAACAAGCCATGAAAGACACAGATCAGGACCAAGGTCTAAGGGCATGAACTAACTCCTGAAAGACTTCTGTGTTCAACAGATGCTGGATTAAGCCCTAGAAATGACTTTACATGGTGCATAACTCTTGTGCTGCCTTTCTGTACAGAGGGAGAATTTCAACCATTGTGAACTGGGAGCCATTGCAAAGAAGTAAAGCAGAAGTAATGTAAAATACCATTTTAGATTAGGTGAAAAATCTTGCAAAATACTGATAGAGACAACAGCAAGACATATTGCCAACTAGCATTAATACTTGTTAAGTTCAAGCACAACCTGTTACAGGTCAAACAGTTTGATGGGGTAGTTGTATATGGTATATCAATTCTAATCAATTATGGAAAAAATCAAATGAAAAGGATACTCTAATTTTTGTTGACAGCAAAGCTATAGAATTTGTTAATTTATTTGTACTAATATTAACAGCAAGCAAATCACAGAAGATATCCCATATGAAGTGAGAAGAGCTCAGGAAATCAACCATATATTTGGTCCAAAAGACAGTAATGATGCCTATGACCTTATTTTTGACCTTCACAACACAACTTCTAACATGGGTGGCACTCTCATTCTTGAAAACTCCAGGAATAACTTTACAATCCAGATGTTTCATTATATTAAGGTAAAACTAATTTTTAGTAAACTATGAGAATAAATTTAGATTTGTATTTGAAACATATTACTGTATATCAACTTTGTGCCTTTATTTAAATACAGTTATGTTGTTTTGTTTTATTTTGTTAAAATGTTTGGAAAAGTATATTAAAACTAATTATAGAATGGGATATTTACTATCACAAAGAATTATTAAATTGGGTCCAATACTGGTTAGTACTGATTCCAACCTTTCATGATAACAATTGATATAGACAGCACTAGTAAATAAATTAATCTGTTAATAAGACAAATGTGGGGCAGTAGCAAAAAATAACACACACAGCAAAATTAATAAAAACTTAAAGATCATTGGGTCTGTTTTTAAACTAGTCTGTCATAAAGCTGGAAAAAATTGTAGACTGAATGCAAAATGTTGTAAGACATCAGTTATTTAAAATGCAGACTTTAAAAATGGATGGAATAAGGCTATGACAAAAGAAACCCTAATATACATTGGCTGCAGTACTAATAAGTGTTGGAAATGTTTAATCTTGTTGGTATTGCAAGTGACTCACATTTAGGGTGAGATTTTCAAAAGTGCTCCATGTTGGCCTGTTATCTTACTGAAGTTAACGGTAAGCCTCCGACTGTCTTTAATGGGAGCAAAGTTAGGTCAATATGGTACATTTTGAAAATCCCCTCCCCTTAATTCATATACTTCAAGATAAGATATTTCATATACTTTGACATATGGTATTTAATTTTCTTTGTGTCCCATACCTCTGTTTATATACTGTTCAAAGATGTGGTCAGTTTATGTGTAAGAGTATATGAAGATTAACATACATCTAATCAAAATGTAGAAATGATAGGCAGTAATCTAGAAAGGAATGGATAGGAAGGTTTTCTGCCAAGACATATAAAAAAGAACTGGGCTAACTCACTACATGTATCTCATAAAAGAATCAAACCATAGCTAGAAGAAAAATATTTGAAATCTGTCCTAAAGCAATTTGATTCTGGGTAAATTAAGACTGGAACTGTGTTCATTAATATCAGCGTGCAGCAAAGTTCAGTGGAGCATGCCTGACATGAGCTAAGGGAAAGCAGACCAACAAATATAGCTTTGTATGTTTTCTAAAGATGTCCTACTTATTTTAGGGCCATGAAATAAGAGCAACATATTGAAGACATTGTGTAAATCACTTCAGCATCAGTAGTCTTTTGTAGCGCAACATTTTTAATATTTGCATAAGAAAGACTTTTTTTGACAAATCTTCACAGAATGCTTTGGCCCCAGAATGCTGTCCTGTTTTCCTGACTGAACATCCTAACTTGAAATATGCAACAACTCGATCTATAGCAAAACACCCTGTTGGTAAATATGAATGTTGAGACCACTTTCCAATCCCCCAAAATTATTAAAATAGATGCCTGTCTCCAGATCTTTTTCTTTTTAAGTTGTTTCTTTAAGTTAAACAAATTTCTATAATGAGGTTCATCCACCTGCTTCGTAATCATATGGGCTTGATTTGGTAAATAAATGATCCATTCTGCATCCTAAATTGTCCCCCCTTTTTTTATACTCAAACTATCCTCTTTTCATAAGAATAATATTTTATTGGAGATATTTATAATATTTTAGGATAGAAAGTAAATTATGTTGTTTGATATAAGCATTACTGATGTTGAACTCAGAAGAGGTATTTATTTCTCATAAATAAAACTAGGATGAATGTTGATTGTTAACCAGAAAAGGGATGGTGGGATAAAGTGGCTAACCTGTTCATTTATACTATAATAGACAGGATAACATTAGAGAAATATTGCATTATTTTGCCTTCAATGTTAATTAAACTGGTAATTCTAAAACAGTAAGCAGAGACACACACAGGCATGTATATTTTTAGCGTGCATTCTATACATGTGACATACAATGTCGATCAATATCTCCCTCATTTGTACACAGGTGTGGAAGTTGGGCCTCAGCCCCAAGGAGTTCTTAGAGCTGATATTTTGGACAAAATGAGAAAGATTATCAAACATGGCCTCGATTTTGTGCACATTTTTAATGAAGGTATAGTAAATCATGCAAGCATGAACACTCCTATTCTCTGCTAGTAACTCATTGCAAAAGAGTAGATTTTTTTAAATAAATGAAGCTACAGCATTTTGCAATGAAACAAATGCAACTCATATTTTGTATTATTGTAGTATTAATAGTAAGTTCATTCATACAGTCTTTAATAAATTATTTACAATTTATTTTACTCGTTCTGAATTACAGCATGATAATTGTATAAGAATGTTGGAACTGAGAATTGCACTTAAGCTTTAAGAACTTCTATTGTTAATGTCTTTTGCCCTTTTTTATTGAAACTTGAGAATCTAGAACTATGGTGAAACTTGATCCTACAAAAAGCAACAGAGAGTCCTGTGGCACCTTTAAGACTAACCGATGTATTGGAGCATAAGCTTTTGTGGGTGAATGCCCACTTCGTCGGATGCATGTAATGGAAATTTCCAGGGGCAGGTATACCCACATTCACCCACAAAAGCTTATGCTCCAATACATCGGTTAGTCTTAAAGGTGCCACAGGACTCTCTGTTGCTTTTTACAGATCCAGACTAACACGGCTACCCCTCTGATACTTGATCCTACAAGATACATCACACATATAAAGTGGTAGTTCACAACTGTGTTCACAACTTATTGTATAGTAAGTGTATGCTGAGAGTGCAATATAAAAAAGAAACATTTATAATGAGCAGCTTATTCATTTCCATTTCTTACTATACCTTTGACTCTCATAAAATAATTTGAAGTAATAAACTTTTGTTATGCACCTATACAAAGTCAAATACAGAGTTGTTATAAATTAAAATATCTTTGTATTGGGAAAGTTTGTGCTTGACTGCTGATTGTCAGTTTATTCTTGAAGCAGTGACATAGGCATGCAAGAACTGCATGCATTCCCATCAATATCATTCCCTAACTATTAAATAATGCTGTCAGATTTTATGAATTCCTTATCTACAAAATGAATTTATTACGGTGTATGCAGTGATTGAGATCCCCGATTTCAACAATACTGTTCAAATTTAGATCCAGATTTTTATGCAACACTAAGCAACTGGGTCGTCTTTCAGCAACCTGACCTTCACGGGATAGGAAATCTGGAGCTAGACATATTCGTATTACTTGAGTTAATTACTAACTTATAAACTATGAACAGATACAAATTAATGACTTCAGCCATTCTAAATAAAATAGTAAATTAGGTATATTATTTAACTGGGAATTTGCTGACATGACATTTAAAAATATATTTATCCTTTCTAGGAAAGGAATTTCCACCATGTACAATTGAAATTTACAAAATAATGGAAAAAGTAGATTATCCCAGGAATAAAAATGGTGAAATTACTGCTGTTATTCACCCTAGCCTGCAGGTAAAATCTATCATTCTTCATTTACAACATTTGTATAGGTATTCCATTTGATGTTTGGTTTATAGTATAGTATATGGTATATCATCAAATAAGATATTTACTATTATGTCAAACCCACCAATGGAGAGATTGAATGTTTCAGAACCATTCATATAAGTTTTATAACTAATGGTTTACAGTATTTCAGTCATTGATCGGGAAGTTCTAAACTCAGTTTTGAACAAAAACTCAAGGAAAAGAAAGTATGGTATACTTTCATTCTAAACAGGTACTTCCAATTTTGGGAGCCAAACCTTTGAGAAACCTTGGGCCTAATTTTCAGAGTTGCTGAGCATTCACAGTTCCCATTTATTTCAACTGGAATAGTGAGTGCTCAGCACTTTTAAAAATCAGGCCCAAGATGCCTAAGGTCCCAAATCAGTGGAGCTTTGAAAGTTTTGGCCATAAACTGTACAGAGTAGTATAACTATGCATAATAAACTTAAGAATCTTATATGAAAGTTGTCAAAAATATTAAGATGAAAATATAATATATTTTCTAACAATCTATAATCTAATTTCCTATAAGGATCAAGACTGGCAGCCACTGAACAATGGGGAGCCTATATTTTTAACTCTTGATGGAGAGACCATTAATTATGAAGGGGATTCTACAGTATACCCAACATTTGTGAATGAGGCTGCATATTATGAAAAGAAACAAGCTTTTGTAAAAACAGTCAAAGTAAAACTTACTGCAAAAGGTATCAGATCCTCTTTGTCTTAAAACTAGGACATTTCTGAAAGGTTATAAAACTTTTTTAGACATACGGCCAAATTCATTGCTACTCCATGTAATCCAGGTGAAGTCAGTGGGGAAAATCAATGCAGAAATTAACCCTTAATTTAAAATTGTGTATTAATTAATTTTGCTAAGCACTTTGAAGATGAAAAGCACTTTTTAAATGCAAAGTATTATTTTTAGTCATGTTTATTGCAGATACTAAAAATAAATATTACTAGTTTATATAGCTAATTATTTAATGCATTCTGCAAAATTGTGTCTACATAATATACCAAATTATTGATCAATGTGTTATAAACTTTTATCTAAAGATTTTCCTACATTCAAATTTTAAATCTTTCCCAAATGTTATTCAGAATTGTGCAACCTGAAGTCTACATTACTGAAAAAATGCACACTGTGTTAGGAAATGTTTTCAATTTGAGTAAGAAAGTTACTCTGAATAAAATAAAATGGAAACCAGGTACACTTAAAGTATTATCTAGTTAATGTTAAAGACAAATAAATAAAAAATTGATTTTGTTGAGTTAATGGCATATGTTTAAATTAAATGTTATGTGCCCAGGAATTTACTGGTACAATATTATACTTCATGGTCAATATTTGTGGAAAGTGTAAGAATTTTGATGAAAATTTGATAAAATTTCTGCAGCAATGAAAATATAAAGCGTTCTGTAATTGCAAAGTTTTTCAGTTACATCTACATGTTTTCTGGCTATGCCAAAAGAAGGACAGGAGACATTTGACACTGGTTTAATGAGGCCGCAATTTTATTAGATGTTTGGGACTACCTGGCAGATAATTGTGTACACTGCAGGTAACCCCATGTTTATTCCATAATTACCTGGGGGGGGGGTTACCAGCTCCCCCTCTTTTTCCATCCATGTCCCTCTAGCAAATCCATTGCCAGGACCTTACCATACCTGGGGTGAGGGGTTTCCACCAGCTCCCCCTCTTTTTTATATACCCGTTCCCTCCAGCAAATCCATTGCCAGGACCTTACCATCCACCCCTACCTCCTAGGAGGGTTAAGGTTGGCTATAAGAATGGGGGGTTTGCTCCCTGACATACCAATCATAGGAGTCCCCAACCTTTAATGAACACCTCTTTTTAAGTCTTTTTCCAAGCCATTTATCTGATCGCTGTATTCCTTTCCTATGGAGTACCTGCACTGGACATCTGCCACAAGGAGACACCTTGGCAGCCTCCTCCCCACACATCTCCTAATGCCATATTTTATACCAGTTAAAAACATGACAGCACCTAAGTCAGACAGGTGCACCCCATGCTCCCAAAACAACTCTGCTGCCCCATATACTATGCCAGGATGTGAAATCAGTCTTTCCTCTGGTCCCAAGGAATTTGGCCACCTCCCTGTTCACATAACTCCTTGCCTTGTCCATCCTGAGGGGGCTCACGGCTCCCCGATAGACCCTGAAGCATGTCTGACCAAATCATATTAACTCCTGGAAAAAGTTCAAGGATCAGCCCCCAAGTCCCTCCTTGCTCTGAGCATTAGTTCCACTCCTTTAAGCATTCCCAAATCGTTTTCCCCAAAATGCACCACATTATATCCGGGGGCTGCTGATGGGCCCACACATCAAATAGCATCGGTATTAGTTGATCCCATAACTTGCCCCTCCTTGCATGCCAACTGAGTATAGCCTCATCACCAAAGCCCAGCTGTGAACCCTCAGGCAACCCTGGACACGTGACTATGGGCACAAAAGACAATACTATGCCTGCAGACCCACACCACCGTCTGCATGGCTGGTCATCCAATATCTGTAATGAGATTATGACAAATTAATGCTGACTTACCACCTGAGGTCTTGCATACGTTCGGTACGCATCCGAATGCCAACTCCCGATTGCCTCTGCTCCCATACCTATCTGTGCTGCTGCCGTTGCTGCCCCGATTCTGAATGAGTGGGAACCAAATTCAAGGGCTGGCAGCCCCAACCTCATCAGCCCCCGTCTCAACCCAGTAACAAATTGATATGCTATGAGGGGACTCCCATCACCATGCATAAAAAGGGAGCCTTTCCCCTTTGGCCGTATAACCCAGTAGGCCTTCAAAGCCTGAACTGGGCAGACTCCAGGCTCACCATCCTGCCAGAGGATCACAGATTCACCCTGGCCAACTTGATCTGTCTTTGACCGTCACAAGTGTAATATTATTGAATGCTCCTGCCATTGTATATCCCGCAGTTGCAAAGCCCTTCCTACCAGACCCAGATACTAGCTCACTGATCCTGAAAGCACCAAAAACTGCTGTCAAGAATGCAGCCCTGAACAAGACCGACTCCTGTCCATGAGCCAAAAACCTTCCAACTAAAAAAACCACTGCAAAGATCAGGATAACCATTTAGCCTACTGACGAATGTAATGGCAGAAAGGCGATTCGAGATTGTGGAGGATGCCAGTTGACGGTTTGCCAACGACAGCATGTGCTGCAGCACCTGTTCCTCTGTAATGGGCCATATCACTGACCAGCCTTCCTAATCCTGAAATTGCATGAAATCATTAAAACTTCTCTCACAACCCTGCCACGTGCATGGAGCAACTGATCTCCACACCACACTGACAACCATTCTACCATTCTTCTAAGGTTCCATAGCGCTAGTGGCATCTGCCTGGGTTCCCGACTGGCTCCTGGTACCAACTCCAGAAATCTGTGGACCTGAAAATGAGACAAGGCGTGTGCTATGCCATTGTCAACCTCAGAGAGGTTATGAAACAATGTAATTCCCTGAAGCCTTTCCGGGGGCCAAGCCTCGGGGCAAAACACAAAGGGGATAAGAACCCACAGTAAACCCAGCCCACAAAACTGACCCAACAGCCTTGCTGGGGTAGTCGCACTGGAGGCCATAGCTCATTCCATTGCTGCTTGAAACTAGCCTTGGGGGAAACCCACAAGTTATCCACAGGAAATTGGCTGGATGGCCCTGCCTGCCCCTGTACCCCAAATTCATTCTTGTGGAATTATTGCCTTAAAATGGCCAAACCCCACCCTTGACTTTAATCATTATTATTTTATATAAAGGGGAGAAGAACCCCCATTAAAAAACCCAGCACATAGATTTGACCCATTGGCTTTGCTGGGGTAGTCCCACAGGAGGCCTTAGCCCATTCCAATGCTTGAAGCTGGACCCTTGCACCGGCCTGCCTTCTGTCACCCACGCCCTGTTCAAACAGGGCCTACTTGCAGGTGTCATTTGTTCTACCCTGCGTCCTATACCTCCCCTCACCATTGTGGCAGGAATGTGCTGTACGAGACCCAAAACATGTTTTGCATGCATGCCTGAAGGTACAGATCCTGCAAAACCCACTGCTATAAAGAAATGTATGCCCAGGAATGTATTGCATGCCCACCCAGTGCTGTAACAGCAACTGCTGTGATTAGATGTATGCCACTGAATGTATTGCATGCCCGCCCGATTATATTTATGTATCTAACAAAGCTGGGCTTCTCTCTGGGTAAGCTTCAACTGTAACACAAGCATAGCTAAGGAATGCAGCCTTAGCAAGACACCTCTCCCATGCTGTCCCCATGTTTGAGGAACTTACAGTTAGCCTGTATCAGCCGTGCAATACCCTGGCTCTGCTTATGGGGGTGGGAGTCCAGGGGCAACTGAGACAGTTTCTGGCTGGCCCATGTGATACCCCATCATGGGGTTTTTTTTGTTTGTTTTTTGGGGGTTAAGCCTCCGAGGAACCACTAGTGCCCGCAATCCCCACCTTTGCCACATCATTTTGGTATGGGATCCTCATTTAACTCACCCCATCCACAGTGTCTGCCTCATCTCCTGCAATCACTTGAGTGGAATATCCTAGATCTGGGCGAACCATTACACCTTGTATGGCCTGCAAAGCTGTGGAAACAACCTGACACAATAACCCTGATTACTTGTATCAAATCCCAGCTGACTGTCCCACCATCAAACGCAGCCAGCTCACTTTCCTGGGTGAGTGCCTCACTTTGAGACCCTTGCCCAAGCCTGATAGGCTGCCCTTGGTAATGAAAAGCACTATCCCTGGCTCCTCCAACCCCTCGCTCTTGTTGCAAGGATCCTGCCCTTGGCTCACCCGGCCCAAATATCTGCACTCCGTCCGCCCTGTGCAGGGTTTGATTCCTCCCCAGTTCCCTGTCCCATGACACTAACTGGGAGGGAGAAGCAAAATTCCATCCCCCTGCTGTCTCCTGCCCACAGCAGGTAATACAAAAACCCTGTTCCCTAAACCTCTGTGCACCGGACAGCTGCTATGGGGGGGGGGGGGTCGCACTCCCACTCCCTCTACTCATCTGTATACCGAGGGACAGAATCTGGCTCCGAGCTGCTTTGCTACTCAACTGCACCTCCCTTTGTGAATTCACTCTGCTATGCCTGCCTCACCCCGCCTGAACCAGGGGGGATGGAGAATTAATCTTCCCCCTGTTCCTTCCCGCTCTTATTGTTCCGTGTCTGCCAGGAGCCATGCTGGAACAAGGGCCTGCTTCTCTATTCCGGGACTGAAGTGGGACTGAAGAGGGAGAATCTCCCTCCTCCCTGCTCTGCTTCCACGTGGGTGGAGCAGAGCTAACTATAGTCCGGAGCACTCCTACTGAGACTTGCTGATAGTTCCTGCCTTTATGCTGGAAGCGAAGTGGGGGGAAGGGTTTGGCCTGCTCACCGCCCTGCTTCGCTTCCATGTGGAGCCGAGTAGATCTGAACACTGGAACCCTCCTGCCTCAGCCTTGGTCTGTGTAAAAAGGCAGGCTCCCGGCACCGTGCTGCTCCTTTTCGAACCCTGCATTCCCAGGGGATGTCAGCGACCACGCTGCTCCTTTTGCAGCAGTTTTCATCTCCCTTCCAGCCAGCCATAAAGCACTGTTCTCTTCACTCGCCAGACTAGCCAAAAAAACCCTGCTTAAAGGTGCAGGGCAGTCATTACATGGAGCAATTTCAAATAAAATGTTTGGCATAGTGTATGATCTCGCAGTTCTTGCATCCCAGAACTCCTGTTATTTCAAAATGAAGATAGATAGATAGATAGATAGATAGATAGAGATATAGAATGCAAGAACAGGCCCACATGTTATAGAATTGCCACATCCAATCTGGATACATAATTAACCTCACAAATGTATTAGAAACGTGTTGTAAAATCTTTCGTTAATAAGATCAGTGAAAGCATCAGCAACTAACTTCCACGGGAGCCAATTGAAAAATATGAGTCATGTTTAGAGAGAGTTTTTCATTTCACTGCAAAAACCATTTCCAGGTTGTGAATTCATTGACATAAGTTTTTTGATGAAGGAGGAGTCGTAAATTCTATCTCGGATATATGAAAAAGAACATTAAAAGGATTTCATGTGGCGCTTACCAGGCTGCTGAAACTGTAATTTAGTGATTCTGTATTTGTAGGAACCAAGCCTGAGTATCACAGAGACAGAAAGAATGGGGGATATGAATTAACTCTCTAAATATTTATTTTGTCATATTGCCATCAGTCAGGCTGAGAAAGCATTAAAAACCATGTGCATTATTTTTTAAAAGCCCTCTGCAGTAACAAGTTGAAGGTTGTGTTAATTACAATGAAAAAGCAAAGGGTTCTGATATTAGCAATCTTCCTCAAAAATCAGTATCAGAAAAATATTAGTGATAACAATAAGATGCAAATGTGATTGCACAGGAAAATCTGGTTGCTGTTCAGTATTCTCATATTTAAATTTTCTATAGATTTTTATGTTATTCTAGGCTTGATAACTTGCTAACCAAAAATATTTTCCTAAATCTTTACAACTCCAACCACTGTTTGAATTGAAAAAAAAAATTATAGATGGGTGTTTTATACCTTCTCTTCCATACCTTACTGGTGCTGAATTAAAAAAGGAAAGGGACTACTGAAAAAAGTGAGAGTTGGTGAGTTTGAGGGATGCATATAATCATTTTTTTCTGTTCTGAGTGCTTGCTATAATACAGTAAATAGAAAGATTGATGATTTAGAATGTTTTAATTTAAAATATATTGTATTTCTCACTAGATTTAATCCCTCATAAATTAACATTAACTTATGTGGTAAGTCTATTATACAATACCCATATGCCTCAGCAGCTACAACCCATGTCATTATTTAGATAGCCAAAAGCAAGTATTTAATGGGCCAGAAAATTATTGCACCTTCCTTTTCCTTTTAGAAGTGATGTATTTCTTCTCCCTCACTCCCAACCAATATTCTTTATCCTTGCTTTGTGTTTCAATTGCAGTGTTAAGGCAATAATAAATACAGGAGAAAAATACATGTTTATTAAATTATCTGCTTTATTTCTTGATTTTTAAATAAATATTACTGTATATCAAAAGTATAGAATTTGGCTTTCTCTACCTATTATTCATTATGGTCAAGGTCCTTGCAATCCTACTGCACAGAAACCATCTGGTACTGTGTGGTCTAGCTAGGCCCTTTGGCCACGATAGCATAAGTGTATCCTGATTGGAAAACTACTAGAAGTTGACAAGATGACCAGAGTAAAGTTCCGTGTATGTGCTGTGTCTTCTCAGTTCTATATATGAAGAGGAGTGTTTTCCCAGGTAACTGACAGGCATAGGTGAATTAACCAAAAAGCAAACATGTGGCCCTACTGCAATATTCTTGGCTGACAATTTCCAAAAAAAGCTATTAGCACTGAAGAAATATTCCCATAAGACTCTGATTTCTTACTCACATGTGCTACTAGGCCAAAAAAGGGTTCAGTCATCACATTGACACCACCCATGAATCTCCTCCAATAAAAGTAAGCTTTGTTTTCTAAGATTTCAACTTTGTGGAGTCTGTTTCAGTTCTGCTTGACATCTCTACAGGGGCTGTGCATAGTAAGAGACCGAGGATACAGGATCTATAGAAAGCCAATTAATGACAACCACATTTACCATCCCAACTAGCTCTGCACCCTGCTCCCTGCTGTGTAGTTTCTTTATGTCCTTTTGCATTAAAACATTAGTCTTGGGGATCAGCTGACCCACTGTGGAGATAACTGATGCAATTGTAAGGATCTAATGCATCTCTTTCTACCACACAAACACAGACTTGGCTATATCTTTTCTGAATAGTCTCCTCAAAATAGAAATTAACAATGAAAAAATTAGATCAGAATCCATGAAGACTAAGGCACATTCTACAGGAATACATTATATTGAACATACATAGAGCAAAAATATTTATTTTTATATACACGTACATAAAATAAAATAAAAACAATTCAAAGTTACATGTCTTGAGGACTGATCAAATAAAAAGTGCTACAGAAAGTGCAACATACAGTACTTTGAATTCAGAAAAGCTTAATGGTTCACAATTACAATGCATTCAACTGATTTTTTTAAAAATAATTTCTTCATAGATAAATATTTACTGCTAATCTCCCCAAAGTAGCAGGGATTGGGCATTAATTTAAACCCAAGAACAACACTCAATAGGTAACAAGTATTCTGTTTAAGCAGTAAAACATGACAAGAAGTGGATTTTCAAGTGGTAATAGCAAAAGGCCAAAGACCCAGTGATTTAAATCAACCCAAACAATGATCCCTCTTAAATTAATTAATTTTAGTGATCTATTGCTCTTATGAAAGGGAATGTATACATACAAATGAGGAAAAAGAACTAGACATATAAAATTACCCCGAGCATTATAGACCAGAAAACAGATCATGATAGGTCAGTGAAAGTTGAAGGAGTTCATCTTTTCACAGAAGGCTCACCACACTGTAGAATGGGGTCCATGATAAATAACACTGGTAGCCAAAATGAAAACACCACTATATCCAGAACTTTCAAAATTACATACTTCATATTGTGGTTCTACTTCAAAGCTGAAATGTCTTTTTTTCATATTTTCAGAACTTAACTATTCTCAGTACACAAAATGATTTCTCATGCATTAGAGAGATCAGTATAGAAAATACAGTAATGGACATCAAAGAGATTGGAATAATTTCTCCAAAAGGAAAAAAATATTGTATATTACATTTGTTTGATTTGTTTAACCAATAGAAAGTAAAGAACTCTGTTTAAACACCATCACACAAACTTTGACACCAGGGATTTTGTTCAAAAGGCTCAGTATAATGCTTAGTCCTGCCTTGAGTGCAGGGGACTGGACTAGATGACCTCTCAAGGTCCCTTCCAGACTGCTGAACTTGAATTAATATGCAAATTAGATACAATGAACTTAGGTTTAAACAGAGACTGGGAATGGTTGGGTCATTACACTCATTGAATCTATTTCCCCATGTTAAGTTATCCTCACACCTTCTATGGGTCATCTCGATTATCACTTTAAAAAAATGTTTTCTCCTGCTGATGATAGCTCATCTCAATTGATTGGCCTCTTACAGTTGACATGGCTACTCCCACCTTTTCATGTTCTCTGTATATATAAATATCTTCTTTCAGTGTGTTCCATTCTATGCATCAGATGAAGTGGGCTGTAGCCCACGAAAGCGTATGCTGAAATAAATTTGTTAGTCTCTAAGGTCCCACAAGTACTCCTGTTCTTTTTGCAGATACAGGCTAACACGGCTGAAACCTTCCAGTTCTACGATTCTCAAACAGAGATAAATGCAATAGTCCCTTTTCCTTTGGCTTTTCTCTCTTGATATGTGGGTTGAAGTCATTGGATCATCAAAGAAAGTTTGTTCCCTGACTGTTTGCAACTGTCCAGTATATAAATGTAGGATTTCAGTATCCACTGTTCATTTTCTTAACCTTCTTAAACAAACAAATATCAAGTACCATGTAACTAAACAGTGGTTTCTAGCAAATAGTCCATTTCATCAAATGTATCCAGGGTGTTTTTGCTATTACTTCTTGACGTATCTTGAATTCTGTTGTAACCTACAAAATAACATAAAATAATCATATTTTAAAAACTTTGTATTTACATTATTTTTGCAATAATTTAATTTTGCATATATTCTTTTTACCTTTTAAAATGGAATATTTTATATGTTAAAAACACATGCATTTATTTAATCTATAAATTGTAGATTAGTACCATAACTTGTATGAAACTGTTTTATTCCTGTCCCTTTGGCTATTATTGAGAATTTTTCCCCACCGAGTAATTATATATATTTCTAACCTTCATGTACTCACATAGCAAAGACTGGGGCCAATTGGCTAGAAGGTTAGCCAATAGTACCGAATCTAGGAATTTCCATACTAAAATTTCAGGCTAATCTGGCATACTGCATTTGCTGTTGGTCTTTACCTGTTGCAAAATGTTCTAACCTCCTATGAAAATGTATTTAAAGTGGCTGCAGAGTACATAGCAGGTTATTTAAAATAGCCTGTTTTTTCCTTTGTAACATACACTTCTCCTGCTAATCAAATCTTTGCAAGACGCCTAGAGCAAGATTGTCAAAGGTATTTTAGGCAATTAAATTAATTTCAACAGGAGTAAGGTACCTAACTTACTTATTAGGGTTTTTTTGTAAATCCTACTAGGTACCTATCTACATTTTTAGGCACCTGAATACCTTTGAATACCTACATATTTATGACCTTAATCCTGCAACTTGTTGTGAACAGGTGGATCCCTGAACCCACGTGGAGCCTGCACAAAACAAATTGCAGGATCGGGGTCTAAATTTCCATTTATAAAGCTGAATTGGGAGCATATTAAGTTTCCTACTTAATAGCTTTTAAGTCAACTTAAATTTGAAAGAAGGCAGGCTTTCCATAAATCTGTGAGGAACAGGGAACCAGGCTTGGTGGAACTTTTTATTTTCCTTTGAAATTCACCTGCCCAAAATATTGATGTCAATACAACTTGTTTACTAAATTCATGTTTATTTATCTGGTATATATTTCTCATCTTAATATTGTTAGAATTTAGATTTTAGCAACATTCAAGTTTAAAGATGTCAAATATATATTTAACCCCTAAAAAGAACAAAAAAAGCTTTAATACATTAGTATATTAATCTAAAGATATTTTTAAGTTAACAGTACCTGTTGGCCCTGGATCTTCATTAATAAATGAAACATGTGTTTTCCATTCAGTCCATTTCACTTCATTAATCCTGTTTATATTGTACATAAATTGTGTTATTAGCATGAATTATCTCCAGTTTCATAGCTACACTTCCTCTTTTGTTTCTTAATTATTTCTTGGAATTGTCATGGTACATCATCAATACACATTTTACCAGTATGGAAAGTATCTATGTATTTTGCAGCATTATGCATTGTATTTAGCTGAGACTGTTTGCTCATTGAGCTACTTCATATTTTCATTCATTGCAAGCATACATTTGGAACATTTCAGATGTGAATATGTCTAATAAAATATTCTGGTACTATTTTGCAGTATGTTAATCATGTTAAAGAATAATCCATTGTAAATATAATTAGTTTTAAATGAACATTTATAAGAGATTACAACAAATTAACATTCACAGCAAATAGAGATTTAGTAAGCATGTATTAAAATCAAGTATGTACATGAGGAAATTCCCCTTTTTGCCTACAAAAAGATGAATATTGTATTTTTAAAACTATATATCTCTTACTAGCAACTGTTCACTGTAGAATATCCCAAACTGGATTTTTGCACACAGTTACCAATTTTGATTCTGCTTACAAAAATCCCCACAAAAGAAGCAGAAATATGATTTTATAGATTTAAATGAAAAATATTTTACAGTGGCTGTTATGAACAAACAACCCTGATGGTGCATTCGGAGCAGACTCATCAAACAGTGCTTGAGTGTAGTATTACCTTAAACATACTCTAGTGTCATTTTCAGCCACTTTACACAGTTCTCCCAACTGGAATTTTTTCTTCAGATATTTTGGTAACATTTTTTCAAATTCCAAAATGGTCCTGGCTCTCTGGTAATAATAAATAGTTAGTAATAGTATAGAAATGTTCTTAACCACATTCAAAATTAATATTTTCTGCTTCATATTACATATTTCACAACGTTTTAAAATTATTTTAATTTTCAGAGTATGTTCCATTATTATATATTGTGCATCCACCAACAAATTTTATAGTGAACACGGACACCAACAGTAGTAAATATCATTTAATACAGAGTACAAATGGTGTTCACGTACCATTGGTAGGTACAAGCAGGAAGTCTAGAATTTCCCCAGTTACCCTCAGCTCAGGGAGCTACACCAAAATGGGAGTCAGAAACCCCTGGTCTGGAACCTGTACTAGATTTTAAAATCCTCATGCAACTATCTGGCACAGCAGCGCCTCCCTATCAGGGAGTGATGTAGGTAGGATCCAGACAGTCTACATAGGACACTGAAGAACATGCACACCCCCATCCCTGCAGTATGAATTTTGCAACTCTTAGGTTGGTTCTATCTCCAGGACCAGAAAGAGAGGAAGCAACTTACTACTAGACCCTTTCAACCCTCCCAACAGTGGGACTGGGGGAGAAACAACTCAAGTCCTGTCTTTCTCCCTTTCGGTAACTTGGGACTCTGAAAATTATATGGGTGGCTCTGAATTAGAGTTTAAGCTAATGTAGTATATATGAAATCAAAGTAAATCTATATATTTTGTAGGTCCTAAAATAAAGGTGAGAGGAGACATTACCGGTCTACCAATGTGAGGGTCTCTCATTACTCTCTCAGCCTAACATGGCTGGCACATCAAGAGTGAAAATCATGAGTTGAATGAGAGTGTATGGCATTAAAATCTGAACCATAAAAATATTATTAAACTTTTGTTTATAGATGCTTATGCCAAATTACAAGATCAAATACTTCACACAGTTACACTAGTGTAAATGTTGAGTTCTCTAATGATTTTTGTCCAACTTGTCCATATAGTATCTATCACTGTGGTTTCTAAGGCCTGGTCTACACTGCGGGGCGGGAGGGGAGGGGAATCGATCTAAGATACTCAACTTCAGCTACGAGAATAGGGTAGCTGAAGTCGACGTATCTTAGATCGACTTACCTCCCATCCTCACAGCGTGGGATCGATGGCCGCGGCTCTCCCATCGACTCAGCTGCCGCCTCTCGCCCTGGTGGAGTTCCAGAGTCGACGGGGAGCGCGTTCGGGGATTGATCGCTACCCGCTGATCCAGGGGGTAGTGTGGACGTACCCTAAGTGATTGACTTTAGTGGTGGTACTCCAAGTTTACACTGGTATAGCTCAGAAGTGAATTTGGCTTAGAGCATCTATAAGTAAGAACAAAACTGTGGCTGGTGAGGTTCCTGTCAAATATCTTAAATATCATCATCATGATCTGATATTTTCTGATTTCAGAGTGAAACTTTGTAAAAGTGTCTGGGTCTTGACCAAGCCAAAGAGTATTAAGGTCTATGGCAGGGGTAGTCAATAGGTGGACCAGAGCTTCAGACACTTTTGAATGGATCAGAAAATATTTTTTTATTATTATCATAATTATTATTATTGTATTATTTTCTTTGGAGCCTGGCCCTTAACTATACCTTGACAGAAAAACTTGGACCTTGACAAAAAATAGTTGATTACCCCTGGTCTATGGTTTAATATTGCAAACAAACCTGGAGTCTCCAAATGTGTTCACTCTCTTTAGAAATATTTTCCACTGTTTCTCCCATTAATGCAATCAGCATGTTCAGAAGGAGAACAAAAGTCAACAATACATAAGTTATGAGAAGAAGAAGAAACAGCACAGGATATTTTGAATTCTGTTGGATCTCCAGATCTCCCAGTCCTATGGTAAGTTTAAAAAGCTCCATCAGAACGGCACCCAAACTGCTGTGTGAATGACATTTACTGTCATTGGGGCACGTCTCAATCAATGCAGCAAGAGCTAAATAAGAAGCAAATGAAAAATCCATTTTAGTTATCATAATATTTTACATTTATATAACATCTTTTATACCAAAGAATAATAAAGTGCAATATAAACTATAGAGAGACACAAATGCAGCAACTGTCCGGCAACACGCAGCAACAGAAAATGACAGTTTCGCAAAGGAAGTTAAGAATCCCATATACAGTTGAAACTCATGGGCAGTTTAGCTAGACAAAATGTAATTATATTTATATGTATTTAGCCAGAACACTAGATTTAAACACTCTTACAAAAATTGTTATGGATTTTTTAATAACCACAACTAGCTTGAAAGACATCAACTTGAAAGAAGTAATGTTCTGACCGTCACAATTTTGTTCTTATTCATAATAGTGCAAAAAACTTTTACTCACAAAATATCAATGCTTTTCTCCAGTAATAGTCAATAAATTATACTTACCTACGCCAAATCCCAGCAAAAACACGATGTATACAACTAAAAATTTTATCACATCCTGTAAGATCACCTAAAAGTTAAAATGTTTATGATTAATACAATTTCAGTAAGTTCTCTTTACAGTTACATGTTTTGCAGTGATGAAGACATGATACAATCGATACGAGAGTGGTTAAATCTACTTATATTTTTAAAAGTAATCACATTAGCAAGTGGGACATTTTGAAAAGTTAGTTGGCCTGATTCTCCATGATTTGTCCTGTTGTCTTATGCATTAATGTGTGTTAAACACATTAATCAAGGGGTGAATGTAACTCTATGAAAAGTGTAAGCATTACACCAGGGGTAGGCAACCTATGGCACGTGTGCCAAAGGTGGCACGCGAGCTGATTTTCAGTGGCACTCACACTGCCTGGGTCCTGGCCACCGGTCTGGGAGGCTCTGCATTTTAATTTAATTTTAAATGAAGCTTCTTAAACATTTTAAAAACCTTATTTACTTTACATACAACAATAGTTTAGTTATATATTATAGACTTATAGAAAGAGACCTTCTAAAAACGTTAAAATGTATTACTGGGACGCAAAACCTTAAATCAGAGTGAATAAATGAAGACTCGGCACACCACTTCTGAAAGGTTGCCGACCCCTGCATTACACTGTCTGATTCAATTAAATATATTAGCTGAAAAATACCATACAATTTAGAGATTTAAAAATAAATGTTGCATAATTTGAACAAATTAGCTAGTTACCACTATTAATTTTTTTAAATTACATAGTACATTCTAATGAAATAAAACATATCTTAAAGAGAAGAAACTGGAAATTTCAGTGTGGATTACTTATAATATAAGCAACATCTAAATTGCAGAATGTACATGAATTAGATAATGCAACTAGAGTAAATAGATAACATAACAAGAGTTAAAAATTATATACATGCCTTTTGGATCATGACACTATAAATTCCCATGGATTGGAAACCCCTGGTAAAGTACAGCATATTTGCCCATCCTAGTGCCATAGCCAAGACAAGACACACCAGGTGTTCTTTGTAGGAAAACAAGTACAAGAAGACAGAGAAGATCACAAGCACTGCTTGTATAAAACTGTTGAAAAAAAAAACAAATATTGTAAATACTCTTTTACACAGCACAGAAATGTACAAAATATAGTGGAATGCATGCTTGCATCCAACGAAGTGGGCATTCACCCACGAAAGCTTATACTCCAATACATCTGTTAGTCTTAAAGGTGCCAAAGGACTCTCTGTTGCTTTTTACAGATCCAGACTAACACGGCTACCCCTCTGATACTTGACTTCCTTATTTCAAGTTTCACTTCCAATTTCACTTTCCACCCTGTGTCCAAACTGTGCTTGTTGCAGTTAGGGAAAACTATAAAGGTAGCTCTATATCACTTTTTATTTTCCTCAGTCCTGGGTCCAGGCTAGCCCCCAGCATAATTTAGAGCAACTTTAGGACTGTTCTAAATTACGCCTTGTGCCATGTCCCCCAAATGATCATTCCAGAGTCAGGGATCACAGAAACGCAGCATCATTTTGACTATACCCTCTTTCCCCAGTCTTATCTCCTATGCCAGGAACAGGAGGGGGCAGTATAGGGCCAGCTATGCTGGCTCTAAGCCACTTTGGGATTCCTGTACACTGGGGGCATCCCTAACAGCTGGTTATGCCATTTTTTTGTTAACAGAGCAACACAGAAGATGGAATGGGTAATCAAAATCTGGCTAACTGGCTTGTTTCTTTATAAACAAAATACAATTCTCTCTTTTGCAGTGCTTACAAAGATAAAAATAGTTTGTATGTACCAATCCACAATAGTGTTACCGGTCAGTGAATGCCAGAGATATACCTGGTGTCTTACCGTAAAACTGCATATAAAATTATGTTCTTACCTCTGACAACTGACAGTCTAAAATAACAAGTGAATTACAGTTAAAAGAATTAATTTTCTGTGAACCAAGGAAATGTAACTGACAGAGCGCATGTTATTTCAGAAACAACAATTTATATGCCAGACTTACAATGCAAAGTGGAACCATGCATCTGACAGAATTGACTGAAGATCTGAGGGTCTTAGTAGAAAGATGGCTACACTCTGTGTAGACAGATATATATAAACAGATTAAAAATAGTAAAAATTAAAAGGTGAATAAAAATTCAAAACCAACTAGTCTACTTAAAATAGCTACAGCATCTAGAATTTCATTCTTTCTATATTGTTTGTGCCTCAAAAATGCTTTTCCAGATTTTTTTTAATGTGTCCTGATTTTCTGCTGTACTTAAAATAGTTTAACAGTTAACTTTACTAGCAGATGTTACTAATAAATAACTTTAAATGTCTTACTGGGAAGTAAGTCAGATGTACTTGTCCTTTCTGATATAGATCCTTATTCAATAATGTACTTAACACAGTACTTTAAATACACGAGCAATCCTATTTACTTCATGACTTTAAAGTACATTGCTTAAGTATGTTGCTGAGTAAGAATTTAGTATGATCACCATATTTCAAATCCCATTTTGTTCCCAGTTTTTCAAAAAGGAAGGCCTCACATCAATTTCATATAATATCTTACAGTTATATTAGTATATATTTGGACCATCAAGAATGATTAACACATTTATGCACGATTAGCAATTAGCCTAGTAATTGTACAATGCGAGACATTATGAAACATATAAGTTATAAAACATATAACTTATAAAATGATCAAAATTGTCACAGTCTTTACAAATCCACAAAAGATCTTTATGCATACAATTATTTTATATTAATTCTGAAAGTGTCTCACCTCTTTTATGGCTAAAAATATTGCCGCTATCATAATAAGCACTTGTACCAGCAACTGCAACCATCCCATGTTACGTGTCAAAACTAATGGGTAGGGCGGAGCCTGGAAAAGAGGGTTAGAAAAGAATAGTGAGAGTTTAATGCTAGTTATCTGAAGGCACAATAAAGTAAAAGGTCCCAGACAAAGGACCCAGTCCTTATAGCCCTCTATGTGCAGAAATTCCATTGAATTCAATTAAGTGCTCTCCATTGAGGACTTGCAGGATCAACCTCAAAATGAAGTGAGATTATTTAAAATATATACTTATTCTTTCTCAATCATTAAAAATATAACTTTTAAAACCATAGCCAGGTCCACACACTGTTATGCATAAACATTTTTTCTTCTTCGAGTGCTTGCTCATATCCATTCCATTAGGTGTGTGCGCGCCGCGTGCACGATCGTCGGAAGATTTTTACCCTAGCAACACCGGCGGGTCGGCTGTGGAGCCCCCTAGAGTGGCGCCTTCATGGCGCTGAATATATACCCCAGCCGACCCGGCGCCCCCTCAGTTCCTTCTTACCGCCCCTGACGGTCGTTGGAACTGTGGAGCGCTGCTTAGCTGTTCTCCACTTTCCCTAGCTTATCTTGTTGTATCATAGTTGTAGTTATAGTTATAGTCTTAGAGTTTGTTGTAAGTTAGTTAAGTAGTTTTAAAGTTGTTCTAAATAGTCCAGGGGATTAAGGGGGTCGTCTCCCCCCTTCCTCCCCCGGCCGCGGGGCCGGGCTCATGCCCAACGCTCCCGGCTTCAAGCTGTGCGCCTCCTGCGCTAAACCTATGCCCACGAGCGACCCGCACGAATCCTGTCTGAAGTGCCTGGGAGAGTCACACCAGACAGACAAGTGTAAAATCTGTAAGGCCTTTCGTCCGAGAACCAAGAAGGAGCGGGACTTTCGGCTCAGGCAACTTCTGATGGAGGCGGCTCTTAGCCCGGACGCTCCTTCCACGAGCAAGGCCCCGGCACCTAGCACCTCGGTGCGCAGTGCCCCGGCGGCACCGGCTGCGACGACCACGCGAGTGGCGTCAGACAAGCCTCCCCGGCACCGGACCTCGTCGGCACCGCAGACACAGCAAGTGCCTCGGCGCCGGTCCTTATCCCCAGGGCATAAAAAAGCCCATAAGACGGGGACATCAGTGCCGAAGACGCCAGCTCCCCCAGTGTCGGGGGTAGAGCCGCGTCCACCGGTGGAGCAACGGAAACAGGTGCCTCCGGCACCGTCGACTCCGGCGCCGAGGCCGTTGAGTCCGGTGCAAATAGCGTCTCCCCCCAGGCCGGCGGTGATACAGTGCCTCCCGTCGACTCCAGAGACCTTCGCGGCGGCGAGAGACTTAATAGCTCTCACGGAGCCGGCACCGCCTCAACCACCGGCACCGACTGCACCGTTGACTCGCCCGGTCCAGTCGAGGGGGAAACCTGCCTTGATGCGCCCGCCATCACAAGGGCTGGAACCTCGGCACCGGTCCAGGTCCCGAAGCAGGTCCCCACGCCGCTCGCAGTCCCGGCACCGAATATCGTCTCGGCACCGGTCGTACTCGCGGCCAAGATCTTCTTCGCGGCACCGCTCTTCGTCTCGGCACCGACATGATCGTCGGCACCGATCAACGTCGAGACGTAGTTCTCGGCACCGCTACGGTCGGCGCTCGACGTCGAGGGGTCGCTCCCGGCACCGGGCATACTCCAGGTCCTCGTCGAGGTCCAGATCCGACTCCCGGCACCGACGAGGTCATCGGCACCGGTCGCGGTCCCGGCACCGATCGCCGGCACCGCGTAGAGATAGATCATCTCCGGACCGGCACCGTGCGGCACCGCAGCCCACCGGGATGGTTTCATCTCTCTCGGCACCGCCATGGCCGTCTAGATCGGTGTCTCGCTCCTCGGAGGACCTGTCGAGATCGGCATACCCCCCTCAAGGGCACGCCGATGAACAAAATTTCGGCCACTGGCCAGAGATGGCAGAGGACCACTCTCATGGACCATCTCACTGGTCGTTTTGGACCCCGTGGGCATACCACCAAGAGCAAGGGGCTCCAATACCATCGACCTCTCGCTCGGGTCACTCGGTTAGAAGGGCCCCAGAATCCACCATCTCTCGGCCTCCGCCAGGAGGCATGGAGGCTTCGGTGTCCACGCCACCCGACACCAGGGACCCAAGTGCAGGTGATGCCCCGGCCCAAGAGCAAGGGGATCAGGACCCCCCCTTGGATCCGGTACCACCGGAGGCATCCTCTTCCTCCTCTCCGGACGAGGCAGTGGCGGGCACTTCATGTACGGGTCCCCCTCCGATAGATCTTCGGGCTCACCAGGATCTCCTGCGTAGGATGGCCCGTAATATGGACCTGCAGGCGGAGGAGATAGTGGAGGTGCACGACCCGATCGTGAACATCCTTGGAGCAGATGCCCATCGAGGGTGGCGTTACCTCTGATCCGCACGATCCAATCGAATGCGGATACGATATGGCAAACTCCTGCCTCCATTCCACCCACAGCGAGAGGGGTGGAAAGAAAATACTTTGTCCCCTCTAAGGACTATGGGTACTTGTATACCCACCCCCAACCGTGCTCACTGGTGGTGGAATCAGTGAATGCACGAGAGCGCCACGGCCAGCAGGCTGCAGCGCCTAAATCAAAAGAGGCTAAGCGGCTCGACCTGTTTGGCCGTAAGGTTTACTCAGCCGGAGGGCTACAACTTAGAGCGGCGAACCAACAGGCGCTACTGAGCCGCTACAATTTCAACTCCTGGAACTCTATGGGGAAGTTTAAGGAGTTGATTCCCCAAGAGTCCAGGGAAGAGTTTGGAGCCATGGTAGAGGAGGGCAAGAAGGTGGCTCGGACCTCCTTGCAGGCCTCCTTGGACATTGCAGACTCAGCGGCGAGGACCCTGGCTTCGGGCATCGCTATGCGCAGGATCTCCTGGCTTCAGGTTTCGGGTTTGCCTCCGGAGCTGCAGCAAACCCTACAAGATCTGCCTTTTGAGGGTCATGGATTGTTCTCGGATAAGACGGACTCTCGCCTGCAGAGCCTCAAGGACTCGAGAACAATCATGCGCTCCCTGGGGATGCATGTTGTGGGCCCCCAGCGCAGGCCATTTAGGCCGCAGCCTCAGCGCTTCTACCCCCCCCCGCCTCGTCAGAGACAGGACTCGGCCCGGAGGCGAGGGCGAGGTGGTAGAAGAAGGTGGACCGGCCCTCAACCCGGCCAGAACCAGGGGCCACCTCGACCACCTTCAGGCCCCAGGCAGAACTTTTGAAGGTGCGGTCGAGGACGGCGCCCCAGTCATCCCCCAGGATCCAGCCCCCTCCTTTCGGGATCGCCTCTCCCACTTCCACCGTGCTTGGTCCCTTATAACTTCGGACCGTTGGGTCCTCCGCACGGTGGAGAGGGGATACGCTATCCAGTTTTCTTCTATCCCCCCCTCCTCCCCCCCTTCCCCGTCCCTCTTCAGGGACCCTTCTCACGAGCAACTTCTTATACAGGAAGTTTCTACGCTCCTCGCTATGGGGGCCATAGAGGAGGTTCCAGTGGAATTAAGGGGCAGGGGATTCTATTCCCGTTATTTCCTCATTCCCAAGTCCAAAGGAGGTCTGCGACCCATCTTGGACTTGCGCGGACTCAACAAATTCGTAGTAAAGTTGAAGTTCCGCATGGTCTCTCTGGGGGCCATTATCCCTTCCCTCGATCCTGGAGACTGGTTTGCCGCCCTCGACATGAAAGACGCATACTTTCACATTGCTATTTTCCCGCCTCACAGACGCTTCCTCCGATTCGTGGTAAACAGGGTGCACTACCAATTTGCAGTCCTTCCCTTCGGACTATCTTCGGCCCCACGGGTCTTCACGAAATGTATGGCTGTCGTGGCAGCGTACCTTCGTCGGCAAGGGATACAGGTGTTCCCGTACCTAGACGACTGGCTGGTACGCGGTCGCACCAAGGAACAAGTTCGCGATCACGTCCACATAATAGTGCGCACATTCAACAAGTTGGGTATCCTACTCAACAAGGACAAATCCACTCTAGAACCTACCCAGAGAATAGAATTCATCGGTGCGGTTCTAGACTCCAGACGCGCACAAGCCATCCTGCCAGACAATCGCTTTTGCTCCATCACGAGCCTCATACAGGGACTCAAGGCCTTCCCAACTACCACGGTGAGGTCGTGCCTTACCCTCCTGGGTCACATGGCTTCATGCACGTACGTAACCAGGCATGCCAGACTTCGGCTTCGCCCACTCCAGACCTGGGTGTCATCAATATACCGCCCACATCGGGACAGCCTGAATATGGTGGTCACAATCCCGAACTCGGTCCTGACCTCCCTCACATGGTGGCTAGATCACAATGTGGTTTGCGAGGGGATGCCGTTTCACGCCCCACAACCCTCTCTGCACCTGGTCACAGACGCTTCATCTCTGGGTTGGGGCGCCCATCTCAACGAGCACCATACCCAGGGCCTGTGGACTGCACCTCAGCTAGCCCTACACATCAATGTTCGGGAACTGATGGCGGTGCGCCTGGCGTGCCAGGCATTTCTCAATCTCCTACGTGGCCGCTGTGTGTTAGTTCTCACCGACAACACCACGGCCATGTTTTACATCAACAAGCAAGGAGGAGCACGTTCGTCAATTCTATGCCAAGAGGCCATTCGCCTGTGGGACTTCTGCATCGCCCACTCAATCCATCTCACGGCATCGTTCCTCCCTGGAGTCCAGAACACTTTAGCGGACCGACTCAGCAGGTCCTTTCAAACGCACGAGTGGTCTATCCGTCCGGACATCATACATTCCGTCTTCCAGAAGTGGGGGTTTCCCCAGATAGACCTGTTTGCATCTCGAGACAACAGGAAGTGCCACGTGTTCTGCTCCCTGCAAGGTCGAGCCCCAGGCTCCCTCTCGGATGCGTTTCTCCTTCCCTGGAAAGACCACCTGTTTTATGCCTTCCCTCCGTTTCCTCTGGTCCACAAGGTACTGCTCAAATTGCGCAGAGACCAGGCACAGGTGATTCTGATCGCTCCAGCGTGGCCGAGACAACATTGGTACGCCACGCTGCTGGAACTCTCGGTTCAGACACCGATCCCGCTTCCGTTGTATCCGGATCTCATCACGCAGAACCACGGCCGGCTGCGTCACCCCGACCTGCAATCACTCCACCTCACGGCGTGGCTGCTCCATGGTTCACCCAGGCAGAGCAACAGTGTTCACACTCTGTCCAACAGATTCTGCTGAGCAGTAGGAAGCCTTCAACACGGACCACATACTTGGCCAAGTGGAAGCGGTTCTCCTGTTGGTGCGAACAACGAGCCACGTCCCCATTGCACGCACCTATTCCTCTTATTTTGGAATATCTCCTCTCCCTAAAACAGCAAGGGTTGGCGATATCTTCAATTAGAGTTCACCTGGCCGCTATATCGGCCTTCCATCCAGGGGAACTCGCGTCCTCGGTATTCTCTAACCCGATGGTCGTTAGATTCCTCAAGGGCTTAGACCGGATGTACCCACAACAACGTCAGCCCGTTCCGACGTGGGACCTCAACCTGGTTCTCTCCAAGCTCACAGGTCCTCCATTCGAGCCACTGGCCACCTGTTCACTTCTGTACCTGTCCTGGAAGACAGCCTTCCTCGTAGCCATCACCTCAGCAAGGCGCGTTTCTGAACTCAGGGCGCTTACATCCGAGCCCCCTTACACAGTTTTCCACAAGGATAAAGTGCAGCTTCGTCCACATCCTGCCTTTCTCCCTAAAGTGGTTTCTCCATTTCATATCAACCAGGATATATTTCTCCCGGTTTTTCACCCTAAACCACATGCTACTCGCCAGGATCAACGTTTGCATTCCCTGGACGTGCGAAGGGCCCTGGCCTTCTATATTGACCGCACAAAGCACTTTAGAAAGACGACGCAACTCTTCGTTGCAGTGGCCGACCGAATGAAAGGCTCACCGGTCTCCTCACAACGCCTATCCTCCTGGATTACGTCTTGCATCCGGACTTGCTACGACCTGGCAGGTGTCTCAGTACCACACCTCACCGCTCACTCCACGAGGGCCCAAGCTTCCTCGACGGCTTTCCTGGCGCAAGTTCCGATCCAGGACATTTGTAGAGCTGCGGTTTGGTCGTCAGTCCACACGTTTACAGAACACTATGCACTAGTGCAGCAGTCCAGGGACGATGCTGCCTTCGGATCAGCAGTTTTGCACACAGCAATGTCTCACTCCGACCCCACCACCTAAGTTGGGCTTGGGAGTCACCTAATGGAATGGATATGAGCAAGCACTCGAAGAAGAAAAGACGGTTACTCACCGTTGTAACTGTTGTTCTTCGAGATGTGTTGCTCATATCCATTCCAAACCCGCCCTCCGTCCCCACTGTCGGAGTAGCCGGCAAGAAGGAACTGAGGGGGCGCCGGGTCGGCTGGGGTATATATTCAGCGCCATGAAGGCGCCACTCTAGGGGGCTCCACAGCCGACCCGCCGGTGTTGCTAGGGTAAAAATCTTCCGACGATCGTGCACGCGGCGCGCACACACCTAATGGAATGGATATGAGCAACACATCTCGAAGAACAACAGTTACAACGGTGAGTAACCGTCTTTTTTTGTTTAATAACTCAAATTAATTTCTCTTCTCTCCTTATTGTTCTGCTCCCTCTTCAAGAGATAAACTCATGGAGGGAAATTCTGGCCCTACTGAAGTCAATAGTAAAACTCTCATTCACTTAAATGGAGCAATGATTTCATCCTAGAATCTCCAGTTCTATTTTTGATTCACCAAACATGTTAAATCTGAGTTAGGGAATGTTACTGCATTTTGAACACAAAATTCTATGAGATTTTTAGTTGCTGCACATACCTCATCTCTTCGGGGTCTATAGTAGGAAACCAATGTTAATATTATGTTGTAGATGAAATAAAAACAACATGACATAAAGAACATGTGCCTTGCAAACTTTTTCCATTTCATTCGCAGTAGTGAATGCAGGGGCTCCAAAGTCAACATTTCATGACGGTTCTGTAGAAAAAAACAAAGAGAAAGCCAAATTTGTGACTTGTGAGAAAACTGGAGGTAGGACAAATAAAAAAATATCAACTACATATTTTAAACATTTCATTTTATGGTCTCTTCTTGTCAGTCTAGAAATACCACTTTGCTCAGGGACCCGTGCAACAGCTCCTCAGCTGGTGTCAATGGGTATAGTTCTACTGAATCCAGTGGAGCTACACCAGTTCACACCATGAAGATCTGCCCGAGATAATTATCTGCCAAATTTTATCTTGTTCTGTGGAAAATGTGATTGTGTTAAAATCCAAGTGTTAACTTCTGTACCAGTCTCCTAACAAAGTATGTTTATTTTTTAGGAATTGCCACTTCAATAATTTGAATTTTAGCAACATGCCAAATTCTGCTTTTAAATAGTGAAAATTTCTTAATTATGCACTGCTTCAATGCATAAAACACCTATGTGTATAGTAAACTGACAGTTTACTGTTTATTATAGTATCCTTGCCTCCCAATAATATTTTCTTTTAAATAAAGGATATATATGATATAAATTGGTTATCTTAGAGATAAAATGCGGTGTGTTGAACCATTAGTCTAAGACCATTTTAGATGTCCCAAGAAGAAAACTTAAACTACTGTACAACACACTAATGCCCCAAATGCAGGCCTAACTACTTCCCCAGTCCTTCTTTGGGATCTGGACCCAGGTGCATTCCTAATGGGACATTGCATGAGCGCAAGGGTTCATGTTAGTGGCTTCTGCTGAAAGACCGAGACCTAAAAGTTATATTTTTATTTGTTTTTCAAGTTCTCCAGATAATTTATAGCTTAAAAAAATAAGTGAATGTATTGCTGGAAAATATATTGACTTTAATGACAGGCAACTTACACCAATATTTGTGTTATAAACAATAAT
Source organism: Chrysemys picta bellii (assembly GCF_011386835.1). Lineage (NCBI taxonomy): Eukaryota > Metazoa > Chordata > Testudines > Emydidae > Chrysemys > Chrysemys picta. The sequence goes on along the minus strand of NC_088809.1, from coordinate 3,658,920 downwards.
CTCCAGTAATGAGTTGTCTGCAGTCGTATCTAGTTCTGTCAGGTCATAAAGGGAAGACTGAACAGGACCATAAGCCCAATCTGTGAATTTTCTGGAAAGGCTTCTGTTTGGCTTGTCTTTTATTTCTCTACTGAGAATGTATTTCAGAATCTAAAACATTAATAGAATCACATGTAAGTAAATTAAGTCTTCTAAATGGAAGAAAGAGTGTGTGCACAGTTACCAGAAATGTACTTTTTTACTAAGACATTTGCCAAAATGGCACAATTAAATGTATTTTGTAATTCATTTAACCTTTGGGTAATTGAGGGGAGGCATTACAGATGACCCATCCCTGGGAAATAAACGGGGCCGCCCAGAGGGGGAGGCAAGTGGGGCAATTTGCCCCAGGCCCCGGGCCCCCACAAGAATATAGTATTCTATAGTATTGCAACTTTTTTTTATGGAAGGGGCCCCCAAATTGCTTTGCCCCAGGCCCCCTGAATCCTCTGGGTGGCCCTGGAAATAAATACAGTTTTCTTTAATTGCCTTGAATTTTCTATTAGATCTGCAGTTTTTTCTAATGAAAGCATTCCACTGCATACTTTGGTATAACTTTTCTTTAACTGGTGACTTTCTAATTTATCCCTTGTTAATCATTAACCAGGTACTCCAAGCTTTTGCTTTCAGAGATCCAAATTCTACTTTTTGTTATAAGTCAGACTAATTCAATTTATTTCCTTAGAGTTACACCTGTGTAAGAGAGAATATCATGTAATTCAAAAATATTAATGTGTGCTATCAACAGCCCTTGATCGTATTAAAACCAAAATAATTTTTAAAAATTACTGTTCACCATTTATGCTATGTTATTTGTTTAATTTTTTTATTTCAGCTCAGACCATGCAAACAGACTGTTTAGTTTCAGGTTATCATGTGCTAGTGCAGAACTCCAGTGCTTGAGTTGCAAATACTGCAGGGAAAAGTTTAAATTCAAACAAAACTGATTTTTAGTTTATATATCATTAAAGTATTTCTATTAATGGAAGTGTCATGATATTATAAGGTATGCTACGCCTTCCACTCTTTCACAATCTTTCTAGGAGTGTACCCTTCTTAGTGATAGTCTCTGGGACTCCACTCCACATTGCTGAAGGGGGAATCCCACAATTCTGCTACTCTAAGATTGGGTCCATGGCTTCAACACCTGTTTCTCACCGTGTATGCTTCAGTAGGTCCACATGAGCTTGTACTCCTGTTGGATAATTATCCTCTTAGGAAGATATGCAATTATCAAGGGTGTGTAATACTGAATTTTTAAATAGTATTTATATTTTGTAGTAATGGCATTGAGGAAAACCTGTGAGAATCTGTCAGGCTGAAACAACAGAAATAATGGAGCAGTGGTTTACAGTAAATAATCTTACTCAACCAACTACCACTAATTTACAATACAAGATAACCACCATGGTGGAGTGCAAATTTGTGCACCTATGGTTTAAGTACATGTAGGCAACCTAGACTCTGTCTCTCTATTTCATTTCTTTTGTAGGCTATTACAATAGAGCCTTACCTCTAATTTTCCACTTTTTGCAGCTAGTTGCAATGGAGTTAAACCATCTTTATTCTTCATTGTCTCTAAAGTTCTGCTCTTACTTTTCAATAGAATCATATCATACATTCTGATTACAAAGTCATTTTGTGTTTTAAAATCCTCTGCTACAGTGACTAATGCATGCAGTATATTGTTTCCTCGGGCATCTTGTGAGGTAATATCAGTCCTCCTATTGTCCATCAGCAGTTGAACTATCTCTGGTTGATTAGTACATGCAGCTAATGCCAGTGGAGTTTCACCTAAGAAAATACAATGCACAATAACTATTCATTTTCAAATATTATGAGTATCAGAAATGTATTCGAATGATTATTTTGACATTTTGATGAGATTAAAACAGGTTTACAAATTAAGGATAAGGTTGATTACATTACATTGTTTTAGAAACAAACTTAATTCACATGAAATTGTTATTTGAGGAAAAGCTACAATTACACAATAATACACTTTATTGACAATTTCAGTCTTTACAAACAATTACCTTTCAACTATTTCTGAATATTTGTAATTTACTGTACTGTGGAAAATTGCTTTCTATTTACTATGTTGCAATTTGTAATACAATTGCTACTACATGTTACATTTCCCAATATTTGATATGTTATTTCAGCACTTACACTAAATGCCCAATTAAATAAGATAAATATACACACTTTCTTGTCTTTATGTGATATGTATAGATTTATGGAGAAGAATATTTTAGCCTGCACTCTGTTTAGCCACTAGCTGTACTTTGTGTAAGTAATTCATCAAATTCTCTCTTCTCTCATGCAAGTATTCATTCAGGAAGTATGAAGAGTAATTAGTCCTTTAGTATTCTGAATTGCAGTTTTGCTGGAACTGAGGTGTCCCTGTGAGTTTGGATTGTTGGTTTGTTTGTTTTCCAGTTAGGTGGGGTTTCTTAGTTAGTGTGGCAATTGAAATGGGAAAGAACTCCCATTGACTTCAGTGGGCTTTTTTTGGTCTAGTTTTGTATGTACAATAGATGTAGTTTGGGTTATTACCGACCTATCTGCTTATGTTGTGTGCATCACTGTGGAATCTGAGCATCTTATGAGTAATAATGTCAATCTTGCTTTTTTTCCTTCTGAACCTGTAGAAGAAATAACTTGATTAATTGGTAATTTGTTTTGTTTGTGTGTGGGTGAAAGAAACTGGGTGTTTTGGGTACAAGAAACTTATTGAGGTAGAGCAAAGGTTATGAAATGAGTTTTACATTTAGTTCTGAAAATGATAAAGCCCATGGCCATTTTTATATCTTGTGCGAGTTTGAAAGACCTATCTTCTGCATTCCTGAACCACCCCTATTGCCTGATCGTTTCATTGTTCTACCATCCCAACCCAATTTTTCCATGGAGATCACATTTCACTTACCGAAATAAAATCCCTCATGCTTGTGTTTGGGGTTAAAGAACACACCCTGTGAATGGGCATTGACATCTGCTCCTTTTTGTATGAGGGTCTGAGCAATATCGTATTGTCTTCTTTCAATAGCAATATTTAGAGCTGTCTGGCCTGCAACAACATAGACATGAATCTTTAGAGTATAAAGTCCAGTTTTTGTATCTTGTACAGTGCTGAGCTCAGTGATGATGCATAACAAATAGCAATAATAATTAATAGTAATAAACAATCATTTTAATTGTCTTTAGAATGTTTCAATATAAAATATATGTTGTGGCATTAAAATACATGCAAAAATACACTCTAAATGGCTACTGAATGGAAATACCTTTGTATGCTTCTTCTGTGTACTTTGCGTTGATAAGCCTTTCCAAAAAATTATTTTCTTCTCCAAAGGAGAGCAGTATTTTCACTATTTCATTTGTGTTCTGGTTGATGTTCAAAAGGGCTTTCATCAGACAGGTTTTACCAGTATCTGAATCTGTTAATTTTTTCATCAGATAATCTACAAAAGTGAATTTTATGATTGAATTACAGGTGGTTTTATTATATCTTAAGGGGAATAGGAAGAATTCCAACCTCATGTTATTGGGAAACATATGCATATAGACTATTCCCCAAACTACTCTACATCTATTCACGCTATTAATTTAACTTTATATTCCATACATACTTAGTGAAAGGACATATGTATTCATGAACAAACAACCCCACTAGATGGATATATACATTATTGGCATACTACAATTCTGCCAAAACATAACAAACCCTGAAGTCCTTAGTCCTTATTCAGTCAGAACTCTCACTGGCTGAGCTGGGTTGAGAATGCAGAAGTTCCTAACTCCCAGCTCTGTGTTCATTCCTCAAGATCACATGCATCTCAGTTCAGCAAGAAGGGGGAAAAGAAGCTGGCTATATTCAATTAGCTTCTTTTGCAGCATTCAGTCATATCCACCCTGAAAAGGTACAAATATTCATGCTGGTGTGCTGTGCCCTCAGAAATCACCTTCAAGGTTGCTTCAATTGTTTGCCAGTAGGTGGCTTATCGGGGGCCTGACCTGACTACTATATTAATGCTAACCATGATATTCACCAAACACCAGCTTGGGATGCAGAGCTTAGTTGCTCATGTATAAAACCATTACTCAATTCTCTACCACATATATGGTACAAAATGAGGGACTGTGGATTCTCTATACAGCTTACCTTGCACAGTCATGTTTCTACATGCATTTGACCTTTCCTTCACTTCCATAAGCAGACATTGTAATTCTTCTATATTCCCCTCAGATACTGCCCTAAACATATACTTCTTCAGCTTTTTTCGGGCATTGTTCTGGTGATCTCCTTGCAACATGTTTGTACTGAATTAACAAAAACAAACAACCAAAAAATCATAATTCTTGGTTAAATTTAGCTAATATCAATGTGTTTAATTTCATTTCCATCATTTCTTTTTTATTTAGAAAAATAAATGTAATTACGCACCACAGGTTAACAAGTCATCATTACAAAAGAATGTTTGTGTGTTCCTCCAAAAATAGTTACAAATAATTTATTTGGTGAGAAATGGCTAATAAAGCAAATTTTAACTTAATGAAGGATATGCTTAGTCTTTTACAAGTGATTTTTTTTTGTTATTCTCGTGTAATGAGAATAAAATTCAGCCCTTCGCACTCAAAGCTGAAGTAATTTGGCTTTCTGGGGAGCACTCAGAAGGGACAAAGAGTGGAATTCAAATCCTACAACAAAGGGGAGACTACAGGGCAGTGGTGCACTCTTTTCCACAACTGTTGTTCCAGCCGAGAAGGTAGAATATAGGGGCTGTTGCCTCTTTGCAACCCCTATGCAGGGGTGTTGGGCTACTGGATCCATATAAGTGCAGATCCAATAGCCTCTTCCCTGGCCCTTCTCCAACAACCACCACAGTAATAAGTGAATTCGGAGTCCTCCCTACACCACAACTCCACTTGCACTCATCTTCACTGCACACAAAGTACTTGCTCTGCTGTTGAGATGGTGGAAGGAAATTTCATCAGTTTTCAGAATATTTGCTGAACATTTTATTACAAAACTGATATGGTTTGATGATATTCTATATCAATGAGAAAAGACATTTCCGCTAGCATTGTGACTCTATTCATGCTAATTTAATCTGTGTTCAGTTCTACCATCCTGAATGAGCATATCTCAGACCATGAACTGTTTCCACCAGTATGCACTCCAATGTGGCTGAGATCTGGATGAATCACTTGATGGGTCCTTCTATTTTGCAGATTATGACAAATTTCTGTCACAGAATATTGGATTTATCTGAACACTGTTCCAAGATTGTCCAAGCAATCTCCAAGAATATAGTACCAAATTCAGTACATAAAATCCCTGAAGTCCTGCTTTTACTGATTAATCTTGTACCTAGTAATTAAAGTGAGAGGAAACTCATAGGATTTCTTTCAATATCTAGTGCACAAAGTCTATTTTAAAATAATAATAACTTACATTTATATAGTGTCTTTCATCCCGAAGGATCCCAAAGCTCTTTACAAACTACATGTACAGGAATCACTTCACCCACCACTGAAATGCAGCTGCCTGTGGGGTGGAACGTGGCAGCTGTTTAACAGCGCACAACAATGCTATACAACAATTTAGGACAGGAAGTAGTAAGGAATGCCATATCCATTTGCAAGTGCAGTGGGAATTTAAGTAAGCAGGATACATTAGTTAACCAAATTAGAATTTGGCCAACTCTGTGGCTAATACACCTCTACCTCAATATAACGCTACCCGATATAACACAAATTCGGCTATAACGCAGTAAAGCAGTGTTCTGGGGGGGGGCGGGGCTGCGCACTCCGGTGGATCAAAGCAAGTTCAATATAACGTGGTTTCACCTATAACGCAGTAAGATGTTTTGGCTCCCAAGGACAGCATTATAGCGAGGTAGAGGTGTATTTATATTCTGCAAAAAGCAACATGGGAACTTTAGTGACCAAAGTTAGGGTTTCAGGTTTAGACAGCACATCCAACAGCACAAAGGTTCCTAACACCACTCTGGAGGATAAGTGCCACTTACTGAATCACCAACATGCTCTTCTTTCAGCACTCTGGGGTATTCTTGGAGGTTTCCTGTTCCAGTGCTAACTAAGCCTATCCCTACCAAATGAGGTTTTCCAAAATCAGCTCAGAAATTATACGTAGTTATTCTTTAGAAGTTAAATAATATTATGTTGTGGTTGTTCCATCCTCCCATCCATCTCTCTTTCTCTCTCTCTCTCCCTCGGTCTCTTAGGATGGCTGAACTGAAGGGCAAATGCCAGTCACCTGCATCAACTGGGTGGGGGAAATTGATGGGGCTGATGGTGAAAGGGGGACAGTCCCAGTAGCAAGGAAGGGAGGCACTTGCCAAGGGACAATAGGTAGCGCCTCTCATGGGAGTGTCTGGCACCCATTGGCCAGCTGGGGGAGAGGGGTGCTGATTGGACAGCATTCCCCAGCTCCCAGGATTTAGCCCAGTGCAAGGGCCATGTGAAGCCTCTTTCAGCTCCATTCCAGCACCCCACCCTACCCACCTGAACTAGGACTGGGAATCCAGCCTGACAGATGCTATGGGGCTAGCCAATCACCTGTTTAGGGGGTCAGGAAGGAATTTTTTCTCCCATTGGCCAACTGGGACCAATTAAATGACTGATATAGGAGAGTAAGGGTATGGGCGGGTAGTATCCCTCCCTTGTGTTAAAAGTTTAATATAAGTTGTGGCCTGCTGCTTAAATCCATGTCTGTGTCTATCCTTATTTTGCTGCTTGTGTCCACATCAATAGCTTCCACCCAAATTAATAGTTTTCTATGTAGATGACATCTTAAAGTAGTTTGCTTTTAAGAAAAGGACTCTAAAATGAAAAGCGTTCAGTTACCAACAAATAGTAGTGGTATTTGAGCACTGGACTTGCTCATTGCTCAGTGTGTGTGGCATTTAGGTGCAGCATTTTCTTCAGTGAACTAGGAATCAGCAATTTTATAGGCTCTGGCTTTCTCTGATCTCAGATATTTAATATGAGGATGCATGATATACACTTTCTAAAGAATTTATTTATTGGTGATAAAGCTCAAAAGTATAAATCAATATCCCCTGAAGTCTTATGGGCTCATTTTTAAACCACGACAAGGAAAAATCAGTAAATCCACTCTGTCATACACTTAATCCATAGAAAACGCACTACAGAAATACATTATGTCTCCACTTACCAATAACTGTCTACGTTTGTGGCATACTCAGTAATATCATCCTGAAGAGATTGTGGGGAATCCATATCTTCCCCATTTCCAGATGCACTGTAGAAAACACAGAAAAGGTTGAGTGCTTAAGTAGGAGGACATCTTGGCAAATTGCGCTAAGACTCATTCGATAATGGGAGGCAATATCAACAAAAGAGCTGAAATTAATTTAATTTGACAATGTGTTTTTTAATACCATCATTTAACTCACGGTGTGTTTTAAAATATAGGCCACAAATGAAAAGACATTCAGGATTTTATCATGTTAACGAGTTTCATATTTGAAACCCTTCTTTGTGTTTTTCCATGTTATTTCACTCAGGCTTCTACTATTGTATTTTTCATTTTCACACTGTTTTTAATCACATCACTCTTGATGCTACATTGTAAAGTTTAGACTCTTCTTTTTTCCAATGTGTTCATTATTAATTTGACATCTTCCACAAGACAAATATTGAAATGGCTACTGTGAGGAGGGTGCACGCGCACACACACACACAAACTGAAATACATAAAGATTTACTATGCAGTATTCTGTGGCGGTTGCTCATTCAGTCCTTACTGCTGACTTTGGTGGAAGATTTGCCTATAAGCAGTTCAAGACCAGGGGCTAAATATGTGTTTGCACAATAAAACAATGGCTGCAATGGAGTTTATATTTAGTAAATACTGTACATCCTTTCCAGATTTTCTCAGTGTTGGGTCTGACTTAAAGGACCACTGGCAATTACTTTTTCATAGGCTGGGTTTCTTTTTAACTTGCTTTTGTAACAAATTGAATGCTGATGGAACATCCCAACCTAAAAACTCAGAAGACTGAAATCTGCTATTTATCTACACAATGGATACATAGACAATAGTGTGAGGCTTCCCACACTACCGTACAAATGTTCCTCTGACCTAACCTAGAGGGACCACCCTTAAAATAAAGATGGTGTTTCGGATTCTATTCCAATTCAGTCTAATCTCTCTGCTGAAAAAAACAAGGAATATAATTATGATGATGATTTATTTATTTATTTATTTTGTTGGTGATTTTGGCTCCAGTCCTATGGGAACTAAAAGGAGCTCGTCAACTAATTCCATATAAACAACCAAATAGTCATTGGAAAAAAAACAATTGGTCTTTATTAACCTGGCTTTGATTTGATTTATATTTTGTCATCCAGCCTCCCTTTTCATAATTTTAAATTGTCCCATTAACATCTAATACAAATAACCACTGAAAATCTTGAAAATAGTCTTTTCTGCACTCATTTTTCTTATATATGTGTCATAAATGGCTTTTTTTCAATTTCCTGGGCACAAACAGTCATGTCTCTCTTTTGTTTGAAACATTTTTGGCTATCACCAATACAGATGATGGCAGAAACGATCTAATAGGGATTTTTGTTTACTTGTGCTCCCTCTGCTGGTTCTGCAGCAAGTCTCGGGTTACCATAGGTCCGACACAACCACGTAAACAGTGGGGTTTTTCCCCTCTTAATTAGAAAAAAGGTGCTAAAAAGAAAAAATCATTCAGACTTCAGGGGACTATATCAATTTTAAGTCTGGTCAAAGTTTGGGCCTAAACTATTTAGCTGTGGCCCTTTTAAAATCAATGACAGAAGTGTGAAAATTCAGGATTAAGGCAGTCACTGCAAGGAAAATGCTGGCCCACTGAAGTCAATGGGAATTTTGCCCTTGAGGCAACCAAAATGAGAGGCCACTTTTGACATTTTAGCCTTGTCGTCTATGCAGAACTTTCGAGCAGTTGTATGTTTGCTCATATTTGCAATGTGGTTAATGAATATACCATATATTATACATACCATGGGCGAATATTTGAATCCATGGGTTTTGAAAATACAGGAGGAGATGTCTGTCTTGGAGATGAATTACTTTCAAAGCCTTCAATTTCAAAGAAAAACTGTGAGCTGTTGAATACATTGTGTTGAAAGTTTATTAGTGGAAAAGCAAGTCAAAATGTAACATAAACATAACACAAACAAACTGTGCACATGCCCAGCTAGGACCAGCTTTAGATACAGGTGATATGCTGTGTGGCATCACATCTGATGAGGTGCTGAAATAGTGTTTACCCTTTTTTGGTAATGGAAGATCCCTACCCCTACACATGTTGCCAACCAAACATTTTTAATCCTTTGTGTTGGCAGACATGGCAAAAGATTCTGAGATGTCTTTGGGAGACAGAACACCAAATACAGACATTATCAGTGGCACCACTGCAACCTAGAGACAACTTTGTATCTGGGTTTCGTGAACTCCACAAAATGTTACTGTAACTCCAAAGAATACACACACATAAAATGCACACACATGCACACTCTAATCTGTTCACTGCAGCCTTTGCATTGTCGCCATCATCATTCCATCCAAGAAGAACTGGGTAGGAATCTCGCCTCAACCCACTGACACTGATGAACACTTAATGAACTAGAAAGGTTGAGAGATCACATATTAAATAACACAAGGCCTTTCCACCATCTAGGACTGAAATGTGCTACCTCAGAGTATGAGCTTTAACTATGTTTAGCTAGTGCATTGCAGTTTATAGACAGAGGAGTGGAAAAGATAAATGAAATGCTGAACAACATAGCATAAGGGTTCATGAGGAACTCTGATGACCAGCTTTTTAAAACCATGGAGAGTTGGTAGGGAGAAGCAAATGGTTGGTGTTGCTAGGTGCCATTCAAACAGCTGTCACATTTTACCTATGATGGCTGAATTTAATTGGTGGGCGAAATGACTTCTATATGGGTTATAGTTTGTAAATTGTTTTTCTACATTTCTAAAATGCTTTGAGAGTCACCTTGAAAAATATTCTGGTTCACATAATATGTGACATACTCAGTAGGGTACTAATTATTTCTCCTTTTTTCTAATTCCCCTTGCAAAATATTCAGATGCAGTTGAAGCAAGCACCCTAGTGTCAATTTACAGAATGCTGCTGCTTAGCAACCAGTGGATGTATGTCAAAAATAGTGTGATGTAATATCATCCCTGGTTAACATAGTTTCCCCATCTTTGGAGGAGGAAAGTGTTAATACACTGCATGTGGTATTTTAAACTTAAATGACCTTTTAACATTTTGTATGTGCATGCGAGCGTATTCCCACAACACAAAGATTAAAATACCCATTATATTTAACAGGAATGTGAATCTGAAGTTATATTGAGGATAAGTGTTGTTCATAGCACAGGAGTACCTAGATGGAAACAGGGCCCTATTTTGCCATTACTTACACACCATGGATCAGATTCTCAGCTGGTGTAAATCACCATAACTCCATTGAAATCTGACCTTGGCACAGCGGCTGACAAAGGGTGGAAGAAAGGTGGCTTTATGCCACTCTTCTGTGCCCCCTGTGCTGGGATGTCTTGGGACTGCCCTGACTGGCAACCAACTGTGTATGGCCTCAATGAACCTTGAGGGCAGAAAGGAATGCCCAACTCACATGGCACTCTGGCGCTGTCCATGACACAGTCCCTGCATTGGGTGGGAGGACTGGGAGCTCCTTCAGGGGCTGACTATGTTAGCTCAACACCAGGAGAGAACTGCCCTGTGTTGGGGGAATTCCCCAGGGCAGGATCTGCTGTCTTCACAGCTCCTTTACGTCAATATACCTGGCACAAACGAGCCACAAGGCTGTAATGAATTGGGTCACATGTATCTTGGAGGTTGGTATAACGTGCAGGCCTGAAGCCTTTTCTCTGTTCTATGGGGGAAATGGCATCTCTGGGACATACCATGAGTAAAAAAATGAGTAACTGCCAACAAATACCTATGTGCTTACATATTCAAACCACGCCACAGGAAACACTAGCCATGAAAGCAACCTAGTCATACTCAAACATCATTGCAGCACTCCTCCCAGTCCACATGTAGATCTTCCTGTATTTAATGACGTGCCTCATTGAGTCAAAGAAGGTAGAAATAAATTGTACCTTTTACAATATATGTTGCCAAAATAAAGCATAAGAGAATGAGACATGTTGCTTAGGTGAGAGTGAAATCACCTCTGAGCTTGCCAGTGATGGTATACTCAAGGACTGAAATGTTTAAAAGCATTAGACATATACCAGTACAGAAACATATAATTAAACGGAGTATGTTAATGTTTGTAATTAAAACTCATGTGATCTTTTTTCTTATATAGCAGGAATGTTTGGTGCCACACCCTAGCTTTAACGTAAGATGGGAGAGCCTGCCCATCCTAAGGTTATTAACTACAGATGCCAAAAGCCTGAATCTGGTAAATGAACTTAAGTAACTTATGATTAATGGCCACACATATTTGCTGTAACTTGCCAGTCTTCTGCAAATTTGCTTCTATTTGAAACATTAGGTGTATATATTGTGACCAATTCAGACATCCTTCCTGTTGCCCACATGGCACTACAAACACTTTGATTCAAATTTAGGTTTATGTAGGACTACCCTTGTACTTTGGAAGGCCAATGATGCCAGACGAAGGGGAGGTGGAAAAAGAAAATCAACTGGTGTTATTTCCCCATTTGGATTTAATGACAGAGGGAGAAGTCAGGCCAGCCCATGAGTTTTCAGATTGTGACTGCTGCTTGCATCACTTCTGCGTAAGGTGATCACTCAGATGATTAACAAAATTATCATGGATGCTAAAGCAATATTAAATTCTCTTGGGGCCTAAGGCCTTTCTGATTGGGCTATATTTTATGCTGTACAGTCAACAAAATAAAAGGAAACAGTTGTAGGGTCAAAGTTTACAAGCCAAATTCATCCCTATCTTGCAGTAACTTCAGTGACTTTGGTGGCATTACATCAAAGATGAATACAACCACTTGTATTGTATTTCTCCATTCATAATAGACAAAATATTTAATCAGAATATTAATTAACTGGTATAAAATATGCATAAAAATAAACATGGGTGATATGGGTTATTAAGCGTGAAAAATAGAGTGAATTGAACATTTTACTGACAATCTCCATGTATGAAGGTTTTTCTGGGTATTTCTCACACCATATGCTACATCCCTTACCACTCCCTGTCTCCTTCCGCTTTTGACTTCATACCTTCTTGTATCAATCCGTATGTCCCTATACTTGAGAGAACCTCTCATTTCTTTTCTCCCAACACTGCTCTCTTCTTTAAATGCTTCCTTAAAACCCAGCTTTTCCCTAAATTATCTCATTAGAAACGATCTCTAAACCTTCCCATATTTGAACTGTTGATCTTTGTGAGGCCCCGATCCTGCAAGCTCATACATGTGGGCTGACCCCAGTGCCTGCAGAGAGCGGGCCTCATTGACATGAGGCATGAGCTTCCCAGATAGGGAGCCTGAGACTGTAAGCTCTTCAGAGCAAGCACTATGTCTTTGTCCACATTTCCTAAAGCACTGTATACATTTATAGAGCTATATAAATGCTTATTGTTATTAATATCATAAGTACATCAGTTCCTTTTTCAACATACACTACGTTCATCACAACTCTCTCATTCATACATTACATGTGTGCTGTTAGCAATTATTTCAATCTTAGTATCTGTTGTATAAAGATAATAAAAGGATTTACAAATAGCACCAATCTGCCATTTCTAATAAATTGTCTAAGGCTGGTCTTGTGAAGGTATTGTGTTCTACCTTTTCCTTGTGGGAGTGTTTTCAGATGGCTTTTTCTCCTGGTGGTTTGCAATGGGACCTGATGTATTTGTTCTCTTGCCCATGAGTGGAATATTCTCTTTGTTATCTTTAATCATGTTTCTGTAATAGATAGAGTCATAGTTATTTAATTTCATTTGAACACATCACATGATCAGATTGTGTGCATAAGGAGTAGAAATAGTCAAACACAAATCTTAATATTTGTCAAGGTTCTTCCTTTGCAAGAGACGTACTATTTAATATATTGGGGATTGAGATTTCAAATTTGGGGTATCTTTGATTAAAATAGGTTTCAACATGAGCAGCATCAAGGATGACATGACACTACAAGTCCAGGAAAAGTTCAGATTCAGGTATATTCTCAGTTCCTAATTGAAGGGATCCCATCCATTTATATGGCAATAGATATTATTTCAAGTATCAGAAGGAACAGAGTAACTTTTATAAGCAATACTGAGGGGTTTGCAGCCTGCTATTGATGTAAAAGTCTATTTATACTTTAACCTAGATAACTTTAGAAAACCAATACGTTCCAGTAGTCAAGCAATATTAAATCCGTTAGGTCCAAATATAAGAAGGTTGGTGCCAGACACTAAAGGTGCTGAAGTTAGATGAAAGCAGAAATTCTGCAATGTGTTGGATCAGCAGAAGCAAGGTCTGAGTAGACAATACTAACACCAGGGGCAGAGCTCAATGAAAAATTAAGCCTTTTACCTGGACTTCCAGGGACTCCTGAGTTCTGGTGCCACTCCCATAAAACTAGTACAGAGAGAAGAAGAAGAAGAAAAGTTATGACCCTGTAATACATGAATAATGATCATCACCACATGAAGCATAAGGACTTTGGTGCTTGCATCTGCCCATCAACATTCAGAACATTAATTTCATAATAAGTAATTACTATTTGTCGTCATTGTAATATTCTAGGTTACCACTTATAATCACTAAGGATAATTTCAAATGAAGAAGTTAATTGTAGCATCTTTTAAGATATACTTTTATTATAAATAGAAATAGAAAGTTAAATGATGTGACAGAGTCGTTTCTCCAGGAAAATGGTGAAAGCACCCTCGGTACTCAAGAAGAATATACTGTAGGGGAAATTGACTGGCAGAAGATGGACAAGATGAGCTACAAATAATAGTTATTTTTCATCTCAGATTTCCATGGTTCTGGTGAACCTAAAGAAGATCTCTTCTACCCAACTTTTGGCCTCAACTCTCCCTGACTAGATTGGAGTAGAGGTGGATTTTACATTCTTGGGAGTGCATTCCTTCAGTGTTGTGATTCCTGTAATATGGGAATAACAAAATGAGATTCTAGAGAATGCATGAAAACAAAAGATGGCTGGAGTGATAAACAAGGTGAACATGTGGCATGCATGAATAGATAGGTGAAGAATCAATGTGATAAATATGCATTTGTGTGTGGAAATATTATCATTCAGCATGTATAGGGAGTAGATAAGTTGCAAATGCTAACACTTGTGAATTAACTCTTTTTGCTGTTTCTTTTGTCTTTAGTTGGAGTGTAAAAGAACTCAGAAATGCTCAGTAGTCTGGGTTTAAAACACTCAAACAGAAATAAAATATTATTGTATATTCTGTTTGTGTTATATATGTTTACAGGAAGACTATGTAGTCAAACAAATGCAACTAAAAAAAACAACACTTGGATAAGTGTCATAAATACAAATCATACCTGCATACAGGGCCGGCTCCAGGCACCAGCTTCTCAAGCAGGTGCTTGGGGCGGCCGTTCCGGACAGGGGCGGCAGTTCCAGGTATTCGGCGGCAATTCGGCGGAGGGTCCGTCACTCCGCCTGGGAGTGAAGGACCTCCCGCCGAATTGCCGCCGCAGATCGCGATCGCGGCTTTTTTTTTTTTTTTGGTTTTGGCTGCTTGGGGCGGCCAAAACCCTGGAGCCGGCCCTGCCTTCATAGAAATCATTCATAAATAGAAATAGCAGCATTACTCACTCAATATTTCTGTTATATAAACATACTATCCTCTACGGTACTAAAGGTGCGTAGGAATAGAACTTAGAGCTCAGAGAACTTAGATGAGAGGGAAAATAGGCCATTGTCCATCACCTTGCAAATGTAGTACATACAGTAGTCCTCAGATACATGATTTATCAGTTATTAAACTGATACATTTGATCTTAACCCAGCCAAAAACAAATGATTACTGTTCTTGTCTAGTTCATAAATAATATTGTTATGTATCTATTCTGTAGTGCCATAAGAATACAGAGTGAATTATGAATTTATGAATGCATAAAATACATGATCTCTATCCTGAGGAGGAGACAAATATGATACATGAAATAAATAAATCAAACACAAGTTAGTGAAAGGATAGATATGGAGATTAGCATTAGAAAGCTTCATCAAAGAAATGGGTTTTAAGGAAGAACTTGAAGTAAAAAGAAGAGAGCTGCTAGTAGACAAAGAAGTGGGAGAGTGTTCCAAGCATAGAGACCAGCATGAAAGGTGATGTTAAATTGAGAGTGGAAGAAGCACACAAAGAGAGCAGTTATGGAAGCAAGACTGAGAGTAGGAGGAAATAAAAGTATAGGCAAAGCTCTGTAGAGCTGGTTGGGACATTTTTGACAGACTTTTTTTCATCATATTATGTTGTTTTAACAAAGCCAAAATGTTTCACAGAGATGTATTGGTTCTGATAAAGTTTTAGATGGGAAGGTTTCCGAGGTCCAGGGAAGACTCTCAGATCACTTCAAGAAGGAGAGAGAAACAAAAGAAACAAAATCAAAAAGCTTAGGTTTTCAATCCCAAAACAGATTGTTTCAACGCAATGCTGTTTCACAAAAATGTTTGAAAGGTTTTGGTTTTGTTCCAGTGAGGAATGAAACAGAGGGGGAAGAGAGGGTGAATGATGTTGTCAGAATGTCCATTTACCAATGGACTTCTGTATAGATTGGAGTGATGAGAGGCAAGATGCAAGGAGGTAGTTACAGTTGGTGAGGTGAAAGACGACCAAGGCATGGACCTACAGAGGAAAGGACAGATTTTAACTGCTTAACCGTGTAGACAAGCCCTTAAAAGTGACAGGTTTTAGCAAGAGCCAAAATACCAGGGGGTGGAGCGGATTAAAGTTAGGACTCAAAGATCACATTGAGGTTGTATATCTGGGTGATGGGGAGGATAATGAAGCTGTCAATGATGCTAAATGAAAGGAGTCAGAAGGAAGAATCTGGGAGGAAAGATGAGACAAAGTTTCTAAATATCTCAGCTGTGGATTTTCAAAGCTATTTAGGGGCTTTGGATGGTCAATCTTATCCATAGGACCACGTTTTTAAATGAGGGATCTAATTTTCCACCAGTAATTGAATGTAGGCAAGGCACAAATGGTAGAATGGAAATATCTAACTACTGTGCCTGAGAGGTAGATAGTTGAAGATTTAAAGTTTAATCGTTAGTGCCCAACTGTAATTGCACCAATTGAAAATAAGCACAAAAATTATAGGCCAGGTTGGGGCCTTTGAAAATATGCCCCATAGAATTCAACTTTCACTGAAGACAGTGGAAGTTTAATGTGTGAATCATTAATTTTGGGATGCCAGTGTGTCCTTAATTTCTCCCTCTCTGTGTTATTGGTCTAATGACTGAATGCTAATCTGTTCACCATTCAATATCCTTTCTTTGCACTACTATTTTCTGTAGTTTATACCATACTCTCTCCAGTACCTTACATAATTTTGATCTGTAAAATGATTTGTGATACAGTTTGTATGATGCACGCTATACAAACTAAAGTCGGGTTGCTTTATTGTCATAAACTGACAAGGGATGTGCTCCAGATTCTCTGTGCATTTCTATTTTTCACTCCAACCACCTAGTCTATCATTATTTATCAGACTCTTCTTTCATGACCTATTTGCAGAATTGAATGTGACAATAAAAATATTCTGCTGGTTCTTAGCATTAAGAAATAATTTGAAGTGGACAGTGAGTATACTTAGAGCATAGTAGATATCTCTTGTACTTTAGATCTGAGGTAAGGGCATAATTTACTATACCAAGACCTGATTATGCCATCCTTACAGTGAGTAGTACCTTATGCTGCAAGCAGTCACGTTGAGTAACCTTATGTATATATCAATTACAGTGTAACAACAATCCTCTTGGTTAAGAAATATAGAAAAAACAAATAAAAAACAAACAAACAGTGAAGTGGGGCAGAGAGGAATGGTAGACTCATCTTCTTCTTTCTTGGAGTCTCGGAAAAACACACTACTTGCAATGATTTCTATTAATTCTTGTTATTTTTTTTTATTTCTGCCATAAAGCTGTTATTTTTGTTCTTCAGTTATTGTTATTATTTGTGTTACCATAGTATCTAAAAAAAACAAATCAGGGATCAGTGCTAGGTGTTGCACAACAATATTCACACTCCCTTTAATAAGTTGGAACTCTCTAATATGTGATTGACTGGCATAAACTGTAAACATGTACAAAACAACCCTCACTGGGGAAAGAATCTGATCCTGTTTTTCCTCTTTCCTTAACATTTTCACACTGTTTTTGGAGTGGGTATTTTGAAGTTTTGTGGTTGGGGGCTGACACACCAAACTATAACCCAATTTTTCCCTATTGGAAAATTAGTCTTCCCATTTAAAGCTATTTTTACAAAAATGGCAGAATCCTCTGGGGAAAAATAATTTCTTCCTTACAAAACACAGGACTTATCAATCAGAGTTTTTTTTAATAGATCTTAGCATTATAGAAGCACTAAGGATCTGATCTGACTACCATTCTGCTTCTGGAAGTGAGCGTAACATCTGAGTGCTTCAGAAAAAGATGGAAATATTTAAAAAAAATTAGTTTGTTCCAGGGGACATTTTTGGTGTTTTTTCCCCAAAAGAATTGTGAAAAGCCGTGTTCACTAGATTACAAATTACAAAATGTCACCATGGATCAGATAAGTATACTAAAAGCACTTTATCTGTTTTCACCTCTACACACTTACGGAGTTAATATTTGTCATGTCACACAGCCCTGGGTTAATAAATCACACACAAAAATTACTCCATTTAAAAATCAGGAACCCTTTTACCCTTTGCCTTTTAAAGAATGGAAGAGTCACATAAAGCCCTCATTCTCCATATGAGCATCATACTGCAATCTGTATCCAGATGACTTACCCTGGTTAGGAAGCTCCCATTCATGTATAGAAAAGGTGGCTTATAGTTGTAAGAAATAACTCAAAAGTGGTTGCCGCCAATGCTGCTATTGTATCCAAAAAGATGAAACAGCACAATAAACAAAAAATGTCTCTTGAAGCTTAAAACCATCCTAAAAATGCGAGGCACCCTTCCTGTGTCATCTGGTTTGTTTGGGTGCAGTTTCCATGTATAAGTATAGTACTTAAAACTGCAACACCACAGGGTTACGCCTGAAATTGGGTAGGAGACAGACAAACTTGCTAGACAACAATTTCTTTGCTGTACAGCTGACAAAATGGGAAGATAAAACACTGCCAATAATTATATATTAAAAAGAGTTGCTAATTAATCTGAGTCATTTAATGATGATGTAATGACACTGTACAATATGTAAAAGGATACACATCTGAAACCCATAGCTTTTTTAGTTTCCATATTCTGCATTATGGAGAATTTGGTTAAAACATATCCACTGATATTGTAAATCATGTTTCTTTACGTCATGCCTCATTTGTTGTATATTATGTAACTATGTTACCTATTCAAAAAGCACAAAACAAAAGTGAAAAGATAAATTGAGAGCATTGCAAATTGAGAGGCTAAGGAAGCAAAAACATATATTGTTAAATATTACTTTCAGAACACATGGAGGGTTTAGAGTCACATTCATTTCCAAATTGTAATGTTAGTGAGGATACTGTAGATATGTTTAAAGCATTCCCTGTCTTTAAAGGGATTCAGTTAAGGTGCATCTTTAGGTTTCATGAGGATATGAATTAGCATGCTTTGTATCAACAATGCTGATTTCATTTTTATTGTGTAATGCCAATTGCAAGGAATGGAATTTTGCAACCATGCTTGTTTTTCGCAATTATGTGATAATTAACACAATGGACTTCTTTCCTTCTGGCACCTATAACAGTGTGACCCCAAGTTTTCTTCTCCTTCTCTTGGTTTTACCTTTATCAGGGAACAGTATTTGTAAAAGTTTGTGTGTATATGTAGCCATGCCTGGGAGATATACTTAAGACTGCCATCAATTAACTTCACTGAAGTAACAACTCCATTGGAGCTTGGGAGTTGTGTACTTAACCAGGTGAGTCTAATGGACAAATGGCTCATGTTATAAAAGGGAGATGGAAGGCATCAGAAGTTTGAAAAGCAAACAAAAAGCGAATATGGAGAGGATTTGGAAATGGAAGCTTATAAATAGCTTAAGAAGGTAACTCCTGGGTTTAGTAATTTGCGGTCTGAAGAAAGACTTCACATCGCTCCACTGGCTTCCCCTTCTCTAATACATCAAACAGAAGTATCCTGTCAGAAGACAGGTATTGAGCTAGATGGACCTTTGGTCTGATCCAGTATGGCCATTCTTATAAGATACTTGTCTTCACTTTCACGATCCTTTATCATGGCCTATCCCCGCTCTCTCTCTCATTCCCTATCAAAATGGCAACTCCTACCTTAGGTGGGGCCATGGTACCAGCCTCTATCACACACTTGTTACATTTTCAAACAAGCACCTTTGTACTTTCTCCCATGCTGCCCCTCATGCTTGTTTCATTGTTTCCTTGTACTTTGCCATCTGTCTGCCTGTACCCATCTGTTGTCTTTTTACCACTTATCAGTGATAATGCCATGAAGGACAGAACTGCATGAATAATTATTCATGCATCCCTTATGAAAAATTGCTTTCAGATTGCAACTTTAAAAGTAGATATTCTGCAGTTTAGAGGTTGATACCATAGATCCTGTTTGGACATGTAACTTTTATTTTGTTTCTCTGGCAAGTGGTCTATGGGCAAAGTAAAAGGGCTACATGTGGGGACTAGAATAAACAGAGCAAAAGAAGCCCTCTGTGGGAGGTTCTGAAAGTTTGATCTAATATGGCAAGAAACCAAACAATCAGTGTTGTATTGTCAGTTCTGCTTTTCCATGACATGATCCTAGTCAAACTCATGCAACACAAAGGGAATTGGTCAAACTTTATATTTAACTCTCTGCTTTTCCATTCCCCAAGAGAGACTCATTAAAAGGAAAGCCATTGTCTAAAAGATATAACATTAATAAAGTAACAAATAGGATAACTCTCAATTACTTGTCAGCATTCCATTCCCAAGAGTGCCTTCTGTAAGAGAAACTGCTTAATTTAACCTTTGAATTCATTATTTTTACACAACCTTACTTTCCATATAATATTGGCAAATTCCTTTTAGTTCAATATTTAATTGATTTTCAAGAGCCTTTTGTCATTTTTCACTCAGTATGCAGGCATTAACCTTATTCATGTGGAAATCAAATCAGTTCAGGACATTGTGTGTGTTATGGGTGGGATCTACAAATAATAAAGAAAAAACATCTAATGGTTTTAAAGGATTTTTTAAATGATTTTGTAATCTTATTAGTATTATATATATATATTGCAGTAGCACCCAAAGGCCCCGATTGTGCTACTACAATATACACAGTTGGTTTATACAGTAAACTAACAGGAAGATCATTTCCCCTGAGATTTTACAACTAAACTGAACAAGACACAACAAGCGAGTGTTAGAGATAGAATGGAGGAAAGAGTATAAAGGTGACAGCAATGAGATCACAGTGCTACTTAGGCTTGCTATGTGCACAGCTGGATAGGTCCATTGTTTATAATAGGCTTTTAGAAGGTATAAAAGTTGTGTTAATTCCACCCACCGTGCTTCTATTGTTAAACTAAGGCAAGATTTTGACTGTCCCTAATTTTATCAGTTTGTTTTCTAGTACCAAGTTCTCGATTCTTGGACTCAGATTTTCTCAGTAACACATCCCACTCTAGCACTGAGGGGATTCATGTAATTGATTTCTCTTTAGTCAACTGTGGTATAAGCAGCCAGCTGTCTCCCACAACAGAAGAAACTTTTCTTTTGTGCCATCACTAGTAGTGGCAAAACATATGTCACCCCATTCTATACCGTCAAACTTATCTTGCTCCATAACACTTTCCTTCATACGGCATCTTACATCCACATTTTAAGAAAAAATCTAATGAAAAAGGTATCATATAAATGAACATGGTTAAACATCTCATTTTCCCTTAAAACAATATAATGAATGACTACTCAATCCAGTACAAATATATCTGGCTTGAAACAGAGTAGAGGATTTTTGCTGTGTGTAGTTTGGTCTCCTATTTTTCATGACAATACTCCATGCATGCAATGTGTACATTCCTTTAGAGTCCTGCTGAGATGGATTCATCTTTTCTCTGGCAAATAATATTTTTTATTTATCAAAAGACTTGGTAGTCAGTTTCTCACATCAATAATATAAACACCCTATAATAAAAGAAAAGTTCATTTCACACATTTATGTAGTACTTGACTCATTTTCATCAATTTCTGCTCTGTTTGCCCCCTTTTGAAAGTCACACTAGTTATTTTGTTCTTTTTACTTGGAAGGATGGAAAGTAACAAGGGACTTTGAGGAATACTAAAAATTTGGACTGAACTTGTTTTGGGGTGCTTCGGACTTTTTGGCATATACATTGCATGAAATCCCCAAGGAACCAGCACTTAATACATTCTCAGATGCAATAACTGCAACCAGAAGAATGAAAATAATGTAGACTTGTTTATTTAACTATGTAACTTTAGTAACATTCTCCCTATTATAAAAGTCCTTTAAGTCCCACACTATTAATTTTATTCTCATAGGATCAGCTCTTGATACTACCACACACACATGAAGAGCTTTTCATCCCTGACCAACTGAATAATACTGGCACATACTGAGGTGTCTGTTTATGAATATGAGCTGTGAGAACAAGAAGTTCCATTCTGAAAAATGTTTTAAGGGTAGCAAGGTGCTCCTGTAAGGCCCTGTTTCTTGGGTAGAGAAAATAGCATTTTACTTTGCACAGCTAAGTTGTAAGGCAGCAGACCTTAGACTCTGTGTGTATGAATTTTGTAGAGTAGGAAATAGACTCTAGGGAAATCTCAAAGTAGGATAATATCTGCCATTTTATGCAATCTGGTAGATTGAAAAGACAAACCAGCGCTCTCTAGCAATATCATCAGCACAGCCTTATAGCGTCTGTGCCTTTAGGTTTTGTCCCTCAAGAATTTTTGCCATGAACACAAAATGGGAGAAAACACAAAGCCCTATTCCCTAAGGGGTGGAGAATGTTCTGTGAGGCGTCTAGCACTTATTGGCTCTCTATGCTTCCCTCAGTTATACCTTTTGTGATTGAGTTGGAGTGAAAGCAGTAACAATGACCAAGTTATTTTTAAAACAAAAGTATAAGAACTGAATGTGAACATAGTGCATTTGTTTAGTGTTGTGGTGGTATGTATGGTCTGTGTGTACAGACTAGCTGATCACTATGGTCCCTTCAGGCCTTGGAATCTATGACTCTAAGGAATAAACTTGGAACACAGCATTATTGGACAGGCATATGGCTGACACAAACTAGCTGTGGCTATGCACCCTAATTATCTGCTACATTCTACAACCAATCTTCCTATGGCCTAAGACAAATAGCTTCACAAAGCCAAAGCTCTACAAAGAAGAGAAAGGAAAAAACTTAGTCCTATAGCTCAGGTAGCATTCATTCCCTATATCAGCTAGGTTGCTAAAAAAAAGTGCACCACCCTCTCTTCTTATGCTGATTTCTCTTCCTGATGGTGCAATTATCTCCACCTGTGCCCAGAGCCATCCCCCCATCACTGAACTTCACTGCAATCCCTGCAATGAGGGTAGGCACCTGTTGCCAATCCCATGCTCAGACACAGATGGCCAAATCCTGTATCAATAGAAATCAGTGGTAAAAATCCCATTGACATTTGTGGCACCAGAATTTGACTTCAAGTTGTTTTTAACCCTCGCTCCACCAAGCACTGGCTGGGAACTGAATAAACTGAGAATAATAATAATAAATAAATAAAAAATGATGGCAGCAGTTAAACTGTTAATCCTGTTTTTCTTTTTTTTCCTAGTTCTTTGTTCTTATTAACTCCCCCCTGCATACATACACCATTCCCTCTGTCCTCACATCATAAAAAGAACAACATGGAATTAACAAGACTTGTACCAATCATCACCCTGACAAATCTGCTGCTTGCAAGGTGCTTCCCTTTCTCCTTTGTCTGTTTTTTTGTCTTTTTAGATTGTATGCTAGTTAGGGCTGAACCTGTGTCTTCCTATATGTCTGTCCAGCACTTAACACATTTTGAGCATTATTGAGTAAATAAATAAAGTGTCCTTCCTTAGCCTGATCTGTGGGAGAAATGTCATACCATTCTGCAGACATCAAGGGCCAATATTTAAAAGTGTGCCTGTTGAATCACATGCAAATTTTGATGTGCACCCAGCTTGTGCAGATGGAAACTGCAATTTATGGTGAAACCCATATGCATGTGTAAATCAGGGTCTGTGCATATGCAATTAAATCTGAATGCATGCGTTCGAAAATTTGGCCTCAAGCTTTTTGGGTGCTTCTATTTCAGGGACAAATAAAAACAAATTACTTAGGCAAGTACCTCCCATTGTTTTCCTTAGATTTTTAAAACATATTTAACCACTCCCCAAAACTGTTCATCAGATGTGGTTATGAGAGGCAATTTAATCAGACTTTCAAAGCATCAGCTAGATTTGGATAGCCCAAATCTGACATGCAATGCACCAGATCACAGCTTGGGCTGGGGGAGGTCCTGAGCTGTTACAACATGACTCTGTACTCCTGGTAAACCTTCACTGTGGTGTTCATTTTTTTGTACGCTTGGCAAAAGTCAAGAATTGAGCAATATTCAGGTGCTCAGGGGATTGTGCCACACACAAGCAGGATGTGCCCCGCCTTGCTGTCTGCTGCTTTTTCTCCAGAGTGAGTCTGCTATCATTTGACTCAAGCAGCCTTTTGATGATGATTACCAAAACTAGGGGTGGGTATTTCAGAAATGACAATAATCTCAGTTTCAATTGATAATGCAATTGCTTTGGAGATAATAAAATGCCTGTCTTTGTGGCAGCCCTCCACATACACACCTTCCCTCTAAATCTTTAGAATGGTCCTTCTACTATGAAAAGTTGGTTAGAGCTGTAAAAACTTTTTGGTTGAAATCTGAAGCCAAAAAAACTTACCTGGTTTCATGTTTCAAGCTGAAAGTTAAAATCTGCACAGAATTCATCATACCTGGTATACTCATTTCTCATAACAACTGCACCCCATAAAGGCCCTTTGTGGAAATAACTGCAACAAAGTTTTTCTTTATGTTTTTGAGCTCACATAAGCGTGGTGGATACTCCATCACTGACAATTTAAAAATCAAGATTGGATTTTTGTCTAAAAGATTGGACCTAGGAATTATTTTGAGGAAGTTCTGTGGCCTGTGTTGTATAGGAGGTCAGAGAGGTGATCACAATGGTCCCTTCTGGCCTTGGAATATATGAATAATTGCAGGTGAACATCAGCAGGTTCAAACCAAATCCACTGATTTTGGTTCACCAAAGCTGTGAGGAATTAAACCTGTGCATCCCATGCAACCATAGATGTGACAACAGTAAAAATATTTGCTTAAATTTGCTGAAAGATGGAGTTTCCACCATTTCCACAAGGAATTAATTCCACAGACTAATCGAGTGTACATTATCAGTATACACATATCAGAATTACATGATATTTACAGGCTACATTTCCTTATTTAAATTTAATCCTATTACACCTCATTGAAGCTACTTTTATTATGTGAATTATTTTCTCTTTTTTTGCTGTAGATTATATTTGCCTTAATCAGTGTTTAGCTAAATTATAGTTAATTAACTCCTTTCTTTTGTCCTTGCAAATCGGTCCCTCAAGAGTCCCCTCAAAATTTCTGTTGCCCTTCTTTGAACTCACTTCAGTTTTCAGTATCTTTCTGGTAATGAGGGACCTGGCTCTGAATGCAGTATCCCAGGTGCAGTCACAGCAGAGATATATTGAGAAGGGACTACTATCTCCTTGCTCTCCAATATGACACCTCAGGGTATCTAGCCCAAAATTACATTGCCCTTTTTAATGCCATAATATATTGCAAATTTATGTATAATTTGCTGTCCACTCTCACCCTTAAATCCCTTTCGGGATTACCAGTTACACTGCTCTAAAACATTAGTAACATTCCTGCCAAAGAGATTACAGTAACCTTTTCACAGAGAGTGAGCAAAGACTGTGTTATCAGACCTTCATAAACTTTATGGCAAGTTTCTTGATTTGGAGAAGTGGCTGCAATGGTCTGTTGTATGAAATAATTTGTTAAATTGTAAATCTGTCCATACACTTTGTAAATTATTTGGGATCCTCCTGAATGATGTTTCAATGGCCAAAAATAAAAAGCACTATCAATATAATTTGCTCTTTCGATTGGCTGGACAGAGTTTCTCAAGAACTTGGTGCAGAGATGATTCTAGGGACAAAATATCCAACCCAAACCTGATACCAACAATCTACTTCCTAAAAATATACATGCAGGGTGTTCAGTATCCAAATAAATGACACATGGCTGTAGCTTATACCAGATATTGCCTTTGCATTCAGCTGCCATACTAGGGTGAATAGAGAAACAATACACGGGGAGTGAAAATAAAGCAAATCAATGAATAGAAAATAAAACACTTCTAAATTGCCCTTGACTTTCTCACAAATGCTGTTTTTCAGCTTTATCAGCCTCCTATTTGGGGTTCTGTTAAACATCTACAACCATGTGGCATTTTTTACATGGAGAAAGGTGGGGAGAAGAACTTTGATGAATGCTAAAAATCTGGATTTAGCTTGTTTTGGTATGTTTCATCTGATTTCACGTGTAAAGGACAACAGATCCCTGAATAATTAGTATTTCTGAGATTCTTAACTGCAGTGACTGTAACCAGAAGAATGACAATAACAAACTATATGCAGTGTAGCTGTAGCCGTGTCCATCCCGGGATATTAGAGAGATAAGGTGGGTGAGGTAATATCTTTTCTTGGACCAACTTCTGTTGATGAGAGAGAGACAAGCTTTTGAGATCTCTGTGTGGCTCAAAGCTTGTCTCTCTCACCAACAGAAGTTGGTCCAAGAAAAGATATTACCTCACTCACCTTGTCTCTCTAATAACAATCTGCACACTTGACTCTGCTTGAATGACCAGATTCTAATAACACTCTCTCTAAAAATATAATGCTCCTGTACCTTTGGTCCCACGCAGTCAAAATTATTTTATCATTAGATGGCCTCTCTGGACCTCCCTCCACCCCATTTATACACTACTGGTTTTTCATCTCTGACTAACTGCATGCTAATGTCAGGCAGCTGAGTAATCCTTTTGCTTTGTGTGATTTCCTATGTGCATTCCCCCTTTGGAATAAAAGGAAATGCCTGGGCTAAACCTACTGCATCAGATTTGAAAAGAAGGACTTCCCTCTAGCTGAGACAGGCTGAATACTGAGTGAGCCACTGGGAGACTTCCTTTGAATTCCCTAATTGGGTAGGTTTGTTATCTCTTGCTGCCCATCAGCTGACTAACAGTTAAAACCGGTAAAGGCCATGGAGCCACCTGGCTTAGTGAGGAATAGAAAAATGCTGGTTTGCGTTGTCTGAAGAGGATGGCTTGGCAATGGAGTTTTCTTTTCACTTTAAAGTTTTGTTAATTCTACAAATGCCCATGGTGTAGAATTTATAGTGAGGGTGGGGTGTATCTTCATTCTGAAATTTACCATTGTAAGGGGACTGTTGGTCCCTTACTGACACTCAGTGGGGGTTTTTTGGTTGGCCACCTCCCAGTACCAGAAGAAAGGGGAAAGGCCAATGAGAAATCAGACTAACAGTTCTCAGGGCCAATGGGGAGAGGCCAACATTCTAGGTCAGCCTGACTGACAGAGCAGGCAGGCCAATGAAGGAGTCAGAGGTTGGGGGTCCCGTCCTCTGTGTGAGCTGGAGCTGCCTAAGCCAGAGCGGGGCTGAGGTAAGGCGAGAGCAGGAGGCTGAGCTGAGCCGAGCCGGGGAGCAGCCCAGAGAGCCGAGCTGGAGGCAGGTGCGCTGAGCAGCTGGGCAAAGTGAGGGGGTTGCTGGGCAAAGGGCCCAGCGCCAGGAGACACCCCCAGCCAAGAGGCCTTGCAGGCCGAACTTGAAGGGGGATCATAACCCTGATGGGGGGAGGGATAGCTGAGGGGTTTGAGCATTGGCCTGCTAAACCCAGGGTTGTGAGTTCCATCCTTGAGGGGGCCACTTAGGAATCTGGGGCAAAAATCTGTCTGGGGATTGGTCCCCCTTTGAGCAGGGGGTTGGACTAGATGACCTCCTGAGGTCCCTTCCAACCCGGATATTCTATGAGTCTAGTTG
The DNA here is from genome assembly GCF_011386835.1 of Chrysemys picta bellii. Classification (NCBI taxonomy): domain Eukaryota; kingdom Metazoa; phylum Chordata; order Testudines; family Emydidae; genus Chrysemys; species Chrysemys picta. The sequence goes on along the minus strand of NC_088809.1, from coordinate 3,631,488 downwards.
GTACTGAGGAGGGGCAATACTGGGGAGAAAGGCCCTGCTATCTAGTGCCTGAGGGCATATGGCCATCGCCAGAGCAAGTGTCTGACCTGCAGCACTGCCAGGGCCTGGGACATGTGAGGAACAGACTGTGAACTGCCCTGACATTCCAGAGACGGCTGTTTGTGGTGTCCCCGTGCTGGGGTGATGTGTTTTCCTTTAACCTTTCCCATTTTTTCCTTAGTTTTTTTAATTGGTTTCTGTTTAATAAATTGCATTTGCTTTGAACTGTATGCAACGATCAGTGGATCAGGGACATGTCCAGAGCAGAGAGAGTACCCTGGAGTGGAGGCACCCTAGCCCCTGTCCTAAATGACCACAATAAGATTGGGGATTGGTCACCCAGGAATCCTGGCCCCAGCCTTGTCGGGATTACAAGGACTCTGCCATACAGGAGAGTGGAAGGGGAGCTCTCGAGGTCAGGCAGGCCTCAGTAAAATGAGGGGGAGCGAGGACTCAGATCCTTTCAATAGCCAATTTCAGAGGGGTAGTGTATAAGCCAGAAAAGTTCCCCACAATAGTGAAACCACTCCCCCCACTTACACAATCATTGTGTAACCTTGGAATTTTCAGCTGATCTTCTTAGATATTAATTGGCTAATGTTTTTACAGCGCTGTGTAGGTGTAAAGGGCTATTTAATTGCTAGGTATTATTATTAACAATGATGTGGTTTTTCACAAAATCATAGACACATTAGAGAGCGAAAAGTTCCATTGGCTCACTTAGTCCATCCCTTAGGCAATATAAGATTGTTCCCTACCACCTATTTTCTAGTACTTTTTCCAGCCTAATTTAAAATGTCTTGAGTTATGGCGCTTCTTTCGTTTCCCTTGCGAGACTATGTTACAGCCTAATGGAGCACACCAAGAGGAAGTTTTTAATAGCATTCAGCCTAAATTTTCTCTGTCTTAATTTAATCTCAGAACAGTTCTTCTCCCTTGTTTGTTTCCACCCTTCAAATACTTGTAGGCAGTTATCATCAGTCGTGGTGATAATCATGGTCCGGTCACGTTACCTGCAGCCACTTTAAAATAAGGGATGATTTTAGTTGGCATTTATTTAACTGGATGCAAATGACTAAGTATTTAAGGTGTAACCACATAAGGTGCAATTAAATACAACTCCACTGAGGTAAATACCCACTGAAGATACTACATAACAGAAATATAATGGTCAGGTGATGCATGGATTTTAGATTTAATAATTGGATTTCCAACAAGAACAAGGTAACGTCATAGGATCCTATTCAATGACCACAATATACAAATTTTACATTAAAGAGGCTCCGTGAGGCCATGGAATAGATCTGGATTTTGCACATGATTATCCTGTTATCAGCAAACAGATGTGGGCCATGGAAAATATTGTGTCAAAGTTCACTGGTAACTCCCAAAGACAACCAAAGGGGGAAAAGAAAATTTGTTACAAACCACTCTCCTCCTCTTACTCCCCTTCCTGTGCCCATGCTGGCTAGAATGTCTGCTTAGCTATTTGGGAATATCAGGATGCAGAGCCTGGGAATATCTGTTCTTAGAGCAGACATGTACTATCTCGCTATGTATTTGCCTTTAAGGTTTCCTCCTGTATATTAGGTCAACCCTTCCCTGTACAAGTATGTCATTGTGTTCTGTCCATTGGAGGATCAACACATCTTCCAGAGGAGTTACCATCCTTACACTAGGAGAGACACACCTTCATTTTCTGAAACAATTTATTGGATGAGGCTAAAGAAAGATGAAGTAAGCAATTCACAGCACATAGAGGTTTTACTTACTGAATCAGAATTAGTGTGCAAAGGTGTCAAGTTGAAGCCAGTAGAGTTTTCATGGCCAGAACTTGTAGAAAATTAATTTCTACTGAATAGGGCCCATAGCAGAAAAGGAGTGATCACATGGTATGGTTAGTAGTAGCTTAGGCCTGGTCTACACTATGAGTTTAATTAGAATTTAGCAGCGTTAAATCGAATTAACCCTGCACCTGTCCACATAACGAAGCCATTTATTTCGAAATAAAGGGCTCTTAAAATCGATTTCTGTACTCCTCCCTGACGAGCGGAGTAGCGCCGAAATCGATATTGTCATTTCGAATTAGGGTTAGTGTGGCCCAATTCGATAGGTCCCAGAGGTCAATACTATCCCACAGTGCACCATTGTGACCGCTCTGGACAGCGATCTGAACTCAGATGCACTGGCCAGGTAGACAGGAAAAGCCCCGTGAACATTTGAATTTTATTTCCTGTTTGCCCAGCACAGGAGAGCACAGGTGACCACAGAGAGCTCATCAGCACAGGTAACCATGCAGGCCGATAATCGAAAAAGAGCACCAGCATGGACCGTACGGGAGGTACTGGATCTGATCGCTATGGGGAGAGGATTCAGTGCTAGCAGAACTTTGTTCAAAAAGACGAAATGCCAAAACTTTTGAAAAAATCTCCAAGGGCATGATGGAGAGAAGCCACAAGAGGGACTCAGAGCAGTGCCGCGTGAAAGTCAAGGAGCTCAGACAAGCCTATCAGAAAACTGCCCCCAGCCCTGCCCATGGGACTCCCTGCCCACAGGTGCCCACCCAGTGGCCATGCTGGAGGAGCTGCCAGTGCGGGGCACTGCGCAGCTACACAGATACTGATTTATATCCGCAGATACACATTTTGTATCCATGCAGTGCTTTACAAATCATACCCGCTGATATTTCATACCTGTACTAGCATAATAGATGTTAGTTTTTGGTGACTGTTTGTTTCTCAGGGAGTTGACAGTGATTGCTATAATTTTGGGGTATGGTAAAGATTAAGATAAAACCTATTCAATAAAACCATATTTCTATATCAGGGCTACAGACTGTGTGATGACTGAAAACTTAAATCGAGCTCACTGCAGCCTGAGTACCTGTGTTAGAAGCTGTGACATTCTCTCTATTCCAGACAAACTCCACAGGCAGAAGACTGCTATAGAGCATTCCACCAAGCAGTTGAGGAGCCTCCCAAGGGTCAGTTAGGATGCGGAGAGGGGGAGCAAGTAGTGAAATCCAACAGAGACTTTTGTGTCTCTTGTTTGGGGCCAGGTAGGAAACCTCAAGGTCTAGGCCGTCTGTAGTTTTTCCACTAGGAGGTGAGGAAAACTCCTCGTGAGCAAAAATACTCAAGTTTATTTCCTGCTTTTAATCAGCATGTGTGATGTAAAAATCTCAAGAGAGAGCCTTCTAGTGTGGTTGATCTGGAGATAAAGACCTAACCAGTAACAGAGGCATAATGACCAATTTTTGGCAGACTTATGTTAGAAATCACTATGGAAACATAGTCTTAACTAACAAGCTGTTTACTTAGCATGTTTAACGAGTCATTACATACAGTAACTTCCTCAGTCCTTTTGCAATAATGCCCTATTCTCATAAAGGGCTCTAAGTCCATTGTCTGTGAAGACAGACAATACACTTATAATTAACCTTCTTCTTAAGAACAATTATATTCAACAACAAACAAACAAAAACTACACAGACTTCCTTGCCCCAGAGTCGTCAGGCTCATAATCATGTTCCAAAATGGGTTTTAACTTGGCTTCTTCTGGCTGTTTCTGTGCCTCCTCTCGCCTGCTCCCATCTCTCAAAAGTGGAACCAAGGTCTTCCAGTTTTTCCCTGAAACTTATAAGCAAAGTGGCTATTAATGTTTTTTTCCTATAGAAACAGACCAGAATATTCCTGATTTCCAACACAGAGGGAAGCTGATATAAATATAAAGCACAAGTGAAGATTTTATTCTTCTAACAGTTTTATTCTTCTGTCAGTTTTCCATTCTTTTAAGCTGATAAGTACACCCACTGATCTATGAACTGGGGTTCTTCTGCGCCAACTAGTGAGCTACTGCACTGTGGAGTTGGGGTATCACAGGGTGGCTCCTAGGGTACACTGCTGCCATCTCTACCCAGCTCACCAAGGTGTGCCGCTCATTACACACCATGCAAACCTCCAGAGTGAGGAATTTGGAGGGAGCTAAAGAATTCCAAAGAATAAAACTGCAAAATGAATAAAGGGTTAGTTCGTTTTAATCCTTTTGCCCACTGTGTTCATTTATCAGCAGTTCATGTAGCTATTCGAAGTCTCACTGAGAGATGTATAAACTTGCACTACATTATGCTGCCTTTATAACCAAATGTATAGTCTAATACTGTCAGAATATGGGAAGAACCAGAGGGTTTTCATGCCTGGATTCCTCACCTCTGCTAGACTTAAAAGAAAAACTTGAGTTTCGCTTCAAGCCCATGCTGTATCCGGGCTCCTCGTTGATTATGCCCAGATTAGTGTTCCATGTGGACCAGTTCACCTCATCGACTCTGGAGAGAGAACAAAAGTGATTTTATGTTGAAGGGGATCTAATTTATTCTCCAGAAAAGGATCTAGAGTCTCAAGGACCGTATGCACAGTATAACTTTGTTACGCAACCAGTTCCCTGTGTGGACTACTCAAGGTTCACAGCAATAATCCTAGAATTTTTGTGAAGTAAAGTGTTGCAGAATGGTGCTGGCCTAATCATCGTGGCTGATTAAAGCTCCCTGTGGCTTTAATGTTCTGTATTGAAGTCCCTAATATACCAAATAAAATTCACCATCTACTGGATATTTGCAAAAGGCCACTCTCAGCCTGGGACTAAGGCAACTGCCCATAAAGAATTCTGTAACATTCATCTGAGGAGAAACCTACCTGACTCAATTAAATTTATATGGTACTATGCAGAGAAACACCAAGGGATTCCATAGTCACACTCTGTCCTTGTGTCCCAGGGCAGAGGATTGGCTGTGGGCTGGTGAATCCATAAGTATGCAGATCCACTGGCCAATCACCACACAAGGAAGAGTTTGGGCTATTGCAGGCCTGCTGTGTAACAGTTCTGCCAATGCTTCATGGTTTGGCAGGGGAATGCCATAGACGTCCCTGTTGCATAGGTCAGATACTCAATCTCTACACTCTGGCCAGGATTCTCCACACTGAGAAATTTGTGTCCCAGTGGCCCAAGAAGTAAAGCAGCATAGAATCAGATATGGAAAGAAAAAGGCTCAGCTGCAGTATCTGTTCATTATCAGTTGAGCTATGATGCTGCTTTGAGACTGACAGCGATGAGAGGATGTAATTCTGCTATTTTAATAGAGAAGATCTGCTTGGCATTCTGGCATCTCAGACCCCACAGGCTGGACCAAGTCGATTGCGAATTGGACTAAGAACCCATTTCACTCACGCCACTGAACAACCATCACTTAGTGTAATTTTTGGTCACCCTAAGTTTAAGAGCTCTACATCCCATTACCAGTTATTGAGCCATCCCAGGCCTGTAGATGTGTTTCTGTAAAAGATTATCTATTTAAGATAAAACCAGGTTACCTGAAACACCATCTGTAATCGTCCTTGTCATCAGGTGTGGTTCCCACTAAGACTCGCTTCCCGGATCGGAATGAGCTTATCATGCAGTTCAGGTAGCTGTTTTCGATATTCAAGATGGTGATGGCTCTCTACCAATTGAAAAAAGCAAAGGGAGTGGGGAACAGCTGGCATTTAACGATATTTATACAAATGTCGAGTCCTTTCTTTATAAAACAAGAATCCCCGAACTTTCACCTGCATTGTCAGCGTAGGGGAATGATCACACCAACCACAACCTCAGAACTACAGGGTTTCTTTTCATACACAAAAGCTGACATGGCATTATCTGCAAACCTGGCATAAGGCACTTGCTTTCCTCCAATGCATAATCTCTATCTTTTCGTATTCTGATCATGGTTTTCCAGTGGCAAGAGCCTAAATGCCTTCAGCTTTTTGACTCTGTTATTGTCTAATAATAAAAATATTTATTTTCTTAAACTGCAAACATCTGTGAAATATTCATGTATACCAAGAACATCTGCTTAAACAGTGCATCATACACCAGATGAGGAAAGGGACCAAGGACAGTCATACAGGCTTGTGCTCATGGGTAAGGAATCAAAAGATAGAAAGACTGTGGTAGATAAATGTCTATCAGGGATGGTCTAGACGGTATTTGGTCCTGACATGAGGGCAGAGAACTGGACTCGATGACCTCTCGAGGCCCCTTCCAGTCCTAGAATCTATGAAAGACATGAAAATCTGCAAGTTTAGAAACATACCAATCCCTCCAGATTCCCCTTAAAGCGCTTATCCCCCAAGTTCTCTTTCTAATTTCAACATGAAGACCAGAACCCTTGGGGAGATCGACAAACCTGGAGTTTCCAGATGCTCTTACTCTCTTGTGCGATCTTGTTCACAGTTTCCCCCATCAGCGCAATGAGCATGTTAAGCAGGAGAATGTAGGTGAGGATGACGTAGAGGACCAACAGGATGACAAAGACAGACTTAAACCTGTAGTTCTCAGTGAACTCTAGATCTCCCATGCCAATGGTGAACTTGAACAGCTCCAGGCAGGTGTAATACAGACTGTTGTATGATGTGCGGCCACACTTCAGCGGGCCTGATCGGGTGCAGAGACAGCTTTCATTTTCATGTCCCTCATAGTCATCTTCAATCAGAGTCACCACAGCTGTTGCAAATGGGAGGAGCCATGTATACAAGAAAAAGATACTCAGAAACCATGCTCATTTTGAAAACAATGAAAAACTTGCAAAGATGTATCTGATTAGACACAATATATTGATGGCCATTGACTGCAGCTGGAGTTGTGGGGAGTCAGAAGCTCTGAAAAATCAGTCCCCAGGATTCTAAAGTTGGGCACCCAACATGGAGGCATCCAAAATTAGAGATTACTTGAAAATGTGGTGTCTCAGTTTCTCCATCTGTGAAATGGGAATAATGCTGCTTGGCCAGCCACTTTGAGATCTATGGTTAAAAAAACCCATATAAATGCTAAGTAGTAGTATTCTTTATTTTTTTATGGACATAGAGATTTTGTACAGTGCGTAATGTAGATTTCTTAATTTAGAATTCCCTTTACCAACTAGAAACTAACTGAAAAGGTAATTTTTGCTAAATCTCATTGATTCTCTAAGAAAAAATAACTCCCAGGGTGACATTACCTGTAGAAAATCCCAAGAGAAATACTAGGTAGACAAACATGAAGCGACATAAATCCCTCAGGATCATCTGCAACATGGAAACAGAACATTTTATAGGAATCTAACACAAACTGCAACCAAGAGTGGTGCAAAGTCCTGATTTTGGCTCCAAGAAGGAACTATACAATGTGAACCCACTGCTCTTGCCTTACACCATGACTGAGTTTCAGAGTACTGGCTTTCAATATAGAGAACATTTCCTTTGCATTATTCATAAAACCTATTAGATGCATATGCAATATATCTAATGCCAAATATATTTTCAACCTTTCATGTGTGAATCAAGCTAAGACAGTGTGGTTCTTTCCCCCCCTCTATAGACTACTTGGCTAGACCACATGAAGAGGTCAGACTTCTTTGTGGAGAAGGCCTGAAAATAATCGAGGAGAGTAGAGTTAACTGACATGAGCCTTTTCAGACTCACTGGCAACAGTGAGTAGATTTCCCCCTCAAAGGTGAAAATAAAGCTGCTCTCCCTGGTTTAAACCGTAAGGTTGTCAGTGGTGGTACTTTCCAGGCCTGTGAAAATTCAGCAGTGCTTGCCAGCTGCTCCCTAGACTGACCTTCTCAATCATGACAGAGTAAATTCCCATCTGCTGGAAGCCTCGGGTGTAGTACAGCATGTTAGCCCAGCCCAGGGCCAAGGAGAACACCATGGATGCCACATAGAGTTCCTGGCCACAGAAGTACAGCACCACTGAACTCAACAGGAACAGTGAGTGGACAAAGCTGAAAGACAAGCATGGTCCAAGCATAGAATGCAGATCCTCCCAGGCAGGCAAGAAAGGAGGGATGAAGGCATACGCAGTGGACTCAGGAAATCCCCAAAAGCACATTAGAACCCATCTGGACAGACATGTCCTCCTAGGCCAACCTCCATCCCTTGAAAGATTCTTTTCTTTCACGCTTCACTTGTTTTCTGCACCCTCCACAATTCCTCTCCCCTTAATAACTCCTGAGTTTCCCGCCTACCCCTGTTTCTCCAACCCAACTGTTGTTCTTCTGCCTTGCAGGATGTCAGCAAGACAAGCCACAATTCTCTGTTGTCCTCGAGCGCTGCTCTCTCTGGCACTCCCTCTCTCTCACCACAGAACTGGCAGCAATTCAGGGAGCTGCCATGCGTCGCAGCCTTCCAACTGGGGAAGGCAGAGGGTTCCAATAGCATAAAGCGGAAGGTACCATTGGGGACAAGAGAGGTTTCAGCATGACCCAGTGCACAGGGCATTGGACTGCAAGTCAAGAGTCCTGGGATCAATTCCTGGCTCTGCTGCGGGACCCAGACAGTTAACCTCTCAGCACCTCACCTTCCCCACCTGTAAATGAGGGTTATGACCTGGAGCCACCTGTGTAAAGTGCTAGGAGAACTGGGGGATGAAAAGCACTGTGCTTATTTCAAAGCTCGTACATGCAATGCCTGGCTCAAGCCAAGGCCATGAGTCCCTCAGGCTCCTAAATGCCACATTCAAACGCAAATAAAGAAGTTGCTGAGAAGCTTACAAAAGAACCTCACTGTAACTGTCAGCTAGCAGAGTCTTCAACGAGGGCCGCCTCTGCAGGAAATATTGTATCTGCAAAAAAGGGAGACGAAAAGCCAGTTTCAGGTTGGCAAGTACATATCCACTGTGAATCTTCCCAGGGACCCATCACTCTGTATCTAAGTGCTGACTGTTATCTGGGTCAAACTTGATGGAAATGCTGCTGCAACCACTGCCCCTCTAAGTGCTGGGGAGGTCTGCTGAGCTGGGTCCAAGCTGAGAAAAGGGAAACAGCTCACCCTAAGTTAGCCCACAAGAACGTCTCAAAAGCAACACACATTCCAGTAAGCATGAGCCTCAATTATGGTTATCCCCTCAGTGTAGCACTACTCTGTAGCTTGCAGCTTGTGTGGGAGCAGCAGCCCATTTGCTCACTGGTTTGAGCAACTGTGATCACATTATACTTGCTGTGTGTTCTTTACATTGGCCACCATACAGTAGCAGTTTGTGTTTAAAACAGCACTGATGATCTCTAAAGTCCTTAATGGTGCAGGCCCTGGCTATATTCAATACCCCCTTAAGCCTTGTTTAGGTTTGTGTCTGTGCTCCTAGACTTTGTAGGACCTTCCCGCTCATACAGTAGGACGACAGGCAACTGCACCTTAGCTTTGTAACTCAGTAGAAACCTGACAGCTCCTGGCCATCTGTAGCTTTCGAGTGAGGGATGGACTCTAATAGCAGCTCGCCCAAATCAAGGGGGGCACCTATTTTTGGTCCCACCTATCCACATGGCTCTAAGGAGAAATTTCAAAGCTCTTACCCCTCTGAAAAAGAAATAGAGACCTCCCAGCACACTCAGGATCTCTCCAATGATACGAAAACACTCCTTGGTGGTGTATTCAAATTTGAAGGGAGGCTGCATAACACAGGAGCAAAGGATCAGCACGGCTGAAGATGGAAAAGGACCTGTCAGCTGACAGTTGAAAGTGCTTGGCTTCCCTAGGATTGGTCCCTAAAAGCACTGCTTCCTCCATTCTCCAAGGAGGGGGCTGGAGGAGGAATCCTTCCTCTGTGCTTTTTCTCCCCCTCACTCGAGAAAAAAGGAAGAACCTTTTAAGCTCTGGCACCAATAACATGACAGGCAGGCCTGGGAATTCATCCCCGGGGTGGTCACACTGATGAACAGGACCAGTGAAGTACCTTTCCATGTTTCTCCACAGGTCTGAAGTAGGCGGCCAGGGTGAGTATGATAATGTGCATAGCATAAACAAAGAAGTTGAAGTAAAATAGGCGTTTGACAAATCGGTCCCACTTGTCCTGCAGCAGCCTGTTCAGGGGCTCTACCAGCAGCATCTCATGGCGATTCTGCGATGGGGATGAGAGAGAGAAGGAATGCGAGTCCCAAAGAAGCCAATACACAGATAAGATGAGAGAACACCTGCCAAAGGTCTTTGCAAACAGTACATGAAATCTCATTTCATCCCCAGCGAACACATTCTCCAATCCCCGGAAGGCAGGGAAGTGTCATTATCCCAGTTTCACAGATAGGGAAACTAAAGAACAATGATTTGTCCAGGGTTGCTCAGTGCGTTAGGAGCAGAGCTGAGAAGAAGAAGCCAGGAGGCCTATCTCCCAGTCCCCTGCTCTAACTAAAATGTTTCTCTCAGGAGCCCAAAGGAGTGCCAGGGAATGACATACAACACAGAGGCTTGCTGAATGGTATGACTGTACCCTTACTTGTCTGAGCGAGCACTCCTGTGAATGGTACTGCTGGTTTCAAGCCAAAGGGGAATATTTGCAATAGAGAGTCCTGGGATTAACTTCCAGTCAGGTGGGCAAAAGGAATGTCAGTGCATAGACTCATGCCAAGAAATTACATCTCTGCACTGTTCCTGATCACTATTTACTTGTGACAAAGCTCTGCAAAATGGTGCAAACCTTCAGAGACATGCACTATACAGAACACAGCTGACCACTGAACCCAATAAGAAAGTGTAGTGGAGGTTTCATACTCACTGGTGTTTTGCTGCTATACGCAATGATCTCAAGCACTGAGTTTTTCTCACACGTGTCTATGGAGGACAGGTCATAAAGAGATGAGTGGACGGGTCCATAGGCCCATTCGGTGAACTTCCTAGACAGATGCCTACACTCAGGCTCTTTGATCTCTCGTCTAAGGATATAGGCGAAAATCTGATCATAAAAGAAGAATGTGTGACCAACATTTCAGCTATGGTAGATTTTTTGTTACTCAGTTTCTCAGTAACACAGGAGGTCAGATTCCTCCCTGGCTTAACTGCACTGATGTCAAGCCATTAGGATACTGTACAGCTCACAGCTTGCAATATCCAAAAGCCAGTGATCTCATTGGGTTCTGGGGAATGGGGCAATATGAATGTGTCAAACGGGCTAATGCAGTAGCACAAAAGTGTCTCTCTGGTCTCTAGTTAAGATTCGTGACTATCTTTGGCCTCTCAAACCTAAAGCAGACATCTAGAGGCACCTGTTTTGTATCCCTTTGAGGTCACTGTCACTGAATGGGAAATGTTTTGGAATTGGCCATGTCAGCCAGTCAAAGATGCACTTCCTACTCCACCTGAGAGAGCAGCCAGGGCACTTTTACAGTTTCCATCTAGGCTGACATATGTGTAGTGATACTACATGACTCCCCCTGGACACATTCCCTAGATTATGCCAACGCTTTGCTTTTTAAACTCCAGCGTTAAGTCCTGCAAAGTTTTCCACCGTCTCAGTCTACTAGGCCCAGGCAGCAAGTAATGACATGTACCCAGTGTAAATGTTTGGATTATACTGTGTGTCATTTGAAAGGGTAACAGGTATGTGTCCACCTACCCCTATTTTCCCTTTCTTTGCAGCCAGGGTTAAAGGAGTCAGTCCCTTCTTGTTAGTGATCTCTTCCAGCTTCAGCATCGGGTTAATTTTGGCACCAACGATCAAAATGTTGTTATACACCTTTGTTACAAACTTGGTGTTATCTTTGGTGTTATCTGCAATCTCCACAAGGGCATGCAGAACTGTATTGCCCATAGAGTCCTGGCCAGCTATATTGGCTGGATGATACCGATTCTCAAGGAGGAATTTCACAATACCTAGCTGGTTGGTGCAGGCAGCCAGGGAAAGAGGCAGTTCACCTAATGGCAAGCAACATGAACCACTGGTCAGAAAACTCACCATATGTACAAAAGTCACCTTTATGAGCCTAAAAGCAAAGGAGAATCTGAAACCTCTGCAAGTCTGAAACCTCCCACCATGACCAGACGGGTGAACAGTTCTCCATTAAATGCTGTACCAAATCGTAGTCTCATTGTAAAAATTGTATTTCCCTATGGGACTTAAGCACTGCATAAAACTTGTGCAGGCCCTCTAAACATGGGTGAATTTGTTCATACCTTGCTGATCAATACACAGGGGTTATCTGGACCCAGCATATGAAGAGTTGAAAAAAACAACAGAATTCTCAAATTAGAAATGCACATTGAATGGTCCCTATGTATTTTGGTTAAAAGGATTGAATGTGTTAAGGGAGTTTTCCCCCAAAAGAGACTTAGTGTGTGAGGTCCAAACACAAGAAGTTTTAGGCAGAAAAAAAAATAGCTTGGATTATAACATCCTCTTCCCACTGAAAATAGATGGCTATAGAAATATTGAGTGCAGGGCTAGAAGGTGCCTTTAATAATGATACAACCCATCAAGAGATACAGAGGTAGTTGAAGACAAATGGGGTTAGGTACCCATCTTGCACTGAATAGCAATGGGAAATACATGCTAACTGCCTTAGCTTCTTTGTAATCCCAGCCCCCATTAGGGAAATACTAGGGAAGGTTGGATTAGCCCCTCTGCTATTTGCGGGTCATCTGGTCCCCCATAATCAGGAGTATTTGAACAGCTCACATTTGGGACAACTCTCTTGGTTACTTGATCAGTGACTGAAATCATGTATCATGCTCCTTGTTTTCCCTACCAAAATAAAAGCCAGGTTTCCCTTTGATTTTTCTGAAGAACTCCCCGTGGGCTCTCGCATGAACATCTGCTCCATTTTGGACCAAGAGCTTCACCAAGTACATATTCCTCCTCTCGATGGCAATATGGAGAGCGGTCTGACCTAGGGAAACACTCATCAGACCACGGAAATCTCACTTCACATAACACAGAGAAACAGACACTACAGGCTCCTTCTTCTGAGGTTAATGCAATGTTGGTGAAAAGGAACAAATTGAACAGCCCTGGAGACTGAAGTGCTCTATTTATCAACAGAATGGAGACAACAGAGGCAGCAAATGCAGGCTTCATTGCTCCCCTGCCAAAGTGCTCCCAACCCTATCCCACCAATGTACATCTAGAAGAGGAAGAAAATTAGACCACATTAACCAAACATGCCATTGGCAGAAATAGCCGATGTGATCCAGGTATTTCAGGAACACAAATGCTGACTAATAGCCAGGCTCTCCGGCAGTTTGTGGTTCTGCTTTCCTAGAACCAGAGCTTCATTCTTGGTTACATTCAGAGAAACGCCTAAAGGGCTCAGACAGTCCTGTGTAGCCTATCTCCAGTCTTTCTATACAGACGTAGGCTCAGGCAAGGCCAGACATTCTCCCAGCTGCCTCTCTTACCCTTGTAGTAGTTGTCAGTATATTCTGCATTAACTAACTCTTTCAGATTGCCGGTCTTCTCCGCAATTTCCAGAAGCAGGGGAATGGTATCGTTCTTCCCATCATGCAGATTCAGCATGGCTTTCAATAAGCATGTTTTCCCAGTTTCCGGCTCTGTAACACAAAGGGTTACAGCTATAAAAAGGGGCATTACAAACCTGCCCTCTGACACCTAGGCATGCAGTTATCACAAGGGATCTGGGATCTTCTGAATGGATGGAAGAACCCAGGGACATTTAGGGTTTCACAAATAACCTCTCAAAGTTTTCTGAAATTTCCAGCATCTTTATAGAGAATTGCCCAGTCTATAGGAAACTACTGCATGACGCAGAATCCCCTGCGATGTTTTACCGTGTATTTAAGTGAACACCATGCTGATCTTTTAATATCAGCAGTGCTGCTGGAAGAGGGAAATGGCTTTTGGATGCATCTGACACTACTAGGTACCTTTGAACTCATGGTCTGTGAGATGCTTCCGGGTCTCATGGAGATAGGTCAGCAGGTCATTCAGATCACTTGTGTCACCTTGGGTCACAGCATCAAAGATCCTTCTGCAGTCATAGAACTTGAAAGCTTTTTCTGAGCAGCTTGCAATGGAATTGGTAGATAGGAGCCTGACAAAGATAAATTTAGTTACTGAAACGTAAGGATTAAGCAAGTCTCTTAAAAATCACCAGACAATTATATTTCCAATACTGGCTTTCAGTGGCACACACATTAGTGAATATTACATATATTAATTGTACAGTCTGTAAGATCATAAAGGTTTAGACAAGCAGATGTACTGGTGAAATTATGTTTTTACTGGTGAAAAGTTAAGAACAAGAACTCAAATCTAATTAAGCAACTAAGTCTAACATCTTGGCTCCCAGGAGCGTGATCAGAACTCCTCTGAGTTCTAATCCCAGCTCTACCACTGATTCACTGTATAGCTTTGGCTAAATGATACAGGGCAACATTTTCAAAGGTGCCCACTAATTTTGAGTAAGACACCAAAGAGTTTGATTCCTAGAGGCACTGAGAGCGCTCCTATTGATTCATTTGCAGAGTAGATTGCATTCAGAGATAGAACTCCAGGATGGGCAATAGTCATTACATGTACCATAGTATTTGGGATACTTCCCGTTCTTTAAGCATAGGAAATACTGAAATATCTGCTGTAAAATCAAATACTGTGGTGCAATGGGTAAATGCTGAGCTATGCAACCCAATCTCTGTCATAATATATATCCAATATATCAGGAACTTACTTGGCAAATTGATTGTGTATTTTTGCCCTTTCCATATTGATATTAAACTTGATGACGGGAGCATGCCCCACGTGGTCCATCTGGTACAAGGAGTCCATAGGCGCCATGTTCTTATCGCTATCCCCCATCCCAAAGCGGCCTCGTCTAGCGAAGATGTTGCTTTTGGGCAGCTGCTGTACCTTTGTGCTCTGGCTTCCCTGAAGGCTTTCAAGGGTTCCCAGAATGGAATCCTCACCATCTGTGTGCTCGTCCGTGACTTCAGAGTCCTCCACATCAGAACTGCCAAGTTTCCTCATCTTTCCAAGGATGGATGACATGGCCAGCAGGCTGTAGGGAACCCAGTGACATTAATACTGCCACCTGATAAACTATGTGGAGCTTAGTCTGGCTTCAGTTATGACTCTTCACCAGTTAGAAAATGAGTTGCTTTCTTTTTCTTTTAAGTGAAGGTGCTGGCTGCCATCCTGTATTACCAGGGCAGGTACAGCAGCAGTATACGCTTTCTACTCACTGCTCCTCTCGGCCTGTGTGCCTCCTCCCTGATCTGAAGAGGCCAACCACTGCTTTGGGTTAAGAGAGGAATTCTGCTGAGATTACCAATAAGGAGGCCAATTGGTGCCAATCGTGATCATGGTTCTTGTGATGTGGTCACTTGTTCACTAAGGCTGGGGCTGTGTCTTTTCTATTCTATTACCTCAACACTTCCAACTCGTTTCATACGAGCCCATCAAACAGCTATCAGATGGTACATTGCTCAACTGCCACCACCGTTCTGGTGATAAACACTGACTTGGTATTCTGCTTCACAGACAAACCGAGCCTCTTCTGGCTCACAAAGCTCTGACTTACAGTAAAAGAATCAGGGGTAAGGACTTGAAGGAAACTCAATAGAGATTCTCCTCCACCCCACTAGCCAGTACCTGGCAGACACTGGGAAATAATATGGCAGACTTACAGAGTGTTACAAAGCCAGGAGCAAATAAAAATATATACATGCCAGGAGGGAAAGATTGCAGGGCCAGATGTCAGGTCCATGTGCATGCTGGGGAGGAAGAGGAAACAAAGACACATGGAGCTCTTGTAAGGCTTATGGAAAGGTATAAATTACTACACAGGCACATTGATCTGGTATGGTTCTATTATCCTGTCTTGGAAGACACCAATATCTAAAATGAAAACCTCGCTAACAAGGCAGTATCTGGTAGTGTGAAGAGAAATTTTCCTCTTCGCCCCTGCAGCAATCCACTGATGCCCTGAAGCATGAGGTTTCACTGTTCATGTCTTCATCTATATAATTTTTTTTACTTTGTTCATGAAATAATTTTTACAGTATCCTACTGTGAACATGAAGAGAAGAAATGTGACACGAAGGATCTGGTCTTCACCACCCATGAAGCCATCCTCAGCAAAGGTGCTACCCCCCACCAGGTGAAGCACTGAACTGTTTAGAAAGTGACTTTTAGCTCACACTGTCCTGTCCTTTAGTATTTTGTTAGGCAGGCAGCTTGGGTTTTCTGCATGCTTCAACATAACTATTCACGCGAATAGCTCCTAACCTGAAGGAAGTAGCCTCCGTATGTGAAATCAGTATGCAGCAACATTCCCTCTGGGATGATCCACCAAAGAAGAGGCTGCAGCACTTATTAATAAACCAACTGATATGGAAAATCATTTTTACTACTTCTGGGGGCATTCTGTGCCAAAAAAATTAAAAGTTCTGCACACAATATTTTAAAATTCTGCAAATTTTGTCAAAATAACACTGCAGAATCATGCCAGTTTCAATTATTTTGGTAATTTATTTCAAAATCCCTGTCAGCAAGTACGTCTGTACCAATACAGACACACACAAAAATTCCCCTGGGAGTAGAGAGTTAAAGAAACCCCTATGACAACCCAGCTCCTCTTTCTCTGCCCCCTTTTTCCCCCAGAGCCCAGCCGTGGGGCCAGACACCCACAATCGCTCCCCTGCAGAGCCCACCTGCGAGGCCCTCCTAGCCCAGGAACCCCCACCCCCACCCCCCTGGTCCAGACACCCGTTCTCCCCCTCTCCGCCCAGGGATCCAGAGGGAGAAACAGCCTGATGCTTGGTCCTAGGCTTGCACAGTTTCCTGCATGCTGCCCTCTCCTTCCCTCAGGGAACATGCTGGGAACTGCAGCTGCCAGGAACCCTCTAACTCCCTCTCCCTCCCCCCAGCAGTGTCTTCTATGTACAAGCTGGGCTCTGCCGAGTCCAGTGGCCCCTAGTGGCAGCTAGAAACACTGCAGTCCATTTCTGTGGGGGATAGGAAATTCTGCATGCACGTTAATTTCTGCAAAATTCTACATTGCACAGTAGCGCAGAATTCCCCCAGGAGTACAATTTTACACAGGATCATAGGGGCAAACTACATCACCTCAGAACATCATAGATCCCTGGCAAGGAGAAAACAACAATCTCTTTGCACATGAGTAATTAAAGCTCAGAGTAAGTTTCTCTCTGTTTGGAAACAAGAAGGCTAATTCTGCTCTCAGACCAGGGTAAATCAGGAGTATCTCATTTATATGAAAGGAGTTGCACCAGTCGGTAAGTGACAGCAGAATCAGGTCCACAGCATCTACCACAAACAAGCTCTCCATTCTCCCTTTGCCCATCTGATGAGAGTCAGGGGATACAAGAAGGGGAGAGGGCAAGTTGTGTTAGTTGCAGAATAAGCATCAATCAAGAGAAACAGGACAAAGTAAGGAGCGGACACTGGGGAGAGCAGATGAGAAAGGGATGGAGAGAGGAGGTGTGCTAAAGAAATGAATGAAACAGGTGTCCAGCAAGTTTGAAATGTCAGATGTTGCTGAAAGGGATTTGGAGGACAGGACTGTAAGAAGATGCTAAGTTGTTGTGGATGGGCCTGTTAAGATGGGTAGTAATTAGTCTTGTGCGGGTAGAGGTTAAGGATATTACTCCAAAGGTAGATCTATTCACCAGTGAACTGGGCCTCAACCAATGTCTTTGCGCATGAGGGCTGCATCTCAGCCATGTAGGAGCAAAGAGACGTTCGGCTAACATGGGAAATTACCATCTACTGACTTCAGTGGAGTCGCAGTGGTGTATAATTGGCATAAAAGACTGGAGAACCAGTTCCAGTCAAGATAGGCACTAGACAGGTGGACCTTGGAAGCTAATAGTCACCTCAGGGATACTTAAAAAAAGCAAAAAAAAGGATAAGTTACTATAGGTGAGTAATATCTGGAAGGCCAGCACTTTGATTGTGTTTGATTTACAATTACAACAAACATGTTAAAATGAAGTGGTGTTGTAGCCATGATGGTCCCAGGATATTAGACAAGATGGGTGAGGTAACATCTTTTATTCGACAGAAGTTGGTCTAATAAAATATATTACCTCATCTACCTTGCCATGCTAAAATTATGACTGTTTCTAGACTGTTTTATTATTAAAGTGTTTTAAACAATGCAGTGTGATCAAGAGGAAATGAGGGAAACACTGATACATTGAGGGGAATGTGACATGGGGTAGGAACTGCTGCTCATATCATTATTAGATGTAAAGTACTCTGGAGGATCAGTAGTAGAGAAAGCAATTCACTGTACCCCTTTTGAACTTTGCCACAGCCAGATTTGAGAGTGTGTGCAATGCTCTACTACGAAACATTTCCTGAAATCCCAGATTGTCTGGAAAATCTAATGTTTTGAAAACAAGGGTTTTATGAAATCCTGTAACAGCAAATGCCCTCCTCAGCTATAAACAGACCACCATGCTAAGAATTATTATGTATACAAGCAATAGCCGACCAGTGACCTCAAACGTGCTTATGGTGGCGAGTTAGCAAGACCACAGTTAAAGTTATATCAGGAGTTTTAGTTCAGTTGGATTCATTAACCTCTAAATCAACGGCACCTATACAATTTTCTATGGAAGTAAACATGGAATGAGAATGTTGTTGTCTGTTTGAATTTTCAATAACAATACAAAATATGTATAACATTCTTAAAATATTCATAAATATACATTTACAGCATCAACAATAAAACAAAAATAGAAAATGTTAAAATGACATCTACCATAATTTAGCTTTGGGGTGCATTTTTGCTTAAATTTCTAGTTCTGTGGGTCTCTCACAAAAATAAATAGAAATAAATAGAAAAAGAACTTTTCCTAATATCTTAAATTATTCTGTAAACAAGAAATAATGCAAAAAATAACTTTTCATTTACAGTTTGATATTAAAATACTTAAGAACTATAAAATGTTCCCTGAAATAATCAACAGTGAGTTTAAAGAATGATTTTTGGTTTGGGATTGGGGTTTTTTTTTTCCCCTCTCTTTTTTTGGAGGAGTGGAGTTGTGTCCTTTAAGCGAATGTACATCTGGCAAAAAATGTCAGACTGGAACCTGGAGACCTTTATTTCTCTACAGAACAGGCAGAGTATAGGCAGCAGCACAATGACCTTTTTCTCATTGCCTTATCAATATGCCAGGTCTGAATTTGCAAGATATAAACATCTTCCACAGAGACTTAAAAATTCACTGGAAAGATATTTTGTCTTTAAATTTCTCATGTGCTATCCAGATAAAATGTATCTAATTTGGGCTCTTCTAATCCAGTGTATATCAAGATTCAATCCTATACAACAAGATAAATGAAAATATTGCTTATAAGAGCCTCCAACTGAACCACAACTAGTGATAAATACCAAAGGGTAATTTACAAACAGTGCACAAGCATGCTATTCAAATATACATGCAAGACTTACAAAAGCTCCAAAAAATGCCACCTTCTGCAAAATAATCCAGTCTCAATAAGTACTCTCTGATCTACAGGAGTTTTTTCCCCTACAGTTTTCAGGAGTCCTCTCTTCTTAGGTGATTTGTTCGGAGCAACATCACAGATCTTCCCTCCACTTCGTTTGTCTGCGGGATTGTTCTACACTCGGATCATTTTGTAAGTCTGAGGATGTGCACTAGAACATTAACTTGACTAATATAATAATTAAGAACTATCCTAGAAGCAGAAGTAACAGCAGCAGCTATTCCCGAGAGTGTATCAAAGCTCTTTACAAGAATCCCAGATTTTTTTTTTCTTCAAATTACATTTAGCAATGGACACTCCTTTCCAGATTTCCTCTTCACAGATACAACTGACTTTCCCAGGCTGAATGTTTTTGTGGTTCAGCTGTACACATCACTTAATGTGAAAGTTTGTAGAGATCTTTTCTGAGATCGTTCATCTTTGCAGTCGCTGTTAGTGAGGTTATAATAAAGATCTACATACTATCCAAAGAAGAGTTGGATTACAAACAGAGTTGATGAACTTCGAAAACCAATTAAAAAACAAATCTAAACACCATTTTATTAATCTGTTTACACACCACGTTTTATTGAAATAATACATGCTTACCTTACTCAGCTGTGAAAAATTAATGTAAGTGCAGTTTGATCACCTGAAGCATTTCCTTACCTCAGGCAGGCAGATTTTATTAATCTGTCCTTCTGTCTAGGATATCGACTTCAAGGAATGGGCTAGAAAGACAAAGCAATTCTAAAAGCTTTGCTCTAGCCCAGCCAGAAGCTTTGGACTTGACACAGGAATCACTGGGTGAAATCTCTGGCCTGTGGGCCGTAGGAGATCAGACTAGATGATCACAAAGGCCCTTTCTGGCCTTAACATGTATGCAAAGGGATGCTGCAATAGTCACCGCACATTGTAATTACATGAATCAAAACAGCCTATGACATTTTGTTCAGAACAAATAAAATGCCTGTTTATTAATGCTTAAGTATAAATTAACAATGATGGACCAGATCCTCAGCTGGTGCTACTTGAAGGAACTACTTCTTCACTGATATAAGCGAACTAGGTATTTGGTTGTAGGACCAAGTGAGCATTTAGCACCTGATCTACCCACTGACTATCAGAGTTTGAGTTTATATTCGAACAGCAGGGTTTGATTCTGTTCTGGCTTATCCAACAGTACATCTGGAGCAATTCCTCTTGAAGTCAATGGAGTTAAACAAGTAGAGAAGAGAAGAGTCAAGCACCCAGTGTCCACATTCGGTCATAGATACCTCTCCAGATTTCAGACATCCTGGAAACAGAAAGTCTCAATGTATCCATAAAGGAAAATGAAAGCAGCCAGAGGATGTGAATGAAACCAGAGACAGAGTGGCAGTTTGCTATAGCTAGAGAGGGTTGGGGGGGGGGGAAGTGAGGGGACAACACACACAAAAGAAAGAGGAAGACTGCAGAATCTGAGCTTGCCTGCAGGAATGTGTGACCTACAGCTTATCCTATTTATGTCTTGCTCACGGGAGTCACTGGAGGCAAGTTTCCAACAAAATTTCTTTAGAATCGAATCGATCCTCTATTTAAAAACAAAACCAAACAAACCTGGGCACTTGTCCCCAGTATAAAGTCTGCTATGGGAAAGAATCACATATTGAAGGACATAAGGCAGAAGGGTCCCTAATTGATCTTGCAGCCAGGCCTCTGCCTAGCAGATTGCTATGCAAGATACCACATTGCCACAGATAACCCGAAGGAAGTGTCATGTAAAATAAAACCTCCTAGAACTGTAGTGGCTGTTTGTCAGCGTTGTGTGATGAGCTCACAATTGCTGAATCAATTGATGTAGGAAGGGTTAACGTTTACCAATTCCAAACGGGGGTGGGGGGGGGGGGAGACTGAAATGTTCCCAGCACTTGTAGATAAGAAAAAAGGGCAACATGAACATTTCAGTGTGACAGTTTTTCTTCAGCTTCTCTGTTATTATTAGCAAACTGTGTTCTGATAAAACGTTTGACATACTTATTCCCTCCTTGATAGATCTGGCAGCATTTGACAGATCTTACATCTGTACCAAAGTCAAACAGAATTCTAGGTAATTCCTGAGGACAGATGAAACAGTGCAGTTTTCTATCAAAATGCACGATGTACCAAAGCTTTTCAACAGGGTCAGTTGCTGTATAAGCCAATTTCACAATGGATGATTTTTGGAAGAGCCTAAATTAAATAATAATGGCAGGTTAGGGCCCAATTCTGATCTTTCTTACACCAG
The DNA here is from genome assembly GCF_011386835.1 of Chrysemys picta bellii. Taxonomy (NCBI): domain Eukaryota; kingdom Metazoa; phylum Chordata; order Testudines; family Emydidae; genus Chrysemys; species Chrysemys picta. Next base: position 3,609,932 of record NC_088809.1, on the reverse strand, counting down.
TGTAAACAGGCTAGATTCTCCAGATCAGATGAGATGCATTCAGCATAAGTCTGGAGGGGCTGGCCAAAGTGGCTAGAATTCTGATTCTGATCCCACTTACATGGAGGTAGCTCCAGTTCAAGAGAGTCACTCCAGATTTTTCACGAGCGTATGAAAAGTACATAATCAGGCCTACTATGTCTGAACAATGGAGAATAGCAGTGAGGTCCAAGCCTACCGGTATCTACCTACAATGCAGGGAATAACTAGAGAACAAGAGTCTTCAGAGCGAGTACAACATGGCCCCCATTATGGTTGTACCACAGGCAAATAGAGAAATCAAGTGACTTGCACGAGAAACCTGCGGCAAAGCAGGGACTTGAACATAGGTCCCAAGTCCCACCATAGTGCCCCCACCACAGGGCCATATTTCCTCTCGCATCATCGCTCTGCACATTGCTGTGAGTCATGACAGCAGTCAGTCTCAGCAACACAACAGAATTACAATGCACAGTGAAACATCCAGTAAACCTCATTATGCTGGACTATCCACTAAGATAATCACATCCAGCTTTTCAGAACTATGAGGAAGGAGAGTTAAGTGCTTCAGCTGCAGTAGCTAGATTTTCAGAGTCATAATTCAATCATCCCTATTACTGCCTTTTACTTCAAAAAAAGACGACACCCCTGAGGCGCTGTGATCATGTCTCTCATGCCCCATCTCGCTTCCTAGGCTTTTCTCCATCTCTTTTTGCTAAGTGCTTCTTTTGTCTCCATCTCCCATTCCTGGCTTCAGACTTTCTCTGACCCTTCCCACCCATGGATGGACACTTTTGGAACATCCTCCCATCTCCTGTGCATCAAGGGCCTCCCCTCCCCATCTGATCTCCTTTTCTCGTGAAGATGCTACTGTCCTGCTCTTGCCTCACCTACTAAGGTCTCTGCACCTTCCCATGCCTCAACCGTTGTCCTAAATACTGTGTTTGTTTGTATTAGACTGGGCCAGGACCTGGTTTGGATGTGATCAGTCAACTTGCGGCAGCATATAAATAATAAAACGGTGAAAGTTACCCCTGTGCAATGGGTCCTACATACATCTGAGGCTTAAATGGTGCCTAGGTCTTGAGTAAACTCTGCACACATCCTTTCTCATCAGGTGGCAAAAGAAGACAGAAGTGACAAGAGATATGCTAGGAGTGTTAACAAACACAGCTGGTGATGGGACAGTAGATGGGGAGGACTCTGAGTTACTACAGAGAATTCTTGCCCAGATGTCTGACTGGTGGGTCTTGCCCACATGCTCAGGGTCTATCTAATCACCATATTTGGAGCAGGATGGAATTTTCCTGCAGGTCAGATTGGCAGAGACCTTGGGGGGGGGTTTGCCTTCCTCTGTAGCATAGGGCATGGGTCACTTGCAGGTTTAAACTAGGGTAAATGGTGGATTCTCTGTAACTTGAGATCTTTAAATCATGATTTGAGGACTTCAGTAACTCAGCCAGAGGTTATGGGTCTATGATAGGAGTGGAGAGGTGAGGTTCTGTGGCCTGCAATGTGCAGGAGGTCAGACTAGATGATCATGAAGATCCCTTCTGACTTTAAAGTCTATGACTCTATTAATCAGGGAAATTCTTGTCTCGATGAAGCACAGTAATGAACCATATTCCAGATTTTACCAGCTCCCTGAAACTGGCTCAGCTGGATTCAAGGATTAATAAGCGGCAGCTGCAAAGACCTAGTTTTTGAAGGGGAAAATGTTATTGGCTCCTGGCAGTATCATTCAAAAAAGGGAAGATCTGCTGATGCACAAATACAATATAACTAGCCAAATTAAAACAAAGTGCTAAAAAATAGGGTCTTTTACCATAACCTTCAACTATTCATAACACAAGAACTAGAGGCCACCAAGTGAAATGAATAGGCAGCAGGTTTAAAACAAACAAACTGAAGTATTATTTCACACAACGCACAGTCAACCTGTGGAACTCCTTGCCAGGGGGTGTTGTGAAGGCCAAGACTATAACAGGGTTCAAAAAAGAACTAGATAAGTTCATGGAGGATAGGTCCATCAATGGCTATTAGCCAGGATGGACAGGGATGGTGTCCCTAGCCCCTGTTTGCCAGAAGCTGGGAGTGGGCGACAGGGGATGGATCACTTGATGATTACCTGTTCTGTTCATTCGCTCTGGGGCACTAGGCAATGGCCACTGTCAGAAGACAGGATACTGAGCTAGATGGACATTTGGTCTGACCCAGTATGGCCGTTCTTATGTTCTACACTTTGTCTGTGTTTCCTGATCACGCCAATGGCTCTTTACCCACCACATGGAAAAGAATGGTCATGAGGAGGCAGGGGATTAATCCATCACTTTAATTAAAGTCTGTGGATTTAGAGCCCTGGGATAGGAAGCAGATTTCTCATTAAGACAATATGAGTCAGTCCCAATGCTGCTAATGAACAAGATGGATATGCAGGTCCAAATTTCAGTTAAAACAGATGCTTCTAGTTAATAAAATTGTACCCAGATAATATGAAACCACTTTATTTACTTCCCTCTCTTTCAAGTAACGAAATGCATGTCCAGCTTCTCCTGGATGATGAAATAAAATACAAATGCTTTTACCTTAAAATAAAGGAGAGAGTGTACAATGATCAGTGGGGTGCTTTAGGACCATGGCACATGGGATAGAAACCCAGAGACTTATGGAAAGTTCACATGAACAATGCTCAAAACTGAAAAAAGATTTTAATCCAGCCTGCAAGTTGCTATGCCAAGGCTTAGTTCCTTCCAATATATAAAAGGCAGAGAGTTATAAACTCCTTAAAATAGAACGTATCAAGAAAAACGGAAAGGACGTTCTTGGGCTGACACACGTGAGCACATTTCACCTCTCCCTGGCAACAACTATGATAAGAAGAGAGGGGAATGGATCTATCAGGAGCGTTACTATAACTTTTGTAGAACAAAAGAAAAGCCCAATGAACCATCTAGTCAAATATCCTGCTAACGCTGAATTCTTCAGGGGAAGCTCCACTCCACACACACTACTGTAAATAATTGTGCATTAAAACATGAGAGAAATACCTTCCTGACCCCCAGCTGGTAACCAATCTGCACTCTGAAGCGTGAGCACTGATGTTTATAAAAGTCATTATACGAGCTAGTCATGAATCTAACTTGGATCAGCAGCAATGTACTTCACTGATCCTATAACCTTCCCTAACATTTTACTGTTACTTAAGAGCCAAAAAGGTGCTCAGCCCTTCAGAGAGAGAGAGAGAGAGAGAGAGACTCTTCAGTGTATAAGATATGGTAAATTATTATTTTATTTGTATTACAGTAGCACTTTTAGGCCCCATCGTGTAGCACATATATATGGAAAGAGATAGTTTAACCACAAAACATCTCTAACAAAGGCTACAGATGCCATTACCAACAGACACTGGCTCGTCTTAGCCATCCCAGGCTTCTTTCCTAACAGGAAAATGAGCCTATGATGAAGTATTATCTTCAACCCAAACTTAATGGATCTTTTCCCTTCATGCAGCCAAATTTCATGTGATAATTAGTTCTCGATGCACAATTAGGAATGACAACGTAAGGGCAAGCAGGACCCTGAGTACATTTGGAACCAGAGAGGGACATTAATGCAAGCTGTTCTTCTCCATACGGAGTGGGATGGTAGATTAAAAGCAACATCAGGAACGTTGAGGAAACAGAAAGGAAGTGTTGATATGTCCAGAAAAAAACAACAACTTTATATCGGACAATCCTGAACTATGGATTTATCTTCTGTGCAGCATCACCATTGCAGCACCCACGGCTGCATCCACATCCTTTCCATAGATCACAGGAAATGGAAAAATTTTCTCCACTTCTTGCTTCAGCACCTCATTCTTGGAAAGGGCACTTCCACTTCCCAGAATTCTCTTCACTCCTGCCTCTTTCAGGTGTTGCAATGGCAACATGGAATGCAGATTCTGAATGATCCCATGGCACAAAGCTCTGGTTACGTGACCCAGAGAGAGATCAGAAGCAGTGATACTAGTCACTGAAGCCAGTTGCTCAGGCATGTGCCTTTCTCCAAATACAGTTGGGCAGATTGAGAGTCTGGTATCATTTTGGGCCAAGGCTGCGTTGATCATTTGTGTATAGACATTGGACTCTAGAACTTCATACCCTGTCAAAAGGAAATGGTGTTACTAATTTTGTCAGCCTGGTGTCCCTTTCACCTGTCAGAGATGAATGCTGGAGACTTAAAGTATGCTAATGATGCCGTGGGCTGTTTCAGTGGTGTATGCTGGCTCAACAGAACACTGTGTATTTGGCTTCTCCTGTCCCTAAGGAGATCACTTTTGCAGGAATACGAACTCCTCATCCAAAGTATTTTGATCCAAGAAGTCTTTTCTGATTATAAACACTGCAGTTCTGGTAATGGAACAGTTTTCTCTGAAACATTAGCTATTGGCTCAATTAAAATGAAAAAGCAACAGTAAAGGTAATCTTGCATGTTTGGAAACTAACCAACTAGTGACCTTTTCTTAATAGGGGCAATCATATCCACCTTCTATGCTGACAGTGCAAAGGTCACAAACATTGGTTGGAAGGATTTTAGAATTTACTGTTGCACTGAGACAACTCAAGGGAAGGATATCAAAGAAGTTGTGACATCACATTTTAAAGCACTTGGGGGAAATGACATGATTGTTTTTTATGATACTGCACTAAATCTGGCTCTTTAAAGTCCATTAAGCATTTAAAGTTCTGTGAAAACTGCAATTCAAGGCAATTAACATAATCAAGTCACTCTTTCTAGTCTCTATGAACATGGAAATTAGTGATTCACTTCTGATTTATTGACCTATAATTTTTCCTTTGAAAATGTTTCCTTCTGAAATGGAACCCACAAAGATATTCTCACTCACTCAAGTGCTTGAAACAAAAAAACAAAAACAAAACCCAGACACAATCCAAATGCAGGCTCCTGTTAGTGTTGTTCTCAGCGTGTCCCCTAATTGTTGTAGGAAATTCTAGCGCTACAGTGGGAACGAATCACATGCTACATGATTTCTGATACACATGACACATACTGTACAACTATGGTTTTCAACCTTATTTCATTTACAGACCACTAGAAAATTCTGAATGGAGGTGCAGACCACAGGTTGAAAACCACTGCTGTACAAGACTCGCTGCTTTGACTCAGTCCCTCATATCTTGCTGACCAACTCCCATATTAAGCCTTGTCTGTCCCCAAAATACTTTACCCAACTCCGCCATCCAGCGTGCCAACATATCCACAAATGTTGCCAGCACATTTCCTCCGTTGAGTGATGCTGCCACTGCCAGATAGTTACCATCAAAATAAGGAAAATAGGCAACAGCTGACAAGGAAGCTGGTGTCTCTGGAGGCTGGAATCCCAAGGGCATGGGGACTGTCAGCTGAGCAGAGGTGCTGATATTGAGAACTACAACACAAGAAAGAAAAGATTTAATCTTTTAACAAGCTACCTTGAAAGAGGAAAATAAGTTATCCACATACTGTCGTGCTGAGCACAATATAAATACCGAGCTAGGAACAACAGTCAGGCAAAAAAGAGTGTTATGGTATTAATGGAAAAACTTTATTAGTCCTTTCACAGACTAGGAAAATGGTACTCAGACCTATTGAAAGGTCTTACAGTAGAACCTCAGCATTACAAACAGCAGAGATATAAACTGACCAGGTAACCACACGCTTCATTTCGAATCAGACCAAAAAAAAAAAAAAAAAGAGAGCAAGTACAGTACTGTGATAAACCTGAACTACTAAAAATAAAAATAAAGGCAAAGTTTAAAAAAAGATTTCACAAGGCAAGGAACCTGTTTCTGTGCTTGTTTCATTCAAATTAAGATGGTTAAAAGTATCATTTTTCTTCTGCAGAGTAAAGTTTCAAAGCTGTATTAAGTCAATGTTCAGTCGTAAACTTTTGAAAGATCAACCATGTTTTGTTCAGTTATGAACAACCTCCATTCCTGAAGTGTTCGTAACAACTGTAGTTGTTGTGTCCCAGCTGTATAATAATACCTGCATCAGTCCTCTCAGTCATACAAGAATAAACAGAGCACTGGAAATCTCCCAGAGCAATTCCCACTTCCGTTCCCTTTGGTATTCCATGCCAGTCATGGGACATCCTCCCTGCAATGTCACCAGGGTCACCCACTTCAGGAAGCAAGTCAAGAGGAAAGCCAGATTCTCTCAAACTGCAACCAAAAAAAAATTATATCTAGATAGATAAGTCAATACTACAGCATGCAACCTGGCTATGTGAACATCCCTGAGGTCACAGGCTAACCTGACCATGTGCTTGTGGCTGCTGGGTTTACAGAATCTTTTGCCCACTCAATTAGCTCTGCCTTGGACAAGTTCAGACCTCCAGTTCCATTGGCTATGTTGGCTAAAAACTAAAACAGTTTTGTACAGAATAGCCCAGAAGAGTAAATAAATCCCCCTACATTTATCCTTGATTTGATCTAGCAGGGATCACGTGTTCAAACCACCAAAGTCACATAGCCAAGCAGTATGGTAAGGGACAATCAAAAGAACAGACATATAACCAATTTTCAAGTGCTAAAGAACACTGGCTCCCAGGAAACTCTCATGCAGAGGGTTAGCAGGTCAAAAACAAAAGAGCAAATGCTAGCTACAACAAACAAACGTCAATGTGAGTATAGGCTACTTGACTACAACCACTACTTCAAGTCAGAAAAAGCTCAGTGAGACAAATCCAAGCTTCTGTTACCCTTTCAATGGGCTAGAAAGTATTTTACCTTCACTGTTAGAAGATCTTTTCACTCTGGAGTCGTGGCCCAAACTGATCCCTGAAATGTATAGGGCCCTGGACTCCACCCCCTGAAAGAGCAAGTCATTTAAAAAAAAAAAAAAGAATAAAACTGAGGTCTCATCAAATGCCCGGTAGCCTGACACCTTTTAAATGACACTAAGTGAATTTTAATGCTTATGAAAGAGCTCAGCTGAAGGCACTGAAGAGTGAAATTCTCTTTAACCAGCATGTAGATATAGCATAGACAGTTGACCCACTCTGTCCCACCACTGTACCTCATCCATGCCCTAGAAAGAACCCTGGCAGGAAGGAAGCAAATAATTCAGTATCCATAGCCTCTTTGCTGAGTCAGTCAGTAATGCCTTCTCTTAGGGTTTCTAAAAATGACAATGCCAGTGATGGCCAACAGTGATGAGGTTTTATGTGATGTACTTGCCCACCACAAACTGGAGTGAGTCACACAGACTCATTTAGCAAAGGGCCAAACAACCATCAGAGGGAGCAGCTTTCAACCACCCCCTGCCTGGGAGGAGTATTCACATCATCTGGGACAGACAATAAATAAAATCCACTGGATGACTGTCACTTACATCTCAGTATTCCAGCTTTTACTTCTGCAATTAAAATATCCCCAGCTGGCAGCATTCTGGACGGACATCAGTGGCCTTTCCAGGTCACACAACATGGCAACCACGTAGTCGTGGATGGTACCAGCTGCATCATAAGGCTTCAGAAAATCTGGGCTATTTAAACAACAACAAAACAACAGCTGCTTTGTTAAACATCCACTTGCTAACAGTTTCCATTTGTAGTTGATATTCAGGACAAAACCGGAAACACATGACAAAAGAAACTGTCTGGAAACATATGTTAATAATTGAGTGAGAGAAATCCTTAGAAAACAAGAGCTCCACTAGAGCTGGTTAGGAAACATTTTTTCTCCCCACAAAAAAAATTTGACTACAAAAATTGTTTTTATCAAAAACTTTCTTCAAAACGTTTTGGTTTTTATAGAAAAACCAAAAATCCGAATTAAGGAAAAAAATCATTTTTGGCAACTCAAAATTTAGTAGAAATTAGACATTTCTCTGCAAACATTTGTTTTGATATAAAAACAAAAACACAGCATTCTTTGTTGATAAAAAACAAATTTCAAGAAAAAATTTCAACTATCTCTAGCATCTACCTCCAACACCGCAGTTACTCCATTAGCACCTGGTTTTGAGGCCAATAATACAATTAGATCTTTTCCAAACATTCTGAATAGGCTACTTGAGGTTTACTGTAAAAATGATTCAACAGTGAGTGTCTGAGGAAAAACAAAAAAGCTGCTTATTGAAGAAAAATAGAAAACATTGAAATGTGTGTCTAATGTTCTTCAGTGAATTGTTACTTTGCAATAAAACTTCATTACACTGTTGCAGAGGAGTATTACTGAATTCCTTGCTGTGTATAAAAGGAAACAAATAGCGCCACGAAAGTCAAATGATGCAGAGCAATATTAAGTAAAGACAATGAGGAGTAACTCCTAAGGGTCCTTAATATTAGTCAAATATTACATTAACTCTGTCCCATCAGTAACTGCATCCTTTATAAAAGACAAGATTGCTTCTATCACTCCAGAGAACTTTAGAAACACGCAGAATCTCACAATCAAAATTGCACAGAACCAACTATAAAGACTGCCTCAGTGATCAAGTCCTAGTTTTTCCATGCAATTGGATTTATGGTGTGTTACCATGCACAATACTCACTCCTACGGGGAGATGGGGGAAACAGTTTTAATACACAAGTTCTTTGTGGCAAAGTACACAGCTGCAAAGCCTGTTATAAAGAGAGAAACAGCAGCATACTTGCACAGAGATGTCCTGCTCTCAGCTTTGGAACATCTGAAAAAAATCTTAATTCCATCCAGTTGAATTAGGGTGCTCAATATATGTATTAAAGCAAAAGTACCAAGGATGAAAATAACAGTATAAAAATGAGTGTGGAGAGATCAACCACGTTCCAGATACCATCTAAACAAACTTCAGGAGGAATGCAAGATCAAGAGTCTTTTATTCCTTTTAGCAAAACTGAACTCCTACTTGACGTGGAAGACAGTGACACTTTGGGAAATGTAATAGCTTATTGAAGCTGAAATGGTTTCAGAATCTACGCAAAGGTTCTGTGGATTCCACACCCTGCTATGGCTGCAGGCAAATTGTAAGTTAAAAACTGTGTCCCATGCAAAGCATGTGACAACCCAGCAGATTATGAATAAAACCTCATCAGAGGCTTGGTAGGACTGTTTAGTGCCTAAGAGGGAAGGGAACAGCAGCTAATGTAGGGCCCAATTCTCTTAGTACATTGCAGGAATTGGCTCAAAACAACTCCCCCAACATATTTTAGATTTTCATAAGTATATATAGGAACTATGCTTAAGGCACAACTATAGGGTTCAAACTATATTAACTGATGATGTTTCCGTTCATGTATAACCAGAGGTGTTTCTTTTCTTGTTAAGTGTTCTGTGGTATTTTTTATTAGAAGGATGAGAGAATATCAAACTCAGTTGTATATGGTTAATGTTTAATACTTCCATTTGAAATAATCTTCAGCCATTTAATTAATATTATGATTAAAGGGAAGTTCTGCTTCATCTCACAAGTCTCCTCCTGCTAGTGCATTATGATGGATAGGAAGAAATATACAGCTGCAGACCGTGAGCCAGTATTAACCTTCTACAAGAACACTGACTGTGGCTTAAATTCCAGCCAAGAAACTGCTAATGAAACGGCATGATACAGAAAATCGAATGAATACAGCTGAAGTCACAGGCTTCTACCTGTTCTTCAAATACCAGTAGATTGTGGTACATCCAAATCCTGTAGCCAAGCTGAGATGTGACTGTGGTTGAGGAAGAGAAGAGAGGAAACTGCTGCTGCAGCGGCCATCTTGCCACGTAATCAGATGACTGACTTCTCCAGGCTGAAAGGTGTGACCAGTTCCACTCTTGGCCCATTTGCAACCTGAAATTTGGCAGTATTTGAGAAGCACAGCATAATTAACTGCAGTTGGTCTGGCACCTTTCAATTCCTGTGACTCAAATTATTCTACAAAGACACATTTAACACTTCAAAAAATATGCCAGTACTGACTATAGTCAAACTAACCAATCATGTTTTCCAGCCCTGAATAATCTGCCATAAAATTACCCTGAGATGAAGGGGAAAAAAATGCTGTCCATAGGCTTTAGCTCTGTCCTCCTAGTACCCATAATAGCCATATGAACAGGCACAGGTAATGATCGAGATAAGACAGAATGTCACATTATAGCTGCCTTCCACAGTTCCTGTGCTGGGGAAGTCATTCCCTGGCCAGATAGAGGGCTTTTATGGACCCTTTACACTGCTCCAGCCCTTTTACATAGTATAAAGAAGCCACAGGGGGAGTGAGGCTCTCACCCATAGAAGTTAAGCCACACTGGCAAAGAGGGAGCTTATACCAAGCATGGCAGAAGGCATTATTCTACGACGACCAGTGTCTCCACTAGCCTGAATTGAAACTTTGATACAGCTCCTGGACTTCACTCTCATACAGAGCAACTTTAAACAAAATGTAAAAGTTATAGTATTATGTGAAGCGTCCAAAGTCCATTTCTATCTTATTTACTTTCTGTCGGAGAAAAACCAGAGTTCTCACTTTCGGGTTGGGTGCAGCAAGTCAGATACTTTATTATCTCTAGCAATTGCGTGGAGGGAGAGAGCTAAATAGGTCTCTCTCCAGGTAAACAATACAGCAACCATCCCCACTTCCTTTGATACCTGTTCCTTTAAGTCTATTTCAACTGTATTTCCACTTCATCTCATTTTCTAGTTTTAAAATTGATTCTAAGAACTATTATTAACCACAAAGCTAACCCTAAAGGATGCCATTAAAATGTAATTCGCAATAGAGAGTATGCGGTTTCACTTAATCTACTCAAAGTAGTGAGAGCAAACAAACATTCTCCTTCATGTTGTTGAATACAGAAATTTAAAACAAAAAGTGACATGTGGCTTTCTGAAATGAAATATTAAGCACCTCCACATGAGAATTTAAGCGGCTGATGGAGTCATGAGGTTTTGTTATGCAGCACTCATGGGACAGCTAGAAAGTAGGCAACAGACCCATGAATCCATCAGCCCTTGGATATACTTCTTGGTGATGATTTTAGTATTTAAAATAAAATCACAGTGGTGAATAGTTCAGGATCTCTTAAAGCAATTGAGATCCTGCCAATATCTGACAGACAATGATCAGTACTTTCGGAAAATCAGTTTTATGGTCTACAGCAAATCTCTGCTTCAACTAGGGAATTCAACATTAAGCAATAATAAAAATATTCAATAATAATAGCTATAGGAGTGTATTGTGAGTTATAGAGAGAATAAAGACATGGAACCAGATTCTGAAATCCGGAGTAATGTCCCGACCTCAATGGATTTACACCAGTGTAGCTGAAAAAAAATATCTATATTATAATCCCTGCCCTACAGAGTTTACAATCTAAAACCCCAATCTTGTAAACAAATGCATGCAGCTACACATTTACTTGAGTATTTGCAGAATTGGGGCCTATGTGAATAAGTCACAGAGGTCGATTTGGTTGCTTGTGACTTGGATGCTAATCCTACAACTACTTACACATGCAGAATTGCATTTCCATTTCCCAGATACTCAGAGTCAACAGCAATAAGAGTATTGTGCATCTGTCATTTATGGCTTATAAGAAAACCATTTCATTTAATGTTTTGGGCTTTTTTAAAACATCTGACATCAATTCAAATATTACATTTATTAAATGTCACTCCTCGTATTTTGAGTTCAAACTGGAATCTTTAAAAACAACATTCCAGATCAGAGCAGTATGGGTAATGCTATGTACATTTCCATAAAGTGTAAGGCTAGCTAACTTTTCATAGCAAGATAGACTCAGTAACCTCTCTACTGAAGAGGAATTACTGACAGGTATTCAGACAACTCACTAGGCAACAACTATTAAAATGGCTCATGTGGGGAATGGGATAAAAAGAGTACTGTGTGTTCCATAAGCACATTTCATTTGGTAACAAACAGAGGACAATTGATAGATAATAGTAAAGGCTCAATTCCCTTCCGAATCTCAGTTCTGCAAAACCTTCCTCACGTGAATAGCCCTGTTGACTTCACTGGGACTACTCACTCACATAAGGATTCACAAGATCAGATCCTTAATTAGTATGTCAACAACATGATTAAATGGAATGAGTGGTTGTAAATGACTGTCTACTACAATTAAGAAGAAATGCATGTTTAACAGGACTTTTTCTGACCATTATATTTCATAAAACATCAAGATGTTTTATGGCAGTTTTCTACAGATTATTCCAGAACTAAAAATGATTTCCAACGTCAATAGATCCATCTTCCATGGCTTCAGCCATTTAACTTCTATACTACAATATTTATAGCAAACATGTCAAAAGATGGACATTACCTTGGTTTGTTTTCCAAAACACAACCCCATGCATTTGTCCTGAAATACCAATGCGACTAACCCTTTGAAGGTGCTCCCGGGGAAAAGCCGCAAGGCATTCATTCAAGGCTTTTATTATTCTCTGGACATCTTGCTCCATTCCCTGCAACCATAAAATCAGTTATGAGGGTGCTGAGACAATCTACTAGATTCGTTTACAGCATTTACTTAAGCAGTGATACAGTAGCTAGAAGTGAACACCATCTATTATTTAGCTTAACAATATACTATTACTATAGCTGAATTACTACTACATAGTTCAAAGTTTCAACATACACTAATTTAGATGATTTGTGGCTAAATAATATACGCTAGAAACTATAGTTTAATTACCCACACACAAATACATATGAATTATTCTATTAACATATAACTTTGATTGTATAAACAAAGATGAGGTTTACCTGCTGTTATTATTATTACTTATTATTTGTATTACTGTAGTGCCTGCCTTTACTACTACAAAAGTCAAGGCCTAGCATCATAACAAGTTCATTAAGAGCATAGAGATGTACCTTCCATCTTTCTGCCCTGGTTTTTGCCGGGTTGTATCAGTAGACACAGTGGACCAAAAGCCCCTTAAGATGAAAGGATCTTGTTGCTTCTTTCTAACACACCATGCCCTACTTAAGCAGCACTCTGATGAAGTTAATGATTGTATCCCGAAGTAAAGTGCAAAATGGGTTAGGGCAGTTTGCCTCTGTTCCCTGTGAAGCAGCATCACATACAAGATCAAGGTGCGGGGAAAAATCTATTTCAAGTTTTTCTAAGGTTCTGATAAATATACATCTAAGTATCTGGGCTTTCTACTGTTTTCTAGATTCTCAGGCAAAGTACATAACTTGGGTTTGGGCTGTAAGTTCACTCGATCATGCTATAGCCAAGTCCGCTACAGCAGCTAACTATGGTGCCATTTCAGAAATTGCTCAGAGCTGTGTCTGTTTTGAAACGCCACAAATCACTAGAAAGAAAAGAAAGTATTCATTGCCTGTAGTAGAGAGACAAGGTGGGTGGGGTAATATCTTTTATTGGACCAACCTAATAAAATATATTACCTCACCCACCTTGTCTCACATATATCCTGGGACCAACACGGCTACATCACCACTGCACACTGATTATAGGACAGCCAGAAACACTAATCAGCACTAATTCTGGCTTCATTTGACTTAACCATTTAGGTACCTAACCACTGATTTTTTAAAAACTGACCCTTCTAGAAACAGACTGTTTTACTCTTACTTGGCTTGGCTTTTTCCATACAACACAAGAGAAGTATTTTACATTAGATTTCAGATATACAGACAGACACACATGCCACCACCACCGCTTGGTTTGCCTCCTTTCCCTTTCTTCCCCCTTAAAGAGCCAAGCGGCATCCTGCAAGTCATTAAAACAACGCTGATAAGTCATTGACGCTGACATAACATGCTCTAATAAATTTGTTAGTCTCTAAGGTGCCACAAGTACTCCTGTTCTTCTTTTTGCGGATACAGACTAACACGGCTGCTACTCTGAAACCTGACATAACATGGTGGCACAAAGCTGTGTTGGTGAAACACAATGCCTCTGTCTTGTGCTACCTTACAATACCACTCCTTATGTCTCACCTGTGCTCCAGCAGCCAGGCTATCAGCCTGCGCCTGTGTCTCCCTTGAACAGCTCTGGGCCACAATTTGCCCTTGCTCTGTCTCGATTACCAAGGCAGCCTTAACTGAGGTGGTGCCCAGATCTATGCCCAACACACACATAGTTCCAGGTGTAGCACATGGACTCAGACCTATAGCTTGGTTATCAGCCATCATTTGTGTTGTCCTCTGGCGGCTGCCACTTCTTGCACCACTGGGTGTGTTCAGTCCGCCAGCTGCCCAAGTAAATGCCCAACACACAGGCAGCAACAGGGGACCGGCGCAGAGACTCAGCCTTGCAGCCTGCCTCCCACTCTCCAGCCCTGCTCCTTGGGGTGGCTCTCAGTTACTCGTCTCTCCACCGGCAGCGTGGCTCTGCCTGAGGGGTACCCAGGTCTCTGCCCTATGCACAGGCAGTGCCAGGGAACAGGTCCAACCGGCTCTGGGCTCCCATAGCGGGCAAGGGCTGGAGGGCCTGGGGTAGCAGCAGCCACCTGAGGGTTAAATCCAGCGCCAGACTGGCTTAGGCTAGGCCCTGGCCTGCGCTGACCCTTGAACTACGAACCTCGGAGCCACAGCAGGCGGGAGCAGCTGCCCGAGTAGATCCGGGGGGGGATCTGGAGCCTCCATCTTGAGTGTGGCAAAACGCCCGCCCGCGACCCATTTCTGACGCTTCCCGGGGCCCAATCCCCCCATAAAAAACATATCTAAAGAGTTTTAAACGAGACTTTAATTAAGCCAAAAGGGAACCCCCCCCCCCGGGCGTCGCTAGCGCCCCAAAGCACCAAAGGCCACACCCAAGATGGCGGCCTGGGGCAGCCATTGCGGCTTTACGGCACGTGAGAGGGAGGCCTGATATAGGCGGCTGCGGGTCACCTCACATGGGAGGAAGGAGCGATAGTCGGACGGAGTGGCTCAGCGGTAGGTGTTTCTCCTGTCCTCGGGGTGCATAGCGCAGGGGGGACCCCCTTCCGGAGGAGCGCCCCCATGAGGACCACAAGTCCCGGCATGCACTGCGCCGCGTGGTCATGAGGGCTGAGGGGGCGCATTGGCGTGAGGGGACCATCCTGCGCCCCGGGGGTTCGAGCCGGGGGAGGGAGCCCCCAGTTCCCCTCTCTCCTCCATCCCCCTGGCTGGGGCGCTGAGACACCTCTCCTGTGCCCCCTGCCTTCTGCTGCCTCCATGTGCCTTGGCTGGGGGGGAGCAGAGCTCTGGGGTAGATGACGAGGTGTGGGGCGGGGAAAGGGAGGGCTCTAGGCTCAGGGGGCCCTGGGGTGAGTGGGGCTAGGTAGGGTGGTGAGGGGGGGGGCTTAGCGAAGGGAGGGCTCTAGGCTCAGGTACCCTGGCCCCTGGGGTGGGTGGGGGCCAGAAATGGTGATGCCAGGTGGGGACTGGGCATGGTGGTAAGTGGGAGCTTGGCAAGATAGGCTCAAGGTGGCCCCAGCCCCAGGGATGGGTGGGGGCTAGGTGTGGAGGTGAAGGGGCAGGGCTGGGCTGACCATGGTGTGTGGGGAAGTGGGTTAACGATGGCCTTGGCAAGGTGATGGGTGAGATGAAGTGATGCAGGGCACAGTGGGGAAAAGAGTGGTAGATGGGGCTGTGCTGCTGCTGAAATTATGCAGGAGCCTAAACAACATTTCCTTTCATTTGCTTTGTAGCGGTCTGAAGAATAGCATGATGAAGAAAAGATGGCTACTTCTCTCGGTGTTGTGTTTTTCACTCTCATTGCTACAACTTTGTGGTAAGTGTCTTCCAAATTGGGAAGCTTACCTAGCTGTGCACCAGATCAGCAGTTGGTTATTTATTAGCTACAATGGCTGTCAGTTAAAAGGGTATCTGATGAAAACCAAATATTCTCCTGTTAAAGGTGACCTGTGTGAAATCGTGGTGGGCTTATAAGGGTATTGGCTTGATGTAACAGCTTCTAACAAAGAATTGCTCCAGCTGTCATTGTTGTGTTGGGAACTTTCTTCCCTTGTATACTACCTTCAGACTGTTTTGTGGTGACAAGTCAGCACAAAAAGTGTCTCGTTTCACTATTGATGTAAGTGACTAGGTCAGTAGGCTAGACTATAGGTTCAGTCCTCATTATATTGCAATCAGGATCACCAAATTCACCCTGTCTGTGCTAGCTATTTGGTTTATAGTTGCCAGACATGTCTACAAGATAAGACAACCAAACTGTCACTTGCAATTTTTAGAGATTTGTTAAAATTCTATATATTGCATTTAAAATACCATTCTCTCCCCCCCCCCCCCTTCTCTCTTATTTAAGATAAGATGTCTTTATTCTTTGCTTTTATAAGCTTCTGATATTAGTAGGTATGTGTGGTGAGTTCCAGGTCAGGATTTAGGCATATTTGTCAGAATTTGGGCAGGGAAGTGGAAAACTGTCTCTGGGAGGCTGAGCTATACTGTGGCACTTGCTTGTAGATGAAATGTAATCACACCCTAGTCAGTTAAATAAAGTGACTGACAAGCAAGAAAAGCATAATCTTATTTCTAGCTGCGTTATATCAATATACCCTGAAAATCAATAGATTGTTGCCATTGAAGTGTGTACAATGCAACAGTTTCAAGCACAATAGCAAGATGTTGACTGAGTACTGCAAGGGTAGGTTAACGAGCTGAAGTCATTGAATTTCTTGGTATTCTGCTGGGCTCGTGTGGCTCATGCAGCAATTTTCAGACAGGCTTTAAAGAGTTCTGATTCTTACAGATAATTAGAATCCATTGCTGATCATAGCAAGAAACAGTAACACTTAAATTAGCATTTTATAATTTGCTTAGAGTTGAAAGTATTTGTAACTAATTGCATGTGTATAATATATTTGTTCCAGGAGACAATTGTTTGGCCCATTTCCTGTTTTCAGTCTGCACTTTTCTCATTAATGTCAATTATTCAGTCACTTGAAAAAGTGCTGATGCTTGCTTCCACACTGTTGCTAATCACAGCTGTCTGCCACTCTAACCTTCCTGCTAACCAACCCAATGAGCTTGTCTAACTGGTTTGTACTCTCAAGTTGCTTTCTTCTGCCACACAGGAAAACAATTCATTTTTTCAGGAAAGAGATAATCCTTTTGTCGAAATCTAAGCTTAATGTTTTTCTTTTTCCAGATGGAGCCCTCATGCTATCTGTCCCTGAAGTGGTTTCATTAGAAAATGGTAGCTTGACAAATGTCACCGTGATTCTAAGGTAAGGTTAGAACATCAGTTTCTCTTCCTTTTAATTCTCTGCTTTTGTTACAACCGGATACACCCACAGGCATCAGACCAGAACAGAGAATGGCAAGACTTGTTCAGATAACTAACTAGATTTGCAGGAAAGATGTTGGCTTTGTTCATTTAGGGCAGTGGTTTTAAATTTTTTTTTATTTGTGGGCTCCAAAAAAAAAAAAAAATTAAAATAGAGGTGTGCACCCCTTTGAAAATCTTAGACAGTCTGCAGACCCCAGGGGTCTGTGGACCAGAGGTTGAAAGCCACTGTTCTATGGTTATGACAACCTTTCACGGACCTCCTAGACCTAGTCTGTGATACCCCACAACTGGAGGGTTGAAAACCACTGATTTCGGGTGAGTTTCATCTATGTGCAGTGGGTTAGTACAAGGCCACTGTTCCACGTACGTAGCCTTCATAATTGCCCTCATGGGGGTGAAAATTCACCATTCGGTACAAGCTCAGTCTGTATTTTTTTTGTATTGATAAGTTTGGCTAGATGTAAGATCCAATATCATGTGTCTTCTTTTGGGGTACTGAATTCTGCATTGGCAGGGAGATGTACGCAGTCTCTTCCCTCTGTAATTACTATGAGCCTAACAAAAACCTGCTTAATGTAAAATGTATCTAGAAGGACACCTAAATGTTTTATAAATTGAACAGAGGTCACTGTTCCCAGCACAGAAGTGTAGCCACCTCAGAGCTGAAACGCATACTGTAGCTGTGGAGTAGATATTTACTCTACTGCAGTGCCCATTTTCTCAGTCTCACTAATAGTGAGACTTTTCCCAGGAATGGAAAGTCCTTCTCAATGTGAGATGATGTGGGGTGGGGGAGGGAGGAAGAGTTCAGAGAAGACTGCAGTGGTGGGGATTGGTGGGATGCTTAAAGTGGGAGGAGGAATAGGGAAATATCCAATTTTTAAAGGTGTTTATCCATCTTTCAAACCCCTGTTAGAATTGACTAGTGGCTGCACAAAGGGAGACATACAAGTTCTATCCAATTCAGATTGGTTTGTCAGTGAAGGACAGTATCTGTTTCTAGAGTATCGTGTTGGTGCCATAAGTGATTATACAATTTACATTTAATGTGATCCATCCAAAACAATATTGCCTGAGCTGCATGGAATCCGAATTCTCCCAGAAGGCCTGAAACCTCCTTTGACACATGGATTTGTAGCTTCATTTGACTTATCTATCTTCACAGTGCCCCATTAAATGAGACATTGGTGATAACATTTAATGTTACATATTCGTCAAAAAATGGAACCATTGTTGAACTACCTGATCAAGTGAGTAACAAACTGACTTCAGACCTTATGCTAAAGCTTGCAATTGGTGTAGTCTGACCTCATTAAACGTGTGAATAGTTATTACATGTAACCTTTTTTCCTTGTCTGACAGGTAATATTGCCTACAGGTCTAAATAATTCAAGCTTTCAAGTGAAAGCTAAAGATGTTGGACAAGTTACAGTTTATCTTCATGCCAGTAATTCCAACCAAACTGGGTGAGTTAAACTACAATTCAACCCTGGTCACGTGCAACTCCTTGGTATCCAAAGTAGTATAATCATAATGGGAATTAACTCCTCTCACAATATCTTACTAATTACACTGCAAGGTCCCTTGATTAACAAACAGTCAGTCAGTGTCTCCCTCTTCTCCCCCCCCCCCCCTCCCCATGATGTTGAGATAAGTAAAGTGGTACTGGTAGCTTCTGTATCTTGTATGTATCTTGGAATCATTAGCCCTAAAATCCTAGGCATTCATAGGTCAGGTTCAACAGCCTACTCTAAATCCCACACAAGAAAAGTCTGAGCATGCATGACAACACTACTCAAGCTGGATACCATTTGGCCCTAAACTCCGTGGGCTACTGCTTTGTTGCTATGCCTATCTTGCTAACACGCTTCCGAGTCTGAGAATCCTATCCTTGAATGCTAACAGCCTGATTCTCCTCTGCACACCCACAGCTTTCACCAAGACTTCAGTGCAAGCCACAAGTACTTAGCACATCCACAAACCTTCCTGCTTAAAGAGTCTCGTAAAGAATCATGTGTTCACAGGTGGAACTCTCTTCCTTGATATCAGAACAAACTGGTGAGATGGGGACTACTGAGTTGCATTTGCTTGTTGCCGTTAATACCACAGTTCTGCAGGATAATGCATGGTCTTGCCACTTCCTCATTTCACTTCTGCTTTTAACTGTCTCTATCATGGCTATTGCTACCCACATCACAACATATCCAGGAACACAAGACAAGCCAGATCATAAGGCTTTGCTTGCTGAGCATGAAGAGTAAAACCTGGCTGTTGCACAACAGTAACATACTAAGAGGAGTGGAAGCAATAGAGGAAGATGAGAGGCTTCGGAAGGCCTGTATAAAGGAGGGGAAAATATAACCGAATGGAGGAGAATTGAGGGTAGGCAAGACATCACTAGGATTTGTAGAAATCTTGGGAAGACCACAAGGGTGTGTGAAAAGGGGGAAAGCTTTATTGCTCTACTAAAACCCAACCCTAAATTTTGAGTAACTGACTTGAGTTTTCTGCCTCACAAATTAGAAGGAGTATAATCTATGGAAAAGTGCAGAGAATGACAGTTTGTTTAAAAACTGATTGATTTAATACAAATTCCTTTGCAGTCCCAGGATTCGATTCCAAGTGATTCATAGTAACATAGTGAAGATTATAGACGAGGTGACTGGCTGGATCTATTTCTTTGCCTGGTCTATCTCCTTCTACCCTCAGGTTTTTGAAAACTGGCGACGAAAAAGGTAAGGAGACTAGCTGTGAAATGTGCCTGAATCTTGACCATTTGTAACATTGCTATGTGGACTGGCTTCTGAGTAGGATGGGGAATTATCAGAGATCCCTTTAATGTAGTTAATTCCCATTACAGAAGAAAACCAAACCCCATTACTACAAGAGTCCATTAACCTCTGTAATATAGCAGTTGAATTGATTCAGAAATATAAAGCTTCTTGTTGCAAGCTCAAATACCTTTTCTAGAAGGTTACTTTCCTAACAACTATCCAAGTCAGAACCCCAAGGCACTGACCCTGCAATTGGTTTTGCCCAAATGGACCCCTGCCAAGTATCATTGAAGTCCAGTGGGCGGCATTCACATGTGGAGCTCTGATTGCAGGATCAAGACCCAAGTCACTAAGTATTTAAAAATACCAAAAAAACCCCACCCAAACAAAACAACTCTTCCTGCTGGAGAAGTGATTCTCTCCACCCCGCTTCTTTCTCCCCTTCAGCACAATAATAGATTCTTCAGATCTTAAATTCACCATCAGAGGGAGCCCATGTAGCCTCATGAGGATACTAGCAACTTTGTAGCAAACAAATTTGGGTAACAGAGTTAAAAGAAAAATGCACTCACTAATACATATGCCTTCCTGAGCAGATTCATCTCTATGGAAATTAGATCATGTGTATGAGGGTAACTTCCCCTAATCACAATTCTGCTTAACTCCACAACTTCTCACCTGTTAAAATGAATGGTTATTCATGATTAAGGCTGCAAGTTTGTCACAGAAATCACATATTCTGTGACTTTCCATGACTTCTGCAGCAGCTGGTGCACCTGGCTCAGGGGCAATTCAGGCAGCCCCCGCACCAGGCGTATTGGCCACTGCTAGGCCAGTCTCAGGCCCCGGCAGCAGCAAAGTTTGGGTGTGGGAGGGGGCAGGAGATTGAGGCATGGAATGGGGTGAAGTGGGCTCGGAGCAGCACTTACCTGGGGGGCTCCTTGGAAGTGACTACATCCCCCTCACTCGCTGCTAGGCAGAGGCGTGGCCAGGCAGCTCTACGAGCCAATGGGAGCTGCAGGAGCAGTGCCCTGGGCAAAGGCAGTGCACAGAGCTGCCTGGCCATGCCCCCGCCTAGCAGTTGAGTGAGGGGGATATCACCGCTTCCAGGGAGCCCCCAGGTAAGTGCCACCAGATGCCTCACCACATCCTGTGCCCCTGCCCCCTCCCAGACCCAAACTCTGCTGCTGCTGGGGGAGGTGGGAGAAAGCATGGAGCCAGGAAGGGAGCCAGCCCCCGTGGGGGACCCGAGCCACATGCTGCCCCCAAGTTTTAGTCACGGTATTTTTAATAGTCATGGACAGGTCATGGGCCGTGAATTTTTGTTTACATCCCATGACCGGTCCGGTACTTTTACTAAAAATACCAGTGACTAAAACTTAGCCTTATTCATGATCCATACTGTGGCAGCTAGAGACTGCAGCCCCATTCTACTAGGTACTGTACAAATAGGTAAAACATACAGCCTACTCCAGGGCAGGGAGTGGGTTTTCTGCATGTTCGACACCTAGAGTAATAGTTTCCTAAATGCCTAATTGACTTAAGAACCAAAGACCTATTCAAGTCACTCAAGTGACTTTGTAAGATGTACCCCTAATCTCAATTGCCATGTGAATAAGTTACTGGAAAGATGGGAGTGTGTTTAAAATATATATCAACACACTCTCACATACTGATGTGGTTGTCCCTCCCCTTCTGGGTTGGAGGGAGGCCTCACCACATCATCAGGATCACTGCCTAGTATCGGGGGAATTAGCAGACCAGGTGTTAGCATCCTGACTGGTCTAATGGGGCAGAACCCCAAAGAGTCTACAGACTCCCAGGCCTGCAGGCAGGGGCAGGGCTAATGAGCTATCTATGGGCTCGGTCCTGCAGGCAAGGGCAGGGCTAAACTGTCGTTCTAGCTTTGGCAGACAGTAGGCTAACACCTGCCCCACCTGGCCTACATTGGGTAGGTTGCCACCCAAGGGTGGGATGGTAGGGAGACCCAGGCCCACCCAACTCCACTGGGTTCCAGCCCAGGGCCATAACAATTGCAGAGTGATCAGTCGGTGGGGAATCCAGCTGCAACACGCTGACCATGTTTCAGACAGCACTACAGCAGACTAGAGTCAGCTGCCCCTTGGCCACTTCCTTCCCTCCCCTCCTCTCAGGGTGTACCTAGATCAAAGGGGTGTCCTCTATCTCTCCAGGTAGGTGGTCAGCAGCAGTCCTAGCAGCTCCCCTGCAGACACACATTCCTTCGCAAGCAGAATGTGTCTATCTCCTTCACTGTTTCAGACCCAACTGAGCTGGGTCTTTGCCTTTTATACTTCCTGTCCTATCTAGCCACTTCCAGTGGGAAGGACAAGGTGGGTCTGGCTCCGCCCACCTGGGCAGAGAGGGTGGTTCCTCCCCTTCTGGCTTGGAGGGAGGCCACACAGCTTCACTACGCACGCACGCTGTAGTGTGAGCGACTACATGTGAATTTCAGCCCTGGTGAACTTTCAATAGCACATAAATTGGAGGGAGAATGGAATTTTAGGTACGTCCTCCAGTGACCTAACACTAAACCATGATGTAATATGGATGGTTGACAAGATTGATTGATTTATTTATTTCCCCCCCATGGTTATAGAAGACTCTTTGTATTTGGAACAAAGGCATGGATTCTAAATGAATTGAACAATAACGAGTTATTTTGTCTCTGACTTGAGGTTCTTTCACTCAGTGAGTGAACAAATGGTTGTTTATAAAAGTTTAAAACCCTTACCTGGAATGTGAGGACAGAACAGTGGGCAGTAGGAATGGACTCCTTCTGACGTAATGCTTCTGGTTGTGGATCTAATCTAATTCATTGCAGTTGTATGGAGTTGAGGCAGACAACATAGCAATATGAATTTTGAAAGTAGCATTTACAATAAAGTTTATCAAAATATATAGTATGTGTGAGGGGCAACCCTCACTGCGTACAAATGACTTTTTATAAAGCAGTATTGGCACCGTTTCTTCTTGGGACAGTAAATGTAGAAAGCCCTTAAATCAGAACCTTCTAGTGTCAGAAATTCAGTCCCTTTATGGCACTGACCATACTGCTCTGCAGATGAATCTTTATATGTAAAGTGGGTTTTTTTTTCTTTTCTTTTCTTTCTTAGTGTTGTTGGACTAAGCTTTGACTACGTAGCATTAAACCTCACTGGCTTCATAGCATACAGTGTATTTAATGTAGGACTTTTCTGGATAGCCTACGTCAAGGTAAGTGCACTTTTCATTCTTTAAATGAAATATTTCATCACTTGTAGAACAGAGTTATGGTAGCTGACTTGCTTGGGATTTTAATACTCAGGAGCAGTTCCTACGCCAGTATCCCAATGGAGTGAACCCTGTGGACAGCAATGATGTTTTCTTCAGTCTCCATGCAGTAGCTTTAACACTCTTTCTAATATTTCAATGCTGTATATATGAGGTAGGTTTACCTATGATACGCTTATATTCCAAATGAAGCCAAAACAGTTGATTATGTTTAAGCTTTGAGGCTAAATATTAATAGAGTATCTAGCAATTATAGGGTTCTTCATTTTCACAGCACTCTACAAACATTAATTCTCAACATCCTTCTCAGATAGGTGAATACTATTGCCATTACAGGGGAAAATGGGGGCACAATTTCTATTACTCTTACAAAGCCATGCAGACTGGCAGAATCGGGTTTAGAATTTGGGAGTTGTTCTGGGGTTCCACTTCTTCTGTGCTCAGTCACTGCCGTCACAATAACAAAATGTGTGTGGATGGTGTTCACTTACAGGCAGTAAACATGCTAGGCGGAAAAAAATATTCATACCTCTTCTGGGTTAACAAGTTGTGAAAGAGGGGTGTGTGTATATGCGCTCCTTGCCCCCTCTGCCAGAATAAGATGTTTTCAAGAAAAGTCAGGGTGTGTGGTAAGTGACTTTGGAAGCTTCTCTGTGCCCTAATCCGTGAACATCTCACAAATGCTATTATGAGCATAAAGCCCCACAAATTGTCTTAATTTAGAGTTGAGTAATAGAACAAGTCCCACAAATCTCCCACAAAAACATTGCAGAAAGATTTTGACCCCTTCCTCCTGGATGCTAACATTCTGAACAAGATTCCCATGGGAATTGGACTCGGCAATTGTGCTGTTCTATCATAAACCTATAGCAAGCTGTTATGATCCTAAAACAATGTGGGGATACTTGAGGAGGAGGAGGGGTCAATCTAGCCAGTTCTGCAGTGGGCTTTGGATGTATATTTATGCTCAGCATTGTGCATCTTATGGTAACAGGGGTGGGAGGGAGCTGGGTATAATGAATTCTAAATGTATATAATGTCTCGTTTTTCAGAGAGCTACTCAAAGAGTGTCCAGAGTTGCTATTGGGCTGCTTGTGATTGCATGGATCTTCACATTTACCACCCTGTCCGTGGCTGCAGCTGGAGAAATCACATGGCTACAGTTCTTATTTTTCTTTTCTTACATTAAACTGGGAATCACACTGATAAAATATTTTCCACAGGTAAAAATGGGCACTAATGTCTCCTAACTCAAATGGGTAGCAAGATGCCACATACTAATATAGGCAGCTACCTGGAAGAGCAGTGTAGGTTCTTTAATATGTGGTGCATATGATTCTAGAATGCTGACTATGCTATTTTAGAATTGTGATCAAAACAGATCACTTGATTGATGGATTTTGTGCTGACTAAGCATGCAAGTAACTTTTTTGCAATGTCTGAAAACTGTAGTGTTAAACCAGCGAGGCTCTCTTACAGCTGGGGTTGACTGAGGCATTGAAAGGTCAATCTGCTTATCCGATGTCAAAATAAGTGGAGAATTCTCTATTGATGGGGTAGAATAAAAAGTTTTCTTGTCTGACTGCTTGATCTACAAAAATATTTGCCTTTTATAGGTAAAAACAAAGTATGCAGCATATTTAATTCACTTTGATCTGATTCCCTTCTATGCCTCTCTTGTAGGCATACATGAATTTTCGGCGGAAGAGTACTGAAGGGTGGAGCATTGGAAATGTGTTACTGGATTTTACTGGTGGAAGCTTCAGCCTCCTTCAGATGTTTTTGCAGTCTTACAACAATGGTAAGCATGGAATTGAAGTCTTTTAGGGCCTACGTTTTCCACTAAAGGGAAAAACCTGCCATAAAGCACTTTCTACCAGTCCAGACCCCCTTAAGGTCATTCCCAAACCTAGGTGTCCTGCATGGCAGCACGTGCAGCCATCAGTGCTATAAAAATCTGGTAAAAGATAAGTGTTTGGTTGTCTTCTAATGTAAGCGATTTACACAGTTCTTTGTAACTATACAACAGCACAGAGTACCTTATTGCATTAACCCACACAATGTAGTGAAATCAAACTATGATGAATAACCTGTGCTATTAAAAATAAACCATTTTAGTGAAACTTTAATGATTTATCTTATACCCGTAACTATGGAATAACCATTATCCTTAAGTCAAGGGATGGCCAAGACCAGCTTAAGTCTAACCGATTTAATAATGTGAGCGACAATGCAGCTTTTCAGACTACCTTATTTATTTTTGACAGATGAATGGAAATTAATCTTTGGAGATCCGACTAAGTTTGGACTGGGCCTCTTCTCCATCATCTTTGACATAGTCTTTATCATCCAGCATTACTGTCTATATAGAACACGGGGATATGAGTCTTTGGACTAGGGCCCCACCCTGAATGGACACAACAGTACGGATTTATTGGCCTTACCTCTCTACTGGCTGGGGGATTTCCACACTACTCACCAGGTACCAGCGTGACTAGTTCGAGAGTCATGCTGTTGTTTATAATTCCTCTTCAGTATGGGACTGCAGTGAACTTTTTTTGCTTAATGCCAAATGCCTTAATGGATATTCCATTATCCTACTCCTTGCAGCTGGAAAAGATTTGCAACCCCAGAAGCTAATTCTGGGCCAGCCTGTCTTGAGCTGGCCTAGTAATATATGGGTATCTTTGACCAATACAGCATTCTGGGGGGGGGCAAGGAAAGAGCTGGGCTTCCTTCAGCTGAACACAATGGGAGAGTGAAAAATCCAACCAGGTAACTTTTTTAAAGTAGTGACCAAGCAACAGGCTTTTGTGGAGTGGACCGTAGAATTTAACTGTGCTGCTGCCTTCATCACCTTCTCCCAAATCAAGTTGTAAGTGGAAAGCAGTGGCTCAAGAAGAGACTACTTGGTAACAGATACTTCCTGTTACATGTAGGTACAGTGAGTTAATGAAATCACTAACCAGAAAGCATGAAGACCAGACCAGCACTAATCAGACTTAATATCACAGCACGTTCCTATGACAGTGTCAAGAGCTATACTTAAACACTTAAAAAAAGACTTTTAATATGATCTCTGCAAGTGTGTACCACCAAGCACTTTCAGTAAAGGTACTAAATCTAGTGCCAAATTTCTGAATATTTACTGCACTAAGTTAAGTTATTCACATTTGGTTCCATTAAAGTGCCTAGTCTGTGCTGTTGAACAATTTATATTATATTTAAGTCTGATCTTGTTGTTCAATTGCCTAATGATTAAAACTTGTATTAGTCTTAAAGTGGTTTCCTCCCTTTTCCTGAGTAATCTAGGCAGTAGCTGATAAGCACTTACATGGCACCTTCCAGGTAAAGATCTCAAAGCCTCAAGATTCCCTCTGCAAGGTAGGCATTATACCCATTTTATATAGGTGGCTTGAGGGAAATAAGGCCTTTAAGTAACAAGGCTTTAACATAAGGGAACGCAGGAAGGTGGTGAATTGGGAATAAAACTTAAGTATTGACTCTTGCTCAGGTGCTCTGGATTGCTTTCTCTGCAGCATCCATGCAAAGAATGTAATATTTAATCTCCAACCATGGTTGAACATTCTTGCACTTTAAACTGTACAGCTTGGCACTACGCCGTCTCTTATCTTTGACAGGAGTAAGGAATAGAGTATAGTAAAAGGGACTTTTAAACACAAGATTTAGAATCACTAATGTTCAAGGTCTGATTACTTAGGCCTGCAAACCTCCTGCTAGAGGGGAAATCAGCTTGTTCTTCTGCACTGAAAAGTTTAAGATGGTAAAATTGCAGAAGAGAATGTACTCCTCCCCCAGAGATGCTCCAAGTTGTAAATGGGTGCAGAATTTGCTGACTGTCACTTCTGTTAGCTGTTTAGCATCTCTTTTCTTCACTGTAATATGGCTGTCTAAAAGTTGTCAGGCAGCACTCAACCTGTCCTAAATCAGAAGAATTGGAGGGTTAGAAAGCTTGCACAGAATATAAATAATACATAAATTGTCCTTAACTGAGACCGTTTTTGTTAAATTCATTCTTTTTATTGTGTAAAATCAAGAGACCACAGTACAAATAGCAGTGTACTTTTCTACAGTAAACAAAAATAAGGCCTATCTGTAAAGCTATTAAGATATTTACTACCACAGGATTTGTAATTTAAATGTCAAATTCCTTTTGGATTTTTTTGTATTACTGAAGATAAAAAGGTATAAAAAGAGGCATCTACTGGTATGTAAAGATATGGAGTAGAACATTCTTTGAGATGCATTTATCAAGTTTATAAAATTCATTGAAGTCAGAACCTAAATAGCACTGCAGTAATAAGTTAATCTACAACCTCTTCAGTGTTCTATTTACAATTTTTTTAAACTAGTCTGAAGACAGTTGAAGTAAAGAGGTCATATACAGTGTCATTAAAACTAGTTCTGGAAGATGAAAATTTTTTGGCTAATTGTAATTAAAGCTAGCCTGTATAATACCTTAAAGTGTTAATGTGGTTCATATTGAAGGGTATGAAACCCTTCAAGGATTTGTAGGAATTTTTTCTGCAAAAGCTCCTACAACTCCATAGTTTGGCCTTTGTGAAGGATTTCTGTAGTGTAAGTTTGCCTACCACAGGTGCAGGGATAGGAATTTTGGTACAATAGATGTTTGCAAGCTCATTTGCACATTTCTACTTAATACAGGATTTAAATAAGTCTCCCCTTACAAAACAGACCAGCTGCCCCTTCTATTTGAAGATTCTCTCTGCTAAATGTGGAGTAAGGAAGTGGAACTTTGTAAATGTCTCCTTTATGTTCAGCAATGACAAAGGTTTCCATCTCTTTCCCACTTACAGTATCTCTTAAAACACAAGCCCTACAGTTGCAATAGTTATAGCATGTTAAAGCTGGCATTGTTCCCAAGTATTTTATGAAGCAATTACTTCATCTTGTATAGAAGTACTTTGCAACTGTAATGTCTTGAAATTTATTACTAAATCCCACACAGCTTCCATTATAATCTGTTTAGCAGACTGCTAGTTCAAACTTGTGTCCCTTTTATGATGAGCTGCTTGTTGAAGCAGACTAAAATCTTGCAGTGAACTATCCCTCAAGCACTGCAAAATATTCTGCTTAACGTTTGCTAGCACATGATACTAAGTAGTGTAGATGTCATTACTCAGCATTGGACCTTCTACAAACTTTTACTTAAATGTGGCATCTTAAAAACCTGAGCCTGAACTAGCAAGGGATAATCTAACCCTTAATATTAGATTTTGAAAACTTAGAGTAAAAACACTACCTCCTCTCCCCACTGTTAATCATTCACTCCTTTCCAGAAGCCACTAACAGAGCTTTAAATGCTAAGCAATGGGGAAACTCTTGCACTAGAGGAGAATCATCTCCCACTAAGTTAATTGCATTTTTCCACAGTTTCTTCCCTAAGAAAAGTATTTTAGTGTTTTGCATCTTGTTCTTTATAGAACTGCTAACTTCTTCCCCTGTCACTGTTACAGCTTTGTGTACATAGTAGGGTAAGGTGCTGTTTTATGCAGCATATGCTACTGGAAGCCTTTCTGAAAGAGAAACTGCTGCTGAAGTGTCTAGAATTTACTATTCTTGGTTTAGAGTAAAAATGGTGCATGTTTTACCTTGTTGGGCAGCTCTAGTATTTGCTTCCTTAGAACAAGGGAGTGTCACTCTATAGATCCCTCCTTCCACCCCCCTCCCCCAAGCCTATTGCATAATTAGGACATCATGGACTGCTGAACAGCCTTCTGCAGCGAGTGTCTGGTCACCAGGAGCCGTACCACTTCTTCATTCCTCTTTGTCAGTCTCTTCCTTGCTTGGTCATGAGTTACCATTGTCATGTCCCACCCATTCACCTACAACAGAAGTTTTATCAGGAAACAATATTATTGTCAATGGAGCCTAGCCTGGGAAAGGTGACAGACAGGCCCCAGCTTGCTAATCACACTGTCTTGGCACTATTGGGTTAAGTCAAGACAGGGTGAACTTTAAGATTCAAAAGTTTGTTTTGGAGAAGTACCAGACAATTTAAGAGCTGCTAGTACAACAAACATACCTGCAGGAGTCCAGGTGCTGCCTGGAATGAGGAAGTGTATGAGAAGACTTAGCTTCGAGAAAGCTTGACCATGCACTGAAGGACATGAAGATGACGAGAAGGCATCTAGAGAAAACTGAGTGGAAGCACAGACTGTTCCGGCAGATTCCCTGAACAGCACCCACTATCTCAGGGACACTTACGTTACCCAAGGAAAAAACTGTTCACATACATTTCTGCAGTGTCTCAGGTGAGTTCCCTCCTTGCAGAACTAAGGGAGGGTCTGGCATGGGTTTCTCTTCTGCTCTTGCTGAAGCTGGTACACTTTTAATTAAAGAAGTGCATAGTAAGTGGGCCACAGCTAGCAGTAGGACTGCTATATAGCCCAGTGGTTTGAGTTCTCCCCCAGGCTGTAGGAGAGTTAGATTCAATTCCCCCTCTGCCTGCTCACTGGAATATAGGCTATGTGGGGGGGAAGTTGCCTCAGTCTTACGTCTACTTTACTTAAGGAGTGTTTGGGCTGGGCCAGGCCAGGAGTTAGAATCACTCCCTAGTCCAGTTGTTGGATTCTGGTTCAAATCCTGGTTGTGCCTGTTAAAGAAGGGATTTGCAGGGGGATCTGTGGCCTCAGCAAGGGGGGAGCTCCCTGTTTGAATCCCCTTGCTTTCTTTGGAGGACTCTTCCCCTAGAGAAGGGAAGGGTGTTTGAACAGGGACATCCCTCCCCAAAGTTGCCAGGGAGGTAGAAGGCCCTAGTCCAAATCCATTCACAGAGCAAGGGATGTGGTCTGGGGTCTCTTGGCCCATGGGTGAATAACCTAGCAACTGGGGATGAAGGAGTGGTTTGAGTTTTATGCAGCTCAATTTTAATTTAAAAATAGAACTTTAGGTGGCAAAGCTCCCCAGGCAGAGGCAAGACTTGAACCAGGGCACCTACCCTAACCGCACACACCACAGAGGACTCTTTGCTAGTTTGTCTTGCTTTAGCCCAATTAATACTTAAAGTGGAATAGCTTCAAGAAAAAGGACTTAAGGGACTCCACATGAGGCTCATTCCTAGCTCAGGACCTGAGGCCTGGTCTCCACCAGCCCAGCATAGTACCTAACACTACAGAGGGCTCTTTACAGCACATCTTTGTTTTGGCCTAATTAACATCTAATTAAAGTAGAACAGCTTCAAGAGGCCAAAGTGAGCAACCCTCATAGCAAGATACCACATAGCTCATCTTTTAGGGCAGTTACTTGCCTGGCAGGGAGATGGCTACTCAAATCCCTTCTCAGGAGACAAAGTGAGACTTGAACCAGACTCTTCCCACACCCTGGGTGAGTTTATACTCCAGTGGGTAGGTTAAGTGATTCTTATGGTCTCTGTGACCCAATTATCATTTAATTAAAAGGGAAGAGCTTCACCAAGAGAAGATGAACAACTGACATCAGACTGTCCCTTAGTGCAGCAATTAGGGCTCTCACTTGGGAGATAGCAGTTGCCTATTCAAATCCCTTCTCATGAGGCACAAGGGGGAATTGACCCAGAGTCTAGCTATCCTCCAGTGGTTACATAGTAATGTAACACCAATTTTTAAAAAAGGCTCCAGAGGTGAGCCTGGCAAGCCTAACTTCAGTACTGGGCAAACTGGTTGAAACTATAACACAGAATTATCAGACACAGAGATGAATGTGATTTGGTGGGTCTGAGTCACAGCTTTTGTAGAGGGAAATCATGCCTCAATCTATAGGAATTCTTTGAGGGGGTCAACAAGCATGTGGACAAGGAGGATTCACTGGATATAGTGTACTTAGATTGTCACAAGATCCCTCACCCAAGGCTCATAAGCAGTCATTGGATAAGAGGGAAGGTCCTCTCATGGATCAGTCTGTGGTTAAAAGACCAGAAACAAAGGGTTGGAATAAATGGTCAGTTTTCAGAATGGAGAGAGGTAAATAGTGGTGTCTCCCAGGGTCTGTACGGGGACCAGTCCTATTCAACATATTCATAAATGAACTGGGAAAAGGATAAACAGTGAGGTGGCAAAATTTGCAGATGATATATAACTACACAAGATAGGTAAGTCCAAAGCAGTCTGCAAATAGACAAAGGGATCTCACAAAACTAGTGATTGGGCAACAAAATGGCAGATTAAATTCAATAGTGATAATTGCAAAGTAATGCTCATTGGAAAACCTACTTCCTACTATACATATAAAATGGGGTCTAAATTAGCTGTTACCACTCAAGACAGATCTTGGGAGTCATGATGGATACTTCTCTGAAAATATCCACTCCATGTGCAGCAGCATTCAAAAAAGCTAACAGTGTTGGGAATCATTAAGGGATAGATAAGACAGAAAATATCACATTGCCTTTATATAAATTCACAGTACACCCACATCTTGAATACTGTGTACAGATGTGGTCACCCCTTCTCAAAAAAAAAAAGATACTGGAATTGAGGGGGGGGGGGAAGGGTGGTAACAACAATTATTAGGTGTATGGAACATATGAGGAGAGATTAGTAAGACTGGGACTTTTCAGCTTGGAAAAGAGACAACTAAGGGCAGATATGATAAGTCTATAAAATCATGATTGGTGTGGAGAAAATAAATGTTATTTACTCCTTCACAAACACAAGAACTAGAGGCCACCAAATAGAATTAACAGGCAACAGGTTTAAAACAAACAAAAGGAAGTATTTCTTCACACAATGCACAGTTAACCTGTGGAACTCTTTGCCAGAGAATGTTGCAAAGGCCAAGACTAACCGGGTTCAAAAAAAGAACTAGATAAATGCAGAGGAGAGGTCCATCAATGTTATTAGCCAGGATGGGCAGGGATAGTGTCCCTATCTTCATTTGCCAAAAGCTCAGCATGGGTGACAGGGGATGGATCACTTGATTATTACCTGTTCATTCCCTCTGGGGCACCTGGCATTGGCTACTGTCAGAAGACAGGACACTGGGCTAGATGGATCTTTGATCTGACCCATATGACCTTTCTTATGTAACCACTGGGTTAACAGTCATGTGGGAGAGCTACCTCGCCTCTGAGCACTCGAGCAATGGCAGCTCGCTGTTCAAATCCCATCTCATCAGGAGGAAACTGACCCAGGCTTGCCCCTATCCCAGGTGAGTACCCTGATCGTGGAGCTAAAGGGAGACCAGCTCCTTCCAGACTGCTGTGTGTGGCCTTAGGCAGTCCCTGAGCAGGCCTACCAGACTGAGTCCCACCAGGGAGACAGGCAAGGCAGCTGTAAAACTGCTCCAGTTACCTACAGCGTGAGCTGAACCACTGAGTCCTGGTCACCCATCAAAGATGATCTGATAGTCTAGGCCAGGAGCAGTCCATAGGCAGACTGCAGGCCAAATCCAGACCACCAGACACTTTTGAACAAACCCTAAAATCTTTTTATTTACTTCATTATTTTCCTCTGGAGTTTGGACCTCGACAAAAAATATTTGACTACCCCCTGGTCTAGGAAGTAGCTGTATCTCTGCCTGTTGATGGCTTTATAAATTAGGACCATTACTTCGAATTCACAGCATGGACAAACCTGACCTAACCAGAGAGGTAATGAAGAACCAAGCAGTAGCTGAATCAATAGTCCTTGCTCAGTATCACTAGCAAGATGTGAAGGTCGGTAACTGCAATCCAAGCCAACTGCTGTTTTTTAGTCAACAGATCTCACTGGTGTCTTTATTAGATTGGGGTAAGAAGCAACCATCCCTGGATCATATGGCTGCGTTGTTTGCCAAGAACAAAACAAATGAGAAACTGCCAACAAGGGCCTCTTCAGGCAGCACCTGAAACATGCCACTGATCAGTCAGACATACAAAATCATGCTACAGTTCAGTATCTTTGCGTGTCCCCTGTCAGCACCAGATGGGTGACAGGTAGCATGGGACATCTTGTTCCTAACACAACAGTCCAGCTGGCTGCTTCACCTTTGTGCAGTGTCGCTGTGAGCACCTGTGCAACAAGGAGATGGAAATGCTGCAGGGAAGATTTGGTGGGCTTGATGCATGCGGCTGTGACAATGACAAGTGCAGCAACAGAGCACTGAACACGTCAGAGACGGGTTCTGAGGGGCAGTAGAAATGTTTCAACAGCCTGCAAATTTCTGAGACTATTTTTGTCAGTTAATATAGCTCATAGGGGCACTGCATTAGATATAGAGTAGCTCATAGCTGTATGTAGGAGTTACATTAGAGTACTAGTTTGTTATTCACACAAGACATTCTACAGCCCAGCTACTGAGGCCTTACTGTTATATAACTAGTATACATGTATTGTCATTGGATTCAGTGACAGTAAGAAGATAGTTGTATTGTATGTGCTTGTTTAGTTTAATGGCTCCAGCTAAGCAGACTGGAAAATATATGCTTTATTATTAAGGGGTAGGGGTCTTATCTACATAACTTCATAAACATAGCAGACAAGAACTCTTCTCAAATGAGTCCATTCTACAGATATGAGGTACAAACAAGCTCATACTGTCATGTGACTATAGACTTCTGTTTTAACTGAAGAGAAAAAAGTACGGGAAGATGCATAAACTATACACAGGGACTAAATATTTCCCAAAAAAACTTTCCACACAGGACTATTTTGAGTACACACTTGCATCATCAATTGTATTTAGAAGCTTCCTGCCAATTTTGTTAAAAGTAGACTATGATTCTACAAGTAAAGGCCCTTTTTGTGATTTTATCATTTTTCAGATTGGATACTCCATAACATATAGACATAAGATACAAAACACCCTCACCATGAGGGTTACATCTATATCCCCTCTGAGAATGACTACTAGGTATGTGCTTAACATGGTAGCAATGACATTTTTCTTCCTGGTGGGTTACCCTTAGTACCCCGGATGGATCCAGGCTGGTACACTATTAAAAGACCAGCCCCACAAAGGCATGTTGGGGGAAAGAACGTGTGTCAGTCTGCTTCCTCATGATCTGCCTCAAGTTCTGGTATTGCAGAATGGTTGCCAGGCACTACTTTCAGAGCTTTGAAGTTCGCAAGAGTTCATGACCATTCAAGACCATGTGCTCAATTGTGACTTATCTGCACTAGTGTGTGCTGTTCACCATGAATCAAAGTGATTCCACTCTCCTGCAGGGGGGCATTCATGTTGGCAGTTACAGCCAGAAGCCTCTTATCTGGAGATATGGAAGCTTTTCCAGACAGATTCCCAAGACCATCCATATAGGAAGGCAGTGACCTTTTATAAGCTTCCCTTAGCACATACAGCAGTGGGACAACAAGCAGGTGAAACAGTCAAGAATAGAGCAAGTGGATGAGATTCACCATCACCCTCCCCCCCTACCTCTGAAGCAGCCTGGAAAGCAGTGCTCCCTAGGGAGCTTCTGGGCTGGGATTGTCCTGTATTGGCTGCATCCAGGCATTCCAGTATGTTCCTCTTCCTATCTTTGAATTTACCTGCATTATCTTGTCTCCAACCTGGAGTCCGGCAACTTCTGCTGGGCCTCCTTCCGTCACCCTTGTTACATAGATACCCTGTAAGAGTCATGTTTTAGTTATTCCAGTTGGAATGGTTACAAATGCACACAAGCCAATAACCTTTATTTAGCAGCATCTTAAAAATGGATTCCATTTAAAAACAAGTCTGATATTCAAAAACAGACGAGTTACACAAGAGCGCAAATGCAGCAGCAGTGTAAATTGGCAACATTGACTAAGTGGGAAGGGAGTATAACACGGACCAATGAGACTGAGGGAGGACCAGGCATAGACCTACAAAAAGTGGGTGCCACTCACTGAATTCAAGGTGAGTTGAGGGCACTCAGCCTCTTACGGGGGGGGGGGGGGGGGGCTGTCTTAAGAGAATCTGACCTTGTCAGTTTTATCTTCAGAGAAAGGATTCTGAGCAGGGTCCTGATCAATTCCACCTCCAATACTGAATCCAAGAATCAGATTTTCACCTTGCCGGAGTTTATGGATTTCAACTCTTTGCTGAAAGAGATGGGAGGAAACAGTGTAGGATTCACATTCCTTCCTCTACTCCAACCAGAGTAGATTAAGTTTAGTTTTATTACGTGTAACTATCTCTGAAGACAGGACAACAGATTTTGTTCGGTGAGCTACTGTATAACTTCCAGACAAAGGGAGCACATAAGATAGTTTACAAATGAAGGCCATATCACAAGCATGTTTTCTATATTTAAACATGAGCAGGGATCTCGGATCTAAAACCCATTGGTGGATGAGAGCATTTCCTGTCTATCCCAAAGAGACAAGCAAACTTAACAGCAGTAACTGAGGAGCATTTTTGTCCTTGCTAGCAAGCCACAACAGAAATAAGCGTCCCCAAACATATCCCTAAAGGACTTGCCACTTACGCAGCTAAAGAAGTTTAACCTCTATCTCTACTACCACAATTGAAATGGAGGGAGGGACGGCACCACTAGCAGTAAAATTATACTAGAGTTCAGTTTCCTTCAAGCCAATAAAATGCAAGTGTCAATAACTAGCAGCCTCTCTAACCCACACATCTTATTTTGTTTTGTCCATGGAAAAACTACAAGTTCCTCCTTAGTGCTCTGCCAATGGGAGTATGTATCCTACTATTGTCACTCATAGAATCATAGAATATCAATCAGGGTTGGAAGGGACCTCAGGAGGTCATCTAGTCCAACCCCCTGCTCAAAACAGGACCAATCCCCAACTAAGCAAGACCAATCCTCAATAGATAATGGGGCAGAGACTTAAGTTTCTGAACTTGTTGCAGATAACAGAAGACACTCTGAGTGTAGGTCACTAACTCAGTTGAAGAGAGTCCAACTACCAAAGGGTTCACAAGACCAGCTGTAAAGTCACCCCTGGCATCAAGAGTACAAAAAAAGGCTTGATGAAGAGGTTCGGACAGCAAGAGATTTTAAAACTTTGTATGAGGAGCTCTTAGTGACAGAGATATGAAGGGGAGTCGTGATCTCACCTAGAACCCTGTCTAGCAGGGGCCTCTTTACAAAAGAAGAAGTTTAGTCTTTCCTCTTGAATTAGGCCCAGATCCCCTCAGGCTACAAACTGCTCTGCCAAACAAATGATTTGTGCAGCCTTTGCTGCATGACCTACTGTCAAGGTTCCTTCCCCACTCTGAACTTTAGGGTACAGATGTGGGTACCTGCATGAAAACCTCTAAGCTTAACTACCAGCTTACATCTGCTTTTGCTGCCACCATCCAAATAGTTTGAGTCATTTGGGAAACTGTCTTTCCCCCAAAAAACCTTTCCCTCCCTGGGTAGCCTTGAGAGACTCCTCCACCAATTCCCTGGTGAACACCGATCCAAAACCCTTGGATCTTAAAACAAGGAAAAATCAATCAGGTTCTTAAAAAGAAGGTTTTTAATTAAAGAAAGGTAAAAAATCATCTCTGTAAAATCAGGATGGAAAATAACTTTACAGGGTAATCAGATTCAAAGAGCCCAGAGGAACTCCCTCTAGCCTTAGGTTCAACATTACAGCAAACAGAAGTAATCTCCCTAGCAAAAGGAACTTTCACAAGTTGAGAAAACAACGATAAACCTAACACGCCTTGCCTGGCTGTTACTTACAAGTTTGAAATATGAGAGACTTGTTCAGAAAGATTTGGAGAGCATGGATTGATGTCTGGTCCCTCTTAGTCCCAAGAGCGAACAACCCCCAAAACAAGGAGCACAAACAAAAGCCTCCCCGTCACCAAGATTTGAAAGTATCTTGTCCCCTTATTGATCCTTTGGGTCAGGTGTCAGCCAGGTTACCTGAGCTTCTTAACCCTTTACAGGTAAAAGGATTTTGGTGTCTCTGGCCAGGAGGGATTATAGTATTGTACACAGGAGGGCTGCTACCCTTCCCTTTATAGTTATTACACCTACTTTCACCAAAATTATGAGATTTATCATACACATCACCAGGAAGCCTGGTTTGAGTGGGATTGGTAATTCAAAGTGAGTTGCTTTGCAATCTTCTTTCATCAAGGAAAGTAGTTCACATTACTATCTTAGAACATCTTAATTTAATGGACTCAAGTGTGACCAACTATAGTTACTATGTTTTTACTGCCTCTATAGTAACAGAACTCTTAACTATAGCATTGCAAGCCCACAGATTACAGATAAAACCAAAAACAAGGATTTAATTCTCAAAAGCTTGCTTAGCATCTCATTTTCACAAGGGATATAGTTTAAGTACAAAATTAATTTTTTTTAATCTACTTCACAAGACTAGAATAGCTAAAGCAGATGCCACTCCAACCTTTTAAAGAGCGCCAAGCAGCACTGTCTAGTGGAGGATACAGAACAGTCAGTAAGTCTTGTCATGCTACCAGAGTGACACTTTGTACTGAGAGATTAGAAACTGTTTTTCCCTGCTCAGGGGAAGGTTCTTCCCCTTGAGATACCCAAAATGTAAACAGCCTCTCTCCTCTAGGTACAGATTGGGTATGGGAACTAGCTTTCCCTTCTGACAGTGTGACTCCTGGAAAGAAAGCATGGTAGAGGGCAAAGTTACAGGCTACATGTAAGATTTTTGAAGGAAGTTTTTCTTCCCTCAAGTTTGCACGGCTGTCTTTTTCTATTCATCAGAATGCTTCCCTGGGTCCAGTGAGCCCATTTGGAACACAAGAGGGAGGTGTTTGTAACTTAACCAAGTAAACAAATAGTCATATTTTAATTGAAGAGTGAGACTCCAGATGAGCTCATTGGAAATACTGACAACTTCCACAGACAAACTAAAAATTGCACATAGCATAATAAGAGACAGACAAGGAACAGACTCCAGGCTGGCAGCCAAACAAGTGGATGGCAGCAGATTTGATATCTTTGTATGTTGTCTTCAACACTAGAATTGGCTCGGAGGCAGGTTGTTGAGAACAAGGCTAACAGCAACAGCGTGCAGTCACATAGCATTTTTATCAAGTGTGGGGGGGTTTTAAGGCACCACAACTTTAGCTGAACAAGGACATTCTTGGTTTTGTTTTGTTAACTGGTGATACTGAGATTCCAATTCAAGAAAACCTACGCTCCTTGAGCAGCATGGTATGCAGGGTTTTTACCCATGGGTAAAGTGGCCCATTATAATTTGTGCACCATCATCTTCTATCCCAGGAGGCACCATCTGCCAAGCTAAACAGTGAGCACTGTCCATCAAGATCACAATGGTTTTAAAAAAAAATACTGTTAGAGAGGTCTGACATCTGAGGTGAAGTCCTCTGATAAGTGGCAAGTGGACTATGCTATGTCTCTTAAATCACAGTACAACACATACCATGATCCCAATTTGTGCTCAGTTAGACTGCCTGGCATAGCAGGGAGATGTCAGAAATTTGACTTGTTTTGACAGTCACTTGGTTGGACAGAGAGTGTGTGCCACACAGATATGTGGCAAATTTTCTCCTCTACACTTATATGGTAAATTTTTCTGGTTTATTTTCTGAGAAGGGTTGATTCTGGAGTCAAATCAGCCCCCATCCAACCTGCACTGGCTTGCGTTAGCAGCAGAACTCGCACCAGCTCACCATATACAGCCTCTAGTTCTTTGTTCTTAGCTGACTGTCAGAGACTGTGCAAAAAAGGTTATTTTTTCCATCCCCTCCACTGTGGCTACTGAAAAGTGACATGCATGCCTGCAGTCCTGTGCTCATCAGAAACGTAACCATAAGCAACTAGCGGAGACAGCATAATCCAGTGGACCTGGGAGACAGGACAGCTAGCTTTTGTTCCCTGCTCTACCACTGACTCACTATATGATCTTGGGCAAGTCAGATCACATCTGTACTTCAGTTTTCCTAGGTGTACAGAGGGGATAATGATACTGAGCTGTCTGCAATTTTTGGATGAAAGTGGTAAGAAAAATGGTATAACCTAGAGTATATTTGTATTAAAATCTTAATTAAAAAACACACAATAAGGGGAGCTATCACCCAATCCTTTCACACCCC
The DNA here is from genome assembly GCF_011386835.1 of Chrysemys picta bellii. Classification (NCBI taxonomy): domain Eukaryota; kingdom Metazoa; phylum Chordata; order Testudines; family Emydidae; genus Chrysemys; species Chrysemys picta. The sequence goes on along the minus strand of NC_088809.1, from coordinate 3,570,655 downwards.
CAAGATGAATTAGTTTGACCTTTCCATTCCCCCTCCCAGCCTCTTTTTAGAGATGGGGAAACAGAGGCACGGAGCAGTGAAGTGACTTGCTCCATGTCACCCAGCAGGCAAGTGGCAGAGTCAGACTGGAACTCAGCTCTCCTAAGGCCCAGGCCCAGTGCTCGGACCCTCACACCACTCCAGGAACCGGTTTAACAATCCAAACCTCTGCATGAACACTTACTTCAGTTCAGCTCAAACCTGTTCGTACGCGGTAGAAGCTAAATACGGCCAGCGGGAAGAGAAAGTGTGTCCGCCCCGGCTTCTGCACCAGTTTAACCCAGAACTTGTTCCCACACAAGGGGAACTGCTTTTAAACACCCCCACCCCGTGGGGGGTTTTACGGGGAGCAGAGCACGCCTAGGGAGACCACTTTCCCCCTTCTCCTAGAGGGGGCAGGAACCAGCCCTGACACCATCACCCCGCACGGACATCGCTACACGGGAGCGACCCTGCGGGCGGGGCCGCCCCAGCACTGGCCAGGCCCGGGAGCCCGGCAGGCCCCCGCCACCCGAGCACGCCCAGCCCGGCCCGGCCGGGTGTGTGCACAGGGCGGGGCGGGCAGCGCGGCCCCGGGGCGTTTCCTGCGCTCCGCACGGACCGGCGAGAAGCGCAGCCCGGGAGGAGGGGGGGGGGTGTACCGGGCGCTTCGCGCGCCAACCCCGGGGCGGACCCGCAGCCCCCCGCCGGGGACCGGACCGGAGCCGCGCCCCGCTGCCAGAGCTGAGGGGGGCTGCTCCGGGGGGGGGGGGGGGGCGGGGACCCCCTCACTATCCCCCCAGCCCGGGGGCCGGTCCAGACTCCGCCCCCCGGCCCGCACCCCACTCACCACCACGGCGGTGACCGGCTGCCCCGGGATGTACGACATGGCCCCGCCCGGCAGCTCGCGCCCGACTCGCCGGCGGTCCCGCCGCCTCGCCAACAAAAGGTCCCGCCGGCCCCGCCCCTCGCTCCGCAGCCGAAGAGCCAATCGGGCGCCGCCTCGGGCCGAGGGAGCGCCGGCGCATGCGCATTGAGAGCTGGGAGGCGGGGGCGATGTTTCCCGGTAGCCTTTATTCCAAGATGGCGGGCTCCCGCCTGCGGTAGGGGCGGGTAAGTCGTTGCTGTTACCGCGGCGGGGCCGGGTAGCCGCTGGGGGTTCGTAGAGACGTCGGGCCGGGCCCTGGGCCCGGCCTCGCCCTCGGGTCAACCCGAGCCCGGCGGCGCTGCCTCAGGCATGTCCTTTGGGCGGCCCCCGTCCAGGCCTGGGCCTCTGGCGCCCCCCGGGCGGGAGCGGGGTGAGAGCAGGAGCGGGGGTTGGGTCAGAGCGGGGGTGGGGTGAGGGCACCCCAGGGGACTCGCCCCTCCCCCTCTTCCCCCCCCCCCCCCGTGCCCAGGAGGGCGCTGGTCTTGCGCTCGGGCCCCGCTGTTTCTCGTGTAGCCGCCAGGCTGCAGGAGGGGCGGAGAGTAGTTTCGAGGCCGATATTCTGCCCCACAAAGGTGCAGGAGCGAGCTGGGGCCAGCCTGGTTCTGCGGCCTAGGGCGGTGTCCCCACCGGCCCGGCCATGGCACTGAGACTCCGTCCCCCAGGCTGATCCTGCGTCCCAGCCCTGCTCCGGGCTAAGTGACAGCTGCACTGGGTGTCTTGGCTGGGGGGGGGAAGCAGTGTTTTCTTTTCGTCCCTCCTGGAGTCGGTGACCCCAGAGAACACTAAACCAGTCTTCCAAATTCCTCACCTGCGCTTCACTCAGCGTGGGGGAAATGGAGCTAGCTTGGGGCTGGGTGGTTTTGCTTTAACCTGGGAAAGGAGGAGACATATCGATTTAAATCTGCTTTTACTGCTATTTTGTATAATGTCTATGAATATTAAGGTTTGTGAAATCTTTTTTTACAGAAAGCTACAGTTGGGGTCCAAACGGCTTGACAAACCCTTAGTCTTCTGTGTTCTGGTTGCATTCTACCTCAGGTAATTACATTATGAGGCCCTCCAAATTTTCCAGAAGCTTCAATTAAGCAGAACACCCTTTGCTTTCAGTCCTGAACTTTTATATAGGGTTGCTACTGAACAACGATCATGTTCCACCCTAGTAATCGCTGCATTACACTGCTGAGTAGAGTGATCCCTGTATCTAGTTATTTTGGGTCTAAGCCCAGTGGAGGAGGGGTTCTTTAATATTACTAAAGCACAGTGAAATCATTGGATGAAAAGTGCTATAGAAATGCCAAGTAGTGGTTTTAATGCAGTGTGCAGCTACGTGAGGCTAATTGGGTCCTGTAGTATCTAGATACTTCTTCCTTGGATTTAATTACAACCTCCAAATTTAGGTAGTTAGCTAAAGAAGTGGCATTGTTGAACAGACCAAAATGATAGAAATTTAAGTGTAAATAGGAAATCTTACCCAAACTCTTTGTGCTACAAAAAGGATGTGAATTTAAAATGTGGGTTGCTGTTACAACTACATGTATGTACACTACAATACATTGAAAAAGAAGGCCATAGAGATGAGTAATCTCATTATAAATTGGTCTTGCAAGTCTTATACTGGAAGCTGTGTGCTTGGGGCAAGTGGCTGCCCAGGAGAGATTCAGATGCTGCCCAGATGATTAGCAGAGCATGCACACCCATCCTGCTTGCTGGGGAGGAGGGGAGAGAGAGAAGGGTGCTGATGTCAGGATGTCCCCCTCTCCCCCGCACCCCATCTCGCCAGAGCAGGGCACGGGGGGGGGACAGCCTGGCTCAGGAAGGACTAGGGTGAATGCCTTTCTTAAAGAGACAGTGCACTGTTTGAGATTTCCCCAGAAGCCAGCTCTCACATACAAACTTTCCCTGCCCCTGTACCCCATCTCTGCAGAGCAGAGGAGGGGAGAGGAGACAACAGGGCTTAGAACAGCAGGAGAGCTTTCAGTGAGTGTCTTAAAGAGACAGCACATGGCGAAGTGGGGAGGGATAGCTCAGTTGTTTGAGCATTGGCCTGCTAAACCCAGGGTTGTGAGTTCAATCCTTGAGGGGGCTGTTTAAAGAACTGGGGTAAAAATCTGTCTGGGGTTTGGCCCTGCTTTGAGCAGGGGGTTGGACTAGATGACCTCCTGAGGTCCCTTCCAACCCTGATATTCTATGATCTCAGAAATGTCCCCAGCAGCCAGCGCACACCCTCTCTGTGTGTCTCTCTCTCTCTCTCTCTCTCACACACACACACACACACACACACACACACACACTCTCTCTCTCTCTCTCTCTCTCTCTCTCTCTCATACCCACCCACCCCTCCCAGCACATACTTGTATTAATGTTGTTACTACTTGGTACTTCCTGCAATGCACATATATTCTCTGTAATTTCAAAGAGTGTTATTTTTAGTGTTTTGACTGGTGTATGCATTTCATAATTTTTATTTCTCTTACACTTAAATTTAATTCTTTGAGTAGTGAGTTCTAAAATGCCTAATCTGTCCTGACTTGGAAGGATAAATTCATTTTTTTAGACTCTTACTAAAGCTGGCCTAAATTTTTCTTACTGTAACAAGTAAATTTGTGTGCTGTAGACATACAATAGTGAGATTGGTTCAGTTTTGTTTATATGTGTGGTGTTAATGACTAAAGGCCTCCGAGGTTGAGATGTAAACTTACCTGATTAACGCAAGTTAATTTTATATTTACATAAAATCCAAGTGTAGACTACCTGATTTGCTTGAACGTTTCAGCAGCTCTTTGAATACCATCAGTTATAACAGCTAGTAGACATGTGAATAGCTCCTTGATTTCTTGTAGTTATTCAAAGACCACCACTTATTTCTAGTACAGATAACTGGGAATACAGTTTGTCCAAGACACTACTCATCAAATCAATTTTTTTCGAAGGTCATGAACAATGTTCTGATGACTGATGCATTTCACATGCTGTCAGGCCTGACATTACCAAAATGTGCAACAGATTATAGGTACTCTTCAATTTATCAATTTACTGATGGTGATTTGTACTAAAGAGGTCAATTTCCAAGTAGCTGTGCATTTTTCACTTTCAGTTCCTGCTGTTAGTTATGGACAGGAGGGAAAAGAATTGTTCCATCCCATCTTCCCAAATAAAATGAAATTGACTTAGTACAATAGTTTGTTCTCTCCTTTGATCTAGTCTCGTTGGGAGAAAGACTTGACTCCAAACCAGAGCAATGGCTACAATGGTGGCTAAGCGAGAAGGGCCTCAGTTCATCAGCGAAGGAGCAGTCCGAGGGAATGCAGCCATTCTGGATTATTGCAGGACATCCGTTTCTGCCTTGTCAGGAGCAACAGCAGGAATTCTTGGCCTGACTGGTTTACATGGCTTCATCTTCTACTTCTTGGCTTCTGTCCTTCTCTCAGTGCTTTTGGTATTAAAAGCTGGACGGCGGTGGAATAAGTACTTTAAATCCCGAAGGCCACTTTTCACTGGGGGGCTTATCGGAGGCCTCTTCACATATGTCCTCTTCTGGACTTTCCTCTATGGCATGGTGCATGTCTACTAAAAAAGTAATAACCACTTTAGCTGCAATGGGTTTTAATGAAATAGGAGGACTGTTGCCAAAAACTCATCTAAACAACTATGCCAGCTTTTTAAATTGTTGTTCACTGCTTGTATTGTTAAGGCGGTCAGTAACTTATGTCTGAGTACAAAACTCTGTAGTATTTGTCTAATTAAATTGAATGTAAAATGTCTTATAGAAAAGTCACTTAAATTGCTTCCCACACATTTATAAGTATCCCATGAATCGCTAAAAATCACCATTTGTCCACCATTCTTGGCTGACTTTATTCCTTTTACATTTTGCCTCTGTAAGATCAGCAATAGCAGCTTTATTTTATGTTGTGTTCCCACTGTCACTGTTTGCATCAGCATACAAGCATTGGTAAAAACAGTATCTTTAGCCATAAGCTTAATGCAATGAAATCTGAAAGGAAACACTGACACAAAGTTAGTTTCATGGTAATATGTAATTAAATGTACATGAAACTGGACAGAAGTATCTTATTTGTCTGGATCCTTAGTGTAAGTGCTGTGATCCTGGGTACAGTCACTTTACAAATAGGAAATTAAAGTTACTAAAACATTTCAATCTCTTCCATGCATTGCTTTTGCAGAGCATACTTTTTGTAATGGCACATATAAAAGGCAATAAGTAGTACAGTCATGAGTCACTGTTTTGGGTTTTTAGGGGTATTTGCACAATGTTTTCCACTGACGTAATACTACATTATGCCAAAGGAAACCACAGTGTCCTATGAATCAGAATCCGTTATAGCTAAAATGAACAAACCCACACCCGGAGATCTGGAATAGACTCACTTAGTATTTCCCCAAACTTACAATGCATTATTGTGGTAATAGATTTCATTTTCTGCAAGAAAATCAAGGCCAGACTGAGCTGTAAACTGCAGCTTTCAGCTATAGGACAGGCCCTACAATCCCTCTTCAGCAGTTTTCTGAGTGAGCGGGTATATAGTCTCTGTACTTGTATGGTGACAGGGCTCGAAAGCACACTTAGCAGTATTTCCATCCAAGGAGAAAACTGAATCAGCAGTAGCATTTTTGCAATTCACCCTATTCTGAAGCATAAATTACTAACCAGTGACACAGAACATTGTGTAAAACCTTTTCCCACTTATACTTTGAAATGCCTTTTTTAAATAGTCTGCCCTCTATTTTAAACTTTACTTAATATTGAAACAAAGTAGTTCTATATGAAAGAGGGAAATTGACAATACTATAAATACTGTCTGCCATACTATATATTTACAGTCAATATACCTTTGGTCTCCTGCAAAATAACATGGTCTAGTTACTGAATTCTGTCAAAGCTATTTTTCTATATTGAGTCATGCATCTTTTAAACGTGGGCATTTTAGTTAACTTAGATGGGCAGCTTTATTAATATACTTGTACTGTTCAAATGTTGTGTATGCATTTCAAAACAAAATGGGGAAACCAGCGTCTATATGGTTAATCACCATTATCTAAAATAATACAACATACAGAAAAGACATTATCCTACAATAGACAAATTCCATTGCTCTATATCAACTCCAAGGAAAAATATCAAATTTTGTAAAAAGAAAGACTCCTGAGAATCCGATAGTTACTGTTTATGACTAATCTCTGTACTGACTTACCTTAAAAAAAAAATATATATATATATATAGGATGGGGATCGAGTTTTGTGATGGGGGACCTAAAGCCTTCAACTCAGAAAGTGGGTTAGGTCCTTTCTAACAAGGTAACATTATTTTGGCAAGTTAAAGTATTAGACTACAGAACAGGCCTAGCCTTGTTTTTATTTGTGATGAGCTGTTTGAGTGAATCATACCATAGTATGAGGTGATCTAGCATTGTATTATATTTGTTTCAGCTTCAAAAACTACTTAAGTATAGATGGTTAAGATCGAGTTATGTTGGCTTAGTTAAGTTTACACGGTCCTGTTTGCATCAAGCCAATGCTGTCAGGTTTCACCTTAAAGTCATTCACCAGTTGTTGTTTTTGAATTGAGTGAAAAGCCTGACCTGGGGCTATTAATGTCGTATTTCAAAGCAAGGCAGCTTAATCTTCACCACCTACCATTTTCATCCAAGGCTAGTGAGTCAAATTCATCCTAAGGAAGCACAGAGCCAAGTAGAATTGACTTTTGTGGTTTTGCTTCCTAGTATTTTTTCCTACCACTTTTGGGAAGTTATATCACCATCTGAATTTAGGTCATAGAGTTTTGTGAGTCAGAAACAAAGGCTCATTGTCCTTTCAAAAGCCCGTGTAACCAAAAAAAAGTTAAGTATTAGATTTCTAACTTTTAAATAAATCCTGTAACTTGTAGTAGGTTGGGAGATACAGAATGACGTGGGAAACAAAGTCCAATTGGTGCTATTCCTCTCCACACACCCACATTTCAAACTGTGGATAACAAAACAGACAGAGTAGCTGTCCCTGACTAGAGCTGCCTGATCGAGTAACTCTGACTATCCATTCCTACTGGCAGAAGCATCAAGTTCCTCCTTTGTCAGGAATCAGTAAGTAGAGAGGATAATCATCCCTGAACTAAACAAAAAGCACAGTGACAATAAAAAGGAATTGCTGAGAAAAGCATGAAACCAACTGGTAAATGAAGGGAGGCTTGGTTATTGAATGTGCTGTTATTGACAGATGCCTTGATGCACACTGTTAACACACTGAATATTTGATACTTTCTTTCTGTATTCAGCTTCCAATGGCTGTTTGTCCAAAAGAAAATTCAGACAAAAGTGTTATCAGGCCGGTAATAAAAGCATATGTCAACTTCCTTAGAAGCATCACCCAACTTGTTTCAAAATATTCCCCTGATCAGCTACCTGCTATGCCACACTATGCTTTCTTGTACCCCAAAATGTCAAGTTACCTGGACCAATTACTAGAGGACAAACTTCATCCCTTTACTGTAGGTTATTCTGGCATTTTTAAACACTAGATTTAACAAAAGTTCTGTATTAATTTGCTCATGAGAGCTTTGCCAGGCCAACTGCAAATATCACTGAGCCTGGTTGGTTTTGGAGTGGGGTTGGTAAAGTGCTTCTATGGAAAGAGGAGGATACCATGGTCTATAGAGTAAGGGCTCTTCCTGTGAAAACATCTTGAGAGTCACTTTGCCTTTGGTATGATGTTACTTGAACTACAGACAAATTGAATGGAACGCCGGATGTTATTTATCTCAACACCAGCCGAAAGGATTTCAATCTACTCTTACAGGTAGATCATACAGGACTTGGGAACTGGTGTTGCAGTGCAGCTGAACAGAAGGCGATTCTGGTTTCCCAACCTCAACTCTCCTAACAATGTCAAATGCCACGTGTCTTTGTCACTGACCTTTCATTAGCAGAAGCAATGCAGGGCTACAGAATAATGCTGGTTATCTATTTATGTGCATATAAAAATGTTGCCTGGTTTCTTCTACATTTTTCTTTATAATACAAAAGTTCTGTAGCAATGGCACAGGAGTCACCAGCTCAAGATAGGGAAGAGTGCCTTAGATCAGAAGGGGTGATATTTTTAGCAAACTGCTCTCTTGAACAGAATAGCTATAACACCTCTTCTCTGGGCATCCAAATGATACAATAGACCTGACCATGGCTGTCTCCACCTCAAAGTTTGGTTGCTGTGTTTTACCATCGTAGTCTTTATGGAACATGTTTTCCAATTGACAGACCCTTAGGTCTCAACTGTCTGTAGTTGTCTCAGCTGCTCTAATGTAGCCAGCGATTCTGAGTTCTGGTTCCCATTCGCTGTTCCACCTGGTAAAGACTTTCTTGAACTGGACCTGTGGGAACAAAAGGCAAGAAGGGCAGTACCTTACGTTTATTTACCTTGCAGTGAAGCAGAAGAGGAGTCTTGGTGGGACCTTCAGCATTTCCAAGAGACAGAATGTTTAAACCGTTGCTTCTGGAGATGGGTAAATTTCTCCCTGGCTTGGCTAATGGACAGAACTGAGCCATTTTCATAAGTAGTCTGTTTTGACTAAACTATAAGTGTTCCTAACAAACGTTTGTTGTTTCAATGGATTGTTTTTTAAGGTCCATTTGTGCATCACAAAAGCTACGTTGAGTCATAGATTTTTGCATAATGCCCACAATGGCCTCAGGGCACCTTGCTGTAGCTCTAATTGGAGCTCTGCACATAGCCACAGGCACAAATAACCTTATCTATTCCATGAAGCTCACACTGAATTTGTGATGTCAAGTCTTTTAGAAAAAAAATCTTTCCCACAATTTTCTGGCAACTTCATGATTGAAACAGAGGGGTCAGTTGTTCCATTGATATAGATCTGTAAACTCCCTGTTAATTCAACTAGATTGCACACAAATATAATCAAAAGGACCTTGGATGCTACATGAAAAATAAATGTCAACGTGATGCTCAGACTTCAGGGTTCAAAGCAATGGAGCGCTGACACTGTGACAATGTTCTATTACAGGAACTGTGTACTCGAGGTTTTATCAGATGGACGCTGGTGCAGCAGAGTGACTCACTCTGCCATTCTCAGTTGGCTGAACTCCAGTGGCCCAGAAAATGGATCTACAGGGTTTAAGTCTGTCGTAACTGAGAGGACATGGCCCCTTTTGCATCCCAGCCCTGAAGCCACCCTTTAACATAGCAGCTCTTGGGCTGGAGTTCTGATTTTCATCCTTATAAGTGAAAGGAAAAGGCATCCAGGGCTTTTAGTAGTTGCCATTGATTCCATTTGGCATCATTATGGATAGAGAGCCAGGAGCCATTTGCAGCCTGAACAATGACACAGCAGCTTCCCTATTTCTCAGACTCCAGCAATGACTTATGGAGGGAGCAGCTTGGCTATACTCATCTGTATGCATGTAATTTCCTGGAATCAAATGCCCTCCTTCTGCAGTTAAAATGTCCTTTGTTTCTATATTTCTGTCCATTTAATGATTGGACAGTATAATGCTACACACATAAATGCAACAAGAGTCCCACTTACTTCACTTCCTCATATTTTTTGCCTCGATAGAAGTTGCTCTTTTTCATCAGATACAGTAGCACCACGTCACAGAAGAAAGCCCCCTGCAAAATATTGGAGGCAGCACATTCCTGTAATAAGCAACTGAAAGCAAATGCATAATCTCTCTGTAAAAATCCCCAAAGCCGCTACATTATCTTCCTCCCAATCTCTCCTGAAAACTCACCTGTGCTGTGAAGCCTACAAAATGTTTGACAATGGCTACTCTTAGCCAGTGTACCGTGACTGTTGCTTATTATGGTAATCATGATCCTCCCACTGTCACCTTGTGCTCTTGTTTGCGTATTGCAGCCACCTGTCTCACATTCAGACTGTAAGTTCTTTGAGGTTGGTACTGTCTTTGCCTTATGTGTACACTGCACCTAGCACCTTGGGGTCCTGATTGGCAACTCTAGGCACTACTGCAGAGCAAATAATCATGTCTTCAATCCCAACCTTGCATGTGAAAAGCTTTAGCAAAGCAATTGTTTCCACTTTATGGGGCCAGAATACCCTAGGCTACTAGATATCACTTAATTAGATAGCTCCAGGGCATCTGAGCACCACACAACACCCCTGTGAGGCAGGACAATGGTATTATCTATCCCAGTTGTGCAGAGGGGAAACTGAGGCATGGAGAAAGTACGTGACTTGCCCAAGGTTCACGTTGGCATGGAAAACACACTGGGTTCACAAACATCAACATCCTCATTTTCTACATATGGACCAGGAACGTAGTGAGATTCTATTTAGCTTTTATTCATTAACACGGCAATATGCCAATTTCCCTCAGGCGGAGTATCTTGCCCAAAGTGGTTTCAGACAATGGAACAAACGAGAAAAAAAAAAAAGACACCGAGTCACAATTCATAGGAGGCTTATTGTAAAGTTTACTCAGTAATAATAATTCAGTGATAATGGGATTAATCTTGCCTTGTCTAGGCTTTCACACCATAGTCATCACCACAGTATCTGAGCTAAGAGATGTCCGCATATCACAGCTGCTTCCTTGTGCCATGTGTTGCATCTCTCGAGTGCAATAGTAGATCTGATTTGCAGTGGGCAGTGGTTAAAGGAGGAAAACAAAGTCTATGGCACCGTTTATAAACTAAGCATTTATACTGTGCTCATTACTGCAGTGTCTATTCTCCCTACTGTGTTCTGCCATGCTGGGGTGCCCACAGCACAAAGTGTATTAACTGATGGCTCCCTTCTAAAGGCACAAACCCAACCAATCAGCCTTTCTAAAGAACGGGACTATTTTTTCAGGCAAACTGTTTATCCTGGAAACATCTCAACCACAGGATTTGGACATGGTTCAGGTTCTGATACTTTTCTTTCATCCCTAAAGAGGATGATACATTTACTTACTGCACCCATAAGCGCGAGTCCTGAGCCCACGTTGATTATCGTTGGAATGATGTTAAATTTACCTGCCTGAAAGAAATATAAAACATTTAGTGCTAGCCGAGCAGTTACCACAAGCTGAACTGATGGCCATAGAGTTACACGTAGGGTAAATTTGGCTCTATGCATGTGTTTGGTTAGCAGTACGTGCTAGAAGCCACCAGGCAGAGTTCCTGAGCATGCTTTGAGACTAGTGCTACATTCTAAGAGGCATGTGTTTGTCTGGTAGCAGCCTGGCCCTGCTTGCCTTCCTGAGCCTGTGACGTCACACCAGACTAGGTCTCTCCTGAATGCTGATCCTCTTTCTCCAGCTCTACTCTCATACTACAGTGGGTATTGGCAGGGAAACCAAATAATAGCTTCCATAATCCTCGCACTGCTGAACATCACATGGACCAGTTTCCTCAATGAGCATGAGAGGTGTAGAGAGGATCCTGCAGGCTGATATTGACTAATCTATTGATCTTACTTTGAGCAGCTCAGGGCATCCCTTCAGCTTCACTCCAGACTCTTTTCTTCCCTTTGTGTATCAAGTCAACTTGCTAGTGACAATGAAACATTGCCTGCCAAGAATCCTTCCCCATCACAAACAAGGGGGTGGTTTCGCCCTAGGGTTGCCCTTCCCCACTCTGGTGGTACCTACCCAACAACAAAAGTCTGACTCCACCCTTATTTCTTCTAGGACCAGAAATATCCTGGCATAGGCTCCTCACCTTGCCATTCACCATCACATCAAAGCGTATTCCGTAGGCTTTTATCAGTGTCCTGTACTCAACTCCTTCAGCATCCCTGTAATATTTGGCAAATCTAGAAAGCAAAGAATGCAAGAACATTGATTTTAACCCAGTCCCCTGCCTCCCTCATGTAAGAACAAGTTTGAATTCGCCCTCTCTGTTCAAACCTAGGTATATTTCCCTTTAAAAATTCGGGGTATATTTGATTAACAAGCATGACCTTGTCCTAAACTTGAGGTCTCAGAGGAGCATGTGAATGGGTTTTGTATCAGCCAGTTCTTGACATCATGTTTCATTTCTAGCCTTAGCCAGACTAATGGGAAAGCCTGTCTTGCTGGGTAGCTCTAAGCCCACTGAAATCACTGTGATGGCCTCAGCGTACATTTCCTTATCATTAGAGTGGGAAACTGGAAGGTAAAAACCCTACACCTGTTCGATGTCATGACTGGAACCCAAGGATCACTCTCAGTGGCTGGCTGACCCTGGTGGGGGTGATGATGCAGGAGCAGTGCTTAATGCAGAATATGAAAGACTCAGCAAAACTCAGACAATCTTTGTAATTCTAGATTAGGAATCACTGCAAATACCTCAAGACTTTGGTGTGTGGAGGGTACTAGCTTGAGAGAGAGTGTGTGAGTGTGTGTGTGTAAAAACCGTGATGAACATTTTCAAAGGCCGTATACTGGAGAACCGGCATAGGCGCAGCTGGAATAGTTAGGAACAGAATCTGATTTAACCTATGAGCTGATACTGTTACAGTGGCATTTTCAAGGGCCCCTGTGCCTGAGAGTTACACAGTGGTACCCACTCCCATCACTGCCTTTGATTACCTGAAGTTGTATCCAGAGGAGATGGATTTTTCTGCAAACTTGTTATCCAGACGGCTAAAAGAATAGTGAGGGTTGCATTCAGAAGCAGCTTTATCAAGATCACAGTCCCATTCAATCTGAATTCCTATCACACCACCCTTAATGAAAGAGAGACATGTTTTCAGTGTGCTTGTTTGTAGCTTGGCTTGGTTTGTTCATTTTTAAGTCATGTCTGCTCCTCTGCCGAGTGTCCCTTGAGGGAGATAAAAGTGAAGTAGGCTCCCCTGGTCCTGAACTCATACTCAGATCAGGATGAGCCAAACTTAGGCAATTGAGGTGAATCATATTTTTCTACAGTCACCCTGGCTCTTCCCATGCTGGGCATCTGGAGACAGTTTCACTGAGAGCTTCCTCACAGTGCCCTGACACCAACTCCAACCCCACCTAGAAGGACCCCCCCCCATCTGTACTCTCTGTTGTAATGAGGATTTTCATGCCCAGGGTGTTCATTAAGTTCCTATTAGCTGACGTGTTCACTTTAGCAAAATGGATATTTGTTCACTAAGGGTAAAATTCTGCCCTGTGCAGAAGGCCAGCATGAGGTCTGTGTAGCACTTAACCCTAATTGTGTGGGGATTTGAGAGGGGCTTAGGTCTTGTGCTGGCTCCTCTGTACAGGGGTGAATTTCACCCTAAGCACCAACAGTAAAATATTCTGTATTTCTTTGGACTTGGAAGCACCAGTCAATGGGGTATTCAGGAAAGCTACATTCCCTTTAGGGAGTATAGTTAAATGTAGTCCTTCAAGGGACCTGAACAAGAGCTCTGTGTAACTCAAAAGCTTGTCCCTTTCACCAACCGGAGTTGGTCCAATAAAAGATATCACCTCACCCACCTTGTCCTTCAAGGGACACTGTTAAAGCTGGCTGGGACAGGCATGGTGACATTTTAACATGCAAGGTCCAGGAGTTCTTTACATAGATCCAAAACTGACATTTCAACAGTGTTTTAAAAAAAAACATCCTGTGAGCAACTCATGCGCAGCCCGACAGTAACAAACCAGGGTGCTCAGCCAGACATGTACAAGGTACCCTGCAGTAACGCAGAAGTGGGCAGGTGGAAATACTTCAGTTCCATGGGGTTATTATAGGCAAGAGACAAGATGATTTTAAAGCTCAATGACCTGCCATAGTTCTGGAAATGAGAAGTCCTCATGGGGGGAGGGGAAGAGTTTTGGTCACTGGAAGGATTATCAGCTTTTCCAGAGAGGAATGTTTGTTTAACTGGTGCGGTGTATGGGAGAATAAGGAAGGTTCATACCTCAGATGCCATGTCCTGAAAGTTGTTCCCAGCCCAGCTCACGAGTTTGCCCAGGTGGAATATGGGGCAGTAAAGGTGCTGTGCACTGTAGTGGCAGTGTTTCAGGTAGGAGTCATTATCAGTGTTTAGCACATTAGTCCTGCATATGGGAAACAACAGAACCAGTCTGACCTTTCTCTTTGCCTCCCCTACAGAACAGCCATAGGAAGATTCTCTTCCAAGGCCAAAGAGATGAGTCTCCTCTTCACCACCCATCATAATAATCCAATAGGACAGAAAGAGCATTCTTGCCACTAACCCTATTATCCTGTGAGCATCTCTGCAGCCACCCCCAATGAATGCATCCTGCTGTGCTTGGATGCAAACAAACCCCGAGCCTGCAAACAGATCCACGCAGACAGACTTATACCCATGCAGAACTGATGGCAAGATCAGGCTCTAAAGAAAGATCCATTTAGGCGGTGACTTTCGGAACCATACCTGGATTGTTCCTTCCGATTTTAAGCAGAGCCGCCCATTGCAATTCTATCTCGTGCTCTCTCTCATAACAACACGCTAGAAATGCACAACTGAAGCTACCCAGAGCGGTGATGTGAAAATGCTCGTTTCGACAGAGGTTTCTGTAAGTAGAGCCACAGCCGATATCTCCTGTTCCTACCTTCACACCCATCCTTACAAGTGGAAAATTGAAAATCAGCATTTTCCACACAACTTGCCCAGGTTATTTCATTTTTACAGCATAATAATTTGGGGTGAAACCACAAAATGTTCTTATTTTTTACCTAATTGGTGAAAACGCTATCCCCCATCAGCTTCCCCTAGCTTGGAGAGTTGGTTTCTTTCTAAATCAAGGCCCAAGTAGTCCACTCCCCTTTCCCCTGAGTACTGCTGGTTGATGGAGATGCTGGGTTTAGATCATGTAGGCTATTAGGTAGGCTGCCAGCCCAGTTGTACTCTAGGTGTGGGAGGGGAATACCCCTATTTTCATATACAGGGGCTTGTTATTCAGTTAGATTAATAACAATCCTGCGATGGAAATTATGGGTCATATTCATCTCATTGGTCAGTGCAGTGACAGCTTGCATACACATCGGCAGACAGCTGTCAAAGATGACATTCCATGACTGACCGTCTAAATCCAGCCATTGTTTGGCTGGGAAGCTCTCACCAGACTGAAAATCTTCCCCTAAGCTCAAATCCTTCATTACCTTCCCTGCTCCTACATAGCCAGAAACCAAATACTGTCCTCCGGTTACCAAGGAAACAGTCACCATCCTAGAGAGGAGTGCTCAGATCACATGCCCACATGCATTGAGGAGAAAAACACAGAAGCCATTTGGATTATTGACAAAAGAAAGATTGCTGAGAGAGAAAGAAACAGAGACAGGCAGACACTTACTTGGAGAATTTAAACTTAGGGAAGCGGATCGAGTTTTTGATATAAACGGTGAAGTTTTCTGCAGTCGCTAAAAGCGGTTTCCTGAAAGAGAGGGGGCAAAATTCTCTTGGCTTTATAGTCATTGTTCTTCTGCCCATTGTTTAGACATTTAACGGACATGTTCATGTAATAAGCAGAATTGGAGTCCAATCCTGCAGAATGCCCCCTGAAGACAGAGAAAGGGCTGCTGCTCCCAGACCCTTGGCTCCTATTGAGAATCAGTTCTGTTCCACACTCTTCCCCTTTGGCCAGCCTACCTCAGTTATTGTGTTTTGTCAGTGAGTTGTTTGAGAAAAGGGCAGTGTTAGGGGGAGTCAGGGAATAGCAAGGGCTGGAAGATGCCCTGCAAGAAGCATGTGCACCATCTTTAGAAGGAGCAAGGTACGGGCCCTCATGCAGAATTTCCTGCTGCCCTGGCACATTTTAAACATAGCAGATGTTTTCTAACCTCGTGCGATCAAGCCAACGGGAATCTCTGCAAATACAACCCAGCGACTTATCTTCAGTTGCTTGTTAGGAAACAGAAGTCATGCTTCAAAATAAGACAAAAGCCAGGCAACGCATGCTCAATAACAATGCAAGAAGGGGAACATACTTGGGCTTGGACTTTTTCTCCACCGGACACCACGCTAATATTTCACACGTCCCATTGGTGTTGCTCCCGACTTTCAAACAGCGGCCAGTCTTGACCCCTGTGGGGCAGACAAGGTCATGGAAAAGGTCACTCAAGGCTGGCACCTCCCTTTTCCCTGGCCCACTAGGGCAGATTAAACGTTACTTTGTCTTCATTGTAACCCTAAATCCTCCCAGCTGTGAAATGTTCTCTCCCTGCTTGAACAACTGCTCTGTTGTTGCTTTTCTGAGCAGCCTCAGGGTATCTTGGCAGGGTGACTGTAAACCATTTGATTTAGCAGAGCTCCGTTTAAATGGGCTGTAAACAAGTCAGTGATCTCAAATAAAGATGGTTGAGAGTGAAGTCACTGCTGCTCCCTCTCAGTTACTGACTGGAGACATCTGGGACCATGACAGTCCCAGCAGCTCAGCATGGTATTTGCTTTCATCTCCCAAAAGAACAGCTGTCCAACATGGCACATCCAGGGGTTCCCTTTCCTCCAAGGAGCCCTTGAGCCTTTGTTAATTGCGGACCTCAGTCTCAGGGCTCTTGGGGGGCACTGCTGACCATGCTATAATGCCCGGCTCAGGCTGGGCCTCCTGGTACAGTTGATTCCGTTTGGAAAAGTCAGGTCACTTTGGAATGCAAGAGCTGGGCTGCTGTGAATCATCAACCACCCTTTATAGCACACGGGGAGGAGGAACATTTATGGCTCAGGGCCAACAAGATGTGCAAGAATATGCAGTGACACCCCCCCACACCAAAAAACAAACAAACAAAAAAACCTCCTGGGGTTATGGCCCAGACCCAAGGTCACAGTCCCAACTGCTCTGGAGTGACCAGGGCTCTTGCCCAGGGACAGCAATGGACACATCCTGTATCTTGCCATCTCCTGTTAAAAAGGGAGTGTTCCCGATATCATGTGTTGCAAATACATTTTCATCTTGTGTTCCTCCTTTGTCCCTCCCCTGCTGTGCACAGACCAAGTGCAGGAAAGCACAAGGACAGAATTACTCATGCTCTATCATTTCCCACTTCGCTTTCCTCAACCAGCCTCCAAAGAGTTTTGCTGACTGGCCAGGTCAGTGCCCAGGCCTTGCCACTACTCCAGCACACCTCTCCTCCACAGCTCTTTACCCAGTTACTCATGCCACATGTCTTGGGCAACTTCTCTTGAGCCAGACTCCCAGCCTGCTGCATTCAGAGCCAGAGACATGCTGTGAAATCTCTGCCCCGGGGAGATCCTTGGGGATTCTGCAATACATTTAATGCCAAGCATCAAGAATCCTGTTAGGCCCAGTCTAGGTGCCTTAGCCACCTGACCCTGCCCGGCTGCTGCTACCAATGGTAAAATACATTATTAATTTAATTTATGTCGGCTTTGTGCTCATGAAAAGAGAAGACTAAGAACACTGGTTAGTGCAGGTGTGGCACCTGATTTCCCCACAGCTCTGCTGATGCATCTCCATCCTGCAGGACCCCCAGCTTCTAGTCCTGGGTCCACCTCTATGGCCACTTTCTCAAGCTCTCCCAAGGCACTTGAATCCTGACCTACATCCCACTTCTCACTGAGAGACTCCCATAAAGCTCTGCCAAGACACCTCAGTCCTGACTTGCAACACCGCCGTTATTCTGAGACAGAGACTCCCATAAATCTCTCCCTCCTCCTCCAATCATCTTCTCAAGCTAAGTTCTTAAGTAGAGAACTGTCTTCCTCAGAAGGCAAGCTCATTGCACAAGAAGTGCAGGGGGATGATCTCATCTCTTACCATTGCCAGCTATCACAGCTTCCCCCGCAGGGCAGTCCCTGTTCTTGCTGCACAGTGCGTCTCGAATGCCAGTACTCTGCAAAGCAGATGATTGCAGCAAGTAAGGCATGTGATAGAAAGCATGATGTGCTTTCACTGGAACGCTCCTCCACGTAGAACTTCATGTACCCGCCACCCCAAAAACACTTAGATTTGCATTGTGGGGGTGAAGAACTAAGTGAAAGGGATACATCTGAACTCATGTCAGCCTCCCAAAATTCACTCATCCACTCAGGCTGGATAAACAAGTTTTTTGATAGGGGAGTAAAATATTACGTTTTTCTTCCTCCTCATCACAGTAATAGGGTGAGACTTTCAAAAAATACCTAAGTCATTTAAAAAGCGACAAAGAGTCCTGTGGCACCTCATAGACTAACAGACGTCTGTTAGTCTATAAGGTGCCACAGGACTCTTTGTCGCTTTTTACAGATCCAGAATAACACGGCTACCCCTCTGCTACTAAGTCATTTAGAAACTTGAGTCCCTTGTTCTCCTAGGTCATGTAGGTGCTTTAGGAAATCCCTAAATTCTCTCTGGCATACTTCCATGAGGATTACAAGAATCATTTCAGTAGGGTAATTAGGTCACCTTTACAAAGAGCCACCGAGTTCATCCCTTATGCAGTGGGGATAACATATAAAATATAATTGTCCTGGAGGAAATTTATAGTTTAACAAATGGGTGTGCATGCTAGCACTCAAGAGCAGCCCTGCAGTAACAAACCAGTAATGTACCCAGGGACTGGGTCTCTCTATCATGTTATTTTTTATGCAATGCCAATCACTAGCATCTGAACAATTGTGTGAGAGAAAAACAGATTGCACTCCTTGGCTCTCACAGGTCTCTAGAAACAAGCAGGAGGAAACAAACTATCATTAAGATGATGGGATAATGCCACCTTTGCTTTAATCTAAAAACTTTCTCACTCTGAAATAAAGCAGAGACATCCTGTTTGATTGGACACATTCTTATTCCTCTTCCATCTCTGCATGCTGTGCTAGCCTGGCCACTTGAGGGCAGTGTTGTTTTACCCAGCTAAGCTCCGTTGTCTGGCAGGCCTCCAGAGTGCTTAATTTCAGATGACCTCTTCAGACAGATATGGAGCCCAGCCAGAGGAAATGACGGTCATTAACTAGGCCTCAGCCCTGAGAGCTTGTTACCAACACACTGGCTTTCCCAACTGCCTGATGGGTTGACCACTGCTGGTGTTTGCTACAAAAATTGGCACAGGATAGGGCAAAGTTAGTAAGGATGCTGGTGAGATGATAAATAATGAAGCAAAACATTTCTACATGTTTATGACCGACAGCAGCCCGCCAACTCAGGCTCTGGGCACTACTGAACTGGGACTCCTCTGAGTCTTTTATGATAGGACTGGAAAGAACTCCTGTTCCTTGCCTAATTTAGGACCCAATCCTGAAAGGTGCTGAGCAGGAGTTAGTGGGAACTGCGGGTGTTCAGCACCTCTCAGGTTGGGGCCTGTAACAGGGGAACTGTCCCCTTTAAGGCTAGCAGGGATCAGGGGTCAGGTAAGTGTTGTGAGAGAGGAAGTGATCTCGGGGAATAATTAGAGTTTGCAGAAAACCCAGAGTATTGTCTCTTGTAGTGTAGGATGGGGACAGGCTCCCTCTCTCCTAGCCAACCAAGGCAAGCTTTGGGAAAGAGGGCAGGAGACATTGTGCGATGGACACATAGCGGAAGGACTGCTGCCCTCTGCCTGCCCAGCGAGAAAAGGACTGAACTACAAAGCTGGGGGAAGCTGGTTTAAGGCTACAGCACACAGGCTCCAGGAGATCTTCTGTGGGTCTCCTGAACAAAGGAGAGGAAGCTTGTTTGAATCAGCACATAGGCCCCAGGAGGAGGGCTGGGGAGTCCAGAATGAAGGAGAAGGGTTGTTGGCCCAACGGGCTAAAGGAGTTTGTATTTGGGAGAAGACTAAATAGATAAGACCTCACAAAGGGGGATCCTATTTTAAGTATTCCGGCCTGACTGTAAATTATTGTAAAGAACTAATAGGGATATAAGGCTGGGAGCCTGCAGGGTTACCTCACGCCATGAGGGGGTGCTCTGAGACCACCCCTGGCTACGGGCTCGTTCTTCTGGCATTACTGCAAGAGTCTTCTCTACACAAAACCCAGGATTGTTTCATTTGGACTCCACTTGATCTCCTCATATGACCACTCTCCCTTAGCTAAAAGGTTACCTTTCTCTAATGGCTGTTATGGCCTGATTTCCAGTGGTGCTGAGGTCCTGCACTTCTCATTGAAGTCAATGGAGGATGTAAAGTGCTTAGCACCTCTGAAAATTAGGCCAGCTGATTCTGCCCTCCCCAAGGCCTAATCCCCTTCTTCCCTTGTCGAGTTACTCTTGTACAGGCCTGAGAGAACCCCGGCCTCCCAGCTACGTTCACAGCCTCTCAAGTATTCAAGTTTCTCAACTTTCCTCTTTGTCCATTCGTATCCATATTTGGGGGGGGGGGTCAAGGAAGTGGGGGCAGTTCTTCCTACCTCAGGGCATGTGTCCTGCCTTTGGTTTGGGGTCACAATCAGATTTGTCATAACGAAGAAAATGTTTTCACCCTAAAAAAAAAAAAAAAGAAGAAAAGAAAATTTATAAGCCCTTTTTAATTCCTAGGATCTGCTTTAAAACATTAGTGCTAATAAGAAACCATCACAGCATAGGTGTTGTTTTATAATAATAAAACCTAGTTCTGATCTAGCACTTCTCAGGTGGTAGCGTCTTCAGCTGATCCGTCTTTCCCACTAATCTGATTCAGTCCATAGTTTAGGAGGCTTCTGGTCCTGGAATCCTCACTGGCACAAAGGGCCTGTCTACACTGGCAATTTACAGCACTGCAACTCTCTCACTCAGGGTGTGAAAAAACACCCCCCCGAGTACAGCAAGTTTCAGCGCGGTGAAGTGCCAGTGTAGACAGCGCATCAGCACTTGGCGCTATTCCCCTCGTGGAGGTGGGTT
The DNA here is from genome assembly GCF_011386835.1 of Chrysemys picta bellii. Lineage (NCBI taxonomy): Eukaryota > Metazoa > Chordata > Testudines > Emydidae > Chrysemys > Chrysemys picta. Next base: position 3,550,032 of record NC_088809.1, on the reverse strand, counting down.
TTTTAGAGCGCTGGGAGAGCTCTCTCCCAGCACTATGCCGTGACTACACAAGCCACGTTAAAGGCTGCCGCAGCAGCACTTAAGCATTGCCAGTGTAGACTAGCAAGTAATGCCTTCTACCATCTCCAGGTGACGAGGAGACTCCGTCCCATCCTGGCAGGCAATGACCTGGCCTGTTATACACACCCTGGTCACATCTCATCTGAACTAGAGCAATGGGATAGACCTGGGCATGAAGCCTTCTGTGCTTAAGAAATGCCAACTCTCCTCCACTCTATCTACACTAGCCTCCTATAGAACAGCAAGTCAAGGTCCAGGTCTTGGTCCTTATCTTCAAGGTGCTCAACGGCCTGTCTCGATAAGTATGTATAAAGGAGCCTAAAGCTCCAGGATAAGGACTGTGGTCAGCAACTCCACCCCTCAGGCCCGATGGAACTGTCCGCCACACAGGTAAGACTTACCTGTGCAGGAGACAGTGCTTCTTTGGGGGCTGGTCCCAGACTGTGGAATGAACACCCCCAGAACCAAGGACCATCCCAAATTCTCACCACCTCCTGCTTCAAATGCCATCTGCACTTCTCCGACCTGCCTTCTCCAATATAAACTCAGAGCAACAGGCACATAAAAACAAACAAACAATCGCTACCAAAACAAAATGCTCCACTGCACATACAATTCTCCCTGGAGAGAGAGGATGGCAGAAAGGCTAAACCATGTGCATCAGATGTTGGTCACATTGCTTAATGCACTACTGGAAAGTGCTCAGACACTATAGTGATGGACGTGGGATAAGAACCTATATAGGATAGAATAGATTTGAATTGCTGCAGTGACATACAGACACAAGCATCCTGGTTCTGTATTATTAATGGCATTGGCTAAATATGCTGGAAGAGATGTTCTATATCCACACCAGGGAGGGGTCCTGATGCACTGTGTTTGCAGATGGAATACACTTTATTTAGTGGAACATTACTTGGCTTTTAAAAATACATTTGGCTTTAACATCACATCCTGTTTTGCTGCATCGATTATTGCTGGGGCCAGCAACCAGCAGCATCTGGGGCATTTGGGAGAGGGTTTGAGTGAAATGCATTAACTTTGAACATAATCAAGAGGATAAACCAAAAGCTCTGGAGACCTAGGGAAGCAGCATTTACCAGCTCCGTTCACTCTCCTTTCAAAGTACAGTCCCTTCTTGTGTGCCATATACATTGGCCAAACCGGACAGTCTCTACGCAAAATAATAAATGGACACAAATCTGACATCAGGAATCATAACATTCAAAAACCAGTGGGAGAGCACTTCAACCTCCCTAACCACTCAGTGACAGACTTGAAGGTGGCGATTTTGCAACAAAAAAACTTCAAAAACAGACTCCAAAGAGAGACTGCTGAACTTGAATTAATATGCAAATTAGATACAATTAACTTAGATTTGAACAGAGACTGGGAATGGTTGGGTCATTACACTAATTGAATCTATTTCCCCATGTTAAGTTATCCTCACACCTTCTATGGGTCATCTCGATTATCACTTCAAAGGTTTTTTTCTCTCCTGCTGATGATAGCTCATCTCAATTGATTGGCCTCTTACAGTTGGTCTGGCGACTCCCACCTTTTCATGTTCTCTGTCCATATAAATATCTTCTTTCTGTGTGTTCCATTCTATGCATCCGATGAAGTGGGCTGTAGCCCACGAAAGCTTATGCTCAAATAAATTTGTTAGTCTCTAAGGTGCCACAAGGACTCCTGTCCTTTTTGCGGATACAGACTAACACGGCTGCTACTCTGAAACCTGACATAGTAACAGGGCCAGTGGCAAATCCTGGTGCATGACTCATGTTGAAAATAACTATCAGTGTCCCTGCCTGGTTCATGCGGATGGGCGTACACACCCGACACCTGGTCCAGTGGGCATGAAAGTCCTGGACACCACCTAGGGTGGACAGAGTTTCAGGCAGTGCAACCATTTACCACACAGAGTCTTATTGCGCGTTTCATGCCGAGTGTCTGACTGGAGGCCACGTTTTTCACATTAGCAATGAGCTTTGGTTGTAAAGTCCGGGGGGGGCTAGTGAGCAGAGCAGAGCACTGGTGCCAAATCTGAGTGAGTACAGACTGGGGCACAAGATGGAAGCTCTTATTGGCATGCACAACTTCACTGGATAGAAAGGGTAGCAACAGAGGGACTGCATCATGCTGCCACGCACATTGCTCTCGCTTTACTGTCCTCTGCACTGCCTCAGCGTTTGCTGTCTTGTAAAAGTCTGTCACAGACTGGGAAGGGTCAGACTTTCAGCCCTATGCCCCACCGCACCCTTTTTTTTTCCTGCACAGGCTTTTGTGCACATGCAACTGACTGTGCAAGCAAAAGTGGACATGCAAACGGCCACTGGTGAGTGCAAGTCGGACAACTCCCAACCCAGTCCTCACTTATCCAGTATGTGCACTCACAAGGGTTGCCCCCAAACAGGGGCCAGCCCACATCTGCAGGTACAGCTGGCCAAGGAAATGGGCATGTGTGACACTTGAATTAATCGAGCCAGGAGGGTTAAACCAGAGCAACTCATATACTCAGCGCCACCATCATCTGATTCCTCCGCCTCCTCCTCTGGGCTTCCCCCCTCAGATAGGCCCTGCATTTACTCATGCCTGCTCTGTTCAGGTAGAGCCTAATCCAGCATGTTGCTTAAGCATGTGCTTAACTTTAAGCAGGTGAGCAGTCTCAATTAAGTCAATGGACCACTCACCTGCTTAAAATTTAAGCACATGCTTAAATGCTTTGCTAGATCAGCACCCTGGCCTGACATCCATCCAAGGCCGAGAGGAGGCTGGCTGAGCGTTCGCTGGAAAGAGCTAAAAGGAGGCACAGAGCTGAGATTCTCTGGTAGCCCCTCTCCTGGGCATTCACAGAGCTACAGGGACTGGCAACTTCATTCCAGTCGCCAATAGTGACCGAGCAGGAATTAGCCCCCAGTCTTTCTAGCTAAAGAAAGTGAGGAATAAAGCAAAGGGGACTCAGCAACAGAGCCGCTGTGCAAACCTGTGGGGGAATGACATAGTCGGCGACATCCCACAGCCTCTCTCCCAGCTCCGAGGTGTTGGTGAAAGCCACACCCTTCAGCTTGGTGATGACGGAGCTCTGGATGGAGGTGTCTGAGTCCTGGTAGCCTTTCTTGACGACAAAGACCCACCTGTGAACAACACAGCAGGCAGCAGCATTAGCCAGGATGGCCAGCCGAATGGACCAATGTGGCACGTTAGCTAGAGAAGGGTTGTGCCAAGGTAAAGCACAGTTCAAGGGTAAATCAGAATATACAAGTGATACCAAACCCCTCTCAACCACAGCTCCAAATTTAGGTTAAGCCCTTTGATGCAAGTCACCTGTCCAGCAAATCCCCTAATGACCTCAACTCCTAAATGTTTCCAGTGCACCCAAAACACTGTGGCTAACAGAATATGCAGCACTTTCCATCTGTCAATCTCACAGCACTTGCCAAGGGGTCAGAGTATCATTATTCTCATTCTACACATGGGGAAAAGTGAAGGGAAGCAACTTGCCCAGCATCACACTAACTCAGTGGCAGAGCTGGCAATACAACCCAGGCCTCCAGACTCCAGCTCCCCTGCTCAGCTGACCATCCACAGCCAGGTCGAGGGGGTGGTATTGCATATATAGTCCAAGCCCAGGTAATTCTTACCCAGGCAAAGCTCCCATTGACTTCTGTAGGAATGAGTGAAGGCCCTCGCTCTGTTAGTATCATCCTGCTCTGCTATATACCTGGGATTTACCGACTCCTATTACAGACGACATTTGTTTTGGGAGAGTCATTTTTGGCATCTGGCAGATGTATTTACTGGAGAGACCCATGCAGCCCCCAGGACTCTGCCTGATCACACAGATAAATAATATGCATTTTATAACCTGCCACAAAATTCCAGCCCTGCAGCAGGTCACTGCTAGGGAGATGCAGCCCAGGAAGGTGGGCAGGGATTTTGCTTACAGAAATCAACAGGGAATATTCCCATTATCCTGGAGCCGTCACCTCAGCACCAATGCCATCTTCTGAGCAACACGCGTACCTCGGATGGCTCAGACGCTGCCAGCATGAGGAACAACTCTCAGTGTGTGGCACAGACCTTCCTCAAGAGACTGGGAACATGAGTCCCACCCACCAAGACACTATGGAGCGAACAGGAGTCCTCAGACCCAAGGGACTGGAAGCTGAACCTGCACAGCTGAGGAGGGATAACCCCTGCAGCCCTCCTTAGCATGGCCACCCTGCATAGGCCTCACCACCCCAAGCTGGGGCTGGGCTGAAGCCCTTGGCTCGGCTGCGGCCCCAAGTGGTAGGGCTTGGGCCCTGGGCCCCAGCAAGTCTAACACTAGCCCTGGTGAACCCATTAAAACAGGGGCGCGACCCAGCTTGAGAACCCCCACACTAGGCCCATCACAGTCTTAAACTGCTGTCCCGTCCCCTCTGATTTCTCCTTCCCGAGCTAACGAATCCTCGGCTTTGCAATCTCTCACTGCACACCAGAGCTCTAACTAGCCTCCCTTCCTGATTCCCACCACGACCCAGCGGTTTGGGGGGGAATGGAGACGTAAAGCCTTTGCAAAACTAAATGAGGGGCCTGCCAGCTGTCAGTCACCCCGACAGTGTATCAGGGAGAACCTCAGGCAAGCTAAACGAGCAGGTTATAGACTGCAGGTTTCACTGGGCGGGGAGCAGGCAATGTCTGTAGGAACCCTTGGAATGCACCGAGCACTGAGCATGCCACTGAATGCAGCAAGTGCAAGCCGCTGCCATGAGGGGTGGGGATAGCAACATCACATGCCTGACTCATGCCTGCTTTTAGAGGCAGAGTAAGAATAAACCAAGAAAGTCCCCCCGCCCCTTGCAAATTCTCAGACTTTCTCGTCTTCCCAAGAAAACCAGCTTTTCGCAGTGTGGACTTGACAGTGACCCGGTTCGAGGCAGGTCTCTAGTTTCCCCCATTCGAATGTGACAGGGCATCCGGTGTGGGCAGATGTGCCCGAGCTCCAGGGTTGCTCATCTGAATGCACACTGATGAATAATAAAATCATCATACTAATGCCATTGATCACTGTGCCTGAGATGCAAGCCCAGCCTAGCAGCAAAGGGGTTAACACAACAATCACATTCAGTTATACGGTACTACAGAGATGCATGGGGCTATACACACCAATGGGAACAGCCCATTCACCCAGTGTTTTCAATGGCTCCCAGGCAGAAGTCACTTTAGTATCCTCTTTTCTCAGGGGAGGGGGTATCATAGCTACAGGATTCCTCCTTTAATAGCTCACACAGGCCAGGCTTCTGAGACCCATCCCTGCTCTGCTAACCAATGTACACACAGACAGCAACTGTGCACCTTTCTATAAATAAACCCAAGCAGCAGAGTGACTCTGCTATATTTATTCCGTTTTGGTGCGGGGCCACTCAAAGGACAAACAGCTAAGCTAGTGTTTTTGGTTGGAGACTCTTACAAATAGCATCTTGGATCATCCTGGGAAGCCCCTGCCACTCCAGGAGGAACAGCACACGCATTACACAATTCATCAGCCTGTTGGGACATGGAGCTTGGTAATTCAGGGCCTGATCCTGTGAGGCGCGAAGCATTGAGTTCAATGAGAGATGAGGGCGCTCAGGATATTGTAGGACTGGATCCTCTCAGAGCAGTGCTGGAGCCGTCACCATGCCAACCAGTCCTGCTCTGAATCGACACGCATACCACCTCTCTCCGCATTCCCATCCCTGCCCCCTATTCTGGCTCGCTCAGCAAAGGAATTTGCCACTCAGTACTGGCCCGTTTTGCTCTCAGTTCAATCAGACAGCTACTATCACACCCAGAATCCTGCATTTAATAGAGTCACACAGAGTCAAACCTCACCTGGCACATCCCGAGCGTCAGCAATAACAGCCACAAACACTTCAGCTTCTAATAGAGGTTAGCTACAGTGGCTTGGGACCATAATTACAGAATACTGAAATAAGGATAAAAATAATACATCGTAAGGCAGTAGTAACATTTGCTCTATTTTTAAACCTAATGATAATCTTAAATGGTAATGGGGGAGGGGAAAGCTGAGTCTTTCTACTGGGGGAATCTAGATATTTGCCTCTTACATTACACAAAATCCCTATTTTGATTAGGAAATTCAAGCATTCATATTCAGGCAGGTAAAGCATTAGAGAGCCTGTACATACGGTCCCTCGTAACAGCCAGGGCACCAAGGTCCATTGCGATGTAACAGTATCATATGCACAGAGTGACCCTGACCGCACTTACCCCACCAGGTAAGCCAGGATGGACAGCTGCACCACTCGATAGAGAATTCCCACCTTCTTGTTCTTCGCAATGACATATTTTTCGGTTTTATAATCAAAAAGAGACAGACACAGACCCTTCCAACCGACCTGCCCCATTCTCCCTGCTCACTCTGCATCAGTGACAGATCGAAAAAGCAGCACTGGATTATTCACACGTGCTTTGCATTGAAACCTGATCACACCAATCCCCGTAAAAAACTGCCTATCTCCACCCTCCTTCTCAGCTGCTGTCAAGCAAGCAGAAGCACCTTCCTTACAGCCAGCACTGCAGTAACAAGAAAGGGATTCTCACTGACCTCCTAAGCAAAGAATTCACCTGCCCAGGCACAAGTCCCTGATAAATTCTGTCAGCCCCAGAAAGTGCTGGATTCTCTCATTCCTTTCCCCACAATCCAGAAACAATGATCATTAAAACAGACTTAGGGATGAGCCTTTAAAACCAGAGAGCTGTATTCTCTCTCTCTCTCAACCTGAGTAGCCAAATCCTAAAGTCCTTGTTCACTTTTATTCAGTCTTTATTCTGGCAAAACTCTCACTGACTTCCTTGGGAGTGTGCTGAAGTCAGGAGAATTTGGCCCATCTGGAATAATCCAAAATCTCACCATGGCAGAAATGCCCTCCCCCAGCACAAAGAGCAATGTAGAAGACTAACCTACAGATTCTATAAACACAACGAGGAGTCCAATGGCACCTTAAACACTAACAGATTTTATGATTGTCTGTAGCAAGTGGCTAAACAACTGGAGTTGAAAAACATAAAAATAAATATGGCCAGGTTAAAAACATATTTTTAGAAAAGTAAATAATTTTACTTATATTACAATCAGCACCTTGGGTTACCAAACCAAAGTATTTTAATCAACTGATAGATTTTATTGTACATTTGGTAGGTCAATTATTCGCACTAGTTGGTGAAAATAAACTAGTCAGTGTCTAGTCAATATCATTTTCGAACTGTCTAGAAGAATGTTGCAATACCAGGTCTGCAGACAAGCAGGGGAATGGTTATTTGTTTTTAAAATGGCTGTTTCGGATAAAATAATTTAAAAACAATAATGGAAACGTTTCTATAGGTCTTAGGTTTTAGAAAAACTTATTTTTCACAAGACTTAAATGTTGGTCCAAATGCATACCCTGAAAATGCAATAAAAACTCCCTCAGCAATTCTCTCTCATTCTGTTTTCTCCGGCAGCAGCTATCGCCATTGTCCTGCCCCGAAACAAGATACAAACACGACACTCTGGATGAGTTTAATTTTCCATTTTGGGGTCTTAAGATCCATCTACTATTCCTATACTCTTCCAATTGTTTTTTCCCTATTTGCATGATGCTCTTTTCTATGGCAATGGCTTGAGACGGACCAGACTCTGGTTGTGGTCAAACAAGCAGCCACCAGGGAGGCACACAGTAGAACACCACTCCAACTCTGACCTTGTTTATAAACTGGAAAAAGAAGAACAGGAGGACTTGTGGCACCTTAGTGACTAACAAATTTATTAGAGCATAAGCTTTCGTGGACTACAGCCCACTTCTTCGGATGCATATCTGATATGCATCCGAAGAAGTGGGCTGTAGTCCACGAAAGCTTATGCTCTAATAAATTTGTTAGTCTCTAAGGTGCCACAAGTCCTCCTGTTCTTCTTTTTGCGGATACAGACTAACACGGCTGCTACTCTGAAACCTTTTATAAACTGGAAGAACTTGCAGCTGGGGCAGCCTTATAGATCATGAGTGCTGGGAACTCAGGCCAATCCCAAACTAGTCTCTGCCAGATGTTAACTTTCTGCCTGGTTCTCACTTCACCCTTTTCTGATCAGTCTGTTTAACAGCCAACTTTGGGCCTCAGAGGCACAGCAGCTGGGATAAGAGTGTCTGAGGCTTTCTAGGAGTTCCTGCAACAAGTAACTGACCAAAACAGGGACACTTTTCTGAAGGAGGGAGTTACAGATGGGGAGCAGATTGGTTATTGAGATGATGGGAGGCAGAGAACATGACGCATGTAAATGGGAGTTGCCACATATTTTCTCTATCTAGGACACTGCTGTGCCCAACATTGGTCCAGAGCTGCAGATCTTGGCAAGGGACCAACACTCACGGCTGAGGCTCCCTCCTTAGTGATTTTTCCTTCTTCACACAATGTGATATTTTTAGGATGGAGAGAGATGGCTGCTCTAAGACTACAGGATGTGCACACTGAAATATAAAACAGGGTGAAAAATAGCAGCATAAGTGCAGCGTGCTGGTTCTCTCTGGAGAGGACGTTTGGTTGAAATAGAGCGCAAAGACAAAAATACAAGTGTAATCTGCCAAGGCAGAATTTTCTAAATATAATCCATTGGATTTCTCCTCTAATTCTGCCTGGGGCTTTGCAGTCAGTGCTGCGTAACATAATGAAAATCACAATCAGGCGGCAAGTTGCCATGGTTATAAAAAAGTAAAAGGATTTTTTTTTTAAATCAGAGGTTTGAAAATAGCATTTGAAATTTGATAAAATCAACTGCAACCTTTGTCCTTCTCACTAGTGTCGACCCAAATCGGTCATGTCCTTGAATCATGGGGTCTGTAAAGGAAAAGGAGACAGAATCCCAGAGAAACACTGAAAAGGTGTTTGGAGCATTTTTACCTTTTGAATCATTTCTTTTTTTCCTTGTAGTGTTGAACCAACAGGACCAATTCCACCTTGGCTGGCAAAGTGAATTATTTTATCTCATTCCCAGAGGCTCTTGGAAAAGGAGCACCTGGAAATATCTTCTGGCATCTCCATGCAAAGTGAGTGGCAACACGCCATAAAAACTGGGATTCCATCTCTCCAAGGGGGCACCCAAACCTGCCTGCGAGGGTGAGGAATGGGAGCATATCCAGGTTCCAGGAGACAGCCAGTATTTTCTGTTTGAGTTATCTCCCCAATCCTGCTCTCATTAAACTAAATGACAAAACACCCATTGGCTTCCAAGAGAGCAGAATTGAATCTCAGCTCTGTAGGTTGCTTCCCAGTCTTGTTAATACTCTGGTTTGGTGAAACAATACCCGTGACACAACTATCTCTCACCAACAGCTGTGCTGATACCCTTTAATTATGTACAAGCTGACCCAACCTAAAGAACAAGCTACCTTACAGTTCACCGGCTTTCAGGTTACATCATGTCCTCATTCTTCCAGTGCTCTCTTAGTCCTTGAATTATCTGTATTGCATGTAGCACATTCTACAAGGCCTTTTTACCATGACCGGCTTGAGTACTTGCTACTTCCCCTCCCCCTTCCCGAGGATCCAAGGTATCAGTGGAGAAGGATTGTGAGCAAATGATGGGGAAATTTCGTGGAGCTGAGGAAGCTCTCATAAGACAGTGCTTGAAGGATTAAACTGCTGGCACTATATCAGGAAACTGAAATGAAATAAAAATACACACAAAAAATCATTCGGAAGACTGAGTGCAGCAGTAGACGGAACAGTCATCATTTTGCAATGCTGCATTCCAGTGCTTTGACCTCCTACTGCCAGCCAACAAACGCCTTGTTGGGGGAAATGTTAAATCAGTGGCCTGAAAACTGACAGTTTTTAATAAAAACTTGCCTTCATGTTAAACTAATGACTCAAGGCAAAAATCCTGCTCTTGTCTACGTGTGGCAGGTCTCTGCTCCACTTGTTAGTACAGACGCCCCCCAGGTTACACAAACCCGACTTACGCAAATCCACGTTCCGTAAGCTAGAAATTGTTTTTGTTTTTTTTGGCATAATGGTCGTGTATACGTTCCCGACTTACGCATAATTTGAGTTATGCAAGGCGTTCCGGAACAGAAAGCTTGTGTAAGTTGGGGAGTGTGTACACGAATGCCTCTTTGCCAACATGCTTCATGATAGACATGGAGGAATGAGAAAGGAATCCAGTCTTCACAGTTCATGCAACCCATGGCTGCTCTGTTGAGATGGCCAACAAAGTGACCCAAACTAGTAGTGGTGATTTTAGTCCTGTTATACTTCTAGGAACTGGACTTAGGCTCACCAAACTCCTTTATCACAGGCTACCATCAGATGGTAACACATTCCAGTCATTACTCAGCCTAGGCAGGACTCAAATCTGTGACCTGGAGAAGAAAAAGTTTCTTGTCTCCTTAGCAATCCTCTGAGCCAATCAGTCCCCTCTGACTGATCCTTTAACCTTAGCCCAGTTGGCTTTCCTCTTTTAACCACTCCCTATGTGGTCCACGTGTCTGGCAGGAGGTGGGGGGGGGAGAGAATTCCACTGAATAACAGTGAGCTCATGCAAAATTAAAATGTAATAACAGCCCAACACTCCCTTTCCTGCAGGATGGGGGGAGGGATTGTAAGGCTTTGGAATTGGTCTTAACCACACTCTTGGGGACTATGTATATACAAACCTCAGTGCTGGTGAGTTTTTTTTATTGTAAATGAAGTAAAAAAAAAATGCAGCAAAGCTTCCATGGGGAATACACAGGATCCTATGAGATACATGATTGCGGTTTGGGTTGTTACAAGATCTTGGCAGTCCTGGCTAATCTCTTTAGTGCTATCCAATCACTGTGAATGGATTTGGCATTCACTACAGCAACTGTGGGGAATTAAATCATCAGATAGGGCACGTCCAGTTTACAAGTCAAGGAGCCTTGTAATGCATTTAATAAAGAAAAGCTGCTTGAAAGGAAAACAGGTTGGACCACAGCTAGAGCCATACTCCCAGCTCACAGACAGCTTTAGAAGACAGCAAAAGTGACTGGAGGCATCAGGGAAGTTACATACAAGGGAACACTGGAAAGGACAAGGGTAGGAGGCGATATAATAAAATAATGAATTGTATGGAGAAGGCTGGCTCCCCTTTACCCTGTCCCATAACACAAGAATATTGGGACACATGCTGAAATTAAAAGGCAGCGAGTTCAAAGCCAATAAGAGGAACTATTTTTTTAAAAGCTACACAGAATTAAACTGTGGAACTCACTGTTGCAGGATGTCATTGAGGCAAATGGCAAAGAAATATTTAAAAAAATATTAGATGCCTAAAAATAACTGCTTCTGTAGTTATACACAAACACCAAAAATCCTCATGTTTCAAGCCATAATCTGCTGATCATCAACTGGAGTTAGGAACCACTTCTCCCACTCATGCATTTCCTCCATAGGCTAGTATTGCACTGTTAATTGTGTTGTAGAGCTGTTGCTGCTTTGCTGAGCAGGAGCAGAAGCAGACTGCAGGATGTCACAGGTTTCCAGCTTGAAGCAGAAATCGGTGAAATGGAATCAAGTATTTTGTTTGTAACTTGTTTATTTACAAGATCTACACCCATTTTATTTCCTTGGTAACAAATGGGCAACTCCCCTTTTTCAGAAACCCTAGGGAAAGGAACCGCTGCCTTGTCCCAAGAAGCAGCTGCTTTGGGCCTCTACATTTCTCTAGGGTCTCACACATGCGGCGCCTCATGGTCTCAGATACCATCTGATGGTCTAGGGACATCTACATCGAGCACATCACCGGCCACCGACAGTACCAGGAGGCGTGAGCCAGAGTGACATCGTTCTCCCACTACGAGAAAGGGACCAAGTGATCTTCTCCGTTGGATCATATGAACTGGAACCATAAACTCCCTAAACATTAAATCTCACCAAATGAGGGTCAATCCATCCTCATCATCATATCCACTCATTATAATCCACACCCGAACATAGCCACTTTATGAACTTCATACCCTCATATCTCAATGTCTGTACTTTGACCCAACCACCTTTTATCCCCAATCGGGGATATTGCAGATTATGTATTCCTCATGCCACCTTATCTTAAACCAAACTTTGCACCCTCGATAATCTGTATGTTATTCCCTGATAACCAGAAACTTCTATGCTCAAACTTTGTTCACTATTTTTTTAACATCATCTTAATAAAATTTTTAAATCTTAAATACAGTTTTCTCTCCCTGCCCCCAACTCCTGAGGATTTCCCCTGGGAAACCCCTTCAACTCAAAACTCCTCCTCTGTGGCCTTCCAAGATGAACCTGGTTGTCAACTTTCCTTTTGTGCAGCTGTTTTGGAATTCAAAGGAGCCTCAGAGCTTTACGTGCCACACAAAGGTGAGTACTTTAACCCACACAAGTTTCCTTAATGAGCATCTCATCTGAGTGCTTATACATCAACAAACCCTATTGGACAAACCACTAGCATATTTCAGCATAAAATGGAGCTTTGCTCCTTCCTATGAAGTAGTTAGCAATAGCCATTGTTGGGGACAGAATACCTTACCACAGCAAGGATTAGATTTGTCTACACAGGGAAATTATTCCAGAATGAAGTAGGATGTGAATTTACAGCACTATAATTATTCTGGAATAATCCAATTATGTAAACACTTTTATTCCAAAATAAGAGTGCCTCTTTCCAGTTTAACTAAGGCTACATCTACACTACGGGGGGGGTCGATTTAAGATACGCAAATTCAGCTACGTGAATAGTGTAGCTGAATTCGACGTATCGCAGCCGACTTACCCCGCTGTAGGGACGGCGGCAAAATCGACCTCCGTGGCTCCCTGTCGATGGCGCTTACTCCCACCTCCGCTGGTGGAGTAAGAACGTCGATTCGGGGATCGATTGTCGCGTCCCGTTGGGACGCGATAAATCGATCCCCGAGAGGTCGATTTCTACCCGCCGATTCAGGCGGGTAGTGTAGACCTAGCCTTAATCTACTTCTAAAGTGGATTAAGATAAATCAGAAAAAGACACTCTTATTCCAGAATCAGAGTGTCCACATGGGGAGGTTAGATCTGGAATAGTTTATTCTGGTCAATTTCCCAGTGTGGACTAGCCCTTATTCTGTTGCAGTACTACAGTGCACACGACTATAGGAGAGAGTGGAAAATAAGTCCTTTATGCATTTAGCAAAGCCTGTTTCCTACTGTAAGTAGGAAACTCCAGCTCCAGCCAGGTACCGTTTGCCAAAGCAGGATTCATGCTGCAGGAAGAACAGCAGACATTAGAAAGATCAAGGTATATTGTTCCTCGTTCATTCATCACCAATATCACAAAGGTAAATAAAGAAATCGAGACATGATGGATGGAACAGAATCAATGCACAGCACAACAGATTCATTTGTACTAAAGGCATGTTTGATGCAGAGGGGAAGTTAAAGGTTGGGGATTCATAGAGCAAAACTCCAGAGACACATAATCTAAAACAAAGGCCTGGTGAAGATGCAAGAACACCAGAGTACAGAACCAGAGCTGTTAAAGAGGGGCGAGGCCTATAAGGATTGAATGAACTAATGCACCCACTTCCCCAATACAAGATTGGTTTACAGTACTACTACTGGATATGTGCTAACCTCAGTTATACAGCGTAGGTCAATGGAGTTACTCCACATTTAAAGCTGATGTGACTAAGATCAGAATATGGCCTGTATTCTGGTACCACTATTTCCCTTGGGAAGCTATTCCCCAGTGATGCAGATCTTGCTTTCAGGACTTTTTCTATTATGTCCCCCACTAGATTCTCTTTGGTTAGTTTTATCCCATTATTCGTAGTTACAAAACCCTTGAATGACCCTGAAGAATTCCTCTCCCGCCCCTTGGAGTCAGCGACCTTTAGGTACAGAACTAGTAGAAAATTGCTATTCTCCTTCCCAGCGAGGGCTTGATCCCAGGCCCATTGAAGCCCATTAATGAGAGTTTTTCTACTAACTTCAATAGGCTTTGGCTCATCTCTAAAGTTGACCCTTGGCCCCACCACAGGTAAGATGCTATTAACTGCCCAAAAATGTTGCTAACACAGACTCAGGTTTGCCATTGCTGCCTTGTGCCCTTCCAGAACTTGGAAAGCGGCTACCCTTAAAACCTCTGAAAACCAGGGAAATACAACATTAAGGTAAATACCACCTTTGCAATGCCACCTTAACACTGACCCCTTGAGCTAGCAATTGCCACTGGGAATGGCTCAGAAAGGGTGGTGCCATTAATAAGCAGACATGAGGAACGACTATAAGAACATGTCATTCTTTGTGTTGTGTTCCACTCCACAAATTTGAATTCCAGCATTTCTCTGCATTCCATGCCACGTAGCTGCATTGGGATCAGTTGGAGCAAGGTGGAAGAGCTGTCATTGTGATATGCGGAGCGGTGTAAGTATGCCTCATCTCAACACCATATTCCATAGGTTGTGTCAGCAGAGATGCACAAGAGTGCTGACACTCCCCATGGCAAGAAGACAATCAGGCTGGGATACATGACAGTGGTCTCCAGGGCTTAGTGAGAGGTGAGTGAAGGCAATGTTTCAGAGGAATCCTCAGGGCAAGGTGAAGGGGTGGGAACATTTGGTAAGTCTGGGGTGGTTTGGGTGGAGTAAGTTCAGTGTCTGAGTGTAGGCCAGGTGCAATTAGCTATCAATTGCTGACTTAACCCCAAGATTTGCCTTAGCAAAGAGGTGTTACTTTGCCCTAGTGTTCCTGTGCTCTGTTCCTGAAGAATGCTGTTGCATCTATAAGGGTAGAAGGCTAGCATGTGTGTTATTGATGTGTTGCTCAAAGGAGGCAGAGTTAAGGTTGAGTTGCAAGGGCGGCATGTACCTTAATTATGTATTTCCTGGTTTTTAGAGGTTTAAGTGTAGCTGAACTCAGCATTCGGGATCAAACTCTACCCCAGCCCCTCTTGCAGCATACCAGTTTTCAAGACACTCTCCCTACACATGTAAGTTTTAGAGCACTTAGATTATCATCATCATCTGCTTATTGGGAAAAGAGGGGACTGTATCTGAGAAACCCTTTTACCACATGACCCCAACTTGCACCACTAACTCATTTCCTATTCCTAGCATGTCCTTCTACAAATAACCTTCTTTCATGTGATGAGCAGCCAAGAGACATATATCAGGGTGGTTTTTTTTTACTCCGGACTTACCAAATATGATCTTACTGTAGATATCCCCCTCAGCGGCTTTGGCACTTCACAGCAGGAGTCTCTTCTGTGTGAAATGGAGACACTCCATTTAGGGAAAACTGGAAACAAGGAGAGCCTGCTGGAAGAACTGGTAGCTTCTTTCAGTCTCTTCACAGTCAAATATTCATAGATGCCTGTCCGAACTGAGCTTCCAAACACTGTGAGGTTTGCCGATTGCTGGAGAGAAAGCAGAGAACAGACTCCCCTCTCCCAAAATGAGTCCATCTGATTATTGGCTAAAAAATTTTTTTAAGAAACCTCAAAACAAGGCAGCCCTTTATGATTCCTCCACTCCAAGTACTTATGTGGATAGTGCCTCTCCTACAGTCTACATTCCACTTACCCTGAAACATCACGGGTTGTCACAACACAGCTCATCTGCTCTGCACAAGCCCAGCATATCCCCAAGGTTGGGCCAGTGTGAGCCAGCAGTAAAGTCATGCACAAACAGAGCTCTCTTGCAGGTTTTTATTGTGAGGAAGCCACAGTTAAACAGATTTAAAAAATAAACAACAGGAGATTTTATACCAAGAGGGAAATAAGGCCATTCAGGATAAACAAAAACACAGGCTTTCCAAGCTCAGCTAAGAGCCACTTTTGCTAAAGAACCTAAGTTGGCTGATTCTCTCATTTAAACTGTTTTCTGAGTCCTCACTAGGAAGCCTCATTAACTCAACCCTTTGCACCTGCTGCAGTGTGGGGAGCAGGCTAGTTTAGCCATTAACTCCCTCTCTGCTGGGGCCTATATGAACAGCTTGTGGTGATGGTCACAGAAATGCAGTCAAGCAGAATGGCTATGTTAATAAATCCTGAGACATGAACAAACAGGCTCATCTACACTATAGGTTATCAGAGCATCTCCTCTCTTCTCGGTGATCAGGTCCCTGCTCAGGGGCATGACACCTGCAAGCCTCACAAATAAGTCAACCAGAATCAACATTCACTACAACACCCACTGCTCCATGGGCCTGATGCTAGCCTCCCACTGGTATAACTACCGTAGTTACCCTAGATTTACTCCACCTTCAGACCCTGTGTTTGATCTTCTCTTGTTCTGGTTGGTTTCACTTTTGCCACTAGTGACCAAACCTACAACATGCTGAGCACCTTCTGCTTTCATCCACAGAGATAGTTTGTATGGAAGAAGTTAACATAATTTGGCGGCAGTGCAACATGGCACCAACCTTGTGCCTCTGGTCTATTCAAGTCTTTGAAGGTAACAGACACCGTACCAAAGTGCCTCCTGTGGGCTGACTAACAGACCACTCTAGGAAACTGAGAGGGAAGGAACAGATTAGCTTCAAACCCACAAGGAGTCAACAAAAGATAGAACTCTTTCCCATCCACCACAATATCTTCCTGATCTATTTGCAATATTCCCGGTACATATTTTTCAATAGTGCATACGTCTATTTTGACTGTAATTAGTGACAATGTTAAGCCATTATCCCCCCCACAAAATGACAAGGTTAATCCTTTTGTGAGCTCTCCTTGGTGGAGGAAGCCATTTCCCTCTCTAGTTACCATCTGTTTGAATGATCTCTAGAAATGCGCATGTGGCCAGCTGAGTCACATATAATTATGCTCTCTAAGAAATGCTATTGTTTTATGGATGTGATTCCTGCCTGTGAACCAGAATGAATAATTCTCTGCCAGTCAATTTTCACTGGAAATACTGATGCAGTAAATAATGTTGCTTTTATTATGATTAATTTATATAGTGCTGTAGAGCACACAGCACTATAAAGCTGTGGATCAGTGCCAAACAGCTAACAGGTGTCTGCCCCAAAGGTCATACAATCTAATGGCCTAATCCAGGGAGGTGATGAGTACCCTCAACTCCCTTTGATGTCAACCAGAAATCAGATGGCTGAGAATTATTCTTTTCTGTTTCTTAGGCAGTGTTCACATCCATCAATTGACCCGTCTCTCAGGAGCTTTATTAAAGGTGACGCAGCAGGACCACACACATGCCTCGTACAGTATGATGGTTTGGGATTTGTGTGCAATAAATTGATAAATACTATATGTGCTATTAGTTTGTCTTAGTACTGTAAAGTTGTGTACTGAATTCATACATTGGGATAATTCACTATCGGGTTTGTCAAGAAATGTTCCCAGAAAAGAGGGACAAACATTTCAAGAACAGTGCTGTGATGCTCTGGCTAGATCCCCCTGTAGGCTTGCTAAGCAGGTTTCTCCAGCAATGTCTCAGTCCTGTGAGGAACCGGGGGGTGGGGAGAAGAGAACAAAAGACTCACTAGGGTTTAAAGACACCAAGGCTCTCAAGAATTCAGTTGACTAAAAGGGAGTCCAGGAGAGGTTGGAGATGTCTAGGAAGACAGACCTACCAGGTTCCCTATGTAGAAGATGGAATGACTCTTGATAAAATAGATGTGTGCGTAGGCCTTTTGTTGTTTTAATTCTTTTCTCCTGTTATGCTGTGTTCTTACAGTTAAGATTAGATAATACTTTGCTTTAGAAGGCTGTTTGGGTCATTGTATTCACTACTGGTCATAACCCCTGAAGGGAAGAACTGCAGGTACTCTGTCCAGCTGGGCATGCTGAGTAAGCATGGATGGTGCGCAGGGGGGTTGTAACCTAGTACCCTGATCTAAGTGTGGGAGACTCACAGGATTCCATCCCAGGGAGGTAAAGACATGAGCCTGAGACCTCAAGGGGGAGGCACTTGGACAGAAAGGGAGAGGGAATGAGAGGTACAGCTCGTCCTGAACTGTGACACACAGCTAGAGCCCAAAAAGAAAGAAACAGTCTGTCTTTTTTCTGATCTGATGTTCTATGGGGATTTTAACCTCCCTACCAACCAACCACAAATGAGTTTCTTGGATTGCCAACTCTGGCACTAACCAAAGGCCTGGCAGGTTTCTGAAGCTCCTCTATATCCTGGGACCACAGCTTCAAAACTCCTGCTTAAGCTCTACCTTGGAGGGAACAGATCTGTTGTTTACTCAACAACCATTACCACTGTGGTTTTGTCAGTTGCCCATTAGGACATGCTTTTGCAGAGTATCTTGTTACCTTCTCATACCTGCGCAGACTGAGGAGACCCAACATTGCACTTAAACTCAGGTTCCTGTCATGCTGCACTGCCACCAAATCACAGCCTGGCCTCTGTTATAACTTTTAAAAGACTTGCTCACTTCTGCCATCCAACCAATTGCTACACCAGGATATTAAAGACACTCCAGTGCAGGCCACACAGCAGCTGTTAGTTTCCCATGAAACAGTACATATTGACTGCTACACCAAGACATTAAAAAAAAAACTAGCACAGTGTGGAAGAAAATAGAGTCTTCACTTTCAGGTTGGTTGCAACAAGTCAGACACAGTTTATTTTCCTGACACTTGCAAGGGGAGAGTACACCCGGACAGGGGTTCCCCCCGTCCCAGGCAGGTCTCCGTTAGATAAACAATTAGGGCAAGCATTTATACCTTTTGTTACAGATAATAATGATCAACAATTGCATCTTGTTTATACGTATTCCTTCTGATATCTTACTTCTCTCAGCAGTTCCTGCTACAGTCTGTATTCCATTCTTATCTAACACAAGGTCGAAAAACAGTATCTCTTACAGTTTTTTTGTTCCACTCGCTTTCCACTTGCCCAGGCCCTGCCTGAAATCTCATGTTATTAGAGCTAGTGTTAGCCTGACTCTTACTTTATTCCTAAAAGTTAAGCTATCTGCGTTCAAATTCCCTTTATCCTTTTCTCTGCTTCCACAGGCTACATAGAAGCTGTTAGCTAACCATGAAATGGTGTCAAGTATCAGGGGGTAGCCGTGTTAGTCTGTATCTACAAAAACAACAAGGAGTCTGGTGGCACCTTAAAGACTAACAGATTTATTTGGGCATAAGCTTTCGTGAGTAAAAACCTCACTTCTTCGAAGCTTTCGTGAGTAAAAACCTCACTTCTTCGGATGCATCCGAAGAAGTGAGGTTTTTACTCACGAAAGTTTATGCCCAAATAAATCTGTTAGTCTTTAAGGTGCCACCAGACTCCTTGTTGTTCATGAAATGGTGTGTATTGGCTAAGACAAGAGCAGGTGGTGGGCTAATCTGCTTTCCTCCTCTTAGAATAAACATATCATAGAATATCAGGGTTGGAAGGGACCTCAGGATGTCATCTAGTCCAACACCCCCTGCTCAAAGCAGGACCAATCCCCAGACAGAGTTTTACCCCAGTTCCCTAAATGGTCCCCTCAAGGATTGAACTCACAACCCTGGGTTTAGCAGGCCAATGTTCAAACCACTGAGCTATCCCTCCCCCCATCTAGGTTAATTCTGTCAGTTTCAAGCGAACACACTCAAGTTTCAGTGGTTTTAGGTTAGGTATATGTGACAGAAATAAAACAGCAAACTACACAGTTAGGGACAACTACAGCCAAATGTGGAAATATTTAAAGGTATTTTTGCTTTCAAAAAAATGTTTGAGGTCAGTAGTCGTTTAGTGCTCAGAAAAGACCAGGACTGAGGTGCTGGCTAGAGCCAACCACAGGACAGGCAGTTGTTAAGCAAACTTCCCACGCACACTGCTCTGTAAATGCTATTCCAGTCTTGGGACTCCACATTGCTATGCAATAAATCACAATCCTGACCTGCAACAATCCTGCTCTGTTCAATTCCAGATTTGCCAGTGACTCAAGACCTGGAACACTGCTACCATTCTAGTTCTTGTACTCTTCTGAGCAGACATCGCCAGTCATGCCACCATGGTGCAGTGATTTCTGATGTGGAAATAGTCCATCAGGACCTAGTATGAGACCTAGCAAACTCATTTTTACTTGTGACCCAATCAGAATTTGAAAACAATTAACCCAGAACTGAAAGGCATGAATCTGATTTTTAACCTTTTGTTCTCATGGGACTCTGGAGATCCCAATGGAAAACACAAAAGCATTTTGGGTTACTAGGCCATACAAGAACCTTCTTTGTTCTGGGTGTGGGGAGGAGAGTCTTTCTCCTATAACCATTCTGCTTGTTTACATGGTCACCTCTGTACACACTTACGTTTCCAATCGGCAAGAATCCACACATCCCACTAACAGAATAATGGCTGAGAGCATCGAGCCTGCCCTGCTTTGTTAAATCAAACAAGTATAAGCGTGCATGCATCAGAGGTGCTTTGCCAACTTCACTCACAATGAGCAGAGTGGAGCTTCCATTCAACCACTTCTATTTTCAAACTCGTTTGAGGCTGCATGCTATTAAAGTCCATTTAAAACCAACTCGGCATCAAAACAACAAAGAATGCGATAACAATGCATAAATTACACACAATCCAAACTAAACTGTCTCCAGCATATTTACATTTAGGCAAAATCTGAAATGAGGATTCTGTGGTTTATTAATCTAGGAAAGTCCAATTTTGACAAGTAGTCAGCAAATCCAAGCTAGCTGCACAAGCAGGTGGCTGGGTCATACGAGAGTGCAAAATCCCTAAATTAAACCAGGAGCAAACCATGGCAGTCTCAAAATTCAGGACCCTCAAGATCCATCCCAGCTCACAGACTGAATTGCTTTGCTTCTGGCTGGTCTTTGATATTGGAGCTCTCAGGAAGAGTGTGCAATTCCTGTACAGAATCCTGCTCTAGTCAGCCTGATCCTCAGGAATCATGTTGTTCCTCCATCATATTTTTATAGTTTCTTTTGAAAAAGCCACACTGAAAGACATCAAGAAGAGCATTAAAAACATTTATTGGGTCCCTCTGTGTTTGTGTATATACATTATAGCAATAAGCTAAATTCTGAGTTCCCCTTATTCAGTTAAAGTCACAGTAAGTCAGTGGAAGTTTAAGGACTAAGCAAAAGCTGAGTAAGGAACTCAGAATTTGGCCCAATTATAATGTCTTAGGGCTGGTCTACACTGGGGGGGGATCGATCCAAGATACGCAACTTCAGCTACGCGAATAGCGTAGCTGAAGTCGAAGTATCTTGGATCGAATTACCTGGGGTCCACACAGCGCAGGATCGACTGCCACGGCTCCCCCGTCGACTGCGCTACCGCCACTCACTCCGGTGGAGTTCCGGAGTCAACGGTGAGCGCGTTCGGGGATTGATATATCGCGTCTTAACGAAACGCGATATATCGATCCCGGATAAATCGATTGCTACCCGCCGATACGGCAGGTAGTGAAGATATACCCTTACAGTTCTATAGCACCTTACATCCTTAAACTCGTCAAAAAGGTATAGGTACGTAGATATGGAATCACCCCCTGCCATGATTTTCTCCCCCCGCCTCCACATACCCCCACACTCTACTAAAATGAAGCCAATTCTGGAGTGGAACGTGGCAGCTGTTTAACAGTTTAAGAGAAAATTAAAATAAATACTGTCTCCAGCTGAAACTGTGGAGGAAATTTTATGAGGCTGTCTTCATTTGCCTGAGTTGTAATCTGGCCAGGACAGTGAGGCCTTCTGAAAGACCTTGGGATCCTTCAGGATTTGTTTGTTTTTTAAAACAAGTTCTTTCATAACTCAGGGAAACTTTAAAAATGTATTAATACACCTGCTGAAAAAACTGTAAGGGAGAACCCCAATGACCTGCATTCCCTCCCTCAGTAAACCATATCAGAATATCCACAGCTGAATGTGAACTCTCACTGAGGGCAGTATATTCGCTGGATTGCTGGGATCTTAATCAACAAGAATGACTTGTGCTTGTAATCATGTCAACAAATATATTTACCTTAAAAAGGATGAAAATAATGAAAGCCAACAGCAAAAATCCACCAACAGAGCTTCCTATGACAACAGGCAAGGCATTGATTACTTGTGTTTTCAACAAGACGACAGTGATCTAGAATAGAATCAAGGATGGTTTAGCTCCAGTTTAATTGCTTTGCCTTAACTAGGAGAGAGAGTTCACAGATTATAATGCCAGAAGGGACGCTTTACAGTTGGCCATCTTAAGCTCATAATATTTCCTTGTGCCCTGCTTACTAAGCGATATAGATCGCTCTGTATCAGTGACCTGTTCCTCTTCTTTATTTACTGCTCCCTCAATCTCTGTCTCATCTGCAAACTTTCTCAGTTTTATGTTTATCATTTTATGGTTTCTTCAAGGTCATTGATAAAAAACGTTAAGCAGTGTAGGCCAAGAACCAGTTCTCACAGGCCTCTACTAGAATAACACCTGTTCGATGAAGATTCCCATTTCCAATCTGAGTCCTTTTCAATTAGACAGTTTTAATCCATTTAACGGGCGCAATCCTAATTTTGTATAATTTTACTTCTAGTTAAACTCACTCAGACTCCTTAACATGTCTCTGGGTGAAGTAACTGTATCAGTGTCCCCTAATGACAACCCATTACAATATAGTTTTTGTCTTCACTGGGGAAAAAAGGTGCAACTTTAAAACACGTTAACTGACACATATTGAAATCCTAGTGAACACAAGACAGTTGTAGCTTTAATACATTAGCTGAAGCCTACCAAGGAGCCTAGTTAACGTGTTCAAAATACACTTTGTTTCCACATACAGACGTGGCCATATTTTGTGGAAGAAGTAAATACCTCAAACTCCTCTTGCTGCGATGCTGGCAAGAAAGGAGATTCTACTGAGCTGAGCTCACTGGTAAAGGTTTCCACTAATGGGAGGAAAAGGCTCAAGTATTTTCTAACTAAAAAGAAACATTGAAAAATAGAGACAATACAGTTGAGTGACACAGGTTACTTTGTCTATTGAAATGATGCTCCAGTACCACCGTATATGCCCCTTGTCTTTCTTCACACTAGGCATCAGAGCATGAACAGAGCTATATTTCTGATAATCACTCTGTGATGCTACCTAGTGCATCTCTCAAAGCACAACAGTTATACACTGCTTAACTGAGTTTCTCTCACTACTCTAACAGCCTCTACTGAAGTGTGAATTGTCTTCTTACATACACCCATGCAACCCTGCTGATTTCCCTGGCGTTTCTCCTGAATTACATTGATGTATGTCAGAGGAGAAATGGGCCTATTAAATATAACTGTAGCAAGTGGCCAATTTTCCACCTGACATATATAAAAATGTTGGGATTTAGATTCAAATAGATGATTAAGAGGGAACATGAATGCAACTCATCTAAGATGAAACAGCTGCTCACCCTAATTGGCTGTATTCCCCACTCCCCCACACCCATCAGGCTTCCAGGAGGTGCTTAAATCTATCTACTATAATTGAAACTTCTTTGAAGCTGACTTATATATTTGTGTTTCCAACTAGAAATTACCTTCTGGACTTAGGATAGTTCTCTGCATGACTGGGAATATAGTGGGCATATTCCCAACCAGGGAGATAACTTCTCTGTGTGCACCAATACATTCTCTTCATTCCCTTTTGTTCTCTCTGTGGTCTGAATCCTGGTTCAGTTGAACTCAACCAATGAGTCCAGGCCCTCCTAAATCACTCTATTTTAAGAGTTCAGCAAAAACATTTGCATTCCTCTCCTCAGCTGCTTCTTTCATTTCCATCCTGAGAAAGGGCCCGAGCTGCCTACATGGTGCTTGGATACCTCAGCTTTGTGGTTCTCTTCCTTCAGGCCCTCATACAGATGTTTGTTGAAGGTGATTTCCCCAATGACCAGAAGATCAGTTCTGTCTTTTAAGAACTATAAAAGAGGGAGGGAAAAGACAAAGCAAATTATTATTTGAGACCTTTCAGTTCTTCAGAGAAAAGCTGGCAAAATCATCATCTAGCAAAGAGGTCCTCTGCCTCCTCCACAAACATGGTGGTTTTCCAAACTCAGAACTCCGCTGTGTCAGCCAGTTCCCACTGCATCCCAATCAACTGAGTGTGTTCGAACCCGTACTGGAGCTTGGACTGACCAAATTCCAGATAGGACTGCATCCAAGATGCCCAGATTTTGCAGTTCTAGTTATGGGGACTGCTCATCAATTTAAGAAATTCACAAAAGGAGCATCTCTTCCCCTTACATCTCAGACCTCTCACCTCCAAGTCTGTTAAGACCTGCTGAATGTTGTTCTAGCCAGAGGGTTAGAAATGGGATAATTGCAGTCCACTCACACAACTGAGACTCTAATGTGCTGAGGTTGTGTTACCCAACATCCCCCTGCTCTGCTTGGACTTATGGCAGTATCAATAATAAGACGGTACCTAGAAAATCAATGTTTGCAGCACTGGAAGTACCATCCTCTAGAGGAATAGCCTCTGTGGATAACTAGAGGAGATGGCAACATCTCTCATAGGAACAGAGTCTCTCCTGAGAGCTGAAAGCACCATGATTAAATCTCCACCCTTGCTCTGGTGCCACAGGACTCTGTTGCTTTTTACAGATCCAGACTAACATGGCTACCCCTCTGATACTTAGTATCTAAATGTCATTCAGGGTAAGGATTTCATAGATGTCCCTGCAGAGATTCTATCCCGCAAATGTGGGTTAACAGATTTTTAGCAAGAAAAGACAGCTTCTGTGTATACCTGCTGAGAATCAATTAAAGGCAACTCAGCTATCACAGTAACATTCTCTCTGTCGGATGTTATAGCACAGTGCACATGTTGGTACTGCCCTTTGCTGGCCTGAAAGAGAAAGGGATATCAACACTGAAAATATTTCTCAAAGCAAAATGTATGGCATGGAATCAAACTAGTTCACTCTAAGCAGGGGGTTCACGATTGCAGTTTGCATGGAAATAGTTTGAGACTTCTAGAATGTACAAGCCATTTCACTAAATGCACGTTGTGTGTCTATTAAAAGCGAGCCGTTCTTGGGTACACCATGCAACACTTGTTACTCCACTTTCCAATAATGCCATGTGACTCACTGCATTGGCCACTACAAAGCCATTGTCCCAGCATACAATCATAGGCCTGGAAGGGACCTTGAGAGGTCTTCTAGTCCAGTCCCCTGCACTCATGGCAGGACTAAGTACTGTATTATCTAAACCATCCCTGACAGATGATTGTCTAACCTGCTCTTAAACATCTCCAATGATGGAGATTCCTCAACCTCCCTAGGGAATTTATTCTAGTGCTTAGATATGCATGGCACAGCAGATGCTGCACAGCCCTGCAGTAGCTGTCAGTACCAACAGCAACCCTAATATCATAAACCAAGAAAACTAAAGGGCTACATACCAAGCACCATGACAGGCTCAAATCAAGTAATCAGATACACACAAACAAGTGCCCCAACGTTAAAGTTACAAGATCACTATGTGGATCTAGGAAAATATAGTCTATCAGGTCAGGACTTTCCTTTTTTTTTTTTTTTAAACATCCAGAACCGTTATGCGCCTGTATGTTAAAGCCAAACTAAACTGACTCTTGGATTTAGCTCACTGCTTGCACCATACAGAGCCTGTGTAATTACATTCTATGTAGATCGACTAGCAGAGTATCTGCTGGGTGCTGCAGTTCCCGTTTCTGGAAAGACCAACAGTAACTAGTTTGCGTTTCCCCTAGTACATCTGTGTAACAGCGAATACCAAGAAACCACTCACCTGTACTTTGGTCTTTTCAGTACAGAATTGAGGATGATATTCCAAATCCTTCCAGTTTGTGCAGACTGTTGTATTCTGGAAAGAGAGTAGTGGACAGTCTTGGTAGTTTCCCACACACCATTTGCCCAGAGCATGCCTAATAAAATGCACAAAGAATTCCAGAAGCCCAATCCCATTGTCTGCCACCTTCTTCCCAAGACAGCAGAGGAAGGGAGGCTCAGGGTCAGATGCTCACTACACCACCAATTGGTCAGTTTAGGAGAGATGAACTCCAAAGTGTCCCTGGTCTGGTTGTCTTCACCTAGAGATGTGTGGCCACAACCTACTTGCAGTATGTGGGGCAAGCGTATTGGCGATCTATCCCCAAGGGTTTGCCTGGAGAACAAAGGACTCATCTGCACTGTAGGCTAGTGGAGTCCACAGAATTCACTATAGCAGAGACTATTTCTTGGATTATATGATAAAGCCAAAGCTAAATCAACATTTTGGCACTCACTACATTCAGGGTGGGTGCTCTGTTGTTTATATAGTGCTGTCAGGTATTGTGCCGTACAGCCAGTCCTGGAGACACAGCTCTCTGCCCCAGAAGGTGAGAGCCTGAAGGCCTTAGCTGGTCCAATAAAGAACATGGCCATTGTCAGCAGGGTCTCAATGGGGCAGAAGCAGTGAAGGACTAGTCTGTCTCCTCCCAGAGTCACAAGTGCCCTGCGGGAAGCACTGAGAGCGAAGGAGCCTCATCATCTCATGGGGGCGGGACAAAGTCATTCAGGGAGCACAGAGGTGGGAACAGTGTGTGTGACCGACACAGGGCACCCGAGGGGCGACGGGCATGGTGCGTGAGACCGACGCGGGGCACCCGAGGGGCGACGGGCACAGTGCGTGTGACCGACGCGGGGCACCCGAGGGGCGACGGGCACGGTGCGTGTGACCGACGCGGGGCACCCGAGGGGCGACGGGCACGGTGCGCGTGACCGACGCGGGGCACCCGACGGGCACGGTGCGCGTGACCGACGCGGGGCACCCGAGGGGTGACGGGTACGGGGGAGGGGTGATGGGGGGGGGGGTGATGGGCACGGGGCACCCAAGGGGTGACGGGAACGGGGTGATGGACAAGGGGCACAGGGGGGTGACGGGAACGGGGGTGATGGGCGGAGGGGGTGACGGGAATGAGGTGACGGGAATGGGGTGATGGACAAGGGGCACGGGGGGTGATGGGAGTGGGGGGGGGAGGAGTGATGGGCGGGGGGAGGGGTGACTGGACAGGGCACCCAATAGGTGACGGGAACGGGGTGATGGGTGGGGGGGGGTGACGGGCACGGGCCACCCAAGGGGTGACGGGAACGGGGGAGGGGTGATGGACAAGGGGCACAGGGGGGTGACGGGAACAGGGCACCCAAGGGGTGACGGGAACGGGGGAGGGGTGATGGACAAGGGGTGACGGGAACGGGGTGACGGGAACAGGGCACCCAAGGGGTGACGGGAACGGGGGAGGGGTGATGGGCACGGGGGGGGGGTGACGGGGGAACGGACCCGGGGCACCTGGCACCGCCCAGGGCGGGGCGAGCCCCGACCCCTTTTCCCGGGGGGCGGGGGGGGGGGAGGCGAGAGCCCGGCCCCGCCCCGCGCTCGCACCCGCCCGCGGCTGTGGAAGGCGGGGCCTGGTGGGCGGGACTTAGCCTGGCCGGGTTCTCGCCGCCCTGCCCCCGCCCCCGCCGGCCTCGCGAGACTTGGTTTGAAATGGCGGCGGGCGGGCTCGGCGGCTCTCGCTGAGGCGCGGCCGCGCCATGGAGCGGGCTACGAGCCTCCAGCCGCGGCTGTTCCGCACCTACGCGCGCCGGGGCGGCTCCCGGCGCCGCCTGCCGCCCCCGGCGCCCTGGCTGTCGCCGCCGCTGGACCGCAAGCGGCTCTTCAGCTCCAGCTCCGCCTCCGTGGGCTCGACTTCCACCGCCTCGTCCTCCGGCTCCGAGGACCCCGACTTCCAGCCCCGCTGCCGCCGCCCGCCGCCCCGCAGTCCCGCCCGCCTGAGGCGGCGGAGAGGCGGCCGCGTGGGGGCCAAGGAGAACCGGGGCCCCGCCGGGCCGGGCCCGCAGCGCGATAGCTGCGCCGTGCCCGCCACCCCGCTGCGGAGACACGTCACCCGCCGGCGCCGCCGGGGGGCGCTCCCGTCGCCGGGGCGCAGGACGGGGCTGCGGGCGCGGCCCCCCCTGCTCTGCAGCACCCCGCAGCAGGCGCCGCCCGGGGCGGAGAGCGGGCCCCTGCCCGAGGAGGAGAGCATCCTGGGGGGCTGCCAGGAGAACGGCCCCCCCGGTCCTGGGAGGGCGGCCTCGGGCCGGGCCCCGCGCCGACGTCAGGGCCCCCCCCGGAACATCCTGGCCGAGCTGAGCTCCATGGCGCCGGGGAGCAGCACCGCGGAGCCCGCGGCGGGGCTGGAGGGCAGCATGGAGCTCTTCTCCCCGCCGCTGTCCGGGGACAGCGTCCGGGTCTCTCCTGGCCAACAGCATCCCAGCGCCAGTTCAGGCAGCCCCCTGGGGGGAGACTGGCGGAGCCAGAGCCAGCCGGCGTGCACAGCCTCTCCCCAAGGTGCCCAGAGCCAGACGACTTGTATGATATCTGGGAGCAGCTATGTCCTCTTGCCCTGTGGGGCTGGGAGACCGCCTGAAGCAGCCCAGGGCGACTCGATCCAGCTTGTCCCCTCATCATTTCCAGGTATCCACAGACAGTCTGTCCCTACTCAGGGCCAGCCTGTGTCCCCCCATCATAAAACTGTGAGTAGAGATCATGTCCAAAGACTGACCTCACAAAAGGCAGAGAGGGCTCAGAGGACTACACAGGGACCTTGCCAGCTAGAAACTAGTCTGGGACTGCAGAAAAGTGTTAACCATCCTGGGGCTCCACTGCCCATTACTGGGACGCCCCATGTCCTGGTACAAGATAATACCAGTCCTGATGAGCCACATGATGGTTTGAGAGGTGGCTCTCAGAAAAGGAGCTGGAACCTTAGCACAGACAAAAGCAGACTTCAGCCCTTGGTGGTCTTGAGTTCTCAAGTGGTACCAACCTGGTTGGCTAACAGGAAGATCAATAATAAGTTGGATGCTTGGCCCTCCTGGAGGGAAAATGATTGTCAGCAGCCAGTTTCCCCCTCTGCCCTGTCTGTAATCTCAGTAAAGAAGTCCAGAAGTAGCAAGGTCATTCCCAGAGATGGTGATGGAGGCACCAGTAGAAAGGCCTGTATCAGTGGGTTCAGCTCCAGCCGATGGGGGAAACAGGCACGGCGCTGTCCTGTCAGACGCAAGAATTCAAAAACTCCATGGCAGCAGGGTAATGGCTCCTTCTTTCAAGAACAAATGAGGCAAAAAGGAAGAGAGAAAAATGCCCTGGAGAGGTCATCGTCTTTTCTGTGTGACTCTTCTTTCCTCAATGACTCCCAGTGGTGGGCTAGGGCTCGAGCATCTCTCACTCTTCACAAGAAAAAGAAAGTTTCCATCGAGGAAAGTGCCTGTAGCAGCATCCCTTGTACTCCTTCCTCCTCCAAATCTCAGCTTGCAGGGTACCATAAGTCCTCGTTCATTCAAAGTGTTGGCTACTGTAATTGGCCCACTTCCTCCGTGCTCCTGCTGACTCCCATGAAGTCCCATTCTGTTCTGGAGGTGATGCTCACAGACGCAGAAAAGGTGTATGGGGAATGTCAACAGGAGGGTCCTATCTCCTTTGAGCAATGTATTCCCCCAGATAAGATGAAGAACTGTTTGAAGATTGGGGAAGGAGTATTTGGGGAGGTGTTCCAAACAAACAGTGAGAGAGGAGCTGTGGCTTTAAAAATTGTTCCTGTTGAGGGGACTGAGAGGGTCAATGGAGAAGCTCAGAAGAGCTTCAGTGAGATCTTGCCAGAGATGATAATCTCAAAGGAGCTCAGCCTTTTATCTCAGGAGGTAGAGAACAGGACTGTAGGTTTCATTGACTTGTACTCCGTGCACTGTGTACAGGGGGCATATCCCAAGCATCTTCTGAAAGCCTGGGACAAATATCACGAACTGAACGGATCTGAAAATGACCGGCCAGACCTGTTTGGAGAGCAGCAGCTGTTCATGGTCCTGGAATTTGAATTTGGAGGCAATAACTTGGAGAATATGAGGAAGCAGCTAAATTCAGTGGCAACAGCAAAAAGCCTGCTGCATCAAGTTACTGCTTCCTTGGCTGTGGCAGAGGAGGGACTGCACTTTGAGCACAGAGACTTGCATTGGGGGAATATTCTGGTGAAGAAAACCAACTTGAAAGAGCTCAGTTATACTTTGAATGGAGCAGTTTATACAATCCCCACAAAAGGAATTCATGTGAACATCATAGATTACACCCTATCTAGGATGGAGAAAGATGGGCTAACTATCTTCTGTGATATTTCCACTGACAAAGAGCTGTTCCAAGGAAGAGGTGACTACCAGTTTGATATCTATAGGCAGATGAAAAAAGAGAATGCCAACAACTGGGCTGACTATCACCCCCATAGCAATGTCCTGTGGCTGCACTATTTGGCAGATAAACTTCTGAAAGAGGTAAACTACAAGAGAAAGCTATCCTCCTCCTCTGCCTTGAAAGGCATACAGAAGCAACTCCGAAAGTTTCACAGAGAAGTCCTGAACTTTAGCTCTGCAAGTGATGTTCTGCTCAATAGCAGCCTTTTCCACTGATCAAAATGGACCTTTGAATGAGAGATCACAAAATGGTGTCCTTGTACTGTCACTCCCTTTGCTGTATTTTTGGAATATTTTAACATTGGCACATTTGGCATGATGCAGATAGTAAATGACCTCTTATGTCCATGAGTTAAATAATTTCTACGTGTTCAGCTAAAATATGTGAAGATCCATTGTTGCAAAAAAAATTTGAAACATTTCACAGTTCAAATATTAAAAGTGGTTCTTCCATATGTTAAGTCCTTATTCTGAACGTTAAGCTCCTCTGCAACTTTTAATCTTAGATCATTAAAACTGATGACTTTAAGCTGCAGTAAAATCTAGCCTACTTTTCATTTCTCACTATGGAAAATGAAGATCTGACCTCATATTGCTAATACATTTGAGGCATTCCCTTATTATAAAAAATGTTGGGTTTTTTTGTTTTTGTTTTTTTAAATTAGCACTTGTATAGACCCAGCTTTAAACACATGCTCTTAGGTTGGCAAACTTCCTGGATTAGCAGAATGAATTTGACAGGTTACAATATGTAAACCCTGAAATAGAAAATTAGAGAAAATACTCCTGGATTCTGTAGGAAACCCACGCTTGAATATGTTTTATCAGTAAGGCTATGATTTTGTCATGGATCTTTTCAGTAAAAGTGATGGACTGGTCATGGGCAATAAACAAAAAATCATGGAAGCTGTGACCTGTCCCTGACTTTTACTAAAAACATCCCTGACAAAATGGGGGGGGGGGTCCAGCACCCTGTCTCCCGCCCCTGCAGTGGCTGGGAGCTGCAGGGACCCCACTGCCCAGTGGCACTTGTGTGGGGGGGGTCCCCCGCCACCCATAATGGCAGGGGAGCTGTGGGGAGGCACCCCCGCCTGCAGCCACTTAGCAGCTTGGGTCCCTCTGCCATTGCAGGGGGAGCCCCAGCTGCTCGTGGCAGCTCAGGGGTCACCGCCAGGGGCGGCAGCCAGTCAGTTGTGGGGTCCTGCTACCCACAGCTGCTGGGCAGCTCTAGGGGCCCCCAATGTCACAGAGGTCACTGGAAGTCACAGATTTCACACTCTCCGTGACATAATCTTAGCTTTACTTATCAGTAAGGGTCTAAACCTGCTCTCCTGAAAGTCTGTGGAAGAGGAATCGCACATTGAAAAAGGTAAAAAAAATAAAATAAAAATACCTGTGTTCCTGTTACATTTTTCATTCTTGCAATGGGATGACCTTGTATGCAGACAGGAACCAAAATCTCTAAATCAATTTGAGCGCCATAGCGGTTTTCCCCATTGATCTACGAAGGCAAATGCACAGGATGAGAAAGGGTGAACGGTTGGCCCTAAAAAATCCAACTACATCAATGTTATTAACTTTGTACCTACATTAAACTGGAACTCTTTGGTCTCAAAGTGTCCTTGACTAACATTCACATATACTACTGGAGTTGGCCTGCAGACAAACAGATAAATCAAACTAAATGGATCTTGCATTGTTATTGCTGCAAATTAGTTCACACTAACTGATAGAGACAGATCCCTCAAATAGAAGAGAAGGGAAGATATCACACATCCAGTTTTAGTGAAAGTCATGTTTATCTACACTTATTTTAAAGGGACAACATCTTATAATAAATAATAATATATAGAGATATACCTATCTCATAGAGCTGGAAGGGACCCTGAAAGGTCATTGAGTCCAGCCCCCTCCCTTCACTAGCAGGACCAAGTACTGATTTTGTCCCAGATCCATAAGTGGCCCCCTCAAGGACTGAACTCACAACCCTGGGTTTAGCAGGCCAATGCTCAAACCACTGAGCTCTCTCTCCTCCCCCCCTTGAATCTAGAATCTATTTAAATAGTTTCAGGTACTAGAGATGCCCCTGAATTTCCCTGCCAGTTAGGTGGTCTTACTATCACATTTTTCAGTTTCTCCCTTCCCTTTTGATGTGTGAGACTCATACAAAATGGGAACCACCAGCTATCTATAGTGTTGTTAAACACACAAAGTAAGAAATCTTAGGATCTAGCAATTACAGTAATCTTGTGATTCTAGTAACAATAGTTGACTATCTTAAACAATAAGGTTAATTAACCTTTTTATAGAGGAACAGCAATTCATAAATAACAAATTATACAGGGGTCAGCAACCTTTCAGAAGTGGTGTGCTGAGTCTTCATTTATTCACTCTAATTTAAGGTTTCGCGTGCCAGTAATACATTTTAACATTTTTAGAAGGTCTCTTTCTCTAAGTCTATAATATATAACTATTGTTGTATGTAAAGTAAATAAGGTTTTTAAAATGTTTAAGAAGCTTCATTTAAAATTAAATTAAAATGCAGAACCCCCCGGACCGGTGGACAGGACCCGGGCTGTGTGAGTGCCACTGAAAATCAGCTCGCGTGCCGCAGGTTGCCTACCCCTGTAGTCTTAACAAGGTTCCCCTACTTCACTTTACCTCCAAAACAGGTTTGTAAATGTCCTAATAATATCAATAGCACTTGGCTACTCCGTAAGACTTACTTGGTAAGAATTGCAGTCAAAGCATATCTGACATCAAGTATGTGTTCTTCAATCAAAGCAGTGCTATTTTCATTTACACTAAAAATAAAGGGTAAAAGATAACATTTAGTTATCTACCTGTACTATATTTAATTTTTTTCCCTGTCACTAAAGCTTCTATAGTTTGACATTTGCTGACAGTGACTTTATACAAGGAGAATGAAAAGAATTATTGCCACTGTACAGTCAAGAGCAGCTTTCACAGAGCTACTAGCAGTCTGAACTCCATAAATGTAATGTGGTAGGAATTCTGACCTTTCCTTTAGCATTTCCTGTTTCCCCATATTTCAAATACAAGTGCAATATGTGAGCATACAGCAATGCTCACATCTATCATAGTTAAGGGTGCTCCCACATGTGCAAGAAGCTTGCTGGCATGGTAGAAACATCCAAAAACCTTCCCCTTCAACTATGCTTGCAGTAGAGTTGAAAGGCAAAAATTCCAGATTTAGCTGCCTAAAGTTAGTCAAATAAAATCTTTAGTTTCCTAAAATCAGTTTCCTGATTTTCAAAGATGCTGAGCACCTGCTCATTCCTTATTTTCCACACTTAAGGCCAGCTGTTGAGGTGCTAAACCGTAGGTTTAGATTCCTATCTTGTTTGAAAATGTTGACAAATGGGTTAAGTACAATTTTGTGCCGATTACCTGGGTATAAATATGGCCTCAGCTTTTTTTATTTTTAAAGGCTTGCTTGCCTTCCCCCCCCAACCTCCTAGAAAGCAGTCACAGACTTCCCCCGTCCCAAAAGAATAGGAAAGGACAGCAAAGGACTCTGAAAACGTGCTTTCCCAGACCCCAGTGAAGCGGGTGGAAGGAATTAGTACCCACCACACCTTGCCTCCCCAAAATCAATTGGGCCTCAACAAAAAAACCACTCGGCACACAGCTGGGCCTGTGTTTTTGAAAAAAGTATACACTATACACTATTTTCCCTACTGATGAAGAAGGGGTACTAGGTGTCCTGCAGGAAAAAGGGAAATCAGGACCCTGCTTAAGTAATAAATAAATTTGGTGGCTTTCCCATTCTCTATTTTCCAAAGAGAAAATAA
This sequence comes from Chrysemys picta bellii, assembly GCF_011386835.1. Lineage (NCBI taxonomy): Eukaryota > Metazoa > Chordata > Testudines > Emydidae > Chrysemys > Chrysemys picta. Next base: position 3,515,982 of record NC_088809.1, on the reverse strand, counting down.
ATTATAATCCTCAGCAGGTAGGGGAATAGTTTGTACATACATGGATATTTCTAAACGAAGGGAGGGACGGATGAGTAGGGTTTCCATGGAACTGGCTCCCACAGGCTGTTTAATGGAGAAATATTAAGGAAATAGGTGGTGACTTATGTTTTCTCTTCTGTCTATAATATGACAGGTGGAAAAGGGCATTTCTTACTTTGTGACGTTAATAGTGATGTTCGCAGTCTGATCTGGAAATAAAGCTTCATCTAATTGCCAAATCACTGAAAAATATGCCTATTATGAAGAAAGAGATTATTAAACAAAAAAAGCAAAATGAACGTACAGGTCTGTCGCATCTTACGCTGGGGTTACATTCCGCAGTCAGTGCGTAAAGCAAAAATCGCGTATAGTCAAAATTACGTTGAGTGTAATGGTGGGCGGAATCACCCGCACTACAGGTACAGTATTAAAACTGTTATTTTTCTCTTTTTTGGTTTTTGCCGACCGCGTAAAGCTGAAATCGCACATGTTAAATGCGCGTAAGATGCGACAGACCTGTATGCAAATGTTTTTTTTTATTCTTGCTGTACTACTTTTAAAATACATTTAGTTAGATAGTTTTATTGTCCAAATTTCTCTCCAATATGTGGTACATATTACTATGTATAATAGAAAAACAGCCGAGAAACAGATATATGCAAATGGCTAGTGTGACAGTCAGGGTCCAGACACCCCATGGGGAGAATAGAGGGTTTAAACCCCTAAAAAGAAGCAGTTAAATCAAATGATTGCATACTATGTTATTTTACTGTAAAAGTATATCGAGTATGGTCTTTTACAGAAGCTTTTACTGTTCTGAAACTGATGGTCATCATGAGATACGTATAGAGACTATGGTTATGAATTTGTGTATATAGAGAACTGTGCTCATAAGCTTTGGCTCCACCTCACAGCAGGGAGGTGAGCAATCAGATAGGGAGAGGCACCTCCCAAGCCAGATGTTTACACAAAACCGGACTCAAGTAACTATTAATTGTACAGCCCAGGAACAGACAAATCATGGGTCATTAGAGTTTGTGGTAAAACACTGAGACAACTTGCAATTTCACACTTTTCAATATCTATAATGAACTGAAAAATAAAACTGCAAACCCTTTTAAAATAAAAGGTTTCAGAGTAACAGCCGTGTTAGTCTGTATCCGCAAAAAGAAGAACAGGAGTATTGTGGCACCTTAGAGACTAACAAATTTGTTAGTCTCTAAGGTGCCACAATACTCCTGTTCTTCTTTTTAAAATAAAAGGGGTTGAAGTGAAATCTATCTGGAGACAGGAAGAGCCTGTAGGTGGGAAGCTTTCTGTGAATGCTGGATTCGCCCCCCACCAAATGTAGTTAAGGGGTATTCTGAGAAACTGTTCAAAGGCAATAGGTAAATTGTATTAGAAAAAGGGTTTTTTAATCTAATATGGATGTTTAAAGCCTGAGGTTGCATCTTTATATTTACTGGGTCACTTGCATGTTTGCTATCTCACTATTTCATCTTTGAATCAGTGGGTTTTCTATGAAATAGACCGTTTGTTTATTTTTACTCCAAGCAGGTCTTTGTTGTGCAAACTGTGTGGGGACCAAAGTAAGATGGTATCTGTGGGGCTGATTTCACACCTTCGGAGGTGACAAACCAGGAGGGGAAAGTCTGTGTGTCGTGTCTGGTAGTTAAAAACCAGGGCCGGCTCCAGGCACCAGCCGAGCAAGCTCGTGCTTAAGGCGGCATTCTGCCCAATCCTAGGGCAGCACGGCTGCTTTTTTTTTCTTGGTTCAGTGCGGAGGAGGGGAGTGCCCTGCTGGGAGCGGGCTGCGCGTTCTGTCTGCCCCAGCCGGTGCCAGGTCTGTAGCAAGCCCGGCAGGGCAGCCCGCGTCCTTCACTCCCTGCCAACCGGAGCAGCGCCCCGCTGAAGCCCTGGCCACACCCCCTTCTCTCTCTCTCCCCCCTCTCCCTCCCCTTCTCCCATGCTAGCCGGGGCACGTCTGCAGTGCAGGGAGTCCCCCTGGCTCTGGCCGCCCCGCAGGTTTTTTTGCCCCCCCCCCCTGCTTTGCCACTCTGGCCGCGCCACAGGTTTTTGTTTGTTTGTTTGTTTTTTTGCTTGGGGCAGCAAAAAAGCCAGAGCCGGCCCTGTTAAGAACTCAGAAATTTAGGGAGACTCAGGACAGGAAGGGCTGTTGGTGTCAGGAGTAACTAAACGGCTGAAAGCCAGAGTGAGACCTGGTGCATGTGGGCAGGCTACTGGTGTAAGGGATCTGAGCCATAGCAGCACAGCATTAAGGCACCCCAAGGTTACAGGACACGCAGTGACAGAACACGTTACTGGCCTGGGTGATCCTCAAAATATCCCAGTCAGCTAGAGTGCTGACCTCCATACATGAGAGTTAGTTGAGGCTATGGCCTAGTTGCAAAGATAATGGTGCAAGAGCAGCTGTTGAAAATAGAACAAACACTGAGAACAGAGCTGGAAACAATGACATTTGACTTACCATTGTGTTTTTGAATATCGGGTGTCCAATCTTGCAGCCCATGGACGAGAGTAAATGTGCAGATGGTTTTGGCTGATCACAATGAATCACAGTAGAGGATGGCTGTCAAAATAGTAGGAATGCTTTTTAATATAGAAGCAAAACAGACTGGAAGATTCAACTCGTTCTGTTGTGCACTCCCACACGTAACATCAAGAGTTAGGTGTTCTGGAGATCACATGAGTTCTCCATTTAGGCACTGATAACATCACTGAGGCGTTCCGTTTATGGTTTCTTTTCAGGCCTCGTTTTAGGCATTTAGAGCAGGTATTTTCAATACAGGCTATGAGTCTCGTAAAAAAACCGCCTTTTATAGGCAGGCAAAATTGATTCAAGCTGCCAGAACACTTTATTTACATTAAACATGTTGGATTAGTGTGGTGGAGATAAACAACAAATACCCACATTTGACTGGTTTTAAAAAAAGTTCAAGTTACTCTATGGTCTCCATATATTGCAAAAGAAAAACACTGCAACGAACCCAACATACAGATTATAGCCTTGCCCTGAAGACAGTCCAGTCCTTCAAGACCTCCACTAACTCTGTCCCTTATAAGAATTGATAAAGTAATTTAAAAGTCTCATCAGTTTTAACTTGAAAAATGGGGAAACTAACTGACCCAGACTCTTTAGTTCTGGCTATATTTTAGCAATATCAAGCCCTTTGTGCTGCTGTAGTTTAATGCATTACAACACTACTCCCTTTTCAGCTGTTCCATTTTATGTATGCCATTGCTGAAAACACCCTGATACGGCTGGCTGACTCATGCAACATGAAGGCAGTGTTTGAATTTCATTTAAATTTTTTCATCATGCTGTAATTATGGCCTTAACATACTGAATAAGTCCAAAGCTTACACTAGCCCAAGATCTGTTCTCAGTAATTCTGAAACTAGGAAGTTAGTATTTGCTTTCAGTGTTCCTGAACTCAGAAATAACCTTCCCGTATACCCCAAACCTTAATTTAATCTGTTAACAGGAAGGGCCACTTGACTGGGACCAGAAAACGGCAGGAGGTCCAGGAATCTATGCTGAGTACCCTGTACCTCCTTGGGTTGGAGCTGGAGCTCAGTTGCCACCCACTGCAAGAGCTCTTGATACTGCCTGTAGACCTCAGGCAAGGATGGCGAAGACTGAATAACCCCCTCATCTAGCATCGGGAAGGATTCACCTGTCCGCACCACTAGTCCCAGCAGATTTGGATCAATTTTTTCTCTCTTGTACCCTGAAGAAGCTGGTTGGTGTCAGCAAAGAGAGGGTAGGTGGGATTCATGCAGAGATCTGGAGTGTCTAGCATAGGGATCCCATGGACTCCAATGATGCCAGTAGGAAGAGTCAACCGGTTGAGGGGGATCCCATGGCATTGGGTACCACTGGTCCCCTGGATAATCATATCTGGGTGGAGAACAGATCTAAGACCTTCTGGAGCCTCCAGCTCAGCAGACGAGGAGGTAGGCTCCAGTTCAAATCGGCAAGTCATCAGTACTGGTGGACGAATGCTTCGGCTGATGGAAATAGGGAATATTTCCATCTCCTCCCAGAGGTCTGTCTTGGAGTGCAGGAGGTTCCAATGGCTGGGACCGACAGATCCGGCGCATCCCTAGTTATGGTGGACAGCGGTTCCTTGCAGGGGCAGGCCAGCACCAGAGCAGAGTCTAAGTCTGTAGCTCCCAGACAGTGCTGATCCTTTGGTTAGTGCATCAGAACCCAAATTAGTACCAACGTATCCCTACTCTTTTGCGCCAGACCTTCATGCCCAAGAGGTCTGAGCAGACTTAAGTCCTTTGGAGTTGTGCACGAGGACTCGCCAGACTTGGACAGAATGGGGGAGGGATCTTTTAGTTTAGGAGCAGATTTTTCCTTGCGTTTGAGAGTGCTCCTTGCTCCTAATGAGAAGCCTATCAATTCTTAGCAGCTCTGGCCTCAGCTCCTGTGCTCAGGCTCAGAGGGGCGCTGCTCACTCACTGAGGCCATTGTACAAGTTGGTCGCCTTGGCCCAGGTCTGGGTCTCAAGGTTTTCTCCATGAGATGTTTCTTTAGTCAGAGCTCTTGAGAGGGAAGGAGCGACAAATGTTGCACTTAGCAGAGATGTGAGCCTCCCCAAGGCAGTATAGGCAACACTGGTGTTTATTGCTCACAGAGAAGGAACCAGGGCAGAAGATCCCTCTTAAATCGCTGGTCTCTGGCCATAGTCCTTGTTCACTGGGAAAAGCTCCCCAAGTCAGGGACTCGGGTAGGACTAATTTACACTAACTAGACAAATGAACACTACTAAGAATAATACAAAAATATTTACAGTATATACACAGGTTTTGAAGAATAAACACGGAAGTAGCTTCGGACACAGGATTCCAACTCAGGCCATGCTGCACTAAGAAGGAACTAGAGCAGCATTGGTCCCTACCACCCTGTAAACTCTCAGTTCAGAGCACAAGGAAAACAACTGGAGGCATGAACCAACGGACCCGACTTGCTAGAAATGTTATCTCAGTCAGGCACACGGTGTGCATGCATACCCACATATGGAATACATGTAGGGACCAACACTCGAAGAACTATCTGGATCTCAAATCACTAAAAGGTTCTGTACAGCCCATAAAAGAAAAAAATTCTCACAACATTTATCAGTAGTTAAATAGCCTCACTAGGAAAAGTGAGACGGGATGTTACATGAGTTGTTCAAAGTCCCAGCAAGTCAGAGGCAGTCGGGATTATAACTCAGAAGTTCCTGACTCCCAGTCCTGTCTTTAGTCCATTAGGCCACAGTGCTTCTGAAAGAAGTTTAATCATGCATAACTCCTGATAAAAGTATACAAGAGAGCCTTACCTATTTTTCTGTGTATGATGTGTCTTATTGATCATTGATTTATTACTAAAGCACCTATAGATGAGCTTTACATCTTACCACTGGCCAAAGAGACATCCTTGGAAAATAAGCATTTATTTCAAGAGAATTTTCCTGGGCAGTGAGTGAATAACAATGGATTCTGACCCTGGCTGTTCCTTACCATCCTGGTTTTGAACCAGACAGCCACTTCATGATCTCACCTCTGGGATCATCTTTTTAAACTGTAGATTTCTAGGGTATTTCAAGACCAGGGTTGTCATGTAGGAGTCATCTCCGCTGTTAACTAGAGAAATGTCCATGGTCAGCTCCTTGGTGTCCCCCACCACTAATTTCTTCCTATAAGCAGGCATGAGACATAAAACAGATGGGTTATACTTTATCAATGTTAATGTAACAAAGGGAGACAAAAAACAAATTATTTTAACAAAGTCCATATGTCATTTTATAGCAATACCAAGAACGAAATCTGTATAATAAAACCATTTCAACTCACTGAGTCTGACTTCTCAAGGTTAGGTTCGCAGCACAGATGGCTTTGTTATTACAATCCTTCTTGTAAGACAGCTGAAATTAGAGAGAGGAGTGGGAGTCACTGTGATGGAGTCAGACTAGTTGGTCAGAACTCTGGTTTTAATGGGACTTTTTCCCCCCTCTTTTTTTTTTTTTTCCTCTGGGAGGCAACATATTAAAAACCACGTACACTCACATGTACAAGAACGCTTTCCCCAAAACCAGGGATTCACATAACCCTATCTAAGGGGCAAAGCTGGAGTTGAAGAAACCTCTAGCAGTGACTCACTAACAGGTTGCTATTGAATTATGATGGGATTGCCAGAAAAAGGACTAATGGGAGGATTCACAGCAACATGAAATGCCTTCAATGGTGACAAGGTCAGCATTCTGAATATTTCTTCTGGGTCCCTTCGCAATCCAGCATTCTCAGCACATTAGAAAGAGATGCTAGTTGTTAACCCTTCCATTCGTCCACTAGGAGTCATCTGAACCATTCTGTGGCTGAATCGTGTAAGTTACTTTTTTATTATTCCCCTTTCATTGCTGAAATATTATTCTAGTTTTTTAATCAGTCTGACCATATTATTTGACTTACTCTCTCCCTATCTCAATTTATTTAAATGCAAATATCACTTTCTTACAAGGTACAGAGATGAAAAAAAATAAAAACTAGAAAAGTTAATTTCTAGAAATGCCATACAAGTTTCAAAATTAAAGTTTCATATGTTCAAGTCAGTTCCAAACACACTGCATGTTTTACAGATGAGACTGATTTGATTTTTCTGGAAGAACCAAATCAGGGGAAATGGCCAGTATTTTTTAATCAGCAATTTGATCCTCCAATATAAATCTAGCATCTATAGCTGATACTGCCATAGCAGTCCAATGATAATTAACCATTAGTGATGGGTGCTTTGGTTGCTAGCAAATCAGTCTATCACCACTACCACAACTCAGATGATCAAACTGAACAGTAATATACTACTACGTAATGTATCAGAGGGGTAGCCGTGTTAGTCTGAATCTGTAAAAAGCAACAGAGGGTCCTGTGGCACCCTGGTCTGTTAGTCTCAAAGGTGCCACAGGACCCTCTTTTGCTTACTACGTAATGGTAAATGAGCACTCATTGCAAAGTATTGCCCTGATTCATCTAGATGGCATAGTTATTAGATATTGATTTGTGACTGGAGTTATCCATATTAATAAACAGGAAAATGCTGCCTCATCGTAGAGCTTTGCTGCATTTGTCAGAAACTGATTTAAATTCCAGACTGACTAGTTTCAAAAATAGAGCTAAATTAGCTAATAAGAATTTCCCCGCTCATAAAATATAAACGAGAGACCATGATACTAAAACCAGCTAATTAGAAGCTGAAACGCCCGAATTCTGATTTAGATTTTTTTCAAAATATAATTTAGAAGATATTTTAAAATACCTCTTTTAAAATAGAAAATTGTACCACTTTGTTAATGCAGAAATCTTCATTCAAAGAATAGCTCTTAATAATACTACATAATATAGAGCTTTATATCTGCAAAAGCACTTCACAAACAAACTAATGACTCCTCACCACCTTTTCAATTGAGTTGGGTTCTGTCCCCATTTAGTAAATGGGTAAACTGAGGCACAGAGAAGGAAAGAACAGTTACTCACCTTCTCGTAACTGTTGTTCTTCGAGATGTGTTGCTCATATCCATTCCAATTAGGTGGGTGCATACACAGTCGTCAAAAAGATTTCCCTCAGCAGCGCCCGTTGGGTCAGCTGTGGAGCCCCCTGGAGTGGCACCTCCATAGCGCTCTATATATGACTCTGCCAACCTGGCGCCTCCTCAGTTCCTTCTTGCCGGCTACTCCGACAGGAGGGGAAGGCAGGTGGGTACTGGAATAGATATGAGCAACACATCTCAAATAATAAGTTACAAGAAGGTGAGTAACCGTTTTTATTTCTTCGAGTGATTGCTCATGTCCATTCCAATTATGTGACTCCCAAGCCTTACCTAGGCGGTGGGGTCAGGGTTATGGAATCGCTGATTGGAGCACCGTTCTGCCGAAAGCTGCATCATCTCTGGCATGCCAGATGATGGCATACTGAGAGGGGAATGTATGCACTGAGGACCGAATCGCTGCCCTGCAGATTTCTTGTATTGGGACCTGGGCCAGGAACCCCGCTGACAAGGCCTGTACCCTCATGGAATGTGCCGTAAGTGCCGGGGCTGGGACCTTGGCCAGCTCGTAGCATGTGCGGATGCAGGACGTGATCCAGGAAGATATTCTTTGAGATGAGACCAAGAGTCCTTTCATCTGGTCTGCTACCCCTACGAACAGCTGGTTGAACTTCCTGAACGGCTTAGTGTGCTCGATGTAGAATGCTAGTGCCCGCTGAACACCCAATGAGTGTAGCCTCTGCGCTTGACTACTGGCATGAGGCTTAGGAAAGAAAACGGGCAGTCTTGACTCATGTGAAAATGTGACACAACCTTAGGAAAAAAGGCTGGGTGAGGCCTAAGTTGCACCTTATCCTTGTGTAAGACCATGTAAGGTGGGTCAGAGGTGAGGGCCTTCAACTCAGACACCCTGCGTGCTGAGGTAATGGCGACCAGAAGAGATACTTTGTACGATAGATGGAGGAGGGAGCAAGTCACTATCGGTTCAAACAGGGGCCGCATTAGATTGGACAGGACCAAGTTCAGGTCCCGCACAGGGACTGGCCATCTAATCTGGGGATGGAGGCGTTCCAGGCCCTTGAAAAAACGTCCCACCATGGGGTTGGCAAATACGGAGCATCCAGATACTCCTGGGTGGAAAGCCGAGAGAGCAGAGAGGTGTACCTTGATGGATGCTGCTGCCAGGCCTTGTTGATTTAGGTGTAGGAGGTTTTCTAGGGTGAGTGGGATAGGCACCTGGATTGGAGGTGTGTGATGCTGGGCACACCAGCAAGTGAACCTTTTCCACTTAGCTAGATAAGCGGCCCTGGTGGATGGTTTCTTGCTGCCAAGTAGGACCTCCCGTACAGGTTCCAAACACAGAAGCTCCATGGGGTTTAACCATGAAGCTTCCAAGCCGTGAGATGGAGGGACTGGAGGTCCAGGTGGAACAGGTGACCATGGTCCTGAGTCATCAGGTCGAGATGGAGTGGCAACGCAATCGGGGCGTCCACTGACAGTTCCAAGAGCGTGGTGTACCAGTGTTGTTGATGCCACGGCGGGGCCACCAGGATTACTTCCGCTCTGCCCCTGTGGACCTTGAGAAGAACCATGTGCATGAGAGGGAATGGGGAAAAGGCATACAACAGGCGGCCACCCCAGGGTAGCAGAAATGTGTCCATGACCGAGCCTGGGCTGTGATTCTGGGAGGAGCAAAACATTGGGCACTTCCTGTTGCTGTGGGTGGCGAACAGATCGACCTGGGGAAACCCCCACCTTTGGAAGATGGAGTGTATGATGTCCAACCCCTTACAGTAGTGCTCGGAAACCACCTGAGGCCTTGAATGATGTTTGACATGACTTGAAATTGCGTCTGCGGCAGAAACGCTCTTGCCTGCACCGAGTCCAGCACCGCCCTGATGAACTCTATTCTCTGGGTTGGTGATAAGGTTCACTTGTTCACATTGAGGAGGATGCCCAATTTCTCAAAAGTGGATCTGACAAACTGGACCTGAGATTCCACCTGCTCCCTGGTGTGCCCCCTGAGCAGCCAGTCGTCGAGGTAGGGCTATCGCTGCACCTGTCTCTTGCGAGGGAAGGCGGCTACAACTGACCAGCACTTGGTGCTAAACTAACTAAGGAAAACAAACACTAAATAAATAGAGCTCGGGAAACAAGGAGCGCTTTCTGAACAAGACGCCACAGTTCCAATGACCGTCACTGGCGGCAAGAAGGAACTGAGGAGGCGCCGGGTTGGCAGGGTCATATACAGAACTCTATGGAGGCGCCACTCCAGGGGCCTCCACAGCCGACCCGACGGGTGCTGCTAGGGAAAAAGTTTCTGACATCCATGCACGCGGTGCGCGCACACCTAATTGGAATCGATATGCGCAATCACTCGAAGAAGAACATCACTTGTCCAAAGTTACACTGTGAGTCAGTGGCTGAGTTGGGAAAAGAACCCAGGGACTAGATTTTCTCCATACTGGATATGGGTAACTCTTTGGGGGAAAATTGGGCCCCTGCAAGTACCTTTTTCAAGTCTCTGTAGGTCATATTGCCTTTAGCCAGGGGTAGGGAAAAGACATGCACTTGCTAAGAAAAGCACAATGCCAAGGCTTCTTATGATAAAGGCTTTGAATATTGGGGAGCGAGAGGGCCAGTTGCTTCTAGGAATGTATTTTATTACCTGAAAATAGGCCTCAGGTTCCTGGTATTTATCAAGTATGGGAGCTGGATGATCCATGTTCTCGTTGCTATTAGAGAGCTGGTAGCTGACTTTGAGAGTAATGCTAGAGAAACAGTCATAATCACACGGCTGTAATAAAACAAAAATAAGAAACATGTGTAGGCATGACAGGTATATGGGGCTGTTAGAATGTAAAGTAGTGTTTGTACATCAGTGACTCTTTGTATAACTGGCCTATATCCTAACATGTAACTTTCCAAATGCCATTAGACAACAAAGCACAGAGGAGCGAAAAGCCAGAAATGTCTGTTTGCTTCAGTTCTTAAAATCCTTATTTCTAACAGACATGACGTTTCACTTGACCAACATTCCAATATCCCAGAATTCCAGGCATAGCCTTGGAATTAAATTTTCCTGTTCAGTTACTCAGAGCTTCCCTTATTCATCAAGTGTTGCATGAAAGCTGTAGCAGTCAGCTGAAACCTATGCAAAATTATGCTGGAGTCCTGCCTGCTTCCAGTTACTTAATGGAGGAAGAAGGTGGGGGGGAAATATAACACCGAGCACTTGTATAGCACTTTTCATACATAGATCTCCAAGTAATTTAGAAAGGTATGTAAGTGTCGTTAGTTCTCTTTTACAAACTGAAGCATGAAATGTTGATCTGATTCAAACCAGATCCCACTGGAGTCAGTGGCAGAGCTGGGAATAATCATATGTACCATCCTTTGTCTACACCACACGACCTCCTACATCTCTTAGAGTTACAAGTGCGACACACGGCTCCAAGAAGGAGCTGTTTCCCCTTGGCTGTTTTGCTTAGAACCTGAAAGCAAGTTTAGCTGAAAAAATTAACCTCCATCCCTTCACAATCCATCTGCTGCTTCAAGATAGGTTCATTCTGAGGCAGATTCCACACTTAGCCCTTTCTGTTCTGTTCTGTTTTTTTGTTTTGTTTTGTTTTCTGGAGCTTTATGTGGAGAGAGCTCCCAGGAGAGGTACCACAACTGTCTCCTCAAAAGAGATGTGCAATGCAGGGGTGGCATCATTCACTGTGGTAGAAGTGACTCCATCCCAGCTTCAGAGCTAAGTGCCTAAATCACTTACCAGTATGTTGAGCAGCAGCTCAGCACACACAGGTCCATTGGCCTGCTTTTCTTGGCTCAATGTGGACTTCTGATCCTCAAAATGGGCTCTCTTCTTCTTCATCCTCACATCCAAGTCCACAGTGTAGCGAATGGGTAAGTGCCAAGTCTCTGGAAGCACAGATTGGGATTTTTTTTTTAAATTCAGAGACACCCTTCATGGGATCAATGAAACTAAAGTCTGTGAACAAAGTGCAATCAGAGCTCTAAATTGTATGGGGAAAAAGTGATGCCCACAAACCATGGGAAATAGATGCACTATTAGGTTTAGGCACGTTGCTACAGGAATCTTAAAGGTTTAGACTCAAAGACACAAGCTGAAGTAGGAATTAAAGGATTAAAGATGCATGAAACAAATTACCAAACGTGCTAAACTGAGCAACGGGATGAAATGGTTACTCACCCTGTGCAGAACTTCTAGATTTGTCCCTCTATGGGCGTTCCACTCTAGGTGCACTAGTGCCCCTGTGCCTAAGTGGCACATCCATAGGGCACTACCCAAAGAACTTCTTGCTTTGTGTGGGGCGTCAAGCTGCTGCCAAGTGCACCTATCACAGCTGCACCTCCGGGATGTGAGGGATAAGCAATCACGAAGGATTGGTGGGATAACAAGTAGTACAGCAACTTAGCGCCACATTCTCTACTGGAATAACCAGGTGCAACTTCCCCAGCCACAATAGAGCTGCATCTGCTTACGCCAGCAGCGAATTTGGCTCCTTGATTTTTAGCAAGAGAAATTATTTCTCTTCATTAATTGTATATTGGAATGTGGCCCTGAAACATTATACATCTACGGTACAGAACAGCCTCTAGAGTCAGTCCCAAATCCTCATGACAGCCCCGGCCTGCAGCTTATGGTCTCATTATTATTCATATTTCATTACCTTGCGGGGATACTTCTAAAGGTGAGCTCATATTAAAGCACAGTTCTGCAGTAATGATGCTATTGTTATGGAAAACGAATATTCCCTCCGGGGTGAATCTCATAGTGACATTAAATCTGACAACTGGTCTGGAGCTAGAGGGAAAGAACAGGAACGGATAAGCAAGTAGACAAGATGAACATAAGTATAATTTCCAGACTGATGCTTTACAGGGGAAACATGCCAGGAGCACCTCTCAACAAGGAGCAAAGGTTGTAAACTGGCTCTGTACTATTTCACTTGATAGTCTCTGCCTTCTTGAAATCTCAACAGACCAACAGCGCTCGGCCAGACTGGTCTATTTCTAACATTTCCAGCTTTGGCTGGAATGTCAAGAATGCAGTGAAATCTCAAAATCCAAAGGAACAGACGATCTGAACCCACCAACACTGTGGGCGAAGAGTTTCAAAACTGGGTTTCCATTTTTGTACCTGTAATTGAATTGCAGGTGTAAATCTGGGTACTTGTACCTCTTCCAGGTTTCTAGGGCAACTCACATAGATATTGGTGCAAATTCTCTAATTTTCATGTGCAGTTCATTTTCCAGGAGCAAAAATGCAGGTGCAAATTAAACCTCATGCCTTGTGAAATGTACCCACCCCCCTTAAGATCATTTAGATCTCTAGGTACTGACTGAAGTCTGTAAGCTATTTACATGTCTAATGGACCTAAACTGCACCTGCAGGATTGTGAGCATAAAGATAGGGGCCAGTGAAGCCCTACATTACAATTGATTCAAGTTTAGTAACTTGTTCTTTCTGCATTGGAAGTTCAAAGGCAGAAAGTTTCTAACTTAACCTAAAGCCTTTACATAACAGAGAAAGATTTAGGAAACTTTTTTATCAACAGAATAACTAATATATGTCCCAGTGATACTTTAAACAATAATGGAACCACTAAACAACATCTAGGGTACAGGTGCAATCTCTACCTACCGGAGCACAGTTACATTTCCAAACGATCCCACTGTGATATCTATGAGACCATCATCAGTGAAGTCAAAACCACCATCAATGGACTGTCCAAAATATTGGAGGCCTGGAGCAACTTCAGCTGCTCTTATCCTCTGTGGGAGGAAAAGATCAACACATTTAAGATGGGATATTTCTCCAGTTAACATGGGACTGCTCTGAGTGACACCCTGTGATATTTTTGACATATCCAGGATAGGGAACTAACCACTTAAGAATGGTCCTACTGGGTCTGACCATGGGTCCATCTAGCCCAGTATCCTGTCTTCCAACAGTGGCCAGTGCCAGGTGCCCCAGAGGGAATGAACAGAACAGGTAATCATCAAGTGATCCAGCCCCCGTCGCTCATTCCCACTTTCTGCAACAACGAGTCCGGTGGCACCTTAAAAACTAACAGATTTATTTGGGCATAAGCTTTCGTGGGTAAAAAAAACACTTCTTCAGATGTACTTCCTGCAACGGACAGGCAGACTTGCTAATGGAGGGTGTTTAGTCAGTAGGTGTGGAAGCCACATCCTCAAGTGAGCACTTTAGAATCATAGATCCATAGGGTTAGAAGGGACCGCAAAGGAAATCTAGTCTAACTCCCTGCCAAGATGCAGGGCTTTGCCAGCCAGCTGAGCTTAAGCAGCAGCTCTGCTGAGTCAAGCCTACAGAGTCTCTTTCACACAAGTCACCTGGCACACAACTTCACGTTTCTCACCCATGCCTCCAATCTGCACTCACCATCAGTGGAGTATCTTTTGATCCACATACAATGAGATTTTTGAGTACCAGTGATATACTGTGGTATCTGCAGCATTTCTGGTAAGAGGGAACTGCAAACCTGAGAATGAGTTGCGTCTGGTGGCTCATGAAAATTAGCAAATTCAAGCTGGTTTCAGATTAAAAGAAAAAGCCCCAGTGCTTTTATCAAGCAAGCCACTTCTTTTTTCAAGGCTGATTCACTGTTTAATTGGTAATAAGGTGATTTTCCAGAGTAAAAGGAACTGCTCGTGCAAGAAGTGGAAAACCAGGCTGGATAAAAGCATGGGTTAGATTGCCAAAACACCCCTGTGATGCAGGAATTATTAACATGCCCATTTTCGAGATGGGTAAATCGAGGCACGGGGCGGCCAGGTGACTTGCTCATAGCTGCACAGAGTGTCAGAAATTAAAATAGAATGCAGGAGTCCTGACTCTGAACCCTCTACCACAAGAACATGCTCTTCCCCCTACCTCACATTTAACCCTCATTGCACATACAATTCACACAGGACTCCTCCCTACCTGAGAAAAGGTGCTCCTGATCCCATTCTTATCACCATTATAGATGTAAATGCTGCCAAAGGTAGAAGAATCCGAAAGTCGATCCTCAAGGGGGGCTCCAACTGCAATGTCCGCATATCCATCCCTACTGATGTCCCCAATGCTGGCCACAGTAAACCCAAACCTTGCAAAAGGAGATGGTGTCTGGACACTTAAGTGTCCTACCCAGGAGAAGTAACCATTCTGAAAAACAGCCAAGAGGTTATTCCTGCTGCTCCTGAAAGCAGGTTGTTGTTTTTTGAATGGTAAGGATCGAAGGTGAACAACAAAGCTTTAAACAATAAATTAAAGAATTCCTCTGAAGGTCTACTATTGGAGTCAATGAGAGCAGGAGCCGGGGTACATCTGCACTCTTACAAATAAAAATAACCAAAACATTGGAAATCAGCTGCTCCTACACTCCTCACCAACATCCAAACACTACATATCCACCGTAGGATTTTATACTGCCTCTCATCTCCATAGTATCTGAGTGCCTTCCAAGTAAAAGCAATAGCCAATTCCCCAAGTCTGCAGTCTGCTCTACAGTAGCTGAGAACGTCACATTCCCCAGACTGCTTCATAGAATAAGCCTCAATGTATGTGGGGGGTGCATTACTTGGCTTTTGACAGATGTCTTGAACGTGCTGTGAGGCCACCAGCTGCTTTCAGCCACTCTAGAAGTACCCGACGCAAGTTTCATTAGCTGCTTCTGACGCGGTGCTGAACATGGTTTGTCTGGGTCTACATTTTCAGTTAAACTGTGTTCAGTTCTGGTTCAGCTAAAGCTATCAGCAGCAATAGGTCACCTTCCTAGTGTAGACAAGGCTTAAGTAGTGTCAGCAATGTCATCAGCACTTGCAAGGTATACACAGAACACCAGGGCTCAGTGAGAAAACAAAGGAGGAAGTGATTGTCGAATATTTTGTTTTAAAAAGTATATGTATTAGTCTAGGCTAATCAATCCCGTGTTCTATTACTGATTTGCCAGTTTCAACAATTTTTCTTTTTAAACAAGAGTTTTGCATTCACTCATAAAGTTTGGTTTCAGTTTAGTTTCTCTTTAATAGCTCAGTAGGTACAGCATCTTTTATAACACTGGATTTCAAAGCAGAGATGTAGCATGAACCATCTTCCTGAACTGTATGCTGTGCATCTTGTACACGAACTGAGCAGGTGGGCATGCCCACTGATCTACTTTTGGGGAACTCCCCTGGAAGCCGTTCCAACAGCAGTTGACATGTACATTAATTTAAAACAATCATTATAAGGAATGCTGTTTCACAGAGTGGTTATGGGGGATGGAAAAAAATGGCTACAAAATAATCAAAATAGAAAGATGCTTCATTCTATGGGACAGGGTCCATAACAATAGGTGGGATGGGAGATGGAAACAATTTCACAAACTTCTATTTCTCATCATGCTGTGTAATAAATCTACACCAGGTCACAAAGATATCGCCATTTCTATTCCAGAGTTTCTCTTTCACAGTCCAGTAAATGAGACAGGACTGATCATTCTGTGGTCTTCTGATACAACAAGACAGTCCACGAGTTATGCATGGGCACCAAATGGATATAATTGAGAGATTATACAGGGAAAGCACCAAGGATAAGGGTTTTATTTGTCACCACTAGCATGTGGTAACAGAAGTATTTCAAGGAACTGGTGGGAAAGCTCCCACCAAGTCAGAACTGCTGAAGTCAGTGTCTTTACCTGAAGCCGATACACATAAACTCTTCCTTCTTCCCCATAGATGTGATAAAGCGGGGCTCCCACAAGAAGGTAGTCTGTCTCCCCATCCTGGTTCACATCCACAGAGCAGAGTTCAGAGCCAAAATAAGACCCAACCTGCGCCCCAGATAGAGAGTCAGGTTTTACACTGGAATTCTCAACGAACAATAACTTCATAATAATAGCCTTCTCTGGTGCCCTTTGCACCTGTCAGGGTGCTTTACAGAACTACAGATTTCTGCATAGTCATCTGTCCCTCTGTCTATATAGGGATCATTTCATGACTCCTATTATCACAATGCAGGCATCTTTGAGGAGGGCCCCAGTAACCGGAGTAACAGCACCAGTATCACTATCTAACAATTTCACAACGGGCAGTGGAGGATACCTTTTCCAGTCGGAGTGACTGGAGTTTTTTTTTTTTTTTTTGAGGGGTCAGGTATCAGAATGCAATGATAGTCTAACCCCACTTATCTGAACTTCTTTCAAACCTCCCTCTTATCCAAACTGGGCTCACATCCTTTCCCCAGTTGTTTCCCTCAGCTATCTACAACACCAGTTGTCTGAATTTTTCTAACATCCCCAAAACTTTATGGATGATCTGCCTCTAGAAGAATGCAGGGGAAGTTCTGATTAGAGGAAGCACATGCTGAAAAATGGTCTGTAATGGCTGCATTGCAATAAAGACATGTGGAGTCCATCTATTTCCACCGTACTTAGTGCTTTGTCAACCCACTTGATTGGCAAAGACTGAGCAAAGCATGGGTACCTGATCTCCTTGTAGGATTTGCTTTGAGCCATCTTTCTTAAACACCAGCACTTTCCCTGTCATGCTGTGCTTCGGAGCTCCAGCAACATACCAGGCACCGTCTTGTGCATTCACCACAGCCACGCTGTACCCTGTGCATTGAGACAATGAGCAGAAATGACACATGATCAATACAATGCTTTATCGCTGAGCCAAAAATCCAATGACACACACTTTGGATCTGGGGTTTTATCTTGGCCCATCACAGGTAATGAAATTCACATCTAGATCTGGAGCAGGAACCAAAAATCCACAAAGTTTGAGGCTGTGGTGGGGTCCACGGTTTTGGTCTGATACCATCTCACTTAAAAGACTGAGTAGGAAATAACAGGAGATGGTAACTTGTCTGAGAGAAAAAGCCAACAAAGCTCGTAAGTCATCCCTTTTAACAGCTTGTGATGCCTGGTCTCTTGATTGAATTTGAAGCCACAGTGCCCCAACGGGCAACAACAACTGTCGCACCAGCGTGTAAATGGCTCTGCAGTAGCAACACTCAACAAAATTTTGAACACATCCCTAGCATTTAATCACAGATCCTGAATGGTTATCTGAAATATACACATGTTGGTCCTGGCTTTAATTGCCTCTGGAGGATAACAGGTTAAAAAGCCATCATGAAGGTGAAGGAAGCAATATTCCCTGTGGGATGCAGAAAAAGAAAGTTCATGGGGTTTATGTGACAGGGAGAAGATAGGACAAGCATTATTATGCGGGTATATAAGAGACACAGTCCAGGGCACCTAAAACTAAATGGAGAGATTTTTGAAGCTAAGTCAAATATCAGGAGGTACAGGACTCACGATGCTATAAAGAACTTGTGTTAATAAGCAAAAATTTTACATCATTCCAGGCCAAGATTTGTAATGATTCAGAAGCTGTTTGCTCTCCAGTATCTGCTGCACATGAAATATTTACCCATAGGCTCCAAAAAAATTCCAATCATTCTGAGAGTCGTTATACAGTAAACATATGCATATTAACAAGATGCAAACGATGCCATGGTGTATAATGATGTATCAGTGATAATGACCACTATGCTGCTGGGTAAGAGGGAAAGTGCTTCCCCCGGAGTCCCTTTCCCAGCTGCAGGAAATAAAGATCCAGCCAGTTCCTGTGAGATTTGCTGTTCTTAATGCTTTCAACGCTGGCACATTGTCCACTAAACACCATCCACACATTGGTATATTTGGCCTGAACCTCCTCCCATTAACTATACTGGGAGCAGGATTGGATCCACCACCTAATCAGATTGTCCCTGGGGTGGCGGCGGGTGCTATTTACCTAGGTAGCCGTATTTTGCTTCTTTTGCTTCTTTAGATTCGTTCAGGAAAGTGGCCATCTTGGTTACCCAATCGTACAGCAGAACTCCACCGGACCAGTCATAGGCCCCCACAGCTCCAACCAGTATGTGCTGCTGCAGAGTTCACATAGGGAAAGATAGAAGAGAGGAATGAATGATACTCGTTTGCTTCTCTCTCGCACCTTGTGCCCAAGGATCTCAAAGCACTTTAGCAAAGATCAGTGTTTTCAGCCCCACTGCTCCCCCAGGAGCTAGACTGGCACTTCTATCCCCATTCCATAGAGGGGAAATCTGAGGCACACAGAGGTGAGGCAATCTACCCTATGATCAGATAAAAACCAGCAGTGTGGGAAACAGAGTCTAGATCCCCCCTGACTCTGAGGTGTCTGCATGAAATAGAGTTAATTTTGGTAACGATACAGCAGTTACTATCACGTAGGAGCTGATATGTGCATTAGACACTGAAATCAGATATACCAGCTAGCGAGCACATACAAGTGAAATCTTTATGTAATCAAGGGGTACCAGTGAAACAGGCTCCGGTGCGCAATGGGGATTTGACTCTTTTGGTTCTCAAACTGTAGCGTGTGTCATTACGTAGGAAATACAGAGAATCAATTCTTTCAAGCCTCCCAAACACAAAATAAACAGCACCACGCGCTCAGCTACCAGAGTGAGATTGCAGCAGGTACTTGCCTTGTCCAAGATCTGTGCGCTGAAACCAGTTTGCGCCAGCTCATATTCTGTAATATCGCCTGCCGTGCCTGAGAATCAGAAGAGGACCTAGTGAGTCATTTTCTCATTATTACTCAGACAGGATGACAAGGTACAGAGGTTTGTCCTCACCTTCTATCGCAATGATTTTCTGCTGCAGGGTTGAAAGGAGCCCATCTAAAGCTGAATAGTTGGTCACTCGGAATAAATGACTTTCATCTGGATCAGTGGCAATCAGCTTCAACTCATTTAGGGCCTTGGACTTGTTAAATGCTTCTCCCACCTGTGACAGAGACCAAGATCAATGAAGAAGAGCAGCACTTCGATCGAAAAATGGTGACTTTACCTAACTGTATCTGTTTGGGGGTTATAAAACCCCAGCAATCTGCACTGGGGCTCAGTCCTGTGAGCTTCCTGAGGGCTCACAGCAGCTGCAATTTCGACTGACATCAATAAGTTGGATGTTCTCAGTGCCTCCTAGGATCAGGCCTTTAGGAAACAATTCCACATAACAGGCTAATGTCATATCTGCTGAAAACTAGATTCTAGCTGCAGAGAAGGGGCAAATTTAAAAGCTAAAGCGTCTCCATATAACTCTCTGCTAAAGAATTACAAGTCTGAATTGGTTTAGAAACCAGACTGTCCATTAGTTTAGTCTTGCTAACGGAATTAATGTGTCCTGATTTCTGGTGTCTCGGTCTTGTAAAAATTCCATACTAAACCTTCTATCTTCTCCCTGTCACGCAAACTCCAAACTTGCTGCTCCTGAAACCCATGTACAGAATAAAACTTCCTTCACCTATACATAATGCCTTTTGAACCTGTCTTTCTCCAGAGAGAAATTACCAGCTAGAACCAAGGTGCTTTTGTTTCAGATAACTGATGCCAGTGGCCCAGTTACCAGTCCCCGGGGAGCTGCTATGGATAATAAGAATATTGAACAAAGTTGAGCTCCAATTGCTACATTTTGTTCCTTTGAAGATGAAAATACAGTCAATTCAAAATTTAAAAAACAGTTCATTTCCATGAAAGCCTCTTTTTATTAAGCTTGGTACTGAAGGGGAAATATTCTGCCAAGTTTAAAGTCACTTTTTGCTTGAATAAGATATAGTTTTGTAGACAGTGAAGATGCAAAATGCCTCAAAGCTGTCCCCACCTCTCTAAGGACCAAGCAGCAGCACTGACTGGTAAAGCTGATTGCGATGAACTAAGAAAGAATTAATATTTCCATTTGTTTCTTTCCATGCGAGTTGTGTGGCTAAATTCCCTCCACTCAGCTGTGAAAACCATAGATTTTCAGGCAAGATTTTAAAAACTTTTATCTATTCATTGTGACTTATGGCCTTCCAACATCCTGTGGAATCATGATGTACCATTCCCATCTTTCAATGCCATGACTGAAGACAGCGTCTGGACTTAGAACCATAGAATATCAGGGTTGGAAGGGACCTCAGGAGGTCATCTAGTCCAACCCCCTGCTCAAAGCAGGACCAATCCACTGACAGATTTTTGCTCTAGATTCCTAAATGGCCTCCTCAAGAATTGAACTCACAACCCTGGGTTTAGCAGGCCAATGCTCAAACCCCTCAGCTACCCCTCCCCCCCTTGTCTTACCTTAGTGTGTTTTTTAAAATATATACTGAACGGCTCCCACTGGCTTTATAGTTTACATTAAACTTTGCAATATGAACACAGTGCAGTGGGCCCCTGGAGGAGAGATTTAAATGTTGAGATGGAAGATGCCTGACACAGGGCAAGCAAACCAAAATGGTCGCATGTGAGAGCAGGTGGGCAGGAAGTGGAAGCACCAAATATGACTGGGCAGAGCAGACAGCAGAGCACAGCAGAGGTGTAGGAGTCAACGAGGGTGGGGTACAAGTGAGGATGGAAGTTGCGTAGGCCTTAATGGTGAGGTAGAGAAACTTAGCTGTGCCATGGAAAGAGAGCGGAACGAGTGAAGGCATCTGAGAAAAGGGTGGTGTGAGTGCTGGGAGAGAAAGTCTACAAGAGACTTGAAACTGCGGTACTCCACGGAGTTGGGTTGGATTTTATTTACCTATTGATCATATTATTAACTCAATGAGGTAGTTTTACTTTCCATTTATTCATTTTTATACATGCTCCTCATTTCCATCACTTACCAAGTTGCCATGTGGGCCAGTTTTTTCCTTTCTCTCCCCCTTGTTGTTCTCTAATGAGGGATATCAGCTACGTTCAGGGAGACAGATTAGAACAAGAGTCTTTGGATATTCCGAACTTACCCCAATGGCATAACGGTCAATTCTTGCCATTTTGGGTGAATTTATCACCGTTGTTAAATTCATTGGATCCTGGAATATTTCCCCATCTGTCAGCACAACCATGATTTTAGCAGCATTTTTCTGGGACCCCTGGCTCTCAATGAAGATAGAATCCCTGTTAAAATTGTCATACACAGGATGAGTTTCTGGGAGCAGAGGGATGAGCCAACAGATCTGTTGAATTCCTATGAATTTATGGCTAATAATTGTACCAAGGCGCAGAGAAGGGACTTCATTCCTCAGGACTTTTCCTTTCACATTCACATAACTCAACAATGACCAGATTTCCCCCTCCCCTCCTCCATAGTGAATTTAGTGCTGAGGATAATTGCCAAGTCAACAGCTCTGGAGACAGAAAGTATCTCTGGTTAGTCCAGACTCTCAGATCCCTATTCCACCCATTCCAGTGAAGGTAGTGGTATTGGAAACTGCATCGCCCCCTTTGCCCCACCTCCTTCCCCCCCACACCATACATGCTAATATGATTGACGGAGGAGATGGCACTCCCCATGTTTACTCAGTTCTTGCCCTCTGTGTTGAAGCTGCGAGAAGGGAGTCAGTTTATTCCAGCTGGGGTGGTGGCTCTTGGATGGGGATGTGTATCCCAGTAGGGACTGGACAGAGACCAATATCTCAGTTCACAAAAGCCTCTTAGCAGCCACCACTGCTTTCACACATGGTAAAGGCTTTCACAGTCACCACCAACCTGGGCTGGATTTGGTCCTTCAGCCTAGAGGTTAAAAGCTCCATGTACCATTCTCAGGGCTTTCCACTGAGAACATGTACCAGCTTGATTAACTGTACCCTGATTAGCTCAAATCCTGGTTCCATTCTTCAGGTTTGTATTGTGCATCTCCAGATGCTTTCCAGGTTTTCTTTTCATTGCCTTCCTGGTGCCCCAAGGCCAGGGATTAGGCTCTCACATTGTCTACTGGCCTTTAGCAGGCCAGATGACATTCTCTAAAATAGGAAGAGCAAGCCAGCAGCATAGGCTGAGGGAAGACAAATCTCCTAGTCTATTGGTCTGACTCCTCTGGCTTCCCAGTCCCCCAAGTATCTGCAGCCTTTGGATAACCAGAGTCACTGAGGCAGCCCCATCATCACTGGTAGAGTCAGAAAGTGCTATAACATGTATCGTATGTTCAGTGTTCTGGCGAGGAAGGAGTGCCTCACGCTGCTCAACAGGGACCCTTCTGGCCAGTTAAGGAGATGTGACCAGATCTGGGCCCCAAATGTTCACGCATCTATTCAGAAAGTGCTCCAGCAATACAGGATCACCATTGCTTATGTGACTAACAGAAGTACTGGGAGCATAAGCTTTCGTGGGTAAGAACCTCACTTCTTCAGATGCAAGTGTTAGAGTTGTTATGGTGCGGTGCGTGGTTGCTGGTGAGAATATGCTTAAGGTTGGCAGGTTGTCTGTGGGCGAGGACTGGCCTGGCTCCCAAGGTCTGTGAAAGCGAGGGATCATTGTCCAGGATGGGTTGTAGATCATCTTGCATCTGAAGAAGTGAGGTTCTTACCCACGAAAGCTTATGCTCCCAATACTTCTGTTAGTCTCAAAGGTGCCACAGGACCCTCTGTTGCTTTTTACAGATTCAGACTAACACGGCTACCCCTCTGATACATTTCTTATGTTGTTACTTACAGCACGTGTTGGATGGCAGATGCTGTTTTGGTCACCTTGTACAACTGGGTGATGTTCTGAACCTTCTGGAGGGTAGCGTTAGCGTTCCAACTGTCCCGCAGGTTAAACTCAGTTCTGATTTCAAATCCATACTGCACCAGGGCAAAATCACACTGGAAAGAAGCGTCAGATAAGAGTCCAGTATTGATAGCTGATCCAGAGAACTGGGGCTCTCAGAAACAATCAGTAAAGAAATTCCCAATGAAGAGAACGGCATTAATGAGAAAAGACAAATTCAGACTGGCGATAAGGCACAATTTTAACAGTGGAACAAATTACCAAGGGTTGTGGTAGATTCTCCATCACTGGCAATTTTTAAATCAAGATGGGATGTTTTTCTAAAAACTCTGCTCTAGTTCAAACAGGAATTAATTCAGATACGTCCTATGCCCTATGTTCTACAGGAGATCAGACCAGCTGGTCAAAATGGTTTATCTGGCCTTACAGTCTATTATGAATCTATAAAGGACGGCCAGAAAGTAAAATCTTTTCCGGCAGAAATTGCACCTATATACTAAAGAGATGAACACAGAGAAGAAAAGAAAAGTTATGTTAGTTCAGAAAAATTAGAGCCACCATCAGATTCATATTTTGTTCTGTATTTAGTGATCAGAGAGAGGAGAGCTTTAGACAAGGACTGGAGGGTTTGGGTTTTTTTAGTTCTTTTGTTTTCATCTTGCTTTTTTGCCATACATTCCAGGCTGCAGAGGGAATTATCTGGGACCATCCTGAAACACCAGCACCACTCCTTGCTGCACTGTGGCTTTCCTTTGGAGCTCTCCCCTCAAAGGACTGACCTGGCCTGCCGCTGATGAGATCACCGCACAAGGTAAAGCTCTTCAAGGTTATTTTTGTACAGCACCGAGCACAAGGGGGCCTTTGCCTCAAGGAGTTACCACAACACAGATAATAAATGCAAATGGTGTTATGCAGGAAGGGGCTAATGGCTGCCAGCAGGGGACTCTTGGATCCAAAGACATTCACAGATTGTGTTAGAACCAATGGCTGTGCCAAGCTCTCTTTCAGGCTCAACAGAAAGAGCAATTAAGTCCTTTTTGTACAATAAAACAGCTGGAGACAATAGGGGGTGACTGCCCAAAGCAACAGGCTGCATGGCAAGCCAGAGCTAAACCAGATAGTTCAACAGGGGTTTCCCTGGTACAAAGACAGGGGCTAGGATATCGGTTGCAGGAGGTGGGTATTGTAAGCAGGAAGCCAGGAGAAGCAGTTGTGAGCCTGATCCTATGAGGAAGCAGAGGGACAAAGATTTTTGGGCACAAAGTTCGCTGAGGACTTGGGGACTTCTGAGCCAGGAAACGGCTACTGCTGTTTGTTCCTACTGTGTTCAGGGAAGCAAGACTGTGTGTGCATTTTGCGTAAATAAGGTTGATCACACCAAGAACACACCTAAATTGTATCACTGATTTCTTATCCTAACAGAAACAACCCTGCAATGCCCCGAACTGTAGCTAGTCACTCGGGCCAAAGGGGCAATGCTAATAAAGTGCAGTGGCTGCCGTATGTGCAGACCAATAAGTGAAGAAGAGAGTACCTCAAAGCACTTCTCATAGAACGCTTTCATCATGTTGTAGATGAAAGCCTTGGCTCTTTCAAAATCCTCAGAATCGATGCTCCCTGATCCATCCAGAACAATGGCGATCTCTGTCCCTGG
This sequence comes from Chrysemys picta bellii, assembly GCF_011386835.1. Lineage (NCBI taxonomy): Eukaryota > Metazoa > Chordata > Testudines > Emydidae > Chrysemys > Chrysemys picta. The sequence continues at coordinate 3,491,198 of NC_088809.1, read as the reverse complement.
GTCTGCTGGGACACGAAAAGCATGATTTAGAAGGAGGCGGTCAGGAGCTCAGAGGTCTTGACTAGGACCATCGTTATTCCAGCATTGCGAGAAATGCGTCTCAATAGCCAGCTAACGGGCGTGAAACTGCAAAGTTGCAATTGCAATGTCAGCATCCAGAGTGCAGCTGTCCTCAGCAACACATTGATGCTAGTCAACGCTAGTCACTGATATCCAACAGCACAATCCCTTGACAAGGTATTTCATCGCTTACATGAGTCATCGTCATCATCCTCCAGGATGTTGTTATTGTTGCTGTTATGGTTTTCATAGCCAGATCCTGCCTCTGGAAGATATGCCGCTAGAAACAAGAAATGAAGGGGGAGGGGGAGAAAAGAAATAAAAAGTGAAAATATACTTTGCAGCAGTGCCCTGGGCCAGGACTCCATGATGAACCAGTCCCAGAGCTTCACACGTTCAGCATCCTTTCAGCCCATAACGGGTCAGACTAAAGCATGGGCTTAAGAGAAGGGTATAGTAGCTACACTGCAATGGGGAAGTGCGGCTGCAGCATGGATAGGCGTCCCCAGATAGCTTTGTTTGAGCTAGCTCGCTAAATAGAGCGCTGAAGGCACAGCAGCATGGGCGAGCTGCCAAAGGATGTACCCAGGGACCTGGATGGGATTGTACTTGGGCGGTCACCCTGTGCTGTCGCATCTATACCGGTACTTTTACCGAGCTAGCTTGGATGCCCCTCCCAACTGCAGTGTAGAGATATCCTAGGTGTGAAACCCTGGCCACATTGAAATCAATGCGCGTTTTACCATTGACTTCAGTGGGAGGAGGATTGCACCATAGGACGGAAATGGAATTCTGAGCTGTTCAGCCGCTACATGGCGCCAGGTGTAACTTACCTTACGCTCACAGCAGACGTTCCCGACAGCACATTAAAGGATCTTATGGAAGACACGTCTCTGAGAAGGAGGGTCGGTAGTAACCCTGCAACCTACTGCGTACAAGGTGTACGTGACAAGAACTCGGAGCAGAACAGCATTCAATGGAAGCAATCTGCCCAGCCTGTGACTGACAGCAGAGGCACCTCGTCACAGAGCACTGGAACTTGGGTGCGCGTGTGCATCTCAGAGAACCTGCTACATCCCTCAAGCCCCTTAAAACTGGGAGTTGTAGTTGCAGGTCACTTGGGGCAAAGTATAAAAGCAAGGGGAGGCTGGATCAAATGGGGAAGGGTCTGTCTTCTCCCCTCCAGGCTGGGCTCAAGCAAGGGAAGCCTCTGGGGAATTATTACCCAGGGAATTTCAGCTGATTTGATATTTGTTTTGTTTTTGTGACGCTTTGGCAGATAACGAACAAGGTCTTTAATGGTCTGAGGGTTGGAGCTTTATTTACATTTATTTACAAAACCACAGCACTCTCATTGTGCAGGCTACAGAGAACAGGAGCTTTTGTTAGTGGCAGGACACTGCTGCCTTTTACCTGAGGTACCCAAAATATTTCTCTCCAGCACCGACAGGAACCCATCCAAGGCTTCATAGTCAGGCAGCTTGAACAAGTAATCTTCATCGGGGTCCGAGGCGATAAGCTGCAGCTCTTTCAGGGCCCTTTGCTTGCTGAAGACGTCACCGACCTACGGAGAAGAAGCCAACCCCTAGGCTATTGCAGGGATGTGGAGCAGTTTTCACAGAGAGACACAAAACAAACAAATGCCCAAGAGATCCAAAAACACTCAGGGCAACAACAGAGCGAGGTGTTTGCAGCCAGGAGCCTGGATTCCAGAGGGAATCCTCATTCTGAATGATTCATCTGCAAGGAAAGAGCTAATCTGAGCCATCCTTATACCAAGAGGCAAGGGAGTAATCCAGTTTCACAGACCACTTCCAACTTAGGCCCTAACCAATGCAAACCATTCTGCTCAAGAATTCACCTGAGCTCACTGGGTCAGCAGACTTTATTCTACACCACTGTGAAGTTCTGCTCAGAGTGTAACCAGACTGAACAGCAGACCATAACAATAAATTAGCTAATTCGTTGATCATCATCACCACCTCCTTACATTGATAAAAAGGTTTTTCTCCCAGAGGATCATCATCACATTGGTGAGGCCTCATCTGGAGTACTGTGTCCAGTTTTGGGCCCCACACTACAAGAAGGATGTGGAAAAATTGGAAAGAGTCCAGCGGAGGGCAACAAAAATTATTAGGGGTCTGGAGCACATGACTTATGAGGAGAGGTTGAGGGAACTGGGATTGTTGTCTCCAGAAGAGAAGAATGAGGGGGGATTTGATAGCAGCCTTCAACTACCTGAAGGGGGGTTCCAAAGAGGATGGAGCTCGGCTGTTCTCAGTGGTGGCAGATGACAGAACAAGGAGCAATGGTCTCAAGTTGCAGTGGGGGAGGTCTAGGTTGGATATTAGGAAACACTATTTCACTAGGAGGGTGGTGAAGCACTGGAATGCGTTACCTAGGGAGGTGGTGGAGTCTCCTTCCTTGGAGGTTTTTAAGGCCCGGCTTGACAAAGCCCTGGCTGGGATGATTTAGTTGGGAATTAGTCCTGCTCTGAGCAGGGGGTTGGACTAGATGACCTCCTGAGGTCCCTTCCAACCCTGATATTCTAGGATTCTATGATCACAAGAATTTAGTCACACACCCTGAAGTGTGAAGGTAGGGAAAGTTTTGCTCTTCCCTTGCTCTTGTGAGAAGTGCCATGTGGACTCCAGGAAATCTCACAGAGCAGACAGCACCTCAGGTTTTAGGATCTCATTCATACACAATAAACTCAATGGCACCAAGAAGAATGGAAGGCTGGCTGGGTATTTCAGACTGGATGCTTAGGCCACCCCAGATTTCCTCTCCATTCACCCTCTCCTTATTCCTCAGCTCACTACCAAAATTTCTGAGTATACGCATCAGCGGAGGAATGTCATTCTAAACAGGTTGCCCTTACACACGTGGTTATCTGCGGAAGTTGCTGCTCCCAGGAGGCCTTTCCACTTCCCTCCGTCTAATTGCTTTCCGGCTTTGAACTGAGCTATAGCAAAGGAGTTGGGCTCACACGTCACTTCACACCTACCCCCAGGACATAACGTTCGATCGTGGCCATTTTCAGGGAGCTCATCACATCCGTTAAGTTCAGTGGGTCCAAAAAGATCTCTCCATCGGTCATGACAAGGATCATCCTGCGAGCACCCTTGACCGAACCGCGGTTTTCATTGAAGATCTCATCTCTGCAGAAATGCAAACCCAGATGTGTTTTATGGAACACGCAACATGTGCACAGCTGTATGTCTGTCAAGGTCATCAATGGGCTGATGGTGGCTCCCTGAAATTCCAGCATGTGAGAAAGTTCCCGCTGCACTAACACGTGTGGAGGACACAAAGTCATTAGCAGATGGGTTTGTGCTGTTCTCCAGGGTAATAACGCCTAGCTCTTAAACAGCACTTCTCATCAAATGATCTCAGAGCGCATTACAAAGCAGGTCAGTATCATTATAACCGAGGGACGGAGAAGGGACATGCCTTGCCCGAGGTCACCCATCAGAACAGTGGCAGAGCCAGGAGCAGAACCCAAGTCTCCTGAGTCCTAGTCCTGTATTCTATCCACTACGCCTCACCTCCCTCCCCCCACTAGGCCAAGGGGAACTGGGAATCTGAAGGCAGGTTCTAATGTTCGTAAGGCAGCTGGGAGGGAACCCCAGCTCTGCCCTTTAACAACCACTCTGATGGAGGATACCTGGAATAGACCTGATGGACTCCAGGGGGAGCCACATCCAGACCCCCTCTGCCAGTGGGACCTTTGGGCCAGGGATGCACTATGAATGGAGGAAAGGGAGAGGCTCCAGGCTGGGAGAAGAAGACACAAGGGGGGGATCAGAGGGTGTTTGCGGGGAGCAATTTAAGGCGAGATGTGCCAAGAGTATGAGTTCTCGAGAGTGTGTAACTCACAGCACGTGCTGCAGGGCAGATGCAGTCTTGGTCACAGAGCCCAGCTGTGTTATGTTATGGACCTTGGAGAGAACACTGGACTTGTTGCTGCTTTCCTGCAGGTCAAATTCAGTTCGGATCTCTGCTCCATACTGTACCACAGCAAACGTAACCTGGGAAAGGCAGAATTGGTTAGGTCAGGCAAGAGCCAAGGCAGCGATCCCCAGACCCCTTTCTCCAAGTGCCATGCTTAGCATTAAGTACAGTGGATGGGAAGTATCTCCTCAGCTATTCTCGACTCTACATGGAGCACACAGTAGCTAGCATATGGATCCATTTCCCTCCCAGTTTTATCCCTCTGCTTTCATCACACCCTGTATTCTGGCAGCCCGTGCTGGGACAGCTCTGCAGGTAGGAGAACAGGGGGCAGCTTCCTTTGACTCAAGAAAAGTGCTGCTGCCATTTTATCCATCTGAACTTCTAATCTGGCCCAATCTTTCGTGGCCCTGTAGGTCAGCCTCTCGACATTCCCAAGTACCAGGTTCACTGTAATTTAATTTAATGACTAAGAAGTCTTTCTTTCTCTTGTAGTTTATTTTCCTCAGTTGTGTTTCAAAGTACCGTGGGAGTTTCGCGTGATACGATGTCTAAAGTACCTAGACTAACCCACAAGCAAGAATGAAAACCCACCCCCATGCTGATCTAGTCGCTCCTCCAACCAGTCTCCACACTCCAATTCTCCGTGTCTCTGTGTGATTTCACTCTTGCACTAAACCCCTCAGGAGAGACAGATTGATACAGAACCTCTGGATATTTCAAAATCCATCGTGTTAAAATGTAGTTATAAACTTTTAGTTTGCCCTTTAATTAGCACCATGCATCTGAGGATCTGAGAGCACTTTAACAACGAGCAGCACAACTCTGCAAGGTACAAAGCCAGAGCAAAATACAAACTGCAGTGCTTCAGCATAGCTGTTCCACAATCAAATCGAAACATGAGTAGGAGGGAGGGCAAGAAACACAGATTCCATTAGCATAATTTCTCGTTGGACTTAAAGAGTGCTCAGACAGCATGGAGGTAAGCATAGTATAGAAGGAATCACCCCATTTTACAGAAGGGGACACTGAGGCACAGATGGTTAGTGAACTGCTCAAATACTAAGTCAGGGGAAGAGTTGAGGCTGGAATCCAGATCTCCTGACTCCCAGCCTTGTGCATAACCCAGAAGAATTTCAAGTATCACTGGGAAATCACAGCCTATTCTGTCTATTGAAACATGACAAGACTCTGAGATGCCTGCCCACGTCAGGAGGAAGAGCAGAGCACACACCTCTGGGCATTTCCTCCAGAATGACGTCATCATGTTGAAGATGAAACCCTTGGCTCTTTCAAAATCCTCAGGCTCGATGCTTCCTGATCCATCCAGAACAATAGCGATCTCTGTCCCTGAGTCTGCTAGGAGAGTTAAAAGTAGACATTTGAAAGGACAACAAGACAGGGCAGCATTAGCAAGAGGTCAGGAACCCCGAAGACAAACCTTCCCCAGTTTCGCAAATTGGGAACCACATAATTAGCAGCAACAAAGAAGGGGAGAGGAACAAGAATTATTTCCCCAAAATCCTATGCAACACCAGGGACTCTGGAACCTGCGTCCAAAATGGCTGCATTTTTGCTGAGCTTCTGTTGACACATCTCCCCGGTCTGCAGCTTCCTCAGTACTAGAAATGATGGGAGCACCATTCTGGTGTAGGCACCGATTTTACCAGCGTGTCATCCAGCCACACTCAGAGTAGATCTAGTTGATATCGTATTGTGGTTTACACTTGGGAACTCCACCAGTGCTACACCAATACTGAGAGACTTCCAGGAAAAGCTCGGTTACTAAATTACTACTATGAAAGACACATCGCCACAAATCAGCCTTGATCTGCCACCTTTTGAGTATCATCCCTTTTCCTACCCAGCTCACTCTCAATAGTGGGTTGAAAGTTATTCAGCTCCCATCTAACACACCTTTCCACCCTGCTCCCCTGACTCATGAGACCACCTAAGCTAGCACATACCTTTGCATGCATGGCTGTTTCTTGAATTGTTGGAGGTGCTATTGCCAGCTGCACTGATGAAGTTGTCAGTGTCAGTAATGTTGATTTTGTTGTTGTTGTTGTTGTTGTTGTTATTTTGGTCCCTGTTGTTAAATTTGGTCTCAACTACAGAACCAAAATAAAAAAGTTTTTAGAAACACCTAGTTTTAACTAACACAGGTTTTGATGCAGATATGTTTCTCTATCACAACCCATCCCCAGAGAGGCTCCCAAACCATCATTTTGGCCTGAGCGCTAGGGGATAGATTTTTAAAGGTATTTTGATCCCTAAAGATTTAAATCAGTGGGAATTAGGTGCTAAGGCACTTCTGAAAAGCCCACTAGACGCCTGCTGGAATCCTTAGTCACTTAAATGTTTTTAAAAATCTGTCCCTCAGTGCCTGATCATGCAGGATGCACGAGGCATGTAACAGAACATAAGGACACACATTTATTAAAAAATGCCTACGGCCGAATTCTACCCTGACATCCCCCCCGTACAACCCCAGTGAAATCCGCAGAGCCACATTGGTATAACAGAGGGCAAAATTCAGCTCAAACTCTGGCGTCAGGGGAGCAGAGCTGGAATGGAACTGATGTCGTGGACAGCACAGAGGCAGTTCCCATTGTCAAGGTCCCTCCCCATAGACAAGTCGCTCGCTTTCCTTCCGTACTGATTTTGCCGAGGTTAAGGAAAGCCTCCTCTTGGAAGTCTGCTGTGAGCAGGGTACAAATGCCATTCAACTCTTCTGTGATGCTAAGGGCCCGGCGCCGCTTTTTCTGCAGGCAAGCCTGTGAGGGAAGGGAGGGCAACGCTGATAAGTAATGAGCAAACTGACCAAGGACGTGCAAAGAAACCGACTGGCAACACTTCTGAATCAATCAGGCCAGGGGACCAATAATCATGCCGGGGTTGTGTTGGACTTCAGTGCTTAACCAAAGCAAAGGGTGAGGTTTCAATCAAGGACAGCCAGGAAGTGGTGTTAGATTTAAAACACACACAAGTCAACAGGGCTCCAGAGGTAACAGCAGCACATCAGCCAAGTCCAAGTCTCTGCCAAGTTCAAACTCCTTCTGCTTAGCCTTCTTTCCTCCTCCCTCTCGGGAGGGATGGCTTCTGCCAAGCACTGTTTCCTCTGATGACTCAAAGGTACAGCCCTCCCCCTAACTGAAGAGAGGATTCTGTCCTCAAACCTCATCACCTGCATGGAATGCAATAATGCTCCAGCCTGCAGGCCCGCTGACCGCCAGGATGCCATCAGTACACAGCAGTATTCGTTCCGATCCTTTATATATCACAGCAAACGGATACTGTACATTACAAACAGACATTCCGAGCCCCGAGGATCTGCCAATCACTTACCAGGATCCATTCTGCACTTCTGGCTATAGCTATGCCACCATCCTGGATATTTTTTGACTTTTGACTATTTCCTAAACAGTGTTAAAAAAATAAAATTAATCAAGCAGCAAGGGGGGGAATTTAATTACATGGAAATATGCCTAGGTAGGTTTTTTAGCGCTGGTCATCTCAGCATTTCTCATCTTTGGGCAGACACGATACACTCAGGCAAAGGCTGCTAATTCCGTATGAGGGATTTAGGAGTAGCCTATACAGTTAATCCATTTGTTAATATGCTAAATTCAACTACTATAGTGATGGGCACCCTGGAAACACACAGAGTTTTTCCATTGGTTCTAATGGGCTTTGAAGAAGGATTCAAATTAGATGGTCTCCAAACACTCAGATAAGCTTCCCCCCAAACCATGGCAGTGTGCGTTTGGATTTCTTTTCCCATCAGAGCTGGGGGATGACCTAGAGATCCTTCATGCGTCAGGAACTGCTCTCTGCCTCCTGCCCGAGTCTCTCTGTGATGGCACATGTTAGCGATTGCAACGTCCCCATCCCATTCAAAACCAACTCAGAGCAACTACTGGGAAGACTGAGCCAGACTGTACCTCTCGGGACAACTTCCTCGCAGTGGAGCTCATCTGAGGTCAGACTACACTTATTCAGCCTGCCAAGCTGCCTGCTCGGATCATCCTCTACCGAGGAAGTGGCCAGAACCCTAAAGAAAATGGAGAAATAAGAAGGAGGGGTGGGAATGAGGAAGTAGGGTCTGTTCTCATTGCAAAGTACAAGGGAGAAGTCTATGTAACTCTGTCAGCTCAAGCCAACCATGATGGCTTCCCCTCTACATATGGGGACATATGTCACTGTGGTGTCTGAACCTTTGGGTAGACTTAATTAATCACCATCACGGCCAGACAGATATTTTGCAGTTCAATAAAGGAAGCGGGAGGTCTTTCACTCTCACTCCCCCCCCCCCCCGCCTTAGCTTGGCGGCAGCTCTCTCAGCCCAGATTTTAGTGCCTGGCTTTACAGCTTTTCCAGTTACAATGCCATGGGGTATGTGGGCAGTGCCAGCCAGTGGCTGGTCATATAAACAACCATCACTGTTCTCGATAGCTATTCTGCAAGATGCAATATGGTGTAAGGCCTAACATTTCCCGGTTTAGGGAAGAGCCTGGGATTGAATTGCCTATGGCAACATCTGCCAGGTTTATCCAATTTCTCTTGCAGACTCTTGGGGGGGGGGGGGGAGGGGCAGGGGGAGTCTTCCCACCATTCCCTCCCACTATCCCGTCATTGTCACCAGTGGGTCCCTTCCTGTGCTATTAACAAGAGATGGGCAGAGAAGGCTTCCACCTTAATATGCTCCACCTCACCCTAGCCACATGCACCTCCAGTCCAACCATTACCTACAGCAATGCCAGTTGCCTTAGCTGGTGGTACGGGGGGAAACATCATTAATCTGATTCTCTACCCCTGCTGTGCTGAAGCAAGCAGCACCTTGTCTGAAACACTAAGTCAGGTCAGGGGGGTCACGACCAAGCAATAGGTCCCAAGGTGACTTGCCCGATTCCTTGGCTGGAACTGAGGGGAGCCCAACTCACCTATGCAGTGGGCAGTAAGCAGGGCAGTCAGGCAGACCCTCCAGTCCTAAGAGATTCCCGCACTGCGCTGGGAAATGACAAACGCTGGGAGTATTGTCACTTCACTCTGCTGAAAGGAGCAGGGGAGTTGTTGGGTTTTTTTTTGTTTTTTGTTGGTTTTTGTTTTTTACACTCCAAAGCTAAAACCAACCCTTCCTGCTCTATAGCTACACCGCTACTCTAGCTCTCTCCCCTACACTTTCTAGGTTGTCTCCATGACAACCCTTCTATCCACCTATCAGCACAGACACCTACTGCTGTTCCCCCACAAACCCAAGAGAACAAACACGGCAATCTCTGGCTGGCTATGCCGTCACATCTCACGGCAGCTGCTGGGGCACAGCGACTGCTGCTGCTGCCTACAGATCACACACAGGGCCTGGAAATACACATTCTGGCAGGATGTGCAGCAGGAGACCAGCTGTCTGTGTCTGTAGGGGGGTGGTCTGGTGAAGGAAGTCGCTGTCTGTACAGCACCAGGACTTAGCTGGGGAAAGGGCAGTATGGAATCCAGGGGCACTTTCATGAAGAGATTACCTGAAATGCTTTTAAAAAATACTCAAAAACCGTTGGGGTTCTAATCCATTGCCAGGCTTAAAGTGTACAAAGAATTACATCTCCACACAGGCAAGATGGCGCCTTGTAAATTGCTCACAGAAGCCCGAAAGAACCAGGGATGGGCACTGGGCCCCAGAATGGTGCATGGGAGTTCCAGAGGTGGCAGTGCCTTCCATACTAGAACAGCTAGTCCTACACGCCTGAAAGGAGCTTCGGGCCCTTACCAGGTCTTGCGCCCATCTGAATGCTGCAGAACTTTGGGCCAAGAGAGTGGGGCTGTGGGCGGCGTAATCCACTTCTTGCGGGTATCGATATTAAAGCTGCTCAGGGGCGTTACCGCTGCAAAAGCAAAAGTCAGAAAGGTGACTGGCAGGGTTAGCATTCACAATACAGCCTCCAGAGCTAATGTTCTCCCCCTGGCCCCTCTCCCTGCCCCCACACCACGTGGCTGGTATAGAAACAATTAACAGAAGCAAGATTCTCCTTGTCGGTTTAGATTAAAGGGAACAAACAAGGCCTTTCTTGTCAGCTCATTAGAAAAAGGACACCATAACTCAAGATCCTATTATCTGACACAATGTGGCTCCCCCGATACTTCACTTTAAACAATGGGATAAGTAGCCCCTACTCAGAGGCTCATAAAGGGCAGGAGGACGTGTGGTGACGGTGACCCCGCAATATAGCCTGAGACAAGCCTGTAGTGTCCTGCAGCGCTCCAGACACAACCTAATACCAGGGAGCTGATACCTGGCCACAGGGAGCATGCTGAGAGCGAGGAGCAAGGGAGGTCTGTGTGATTTTGGGGTAGGTTATCCACTGGGCAGCAGGACCCCTGCACTTGAAATTAATACCATCAGAGCAGGAAACGTTGAAATCTAGTTGCAGTACAGCAAGTTCCCACTGTTGCTTGTTGAGGGCAAGAAACCACGAGGCAAGCACTGCATCACAGACGCGTCTGAGGTCCTTTATCAGTGGATTCAGTGATGGTGAAAGAGGCTACTCAGATACAGCCGGGACAATGGCAGGATTTGCTCCCCCACCACCAGCGTAGCTGCCTACAACCCAGAGCTGACTAGACCAGCTCCAAGGAGGGGAGAGCCTGGATTTCAAGGGACATTCAGAGAGGCTGAGGGCAAGTTAGTGCCAGAAGTGGTGGTGCGGATGCACATCCAACCATCAGAGGGACTGAGACCCAACAGCTCGTCTCACATAAGGTCCTGAACAGCCAGCAAATGAGAATAACCTCCGGCCAGGATTGGTGCCCTCAAGGAGAAACCCCTTTTCGTGGGCACACCACATTCTCTTCCTCGTCTCTTAGAGAGGTTCATGCCAGCCAGCAACGCAGCCCACAGCACAGGGACGTGCTGCTGTGGAATCTTCCCCATGAGTTGCTGTGACAATTCGAGCCTTAAAACGACCCAGACGGAAAACCCTCCATGGTCGCCATTCATTTGTTATATTTCACTGCCCGTACAACCCACAAATGTCACATCTACTCGACGCTCTGTAACAAACTGGAAATGTTAGACAAATAGGCCAACCTGAAAGACATAAAACGTAGCCCCGCAATGATACATATTGTGAATTACATTATTTGGGATCTACTGACCCATCCTACATTTGACATACTATGATAATTTGGAACATTTGGTTGTATTCTGAGAGAAGAGCTCAAACCAACTCTGGATCCAAATGCAAGCGGTGTCTGAAATCCACACCCAGGATAGTAGAATACCTAACTCTAACATAGCATTTTTCATCGCGAGATCTTGAAGCACTTTACAAAGCAGGTCAACATCTTCTGGGCACAGAGAGGTGAAGTGACTTGCCCAAGCTGAGCCAGCAGGCTAATGGCAGAGACTGGAACAGAACCCAGGTCTCATGAGTCCCAGTCCAGTGCTCTAGCCTTTAGGCCACACTGGTCTCAGAACTGGAGCTCAGTTTTGCAAATGACTCCAGACCAAAACTCCCATGGCTTGGAACAACCAGACCTCCAAATCCAGATATTGCAGTTTGAGCCCACTTCCAAATATTCATCCTAAGATTTGGCCATCTTCCCTCATGCTTTTCAGAGTGCGGGAGAGCCAAGGTCTGTTCTCTTTTATACCCACCCTCCTCCCACTGCCCTCCGACTCCAGTATTAGTGGGAGTAGAATTTGATCCTGTAGCTGTGCAACAAGATGGTGTCATTTCATAAGCTGGCTGCTACAATGTAGCGGGAGGGAGAAGTGAAACATTGTGGCCAAAGCTGTTTCCCCGAATTCTGATTGCTGCTTCTTCATATATAGACCCAAAGCACCCCAGGTCTCAGTGTGGGGGCGTTTTAGGTTTTGCTTCAGCTTCCTCAGTCATGCTTTAGTGAATGGCATGCCATTTCTTTGGAACTTGGCGGCCGGACTCGCCGCCCTGCTTTGCATCCTGCAGTAGCATTAAAACACCTGACTCCTGCATTAATGCATCAAATTGCAGCTATTGTCACTCCAAGGCTTTTGCCCCTACTGCGGGCTGGCTTTATGCCCCTGCCTCTTGCACTGTGTACAATCTGTTCTGGGGGGAGGGGGAGGTCTTAAACCCGGAGCTGAAGCCAGCACAGAGCCCTACCTTGGTTGCTGATTTGCTGTTTGCAAATGTAAATGCTCGCCAGTTCTACATCTCAAACTGTTAGAAGACGGAAGCCACAAACCAATATGTTAACTTGAAATGGTCCACATGCGCCTCTGTATTACAATATGCAAGCCTGCTGAAATTGATGGAGATGCATTGATACGACACAGGCAAATATGTCCCCTTGTCACTATTCTACAATAAATAAATACCTTAGGGCCTCATTCTGAACTCACTTATACTGGTGTTAATCTGGAGTAATTTCACTGATTTCAGGGGAGTTACTCAAGATTTATGCCAGTGTAATTTAGATCAGAATCTGGCCCTTTGGGAATATGCACATGCTACAGGTAATTAACAGGTACCTAATATGTAAACATATATTAAATCCATAAGGAATTACTAGTATAGAATATTACAAATTGCAAATACCAACTATAAAACTTCTAAACACACTAATTGTGCTGAGTATCAGCAATCCTCCTGGATTTCGTCTTGGATTTGCAGTTACACATTACAGACCTTAGCATCTTGGAATCACAAATAGTTCCTGGAGAGATATTTTGCAAAAAGAAAAATGTGCTGCGTGATGTTGGTATGTGCTCTTTGCACTCACTGCTTTGTTGCAGCCATTTACTGCAGTTCAGGTTATTTTGTGAATGGCCAGAATTGGTCCCCATTGGCAGGACGCATCACTCCAAAAAGAATTTACCTCCTTCACACACCTGGGGTTGTGTATTGGTTGGAAACAAAAAAAATCATGCAGAAATGTATACACAACAACCTGTATGTGTACAGTTCCATTACTATTATTATTATTACTATTCAGATTTAGCCTGTATTTATGCTTGGCTGCACTGAGTGGCCGAGGTCCTAAGTATTCTTATTAGCAAATGAGACACAGTCAAAATGCAACACCATATGTTCTACATGTTGAAATGTAGAATGATGCCTACAAGCCTGTTAATTTGATAATAGAGGTGCTGCCTGCAAGTCCCAACACACAATGGACTGATTGTCTTTATCTGAGTGGCCGGGCTGGAGCAGTGAAAGCTGAACTTGTGTGGCTCATAGAGACGATATCAGTATTGTAGGGGAAGGTGACTCATTTTTATGCAAGTGAGTTGTGGCTTTCAGGCCCCTGGTAAATTGCTGATGTTGCCCTCAATTGGGAAAGTTTGAACAGGGGTTGATGTATAAAGCAAGACAGCAGCTGAAGAGAAACTTCACTCTTCTAGTTGCATCAATACCCTATCTGTTGTCAGGGGTATTTTAGCCATCACGCCAGGGGAGATTTTTTTAAGGAGAGACTTGAAGATGAATAATGAATTCTTTTTGTGAGCAGGGCCTGCCTCTGGCTCACAGCTTAACTTTGCTTTATGTTAGCAAAGTCTTGATCATTACTTTAGTTCAGGCCTTAGGCCTCATACCGGCCTTTGATACCAAGGTTTATATCTTAGGGCCTCCTCTTACTACAGCAGCCATCTCTGGGGTAGTCACACAGACATCCAGTGCACACAGCACTTCAGCAGAAGGGAAAGGCGAAACTACAGCCATGGGGCAAACCTCTATTCTTATGAATAATGCCATGGAATTGCTTAAAACTGGGAGGTAGCAAAGGCTGGAGGAAAGAACACGGAGCTGGGAACCAGGAACTCTTAAATTCTAAACACAGCTCTGCCAATGACTTGCTGTATAAACAAGTCACTTCCTTTCTGTGCCTTAATCTCCCCACTCTTAAAAGGTGGCTAAAACTGATCTTCCTCCCGCAGGGGTTCTGAGGAGTAAGGAATTAATGTTCAGACAAGACTCTGAAATATGTTTTTGTGAAAAAAAAAAAAGAAAAAACTTGTGCGTCACATATTAACCGATGCATGATGGACATGGTCCTCTCCTTATGGGCAAAATAGCGATGGAGTTCATATACAAGGGATAGAACTGCTAGAAAGCTCCTCAGCACATAACCCGGACATGCTCACACTCAGAGCTGAGCCAGGTGTTACCCTGATGTCCGCCTGGTGACAGAGGATACCAAAGTGCACTGAAGAGAGGAGCTCTGTTGTAGGCTAAGATGGAATAGAGGTCACTGCCAGTTATTCCATTTTAGTTCAAGTTTACATGAGTTAGATCTAGGCAGGGTAGGAGTTTGGGAGTTTTAATTAGTATTGTAGAAATCTCCATGCAGTGTTTACATGGTTAATAAAGATGAAAGTCACTTATGACTCTGAGCTTGAGCATGTTAACCTAATGTTAGTATCCTAGAATACACCTAACAGACAATACTCTACTCTTCAATGGCTGACCTATAAAAACTATTTCAGATGCATGCGATCTAATACACGCACACAAAAATGATGTTTAAAGAAGATTAAGGTTGCAAAGCCAATCACTCCGAATTTAGGAAATGCCAGAATTAATGTTACCTGTGCACCCTTAATTCGCCCCCATTAGGATTATGCATTCGGATACACATACTGTTTTTTTCCAAGGGAACCCTGCCTCGTTCGATGCACCGGGTGGAGGATGCCCCCTCCCTGTGGGTAGCTGGGCAATATTTCTTTTTATCCTCATCCTTCAGGGTGTGGCCTCAAGACTTATTCACCACATGCCAGCCAAAGCCTGCAAATAATTTATTTCCTCGTGGACTCTTCTAAGGTCTCCTCACTGTGCTAGCTGAGTGCTTCACAGACATCCGTGAAATTATCTTCACGCACCTGTGAGGTGCAGTGGTAGGATTAGCCCTATTTTATTAATGGGGGATTGAAGCACAGAGAGATTAAAGCCAAAATTGTCAATGTCCACTAATTGTGTGTGCCTAACATGAGATGCCCTGGGCCTGATTTCTCAGTGCGTTTAGCATTTGTATAGTGCTTTATATGTTCAAAGCCTTCCTCCAAACAACTTCAGTTGCAGCTTTGTGTGACCAGTGCTTCTGCAAATCAAATCATACAGTCTCAGATTGAGCATCCATAAAATAAGGAACACAAGTGGCCAGTCCAGTTTTCCAGGGCAGCATTCAACTGCCTTAACCATGTGACCATTCTCTCTCTTCCTGCATTCTCCTGCCTCATTCACCACACACCTTCCAACTTTTGCCACAGATGAGGAAGGGGTTCTATAGACAACAGTCTCCTACACAATCCTGATTCATCCCCAGAGCATTGTCCAGCCAGTGCACTGAATAAGGCAGGGGTCTTGTGGAGGAAATTGTATATGATCATGTCAAGATTGTAACAAAATACGTATGCAGAAGGGGGCTGAATTAAGGTTGCTACTCCCTCCCCTCTTATCCCCTCCTTCGTTGCTTCATGTGAGTCAGGCTGATTCCACCTTCTCCTCCAAGCTGCTTGGGTGCCAACGGCAGGGACATGGAAAACACAGGAGACAGTCTCCCGGGTCTCACTTCTGGTGCTTGGTGACAAAAGAGCTCCGAGCTCCTGCGGGGAGTAGCTGCAAGGAGTAGCCTGGAAATGAAGCATCCTCAATTGCTCTTGGCCAGTGGTTTTCAACCTTTGGTCTGCAGACCCCTGGCGGTCCGCAGACTGTGTCTAAGATTTCCAAAGTGGCCTGCACCTCCATTCAAAAAAAAAAAATTGTAAATGAAAAAAGGTTGAAAGCCACTGCTCTATGCAGACAGGGCACGTGCAGTCCATTCAGCACAGAGGAACTGCATAGTGATGAAGCAGGATTAATGCAAATGCAATCTTCAGAGAATTTAGCTGACAAACGGCAGCAAGTCTCTAAAGAGTATGTGCAAACTGTGATTTTTCAGAGGCTTGTTGCTTGGCCAAATTTGGGAGAATTTTCACAGGGATGGCAAACAGCATATCTTTGACCTCCACTCACAAATTTCAAGTCCCTGCTCCAAAACATAGAGATACTCAACTAAATGGTTGTAAGAATTCTCTAAGCTGAGCAAAACGCCATATTTGTCACTAATTTCATTCTCAGAAATGACTGAACAAGTTTTATTGAAACTTTCACAAAATAAATCACCAGCCTAGCATGGAAAATTTCAACCTGAATGGTTAAAGTTTTGCAAAAGTTATAACCGACCGAAAACAGGGTCTTATAACGGTCTCAAATGTCAAAAATCCGTAGGTTTTTAAACAGCTATTTGTCCTCATGTATATTTAACTTCTTACTTCTAGAATTTCAGAGTGAATTTTCTAATTCATATCTGCCTCCTAGTTATATTATCAATTCTTATTTCCAAATAAAGGGCTGAGAAAGAGGTTCTCTTTTTATCCTAAATACTAAGTTCAGAACACTTGATCAGAGTTCAGCCAGTCAAACCTCCATGGGCAATGAATTTCTGAATGCATTCCCTGATTGGTGCATGGACATGTATCCCTAAGGATGCTTATAAAAGGGGGAGCTGATGGACATAAAGACATTGTTCCACACTCGGCTCTCCATTACAACAGTGTAAAGACAGTAACCTCACTGACTAAATATAGCTTTTTACCTATGTAAATGAGAGCAGAATGTTCTCAGTTGATTCATCATGATTATATAGTGCAGTCTATCTGTATATCCAGGCACTTATATGATCCTCACCACTATAGTATCTTAGCACCTACCTGTCTGTCCCCTTAATACAGCTGAGCCCAGTGGATTTCACTAACATTCACTTTTTCTAGAGAATTGCAAGAACTACAAGACACTGAAATACCCACCCCCACCCCCACCATTTGCTGATCATGCTGAAATACTAGAAAACCAATAATTTTGCAACAAGAACTTTTATACAGTGTATCTACGACAAGTGCTGAAACCTTGAAACTTCCAAAATACGCTGCAGGCATAAAGCACTTTACTTGGTTAGATTAAGTGACCACCTTGAGTCCTCAAATTCACAACTTTCTTTTCACAGTCCAAGACTTACGTTTTCTAATGTAGGTGGGCAGAAAATAAATAAAATTCACTTACTTATTAAAAAGAGAAGGCATGGAAGGGACCTCATAACTCTGTTCCTGGCTTTCACCTGAACGATGCAGGACTGTAGATACAATATCTGCACTCTGCCTGCAGATGACTCTCTCAGGACTGCTGGTTGCTGAGACACAGGTTAAGCAAGTCTTTGTGGATTTCCTAGTTGGGGTTTTAATGCGTAGCTAGCAAAATTAAATGTAAATAGAGACAACAAACTACAGACAGACCACTTTTACCAGTGCCTCTATCTGTCTATCTGTAGCCACCACCAGGGTATCCTTGTAGGTTACCTTTGAAAGCTGCTAAGTGAGGTATTCGCACTATCCATCTTCACTTTCCATGCTAGCTACCAGGAGGTGTCATCATCCTATGGAAATATCCTGGTAACAGAGTGGAATAAACTTCAACACACTCAAGCAGGGATTTAAAAGGTACGTCACCTTTCAGATGTGCCTCATGACAGACATCGCTCACTTTAGACCCAGGTTTTCCTCCTTCCCACACAACGCTGCTTCTCTCTCCCTGGTTAGAACATTGTTAGTATCAGAAATGTTGTCTCTTAAAAGGGAAGTTTACTGAAAATGTAGGGCACGTGAAAGGAAACCTTATCACTTCCATCCCCTGTGCTGCCAATCCTTTGCTCCCAGTGTCCCCCGTTTTGGGGTGTCTGTACCACATTTCATCGGGGCAAGTCCTAGGAGTTGGAAGGGTCAGTATGTGTTCATTAAATATCCGTGCTGCATTCTACTCTGACCCAGAGGCGGATTAGGAGTTTGTGGGACCCTGGGCCAGAGCAAGTGGAGGCCCCTCTCCACCCCTTCCACCTGCAGTCCCTCCCACTCCCCCTCCCGGTGCTCCTGCTAGGGAAATGGGGTCAGGGCACGGGGGCTTGCCCTGTCTCACCTGCCTGGCGCACTGCTCTGACCTATTTTGTGACTGGATTCCAGCTGCACAGAAATCGCCGCAAGCAACTGGTTCATGTTGGCAGAAACCTGGTTTCCCCACAGACTGGCAATGCTCAGGGGCTAGAGAAGTTCCATTACATCTGAAATCACTCAGAAAGGCAGGGAAGTAGAGGGAGCGTTTCTAGAAACAGGCTGGTCTTTCCCAGCTTGCAGCTTCTGTGTTTATTATGCCCAGCGTTCTTGGGAGAGAAAAACGTACCCAATACCAAAGGAGGTTAGTATATTATTACCTTGCCCTTTCTTAGCTCCCGTAACCCCAAAGGATCACAAAGTGCTTTATAAATGTTCAACAACTAAGCTTTGTGGCACAGAGGGGCAGCATTATTCCAGTTTCACAGATATTTGCCTGCTCCTTTTGCAGAGAAGAAATTACATCAGAAGAGAACGTTTAGCATGTGTTAGTCAGTGGCGTGATAGTCTCACACACACACTATCCTTGTCTGTCTGGCCACACTGTGACTCAGTCAGCAGGTCTGAAGCCTTCTCAGAAATGAAGAGTTTTTAAAAGCTCCAGAGGAAACATTTAAAAAAAAAACAACCTTTTCTAGACTATAATTGTATTCCCAATGGTTGCAAAGCTCTCTGCTAGTCACGAAACAACTTGCATCAGAGGTCTGCAAGCTGAATTGGTGCAGAACTAACTCCCTGCAGCTTGTGCAGACTTGGCTGCAGCGTCTAGCTTTTCAAAGCTTCTCTTTCTCTCAGGGGCTGAGACCCCCTTGGCTTGGGTTTCAAAGCCTCCTTCTGCTAGCCACAAACCAGAGAATGGAAAGTATGTGTAGTAAGGGTTGGGGGAGCTCTCTTAGGCTCTACATAAGAATAGCCAATCCTACAGCACTCTGGCCTCCTGAAAGGAGAACTGAAGATCCATTTCTCTCCCCCTTCACAGTTTTTCCTTAGTGATTTACTGATTTCTTTTTGCCTCAGAAGATTTCAGGGTGGGAGGTTAAATGATGAAACTTGCTCTGACTCAGAATTAGGATAACTGTAGCTCCTAATAATTTCTTGCTCTGGTCTTCTTCAGAAGACGTTGGAAGCAGATTCCCTTAGAAAAAGAGAGTTCTCCACCCCCGCTTATTGTGGGTTATGCTTTGTTTACAGAGGACGTTAATCCTGCTGGTGTGACAGATACACCTTTGGCTTCCTCTGACTAAGAGCTCAACTTGTAAAACGTGAAGAATCAATAAAATAAATGAATATGTAAAACATTTAAGATTCTCCCTGTACCTGCCTTTCCAGCTCCATGGCTCCATGGGGAGACAGGAACTAAGGAAACAGAGCTTTTCCCAGCACCAGGAAATCCTGCTACAGCTTCTTGCCCTTAGTGCTGACGCTAGCAATGCGTACAACTTTCAAGCGATTTGCCACATTCACCCATAAGAGGCAGCAGACAGTGATGCCCGGGGAAGTGTGATCTAGTAGCTAGAGCAGGGGTCTGAGATTTAGCAAGGAGAGTCAGCTGAGAAGGTGGTAAGAACACCAGACAGTCACATACCACCAGGGTGGGGAGGGAGGCGAAGGAATCAATCCATGACAGTATCACTTCAGCAAAAGGACCGAGGGTCGATTAATCTCTGTATGACAACTTGCCTGGTTTCCTTGTTCCGCCTCCAGGCAGAGATCTGAAACAGTAGGTCTTGCTTTGCCGAATCTGCCATAGTGCGTACTCACTTTCCCCAACATTTTAGTATTAAAATGCTTCTTTGAGCACTGCCTCTGGCTGTTCCCTCTGATCAAAGACGCATTGGAAACCAAGATGATGCATTTACAATTTCAAAAGTGGATGCAGGAATTGTCTGGAGGTCACCCTCTGTCACATTTCAGTGCTCAGGAAAATGAGGGTCCGATAGCACTGGTTTGAGCCCGGCCTAGGGCAAGCAGGGGCTGCGCCCAACTCTGCCAACACACTCCAACCCTGACTTGGAGCACATCATCCCCTGTGCTCCTCCACTCCTGGGTCTCCCGCTCCAGGTAGTGTGTACGTGGAGCTCTAGAAACCCCTGAGACAAACTCTGTCAGTGAAACGCCCCTGGTGCACTTGATACCGTATGGAAAGTTTTTCAAGCTGCCACTTTTTTTATACAGAGGACTAAACCAAGACATTATTTCTCTTCCTGCTTTCCAGCAAAATTTCACAGCATGCTTCTCTCTCTGTCTGAGGTGGTCAACATGTGAAAATCAACATAACCTTAGCCACCATTTGGAGCATGACAGAAGCCCACTAAGACCAAACAGGAAGTTGTTTAAGAAGGGTGAAAATGGCACAGGTTGCATTAGCCCCTGCATCTTCAAGAAGCGCTGATATGCAGTGCTCAGCTGCTCTCGTTTGAAGAAGAGCACATCTGCGGGGAAGGGATGTCATATAAATTTGCATTTCTAAGTCACAGTTTTAATAAGAAACAGCTTTTAGTGCAGCTGCTAGCAAAGCATACAACTTTCAAGTGATTTTGCCACCTTCAATTCAGGTATATGTCAGTGGTTTTGAGACTGTCAAAATGACTACATTTGCCACCGTTGCTGATAGAAGCTGTTGCACTGAGCTTAATGTTTCAGCTTGAATACCTCTTAACATACCTTCCAAAGTGACACACACTGTCTTGCATACAAGCCAACGTCATGCAGTCAGAAACTTTGAACAATGCTTTATGCACCTTTAATTCCAAAGCATGTCCCAGATAGATTGCCTGAAATGCAGTCAAATATGGGACCGAGGATAACAGTGCAGAAGGGAAAATATTTTTGGCCACAAACACTAGGACAAACTTCTGTTCTCATAAAAAGTACATGGTATCTTATCCTGTCAGCACACAGCAGATAGGGCCTGTGCTTGGAAAAGTATCATCCAAAAGATCTACACACACTGCTGCATGGAACTAAATTTTTCTGTCTCACCAGCATGAAGGGCTAAATTGACCCAACTGAAAGTTTAACCCAAGCTTCCAGAGAGAAATTTCAAACCTGAGGCTTAGATTACAAAGCCAGTCCATCCAGGAGATACCCCCCCAATCTCTCTCACACACACACACATCCTCTTTTTAAGCATTGTAGGAAGAAAGTATCAGGCAGAAGAAGTTGAACAGAAATGATTTCTTCAAAGGAAATACTTTGTATGCATAAAAGCAACAGACTGAAACAGTCTTTGATGAGACATGTTAATACTGATTACTTTTCCATCTCAATATTAGTGGCACCACAGAATGAAGAATTCATTGGGATGGGAGCAACAACAGGATCCCGATGCCGAGAACATGCTACAGTCTCTTGGCTTGTCCTCTTCTAGTGGCCTCATCTCAGTCACTGGCTAATGGTTGTAACGGCAACTGCTCCTCCGGTGCTGCTGCGTTTGCTTGCCCCCGTGACATCCTGTCCCGCACTCTCTTCACTATAACAGGAGACAGAACAATGGTGGCCCTTAGTTAGCAGGGAGATGACAAAGGCAAGGAGGAGGGTATTGAGCCGGTCCTGGGGCTATTGCAGATTTACAGAAAACTAAAAAAATTCTATTTGAGGTATTTTTGAAGTGCTGTGAACCTCCCCATCCCACTCCCTCTAGGCCAGCAGCTGGAGACCAACCAAAGATGGAACAGTGAAAGGATCGGGTTAATCCTGATGGGGCTCCTACACAAGACCTGGCAGATTAAGCAAACAATATATTTTCATTGAAAGGAACAAATCTCTGTTTTCAGTGTAGGGCTGCTTAACCATGCACAGTAACGCTGCACCACAGCTTAGGACAAGAGGTGGGGGGCGACTGTATCCACTTGAAAGTGCAGAGGATGTTCAGGCAACTAGCATGTGACGCTACAAGTTAGAATTTGGCCACAATGCCAAGGTGAACACCCCAACTCTTGCTGAATGTGCCCTGGGACCTTTAGCAACACCCTGGGTCTGGACCTTAGTTTTACATTTCCTATAAAGGGAACACCTGGGTCATTGGTTGAGTCTCGACTTGAAGGCACTTAACTGAATCCTCAACAGCGTTTACTACAGAACATTATTTTTCTTAAGGCGTCCTCCATTCAAGTACTGAACAGACCCAAACCTACTTAGATTGTGCGCGCTGACCAGATCACAAATGAAGGTGCCATGGCTGCAGGACACTTGATAGACAGCATTTTCAGTGGGTGTATTGGGGGTGAGGGCAAACCCACCTGAAATTTCTGGCACACAGAGTCCACCAAAGAGATAACAGGCAAAGTGCACAAAGCATTTGCCCAGCAGGTAGTAGAAAAGGGGCTGACATCTTCTGCTCAGCCCTGGGATGTCTTACCTAGGGATTCTATTTCCAAGTCTCTGGAGTTCCCAGGATCCTCCTTGATGACTCCCAGCTCCTTTTCCCAGTTGGCCCAGTTAATCTCCTCCACTCTGAAGTCAGAAAATAGAACGATTTTCCCCATCAGCCAGTAGACAATGAGGCATGGGGACAAAACATTCTGATCATACACCTGCGTACCAAGGCTGCATCTCTGGCATCTCAGTGGCATCCATTCTGATGGATGGTGGTCTCATCAGCACAGCACTAATGACTTGGCGGCAGCAGCAATGGCTGTACCACAAAAGGCTTTGTTGCCAAGGGAGTTCTTATTTAGCTACTAAGCCCTGTGGAGTGTGTTAGTTCTGTATCTTCCTCTGTGTTATGAACAGTGCCGGTGTTTAAATAACAACACCCCAGTGCCTGGACGGGACACACTTAACTAAAGGAGTTTTCATGCACCAAAAGGTCTCTACGCATGGAGTAATACAATGCAATCCATAAAGTCCTGGTGTCATTATCAGAGCACTCTGGATTTGGTCTCCTCTGTTGAAATGAGGATAAGGGATATTCCAAGTCCCAGTCTCCCACACTTTACATGAACAAAGGGAGTTCTGCCACTTTGTGGGGTTCACTTAGCACGTTGCAGAGGTGTTATCAAGCAGTATTCACATAGCCAGGAAACTGAGGGTGTGTCGATATTAATGCTCTTCCCACAGGTGGTCTAGCACCGGGACAGCTCCACCATTGGTAGCAAGGGTGGAAGCGCAAGTGTAGATGAGCTGCCAGCATTTTTACCTTCTCAGAGCAGCGCAAGATGACACGTCAGTAAAATGCCTGAGGCTTGATTACACCACAGCATCCCACATTGCTAACATCAGTGGAGTTGCATGCATCCAAAACCAATGCTGGGAATAGTACAGTACTAGCGTAGACAAGGCCACAGGGAGTTTGATTCGGTAATTCCACTGCTGTGTGCTGCAACTGACTGAAACCACTCGGACTGAGTTCAGCTGCTTTCCTTTCAGGATCAAGCTTGCAGGTCAAAGGGCCCCATTCCAGGAGAAAGGGGCAGTGGAAGAGAGAATGACAGTCTCATGGCTGTAACACAAGGCAGTAGAAGTACCAGCACTACACGATGCCTAGATACAAAGGTGATGGGGGAGCATGAGAAATGCACCTACAGATACTCGATTATCTAGGAGTGAGTAGGGTAATGTCTTGATTCCCCTCCACCCACATCTCTCATATACACACACACACTATATATATATATATATATATATATATATATATATATATATATATATATATATATATATATATATATATATATATATATATATATATATAAGAAAGGCACCTATGGATACTCGATTATCTGGGAGTGAGTAGGGTAATGTCTTGATCCCCCCCCCCAATCGCGCACGTGTGTGCACACACACACACACACCAGGCTCCCCCATTCACACATAATGCCAGCACGCAGACACAGAATTCAGAATGTGGGAAGCTGCCTCCACTTTCTATCTTACCTGAAACACCATCTCATATCTTTCTTATCATCAAGGCTCACAGACAAGAAGCAGCCAGATCTCTGCCTCCTTCTTGGGCACCACAGCCAGGACTTCTCTATTTCCAGAATGGCAATGGCTCTCTGAGGATACAAGTCCATGTTAGAGCGGAACTGGTGCAGCCACAAACCAGGTGCTGAGCTAGCCTAAGTTCCCATCAAGTCTTCCCCATCCACCAAGTATCGTGGCTTGGAAAGGCACTTTTGTTACTGCTATCTGGAAATACCCTAAAGTCTCCTAGGCCTGTGGACTTAAGAAATTACTCTAAACTCTGTAATTTTCTATATAGAGAAAAAGATAGGACTGGGCTGCCATCAGTATAAAAGGGGATTTTGGACTCTGACAGATCCTGTAGTTCTCTCTAGCTCCCAGACTGACTAAGCACAGCCTGTGCTGCCTACTGTCACCTTACAAGGTCTCCCTTAGTTCAGGCAATGACCAAGCAGCCATGGAAGGAGCTGCTAACCACATTAGAAATTCCTCCAAACCAGGGTAAGCCAACAGAAGGTATAAAACAGACAAATCTTAACAGAGCCCTACATACGAGAACAGAAACATCTCAAGTAACAAAAGCATGACACCTGCAAAAGGGTTAAACATCTGTCTGATAACATGGTTTTGCTCCCAGGGTATGCTCAACCAATGAAAGTGTTGTGATGCTGTCGGGTTTTAGCCAGTGTTTATTGGCTGAAGGTGCTGTCACTCAATCTGCGAAGAGAGCTTGCTTGCATGGAGCATCTGGAAGACCAGAATCAGCTCTCCCAGGTTGAGGAGTTGGAATAAATCTCCCAGTAAACTCAGCTGTTAATTTCCCTCAACAAGCACCACCTGCGCCGCGTTACTTCCTCTTCCCTCCCAGAGGCAGGGAAGTGACAAAGCACCACTTAAAATGTACAGTCCCATCCATTAAGGAGGTCACAGTCTTTACAAGTAGATCTGGAAGGCACCTATCTCAGCACTTTAGATACTAAGGTGAGGGGTACTATAGAAATGTGGAGAGAGAAAGATCTCATTACACTTTTAGTACTTTAAATAAAACCTTAGAGCTCAGCAAAAACGTCAAATCTTATATCTCAGTGCATGCAGAGCGGGAGAGAATTTGTTGTAAATGGCTCCCACAGGCCCAGATTTAGCGCATAATATGTTATAAGGCCTATATTGGAGACCAGGTGAGCGGTGCAACAGACTTACCTGCAGCTTCCAGACGCTCTTGCTGTAACCAGAGACGTTGGTGACAGTCTCGCTCATGAGGGCGATCAGCATGTTGAGCAGGAGGATGTAGGTCAGGATCACAAACAGCAGCAGCAGCAGCATGACGAAGTATTTGAATTTCACGTGCTCCTGGAACTCCAGGTCCCCCATGCCAATGGTGAACTTGAAGAGCTCCAAGGAAGTGCTCAGCAGCCCACTGTACACAACATGGCCTTTATCGCCGTCCTCTGGGGTAACAGACGTGTTCTGGGAAGCCGGAGGGGCATCCCCTGTGAGGGTGACCAGAGCTGTAACAAAAGCAGAACAATGAATCTTTCTTGGCAAGTCTCTTCCTGGCAGGTCTGCCTGTAACACGGTGCTGAGTCAATCCTCACCTGCCGCAAAGCCAAAGAGGAAGATCACGTAAACCATGAGGAAGCGTAGCAGGTCCCTCAGGATAGTCTGCGGACAGAGCAAAAGGCAGTGTTATTAATCACCAATAACCTCACATGATGTTTATACAGCACAAAATCACCAGGACAACAGGAAACTAGCACACCTATCAAATAATGATATTTGGCTCTAAATCAGTTCTGGCAACATTAACTCAATCCCCACAGTCCCTCACAAGGGAGGCAGGTCAGGAAGTATTATTATTACTCCCATTCAATAGATGAGGATGTGATACAGAGGCCCACTGGTGGTTCACTGCTCTGAGTCACTAACGCCTATCAGGCCTGACAAACTCGGTACACCTAACTCATTGCTATCATCATATTTATCTATAAAGAATGTTGTGAGGGACCAAAGGAAAGCTTACACCATACTGGTCGTCATAAGCATTGAGAGATACAAGTATGGGTATTATTTTAAAAGTTGTATGTATAGACAGAAAATATTTTTAGAATCTGTGTTCCAGGCAGGGTTGATAAGCATCTTTCAGCAGACAAAGCGACCTAGAACAGCCTATCCACCCTGTCTCTAATGTAAATTAAGCATTTTGAAACCAACACACAGGAAGTGCTATTTGCATATAAAGACAACAGTTTGACGGGTGGGGGGGGGTGAAACCAACAGGGGAGAGCACACAGGACTCTGAGCACCAGGGGTTTTCCTGCCTCTAGAAACAACGACAAACTTTCACTTAGGAACATCCTTGGAGGAAGGGGGTGGTTCATAACAACCTGGATCCTGAATTGAATGAAGATCAGCAAGCTCTGCATAAGATCTTTCAGGGCAGAAATGTTTTGCGATACAGGAGAGTAGCCTGTCAAGGTTATGATTAGACTCTTAGATGCATGTTATGCTTCTGATTTATTATAACCATCTGTTTCCATAGTTCTTGCTCACTTGAATCTGTGATTCTCTGTTCTTTGTAAATACACTTTTTTTTTTATTATAAATTAATCTCAGGACTGTGATATTAAGTAAAGAGTGCATCCTCAGCTGAACCAAGCAAGCTGGGGGATACGTGATCTCTCTGGAGGCAGTGGTCTTAGTAATTACTGTGAATGTCCAATGAAAGGGGCTGGACACCACAGGGAGACTCTTCTGAGGTGTTCGGGGACTGTTATCTGCAATACAGAGTAAAGGCTGGCAGAGTTCTGGGCAGATTGTTTGGGTGTCTAATAGACTGGGGTGTCAGGGAGCTGGCACCCAGTTTAGCAGCAGCAAGTTTTTCTCCCCCTGAGGCAGGGGGTAACAAGATGACTCTCAGGCCTGAGTGCCCCGAGAAAGCATCACAGAGGAAGTGCAGATATAAAAGGCTGAGAGACTTGCTCAAGGTCACACAGCAACTGGGTAGCAGTGTTAAGCTCAGAACTCAGGAGTTCCTGGCTCTCAACTCTAAGTTCTTTCCTTCAGACCCTGCTGTTTTCAAAGGTTGAATAAGACACACAGTATAACCTCAGAGTTACGAACACCTCGGGAATGGAACTGTTCATACCCCTGAAATGTTTGTAACTGAACAAAACATTGTGGTGGTTCTTTCAAATGTTTACAACTGAACATTGACTTAATACAGCTTTGAAACTTTACCCTGCAGAAGAAAAATGCTGCTTTTAACCATCTTAATTTAAATGAAACAAGCACAGAAACAGTTCCCTTACCTCATCTCTGACATGCTTCTCCAATCCTGAGCGCCACACACAAATCTGCTCAGATGCCTCAATCCAGACTTTCCAATGCTAGGAAACATCTCCTGAACAGACTGCTGCTCTGTCTGGTGGTGTGTTTTGGTTTGGGGGGATTTTTTGTGTGACCGGCTACTGTGGGGGACCAGGATGAGTCCCAACAAACTCCTTTTTTCTTGTGACTTGAGCCAGTATTTGAAAGCCTGCTGCAAACTGAGCCAGTGGTCTGCCTCATGCAGCATTCCACCTCCCCCGAGAGAATACATTTACTCAAACTCAGGGTCCACAGCCTACGTATTAACTCCTTGCATGTTTCTGATGGTCCTGACAGGAGAACAGTAACTGCAGCATTTGGACAATGCTGCATGTCCCTGAGCATCTCTTACAGGCTGTTTCTCCATACTGACCTTCTGTATCATGACACAATAGATCCCAGTCCACTGGAAGCCCCGAGTGTAGTACAGCATGTTCACCCATCCCAGCAGTAAGGAGAATACCATCGTCGGCACATAGTCTTCTGAACCCACAATATACAGCACAGCTGAAAGCAGCAGCGAGAATGCCTGGAGCAAGCTGGGGGAAGGAGAGGAAACAATCATAGTCACACAGTGAGCTGTAAGTCTCAATGCCAAATCCTTTTTGTGTCACACTGGGCACAGCCAGCTGCATCTTTCAGGGTTACCCAATGGGGTATAAAGTGGCAGCTAATCAGACCCTGTAGTTATAGGTGAGTTAGTATCTAAATCCATCTGCAACCTACTTTCTGCACAAATAAATTGCAGATTCATTAGACGTTAGCGAAGTTCACATTATGGAAAATCTCAGAGATACTGGGCCTGACTCTCATCTCTTTTCCACCAGATACATTCACATACACCAGGCCTGATTTCAGTGGAGTTACACACGTGTAACTGGTATAAAAATTGAGAGAATCAGACCCATCACATATAGAAATACACACACACACACAAATTATAAAGTCTCTTCCCCTTAACAAAAACACCTCGCTCTCATATAGTGCTCTTCAACCATTGATCTCAATGTGCGTTACAAATGGAGGTCAGTGTATTATCCCCATTTTACAGACTAGGAAACTGAGGCACGGGAAGATTAAATGACACGCCCAAGGCCATGACTTCAATGGGAGCCACTGGTGGAGCCAGAAATGGACCCCAAGTCTCCTGAGTCCCAGTCCAGTGCTTTGTCCACTAGGCCACCTGGCCAAATCCCAGTCACTAAATGAGCAATTCCACATATAAAAAACGGTTACTCACCTTTCTGTAACTGTTGTTCTTCGAGATGTGTTGCTCATATCTATTCCATTCCCCCCCATTGTCCCCTCTGTCGGAGTAGCCGGCAAGAAGGAACTGAAGGGGGGTTGGGCCGGCAGGGTCATATATAAAGCACCATATCAGCGCCACTCCAGGGAGCTCCACAGCCGGCCCGATGGGTAGCTGCTAGGGGAAAAGTTTCCGACATCCATGCACGCGGCGTGCACACCTAACTGGAATTGATATGAGCAAGCACTCGAGGAAGAAGTTCATGTTATCATCATCTGTATTACAGTAGCCCCAACCAAGGGTCAAGGCTCTATTGCACCAGGCAGGGTTCAATTGAACAAAAGAGAAAGACAGTCCCTGACCCAGAGAGCTCACAATCTAGAATTATGACAAGAGGCAACTGGTGGAAGAAACCAGCAAAGAGTTGGTTGGAAAGATGACATAACAGCAGAACAAGCACGCTGTGTGAGAGAATGGGTCATTTCTGCTCACCACCCGCCTAGCTACCTCGTGCCAGTTCAGCTGCCTCTTAACAGAGGTTTAATTTCACATTAACTTTCATTTCCCACGTACAGAAAGACCTCAATGCAGCCATCAGAGAACACATTCTTCAGGTTCCGCCATCTCCTCAAAAAGTACAGAATCTATCAGAAAAGAGAGAAATCAACAGGGACATTCGTTAACGCAGCAAGACACATCTGAGTCCAGTCTCTGCTGGGATAATTACTGCATAGTGAATGGTTTCTTCAGAGCCTTTTTATTTATATCATTTGCTCCAATGATAGAAAAATTCAGACCATCCCTCTTCAGTGATGGAAAAGGGCTCCTGGTAACAAAGAGCCAATAAAGAAATAGTAACTGAGCCACAGATCTTGTATGTGTCTTTTTAATACAGTGTATCCAATAATTAATGTATATTTACTATTGTATAACACAAAACCCCTCTTGTGATCTTTTACATTGTGCCCATCTTACTAATCCTCCCTTTCTGTCATCCTTTGCTTGCTATATCCTGCTTGTATTGCAAGCACCTGATGGCAAGAACCTCTCCTTCCATTTATCTGTCCAGCTTCGTGCACATTTATGGTATTATGGAAATAAATAAGAGTGGTGTACCAATGCCATGGGGATGGCTGTTTTATTTCAGAGCAGACAGGTTAGAGATCTTTGTACCTGAGCAATTATGAGATAAAAGCCTCCCAGGAAAACAATGATCTGTCCAGTGAGCTGCAAGAAGCCGACAGCTGTGAACTCTGCTCGAAATGGAGACTGCAAGATAAAAACAAGAATATGAAGACAGCAGCGGGAGCTGTAGCCACCCAAAGCCCTTTAAACCCCTTAAACCACAGCCCCAGCATTCAAGCTCACTCCACCCCATCCAAGTAAGCCAGCCCAACCTGTAACTGCAGGGGACGATGGTAAGCAAGGACCGTGAAGATGGCCATGAATATAAAATAACAGAAAAAACTTAAGTAAAATCTCCTGGCAGCGAACGAGTCCCATTTGTGCTGAAGCAGTTTGTTCAGCGGCTCCAAAACTACCATCTTGTATCGATTCTAGGGTGAGAGGAAGAAAAAATAACACATCGTCAGAGATCCAGAATCACCATAAAGCCTTCTTGATCCAATGATGGAATTCAGTGGCCAGAAGCCCTGCATGTCTATTTCATCAGACCTCTCAGAATGAAAGGACCCTGGCATCCTATTGGACTTGGATACTGCCTGCGTCCTGTAGCCCTGTATTTGGAGAGATCCAGGCTAAGTCACTGCTCCACGTCAGGGAACAGAATATAAATGTCTCAAACTCCTTCCTTATTGCAGATTAGCAACAAATCTGAAGGGGTTTAATAATGTTAACCATATATGTAAAGTCCTCATCATTAACAATGAACAAATTCAAACATTTTATTTCCCTAAAATAAAACAATCTGAAATGCCAAATTAATCTACATGATTTACGGCAACACTATAAAACACTGGACAAAGCCATTCTGTATTTGATTTTAAATAAGTTCTCAGGACTCACTGGTGTGTCACTGCTCTCAGCAAGGATCTCCAGCACAGAGTTTTTCTCATAACTATCTACAGAGGACAAGTCATAGAGAGATACATGGACGGGTCCATAGGTCCATTCAGTGAACTTGCGAGACAGGTGCCGGTACTCTGGATCCTTGATCTCTCTTTGGAGAATGTGTCTGAAGATCTGAAGGGAAAGTTTATGTGTATTATACTAATTATACATTAGGATGTAAAATGAAATTCCCAGCGTACCCGAGTTGTCTTCAAACCTGTAACCCTGCTTCCTGCAAACACTTTGCAGATATGTTCTTGGTCATATATACGATCCGGCCAAGAACTTGAGGCAAACTAAGCACAACTTCTACAAGCTCTGTAAAAGGAGTAACAACTCTCAACCCAGCCCAGGAGCTCCCAGCTGTGATCACATCAGCACAGCTCCTAACGCGAGGGTCTGGAAGAGGGTTTCTTCATGACTCCTGCAGTGGCACTGCTGGAGAGTCTCATGTGCAGTAACGTAGGATGCACGTACATCAGACCCAGCCTCTAGGCAGGGGACTCACTCCACTGTCCTCACTATTTCTAGCCCAGAGAATCACTCTCGTGGCGTTTACCTCTACTTTGCCCTTCTTGGCAGCCAGTTTCAGTGGCGTTAACCCAGCCTGGTTCACTATCTCCTCGAGCTTCTCTGCTGGGTTAATCTTCGTGCCTGCCTTTAAGATCTCATCATACATCTTGCACACTAACTCAGTATTCTGCTTGGTGTCATCTGCGATCACCACCAGGGCATGGAGAACTGTGTTGCCCAGGGAATCCTGTTCCTGGAGCCTGGCTTTCTGGTAGGGGTTATCAAGGAGGTATTTTATCACATCAAACTGGTTGGTGCAGGCAGCCAAGGAGAGGGGAAGTTCACCTGGAAAGATGGAGGCAGGGTTTGGGGGGGGGGAAAAAAAAAGTAGTTTTAGGAAGAACATTTATTTATCTTAGTCTGCAGAGTCTTGTCACTGTAACAGTGGTGGGCTTTTTCTTGCTGAATCTCTGTATTCAGGCTTGGATGTTTTGTAGTTAATTGGTACGGAAAAACAGCCCCTCACTACTTCTGGGAGCAGCTGGACCACTTTGCCAGACTCAGATTTTGGCTGCACCCAGTCCCTCCATCTATTTTTGGGCTTAGTCCACACATGTGGGGGGTCTGAAGCAGTCCCATGTCCCTAGACAGGGACAAGTGCACACAACTGAACAGCAGGAGGCAAGCACCAACTGGTTCAGAGGAGAGCTCAGTCTGGTGAAGATGTTTAGCTACCCCAGTAGGATGGGACACCTGTGGTTATGGGATGGAGGAGATTACACCAAATGCATGAAGTGGCAAACCCAGGATGAAACAGTGTCTCCACATACTGCAGAGTTCCCAGATAGCAAGCCGGAGCCTGCAATGCTGGCTTACCAAAATAAAAACACACTCCTCCTTTCTTCTTCCTGAAAAATTCACCATGGGCTCTGGCGTGGACGTCGGCTCCATTCTCTACCAGCAGTTTCACTAAATCTAGGTGCCTCTTCTCTATGGCAATGTGGAGTGCAGTCTGGCCTAAGGAAACAGGCATTACAGTCAGAGCTTGTTGTAATGGTGCCAGGGACAGATGGAGCAGGAAAGGCCTTTCCAGAAAACCCCACCAATGTATCAAATCACCCACAGGAATACTGTCAATATGGTGAAATAATCATGGACTCCCAGACATACTGTGTGCAGGGAACTGGTGGCAAATGCTGACTTTGCAACAGCGACTGTTGGAAATGCAATTTGAACACTGAGCACATGAGCTGTCAGACACAAACTCCCCCAAGACTATGAGGAGCTGAATGGTGTAAAATCTCTTAGAGCTACAATAAGATCTCAGATCTGACCATGAAGCAGTAATAATGATCTAGAAAGATAGAGGTAATATACATTCACACAGGGGTATGTTCCTTTGGAATATTTGCTATTAAAAGGATAAATCCACTTGGCAGAACTCATTCATTTCTTAAATGTAACTTGTTTTCACTGAACAATACTACGTAATCTTTTTCCTTCTCCAAAGCACTTTACAAACCTTAACAGAACCTCACCATAATCCTCGGTAAATAAACCAGTATTACCCCCATTTCTCAGATGAGAGAACTGAGGCACAGAGAAGTTAAGTGAATTGCTCAAGGGCAGAGAAGTAGGTATCAGAGACAGAATTAGAACTCAGAAATGCCCAGCTCCCTTTTCTGTGTTCAGGCCATCGGTATACCCAATCCACAAACAAAGAACTCCAGCATACTATCAATTATGCATCCATCCAATTCCCGTTATTTTCCATAGCTGCTGCTGATTATTGACCTCAAAGTCAGACACACAGTCCTGGAGAACCCTTACCTGCATAGTAACTATTGGTGCATGCAGCATTGACAAGTGGCCTTGGATTCTCAGTCTTCTGGTCTATTTCTAGCAACCGTGGGATAGTGGGATTTGTCCCATCTTTTAAATTCAGCAGGGCTTTCATTAAGCAGGTCTTACCCGTCTCAGCATCTGGTAGAGAGAGAGAGAGCATGGAGAGGGGCATAACTGTGCTTTGTACATGACTGCACCATCAGTTTCATCTTGCCCAGAACTTAACTGTCAATGTAGCATTAAATACATTAATTAAAAATCCCTTTCTCACAGTATTTCCAGCCTGCATTAGACGCAAAGAGCTTAGAAAAACCATACTGCTTAGCACTTTACATTCACAGATCTCAAAGTGCTTTGCATATAGGTGGGTAAAAGCATCACTATCTTCATTTCACAGATGGGGAAAGTCAGACATGGGAAAAGGAAGCGATTTGCCTGACATAAGGCCAGTGGCGGAACTGGGAGCAGCACCCAGACCCCTGTGCTCTAGCCCTAGACCACACTTGTTTGTGGCTGCAAGAGGTTCAGAGTCCAAACTTTTGATTTGGTGGAAGGGCATATTGTGGGCAGGGGGAGCTGTGAGCCTAGAGACTTTTGGTTTGGTGCTTATTCAAAGTGAGCAACAAACCCTTTGAGCTATGCGGGCCACTATCAAGGTATGTCTGTGTTAAATCACCAGAGTACTGAGCCTGTATCTACCTGTATATCTTGAATCGGAGAGAAATTTAGAAGTCCTGCTCAAGTAATCAAGCAAACCATCCAGCTCCTCCCGGTTACCCCTCGAGACAGCACCAAAGAGCCGATCTCTATCAAAGCGATTTGGGTCCTTTTGGCTACTGGAGAAATGTGAAGAGTTAACCATGTTTTAGACACGCCACAAGAGATTATGTATCAATCTCCCGTGATGGGGGAGCTGCTATGGTTTCGCTGTAAGAAGTGTGATGGGCACGGCGGTTTGGCAGAAGAAAGAATTAAACTCTTTCAAGTCAAAGAACAAAAAGAGAGCTAACTCCCTCAACCCCTTTTTTTGTTTGTTTGTATTAGCCTCAGCACCTTCTGGTTCCAGACAGAGGTGCCCTCTCTGAGGGTGGGGGAAAGGGGTAGTATGTACCCCTCTCCATCTGCGTACCACCCCCTCAGGAAGAATGCATTTTCAGTCTCTTGCAAAGTTTCTGGCACCAGCTTGAATTTGGGAAGCCTTGAATGGAAGGCTTCCCAAGGGCAAATCCCACAATTACTTACTTGCTGGAAAGTCCTGGTCGATAATTCAAGTTAATCTTGATTTTTGGTTCAAAGTCACTGCTCTCTTTCTTGTAAGGAGTCTCCAGGGGCGGTTTTTCCTTCCCTCCTTTGGCCCCTTTATTTTCTCCCTGTTTACCAGCTGCAGAACTACCTTCCTGGATGCTGTCATCCGTTTCTATCAAACCGATCAGCCTGTTCTGCGACAGGCCTGGCTTCTTGTACGTAGGCTTTGAGGTATCCATGTCTGGTAGGACGATGCTTCAGATCATCAAAGTTGCTCCCAGTAAAAGTAGAGATCTGCAAAAGAGTGAAAGAATTCATTCGATATTGCAGCTGAATTAGACCTCTCACTTGCAGTCCACCCTTGTCCACCCTGCTCCTTCCTTCTCTCACAAAACAACAGAGCTCCCCATAGGACTGACCTAGAGGTTCCCAAACCATCGTCCAGGGATCCCTACCATCTGCACAGTGAAACGTCGTTATTTACTTGTTGAACACCTAGAGTTTACTCAGTGCTGTGTAGACGGAGAAGGCAGCACAGTTATTGCCCCAAAGACTTTTACCATTCAAGGGCCTGTACCTGAAACTGTATCTATGGGTGGGTCCCTTCAAAGACCTGCTGACTTCAGTGGGACTCTGCCCGGGTCTATGAGCTTGCCTGCACCCATCAGATTGGAGGATCAAGGCCTTAAATAGTCTTTGGGGCAGAGAAATAACCAAAGAAAAGTTGTAAAAGCAGCTTAGAGAGAACAGACCAGCAGGGTGTGCTTGGCAGTGTGTCCCATTTGGAGATAATCTCACCTGCTATTGACGGATGGGGTCCTTAGATAAAATGTACTGCACGGAATCCATTATGACTCAGCAATAAGGGAAGGGGAGGAATATCAACATTTAGGACACGGACACCATTGCTCTTGTCTTAATGTACGCAGTACAGGCTAACTACCAAGTGGCCTCATGAGATAAGATTATTAACAACAGACCTTCATTGGAAGAGAGCGTTAGGTTTGCTCAAATTCTTTGTTTGGAAGTAGGAAAGGGGGATATATTTGCAGGGTAAACTCATGCCTCACACACAGTATGTTCCTTGTGGACTGCTGCATCACATACTGGGGCATGAGTGTGCATGGCCTAACATCTCCTCAAAGCTGTGGCGTGCTCCAGCCACTGCTATCCACAAGCGCATGGGCTCTGACCTTTCTGATCAACAACCTGAGCACATGCACATACCGTGTACAGCTACTATTCCGGTAAATATTGCTCTCCTGGCCTGAGCACAGTGCAGCCTCATCACTCCCAGCCAGGGAGAATGAAGCAAGCTCTGCTGTACAGCCATTACAGTACCAGGCCAGCCCACCAGTCTAATATTTCCAGAATTCTTTTTCCATCATTTTGAGCCCTCTCTTTACAAATATCTGGTTAGATCTCAGACCCTCCTGTGCAAGCTCCCGCTGAACACACTGAGCCGCTAGAGGAGGAAATGACTGAGAGGAGCCTAAGAGGAGGCAAGGAAACACCCATGACCAATTCGAGCTAAACAACATCCTTATCAACTGTGCCTTCTGCACATGCGCTGTCTGAAAGAGTTAACAGGTCCTCCGGAATATCATGCTGCAGGGTTGGAAAGTCAGGCTCCCTATTCTATGTCAGGGCAGCATCACAGGAACGCAGTATAAGCACTGTGCAGAGAGGCTTATTTAGATCTAGGCAGTGTATGTTTACAAAGCAATTTTCATGCAGTTCACAGCAAGAGAAATGCAAAGGCACATGCAAAGAAAGTCTATATTAACCATTTTATTTTAAGTTGTAATAAGGCTTCAGTCATGCAGCTTAGGCCCCATTCTATTGCCAAGCACCCCTATGCACACACAAACATACGCCCCACAGTCCCTACACACCCTTCATGCCCTCCCCACCAACACTTACTGTGGCAGCCACAAAGCCTTCAGAGAGCTAAGTGTTCACTACTCATACCACACCCAGGTTGCGTTTTTGTGGCTTCTTGTTCCTGAATTCTCTCTCAGCTGCAGTTTCCATCCCTTCTCGGTGCTTTAAAGATGTACAGTCCTATTTACTCAGAAGGCATTTCAGGTTTTCTTTAAAAACAAAAGCAAAATGTGTCCTAAAAAAAAGACCTTACAAGAAATACACTCCTTTTCTGGCTCCCTGGAGAATCTAGAGGGCATTCTTTGGTCCCCAACTGAGCTTTCCCCTGTCTATTCAAGCTGCTGCTAGTCAACTACCAAGCCACTCTGCATTGCACAGCACAAAGCAAGACCTGCAGTCAAATGAAAAGCACAGCACACATTCTGAGCAGGAGCTCCACCCAAGAAATGCTGCTGCCCTGATAGACGGGTCCCAGATGAGCTTACAGAGGCTGACCGCCCCTCAGTGCAAAGGCAAATGCCAGTGATCACTAGCGAGAGTGCAAAAGTTAAATGAAGATTTGAAAAAGCTCTTACGCAGAGGTAAGATTCATCTTACACTGCAAAAGAAACGGTGCTCCTTTTCGCACTCGCTACTGCATGCTGAGGGTGAGAAAGAGCATCCCTAGGTGGAGATCCTGGCTGGTGCCTATGAGGAATCCAGGCTGCTTGTAGGGAGTAGTTATTGATTCTGCACTGGCTAGCCACTCCGTGAATAACAGAAGAGCGGCAAAGCGCTTGAGCAGGAAGTGACTAGATGGATTTTGCAGTAAGAAAGAAATCCATATTAGAGAGCCAATGAGGGCAGTTATACTGGCAATGTCTGGCTCACTCGGTACATTGCAAGTTGTATTCTTAACCTCTGGTTACCCATGCAGAGGGGTAGAGTTTTGAGGCTGTCAACCAACCACAGGAGGCTCAGGTCTGACGAGAGGTGCGTAAATTTTATCTCCGCTCTTTCTGTAACCAGTGGTTTTCCTCACGAGTATGTCACAAGGCTCAGGGATCAGCCCCAAGATGAGCGAAGTTGTCATGGAAACATCTACCACCAGCCCACTTCCTGCGGCAAGGCTCAGATCAGAATGAAATAAGAACCAGCTTAACCACAATGTTAACAAGAAAGACCCACAGTATCAGCTGCACAACACGAGCCCAAGGGATAGCACAAAGGCGTCCCAGTTCTAAAGAGCTGGGCTTTGTTGCTCCAGTTTTCAGCAGCACCGTTCAATGCCCCATTGCTCCCTGGAGATGCAGCACTGGACAAGACCCCTTGCAGATAGCCAGAGACCCCAACTCAATCATTATTTATTGTTGATAGCTGATGCTGTAATTCTGATCTCATCTACATGCTCCTTCTTGATGGAAGACTAACTTGGTTGCATCATGATGGAGAGCAAAGTGCTGGGACAACCCCTAGTTCCCACTCCAAAAATATGATGTACAGGGAACCCAGCTGCCAAGCCAGGGCAGTTACACTGCGCGGCAGTTACACTGTGGGTGAACCCAGGACTGGAACAGTTGGAGGTGCTGCAAAGCAGCAGCAATGAGGCGAGTTGGCAAAACTTAGAGAAGAGATTCCTAAAAACAAAATTAATGCACAGGTGAAGGATTTCATACTGATCATTCATTTTCAGCTTCCTTCCTCTAATGCAGATGGGGAATTTTGTTCCATTCCTCTCTCCAACATGGTCTGCACTGACTCATCGCAGCCACACCTGAAGCGAAAATGCTGAGCTGCATATCCGAGATTAGGGTGGTAGATCCTGACTGTCGTCTTTTCTTTGTGGGCCATATCTTGCCCAGTCTGTGGGATAGTGGGGTCCTACTATGAGACGGGAAATTCCATCAGTTGACATCTTATTACGGGAACCTTTGGTGCAAGAATTGCCAGTGCAACTGAATATGTGGTACACATAGCCTGATCAGTCCAGCAGTAAGTTCCCAACAATGGTATACTTCAAATTCACCAGTCGCAGAGCACTTCCTTCAGCCAACGCCCTGTGGTCTCTTCAGTTCTTTCTCCTCCTCCCCCAGCAGAGTCAAAGCCTCTGGAGTTAGTGTAACCTCCATTCTTTTCAGCAGTGTCAGTGCAAGATGACATTCAGAGCACTCCCCAACCACATCAGCACACCGCTTAGCTGGGCCTACAACACTCTCGAGGCCCAATATCTCGAGTGGTCCCTATTCTGCATTGCCATGCAAGATACTGAGCCCAGAGCTCAGATTCTGCTCTCTCATTACCGAACACTGCCAGAGGCCCAATGAAGTCGAGAGTAGTTCTCAGCTGGAAGGACTGCAGGCACAAGACAGCATAGGGGCGACTTGGCTATCCCCCAGGGAAACATTCCAAGTTAGTATCTAGCTAGAATCTGCCTTTCACCGAAATCCTGTTAGAAGCCATAGTGCCATCCACCTGCTCAATGGTTCGGAATTAAATCACAAGCCAGTTTCTCAGATGCCTGTGTTAATCCCTGGGGAGAAATAGAGCTGGTTCTATAATGATGTAAAGCTATTTCTGCTTTCCTTTCCTTGTTAGTAGCTTTGACTGTGCCACAGATTCCAGAAAATGACAGAAATCTGGCCCAGGCAGAGAAATGCAAACAGGGCTCAGTTCTCCTCTCTCTTTCACACCAACTTTACACTGGTTTAACTCCACTGGCTTTAGTAACACTTCTGATTTACACTGGTGTAAAAGTCCATAGAATCAGGACCAGAATTTGAACTAGACCAGGTCCTTGTGGGTTCTTTTCCCAGGGCTACATATGAAATACCCTCCCATCCCTATACTTTGTCATGCCAAAGAATGGAACGAGTCCACAGAATTGCATTGCAAGATTTCTTTATATGAATCTGGCTTTAACATCATACACAACAGGAGAGAGAGAGCACACAGGTATACTGGGAGAGGAATCTCTGCCATATGTGAAGTATACCATTGTTGAAAACTTACAGCAAAATACACAATGCCTCAAAGAAGCTGAGGAAGGACGTGGAAAATAGGAACTTTTGGCACAGGATTTATGAAGAACAGAATTTAAACACTGAATATCACAATAGCAAATACTTCTCTTCAATCACTGCAACGCTACACACAACCATAGACAACATCAGGGTATGTGTAAATATAGTTCACAGAGTGGGAAAGTGAGGCAGAAAGGTTACATGACTTGCCCAAGTTTATTCAAGAGTTGTATCAACCAGGCAAGGTATTAACAAACTTCAACAGAACTTTATTTACAGTGGAAATCTCTTTCCAAGCTGTAGCTGCACACTCTGTAACTCTCCCAGCCTCCTCAATTCTGGGGAATATAATTTCACAGGCTGGACTAAAACCTGATCCAGATTATATCCTAGCAATTTCAAATGCTCCTCCTCCAACAGATTTGCAAACCTTACGTTCCTTCTTGGGTCTTACCTCCTGGTATGCAAAATTCATTCCCAATTATGCTTCTGTCATTGAACCGTTATGAGAATTACTACGGAGAAGTTCAACCTTAGTGTGGACAACGGATGCACAAGCTAGTTTCGAAAGGGTGAAAGACTTGATTGTACATAGTCCAGTACTTGCACGATTCAGTCCCGCATTGCCCACAATTGTAACTACTGATGCTTCTGATTATGGACTTGGGGCTGTCCTCACACAACTTCATGAGGACAACACAGAGAGGACTGTTGCATTTGCTTCAAGGACACTAAGTAATGCTGAGAGAAAATATTCTACAGTTGAAAAAGAAGCACTTGCTTGTGTCTGGGCTACTGAAAAATGGAGAACTTACCTGTGGGGCCACACGTTCAAGTTGCACACAGACCACAGCCCTTTGACGACGTTGCTCACCACAAAAGGACTGGGAAGAGCAGGATATCGTACTGCTAGATGATCTGCAAGATTACTCTCTTTCAATTATGAACTGGAATATAAGCCTGACACGAAAATGTGGTAGCTGATTGCCTTTCTCGCCTGCCTTTGCCTTCACCAGATGGTCCACCGGAGGATGAGGATGTAGTAGTTGCGCTTATTACAAGCACTCTTACTGCAGTTACAAGAGAACAATTTCAAGCTGCTTGTTCAGCGTGTCCAATTCAACAAAAATTATGGGAATTTCTGACAAAGAGATGGCCCAGTAACCCTAAAAACATTGACCCAGTTTTGCTGCCTTATTTTAGAGTTCGGGATGAACTTTCTTTGCTCAATGGCTGTGTGCTATGAGGTACACACCGGCTACTTGTGCCAGAAGGATTACAATCAAAACTCATACACCTGGCACACAATACTCATCAAGGAATTGTCAGAACCAAACAACGACTACGGGATCTGTATTGGTGGCCAGGGATGGACTCTCAAACTGAAGCACTCATAAAATCCTGTGTCACTTGCCAAATGCATGATAAGACAGCAGTGACATGTACCCCTCCATTACAGCCTGTTCCTCTTCCTGAATCTGCATGGGAAAAAGTGGCGATTGACATTGTAGGACCCTTTGATACTGCTGCAATTGACTGTCGTTATCCCACCCTCATCACCAAAATGTTGTATCAACCAGGCAAGGTATTAACAAACTTCAACAGAACTTTATTTACAGTGGAAATCTCTTTACCAAGCTGTAGCTGCACACTCTGTAACTCTCCCAGCCTCCTCAACTCCTCCTCTCTCCTTCCTGTTTCCTGTCCTTTCAGATTCCCAACAGCCAGTGCTCCCAGTTCTAATAATAATATGCAGCATCTAAACACCACAACAAGTCAGTGTCAGAGCCAAGAATAGAACCCAGGAGTCCTGACTCCTAGTGCTTTGGCTCCAGTCACAAGACTTGTCTGAGGGGAACTGATTTCTGGCCAACAAACTTATTTCACTAGTGAACAATTTCACACTTGAACTTGAGTCTATGGAGGGGACAGTTTTCCATTAAGCCATTAAAAAGGGTGGGGATGTAAACAACAGACTGATAGATGATAAAGCCAAAAGGGATCATTGTGATCATCTAGTCCGACCTCCTGTATCACGAGCCATAGAACTTCCTGGAATTAATTCCTGTTTGAACTAGAGCACAACTTTTAGTTCTTTTACATGAACAGTTGTTAAAGGAATTTAACAGATTATAAAGATTTCATGCCACTGTCCCTCTGCCCCCAGGGGAATCATTTCACAAGGTCATAGTTATGACCAAGACACCACATGAATATCTCCCACCCTCACTTTGTGAGTCTGAATGTTTCCATGTGACCAGCTGGCAGTTACACCACATTACTTGTCTCTGCTTTCCCAGACTCTAAAGATTGTGGGAAAAGGAAGCTCATGAAAGAATTATTTTTATTTATTTATACTGTACTCAGTGCTCTGAGAGAGCAGAACCAAAGTGCATGTGCCAGGCAGGACCATTTCTTCTGCCTTGTATATGGTACTTTGCAGCTTGAAACAACATCACATAAATAATTAAGGAAGTTATGATAGAAGATAAACCTCACATCTACCATGGCTTAAGAGGGACAAGGAGAAGGGTTTTCAGATTCAGTGGTGCGCACTGATTCCTGTTATATTCCAGAGCCACAGTATCAACTAGAACTATTTTAAATAGTTAACAGGAGCCGGTCTGGGCTTCCTGCACATTTCAGTTTGTCTTGTATAGTCCAGAATGAGCAGCAGAAGAGGCCCATCACCACCAGGCTGCTGTATAACCCAATATCTCTATTAATTATTTGCAGTTAGAGGGGCGGGGGAGTCACCCACTGAATGGGGGCAGAGATGCAGCGTGGTGCCCTGAAGTATGCAGCAAGCATGTTATGTGGCTGCTTCACCCCCAAAGGCAATATGCCCTGAACTTGCCAGCTCTTGAGAATCACTATTGGGAAATGACTGTCTCAAGCTGCATTCTGATTGGCCTGTGGGCCCTCCAGATGGTGTCATACTATGCACCAGCTCCCGGTAATGCGTAGCTGGGACCTTGCCCCTGAAAAGCAAAATTCTTATGCCTATCATTGTTGGGGAGAAAGAGTTAACGAGAGGCAAAGATAATAGAAGCAGCCTGAAGAGAGGAAAAAAGGAGCCATTAAACTGCTCACATTCTCCAAAGTGCCAAGCGGCCCTCTCAGAAGCAAGTTGTGGTCCTGCTGCCATTTTCATTTGGGGGAAAAATCAGACTGTTCAGTATTTCATTTCACGAAAGGAAATTAGTTGAAAGTGGCTGTTGTGCCAAAAGCTGCTACTGAAAGGGCAGCCAAGCCTCTGGATGACAGAGGAAGGCTTTTTTCTCAAACAAAACTATATTTCAAACCAGAACTATCTGCACAGCGGAAGGATACATTGCACAGGCCACATCACACCCATACATTGATTATTTACAGTTTTCGTTTTTAAATGATTTTTAATATTAATGGATCTCGTAGCATAAACCACACCCGGGTGTGCAGTAATGGGCAACTGATGCAAGTCTCGGACAGCTGTCCTTTGACCTCACCCTACACAGAGAACCTAAAGGTGCATCAGTAGCTGACTAATGCAAATACTCCCGGTAATTGCTTATTGCTCCAGTGAAGAACAGGAGATTTCAGTTTCACGTTTCAAAGTGGTTATTCATATAAACCAAAGCAAGTTCACACAAAAAAGAGCCCTTTAACAGGATCCTTTTAACATCATAACACTCAGTGGAGAATAAATAAAATTAAAACTGGTTAAGAGATCAAATTAATGTTATTTATGCTGTAAAGCAAAGGGTGAAATCAACCAGCTCTTAACTGATGTCAGTCAACTGATAACTAGAAGGTTGTGGTTTCTGGAGGGAGGAGGAAGAGGGGATGGGCGGGGGGGTGAATAGATTTTC
Source organism: Chrysemys picta bellii (assembly GCF_011386835.1). Lineage (NCBI taxonomy): Eukaryota > Metazoa > Chordata > Testudines > Emydidae > Chrysemys > Chrysemys picta. Next base: position 3,448,304 of record NC_088809.1, on the reverse strand, counting down.
CTTGTGGCTAGTGCTACAGCCAGACTAGAGACAGCCTTGGTAAAGTCTGCTGTAGCAACAGGCCCTAGCAACGGCGGGACTCCTCTGCTGAGACAGCCCGAAGCAATGGCAGGTGGCTCAGGAACTCTGACATGGCTACAGAAAGCCCGAAATCACATTGAGAACTCACAGGTATGGTAGAATGAGGCACAGAAAGTCAGGACAGGTCCTCAGGGGCCAAGAAGGGGTTTAAAGTTTGGACTTTCTTGATCTTGGGCCAGAGAGCTGTGACCAAATGCTGGAATTTACATTTCCTGAGTCCATGCCCCTGGGAGGAGGGATTGTCTTGCAGTTACTATCAAGGGGTTTGGGGGATGTGGGGCTGAGCCTCCTGCACCTTGGGCTAAAATAACGGACTGTATACAATAGTCTTGCGCCATTGGGTCTGAATTGCAACAGTCAGTTATAGGTTTCTGCTAAAGCCAGAGGCAATTTGATGTGAGCAAGCTTCAGAAACATAGAGCAACCAGCACAAAAGCCAGAAAGCCCCCCTGCTAGAGAAACAAGCAAGACAATTGCCTGTAAAAATACCCAGTGATGTGACTACTGCAAAGGTCGGAGTCACAGAGGGACATTTTGGAGCTGTACTTACTAAGAAGGCAGCAGCTGTCCTGATGGAGGGCTCTCTAACCTGCATGACCTCTGTGACCCCATGTGCTGTGCCTACAGCATCTGGGCTATCTGTAACCCTGCTGTGCCTGTCTGTAACGAAATCATCTACAACACTTGAGTCCCCTGGAGGCCCAAGGATAAAGCCTCTGCACTGCCACTTTCTAGGTCTTGTACACACTGTTACAGTGACAACACCCTGCCAGAGATGGCGGTTGACAGGAATACTGTAAATCTCAGGGGGATTATTGTTAGGCTTGAAGGAATGCCTGCCAGAAGGGAGTTTGTGGAGGCACCCCCCAAGGCACACATGCACCTCTGTATCCCTCTTCCTGACCCATGGAGAGCGTGGCTGTCTTCACACATTTGAGATGAACATCTAGGCCCAAGGGAGGCTGGCCTAACAGAATCCCCTCTATGCCGGGCAGGAATGGCGAGACTTCACGGCGCGGTTATGTGATGCTGCCCAGCAGCAGATGACGGAGAGCCACGTCCATTTCTTCACCGACCTCTCTGCGGCAGAGAAGGCTTTCGTCCTACAGCGAGCTGCCAAGGCCATCCAAGGAGGTAACAGGTTGGGAAGAGAAGAATATCCAGTCTCCCTCTTCCTTCAACTTCTAGGTTACCATCTGGTTGTTTCATTTTTTTCCTTTCATCAAAGTACTTTATTTCGTTGTGCAGATCAATAAGGTGCCCATTAACCTTTGGCTTCTTTCCTAGTACCTGTATGGGCATTTATACCATGCCTATCACTGTTGTATCTGAATACATGGAGTTTAGCTGTGTAGTAATCGTGGCAAGATGCACACTTCTACTGCGTTGGCACGACGGCTTCTGCTAGTATTTTACTTGCTGTGTAACACAAATGCTGCACTGCAAGAGAAAATGCCAAAAGGCTTGAGCCCTGCTACAACAATATCTGGTGACTGTATTTTGTTACAATAGTTAAATGTTAGCCATACACTCATAGCTAAATCACTGAGTTACACAGCCCTATTTATTTTCTGGTTGTCTTACCATTATCCTGATAAACACTGAAGAAACCTTCTGACTGTTTCAGGAGACCCGTATAATCCCCTGATGTCTCAAGTTAGCACTTGCCTAGAGGAGCAGCTGTATATTCAAGTTGCTCATGAACTGCAAGATGGTGATCGTCTGAAAAACAAGTCAGCCCTGGTTCTGAGTCACATCAAGAATGGAGTGGTACATTTACTTATCTTTTTCTAAGAGGGTTATTTGATTTGCATGAAAATTCAAAATAAAGGACTAATGTGACCTGCAACTGTTCCAAACTGATCGTTTCACAGTCTAAAGACAAACAAGTTTCCTTTGTAGTCCTTCATCTATATTGCTCCAATGGCATGAAATTTGCCAAGAATCCACCTTGTGATTTTGTCCTCAAGGTTGTAGACCAAAACTGCCGCTCTGGGACCCAAGTGGCTCAGGGCTCTCTATTTCTATTTGCAATCTAAGATGTGTTCAACGTCATCACTGCAGAGGTCCCAGTTCAGTCCCTCTTGACTTACACTTTAGAATCTCCATAATTCTGCTCAGGAAAGACCAATACCTTCTCTCCCAACTCCAAACGCTGGTATGTGCCACCCTGTCCTTTCCTTAGCACTTGGCAAAGTTCCATTCTGATCTTGGACCTTCTCTCCACCCTCACTCACCTAGGTGCACAGGTCACCTCCCAAACAAGTCCATCTGAAGGGACTATGAGGTAAATCAGTGCTTCCTGTTCACTGAAACTCTGATTATCTCTTATCTATCCACAGCAGAGGTGCTGCCAGCAACCTAGCCAGTTCTAAACTATCAATGCCCCATGACCCACTCCACAGCACAAAATGAACCAGAATAAATCCACTCATCCTTTCCCTGCCAAATCTTAAGAAGATGGAGCAATGCACAGACCTATAAACCAACAGTCCTGCCTAGTGCCTGCATGTCATTAATCAAATTGCACACCAGCCTGACAGCTGCTGTCTACAACTAACTTAGGCAGGAATGGGCAAACCAGACAGACAGCAGGCAGGATGGAAAAATCTGAATCAGGCTGATTTCCCATCGGCAGTCCTTATTCTTATGCTTGAAATGAGTTCACTTTCCTCCTGCTGTAACACTCTTGATTTTGAAAACTGTACATAGTTCAGTGGTTATAAATGGCTAAGTGACTTGCCCAAGGCAGTACAGCAAATCTGTAGCAGAGCTGGGAATAAAACCCAGATGTCTGATTCCTTGTCCTTTGTTTTAGCTATAAAATATAGCTGACACCAGGCGATCTGAAACCCTAGATTTAATTATCCTCCTTATTCTAAGTGATTTTACAGAGAAGGAAACTCATCTTCCCACTAGGCCTTCCACCTGCAACAGATACTAGGCCTGCTTCTATATACCTCATGTCTGAAAACTCCCTCTGAGTGGTTTCACTGGATTCCATGACTATAGCAGGGGTCCATATCATATAGAGGGGACACTTTGTTCTTATACTGAAAGGCTTTAATTTAGAACTTAGCTGCTATCAATTGTGCATTATTTTTCAGATGCATTTGCTGGAGGAAAGGCCAGCTCTGAAGGGGAAATTACAAGCTTTTTTCAACCAGCCCCTCCCTGCAGACTTGAGAAGGCTCACCTGGAGGCTGTACCTGTCTAATACCAAAGGTATTTATTTATTTCAATGGTTCCTTCTTTTGTTATAAAATATTTGACCATCCTAACTTCTGGGCACGTTCACAAATCAATCTATCCTATCTACGCCATTCACGTGTGGTACGACATATAGGGATTAATATCTATCCACAACACAAAAGACAGGGTACCTGGAGACTGCTTTTCATAGTCTGAACAAATAAATAAATGGAGATATACCTATCTCATAGAACTGGAAGGGACTCCGAGAGGTCACAGAATCCAGCCGCCTGCCTTCATTAGCAGGACCAAGTACTGATTTTGCCCCAGATCCCTAAATGGCCCCCTCAAGGATTGAACTCACAACCCTGGGTTTAGCAGGCCAGTGCTCAAGCCACTGAGCTATCCCTGCCCATTTACATTTTACAATGACAAGTGTAAACAGCTCCACATGGCTAGTCATAAAAATCCAGTGGTTTTATTTTGTTGTTCCTTTAAATGACACACTGGAAGGGGCTTCTGGGAGGCCCTTGCTAAAATTCTGCCACCAAATTGAAGAGAGGGTTAGGGCGATCTCCCTCCCTTATTTATTCCTGGGGCTCATAAAATACTTCTGAAGAGCCCCTTTCTTGCCTTTGGAATGGATCGGTTTGCTCCAATTATTTTCAGAAGTGATCTCGCAGGGTAGCGCAGTCATTACACACATGGAGTCAGCTTCTATGATAATTTGCATCCTGTGCAGCTCCACTCAAATCAACGGCCCAGGATATAAATCAGTACAAAGTTTAAACAAAGATTATCATGAATGTAAGTGGGTTCAATTGCACAGAGAGATCTAGTAGTGTGTTAATAAGAAATCTGGTGAAAAATGGGAACACATTAAAGATCACGCAAAAACTGAATCCTGTGGCTCCTTCATGGCCTCCCTTCTTGTTCTTCTTTCCAGCACGTATGGAGTATCTGTCCCAAGTTGCAATGAATAAAGCTAAATCCCCAAAGGACCGGGAGATTTTCCTGAGGTCTCAGGCTCTGTTGTCCACCGAACCCACTTTCCAGCACCTGAAAAATAACAAAGGTGAAGTCATTTGTGGTCATCTTGTGATTGTGAAGCCGTGACCTTTACTTTTTGCAACTAATAAAAGATTGTATACAATACCAGGGAAAAAAGGACTCCGAAAAAGTTGGGGTTTTTATTTCAGTTGCAGCACGAGCCCTGAGGAACATTCTCTCTTATTACCATAAGCTTCAAGACACAGCCATGAATCTGCCCGACACAGACTATTTTTTACTGGTGCCTCTGCTGCAAGTCGTCCTAGACGCTGCTGCCCCCAGCCTATCTTTGGACTCCATTTCTGCTGTTCTGGCTGAAGAGTTTATCACGTTCATGAACCTTCGACCTCAGTTAATGAGGCTCTCCTCCACCAAGGTAGAGTCAAATGCCTCTCCCCTTTTCAGGCCTATCCACCTCTGGAGAAAGAGGATGCAGCTGTCTACAGAGGCTTCATTGAGTCCATGTGACTGGGATCAGAGCCAAATCATTCCTCTCCATCCTCCTCCATGGATCTCCTACCCTTGGCTGCTCCTCACAGCTCAGGCTCCTATACCACACGCATAGTCCCCTACAAACATATGATGAAATCTGGACTGGTTGTGCCCTACGTAGAATCAGGGGAAAGCTGCGCACCCACCCTCTTCAGTTTCTCTCAATGACCTTAATAGACAAGGAGTTGCCACACACTGTGCCATTCGTTTGCCTTAGAAATTGTTTCCCTAGAATAAAACAGCTTGGGTTAGAGAGGCTAATGGAGCATCAGGCATTTTCCTTAGTTCTGTACAGCACCTTTTCTGTGAGCTGTATAAAGGAAAGACGTCAATAGGATAGTGTGTCCCTTCCCCTCAATGCATTTTAATTTCTCACACAGATGCTGTTATTTCTTGTTCTAGGATCCCGCCAGTGCCAGTATATTGGAGGAAGCAACCTCAATGTTAGAGCAAAAGGACAGGGACCTGGCCAACATCATTCGAGGCATTTACAGTCAGACAGGTAATTTTGCTGTGTAGTGAATAAAATAACAGAAGTATTATGTGGTAATAATTGCCCACTCTCTAGGAGGTGAAACAAAAAGCCTGATCTTCCTTCACTTTGGGATTGATACGCTGTTCATTATCTCAGCGAAAAGCTGTTCTATTAATCAGAGCCTCAGCTGGTGTCCATCGGTAGAGCTCCATTGGATCTGGCCCTATATAAAGTGTAAATGTAAATACAGTCACCAGCTCATGAGACAACTAGCACATTAGTCTCGGAGCTTGACTGAAACTTCATATAAATTCCAACCGTTATGCAGAATCTACTTACCTTGAACTCTTTCATTGTGTCCTAGCAGAGGACCCTCAGGAACCCCTGCGGAGGGCACTGCAGCACATGCTCCAACCAGCCATCAGTACCGTCTTTGTGGGTAAGGCCCTTTCTGAGGTTTTCAAATGAGTCACAAGCCAACTTCTTCCAATCCTAAAATGAATCGGGCTTTGCCACATAAGGACTAGCTTGTAAGAGAACAAAGAATGTTGTATATGAAGAACAGTGGTACGAGATATTCCCTCCAATGGGAGGGAAGACAGAGAGATAGGGCCAAATGTATCACTGATATTAGTAAAACGGAAGTCATTAATTTGGTCCTTAGGGTATAGCTGCACAGCAGTCCATGGTGTAATTACAGCACAGGTAGACATACTCAGATTGACTTTACCCACACTAGCATGGCTAAAAACAGCTGTGTAAACACATTAGCATGGGCTTCAACTCCAGCTGTATAAGCACACGGAGGACCCTAGGTATGCTCACAATGCTAGCCCGTGCTGACGTCCATGCTATTGCATCTCCATTGCTATTTTTAGCCAACCTTGCATGGATAAATCTAGCTGAGACAATCAAACCTCAGATCATCTCTGGAAAGGAAAAAAGAGTCAATCTGCCCACAAATCCACCCAAATGAAGCAATTTAGAAATTAACATTTGCTCAGCTATCACTCTCCCCTTTCCTACTCATTCTGGGGAACAACAAGCAACCAGTAGCAAACAGAGACGTAAAACGAGAGTCTGAGTTATCCATAGTCTCCTGGCAGAGGAGTGATTGTACAGCTCATTCCTGTAATGACCAGCAGACCTTCCAAACTCGGTGCATCTCATGCATACAAATATCCCTGCCTGTAGTAAAAGGGTCACTCTGCTACTTTTCACAGGCTACCTGACCATGGATACACTGCTTTATGTCTGGGACCAGATAATCATTGGACTTGATCAGCCATCATATAACTGCCTCCCTGCATTCAGCACAGCCTTCATCTTATTGCTTCGGGACTATCTGAAGACATGTCAGTCGGTAAGTGTCACATTTCCTTTCTCACAAAACATGCAGTTTCATTCAAGTCCATGATAACTTTTATTTTAGAAATCATAATTGGGGGTAAATAAAATGTAGAGCTAAAGAGACAAAGACTGTGTTTAACACTGAGGCTAGGAGGTGAGTCAGTGACAAAAAGAAAGATTAAAAAAATAAGTTCAACAGCATCCTGACACAGAAGAGGGTGCAGAGATATAAAGGAAGGGCAGGGAGGAGATGCTACAAAAGCTCACATCAACTGCAATTCATTTTACTGGGCCATAAATCACTGCTTATTATTTGGTTTAGCCAGGCCAGATGGAAGCAGCTCTAAGGACTCAAGGGCCAAATTTGTCTGTGCAAGAATTTCAAGACGTGATCAGAAAACACTTCTTCAGAGAACTGTCCAGCCAGCTACACGGAGATGACAGTGACCCCTTCCCAGTCCATGATCCCACACAAGGTGAGATCACATCCTGCACCTGGGATTGCACAAGACTTGCACCTGGAACAGGTGTAACAAGAACAACATATCCATCTAGATTCAGTATGCCCATGAAGCTGGTGGATATTCCAATACTTAGATTCACCAAGCCAGCATAAAACAGCTTCTTTATTACCTTACTGGTTACACTCAGAAGTCCAAACCACACAGTTCCTTTAAAGTGATCCAGCCTCAGGCCTCCATCCAGGTACTCAGATCAAATATGATGAAAATTTCTGTAAATCTTATTTCATCATATTAAAGGAAAGGTTCTACCAATCCCAAAGGATTGGACACATCACCTCCCAGGTTATTGAATGTTTCAGATCTTACCCAAATACACGCTACAGCGAATTCTTATTAACTAAACTAAAATTTATTCAAAAACAAAAGAGAGAGAGTATGGTTAAAAGATCAGTATACATACAGATATGAGTTCAATTCATTACGGTTCAGATTCATAGCAGAAATGATGAGCTTTGTAGTTGCAAAGAGTTCTTTCAGAAATAGTTCATAATTTATAGTCCAAATGTCACATTCAGGGCGTCCCAGCATAACTGGGACCTCAGTCTTGCGACTCAAACTTCCCCCGATGAAGCCTAAGCAGATCTGAGATGACAGAATCAGGACCCAAGGATCTTTTATACAATGTCATGACTTTTGACAAGTTGGAGTTCCTCAGAGAACAAAAGGTCATTAGGATGACTTTGAAGGAAGTCCAACACCGGTACCTAGCTATACGAATTATCAAAAGGCCATTTGCTTGTTCCTCCACCATTCACACTACATTTAAAAAAGAGATGAACACCGAGATAGCCCGTGTTTACAATTAATTTAAATGATAGATGTTCTTTTGACCTCTGAATTATCAGAATACAGCACAGACAGGGACTATTGATAACATTGTGGACCCTATTCATACATATGTAAATACACAAAAATCTCCCCACGTCTTTTGAGGGTTATTTATTTTGCAGGATGTTTAACCCTTTCTAGCCATGCGTCACAACTAGCAAAACCACCACAATTAAGGAGTTGTTATAGCATAGTCTGGTCTCACCTGTGCAGATGGACCCAAATTATGTTTTAACCTTGTTAGTGGACAGTGCTACCGCTCCTATCAGATCCATAAGACAATACAGTAATAGGCTCATACCAAGCAAATGCAGAACTAGTTATAAGACAGAATACTACCATGATGTAACAAGACATGATAGATCTTGGTTTATAGACAAGTACTATGTTTCTCCTATATCCAAAAAAGGAACCATATGCTCTCAGTCTTATTCCAGATTACAGGAAAAACAGCAAGAAAGAAAAAGTAAAGTCTCCGCGAGGAAGAGCACAATTCATGCATCTCCTCTGTACACGCTGCAGCAACTCTGAGAAGAAAATGGCCACTGCCTCTGCACTTAGGCACAGTTCTTACAAATGTAAAAATGCAGAACACAGAAAATATAACCAGCACTACTGTCCCTTAAAAACCCCTGACTTCCTGTTCCACGGGAATGCTATCCTGCCAGTAGAGAAGGAAGTTGGTAAATAAATGCTCTTAAAACAACCTGAACAAGAAGCCCCAATAACTGATGTTTGATAGATGAGCACATACATTACCAGTGATTTGTTAGCAGATTTCACAATATTTTCTAAAAGTATCTTTCAGCCACAAATATTTGGAATTTTTCTGGAAAATTCTATAATCAGGCTATTGAATATATACATGGGCAGATTAAGCACTATGTACTCTGCGTGGAATTTCTATCAACTCAGATCTAGATTCATGTCTAACATGTCTGTGGGAACTGATGCTGTTGTCTGGCTATCTCTGTGTGCTCTTCAGAAAGCTGACAATTGCCATGTTCTCACTGTTTTTATTTTCCTTTCCACAGCTTTGCCTCCCTGGAGCTACTTGTGCAGAGTACCAGTACCTCCAAGAACCAGAGCTCAGGACAGAAGACAAGCAAGGTAACTCTACTGGGCATTATTGTCACCTGCATATCACAGGGCAAGATCTTTCTTACCAGGACTTTGAGTCATATTTAGAGACGATAGTAGATGTAACTATACAGTACTCATCTATTTCTCAATAATACTGCCAGGGCTGTGACTATTAAAATGGCTAGTTCAGTCCAAGATTGGTCAAGACTGCTGCCTTTAATATCTCAAATGGCCCTGAATGTACCATACCTACCCCGTGAAGCAGTACAGACCTAGGGGTGCTGTCAATTACACAGCCCAGCAAGGGCATGGAGCGGAAGGCACCAAGAGCAGTTTTCAAAGAGGAACAAATATACATTTCTACATTACAGAAGAAATCATTTTTGCAGGGGGCACTATACTATACATGAGCGCAGGTGCAGAGCAGCTGCATCCTTGCCTTGCTCTACCTTCAGGGCTGGGATAGAGGAGATGCAGGGTGCCTATTAAAAAGGGTTAGAGAGCTGTAAACCAGCAGAGTCTGTCAGCGTACTCCAAGACATGGGGTTTTCCTCCCAAGTGTTTATTGGCAGGAGTTGGAGGTAAACAGGTTTTAATCAAATGATTTTAAGCCAACAACTATCAAAAGTCCTTGATATGCTGCCTCCAAAAAAAAAATCCTCTAAAGCTTAGTGCCCAGTTCCGCCTCCTTGGCGAGGCCTGGCTTAGTCTGTTTGCTGCTAACCATAGGTCTCCTGCTTCTGCCTGTGAGCCACATTTATGGCATTCTGCTGCATTGGGCTCCTGATTTCTCCCCTCAGGAGCCCCACCTTATTAGACCAACAGCTTTCACCTGTGCAGCTATGAGCCATAAGAGACTTGAGCAGAGAAATTAACTCTCCATCTGCTGGATTCAATGTGGGACCTCCCAGTGCCCTGAGCATTTTGTGCCTAACTTTAAGGGATCCACTGTAAAATTTATTAGAAGGGGGGGGGGCAGTTAGAATTAGATTTTGACTCAAACCTTGCAATGAGCTTCATGCAGGCAGAGGCCTACAGAGAGCTCATTGCATAAGCCTGGGAGTAGTTTCACAGTTTTTCACAGTTTTTCTGTTGGTAAATTTTAAAGAAGAGAGTTGAAGGGAAAGGGGAATTTAAATCTTTTCTTAAGGTGTTTGGGTCACAAACCCAGCAACACTGGGCTAAGTGTGTGTGAGAGCCAAGGAATGAAATTGATTGTAAACAGTGAAACTGGTCCTTCTAGCTTCATTATTATCCAACTTCCACGAACAGCAAAAAATATACAAAGATTCCCACTTTATATCTGGAACTGAAACAGATTTACCAGCCTTACCTCTAAGGAGCCTAGGGGATAATGCGCATTGGAGGCCCTGCAATACAGGCCTGTGATTTCCTATCCACCCTGGGGGTGGATGGAGTTAGAGAGCCTGTCTCAACCACTGACTTTACAAGTTTCTCTTCCTCTCCCTCTTCCCCCAATCTCCTAGAATGTCCTTCCCTAAATACAATCATTAACAAAAAACTTTAGCACCATCCACTGGCAGCCTCCCATACTCCACTTTATTATCAATGCTATAAGTATGCTAATGAGCAAATCATCACCCACTAAGTGGTTTTGTCAGATTAATGCTCTCTGCTGAGCAGATGACTGAGCTGAAGTCCTGATATTTACACACTACTATATTTAAACCTAACACTAGCAGAACAATCAGAATTAAAGTGTTGTAGCTGTGTTGGTCCTGGATATTACAGAGACAAGGTGAGTAATATCTTTTATTGGACCAACTTCCATTAGAGAGAGACAAGCTTTTGATATACACAGAGCTCAAACAAGACCTGAAGAAGTTAGTCCAATAAAATATATTACCTCCCCAATCTTGTCTCTTTAATCAGAATTAAATGCAGTTTTACTTCATCTTCTGCATTTATGGGAACTCCCTGCAAGCCTGGTGCATCTTATATGTTCCAGGAACCAAAACAATGTAGAATTTGGGAGACCCTTCCCAGGCACATTTTGGGGAAGGAAATTCACTTGCAACTAGAAAAGGGAGAAATGGAGAGTTTAAATAACATTCATTCTGTGCTTTTCATCTAGAGTCCACGCTTGCTCTGCTGATCAGTGGCTTCTTTTAAGTAGCACTATGCACTGTAGTGTCCTAAAGGGACATGGGAAAGCAAAGCAGCAGTTGCACTGGGTGTATATGGTCAATTCAATTCTAAGATTCTTCTCCTTGCTCTTAGAAGTGCTGATCGGTGGACCACATTTACATACACAACTCCCTCACATGCACACACACATCCAGTTGTGATTGTATCAGGATCTAAGCTTGAGGCATCTGACTCATAGCGGATGGTTGCATTGTTAACTCCTAAACATTTTGCAGTTAGTGGTGTATATCCCTACTGCGCTAGGATATGAGGTGATAACTTCTTTCCTTTCAGGAGAAAAGGTTCTAACTAATGTATTCACTGGCGTTAGCTCAGTGGTGTGCAGTTACTTAATGCAAGTGCCAATAAGGAGATCAAGCCCAAGAGCATACTCCTGGCTCCCCAGGCCTCTAGCCAGCAGTGCTTGCCTTCTTGAGGAGCAGACCAAGAAAAGACAATCTAAGGAAGAACACCCGCTTCAATGCCATGTGCAGGATTACCCTTGAAGCCAGATATAAGACTCGGAGGCACTGAAAGGAATAAAACTGTAGGGGGAAGGGAAAGGTATACTTGGGGCTCTGTCTTGGATGTAGGAGTAGAGGTGGAAACCCACACATACTTATTTAAAATAAAAAATCAGTATGTTCTGGTTTGTAGAGCAGAGCGTGAGATGCTTCAAAGGCAGCACATGGAGAGACTGAAACAGGAAGAAAGGTTGCAAAGGTTTAGAGAAGAGGAACAAAAGAGGTAAAAAGACAAAAAACAAAACCAAAACAATCCTAGTCTTCCCAGATATAGGACTACAATTACACTTCCCCATCACACTGCTCCCCTTTATGGCTCTCTCCTCTTAGCCCTTTGGCTCCCCATCACATGCTACCTCGTCTGATTCCCGTCAAAGAATCTATTTTACTGCTAACTAGCAGCATGGAGGTGGCTGTACCCCTTCTCCAAGCACTCATTTTTCATATAATATATAGTGGCATGCAGGGGGGGCATCTTAAACAGTGTCTGAAAACCCTCCTGTGATGCATAGTTCAGAAACTCCTCCCGAATATGTTAAGTGATCTACACTTTTTAAAAAATAGTCTTGCCATCTTAAATTAACTATTTAATGAAATTATAGGCAACAAGAGGGCAGACTACTACAGCTTCTGGAAGAGACTAAAGGAACCTTTGAAGCACAAAGGGTCTATCTGGAAGAACAACTATCACAGGTACTATTTGGAGAAACGGAGAGGAAGAGGAACTGCATGGCTGATAAGGATATGAGCCAAACTGGAGTTGTGATTACCTCCTCACACCCCCTATAGCAGCAGCTGTATGGAAATAACATGTTTTCAGCCATAAGCCCATACATTTCTACAGAACTTTATTCTGAAGGATCCTAAAAGGCTTTAGTCTGCAATGTATCAGGGTCACTTTCCTCTTCACAGAAACATAGTCTCTCTGTGGTGGGATACAGCAGTTAATCTCTAGCAGTAGCACCACACAACAAGGTCCTTAGGAAGAGAGGAAAAGCTTCTCCAACTGAAGCTGCAGAAGGAACTTAGTTACTGTATTCAGAGTAACAGCCGTGTTAGTCTGTATCCGCAAAAAGAAGAACAGGAGTACTTGTGGCACCTTAGAGACTAACAAATTTATTAGAGCATAAGCTTTCGTGGACTACAGCCCACTTCTTCGGATGCATATAGAATGGAACATATATTGAGGAGATATATATACACACATACAGAGAGCATAAACAGGTGGGAGTTGTCTTACCAACTATGAGAGGCCAATTAATTAAGAGAAAAAAAAAAAAAAACTTTTGAAGTGATAATCAAGCTAGCCCAGTACAGACAGTTTGATAATAAGTGTGAGAGTACTTACAAGGGGAGATAGAGTCAATGTTTGTAATGGCTCAGCCATTCCCAGTCCTTATTCAAACCGGAGTTGATTGTGTCTAGTTTGCATATCAATTCTAGCTCAGCAGTCTCTCTTTGGAGTCTGTTTTTGAAGTTTTTCTGTTGTAATATAGCCACCCGCAGGTCTGTCACTGAATGACCAGACAGATTAAAGTGTTCTCCCACTGGTTTTTGAGTATTTTGATTCCTGATGTCAGATTACAACAGAAAAACTTCAAAAACAGACTCCAAAGAGAGACTGCTGAGCTAGAATTGATATGCAAACTAGACACAATCAACTCCGGTTTGAATAAGGACTGGGAATGGCTGAGCCATTACAAACATTGACTCTATCTCCCCTTGTAAGTACTCTCACACTTATTATCAAACTGTCTGTACTGGGCTAGCTTGATTATCACTTCAAAAAAATTTTTTTTGTTTTTTTTTCTCTTAATTAATTGGCCTCTCAGAGTTGGTAAGACAACTCCCACCTGTTTATGCTCTCTGTATGTGTGTATATATATCTCCTCAATATATGTTCCATTCTATATGCATCCAAAGAAGTGGGCTGTAGTCCACGAAAGCTTATGCTCTAATAAATTTGTTAGTCTCTAAGGTGCCACAAGTACTCCTGTTCTTCTTAGTTACTGTAGGCAACATGCAATTATTTGAGTTGAAACATGGCCTGGATATCACAGCTAACTCTTCTACTCTAGGGGAGGGATAGCTCAGTAGTATGAGCACTGGCCTGCTAAACCCAGGGTTGTGAGTTCAATCCTGGAGGGGACCATTTAGGGATCTGAGGCAAAAATCTGTCTGGGGATTAGTCCTGCTTTGAGCAGGGGGTTGGACTAGATGACCTCCTTCAAACCCTGATATTCAAAATAAATAAATACTCTTGCAAAAGATGCCATCAGATATTTAATGACAAGTTAATTTTTATGTATTTTTGTCTAAAGGTGGCACCTCCAATAGCACATCAGCTCCCTTGTCACCCACTGTCCTAATATGGAATTCTTAACAAGAACCCCAGAAATCTGGCCAACATAATTTTAATTCCCATAGGATACAAACCCCAGCATCATTATAGAAATTAGGGCTGTCAATTAATCACAGTTAGCTTACGTGATTAACTCAAAAAAATTAATCACGATTAAAAAAATTTATTGTAGTTTTAATCGCACTGTTAAACAATAGAATACCAATTGAAATGTATTAAATATGTTGGATGTTTTTCTACATTTTCACATATATTGCATTGTGTGTTGTAATTGAAATCAAAGTGTATATTATTTTTATTAGAAATATTTGCACTGTAAAAATGATAAACAAAAGTAATTGTATTTTTCAATTCACCTCATACAAGTGCTGTAGTGCAATCTCTTTGTCATGAAAGTGCAACTTGCAAATGTATATTTTTTTTGTTACGTAACTGCACTCAAAAACAAAACAATGTAAAACTTCAGAGCCTAAAAATCCACTCAGTCCTACCTCTTGTTCAGCCAATCGCTAAGACAAACAAGTTTGTGTACATTTACAGGAGATAATGCTGCCCTCTTCTTATTTACAATGTCATCAGAAAGTGAAAACAGGCATTTGCATGGCATTTTTGTAGCAAGGTATTTACGCGCCAGATATGCTAAATATTCGTATGCCCCTTCATGCTTCAGCCACCATTCCAGAAGACATGCTTCCAGGCTTATGACGCCCGTTAAAAAAATGTGTTAATTAAATTTGTGACTGAAGTCCCTGGGGGGAGAACTTTATGTCCCCTGCTCTGTTTCCCCTGCATTCTGCCATACATTTCACGTTATAGTAGTCCTGGATGATGACCCAGCACATGTTGTTCATCTTAAGAACACTTTCACTGCAGATGTGACAAAACGCAAAGAAGGCACCAATGTGAGATTTCTAAAGATAGCTACAGCACTTGACCCAAGGTTTAAGAATCTGAAGTGCCTTCCAAAACCTGAGGACGAGGTGTGGAGCATGCTTTCAGAAGTCTTAAAAGAGCAACACTTAGATGCGGAAACTACAGAACCCAAACCACCAAAAAAGAAAACCAACCCTCTGCTGGTGGCATCTGACTCAGACAATGAAAATGAACATGTGCCGGTCCGCACTACTTTGGATGGTTATCGAGCAGAACCTGTCATCAGCATGCACATGTGCCCTGGAATGGTGGTTGAAGCAGGAAGGGACATGAATCTTTAGTGCATCTGGCACATAAATATCTTGTGATGCCAACTACAACAGTGCCATGAGAATGCCTGTTCTCACTTTCATGGAGCTTTTGTA
Source organism: Chrysemys picta bellii (assembly GCF_011386835.1). Taxonomy (NCBI): domain Eukaryota; kingdom Metazoa; phylum Chordata; order Testudines; family Emydidae; genus Chrysemys; species Chrysemys picta. The sequence continues at coordinate 3,432,897 of NC_088809.1, read as the reverse complement.
AACAAGAGCAGGCAGCATTATCTCCTGCAAATGTAAACAAACTTGTTTATATTAGCGATTGGTTGAACAAGAAGTAGGACTGAGTGGACTTGCAAGCTCTAAAGTTTTACATTGTTTTATTTTTGAATGTGGATTTTTTTGTACATAATTCTACATTTGTAAGTTCAACTTTCATGATAAAGAGATTGCACTACAGTACTTGTATTAGGTGAATTGAAAAATACTATTTCTTTTGTTTTTTTTACAGTGAAAATATTTATAATAAAAATATAAAGTGAGCACTGTACACTTTGTATTCTGTGTTGTAACTGACATCAATATATTTGAAAATGTAGAAAACATCCAAAAATATTTAAATAAATGGTATTCTATTATTGTTGAACAGTGCAATTAATTGAGATTTTTTTTTAATTGCTTGACAGCCCTAATAGAAATGTTTTCTGTGCTTGTTCTCTTGTAGTGTTGCAACAGAATTTTCACTGACCTTTGCCTTCCTGGTCACTGCTGGTAAACTAGATGCTAAAAGACACAACTGGCTTTTGATGTCTAGACTATTTACTCACTTTTGCCATCTCAAATTACATCTTCCAGGAGAAACAATTGCGCTATGAAATACAGAGGAAGGCAGAGGCACAGATCAATGGGCTGCAAGCTGAAATCAAAAGACTCATGGAGAAGAGGGTAATAAAAGAGCTGAATTTATTAAAATGAGCCCAAATGGACACTGCTAAGTACTACAGGTCATAAAGAGCCCATGAGGGCTCATAGCCAACTCTTAAGAACATTCTGTTTAGAAATGTTGATGCTTAAATAATTTATTTTTCTTCCCTCATTATCATCAGGCACTTATACATGAAAACAAGGTCTTTACTAATTAAGCTTTTGTTATTCTCCATCTTATTTTTTTAATTCCATTTGTGACATTATAATCATTTCCACAGCAACCAGTTTATAATCCTTAGAAACTTGTGATAAAGTTTGCTAGTTTGGGTTTTTCTGATTAGCATCTTTGTCTTATGTCTTGGTCTTGAGGGATTCCAGTCAATGGAGAAACTATATTTGAATTAAATTAGTCTTTTATAGTAGCTGGAGCAGAGGGCTAAGGGCTCAATACTCCTGGATTCTAATCCTGTCTCAATATATGTCTTTTTGCAAGTCACAGATCCCTTCTATGCCTTAGTTTACACATCTCTGAAGTAGGAATAGTAACTACTACAGCATATCCCACTGGGGTTATGAAGTTTAATATTTATATGTGTTCTAAGATATCTGAATGAAGGGCAGTATAGAAGAGCAATTTATTATAAATAACCTAATTTAACTCCTTTCAATCTTCCAGATTTATTAGTTACCCATAGAGAAAACGTACTTATCTGGTGCTGCATTGATTCTGCCTTGTACTACCATTGATGCAAATTAATGTTCTGTCAACAATGCTGCCAAACAGCCCAACCTTCCAGAGCTAGCTCAGAGAACCCTTGTTCAATAGAATGGGAGAGGTATCTTTGTGGAAGGAGTGAAACTCCCCCAGGCCCACTCTGTCTTGTCTGATATTCAAAAGCTGGCCTGCCACAACTCTGACATGGGTTTTCAGGGGGAGACATAGTGAAGGCAGAAAGCTAATCTCAAAGCTGTTTAAAAAAATCTTGACTTAGAATGTTGCTTTCTGTTTCTCTTGTAGCTTTCTATTGATGCATACTCAGAGGGAAGGTAAGATGCTGTGCAATATGCTACCAAAGAGAACACTCGGGGGAGGAGGGGGGAAATAATCTTAGTCAAGATAACATCCCCAAGACTTTCCACTGTTGTTTTATAATGCAGCAGAGTGATTAATGCCTTAAAAAAAATCCCATATGAAATACAGCAAACTACAATGTAACAAATATTTTAACAGTTCCAGCCAAATATTTCTGTCATATGACCAAAAGTGGGAAGAGGATTCATTCTCCAGAACCGTGGGGCAAAATTTCCATAGAACTGGAGGACTGAATGGCTCAGGGGATTGGTAATGATATACAGCCACTTTCAGTCATTTGTTCCACTCAGACAGTATGGCCCAGTGGATGAAGAACTAGACTCAGGAGACTTGTGTTCTATTCTTGGCTCTGCCACCCGTCTGCTGAGTGACTTAGGACAAGTCACTTCACCTTGCTGGGCCTCAGTTTCTCCATCTGTAAAATAAGGACAGTGACACAAACCACTGGCTGGAAGTTGATGATAGACAAGTTAAGACTGGAAATGAGGCATACATTTTTAACAGTGAGGGTAATCATCTATTGGAACAATTTACGAGGGGCTGTGGTAGATTCTCCATCATTGCTTTTTAAATCTAGATTGGATGTTTTTCTAGAAGCTATGCCCTAGGAATGATTGTGGAGCAGTTCTCTGGCCTATGTTATACAGGAGGTTAGACAATCACAGTGCTCCCTTCTGGATTTGGAATCTATGAATACAGACGAAGATGAAAGCAGCTCAAAATCATTATTATCTAAGTACTTATTGTACCTGATACATGTTTTGTAGCCCCTGTTAAATGACCTGGTGGAAAGGAGTCCTCCTCATAAACACCAACCACATAAGTAGAGCTCTGCGCAGATACAAATTTATATCCATGGATGCAGATATCGATGGATATAAATTGGTATCCGCGGAACCGCAGAGCTCTCCCGGGAACCGCAGCAGCGAAAGGAGCAGAATGTAGGGCTGCTGCTCCCAGGAGCCAGCACCCCGTGCCGGGAGCTCCCGCAGTGTGCCTGTACCACCCCCAGCCGTTCCCCCGTCCCTTCCACGCAGCTGTCTGCGTCTCCTGTCTGGTGGCGTGCGAGCCGCTTGAACACAAGAGCATGACCAGGGACAGCTGCCGGTGAGCCTGGTGCCCGGCCCAGTGGGTGGGGCTGGGGGCGGTACAGCTGCGCCAGAGGAGCTGCCAGCATGGGGCGCTAGCTCCTGGGAGTGGTGGCCAAACATTATGCTCATTTCGCTGCTGCGGTTCCTGGGATAGCCCTGAGGTTCCACGGATACCAATTTATATCCGTGGATCCGAACAGGGCTCTAAACGTAAGTGGCACGAACTGGCATCTTTAAACAGAGAGGTTAAGGATTAAGAGTGTGATTCACAAAGGGCATGGAGACTGAGCTATCCACTGCTCCCATATGGTTTCTTCCAGCTGAGGGTTATGGTACACTAATTGGGAGTGCATGGAAAGATTGCACTGCTGCTCCCCAGGCTGTACCCATTCTATGGATAAGAGAAGACATCAGTTTTCAGGACTGTCAAGCCAACGTGTTTCATTAGCATCAAATTCACTTCAAAATAAAAACTGAAAATCTGTATTGCTTATATAGGATCCTTTTTATGTTATTTGTGATGATATGCCTCAAGCAAAAGGAAGAACTCAGGTATCATCTCTCTTCTAGCCTGATCTGGAATTCATTCACCTCTGTTATTGTCCCTCTTTATGCAAAAGTATGTAGCACAAAGAAAGGACAGGGAGTGAAAAGGAGGGGCTGGTCTGACAATGAAAGGCAGGTTGTCACCCACCGTTGAGACAGAAAACACATTGCCTCCGTATCAGCAAAAAGGTGTGATAGAAAACAGCAGCAAAGGGACTTCAGGAAAATAAATACAGCATGTGTCACAGTGGAGTGTGCCTGTGGAATATATGAGAATGTGTCTCTCCTCTCTTATAGCCTCATAGCACCTGCACCTTCGCTGCAGTCCCTGACTCCATCTCAGATGTTGCCTCCTCAACCTTCCCCAGTACAACCACCACCTCCTACAGGTTAGTGAAAGTTACATGGCTCTTATCACGTACACACCTATATAATAAAGGCTTTGATGGGGACATGGAGAGTACCTTGGGGAAAAATCTGATTAGCTCTTATTTGTATAATCAGTGATGCTCCACATTCCTTCCAGCTTTGAAGGACTGGGGCTGCCTTTGAAATCAGTCAAACTTGCTCTTCAGTATCCCAGAGGAGTTAACTACGGTAGGTGTTTGTCTTCCCAGGAAGGGCTAACAATACTGCATAATTAACCTGTGGAACTCATTGCTACAACATATTACTGAAGCCAAGAGCTTATCAGGGTTGGTTTCTTTTTTAAAGTATCAGGCATTATATATGAATAATTAGAACATCCACAGCTACCTTAGGCTGGACTTCCCTATTCCTTTTGTGGCATTTTTCCTTGGAGGGACTTATATAGTGTAGAGCAGGGGTTCTCAAACTTAATTGCACCGTGACCCCCTTTTGACAACAGAAATTACTTCACGACCCCAGGAGGGGGGACCGAAGCCTGAGCCTGCCCAAGCTCCACTGCCCCACGTGGGGGGGCCAAAGCCTGAGCTCCACTGCTCTGGGCAGGGGGCCAAAGCTGAAACTCGAGGGCTTCAGCTCCAGACAGGGGGCCTGCAACCTGAGCCCTGCTGCCCAGGTCTGAAGCCCTTGGGCTTTGGCTTTGTCCCTGGGTAGAGGGGCTCGGACTTCACCCCTGGGCCCCAGCAAGTCCAAGCCAGGCCTGCCAACCCCGTTCAAATGGGGTTGCCACCCACTTTGGGGTCCCGATCCACTGTTTGAGAACTGCTGGTTTAGAGTTACCAAATATAACCAGGATAGCTCCTTAACTCACTCACCACCAGTGGCAGCTGCTTTAGGTACAGTATAGTGCACTATTTCACTAGCCTGGAAACATTAAGCTGGAGCTATTTTTTTTGGAAGAAGCACAAGAGAGAGGGACAAATAAAAATATATACAAAGATATAAACCTTCATGTTTTGGAGCATAAGCCAGAAAGTAACAGCCTGGGATTAGAAAAAACAATTGTGGAAAATCATTCCATAACTGTCCATCAGGGAGTTTCATGGAAACCTTTCCTCATCAGGGTTGAGCCTCGTAACCCGTATGTTATTCATCTCTAAAGAGATTAAGAAATTTATTCCTGGCCTGAAAGGTGGTGAGTCTACATTTGTAGCCTTTGCTTTAGTTACAGATGGTACAAACAGGACCAGGGAAATTCATGGCAAAACAGCAAAAACCATAACTCTGGATCTACTTGAACAGCTAATGCAGGCTGCAAACACAAGTAAGTAATATGGTTTTCTGAAAAGATATAAATCAAATAAAGTCCCTGAAATATCTGTTGACTGATCATATTTCTCTTTTTACCAATAGTTTCAAATATAGATTTCTGTTGTGATTAATACTTTACAGTATATATTGCATATGCTGTTTGCAGTACAGAAAAGTGACTTACCAATAACTGAAGTTTAGGTATATTGCCTCTATCCATCCATACCATGGGTAAATGGTTCAGAAGCATCTCCAAAACAGTGATTGGTATAGCCTTGCTCTACTTGTGCAACCCAATGGACATGTTAGACAAAAAAATAATTCTATACCGGGGGTGTCAGGTACATAATGGCTCTGGACAAATCCTGTTATGGTCACTGCACTGAAAAAAAAAACGCTGATTTACATAAATATCATAAATATAAGGATATCCCTTTAAAAGTACCAGTGAATGTTGTATCTAAAATTCAGATATTACTAAATATACCCTCTGTCAGGACTGGATTAATAACCAGGACTCTAACCTCTCATGGTATTAATTGAAATTATAAAATTCCATCAAATTTTACCATTACATTGCAATATTGGAAGTTTTCTACATCTATATAGCTCCCATGCCCAATCCTCTCTTAATTTGGACTTCTTTTACTATGGCTATCTAATCTAGCTACATGCTAAGAAGAATTAGCAGTTGACTGAAGTATTTTGATAGAAAATTACTTGGAGAATTATTTGCTCTCTTCTGCATGGCTCTCCAAGGAAAGGATTTATAAAGTAGAGGACATTTTCCCAACTGTTTTCAAGATGCTACAAGCTTCTGATGCTGGGCAGCGCATATCTTGATAGACAAAGCCTCAAAGTCTTTCTAGGTCCCAATTATCCAAAACAGCACTTCTATCTAGTTCTACTTCCCCACCAATGAGCCTGTTCTGAAGGAACCGCACATTTGTAAGGTTAAGAGGGTAACTGCATTCTTCTCTAGGTGAAAATATCCTTTCACTTGATGTATCTTTTCTGGCTCTATATTTGTAGCCTGCTGAACAAAACTTGCAATGATAATCAAACGTCAGTGAAAATGTAAAAATGAAGATTTTTTTGGTTTGTTTTTTTAAATCAGCACTTTGGTGGAGCAATGATGACATCCTGTGGGTTAAAATGTAATTGTTTCTGCTTAAGAAAATAGGCCCTCAGGGGAGATTCTCCAAGCCCACGTGTCTAGTTAACCCCAAAGGGAGTTGCAGGCCTGCACTGAGAGAACAGGCTCCAATGATTTACTCCTAGCATTAAAGTGGGTATTAATAGCTTATCTTGATTAAAACAACACTCCAGTGTCCAAAAGGAATTTATGTTCTTTTTCAGTTGCTAATGGGAGCAATGCAGCCGAGCAGGACTCTTTGAATGCAGCTACCAAAGAACATCTTCGGAACTATAACCAAGACTGCAAAAATGCAGAGGTATTCCATATGCTTCCTAACCCTTAGCCTCTCTCCCCTTAATATAACCCTATGGTTATGCAGTGTACATTTGAAGGGGAAAGTACTGCTTACCTTCTATCAGTGACTACTGCAGCAGTGTAAATGATGCAGCTATTTAATCCTCATCTCATGTTGTCAGGCCTGGACTACAAATTTGCAGCAGTTTATATAAAGGTGTGATTTCAAACTGATTTAACGGGGCACATATTTGCAGGTGGACTAGAATTAGATTACCTGCTTATATCTCTCTCTCCAGGCTGGAAGCACAACATAGGCAGTGCATTCAGCTCTTGAAATGGTTAAAGAGTGGACTGTTCTACTGAAAATGGTGGACAATTTAAGAATGGCACTGGAAGGAGACTCACCCAACCATCTTTACTGATGTAAGGTTATGACAACACAGAGCTCTGAAACATCATAAATGATGGGGAAGGAAACCCAAGAAAAAGGGCATGTGGCCCAAAAATAAGCCACCAAGTTCAGGAAAAAGTCCACCATGTTTCAATATTAATGCCCCTCCTGAAAAATAAGTGTAAGGTAATGTTTTTAAATGTAAATATATATTTGATATATATTTAAACAACCTTGCATTAGGAAATGAACAATTGGCTGGGAGAGATGGTAGCTTAAGAGGGAAACAATCTGTATTAATGCAAGTAGGTCATTAATACGCAGTAAGAGTCCACGCAAATGTTGTCAAATAAAACATTAAAAAAGTACCCTACTGCTATCAAAGTCTTAGTTTATTTTGAGATTGTTACAGAGTAGTAAAACAATCCTTTTTGAAAGGTTTCCAATCAAATTTTTTAAAAGTCTGTTTTACTATTTCTACAACTCAAAAGCTTCAAGTAAGATGTAAAGTATTAAATATTGCTACAATATTGTGTCTCCAATTTAAGAGTTCCTTTTTTGCTTTAATAGATTGAAGTATTTGGGCACCAGATAAACACAGAAGACAGAGAAAAAATTCCAGAACCCAAAAGACAACTACAGGAAAAATTAACTGCAGCTATCAGAAGACATGCAGAGGCCCGTTACAAAGCCCAGTTTGCAGCAAGGAGGATGTTATCAGAGCCTGATTATATGGGTGCAATGCTCTGTACCTCAGGGGAACACCCAGCACCCCCATGTTCATCCTTGTAAAATGATTGTGTGGTATCCAATGCAAGTTTGTCACATTGGGTGTCTTCAGAAGGCTCATGATGCACTGAGCATTGTTGTTACAGTAATGTTATAGGTTGTAATTTCATGTATGTACTTATGAGGCTGAAAATGTACATGTATCCTCATGGCTTAAAATAAGCCCAGGCAAAAACTCCCCAAGAGCAGAGAGGCAGTTCACACCTCATCAGGGCAGGAATGGGACAAACCCAGCCCAGCCTCACAGGAAAAAAGGAATGTTAGACTCTCGAGGGAGTCACTCCCCTTCCTTTGGTCAGTTTGGAACTGTAATGAGGCAATGCCCACCTAACTCTGAAGGGGGGGGGGAGGGGGAAGAGCTGCAAAGCCACAAGGGAAGAAAGGCCATGATAAAAGGGAAAGACATTTACCATGCTCTTCCTCTCTCTTCCACCTACATACACCACCCCACCAAGCGACTGAAGACTTGATCAAAGGGGAGAGCCAGCCTGTGGTGAGAAGCATCTAAGTTTGTAAGGGCACTGAAAGTGTTAAGATCAGCTTAGAATGCGTTTTGCTTTTATTTGACCAAATCTGACTTATGTTTTGACTTACAATCACTAAAATCTATCTTTATAGTTAATAAATGTGTTTGTCTATTCTACCTAAAGCACTGCATTTGGTTTGAAGTGCATCATAGACTCCCCTTGGGATAACAAGCCTGGTACTTATCAATTTGTTAAATTGACAAACTCATAAGCTTGCAGCATCCAGCAAGCATAACTGAACACAGCAAGACAGATTCCAAGGGTTGTCTGGGACTGGAGATATTGGCCAGTGTCATTTGTTTGCCAAGTAGCTGGGAGCAGCTTACATACCAGAGGCTGTGTGTGAACAATCCAGGAGAATCCAGGGGGGTGGGGGGGTCAAACAGCAGAGCACGGTAAGGCTGGCTCTAGAATCAACAATTAGAGTTACCTAGCAGATCACTGGGCCTGATACCACCAGAGGGGAATGTCACTATGAGTATTATAAATATTCCACTTTTTAAAGTTAGCTTAAACATTAAGGTGAAATAGCATGGAAACCAAATTCAGAGTTTGGCTACTAATCTTGTCCTCAATTTAGCCTACTGTACTTATTCCTGGACTCTGAGAAGAATAATAGTGTATTATAGATGGGGCTGCTAGCATGTTAAGGTTGTTCTGGCCCACTTCCCATTCTAAGACCCTGTTTTCAGTTGCTTGTAACTTTGTGCACATGTACATATAGCTCCACAAAATTCTCAAAATCCCAGAAAAACTGAAGAGACCTTTTTTAAGCAGGACTCTTTTGCAACAGACCTATTATAGTTAGGAACTGTCAGTTTTGCTACAAACTCAGTACAAGAACTGTATCATACTACTATACTAGTTGGCTGTCAAAGGACTTTACAAATTAAATGTTATCCCCATTTTACTTCTGGGAAAAGAGATGGCATAAAGTGACTCACCCAACTGCATGCAGGAAAGTCACTGACAACATAAAATAAGCCAACCATCACCAGATGAAATCATTTTCAGTTGTTATAGTTACTTCTGTAGAGGGGAACCTAAAATAATCTTCTCTACCATTGTGTAAATGTTTTGCTGAGATAGAAAATATTTACAAAGAGTCACATCAAACTATTTTACCCGTTGGTGCAGAAGTTACTTTAAAGAGTCAGTAGGCTGTAAGCATATTGATAATGTAACTTCCCATAGAAATTTTTAAGGTTGAAACGCCCTCAACCTATAATTAGTTGTTACAGGAAATATCCCCCCTATTTATGAAAAATCCACAAATTGAAACTGACATTTCCTCAACAAGAGCAGCAGTGGATACTGTTACACTATACTCTAAGCTTTTTATTATGCGTTTTTAGTTGTGTGCATTTATGCACTATAAATTACACAATATTGAGTTGCTCTACAGTATATTTAACACCCACTGGAGCCAACACTGGCTCAGCTCTCCTTGAGGAAAGAGTGCTTTACATGAAAGAATGGATGACTGAAGTAGTAGGCAAATTTTCAGGCACAGAAACTCTCCAAATTATCTATCACACACCTTTGCTTAAAACTGAAGCCCACTATTTGATTAATACAATATTAGCCTTCTATGAAGAAGTGTAGCACCATTAAATGTACCAAATGTGAAAACCTACGGCAATGTTAGTTTTCCTAGCTTTGTGAGAACTTCAGTCTCTGCTCAAAGCAAGGGCCAAACTTTTGAGTGTCTGTGGTCTGATCACCTTCATTTGATTTATTGGTAAACTGTAAAAATCCAGTGAAGCATTCTCTTAATTCAGTATTGTTGATGCAACCTACAGAAGGAAAGCAAGAAACAGCAAAGAACTGAGAATATGTTCAGTTCTCCTAGTCCCTTCTGTTCCCATTAAGTAAACAATTCAAATGTCAAACAGCAAGACTTGCACTTGGCTTTTTCCTTAAAAAATTAGTGTAAGCTACATTATTGAAGTGAGCATAATCCAGGGGAAAAGCAGCTTCTGCTACTAAGAATTGCATAAGAACACAAAGCATTAATTCAATTGTTTATACCCAAACAGAGGAACCAGACTCTGCTCAAGAGATTGAAAGGGGTTATAGTAAATAACATCCTTAAACATACCAGTGGAAATTCTGTAACAAGGGAAGAATAGTCTAGATGAGTGTTCCAACCTTACTTTACACAATTCTGATCTGTTGAAAGTAAACTCAACATCAGAAATTAGTAGCTGAGCCTCCACACACCCCTCCATGAAACAAGTTTTATTATGGTATGAAGATTGCTAACTGAAACTATAGAACATTTTACCCAAAGACCACCAGGTAATGTGCAACAAAAATCTTTATTAGCATTCACAGACTGTTCAGCAGTTACTGCAACTTGTATTTAACTTACAATATTAAGACATTAAAGAGCTACAGTGCAAAAACAAATGCTATTGGCAATCATGTAAAGCAAGGTCCACAATAACTAACAGCCACCCCTCAGACGCAACACAAGGTGGAGCGTGGACTCCTTCTGGATGTTGTAGTCAGATAGGGTGCGGCCATCTTCCAGCTGCTTGCCAGCAAAGATCAGCCTCTGCTGGTCAGGTGGGATGCCTTCTTTGTCCTGGATCTTAGCCTTGACATTCTCAATAGTGTCACTGGGCTCAACCTCTAGGGTGATTGTCTTGCCAGTCAGGGTCTTCACAAAGATCTGCATACCACCTCTCAGACGCAGCACAAGGTGGAGGGTGGACTCCTTCTGGATGTTGTAGTCAGATAGGGTGCGGCCATCTTCCAGCTGCTTGCCAGCAAAGATCAGCCTCTGCTGGTCAGGTGGGATGCCTTCTTTGTCCTGGATCTTAGCCTTGACATTCTCAATAGTGTCACTGGGCTCAACCTCTAGGGTGATGGTCTTGCCAGTCAGGGTCTTCACAAAGATCTGCATACCACCTCTCAGACGCAGTACAAGGTGGAGGGTGGACTCCTTCTGGATGTTGTAGTCAGACAGGGTGCGGCCATCTTCCAGCTGCTTGCCAGCAAAGATCAGCCTCTGCTGGTCAGGTGGGATGCCTTCTTTGTCCTGGATCTTAGCCTTGACATTCTCAATAGTGTCACTGGGCTCAACCTCTAGGGTGATGGTCTTGCCAGTCAGGGTCTTCACAAAGATCTGCATACCACCTCTCAGACGCAGCACAAGGTGGAGGGTGGACTCCTTCTGGATGTTGTAGTCAGATAGGGTGCGGCCATCTTCCAGCTGCTTGCCAGCAAAGATCAGCCTCTGCTGGTCAGGTGGGATGCCTTCTTTGTCCTGGATCTTAGCCTTGACATTCTCAATAGTGTCACTGGGCTCAACCTCTAGGGTGATGGTCTTGCCAGTCAGGGTCTTCACAAAGATCTGCATACCACCTCTCAGACGCAGCACAAGGTGGAGGGTGGACTCCTTCTGGATGTTGTAGTCAGACAGGGTGCGGCCATCTTCCAGCTGCTTGCCAGCAAAGATCAGCCTCTGCTGGTCAGGTGGGATGCCTTCTTTGTCCTGGATCTTAGCCTTGACATTCTCAATAGTGTCACTGGGCTCAACCTCTAGGGTGATGGTCTTGCCAGTCAGGGTCTTCACAAAGATCTGCATACCACCTCTCAGACGCAGCACAAGGTGGAGGGTGGACTCCTTCTGGATGTTGTAGTCAGACAGGGTGCGGCCATCTTCCAGCTGCTTGCCAGCAAAGATCAGCCTCTGCTGGTCAGGTGGGATGCCTTCTTTGTCCTGGATCTTAGCCTTGACATTCTCAATAGTGTCACTGGGCTCAACCTCTAGGGTGATGGTCTTGCCAGTCAGGGTCTTCACAAAGATCTGCATGTTGAACTGTAGAGAAAGAGGTATCAAAAAGAGTTCCAACTTCCTATACTGATTAACTTGCTACAGAGCACAAAGAACCCTATATACAGACCCCAAAGCTTCACACCAACATTTCAGTATGAAAACTGAACCCAACCACATAAAATCAGTAAATAATCAGTATCAAAAACTCTTCCCCGCCCTCTATATTTAAATAGAGGACTTTTTTAGTGAGACATTTCCATGACAGGTTCCCTGGACACCCACTACCCCCTCTGTTTCTGGCTTAAGAAAATGCCTGTCTCCTGTCCAGCAGAGGAGAAGTCGGACGTTATCAGGTTCAAACCCGTTCTCAAATGCTTTCCCCAACAGCCGGGAACACAGCCCTTGCCCTTCGCGGCGTTCCCAGCGCTCCCGTCCTCTAGGGAGGGAACGCTGTGCCCCCTTCCCACCCGCTCTTCGGCACCTTTACCTACCCGGGCGACCCGCCCGCTCACTCGCCCGCCCCACCCCACCCCCAGCAGGTCGCCCTCATCCCGCTCTCCGTGACCCTTCTGAGCGACACACGCGGGTTACCGGGGCTTGGGACCGCCCCGCTTCCCTCGCCAGTCACAATGACCGCCAGTGACACAGCACTCTCCACTTCCGGGAAGGCAACGCAATGGCGGCGCGCAGCCTCCGCCATCTTAGACCGGGTCCCCTCCCCGCACAACACGCTCAGACACACAGAGACTGTGCCCACAACCCCACTAAGCGGCTCTGTGCGTTCCCTACACTAATCGCCCCCATGTCCCTCCCCCATTGTCCCTAGCGAGGGGCCTCCTCAGTTTCCCCTTCATAGAGCCCTGTGTCGCTTCTTACCGTTAACCTCCCACGGCTTGGACACTTCTGTGGAAGTCCGTAAAATTCACCTGTCAACACCGATACCACTCAGATAGACGACAACACAGCCCGATTGTGGCGGTAAACTGCGCTGCTCGCGCCTCAATCGCTACTATTTATAAGACTGCTGACGCTGAACGCCTCACCCATTCACGCACACATAGTGTCAGTGCGCTGCAGAAAATAGTCCCAATCAGTGGCCCTGCACCAAAGGCGGATACAGTCCCTTCCCCCTCACAGATCCTTTTCTGAAGTCTCAGGGTATGTCCGTTCCTCCCTGTGAGAAATCCACAGCTCTCCCTCCGAATAATCGAAATCTCTAATGCGCGGAGGGATCTCGGGTACGGTGAGAAAGCTACCAGACAGCTCTGGAAGCTTCGTAGACTGTGGGAGGACGGTAGGCGGGGTTATGCCAGTTGTCGGCGTTGATTGGTGCAGAAGCAGAGATACTGGTCCTTGATTGGTTCACAGAGCAAGGTGGGCGAAGCTACGAGGAAAGCTCTGGAACGGGCGGGGGGGGGGGAGAAACGGGTGATTCTCGTCGCTGATTGGTGTGGGGTGAGGTAAGCCTTGTTGCTAAGGCTCGCTGCCTCAGAGAAGCAGATTGGCGGGGGTGGAGGAGGAGGAGAAGAAGAAGCGATATTGCGCGCGCAGAAAACAATGGCCTGCAGTGTTGGGGGAGGGGCACGGAGGACCCTCACTCGGGTGGTTCTCATGAGGAGCCATGTGGGGGAGCTGGGACCCAACAAGGCCAATGATCTGTGGGTAGGGTGACCAGATGTCCCGATTTTATAGGGACAGTCCTGATATTTGGGGCTTTTTCTTATATAGGCTCCTATTACCCCCCACCCTCAGTCCCGATTTTTCACACTTGCTGTCTGGTCACCCTACTGTGGGTAGTGATGGCTTTCCTCCTCTCCTCTGGCAGCAAGGACGGGGGAGAGCTTGGGTTATGGCGAGGGATGGATGCCCTCCGTCCCATGCTGTTACACGGCTGCCCTGAGCAGGGGCCTGCAAACCATTAGTGCCAACTTCTCTGGCCCATGGCCACCTTCCAGGAGCCAGAAACTTTGGCACCAGCCGAGTGAAGAGCACCAAGGCTTGTGGTGCTGAGAAGCTGGGCTGGTTTCACGTCCAGTGAGATGCGTAAGCCCATCAGTTAAACTGGCTCTAGGAGTTGCTGTGTGGATGCGCCTGGGTCTGTTTAAACTGGGCTTGGTTTAATATTTTAACTCAAATAACCTGCCCTTAAACCCAAATGAGAGTGGGAACTGGTGGGTTTGCACTCATGTAAGTTAAACCGGTGCAACTTCTGCACGTAAACAAGGCCTGACACTGCTGAGTAGTGAAGAGCCAAGTTGGTCCTTCTCTTGGACCTGATTCAGTGTTGCCTTGCACCTAGTGTAGTCATGCCAGCACAAAGTTGGTGTGAAAGGTCATCGTATATATGAGGCTTTGTGTACACTACACACTTATTTCGGTATAACTATGTTGCTCAGGGGTGCAATGTAGTTATACCAACTTTAACACACACAAACACCCCCGTGTAGACAGCGCTATGTTGGTGGGAGAACTTCTCCCTCTGACATAGGTACTGCCTCTCACAGAGTGGAGTTATTCAAATGGGACAGCTCTCTCCCATTGACTTAGAATGTCTTCACCAGACATGCTACAGCGGCACAACTGCAAATGTGTAACAGAGACCTGTCCTAATAATATTTTACACCCACATTGCGTTCTAAAGTAAGTTAAGTCCATTTATTCATGTCTGAATACCGGAGACATAGCAGAATTTTCATAAGTCTTCTCCATCCATCACTAATTTGGCACACTCAGCAGCTAATATCTCAGTGATCTACTGCACACTATCTGTCCATCCTGCTGGTCTTCCCTACCTATGATGATCCACTACCATTACTTCCATTATTACTTTTTTGGAGTTATTTCCATCACTACACCTAATGTGACCAAAGTACATAAGTTTGTGCCTGTTGATTTTAGAGAGCAGAGTCTGCTTCTCTCCATTAATGTTTCTAACATAAACATTCATATTCTTTTCCATCCAGAAGATACACAAGGTGCATTCTGCAGTAGTGTAAATTACTATATGTAGTGCAGGAAACGGAGATCAGGCCCCTTGTATCAGAAACATGTTCCCTGCCCATGTTTTCCCCAACGTATCTTACTGGTCTTCAATTCTTTAGGCACACTTTTCTGTATACCTGGATAAATTCTTTACCGTCTGTTTGTTTGTGCTTGTGTGTTTCCAGAGTCCTTAATAATTGTCAAACTTACTCTACATTTCTTTTTTTTTCTTTTCCTTTGGGTGGGGGGGAGGAGAACCTTTTTTGAAAATTATGGTAAAATGCAACAATGGTAACTGTTGTGTCCTGGAATATTGTTTGTTGCTATTGTGAAAAACACAAGCAGCCCAGGAACAGTAGAAGCTTATTAGAAGAGCGGAGAAATTTCATTATTTGGAACTTAATCATTTGAGTATAAGTATCTGTGCACGCCCATGTGTCATACTCACGATTCATGTTTAATCACATTAGCTTCTATTTCCTGGACTATTTTTCTTCCACAATTAAAGCATATTTCAAACTTAATGTTGTTATTGGGAGGTTATGAAACAGCATAGTGATTAAATGCTGCAGTCAGACATTCAAACTAGTATTTGCCAGGGTTTTTAAGAGAAAGTTCTGACCAGGTCATGTAACAACTTCCTCATATGAGCTGACATTAAATTGTTGTTCATACTAATTGAGCTTCATTTGGTCCTTGAACCTGGGTTATACCAGGGGTTTGCTAGATCCAAAAATCTGTCACATGGTGGTGTTCAGTTTACTGCTAGTTCTTTCTGTGGACCAGAATGAAATTGTAGTCCAACAAAAAAATGAATAGATCTACCAGAATTGACACTTTGTCTCACTCAAACACAAGCTGGAATCTGTACAAAGTTACACATTTCATTTTGATTTTTTTTCCCCCTGACTAATACACCTTTGGCGTTCTTTAATATAATAAGTTTTGCTCCTGATGGAACCAAACCCACCCTCCCAGTTTACAATGAAAGGAAATGATCCTATCCAGAATAATAATACAATTAAAAAATATATATATACAAACACACAGTACACATTGTAAACAGAGAGGAAGAAAAGCTAGAAAAACAGTCACAGCAGGAAAACCAGAGAGAGACTAGGGCAATAACCACTGCCCTGAAATGTTATACGTAGATGTATGACAAATCACAATGTTTAAGCAATGTTATATTTTGTTTTCCTTTAACATTTCTGACTTTTCCTCAATGGGTGGCTGTTTGTTTTGTTTGTGTTTCATTCCTAGTAGGTTATTATTTTCCTGTATATAGTGCTAAAAATGGGCTAAATGCTTGATCCACGGGAGCCCTGTATGTACTGAACTAAATTAAAGGGTTTAAAACTCAGTATAAAACATAATGAGCAATCGACATCTGTTCTGTATAGAATGGAATACAAATGGTAGAAGCAGGAAAGAGTTTTTAAACTGTTTTCATTTAAATATAATTTAAATATCCAGACTCAACAAATAAAATTAGAACAAAGATCTTTGTATAGAGATCCAGAATCTATCAGAATAATACCTTGAAGTAGTAGAAAGGAGGCTGAGGTTCAGTGTAAAATATGAAAAATTGTGGAAAGGCAAAGCTGCGAAGTTGGAGGGAGAGTCTCTAATTGTGAATTAATTGTAAGGTAGATTTTAAAGCATCTCAATCTTGTGATGAAGGATTTTACAATGTGTTTCTCACCAATTTATTTTATCTCACTTTGATGAAGAGGGAAAGCGGATCTCTAGGGCTCTGGTAGAGATGCAGAATATCTGTGGGTGGGAGGTATCTCTGTAATTGTTTCACTGTGATGAATAAACCAGAAAACACTAGAGTCTCTTTTATTGTTTTTAGGTGTGGTTCCCAATAATATCAGCTAAACTGCTTCCACTCAGTTACTGTTCATTTTCTTTTTACCTATTCAAAACAGTCTGATCTTAAAATAACTTGTTGTTGACTGTTTCAGAATAATTGATGCTTCATGGAAGTGTCATTCTATTAAGCTAGTACAGGGATATGCATGCCCACACAGAATGTAGACTCCACATTCAAAATAACAATGGTGTTTATGTGAACTATGGTGAAATTAATGATCCCCCCAACACACATACACACTCGATTTTCTCAGATAACTAGATGTCCAAATAAGATAAACAATTACTTGGGCTTTGTGCAAAGAATTTGGTGATGGGGGGTGGAGGTTGGAGGAATGGAATTCACCCCCACAACGTGCATGTGGGCCACATAGCCACCATTCCAGCTTTGGGCTGGATTAGTGTCTGCTCCCGCTTTGCACCTCCTGGATTTGGTGCACTGGATTCACATAATTGTGGATTCAGTGGCCTCTCCCTTTGCCTTTCTACTATGGTCATCTGTTCCATCTTATTTGGAGTCAGCGTAGAACCCACCTCTGTGCTGGGCAGAGGGTAGAGATGCCTCTCTTGGGCAGCCACTCTAATTGAATGTGTCATCCCACCCACCCTTCTGTTCTTTTCCTCTCTGTGCAGAGCAAATTCAAGGCCTGTTCTATACTTAAAAATTAGATCAACCTAGTTATGTTGATCAAGGCTGTGAAAAATGTCATGCCCTGCGTGCTGTCATTAGGCCAACCTAACCCTAAGTTGATGTAGATATGGCTAGGTCAATGGATTAATTCTATTGCCTCTCAGGGAGCTGGAAAAATCCTTTCCATGGCTGTAGCTGTGCCACTGTAGCATCTGTAGTGTAGACATGCCCCAGGGCTGACATGGTGCACTCTGGAACTGGACACATTTCCTATATGCACAGAGGATTTAACTCTGCCCTTTTATTATCTTGATACTCTGGATGGCACTTTCTTGCTATGGCAGTCACAAGCGTGTATTTGTTTTATGTGTAATATGCCAGATTCTGTTTCATTTACAACAATGTGAATCCAGACAGCTCCACTGGAGTCTGGTATATAGCTGAAAACAGAGTTTGGTCTCATGAGTTAGTGAATTACAGTTTCAGCCTTAGCTCAGAATTTCTGTTGGTGAGAGAAACAAGCTTTTGAGCTTACAGAGCTTGTCTCAGGCTTTGTCTGCACTGGAACTTTGTCAGCAAAACTTTGTTGCTCAGGGCTGTTAAAAAAACACACCCCCCCCCGAACAACAAAAGTTTTACCAATGAAAAGCACCGGTGTGAACAGCACTTTGTCAGCAGGAGTGCTCTCCTGCCAGCAAAGCTGCTGCCGCTCCTTGGGGGTGGAAGATTGTTGTTGTCAGGAGAGCTCTCTCCTGCCGACAAACAACAGCTACACTGCGTGCCTTTTAGTGGCACAGCTGTCTCGCTAAAAGGTGCAAAGTGTAGACAAAGCCCTAGGGCTAGTCTACACTGGCAACTTTAAAGCGCTGCCATGGCAGCACTTTAACGTGGCTTGTGTAGTTGCGGCTCTAAAAAAGCACTTCCATGGGGGGCATAGCTCCCAGCGCTGGTGCACTGTCTACACTGGCGCTTTACAGCACTGAAACTTGCTGCACTCAGGGGGGTGTTTTTTCACACCACTGAGCGAGAAAGATGCAGCACTGTCAAGTGCCAGTGTAGACAAGCCCTTAGTCTCTCACCAACAGAAGTTGGTCCAATACAAGATATTACCTCACCCACCTTGACTCTCTAATATCCTGAGATGAACCTGCCTACAACAACACTGCATACAAATAAGATAAACACAGATTAGGCAAGTCTGGATTGTGACGGGTTGGATCACAGAAACCCCCTTGGGAGCTGCCACCTGATGTGCAGCCTTATGGGGTACACTGTCACATGGATGTCCTTAATTCTTCAGGTAACATAATTTTCTTTCTACAAAGTATAAGCATTTTTTCCCCATATGTTGTGCTGACAGTTTTATGTGAAAAAGTATCACCAACCACCAGTTGACAGAATAATATATAAAGAATTGTGAGTCTGGAAAAAATCCAGATCTTGTGACCAGTTTGACTGCACAGGTGGCTACAACATTTGCCGGATCATGGGACATAGTTAGGAACACAAGTTTCCTTGTATAGTGATTTCAAAAGTAGGTCATTGGGCAGTACTACAAAGCAACCCACTTGCTGAAAAGAAGGCTCCATGATCACAAGACATTTATCAGACAGATTTGTACATTCTGGAGCACAAGATGGTCAGTTATTTGGGTCCATTATGGGTTTCCTTTGATTAACCAAGTTCCACTATAGTATAAACAAGAAAATGCCTTTACAAATCTTTGTACAAGTATTTGTAGCACTTGTGCTCCCAGGAGATCTATAAAGATGTCATCAACTTTATAACACAGTTTTGTGTTAATATTTTGTGCCTACTATAGTAACCGTTACAGTTAGGGTGACCAGACAGCAAATGTGAAAAATCGGGACAGGGGGTGGGGGATAATAAGAGCCTATGTAAGAAAAAGACCCAAAAATCGTGACTGTCCCTATAAAATTGGGAGATCTGGTCACCCTAGTTACAGTCCACTGTAAATAATTATTTGTCTCCATTTTTAGTTTGTTTACTACATGCTCTTGAGAGCACTTTGGATGTGCTCCAACTTGCTGCAGTTAGGAAAGACTTTTTGTTGACTTTACTGCAAGTTGGATCAGGCCCTAAGTGTAATGGTCACTTTAACCCTGTAGTTGTGTGGCTCTTTTACCCAGCAACATGAGACAGATACATTGTTAAAAATAGGAAAACATTATTGTAAAACACATAAAATTGCGAGGGGGAATTGGGCAGGCATAGGATCTGAAACTATTTTTAATTTTTGTTAATGAACTTGATTTCAAGTTGATGATACCTCTTTAACAATGAATAGGAGCTAGTCCAACAAAGTAAAAGAACTCCATTCAGAAGCAGCCTTCTTCCATTGACCCAGTGATGGGCCTTATGGAGGAAGTTGTATTTTGTCCTCATGAGCCAGGACAGATTGACTCATATCCCTCTTGATGAGAGAGAATCACCCAAAATACTTCCCCTCTCCCCCTCCCCATTTTAAGGTTCAATCTCAGGAAATGTTTTTCTCCTCCAGTGTGCTGGTTTTGTAGTACCGATTCCCATTATTTATGCCTCTTATCTATTAAGTATGTTCAAAAAGAAGAACAGGAGGACTTGTGGCACCTTAGAGACTAACAAATTTATTAGAGCATAAGCTTTCGTGGACTACAGCCCACTTCTTCGGATGCATCCGAAGAAGTGGGCTGTAGTCCACGAAAGCTTATGCTCTAATAAATTTGTTAGTCTCTAAGGTGCCACAAGTCCTCCTGTTCTTCTTTTTGCGGATACAGACTAACACGGCTGCTACTCTGAAACTTTTCATTAAGTATGTTGTTATCTATAGGCTACTTCTAATACTCTGGCCTCACGAGTGAAAGTGAAAATCAGTATCCATAATTCCCAACTTTCTCTTTAGCCCACTAGTACCCAGGTGCTTTCAGTGCTGCTTCTCCAGTGTAAATTCCCTTGCAGCCAGAATCACAGGCTGAACTCCCAAGTCTGTGTTCTGCTGAGTCACCATTACACACTCAGAGCAAAGGGAGTACAGAAAGGCACCTTTGTACCTTTAACAATGAAACACATCAGCTATACCTGGGAGTGAACTTTGAACGTCACAAGATAAGAGGAGAGCGTTTAATGAATTTTCTAGACTGTTCTCCTCCCTGCCCTGTAGGACATCTTTCTGAAAACGATCACTTTTCCTTCTCGGTTGTCTCAGATTTTAAAGGTTTCAGCAAAGTATTCCCCACCAGGCTACTGACTCCTGCATGCATTCATGGGAGTTCAGTGCACCCACTACTGCTAGGAACAAGATGGAGCATTGTGTACTGCACTGGGCAGTTGCTATGGGCTGCACCCCACATTACAAATTAATGAGGCCACTTTGTAGAACTACTCCATCGACTGCATTTGGCTCATGGGCCCCAGTTTGGCCCCACTGACTTTTCCTCCCAGAATACGATGTGACTAGAAATCTAGTATGACTAAAGAAGATCTGGGAGTGGTTCAGCTGAGCAGTTCTGGTGTGAGTCAGAATTTGTCACATGCAGTATAGTTACAGGGATTCAGCTGGGCTAAACTAGTAACCAGTAACTAGGAATGAGAATAACAGGAAATCATGCCTCCAGTAACCTTTTCTGTCTGTCAGAAAAACAGAGCAGCTGAGCCATGGGGTTGTTATTCTAGTTCTGCCATATACTGTTTCAGGAAGCGATGCATACTTTGCAGGGTCACATGTTTTTCAAACCTGTTTTTCAGGTCAGGCAGTTTTGATGGTGGTTTAATCATGATTCAGTTGCTCAAACATATTCAGGATTGAGAAACTCTGACAATTAAGCAGTGCCCTGACTATATTGCCTGTATATAGTGAGGACCAGACTGGCAACTCAGCTGTGTTTAGTTCTCTCTGTTCCATTTAATTAAACTTTCAGGATCTTTCAGTGCTTTTAAGTTGTAAACACAAATTTGTGTTTGGGATATAACCCAAGTGAGACAAATCCACTCCCAGCCAATACTTGGTACGGAAGGTTTAGCCTACCAGTGAACTTTGTTTTCTGTTAAACCAGTTTGAATGCTGATAGGTTCTTACAGTCCCTCCCATCCACCCATGTTTTGTTGCATCCTATGTATTTTTGTGTTTCAGATATTCAGTCATAAGATTTTTGTAGGTCATAATTGCACAATTCTGACTGGTGCTTTTTCATCTTCCTGTGCTTCTTTTAAACAAATGTAATATACTCTCCTGATGGAGATTTTATTCTTTAGTTCTAAAGCTATATTGACCGTGACCATGGGAACCCTTGTATCAAGAATTATGGTTAAACACAGTTCTCTGGAACGATGTCAACCTGATTTCTAATCCCAGAGTAGACAGGGCCAAAAGATACTGTTTTTTTCCTGATGTCCTGTCCTAAACTGCTGTGCAATAAATATTACTGTGTGCTATTAAAGAGCTGCCATGTTTCAAATCACAGGTCGCTGTATATCAGAGGTGGGTGAAATAATCCCTGAATGTAGTATGTATATCCCTTCAAGTTTGGAAAAAGCTTTGGAATTCTTCAGGATGTGACGATATACTTATAATGAAAGGAAATACCCCACCCTAATGCTTACACAACAATGACAGCTAAGTGGCATTCCAGTCATTAAAATGGGATGTGAGCTTATTGTTACGAATGTCAAGATTCATTCTCATATTCATGGCATGTAGATCCCATGAGTGTTAATTATTCTAGCCCATTAAACTAGGCAAGTAAGTTAAATTTCTTGCTTATGCTGAAACATGCTGTACAGGACTCACTGGTGTCACCTGTTTTAAACAGGCTTGTATTCAACGTCAGCTATACATAATGCTGAATCACCACTACCTTGCTGGGTGTGTATCAGCATTAAACATGAGGGGATGTGACAAGTCCCCTTTTCTAGGATTAGTCAGGTAATAGACAACAGTTATCAGTTTGCAGCAGATACCAAGATGGACGCTGCATACTGACAGCCAGTGTGGAAAGGTATCCAGGTGATGGGAGAGAGCAGGGTGTCTCTTGGGCCAGGAGGGAGGGAAGGAGCCGATGTGCATGTGTAAGGTGTCTCTAGCACCAAGGACTGAGTAGAAGGAAGGATCTGAGTCACAGGAGGGAATGGGTGGGGTCTCTGGCACTGGAGATGGAGTGGAAGGGAGTCAGGTAGTGGGAGGAAGCAGGTGAAGAACTGGGACAAGTTGGAGGGAGGGAACCAGGTCAAACCTAAAATGGTCACTGCCAGGGCTGGTTCAGGACTGAGGGTTTATATGTATGTACTGAATAAATCCAGCAATGGGAGTCACCCTCTCTTTACCCCCCCAGGGAAGTTACTCTGAATTTGGCTCCTCTGGGGGCTCTGAACGTAGTACACGCTGTTCCTTGAGCCGCTGCCCTGGGGTCATCTATAACATTTGCCTGTCTGGAGCTGTGTATCTATAGCCTTCACTCATGGTTCAGTTGAGTCTGCAACTAAAAATACCTCCTGTTGGCTTGCACAGGCAGGTCTTTGCTGTTAGTGTGATCCTGTGATATTACATGATACTGCAGACACCTCATTCATGTAGGAGCTCTGTCTTTTGTTAGATTGTGTACAGCTCTCGCTAAAATAACTAGTGATGTGTCATCACTAGCAGGTGGGAGAATGGCTGTTGGTGGAGGTGTTATGCGAAAAAACATGCATTTTTCCCCCCCAATCATAACCAGGAGCTAGCAGCCTGCAGCAGCTGTTTTTATTCACAGATTAGTGAAACTCTAGCAACAGACTGTCTTGCTTTTACTTACTTATAGACTTTTCTGCAGTGCTCATCACTGTAGTGTCAGAGTATCTCATCTGCACTAATTAATTTATCCTCTCAGCCCTATTGACTTCTGATATGGTTGCCTTTCTGAAAAATGGGGCCTAGGTGTCTGATCTTGGGCTCCCAAAAATTGAGACACCCCAAAGCAATGGCCCCTTCTGAACATTTTTGCCTATACATCTGGCTGAAGATCACGCACTGGCAGAGCTAAGAGTACAGCTCAGATCTCCTGAATCCTGGTCCAGTGCTTCAAACACAAGATCATCCTTTCTGTCCATCAAGATTTTCTAATTCACCAGGCTTAATATTATACCTGATCTCCGAAAACAAAACATCTGTGTCACATGAGATCTCACCTCTTTGGCTCTCAAACTTCCATAGAAATCCCTGATAACAGATCATTGCACCTACAAAAATCACTCCCTAGATAAAGAGGTGGCAGTACTTGAGCTGACATGGGGATTTCTGGAGTGATGTCTACAACTTCTAAATTCAGGCCCAGCAAACTGGATTCACCCTAGATTTCATAGCATGTTTGGTGAAGTGAAGGTAGAACATAAGAACAGTCATACTGGGTCAGACCAAAGGTACATCTAGCCCAGTATCCTGTCTTCTGACAGTGGCCAATGCCAGGTGCCCCAGAGGGAATGAACAGAACAGGTAATCATCAAGTGATCCATCCCCTGTCGCCCATTCCCAGCTTCTGGGACATCATCTGTCTCCTACTTCCTGCCTTCCCATGCTCTCTCTCCACTCTTTAGCCTCTGGTAACCCCACAAGTGTCAGATCATGCAAAATGGAAGACAAAACAATACTAATACTTACCACTTCTATAACAGCTTCCATTCAAGAATCTCAAAGCCCTTTACAAGATGGGTATGTATTATTATCCCTATTTTACAGATGAATAAACTGGCATGGAGAGGCCTCTGTAACTTGCCCAAGGTCACACAGTGAATCAGTGCAGAGTCAAAGGCAGAACAAGGTTCCTGACTCCCAGTCTTCTGATTTCAAATACAAAGTAGTCAGACTCCAGATAGAGAGCAATGGGGGGACTCATGGACAATGTGTGTCACAGAAGCCCATGAGGAAGCATTTCCCAGCTGCACCTGAGCTATACTATTTTAGGATCGTATATTACACTTACTGGAAACTAAACATTGCATTTCAAACTGATCTTTCCTGGGGAAAATTTTGAAAACTATACACATTCCACCCTTTTTGTACAGTATGAAAGAGGGGCAGCAGCTGCTCTTGCTGCAAAGCCCTGACTCGTTCAGGTAACCCTCGGAGAAAAATAGTTTTAAATATGAGAATGTTTCCTTTTAAGGAATTGTCCAACTTGCTTCTGTGAAAAACAGATCAAGTCAAATCTTGCTGTGTGTCTGTGGAGATGTGGGCAGAGCTCAGCTCATTGGAAGAAATGGCTCTAAAATAATCAATGAGAATTTTTAACACAATACAAGGTGATGGTCGTGAGGAAGAATCTAGGCTGGAGGCAGCTCATTCTGGTTTCCAGTTAATTAGATTGTTTGCTGGTTGGACCAGTTCAGTGAAGTGGAAAAAATGTGAGTCTCAGAAATAATATTATTATTTTTTTCATCAGAAGGGCTGAGAGCCTGAGGGGAAGCACCATTGCTCTTCTGTGCTCTGAAAAAGGGTAACTTTGGTGCCAGATTGATTGATGGCCTTGGAGACTGAAATCCTCTTTCCTCAAGATAGCAGCAGACAAAGCTTTCCCCCTACACACACTATGGCTCAGTCCTGACCACCAATCCTTCTAATCACTGTGGCTGATCTGTGAATGGGGCCAACTTTGATGTAAGACTTTGGTGATGATAGAGCTGGTATGAGATCCATCAAGCTGAAGTAACACAGGGCTCTGCCCCATGGGGGTCATTACCCACTTGGAAAAAGTTTAAACACTGAAGCCACCTTAATGTTACCAGATCCTGCCAGTTTGGGGCCTCAGCACTCCATATTCTACCATGCAAATGGAGAACAAGTCTAGCTACTGCTACTGTACCAACCTCCCACACATGCCCAAACCCTGGCACATCAGTGCTGCACAAACCTGGATGATCTCTGTATAGTCAGTGAAATTTTAGGGATTGGAGCCAAAAATTGGCAGGATTGAAGTGCTAGATCTTGGTATTTGCAGTGCCCTCAACTGGGATGTGTTATGTATTTTTGTAAAAGGAACATCTACCCTTTATGCAATAGAATTAGGGGGTCTCATCACTGTCTGGATTCAGGTGCCAGATCTAGGTATTGTTGTACTGAGTTTCCTCGGGATATGGGCGCTGGATGCAATGGGGGGGTGGGGGAGCTAGGCTTGTTCTCTGTGTAAGCAGTGGGATTTTGGGGAGAAGGGGGGCATGTAAAAAACTGGCAGGATCCAGCTTTCTCCTTCCCCACCTTTCCTCACTCCCCAGGATTTGGCACCAAACCCTCCCAGTCCACGTGGCTCCGGACTCTGAAGCAGCAGCTCCGGAATGTCCCTTTGCACCTAAACTCCAGATCACAACAACGGAGCAAAAGGCCCCAAGGGAGAGGGGCCCAGCCGCAAGCTGTGTGGTTACCAGGGTGCAGGGCGCATGCAAACCTCAGGGCCAGGAGCATGGGGAAAACTAAGGCAGGCTCTGCACGGAAATCTCGGGGGAGAAGCCCAGCTGCAGCGTCTCCGGCTGCTGCCGCCCACTCCCTCCGGGGGAAAGAGAGCAGTCGGGTAGGCAAGAAGCCTGCGGCTCCCCGGGAGAGGCCAGGGGAGCCGCCGCCGCCTCCCCCGGCGTTCTGCCTGTTCGATCTGGGGGCGCAGAGGGAGCGCTGGGTCAAGTTTCAGGAGAGGCAAAGCCTGACTTGTGAGGAGGCAGCCAGACTCCTGCTGGACACCTTGTGAGTAGAAGGAGGGGGGCACGGACCCGGGGGTCCCCGGGCCCTAAGCTCTTCCTCCGGAGGCAGGGCAGTGCCTCTCCAATGCGCTCCGATGCGGGGCAGAAACGAAACCTACCCCACCCTCGGCGAGCTTATGCTGTCACTGTGGCATGCTGCTGCCGTTTAAGGGCTGGTGCGGATCCATGGTGCAGCTTTGCATGTTGCTTGGGTCCCACCTACATTTTGTAAAAATCTTCCCTTCTGGCCTCAGGGGCAGGGCCCTCTCTGAGCTCAGCACCGGTTGGGACAGGATCTCTCACGCCCAAGGATTTCTCTGCAGCCAACAATGTGTTTGTGCAGATTCTTTTATTTGCGTTATATTTTTCAGAGTAGCAGCCGTGTTAGTCTGTATCCGCAAAAAGAACAGGAGTACTTGTGGCACCTTAGAGACTAACAAATTTATTAGAGCATAAGCTTTTGTGGACTACAGCCCACTTCTTCGGATGTTTGGGCTGTAGTCCACGAAAGCTTATGCTCTAATAAATTTGTTAGTCTCTAAGGTGCCACAAGTACTCCTGTTCTTTTTGCGTTATTTTTTTGTGGCCCATCTGCACGTTTTTGACCCGCTCCTCTGAAGTCAATGGGAGCGGGCCCATGATTGTTAGAGCTGGGATTAGGACAGAATATTTTTCTTCCCTAGACCCCATCTACCCTGTGGCTTTTGGAGGGGGCTGCTCCCCCTTGAGCTCAGGTGGGTCTAACCACATGACTGATGCCCTGATAGCCCTCCTTCTCTCCATCTTTGTTTCCTGTGTTTGGTATAAACCTACAATTCCGTACTTTTAGACAAAGGACATTAATGTAACTATTTATGTAAGTAAACAAACCTTCATTAGGAATGCTGATTCCAGCCAGGCTAGTGCTCCCTGTGGACCTTTGTCAGTCTGATCTGATAAATGCCTGGTTAATAATTAATTGAGTCAGAAGGGTCATAGATCTACAATCCATGCTTCTCTGGGTTTGGAGAGAGAGAATGACAGTAGGGCTTTTCACAATTTTTCCCTCACTTTTTGCTTTAGCCATATAAATGACTTCTATGAATCCATGTGCAGAGTAAAATGTGGATTTTATGGGAAGTTAACAGCAAACTTGTTCTTGCTCAATGAGCAAGCCAATACATGGAGGCTGAGCCTGTCAAAAACATGTTTTTTGCAGGACTCACCCAGCCACCTTTCTTTTGATTCTTAATGGCAATGCAAATAAGTATTATCTGGCAGTGTTATCCAGACATTTTACATTTAGATTTATCTAAGTGTTTCTAAAATGCTTATCAATTTAATATCTAGATGTTGATTTTGGTAATAATGTGGGAGGCTCATTGCACACATTTTATAACCACATCCAGAGAAGTGGTCATGGCTAGACATACAGCAGCTCTGACTGGACAAATATCTCTGCTTTGGATTCAGATTTAGGGGCCAAGTACAGTGTGGGATTTAGTCAGACTACTTAATTATCTTCAAAAAGACTTTTGTATTTTGTATTTCTACATTTTCTCAGCCCAGAATCTCTGCCCCATAAGTATCACATTTGCTGTACTTGAAGCCTGTCCATATTATTCTGCAATGTAATATTCCTAGTGTCAGCATTTTTACAATAATAAACATTGGCTTCCGTGGAGTTTATTTTCTTCCCATGGAATTTATGGGCTGTTACTCTTAATCTGTTCATGTTTCAGGGACCTCACATCAAAGGGAAGTAAAAATCCTCTTATCCTGTTCTTTTCTGTTGTCTACAGTGACACATCTACCAAGCTCATATTCTAATCCCGCTGTCCCATCTGAACGTGTGTGTAATATCATTATATTTTTGTTATTCCCGTTAATAAATCTGAACAAACTGTCAATACATGCAATTGATAATATGAAAAGTAAGGGACTTAATATTTTTGCGTCTGACCTGGCATGTCGCTTTTGCTAGGTTACCATGGCAAAGTCCTAAGGGAGTGAAAGAAATGCACAAAGCAGAGGATCCTTGAGGCTGTGAGTGCAACCGGGAGACTTCAAAAACATATTAAAATGTTTTAAACTAATTAAATCCTACTTATCGTCTCTTTTTCCAGCTTCTGAAATGGAAGCAAGTTAGTGATGTTTTCTTTCTAGAAAGAACATCAGCCTGGAGCAGAATTGGTGGGAACATGGGAAAATTCTATTCTTAATTTCACTGGTGTAATCCTGACATAATTTGACTGAATTCTATGAGTTACTCTAGGTTTACTACTGTAGCTGAGGTCAGAATTTGGACATGTGTTTGGGGGAAGGTGGGTCTGCTTCAGTTTGGCCCTCACTGCTGAGTGGATAATGTCTCTGGTAGAGTTGACTGTGACACTACAAAATCTCAGTGCTTCCTTGGCCAACAAGAAATGTCTGATCACAAATCCTCTCTTTTTGGGTGCATGTGCCCTTGCTCCATCCAGTGAGTACAGAGGCCTGGTGAAGCACACAGGAGGCTGTCACTGCGGAGCTGTCCGCTTCGAGGTTTGGGCATCAACAGATCTGCACATTTTTGACTGCAAGTGAGTGGTATTTATTTATTTATTTTGCCACCCCAAATCTGAATAGCCAAATACTCTGCCCTTCTCTAGCACTTCCCATCCAAAGATCTCAAAGTGTTTACGAAACAGAAATCCACTGGAAGTTGGTATAGTAGCAGGACAGATGTCTAACCTATTTCCTGTAGGGTGCAGCCCCATCTGAGTTCAGATCCACCAGTAGGTCAGTACTGTCGATTTCAGGTGCTGGTTCTGCAACTGCACAATGTGCTGATTGCCAGAGAAAGGAAGGTGCTGTGCACTTCTACGCTCTGGGCAGCACAGTGGCAACTTCGTGTTTTCTTTACACCTTAGCTGAAGGGGTGAGGATGTGGAAAAAGCTGCAGTTGTCAGGGAGATAACAAGTGCTTGGAAAACAGCTGAGAACAGGGAGACTGTAGCAGTGTTGGGGTTACAGGGATCCTTACTGAGATCGCTACTAGGTGTGTGATTTCAGGCAATTTTAGCAGATTGTTGAGGATGGGATCTGCCTCTCATAGGCCAGAAACAGTAGATGTAAAAAAAATCAAAGAAATTCCCAGTTTTTAACTTTGTGGAATACTAGCTATGGCCCTAATACAAGGTCCAATTAAATCCAGAAGAGAAATTCCATTGACTTCAACTGTTCTATCTGGGGGAAAAATATTAAATGTCCTTTATGCAAGTGGAAATTCAGATCAAAGTCACTTGCTCATTACAATTTGGTAAGATGTGATGATTACTATTACATAATCTACAACTACTACAGTTAATAATTACACAGACTTCCTCTGTGATCCTGGAAAGTCACTATATCTATGCCTCAGTTTCCTCAGCCACACAATGAAGACAGTAATACTTGCATATCTTGCAGGGATGCTGTGAAGCTACATAAATTTCATGAGATCCATGAATGGAAGGTTCTAAACACATGCAAAGTGCTATATTTAGTATCATTATTAACAGCAATATCTTACATATATACAGAATTTTATTGTGGAAGCATTTTACAAACTCCTATACATACAGGAACCACTTACCCCACTACTAAAATGTAGCCATATCTGGAGTAAAACATGGCAGATGTTTAACAGGATTCTGCACATCAAGGAGTACAGAATAGCAGCTCCATGTGGGACTGCAGAGGGAAATATAGGTAAGCAGAGTGCAAAAACTTACACTGAAATTCAGCTACAGTTTCATGATTCATACCTGTGCTTGTACAAAAATTGTCCAGGTTTTATACATCCACCTCTGTTTTATACTTCTTCAAAACAAAATGCTTTCCAACAGATCTCTCAAGGATGTGGGGTTTGATCCTTTCTTGGCATTCTCTTATCAAATGGAGAACACATTACTACCAACATGTGGTGAGGGATATCTATTCAAGCCCTATAAAATAGTCTAATTTCAGTATGGTCTTTCCACAGACTCAGAATTAGTTTCTCTCTAGCCCAGATGTCACTACAAATCTGTTTCCCTTGTTTGCAAAGTAATTAATATTGGTAGCATTTGGATTAAGTTGGCAAACTTTACATGGGTTTCTCAAGGCCACAGTTTAGCGTTGATCTATCCACTGAGAGTTGTACTGTGGAGAGAAGACAGTTATACAGCTCTCAGTGTAGATAAGCTTACTTTCCATATTACAGGAAAACATAAGTCTCTAGACTGAATACATGCAAACACAAATACATATGCCATAGTTGCAGTCTGTCCACTCCTGTCATCAAACCTGATATTTGCAATGTTGTAGCCGTGTTGGTCCCAGGATATTAGAGAGACAATGTCCGTGAGGTAATATCTTTTATTGGACCAACTTCTATTGCATCTCTTGTCTCTCTAATATCCACCCTGATGACAACCAGGTAAAAATAATTATAGTTTTCAGTGAAATCTAACTTGTTGAGAGCTCTAGGCTAGATATGACTGTTACATTGCAGGTTATAACTGCCTATAGAATAGTCATGTTTTTTTTCTTGTTCTTTCCCCTTGTACAGTTGCAGTATTTGCATAAAGAAACAGAACAGACACTTCATTGTCCCAGCTTCCCACTTCAAGCTGCTGAAGGTAGGTTAGGGTTTATGAGTGCAGTGGGTGTGCGTACCTGTCAAGATATTTGATTCTGAAAGATTCAGGTGGTGGTCAGCTTTGTATCATAAATTTGCCTGTGTCTGTCTGGAGAGATGTGAAAAATCCATTTGGATCCTAGGAGCCTGGCTGTATGTGTTTGTTAGCATGTCTCAGAATGGGAAGTTCCATGTTTGAAAAGTGACTATACCTCTTGAAAAGATGAGGCAGGGATGTATGTACACCCCAGGAGTGGCATTGCCACCAGGTAAATATGGTTTCAGAGTTGCAGCCGTGTTAGTCTCTATCCGCAAAAAGAACAGGAGTACTTGTGGCACCTTAGAGACTAACTATTTTTGCTCAAATAAATTTGTTAGTCTCTAAGGTGCCACAAGTACTCCTGTTCTTTTTGCAGGTAAATGTGCTAAGTCCATGTTACATTGACGACAAAGAGCATTACTGTCGCACTCATACTCCTAATGGGCTACAGATCTGAACAAAAGCCCATCGCAATCCGTGTGAGTCTTGATTTATTGGGCTGTGGATTGGGTCCAAGCACATTGCTATAAAGAATTCTGCCTCTATTTTAGATCAGCTTCAGACTCCCTTAACTTGGTTTTTAAATTCTGATTACAGGCTTAACTCCTTTACATTTTAATTGTTACAAGGGCATCTTACAGGTTAGGCTCTTGGATTCCAAGTTTTCTGAGGACTGTAGCTCTTAGATTAATTTTTCTTGGCTTCTAGCACCATTTAATTTGATTTTCTTTTATAGTTGGACGGTCTCAGATAAACACAGAAATTTGTCCACTGCTTCTGGGAGGAAACCCCCCAATTATGTTTACTTTGGAGCATTTAAAAAAAACCTAAGCACTTTATAATAGACCTGCTGTAATAGAGAGTTCAGTGACTGCATTTCAGTAATCAGAAAGTAAAGGCATGGCAATTGTTAGGCTTGTCTGGGGGAAAGGTGCATGTGAAAGTAAAGCACAGAGGGTAGGGAAAGGAGATTAATATCTGGAACAGAGTAGTATGCATGCCGTATTCTTAACTCTAACTCACATAAAGACATAGCAGGTGATATTTTAGACTAGTCTTAATTAGGCTTCTGTTTTTGTGCCTGCAATTTTACATTTATTAATTACAAGCCTGTGGAATGTAAGTGACAAAAAATGACCCATTTCTGGGTACGTGGCAAACCTTCACTGTGTATTTTTTTGCCTAGGGTGCTGATAACATAACAACGTACACCTTCAACACGCACCGCGCCCAGCACACATTCTGTAAGACCTGCGGCGTGCAGAGCTTTTACACTCCTCGTTCTAACCCAGATGGTTACGGTAGGTAAACAGAACCGGGAAGAAACCTGGTAGACCTATGCCAACACAAATTCACCCCCTGCTGCACTTGTATAATGACCCTGACGACCACCAGCACTCTGCCAAGAGCAGTAGCACAATAATTGTGCATCATACAGCTTGCTTCTAAAGTACTGAACAACTGAACCTGCAACTTTCAATAGCACCTCCTTATTGTGTAAGTCTTAACTGTGACCAATGGGCCACTGGCCATCTCAGGTTTCTCACCTGCTGCAGCTGTATCGATACTATCAACACCCTCTGAGATTCACTGCCCATGAAACTGAGAATAGCTCTCCTTGGCGTCAAAGGGAGAGTTTCTCTCTGTATTTCCCCCTCTTCTCCAGGAATAGCCCCCCACTGCCTGGATGAGGGCACTGTGCGCAGCACCATCATGGAGGAGATCAATGGCAAAGAGTGGGAGAAGGCCATGAAGGAACATAAGACCATCAGGAGCATGTCGAAACCATGATACAGCCTCAGTATCCAAAGGGCTCAGCTTGGAGCACTGCCATTGGCAGGCCACCACGTAACCTCTTAGTTCAAGCTCTCCTGTGCCAGGCTGTTCAGGAAGTATGTCTTTTTTGTTTTTTTAAATAAATCTTTCTGTGCTGCCTGTTTTTTCCCTCCTTTCATTTTATATTCAGTTGTCAGACCACATCAGTTCCGTAACCTACCCAACAGCTGGGGTTTTTCCTCTTTGCCTTATTCTGACACTGCCCCAATCTGCAGCAGAGTTCAAATCACATTAGTCAGAACAAGGTTCTTACATCTATTGCAAGATTCTACCATGTGGTCTTTGGCTCGTGCAGACACATCCCAGCTGTGTTATTATCGGGGTTACACTGTGGTTCTCAACCAGGAGCCCGGGGCCCCCCGGGGGCCATGAGCCGGTTTCAGGGGGTCTACCAAGCAGGACCAGTGTTAGACTCACTGAGGCCCAGGAAAGAAAGCCTAAGCCCTGGAGAAGCCTGAGCAACCTAGCTTCACGGGGTGCCTTGTGGCCTGGGGCCCAAGGCAGTTGCCCTGCTTGCTACCCGTTAATGCTGGCCCTGGCTTTTGTATGCAGAAAACAAGTTGTTGTGGCACAGCTGGGCTGTGGAGTTTTCATAGCATGCTGGGAGGGACTCAGACAGAAAAAGGGTGAGAACCCCTGGTTTACACAACCGTACTACATGAAAGAACGTCTCCCTACCCAGGGAAAAATTCTGCTGTTACACTCGTCTCTCCCTTGATTTCACTGAAGTTACTCTGGCTTTAGAACTATATCGGGCTGATGCTGGCATTACAGGCTCCAGTTGAGCAAGTTCTTACGTACGTGTTTAACTTTCAACATGAGAGTAGTGCCACTGAAGTTAATGCAGATGTGCTTAAGTGCTCTGCTGAATAAGCGGTCTGACTCATGGACTTAAAGATAGCTGTGTGTAGGGTTGTCTAGTGCCGGCTCCGCAGCTCCCATTGGCCAGGAACCGCAACCAATGGGAGCTGTGGGTGTGGGTGCGAGGGCAACACGTGGAACCTCCCTGGTCGCCTATGTGCCTAGGGGATGTAGGGACCTGGCAACTGCTTCCTGGGAGCCGCAGTAAGCGCTGCCGGGACTCAGCACCCTGAACCCCGTCCCAGCCCAGAGTCCCCTCCTGCACCGAAATTCCCTCCTGAAGCCCGTACCTGTACCCCCCCAACACCATGCCCCAGCCCTGAGCCCCCTTCTGCACCCCAAACCCCTCATCCCTGGCCCTACCCCAGAGCCCACAGCTCCAGCTGGAGCCTACGCCCCCTCCTGCATCCCAAACCCCTCATCCTCAGCCCCACCCCAAAGCCTGCACCCCTAGCCAGTCTTCACCCACTCCCGCACCCCAGCCCTCTGCTCCAGCCCAGAGCCCCCTCCTGCACCTCAAACCCCTCATCCTCGGCCCCACCCCAAAGCCTGCACCCCCAGCCAGAGCCCTCATCCCCCCACACACCCCAACCCCATGCCGCAGCCTGGTGAAAGTGAGTGAGGGTGGGGGAGAGCGAGCGATGGAGGGAGGGGGGATGGAGTGAGCAGGGGGTGGGTCAGGGGGCGGGACAGGGGTGTTCGGTTTTGTGCGATTAGAAAGTTGGCAACCCTAGCTGCGTGTTTAAATACTGAGAGTACAGTTCTGCCCTGGTATCTTTTTAATAGCTATGTTTGGGAGGGTGTTGTGATTTGAGTAAGGAATTAGGAGCCAGGAATTTGAGCTCTGATCCTGGCAGTGCAATGACTTGCTCTGTATCCTTGGGCAAGCTGCTTATCCTATCTTTACACTGGGGTTTATAGTCTTTATATCCCTATCTCCCACAGGGGCGGTGAGGAATAACTCGATGATGAGTGCAAAGCGCTGCGTAAACGCTGAGTATTATTTAGTTTGCTCCAGTGTGAAAGTCCTCCTTTAAGATTCCAATTATTACTAAAATCTCTGTGTAGATTTTAAAATTACAAACAAATATTTGAAAATTGGCCTGTCACTTACCTGCTGAATCTGTGGGTTGCAAAACCCAGAACCCAGCATTTCCTCCTGGCAACTAAGAGGAAGGGGACAGCTTTTCAAATGGTGCATCTGGAATTTTTATGTCTACATATTTATTCTGTCAAAGAACTGGCTGGCGCCCTCTCACTTGTAACTTCATTCGTACACCCTGCACATCCCGGTGAAAAACAGCTTATGTTCAGCGGATCTCAAAGACTTTGTTTGGAAGCAGGAATAAATACTAGTGTTTCACGAGGTACAGTCCAGCCGAGTAAAGCTCGTATCACAGCGTGGCTTGGAGGATCGAGATGGAAAGAACAGTAAGAGCTCAGTGCAATTATATTAGTCTGTATAATTTTTAATATTTTATTCCTAAAGTTTTGGCATTTTAAAGTCAAGAAACCAGCCCTCCATCAGCAGGAACTGGCTGACTGACAGGCAGGCCTGTGCGGTTCAGTGTTACAGCCTGAGGGCTGTGAGGATCCTGGTTCAAACCCCAAGGGACAATGTGTATCCCAGAAGGTGGAATTCTGTCCTCTTCTTGAGGCATTAAAGAAACAAGAGCATTCAATAGTGCTTGGTCAGGCAGAGCCTCTCTTTTCTTTGTCTCCCTTCTCTGGTCTCTCAATACCCCTGGAAGTGTGTATGATTCTCCTTCCCTTTACAGAAGGCAAAGTGAATTGATCACCATGAAGCGTGAGAACAGGATGTAGGTGTGGCGGAACCAGAGAAGCTGGCTGTGATGGCACCGCATGGCTCTCTAGAAAGATAAAAATATGTGAGAAAACATTAGACCTTCCAAACCCATTCGGAAGACAGCTTTCAAGGCTTTCTGTAAAGTTCACTACTAGATTTACAGTGAAATCTATCTTCGGTGACCCACCAAAGGACCAGCACAAACACAGCTTAGCAGCGGTGGGATTCTGACTAAACTCAAACAATGCTATACTGGAATCCTGGGGGCTATTTTCAAGTGGTTGTATATGACCAGAAGTTGCTAGTTGAGGCCCATTTCATGTATTTATGACATGCCACTTGGAAAGTAAGTGTCAGTAGGAAGGTTAGACTCAAGGTTCTAGCCACTTTCGAAATATCAGAGGAATTTTTGTACTTGGAACTTTCTGTTACTACCCTCATAAATACGACAGTGCTGAGGGTGTTACTTGTAGATTAGGAGCACTGTTTGCTCTGTAATGTTTACTTTAATATACTGTGGAGGGAGCTCTAATCATATGGTGATAAGAGGTTTCTTGACTAGAATGTATAGAGATTTCACACAGCAGAATAACCCAAAGTTTGCCCAAAAGACAGGGTAACTTGCTAAGAGCCTGCTGCCACAAGTAGT
Organism: Chrysemys picta bellii; assembly: GCF_011386835.1. Lineage (NCBI taxonomy): Eukaryota > Metazoa > Chordata > Testudines > Emydidae > Chrysemys > Chrysemys picta. The sequence continues at coordinate 3,396,902 of NC_088809.1, read as the reverse complement.
CATACAAGACAAAGAGCAGATCAAGATAGAATACTGCATGCTGGGAACTGTAGTGTCCACAATCCACATCACTGTATCAAATATAAGAGTGCACTCTGGCCACCCAGGGTCTAAGAGCTGCAAAGCTGCCCAATCCCACCATCTGAACGGTGTACAAAGCAACTTGTCTTGACAAGTAAATATTCCTAAAAGCAAATCCAATGATGCTTCATAAATCAAAGATTTATTTATAATCAATCAGAAATCAAAGAACTAGTTAAATTCATGGAGGACAGGTCCATCAATGGCTATTAGCCAGGATGGGCAGGGATGGTGTCCCTAGCCTCTGTTTGCCAGAAGCTGGGAATGAGCGACGGGGAATGGATCACTTGATGATTCCCTGTTCTGTTCATTCCCTCTGGGGCACCTGGCATTGGCCACTGTTGGAAGACAGGATACTGGGCTAGATGAACCTTTGGTCTGACCCAGTATGGCCGTTCTTATGTTCTTCTGACTGTTTGAAATGTGCCAATTACACTCCATGTGCAGTATATATATTTTTAAGTTCCACATGCATGAGGCACTTTTGGCTGAAGCCCTCACAATGATTCTGAAATGCTCAAACAGGCTGGGCAGGAACAATGCATCTCACCTTGGCTTGTTCAGACTCCTCCTTTGTTAGTATAAAGAGAACATCCTGGGACTGGAGGTAGCTAATGGGCACATCCAGGATGGAGATGTACTTCCGGAGGAGGTTTACTGACTTGAGGGTAAGGACCCGGCACCCTGAGCAGAGCAACAGGAGAAAGAATACAAGACAACAAGATGATTACGAGCTCACAGCATCACGAGGGTAGGCAAAGCCCCCAGCCTCCTGTGTGACAGCCCACCAGGAGTCCAAATTCTGTCAGAACCTACTTTTGTGCCGTATGAATTTCTATTCAATTCTGTTTGCTTCTTAGCTATTCTGCTGAGAGCAAACTTGGATTCCCAAGAAGGAAACCTGGGTTTAAAGGGTGGATGCCTTTTTATGACAATCTAAATTATTTCTGAACTTGTTTGGGCCCAGTCCTGTTCCCATGGGAAGGCCCTTTGAATGCCAACACTGTATCATTTAAAGGTAGTTAAACAAGCAGCCCTCGGTTCATTTGACTGTCCTTCTAATCCAATTTTCAACATGCTTTGCTACAGAAATGAGTGTTTTCAGGGTCCAGGAATGACTGCATGAGATATTAACACAGGCAGGTGATTACATGTTAATAGGAGCTCAAAACCCATCACTTGGATGTTTGTCATGCAGGAGGTGAAAGGAGCATGCAGAACAGATTCAGCTATGGTTCATTTGTTTCCCCTGATTCTAAGAAACCTTTGAACTCGAAAGTTAATTGCTAAATTTCTTTCATGGCTAAATTGTATTTATTGATGAGCTCAGCTGATGGTCCCATTAAGGAAATGTAGCTCTTTGGGAAAGTGCCTTGAGATTTCATGACACTTCAGAAGCTGAAGTTATTATGCGCCTTACTTTAGACATTACTTTGAGTTTGACAGATGAGAACAGTCACATTGTATAGACATAGTAGGATCTGCAATCAGATGCATTGCAGCATGCCCCTGCAATCTGAATGAAACGCTGAAGGGAGGGCGCAAAGGGAGGCCTGAACTGTCTCAACATCTGTATCATTTTAACTCCAGGAGAACCCAAGATCACACATCTAATACAGCTTCAGTTGGGGCCTGAGGTCCTTCTGCGTTGTCATTATGTTCTCACAGGGCACAAGGATCACAAAGTGAACATGAAGCAACTTGATGGTTCTCAGACAAATGGGACATGATGCTGAAATCCAGGAGTGGCTCACTGTTCTCTGAGGGAAGAAGTTTGCTGAGGTTTGACTGGCTCCAAGTCAAGGAGAGAAGAGAGACCCTCCTCCTAAAAGTCTCTAGGGAACGTGCATTCGTCATTCTGTGCCCACCAAAGTAGCTGGGAACTTGGGGTGCTGCCTTTGTGCTGTGAGTTCTCTAGACTTAGACAGACATATATTACTTACTAAGGGCCTGGGGCTGGGGGGGGGGAGGTGGGCAGAACACTCTGACTCCCACTGATTTCACAGGATCAAGCACAAGTTAGTTTCACTAAAACCCATCATTCTAATGCAAAAGTGGCTCAGGTCCAGGATGGGAAAGCAAGAGCTTTTGTTCATACACTGAGCGAGCTATCTGTGGAATTCCTGGAGAGGGGCAGGGGGAGAAGCCACACAGAGGTCTCCGAGGTGTAGAATGAGGGGAGCAGCATGCGGATAAGACATTTAGAAGGAAGCTGTGGAATATTCTGGGCCGAGGAACAAAGAATGGAGACGGGGCAAGACCTCCAACTTTCTCCAGCCTCACAAATGAGTTGGTGCATATGCTTGCCCCTGGCCTATTCCTAGGAGGGGCACCAACCCACTTTGCTTTTATTTCATCAGAGGCCATCAGTGAAAGAACATTGTACATTTTCTGGAAACCACTCCTTCCAGCACTGCCTCCAGGCCCCTCGATTCCTCTTCCTCCCTCCAAAAGAAAGGTGAAGGGATTTTCCCCACCTTTCCACTCTATAATCATAATTGTTCCTGCTTTTGCATTAGTCACTGGTTATTAGATGATTTTTGCCTAGATTATGATCAAAGCTTGGCCAACACAATCTAACTAGATCAGCACTAACCTCTCTCCCAGTCTTCTTTCTGGAAGGGTTTGCAGCTGGATTGCTCCTGAGGGGTTAGTCACTGGCAGGCTTGACAGAGCAGAGATGGCTTTTAGCCTTACCTTCTGCAGCTGCAAGGGGACAGGGCTGGCGGGTCAGAGGGCAACAGCAGGTTTCCATCCTGACCCAATGGTGCTAGAATAGAGAGTGACACAAGGTATGTGATCTGGAGCTTTCACAGAAGTGTCACATCAGTTCACCTTGCTGCAGGCTCTGACCTGACGGAGGAAGTCGGATGTTACCAGATAAGCCAGAGTAAATATTGTCCAGAAGGTGATCGATAGTTAATATTGACATTAGAAAAATAGCCAGGTCATAAAGAGACATTTCCAGCAGATGGCGCTCTCCAATGATAATTGTAGATGGAAGAAAGCACCCATCAGATACAAACTAGTGCTCTGATTTACCAGATGGCAGCAAGTTCAGAAGCCTGCCTTCCAGCACATTCATCATGTCAAAGCTGTACCATGTACCTGGTCCATTCCTGTTGAAGTGGCAGCAATTCAGTGGAACACCGGCCTGTTAAAGGTCACTGCGCCTTCTCTGCAGCAGGTGGCTGGGGAAGGGGTGCAGGGGCCTGTTGTCCTACCAGGCAGCTTACAACTAGGCCACGTGGAAGTATTGGACACCAGAAGCCCTGAAACCTGTGTGCCAGGGATCCTTTGTACCACTCCCCTTCCCTTGCACCAAAGTCCCTCTGCGGTGCAGGAGAAACACTGGGTGAGAATGTGGGGCAGGGACTCAGGCTTTTCCCCTGGAGCTGACAATAAGGCCCAAAACTCATTTCAGACCCGAGTTTAACGTCTGGCTCATCTCACTGGTCATTCCCATCAGCATGGAAGGCGTGTAATGCTTTTCAGGCTGCTGAGCGTATTCAGCTCAATGCTGCGAAGGTGACCCCCAGCGAGAGGGGACGGTGATACAGACTGAAGTGACTTGGTGGTGCGGAAAGTGGTTTCTGTTCATTTACCTCCGAGAAAGCCAATTTCTTGTTTCCAAGAAGTGAATTGTTTTGCTGTTCTTTAACTCCAGGACTTGTTGAGCCTCCTTAAGTGCCCCTGAAAATCTGCAGGCATATCCTGGTGTGCGCAAACCAGCAGTGCCCACCCATTCTGCAATCACTGTTAAGGAGACCCGTGAAAGCCTGGCTTGTCAGATCCATTTTGTGTTCAGTCAGTAGGGGATGTGGATGGAGAACTTGCTGGTTGTACCCAGGAGACCCTCTGGGCTGCTCAAGTGTAGAAATCTGTTTACTGGGTAACTCTGGCTGGAGAGGTCTGGATCATGTCTTGCTGTGCGGAAGGGCAGAGGAGAGCCACTGAAATGGATTCCCTTGCCCTGGCATTCCACATTTCCACCAGCCACCTGTTTGCATCTCAGCCCTTTCCAATGGGGGGTACAAAAAGCAAACATAGTGCAATGGGCCTTTTCCTTTCCTGGATCACTGTTTACAAGCCTTGGCAGAGCCTCCGGGGCTCCTAGGTGCAAAGTCAGGAAGAGAGGGATGGCCTCAGACTAAACACTGACGGACTGTGACGTCTGGGCTGCTCCCCCATTCCCTAATCGTCTTTTTCTAAGAAATACTAATTCATCTGCAAGCACATTGCCCTTTGCTTCCCAATTCCTAGCAGCTGGGAGGGCTCACTACCTGCTACTGGAAAGCAAAATCATTGCAAGTGAATTTAGTACAGGTGAAAGGTGCCAGTTTGCTACCCTACAGGCTGAAGTCCTCTATGCACAGAGCGGGAACAGCTTAGGCTGCTGCAATTTAAGCTTTAAGTAAAGGAGCTGTTTGCGTTAGCAATCCGACCAGGGTCATGAGGCATCACCAGCAGAGATCACTTTGAATTTGAAGAAGAGATGAAACGAAGCTGGTAGGGAATGTACAGTCCAGCTACAGATGGGAAGGGCTCAGAGACTCAAAGCCCTTCCTGCCAGCCAGGGTAGGAGAAAGGGAATGTCCAAGTAGAGCTATTGATGGGCCTGCTTATTTGACACCCTCAGGCGAAGACCTGTGGAGGAGACGGTTGTGACTGTGACCCCAGGGTAGATTTAAGATTATTAGTCAGCTGCTTTACCAATTGGCTGGGTTAACGTGACCTCTCTAGCTAGCGGATCAGCTGCTGGAGGTCTGAAGCCCAGTCACCTTGGCTTTCTGTTTCAACAAATGTATGCAACAAGTGTGCCTGGAATGAAGTAGGCTCTTAGCAGAGCTATCTCTGACAGGGGGCTTGCATTGCTTCTGCTAGATGTTAGTACGCTGGCTCTTCTGGCTGGGAGCTGGTTATAGCCAGGCGGTGGCTGTACCATGGATACGTGCATACCAGCTGTCCCCAGCTCCTGAATCAGGCCTACTTGCTCAGAGCTGGCCGGGAGGACACAGCTTCAGTTTAAAAGCTACCTGCTATGGCCACACTCGATATGGGAATTAGGAAGCAAAGTGGGATGCTCGGGGTACTCATTTGCATACCACTACCCAAAATGCCTTTCTAGCTCAGAGGATACAGTGAAAGACTATTTGCAGAATGATTGTCTGTGGGCTCTTTGATCCCATGAGCTTACACAGGTTCAACGGCACACAGGTCCCAGTTCCTGGCAAGGGAGCAGGCCATTTCCTTGGGCTAAGTGTGCTTTTCAGCCGTGCTCCAGACAGCCTAGGCAGGCCCCGACGTCACTCTCATTTCATTAAGTCCTTCTGATGCATGGCCCTACATGCCTGCCAGATCAAATTATAAATACCGGGAATTTCAATGAGACTGGAACTATATTTGGAAAGGCTTAATGTAAGCAGCAACATGGGAGCTCCCTACTCCTTTGGCATTTGTAGGTCATGTAAGATGTGATGTAATCAGAGCAGCTAGCCTCATGCATATCTTCAGAAGCTGCCAGAGAAACTGAGGCGCCATCTATGCTGGTTTTACACTGGTTATCTGAACCAGTTTTAGACACAGTCTGTCTGGCCTGAGAGGGCAGGGCCAAACCATGCTTAAACCAAGCCTAGTCAAACTCATTAGCCTGCTGAAGTGGGTTCATCATAGATGGGGTCTGACATATTTGCCTCCTTGCAGCATGGCAGTAGGCACTTGCTTTTCATTGTTCCCAGCACTTTGCAGCTACCCCCGCTGCTCATGCTGTGCCCAAGCTCTGGACAATACTCAGCACACATACTGCTCTTTGCCCATTTAAAATGCGGCATGGATATAGCCCTCCAAGTCTCCCATGGGGAGAGGGCAGTGTGAACATTCCCATTCGCAGATGGGACACGCAAGGCACAGCCAGAGGACGTGACCTGACTGTGGCCACAGAGTTGCAGAGTCAGGATAAAAGAGTAGGAGATTCTGGCTTCTGGGCCCACGCTCGCTCCACTACATGGGTGACCTCAACCTTTAACCACTAGGGAAGCAAAAGCAACTCTCTGTGACGCACCCACAACCCTTCTCATCCACAAAGGGTTTGAGATTAAGGTAACGGCAGCAAAGTGTGGATGGTTTTTGGATGCTGGGTGGGGATGACCGGACTGGCTGGAGATCTGCATGCCCTGGGGCAGAGCTGACTCCTCCAGGAGTTCCTTCCCAGAGCAGATCACTGGGAGGAGCGGGGGAGAGATACGGGCTGAGGACCTGCTCTGGGATTGGGTGCATGGAGTAAAAGCAGGAGAGTGGTTAGGATGCATGTTGCTCTTCCTCTCCTCTGCTTTGGCTACTGCTGTCCCACAGTGCGGACAGGGGCCTTTGCTGAGACCCCTGCTAGCCAAACAGTATGACGGACCATTCCTCCAGTTAGCATCCATAGCACTGTTTTAATATATGCTTCTCAGACTGCCCACATTGGTGAGTGAACCTGACCTAGGATAATATAGCTAGGACTGCGTTTAAACTTGGCTATAAAACCATTCTCAGCAACGATATCATTGAGTTAGAGTTCTCCATCTGTTTGCACTGCTAAAGCCCTTTTCACCTTCATGTCTAGGCCTAATATTGTATCTAAAACCAGACAAATCAAAAGAACTGGAGAGTGAGGCAGGGGCCTGGAAACAGCAGCCATGTGCACAGAGCAAGAGGCCAAGAAGCAGAGCTGGTGTCACACAATCCAGACAGGACAAACACACAGGGTGAGAAGAGGGTGCCTTTGAGCCTAACCCAACTCCCAGCCTGAGTCACACTAATGCCCAGGCCCAGAAGAAGGGACTGCACAGGAGCGGGAGCTCAGGAAAAAGCATGGAAGAGAAATCTGCAGCTGAACTCCCTGGTTGCATTTGCATTGCAAAGAAGAGGTGGATTATTCCAATGGGGACTTGGACAGAACATGCAAGTCAATAGACCGATCATGTCTGCAGTGTCACTGATGCTTTTGTTTAAACGTGTGTGACGTACCTTCAGGTAACTTCCCCTCTGACTGCAGGTACCTGTGAATTGAAACAGAAACCATGGTGAACATATAGTGAGGCCACTCAAAGCCTTCTTTAAATATGTATAAGCACTAAGGGCTAAATCACACACAGCTGAAAACTCACAATGGCAGCCCCTAAAATAAGCTTTCTGGAGCAGACACTGGATGTCCCAGCTCCCACTGACCCTGCAAGATAGCAGGTTTGGTTCCCCACAAATGATTTTGCTTCTAATCCATCACCACTTTCCTTGTCCTCACTGCTGGACGGCTGGTGGGGCAGGGCATAAGCACTCCCCACCTATAATATAGGAAACTGCAACAAGCTCCCAAATACCACTTGTTCTTTAGGGTCCTGTCTCTAACGGCCTGGGACACTGCTCAGCAGTAGTACCCCTCTAGCACGCCGTGCTGTACAGAAGACTTGCTAGGGAAGTGCTAGCCAGGTTTCCCCAGCCCATGTTGACAGGACTCTGCATATTTAACCTAATGATGTCACTCTGTCCACAAGCGCAAGTGTTAGAACCCACTTTTGTTTCCATTGTTCGAAGCAACTTGTGAATAGACACTGGTTCTGGCCTTGCCCAGAGTAGCTACTCTCTTTTTCACTCAGTGACAGAGTCTGCGGGTTTAGTGACTTCGTTCTGGGGAGAGGTGCCCTATAGAGAGCCCTGCAGACAGTTATCCTCTAGTTATCCAAAGAGCAGAGACAGCATGGGCAACCGCAGGACAAGCTTCCCCCATGCTGTCCCCATAGTGGGCCTCAATCCCAACCCAGAAGGACTTCTCAAAAGAAAAAAAGTCTTTAGAAAACAGAGCAGAGGGGGCCCAGTTCAGTGGAGATCTAAACAGTGGTGTTATTTACATCAATAAGTCCGAGTGGGTGTCACATGCTGAAGGAGTGGGAGGGTGGTTAGCCTCATTCCCCTTTAACGTTCCTGTTTTTTCTGCTACAACTCTGCCCTTCCCCCTGTGTGTAACTCACAACAGCTTACACTCATAACACCATTTACATCTCCACTGATTTTGGCCCAGCCTGCTGGTTGCTGGACCTGTAGATTTCCAGTAGATGGCAGCAGGAGTTACATAGCTAGGCTTGTTCTTGTTGAAGGAAAAACAAAATAGAAAATGGACCATTTGGGTGAAAAAAAGGTTATTTAACCCTGTGTAATATTTAAAGAGATTGTTATCGTCTCTTACTGGTGCATTTCATGTGTAAATCAACCTGGGCAAAACGTACATTGTATGTAAACTACATTGGGCCTCTAGTCATTTTCAAACTATGATTATCTCTAGTTACTGGTTAGTTTCGAGGAAAGGGATTAGCCATACAGGCACAGACAAAATAGGAAGCGCTGAGTGATGAATACACAAAGCAATTCAAAGCAAAAGTCAAGCCAGAAATGCAGGACATGGCAGTATTCAAAAGCAGTGATCAGGAGACCATTGCCCTAAACAGATTCTTCCAGGAATGTTCTTTCCTTTTCCACAGCTAAGATCCATCGCACAACAGCCTTTGCTACTTCCAGTCTAGCAAACCCCCTCCTCTCCACCGTTAAAGTCCCACTATTCAGACTCTTCTCATGGACTTTCTGCTCTGCCACTGGGGTGACAGTCAGGATATTTACTGTCTGTAAATAAAAGGGATGGTTAAGGTGACAAACAGAACAGCTGCCCCAGGAGTGGACTAGTAATAATCATCATCACTGGCCACAAACTATAGCAGCAAGGAGCCTGCCTGGAGAAGCCCCAGTTAAGAGCAGCAGGCACAATCATCAGGGAAGGAAGGTTCAAGACAGTAGCAGAATAGGGGATTTGTGCACACAACGGTTCAGGAGGAAAAAGCACCACTGGAAATTCAAGTTCTGTTTTGATTAACATGGAAGGTCCTCAGTGCTGGTACTGCAACCCCTCTCTGCTCTCATCTGGAAGAGTTGCTCTACTGATGACCTCCATCCTGAGCCAACACTATAGCACTGGCTGGGCAAGGTACAGTGCAATGTTACTGTAAGGTACACATGGTTGTAATGCTGCAGAGAAATCAACAGGCTCATCCATTCATGCCTCTTAGGACTATAGATGGGAATGAACTGTGCTTGCAGAGAAAGCGAGAGAGAGAGTGAGGCAAAGCTCTATCTCCCACTCAAGCCCCTATATACTAACAAACATTCCTCCCGCAAATCAATCTTCTAGCTCCCTCCCACGCCCCTCCTGCAGCTCTCTCCAGGGAACACTTCCAAGTAGGGGAGAGGTTGCAGCTCTTCGCTGTTGCCATTTGGGGAATGTTGTTTTACAGACTGGACGTGCTGTGGTTTGGGTGAAATGTAAGAGTCTGGCATGAGGTCATGACAAGGAAAGATACAAATGGGCTCCTTCGGGAGCTTTTTCCATGGGTTGTTTCCTGAGAGACTTTTATTATTATTATTATTATTATTTGGAAGTGAAGCTGCAGTGAAAGCAACCACAGACGGAAGCAGCTGAAACTCATCCTCTGAACACCAAAACGCCCCAACCCGATTTATAGCCATTTACAAGCGACAGGGGGTCCCTGGCTGTGCTTCTTTGTTATGCTCCCGGCAAGTTCCAACACAGGCACCTTCCATATCTCCTTCTCGGGGAGAGAGGAGGAAAAGCCAGATCCTTGCAGCAAAGGATTCAAAGTGTCTCTGAAGTCCTGCAGGGAACCCAAGAAATCTCTCTGCATTAAAAGATTCCTGCAGCCTCAACTCCCCTTAAAGTCAATGGGAATTGAGGGCCCTTAGCACATCACAGGTGCTCAGCTCGCAAGATTAGGACCTCATTGTTTAAGCAAAGTTTCCATTGGGCCAAATCCTGAGGTCCTTATTTTTATTCCGTCAATACTCCTGCCAGTGAAGTGTATGAGCCAGCTCCTGCGCAGCCCTGAGCACAAGCAACTTCCACTACAGTCAATAAGGAGTGAGTAAAAAGCGAGTGAGGATCTCAGGGTTTGGCTCACAGGGAACTTGGAGAGCAGGAAACGCCACTGAAAGGGAAGCACAGTCAAAGTCCCAATGGGTAGAATGCTGTGTTGGTGACACACTGCTCAGAGAGAAATTGTTCCATGAAATCCATGACTTCACTCTAAGAAGGTCCCACTGTGGGGAACATAAAACTCTACACTCTATTCACTGGGCTATCTGCTAAGGCCTACTGAGGAAATACAGCTTGCAGGAGCATAGCAGGGAATGCAAGGCACAGCTGGGGCTCCATTTAGGTTCCTGTCCCCTAATCTCCCAATTAATCTGATGAAATAGATGTGGAGCAGGAAGAGCAGCCAATCTCCTAGGAGTCCCAGGGATGTTACATACAGCGAGAGATTTGCCAGATGTTGAATGTTTACAATCTGAAATACCACCCCCACCCTAACTGGACTGGCCAGCTGCATTTCCCCTGCACCCTGAACCGCACTGTGTAGGCAAAACACAGTTTAAAGCATCCAGACAATCTACACTCATTCATATTTCAGCAACAAAGGACGGGGCCTCGCCAATTCAAAGTAATCTGGAGAAGGGGTGACCCAGGGATCTTCCAGTTCACAAATGACGGAGCTGCTTCATTGCTCACACTGCCTTCGCCTCCGCACTGTGTGGGAGTGGAGTGTGGAAAGGTTACAGCTTCAATCAGCTACATGAACAAACTGCTAAAATCTTAATGATCTGGGGGAGGCCATTCCCAGCGGGATCTATTATTTTTGTTTAAGCATGGTCACTGTTACCAAGGAAACAGCTTTGCTGAGTACTAACAAATTTGGTGGCTTCTGCTCAGTTTATTTTTGTGGCTCTCAGCTCATGGGGGAGGCATCAGAACAACCTCGGCACAATAAAGAATGAGGAAGGGGCTGGAAGCAGAAGGAAAGAGGCGAGATTCAGAAAGGGAATTTATAAGCTGGCAATCAGGATGATGTATTATAGCTGTGGGCTGACTCTCCAAGGAAAGTGGTGGAAGCCCAATCATTTGAGACCCCAAACACCAGGCTGGACAGAGCACTAGAAAAACATATAGTGGGAGACCATTTTACCCGGGCTCCATGGAGATGGGCTGCATGGACCTTAGATGGCACTTCTGTCTCTAACCTCCTTGATTCTCCCCATCCTTTGGAATTAGTAAAGTTAGGCTACAAAAAACACTGGAACATATACAATACAGAACAACCTTGACTCTGCAAGGAGGGACTGCAACATGAGGTCCCGGCACCAGAAGGAAAACATTCAGGCCTCAGCCATTCCTCCTTCGGACTCTCGGAGCTAGAACACAGACAGATACTAAATCACTCAAAATGAATCATCTCAGGAAATCCTTCTCCAGGATGGAGTGAAGAGGCATCCAGGAAAGGGGAGGAGGGTGACATGGGAAAAAACAGGGCTACATTATGTTTTCACTTACATGGGGTAAATCAGGAGTAATGCCATTGAAATTAATGGGGCACAGTTGTGTAAAACTGGTGTAAGATCAGAATCAGGCCCAAGCTCTCCATCAGTGTGGGAAGACGTCCAAGACAAAGGGAGCAGTGGGTGCCACATACCATCATCCACCTAATCATCTGAAGAGGAACCTGCTATTTGCACATTGTGTCTCTAAGCATGAGCTGGAATTCCTATGTCATAAGGAAATTCTGCAGTCTTCAGCCTCAAAGGGAGTTTTGTCAGAGTGAAGTCTGCAGGATTTGGCTGGATACTGGCCATTTTCTTTACCTATTTGCAATTGGCATTTAATTAAACCCCATACCTGAATATGTCCCAGTACAATGTACACGGGACAGGAAATGTCCTTTTCTTTTGTACATGTCCCAAATACAAATCAACTCTCTGATGGCAGCCATACACAGCACATGAAAGATCCACGCCAGGGCACTTAACCACAACAAAGCATCAATGACACTCAAACAGCATCATTATCAGCTCATAAATGATAAAACACTAAGCTCCCAAATACCATCTCCACATGGCTTCATTTAGAACCCACCGCTGAGTTTACAGCCATTTGGATGCAAACTGGAGGAGTCAGATCGTTTTTCCAAATGGAATTGATAAGAATTGCTCAACTAATGATACCTTGATGTAGCTTTCTACGTGGCATCATTGATATAAGTTTTATGGATGCAGTTGCTATAACAACATAATGCACAGTGGTTAAATATAGCAGCTCCTATTTTCCACTCAGTTTGCTCTGGCCTAAGCAGCGAAGGGATTGTTCTTTCATATTCTAAATGGGAAGAGATGGATTTCACTGGAGGAAGTGGGTGTGCAAACCCCAGTACAGAACGTTCCATTTTATCTTAAGCCAACAAAACACACATTCGCTAGGCAGAAGGGTCTGTTTAAAATGGAAATGCCCTGTGACTCATGCAAACCAAAATCACCTCGATGCCATCCACGACATCACTGTAAAACCCCATCTTTATAAAACAGAAGTGCTTCTAATCCTCGACTTCTAAAACACAGGTTCTCAAACTTGTCCATCACATGCACCGCATCAGTAATCATGTTTATCCTCGTAGTGCGTAGGGACCAACCAAGAACCCATTGTGCTAGGCACCGTACAACAGAGTAGTAGACAGTCCATGCCATGAACTGCTTACAAGTTAAATAACTTCATGTTAAAAGAGGCTTGTCTGTAGGGTGACCAGACAGCAAGTGTGAAAAATCGGGACGGGGGTGGGGGGTATAGGAGTCTATGTAAGAAAAAGCCCCAAATATCGGGACTGTCCCTATAAAATCGGGACAACTGGTCACCCTACTTGTCTCACGGTCACCTCCCCTCTTGTTCATGATGGGTTGGAGCCACCTCCCATTTCCAATCCCAAAGCATCCTTGTGACAACTGCAGCAGTAGCTTATGAGGAGGAGGTGGTGTATGAGGACAGCATAGATGTATTGTTAGCTGGCTTCAGTGTAATAAAATAGTCACATTGTCTCCTTTTGTTCATTTTGTCTCTCCTTTCCACTGCTCTATCTCTCTCAGGAATAACCATTGTTACGTGACTAGCCAGCTCTTCATGGACCACCAGCAAGTGCTCTGTGGCCACCAGTTAGCCACAGAATACAGTCTGAGAAATCGTGCTATAAAACGAAGCCAATCAGTGCCATTTGATGGGTGTAAAATGAGTCTGGTGAGTCTCAGATCAGCCACAGATGTCACCCCTGCCCCTACAACAGGCTGTGTTCTTGGCAGTCTCCCCACACTGAATGAAGCTTCAACCTCACATCCTTTAGAGGCTGGGGCAGGGGGCAGGATGGGATAACTTGCACTGCTGCTGTCCATACCGTGCCTGTTCTGTGGAAGGATTTCAGCCTCCAGCACTGTCAAACTAACACTTCTCAGTAGCAGACTCTTGCATACTTACATATTTAAAAGGTAAAAACTGGGATAAGGCAGGTGGCTTAATTACTGGGCCATTAGGGCATGTAGCTTTGCAAACAACGGAGGAACCATGGTATGTTTTTGGAGCCACCTCTTCTGACAGAGACTTGGTGAAACATCCAGCCCTTCTTGGCCAGAGAGCGGGTTCCTGGGACATGGGAGCTTTGAGCATGCTGGGGAGAAGAGAGGACTCTCCCAGGATTTCCTTCCAAAGAATCCCAAAGCACTGGCACTGGAAGATGATGGGGTGGGGCCCATTACAGGGACCGTGTCCATCACTTCATTCTTATGTGAAAAGAATTTTGTAAAAAAAAGTTTCTTTTCTGTTGGTTTGGGGCTGCATTCAAAATCCCCACAAGAAGATTTCAAGCAAAATGCTAATGTATGCTTTTCATTTCCTGCAGAAAAACAAACCCTCCCCACAAGCCCTGAAATTGTATAGCTATCCACAAATCTGGGGCTTGGACACATATGAAATAGCAGCAACTGGACCAGCCACAAAAGCAGTATGTTGGGAGACTGGTATATGAGAGAATCCTGGGGTTGGTCAGGCAGCCCACTCCACCCCTGCCTTTGGAGGGCATGAGGCAGAAGTGACAGGGTCAAACGGGGTGCAAAATCATTTAATTAATTGGAATAGCACCCCAATTTACCTTTTCCATCTACAAGAGTGTTGGGGGGACCCTGCAAGACACAGTTTGAAAGACTAACTGTGTTAGTCCAATGAAAGTACCATACCTGGTACTAGCTGACATGGAGACAGGGAGGGAAGAGGGTTAATTTGATCTCTTTGCTGCTTTTTTCCCCATACAATCATACGGAATGGGGGGCAGCGGCAGGCAGGAACATCAGTGCGTGTGAAAGGTCACCGCACATGCTCTGCAGCTCTGTCTGAAAGCGGTATGTGTGAGAACTCATCAGGGCACAGAAACCATGAGTGATGTGGTCATGCTCTAGTTCCTCCGTGAGACAGGCTGCCCCCCCACAAAAATTAAAGAAGCAGCAGCCACTAAAAATAAAACTTAACCCCTCAGTAGCTGTGGAGCTGCTGGATTAAATGAATGAGAGCAGAGAGTGACTCTGTCTTTGGGGAGAAGACACATATTAAAGAGAACAAAAACAATGAGGAGTCCGGTGGCACCTTAAAGTCTAACAGATTTATTTGGGCATAAGCTTTCAAGGGTAAAAAAACCACTTCTTTTTACCCACGAAAGCTTATGCCCAAATAAATCTGTCAGTCTTTAAGGTGCCACCGGACTCCTCAATGTTTTTGTGGATACAGACTAACATGGCTACCCCTCTGATGTTAAAGAGATGCAGGCCTGCTAGACGGCAGGGGATGGAGTTCAGGGGCCACAGTCTCTTCCATTCAAACATTTTTCTAAATCCATCAGTGCACAAGGGATGTGAGTTGTGCATCACATTTTGGTGAAAGTACATTCGTAACACAAAGCTAGGAGTCAGAAAGTGTAGATACAAAGGGGCCCAGAAAGGATCAGCAGAGTGGGGGCTTGCAAGCCCACAATGAGGGGCATGAGTGGAGAAATACAGGGCGAGCACAGGAGTAGAACAGATGGGGTGCACAGGTCACAAGTGCATTGGCAGAGTTTTGGGCAGTTCCCACGACTGGAATAGCAGAGGGTGCTGCAGGTCGGGATTGAAGTGAATCGGTGGAGTCCATGCAGTCGTTGGCTCTAGTATGAATCTTTTACTTGCACAGGCATCACATGCACTCGGTTTCAAATAGCATTTTGGCAAGGCACGCAATGGACTGTACGGGACATCGTACCTTAGAGCAGTGTAAAGGGCGATGTGGTTAGCGTGGCCACTCACTCCTCCCACATCAAAGGTTATCACCTGCAAAAAAACCCACAGAACACAGTTATTTAGCAGAGAAGCAAAGTGTGCAGTAAAAGGTTGCAACTAAATTCTAGGGGGTTGGGCATTTGTGTAACTCAGCATTGTCCCGGCCAGAAGTCTTCAGTGAGTCCTGGGTTTGTAAAGCAACGAGCACAATGGAATCCTGGTCCATGACTAGGGCTCTGAGGTGCTACAGTAAAACAAATAATACATACAATAAAATCATCATCATAATTCAGACACCCTGGTGCTGAGAGAAGGAGAAAAGCCTAGACAGAAAGATGAGAAGTGTCACTTCCTGAGTATCAAGATACACATGTTACTAATAATAATCAGATCTCACAGTTACTCTGAAGAAGTTCTCTCTTATAAACTCCTGGTTACTGGATCCAGGAGAATCTACTATACAAGCCACTTTCTCCTGGAATTGACAGATTACTGGGGTGCATGTGAACTACAGGGCAAGACTGTGCTTTGCTAGGCCCTAGATCATGACACTATCACGCAGGCAGGAACAGCAGGCTCCATAAATCACTTTTTTGCCTGTAATGGGAATGCACTTCAGGATCACACTGTGAAAAAACAGCCTGTTACTGGAATACGTTATTTTAACCAACCAGCTAACAGTGTCCTGGGTTTGGCTAAGGCCTTGGCTACACTTGGGAATTCACAGCGCTGCGAAGCGTGAGTGTAGTCGCGCTGCCAGCGCTGCGAGAGAGCTCTCACAGGGCTGCATGTACTCCACCTCTCCGAGGGGAGTAGCTTGCAGCGCTGCAGGCACTGATTACACTGGCGCTTTACAGCGCTGCACTCGCTGCGCTGGGGGTGGGGGGGGCGCGTTTTCCCACCCCTGAGCGCAGCAAGTTGCAGTGCTGTACAGCGCCAGTGTAGCCAAGGCCTAAGGCAGGCTCTTGGTCAGTCTGGAACAATAGACTATTATTTGTCTGGACCGGGAAAGGTTTTATTTCATTAATCAAAGGTAGTGTGAGCTGTGGGCTGCAAAGAAATCAACACCTCCCTAGTGTCTCCTTTCTTGCCCAGCCTGTTCTGTCCCTTCAGTCCTGTGAGGAAATGCCACTGCCTTGCTTACTCACAACTGTTCCTTTCTCCGAAGCAGTTTCACAGGCAACGCCCAAAGCACTGGGTAAAAGGTTGAGGGAAGATCAAACAGTCTCCCCACCTGCTTTGCAACCCGCTCCACCCACCCAACAGGAAGAGCAGCCAAGGCATCCCTTTCAAACACAGAAGGTGCTTTGTGAACAACAGTCTAAGACAGACTACACTTTCTCACTCAGAGATGTGAAAAAACACCCCCCTGAGCAGTGCAAGTTTCAGCACTGTAAAGTGGCGGTATAGACAGTGCACCAGCGCTGGGAGCTACTTCCCTCGTGAGCTACTCTCCCAGCGCTGGTGCCGCAACTACACAGCCACATTAAAGCTTTGCCGTGGCAGCATTTTAATGTTGGTAGTGAAGACGTACCCTAAGAAAGATCCAGAAAACACAGGCACTGGACAAGCCTTTTGTAAATGCTCTCCACCCTAGGAGAGGCCCCAGTTACACTTTTCATTTTGCTCAGCAGCTGTAATTTGGTGCAATGAGTTTGGCTACCCAGCAGAAGAATTAACTGGATCATTATTGGACTCTTAAAAATATGTTTGGTGGGAGCCCCACTGGTTTTTGCCAGACATTAAGAGTTGTTTCCTTGATATCTCTTTCACACCGAGTAAATTTGCATAACGCAGTGCTGCCCCTTTTTCTGTACTTTGGCATCTTTTTGAGAGGTTATTCCCACTAAAGGCATGGTTCTGTGAGGTACTGAGCTTGCCTGATCCTCACAGATTTCAGATCCTACAGTATGTCACATGATCAGGCCCTAAGGCAGGGAGCTGGTAGAGTTACTATAAAACATCAGACAGTGCAATGAATTTACATGGTGCTCTATACACCAGAGATAAGACACTGTCCTTGCCCCAAAGAACTAACAGGCTCAATTCACCTTTACACTGAGTCGTACATTTCTTATGTCACAATTAGTCCCAATGATTTTAATAGGAGTAGCAAGGTGCTACTCCACATAAGTAAAAGTGGGAGAATCTGGCCCTAAGACAGGACATATTTACAGACACAGAGCAGCTTGTACTTTAAAAAATCCTACCAAAACAAAACATACTTCACTGCACGCACGCATCGTCCTCTGTGGAGAGGATGAGTGAATAAGCCACCCATGACAACCGTTAGTCACCTCACTTAGGCTATTGAATGACAAAACTTAGGCTACTGAATGGCAATTGAATGACAAAACTTTTGTCTTTCAGAAGTGTTAATCCCCTCCCCTGAAAGACAAAAGTTTTGCCGTGACAAGTGCCGGCGTGAACAGTGCGTTGTCGGTCTTCTGCCGACAACACGAACGCCGTTCGTTGGGGGTAGAAGTTTTTTGTTGGCAGGAGAGCCGGCAAACAGCGGCAACACTGCACGACTTTTAGCGGCACGGCTGTGGTGACACAGCCAGGTCGTTAAAAGCTGTGCAGTGTAGACATAGCCAAAATGTGCTACTGGAAGGTGCTCAGATACTGGGGAGATGGGGGCGAGATAAGAATCTCTGTCTATCATACATAATTAAAATAACAAATAGCTTAAATTGGGATAGTATCTGAATGGGCTAGACAGACTGTACTGGATTGATTTTCTAATGATGTTGCTTAACTCATGCCCAAGATATTTGCATGTGAATCTACTGTGCCTACAAGCATGCAGATGTGTGTGCAATTATCTATTGTACTCATCCAGTGATTTGTCTTGTAGGAGAAACACATATGGGTGTACATTTTACCTGCATAATTTAGGTGATTACCTTTGAAATGTTGGCCCTGTATTCACAGGTATCACTTCATTCACTGCTGACACGTAGCTTATGATGGGCAGTGACATCTCATCTGTCCAGTATGTAGTGTTTTGGGTCTATCACACAGGCCACTGATTTCATATAGCCTGGTTGCTGTATTCGTTACTGCTAGTATTCTGAAAACATGCGGCAATCATATTTAAATGCATTCTCCTGGCCCCTGGGAATTTATTTTATAATCTGACTTTCCAGTTTGTCTCTCACATGCTGAAGATAACTTTCACAGAGGAACTTTTGCTCCTTCCACACAGTGCACCAGTTACGTGTTTGGTTTAAAAACATAACCCAAACCTGCTGATGATAAAGCAAGAAGCATCAGGATAGGACAACCTGCACATCTTGATTCTGCCTGGGCTGGAACACAGGCTTGACTATTTCTGTGATCAAGAGGCTGGGATAGGAAATATTCTTGACATGGAAGTAATTTGTTCGGTGGAATCTTTGGGGGTTTCCTTCTCCACATCTGCTCTGAAAAGGGAGTCGTTGCTGTTGGTGCTGATGTGTTTTTCTTTTTCTGGATGACCTTGGTATCTAGGAGATGGAACTTTCACTGGTGGAAGCCAGCAATGCAGCCAACATAAACAAGGAACCAGAAATCCCTTCCGGAGGGGGCGGGGAGCACAGAGGAAATCTGTTCATTTACCAGCAGAAGAGCTAAGAGCTCTAGAGTCTGAGCTTCCTCTGCAGAAGAAAAACATTAAAAGTTGTGGGTCTCCTGACTCTTGCTGGCACTGTCTAATATTTTAAAATGCAGCTCACCTCTGCTCAAGGAGACCGACGGGATAGATATTTTCCTTTCTGTGGAGCAGATTCTCTGTTCTTTCCCAGGAAGTGGGCCATCCACGAAAACACTGTAGAAGCAACCTGCTTTTATAGCCCCATTTCCTCCACATATAATTTTTACAGGCCTGGAAAGGTCATTAGAAATTACACCCTATGCTGTCACCTCTTTGGCCCTTTGTGGGGCAGGTTTTTGGAAGACCTCCAGCTGGATTTGGAGAGCACTTTGGCCCCCTCCCACATCCTGTTAAACAAGAGAAGCTATAATTTAATATAATGGGCTATTGGGCAAAAATCAAACCGCAGTCTGCATCGCAGTGCTGGCTGGACTGGAGCTGCAGATGTCTGAGTGAGTGCCAGCTTTTTAGGAAAGCCCACAGGACCTTTCATTCTCTCGCCTGCCTCAAACACACCTGATAAAACTACAGCACAAAGAAAGGTGAGAGAAAGCAGGGATGGCAGAGATTCTTGCAAGAGGTGCATTCTTGTACAGCAAACTGTGCATGCTGCATTATGTTCTCAGTGTCCTGCAAAGCCATATAAAGTCCTTTCTACACTAGAATATCAAATTTGAGTCTCTTGAATTTCAGGAGCTGGGGGATTCTGATTCAAAACCCTAGATCTGAACCCAACGTCCAGAGTTTGTATTCCAGGTTAAATTCCAAAACTAGAAGGGGCCTGGCTGGTTTGGATGTGGACTGAGATGATGGGAATCTTTCTAGAGCAGTTGAAGTTGAGAGATTTCCACCAGTCCCAAGTGGAGAGCAACTCATAAGATTCTAGTACCTTTGAACCCCAGCTCTAGCTCTGCCCCAACACAATCTGAATGCTAGCTCCTTGTCCCATTTCTGCTTTCACCAAGCCTCCGATAACATTATTCCCTGAGATCCTGACTAGCAGGCATTGCATCATCTAGAGGTTGTCTGAGGCCCAAGCAATACCATGTAACATGCGGTACATTCACTAGGTACTTTCTAATCCAGATCGAGACAGACTGGCTTTGGCTGATTCTCCTGCAGTACTGGCTTTTGCTTAGAAATCCAGCAGGCAGGAAATCATTTCCAAAGTTTATAAATTAGTTTTGGCTTTGAGTTCACCAACCTTTAATTTCTGTGTCTCCACTATTTAACGTTGAGCTAGGATGACACATGTCCCTGCAGCTCTCAAAGAGATTGAGTTACTCACTGACTTCCAGGGCAATTGGGGAAATGAGTAACTATGTAATAGCACAGAAATACACAGAACATGGTGTGACTCCCTCCTTTCAGACATGCTGGAACTCTAGCATGTCTCCCCATGGCCAAATGACACAGGAGTTCTGTGAATACGAGATATTGTTCTCTATGCAATGATTATGGAGAAGAGCTGGGGTAAGGTCTTATGCCTGTTTTAATGGGCAAAAAGGGTGTGTGTTTTTTAGTCACGTTAAGTCAACTGAGTTAGCTTAACATTGTGAAGCTATGTTAGCCTGTAACTCAACCAGGCTTTTCAGTCATGCTAAGGTAAGTCAGCCAAGACAATGTGACTGAAACACCCAACGCTTTTTGCCCATCAAGGCCAGGACCCTAGTCTCTGGACAGCAAGGCCCCCCAAAGTGTGGACAAGAGCTACCTGTAGCCCACACCACGGAGTTTTACAAAGTAGAAGACACCCAAGTTGTAGGTGCTCAACTAAACGAATCAACTGCTCATTTTCATTGTTGGCAAACTCTACTCCTACTCCTGATTTAGGGAAGTTACAAGAACCAGCGACTATCTGGGCCATGGGCATTTATTCTGGAGGCTTAAAATTATGTAAATCTATATGCAAATCTGATGCCACTGGCTCCTGGCGAGTTTCCAAGGTGGCCCTCTGTGGCAGTGACAAAGATTCATTTGTCTGGGAAACACATCTCCATTTACACAGACCAAGCTCAGAGCAGTTCAGTGAACTGTTTGAACATCTCCAGATAGAGGGATGCAGTGGGTCCCAAAAGCCATGGATCTAGACAGTCAGGGTCCATTGCTCTCATCATTAATAAGGCTACATGCCATGCTAGCAGCACAGCATGAAGGGCACTTGTGATGTTCATGTTTCATGCTTTGAAAACAATGCACGTGATTTTTCAACTCATGCTATATAATTGCAAGGCTTAAGCCTCCTATGCCCTCTGCACCACACAAAGCTTGCGTTTAATTTCCTCTGAGACAGAGCTCCAACCCTTCCTCGTTATTCAGGAGAAGTTTTAGTGGATTCAGGATTTCTACTGGGACTTCAAAGGGTTTGCCCTGCTGCCCAAGAGAGTCAAGAACATGCAATGCAAGTCCTCTTGTGTTAAGAACTTTCAGATCATATTAAAACTCCTGACTATTCACAGGGCCGAAATACACTGAATGACTATAGGAAAGCTGCACCTGACTTCCCTGTGCACACCAATGAATTTCATGGATAATTAGCCTCAGAATCAATACAGAATTGGAAGCATGAGCTGTCTCTTGTTAAAGAGCTTTCAGTTTCTGTGTTACAAGACTCAGAGTGACTCTGATTCACAGTCTCTGCTTTCCTTTGTTGTCTTGCGAATTGCCGTGGGATTTGTTTTTAATATTTTGTGAGTTTGGTGCTAAAGAAACATGAGGGACTGTAACAGTGCCGACCCACTGCCGCGGCGCTTCTTGCTGGTCGTGCTGGGAATTAGCTCTCTCGGACCATCAGGGTGCCTTTTACTAGCGGTGTCTTACTCGCGGTTGCTTCTACTTCCTCCACCGTCTCCACCATCTGGACTCATGTTGCTCCCGGACCGCTGTGTCCTCTTTGGGACCTGGCCTTCCAGCTGTGCCCCAGCCTGCTGTCTCCCGCCTTTCAGGGGACAGGTGGTCCTCAGCTTCTTCCACTTCCCTCAGCAGCCAACTGGGCTGCACTAGCAAGCCTTCTCCTTCTCTCCTCTCTCAATAAACCCTTTCCTGATTGGCTGGATGCTGCACAGCCTCTCCAAGGCTACCTTAACCCTGCTCCTGCCTGTGTGGGGCAGCCACCCCACCACAGGGACTATCATGCCAGACTACAGCCAGGCTTAGTAGAGAGGGGTTTTGTGCATGTTTCCTCACTACATAGTGCTTTAATCCTGTTCCGTAGAAACCCTACTGTTTCAGTCCTGGATTCCCACACAGACCATCCAATGCACTTGAGTCCGGACCAGCAATCCCCCTGGGATTCCAGTCCTGGGTCCCAACACACATAACTCTGCCAACATATCTCAAACCCTGACCCTCAGACAATCCTGGGTTTTTCATAGATGAAGACTACCAGCTGTGACTAGGGCAGAGGTGGACAAACTACAGCCCGCGGGCCAGACCGTCCTGCCCAGCCTTTGAGCTCCTGGATGGGGAGTCTAGTCCCCGGCTCCTCCTCCGCTGTCGCTCCTACCCCGGGGCCACGCCGCTGCGCAGGCAGTGCTCTGGGCGGCAGCATTGCGCACTCCAGCCAAGCAGCGTGGCAGCATGTCTGGCTCTGGCCGGGTGGCGCGGCTACCAGACATGCTGCTCTGAGCGGCATGGTAAGGGGGCCGGAATCCCGGGGGCAGTCAGGGGACAGGGAGCAGGGGGCGGTTGGATGGGGCAGAGGTTCTGTGGGGCAGTCAGGAGACGGAAGGGTTGGATAAGCGTGGTTGGGGTGTGGATAGGGGTCAGGGGATGGGGAACAGGGGGGATCGGATAGGCGTGGGGTCCCAGGAGGCCTGTCAAGGGGCGGGGGTGTGGATAGAAGTCGGAGCAGTCAGGGGACTGGGAGCAGGGGGGATTGGACAGGGAGTGGGGTCCTGGGAGGGGGCGGTTAGGGGACAAGGAGCAAGGGGGTTTGGATGGGTCAGGGGCTCTGAGGGGGGCAGTCAGGGGGCGGGAAGTGGAAGGGGGCGGATATGGGGCAGGGGCCAGGCTGTTTAGGGAGGCACAGCCTTCCCTACCCGGCCCTCCATACCATTTTGAAACCCCAATGTGGCCCTCAGGCCAAAAAGTTTGCCCACCCCTGGACTAGGGTAAGACCTCTCCATGCTCATTTCACTTGTGTAACAGTCAGGAACTGACCCCAGGTCTCCGGAGGTGAAAGATCCATCCGTTAATCTACAGTGTCATCCTTTCCCATTTTATTTAATAAGGCTGTTTTATTTGTTCTGCTCTTTTTGTAGGTGTTAAAGTATTTGGAAGAGGGTTAGTCTGATTTTGTTTTACCTATAAAAGAGTCTCGGGAGAGTTTCTGGAATCTGCAGAGGAGTAGACACAAAAGCTGAGCAAATGCTCACACATAAACTTGAAATCACAAGAAGCAAGCCTAATTTTGGGCTGCATTGCAGGCTCCCTACAATTAATGAACTTGGTGCTCATTTATGGTGAAACTTACCAGTTTCAGAGGAGCTTTGCCCTGAGTTTTTGAGTTTGTTTGACAATAAATTTCAGTGAAGGCTGGTGACATCTTAGAGAAAATTAGTAAAATTACCACATAAAGGTGCCTTGTAGGGCTGAATTACAACAATGGGTAAAGATCGTAATGTACCTGATTCAAAACAGGGTAAACACCATCTTCCTCCCCCACCCCACCTGCCCAAGGAGCCTCCAATAGTAAAATTCTAGCCAAAAATAAACCTTTTAAAAAGGGAGCAAAGAATCTGGACTAGTGATAGCATAGAATGTTTTGGGCAAAATCTCTTTGCTGTAGAAAGTTGCACATTACCAGGTTGATATGATTGGTTTCTATGTGCTTTAGCACAAAGGTAGAGAGGAGATGTGTGTCCCATTCAACAGCTGGATCGTCTGGAAGGTCCCTGGAAATGAAAAACACAATCAGTCACTTCACGGCTCCCCACTGTATCCATAATATGCTGAAGGACAGATCTCATCATCTCTGAGATTGGAAGCAAGATAATTTTATCTACCACAGAAAACCATCCAAACTAAGCACTGCAAGTTCTCCAAGGTCTAACAAGTAACGTGTATATTGGTAGGGCTGGAAGGGAAGCACAGCAGTTCAGTCAATGTTTTCCCCACTTTGTTAAGATTTTAACTTGTTATTGTTTTTAAATTAGATTTCCCACCACCACCACCTATTTTCTTTGATCAACATCTATTTGTTTAATGATTCCTGCTTTCTGCTCCATTCCATCAGAGTTCTTACCCTCTGCACAGAAAGGAAACATCCATCCTCTTTATTCAAATACTTCCTTAAAACACAATTTACCCAGAAAGCCTTTCCAATAAAATCTACTGATGAATTACATATTAAAAATAATGGATCAAATTCTGCTCTGACCCCATTATCTTAGTGTTCTTTGCATCTGCACTGTGTCTAACTATTCCATCTGTGTATTTTAGGTTGTGAGCAACTTGGGGCAGAGATCATGGGCCAAACACTGGTCTCAATAACACTGCAGTAAATCCAGAAGTCACTCCACTAAAGTCAACAGAATTATTCCATATTTACAGTGATGTAACTGAGCAGAATATGATCCCCAGTCATTATGCACTGCCAGGTGTCAAGCACACTGTTGGTGTTCACTACTTTAATAATACATATAATAATTTATCCTTAGCAATAATATACCCTAAGGCTGCTGAAGACCCACGAGAAACCGTTAAACCCTTCTTTTGCTCTTCCTGTCCGGTAATAGTTTGATTATTGCCTTGAGGCAGCTTAGCAGCCAAGTGAATGCATAACCTTTTCGCACTGACACAATGGTTTGGATTCAGAATGGTCCCAGCTGTTTGCTGCTGAGCGTAGAAGTCCCATTTCCCAGTACACTTGTCTCTTTGCTGGTTCCCAGGACGACGGGGATGATAACATCTGCATCAGAGCAACGGAAAAGTGTCCCCTCAGCACATCGCTCAGCGCATGTCCAAGGTCAAGCTCTTAGACTGTGTCTACACTAGGGGATTTTTGGCAAAATTTTCCCACCGCTGTTAACACTGGTAGTAGCAAGAAGGGGAGCCCTACAGACTGGCTGCCAGCATTTTCATCACTGTGCTGCCTATCCCTGTTCAGAGCTGATTTAAATAATATGGTGTTAAAAGTACCAGCAGCATTGCTAACCTTTTCTATACGAGCGTTCTCATTCTTGATACCCTTATTGGAGCTGCACTGGTGATAGCAACAGTGGAAAATTTTTGCCAATTTCCCCTAGTACATGAGGTACTCAAGTTTCATCACAGGGGTGAAGCCTAGACTTAATGGGTTGTGGGGGTTGCCAGAAGCCGAAGGCTTCCATCTAATCTGCATAAAGTCAGACGCTTTCGAGTCTCGTCTTTAATGTAGAAGTGGGCTCACTGATTTAAAATTTTTATTAAAGCTAAATGATATAATACACAGGTTCAGAAAAGAGTGTCTGTACATCTGGGTATAGTGCGTAGAGTATCCAAAAATACAAAGTTTGTTTTAAAAGTCATAAGATACATAGAGTACATAATCAGCAAGAACCCAAATTTAGGTAAATAAATTTAACAATACAGTTTCGATATTAGCATCCAAATATTCGGGTACATCACTCATGAAAAGTTATACAGAGTTGGTTGTGGAAAGGAAATATATCAATGAGTGAAGATAGTCCCTCAGTAATTGAGAATGTAGGGTAGGTTATCCATTAGAAAATACAATCCATCAGGGAAGTATTTCAGTTACTTTCCCGACTGTGCTTCTCATCGGCACTCCAGCTCATCCCTCCTGGTATTGCCGATGTCCGGTGATGTGTTCTAGGTAGATGTCCTACTACAGGCCCCACCAAGTCACAAGACATTGCTTGGATCAAAATAGAGCATGGCTTAAAAGGTTAACTAGTTTATCCCAAGCAGCATATGCACTGAACAAGATCTAAGACTAAGTCTTGTATTGTTTCAGTAGCTTGAATGGTGCATTTGAGGATGCGCCATGCTTAGTATACTAATATTCAAGTTGTGCATTAGGCTCAGTGGGATTTTTTTGCTGCCCACAGCAGTTTGTTCCTTCTTCATTCATCTGACTTTGTAATGGCAGTTCTCTAAAAACTGACCTAGGAAAGTGGAGACAGAGAAAAGTGTCCTGTGAAAACACCAGATGAGCTCCAACCCGTGAGAGGTCAGGAAGGAAACATGGCAACTGGAAATGACAATGTTTAAAAGGATGTTAGTATCCCAGCAGCAGTGCTTGGTTTTACTGAGCTTTCTCTGAAGAGGCTCTGGGCAATGGAGCAGGTTTTAACTAGTTTGGACAGAAAAAGGTCACCCTAGTTCAATGAAAATCAACAGCTGGAGGCAACGGTTCAGAATCTCTGACAACAAAACAATCTGAAGGCATGGGGAAATTAACCTTGTGCATGCTGAACTGATTAAAGTGAGCACATTTTACAAGCAGCTACGCTTCTCTCCATTTATCAAGGCCCCATGAAGCGGGTCATTCATGCCCTGCAACTAAGAGGAATTTTTTCCTGCATCGTATCACCTGCCAGCAGCAAAGAGAGCAAAGCTGATACACACACTCATGCACATGCAGTTTGTAACTAATTAATCCTCACAACACCACAAACTAGTATTAGTCTCATTTTGCAGACAGAGAAACTGACACAGACAATAAGGTGGTCCAAGTTTTCTATTGGCGAGAGAGACAAGCTTTGGAACCAGACAGAGCTCTTCTTCAGGTCTGGGAAAGGTACTCCCAGCCAAGAAATTGTTTAGCATAAGTAGTTAGCACATATTGTAAGGGACCATTCAAGGCAGAGTTGCCCATTAACACCTCTGCAGTCACAGGACAAAAAGAGGGGGTTGGTGGGTAACAGACTGTGTAATAAGCCAGTGGTTCTCAACCAGGGGTACATGTACTCCTGGGGGTACGCAGAGGTCTTCCAGGGAGTACATCAACTCAGCTACATATTTGCCTAGTTTTACGACAGGCTACATAGAAAGCACTAGCAAAGTCAGTACAAACTAAAATGTCCTACAATGATTTGTTTACACTGCTTTAAACACTGAAATGTAAGTACAATATTTATATTCCAATCAGTTTCTTTTATAATTATATGGTAAAAATTAGAAAGGAAACAAATTTTCAGTAACACTGTTCTGTGACACTTTTTGTATTGTTATGTCTGATTTTGTAAGTAAATAGTTTTTAAAGGAGGGAGTTGTTAAACTTGGGGTACGCAAGACAAATTAGACTCCTGAAAGGGGGACAGTAATCTGGAAAGGTTCAGAATCACTGTAATACATTACAAATCCAGTGTCTCTGTTCAATCCAGGATTTTTAATGTCTGGCAGAGTGATGAACTTAAGCTCCCAGGCTCATCTTTTGACAGCGTTGTGCAGGTTTCCTTTGAGGATGAGGACTGAGAGGTCAGATACAGAGTGATCACTGTGTGATCACTTCGGATATGCATCCGAAGAAGTGGGCTGTAGTTCACGAAAGCTTATGCTCTAATAAATTTGTTAGTCTCTAAGGTGCCACAAGTACTCCTGTTCTTCTTTTTGTGTGACACAGACATTAAGTAACACATCCAAACCCACAAAGAGAAGCCAGTAGCAGAGCTGGGACCAGAACCCAGGATCATCACCCGGGTATCTAGTCGCCCAGCGCCAGGAACTGTCTTTTGCTAAGTGTTTGAACAGCACCTAGCATATGTCAATTCTTGGCACTGCCACAATACAAATAAATACAAATAACCATGGACTCTGCTTAAACCACTCGACCAGATTACC
The DNA here is from genome assembly GCF_011386835.1 of Chrysemys picta bellii. Taxonomy (NCBI): domain Eukaryota; kingdom Metazoa; phylum Chordata; order Testudines; family Emydidae; genus Chrysemys; species Chrysemys picta. Next base: position 3,369,193 of record NC_088809.1, on the reverse strand, counting down.
ATTCTATTTAATATACATGTAAACATATTCTTATTAGTATCTTAAAAAATCAACCCTAGCCAAATCTGAAGCACAGTGAGCTGGTTATATCTGACTGTTTAACTTCAGGGCTGATGATCAGAGCCATTTGGCGTTTAAATGGTTAACTCTAGTGTTCTGACTGTAGCCCATAATGTCTCTCAGCTCAAGGTCGCAAGGCTGAGATAAAGGGCTGTAATGGAGTGAAAATTAGCACAGTCCCTGGAGCTGACTGGAGCCTGTCCCAGGAGACACCCCCTTCCCCACACCTCCTCTGTCCTGTGCCCTAGAGAGCTCCTTGTTGGTGCTGCCAACCTCGGGGATGGATCAAGATATAAATCACTGTTGGAAAGGGTTCCTGGATCAAATCACTGTAGGGGTGGGGGTGTAGGAAGGGTTCAGTCAAGCAGCCTGATTTCAACCCAAGGCTTCTGGCCAAGAAGTGACATTTACAGGCATTCCAAATCACAGACACTGAATGCAAAGGACTGTTCATAGCTAGGGAGCCTCAGTGACTGAGGGCATGAACAGCTGGCCACGATGGGGCAAGGCTTTGGTCGTGCAATAGGAAGGTTTTGCCCCAGAATTAAGCTTGTTGCAGTTTTTATAACATTTTCAGTGAATCAGGGTTTTGCTGCTGCTCTCTCAAGTGTATTTAGTGCTGGGCTGAGAGCACTGGAGAGTGAGGGTAGGTCTACACTGAAAAAAAAACCATCCATGGCAGAGAGTCTCAGAGCCTGGGTCAACTGACTTGGGCTCATGCTAGGGGCTAAAACAGTGTAGATGTTACTGCTCGGGATGGACCCCGGGTTCTGACACCTGGCGAGGGGGGTTGGTCTCAGAGCCTGTGCTTCCGCCTGAGCGGGAATGTCTACACTTCTATATGTGTGAGCCCGAGTCAGCTGACTTGGGCTCTGAGACTCGCTGCCATAGGTGTTGTTTTGCAGCATAGATGTACCCAGAGGGTGGGATGTTCAAATGCACCCAATGTTGGCCTAACTATGCTTACTGACCTTAGCAGGAGCATACAGGCCAACTCTGAGGGCTTCTGAAAACCCTACCTATAAGTCCTCCATTTATCTATCGTGGGCTTTGCCACTGACTCGGGAAGAGGATAAGACCCTTTGTTGGTTTCTAATTTTCTCCCCCTTGTATTTGTCCTCTCCATGTTTCCCCATGGAATAATTGCATCCTTGAAGCTAGCTAATACCCCTGTTCTTCCCCCGCACTGCAATGGTGCAGAGCAATGGAGTGGTGGACCACAGAGTATTTAGTCTTGGCTGCAGCATCCGGGGGATTTGAGAGCCACCAGTTGGCCACAGCAAACCACATAAGGAAATTAAATCAAAAGGCAATGTCTTTGTTTTGGTTAGACTTTGCCCAGTGAGCTGGACCTGTACACCTGTACACAGCTGCATCTTCATAACAAAAGAAATTAAACAAATCTCTATGGAAAAAATGAGAATGGAAGCATTGTATGCTACACCCTGTTTGTGTGTCTCCCTTCTCTTGCTTGCTTTTATCTGCTGGATGTTGTCCCTTGTTTACTGTTGCCTCAGGGCTTGGACCATCTGACCTCTAGATCAGTGCGTCACTAACCTTGAGCATGAAGCCAGCAGTACTGGCTCTGCCAGAGGGATTAGTTTTTGTAAGATAACTTTTATATTTGAACAAACTTCACACTGAAGGCAGATTTGAGAAGAGCAGCCATGTTGGAGAGACTCCTTTGTGTCCCTGATGGAAACTTTAAAAGCTTCGCCTACTATACATGGCCCAGCTCTACCTTTCTTCTATGACATCCTGTTCGCTTCCTGACCAGTTTTCTTATGTTCAGCTTCTAACAGAGCTGCACCCAATGCACTGTGTGTGCATCTTTTTTCAGAGTCTTCTATGGAATTTGCTCTAATCACGAGCCAGTGTCCTATGATAACTTCAAAGGTTAAGTTGAACTAAACAGCCAGTTTGTGTGAAGTCCATGTGGCTTAATAAAGAGCAAGTGGCTCTTTGGGACACTTGTGTTTACGATACCCTTGGGTCTGTCACTCCCTAAGATTGCTGAGAATAGGCAACGCCCAGGCCTCTGGGACACTGTGTTCTAGTGCCTCCTACTGGATGACAGGTTGCCTGGAGAGCAGTATGGATGGGGGTCTGTTAGGAAGCCTTCTCAGCCTTGTGGGGCCTTTACAGGTAGTGACTGGAAAGTGGGGTGGGGTGGAAATGGGGTTCCTGGAATAACTACTCTCCCCCCCCCAACATATCAAACACCAGAGCAAAACCTTCCAGCAACTCCGGGTAATCTGATTTTTCATTCCACTGAACTCCAAAAGGATAAAAATGAAAGGATTTGCCCATTCAGTCTAACTTCCTTACTGGCTCTTTGTCATCCAGCATGACCCTAATCAATGCAAGGCTAGTGACCAGGAAACAACTTTTGCATGGATTTCTTTTCCCCTCAAAGAATGATGTTACATTAGATCAGCACAGAGGTTGGTAGATTAATGGTAGACTACATAGGAAACAGGTGAACTGCTGTTCAGTAGTTCCCAGCTGAGAACAATGACTGCAGTGTGTTTGTTTGACTAAAGGATGCCCTTTGTATAAAGTTAAGATAAAGGAATTTCTGAACATCTGGGTGATTGAATCTGGACCAGAAAGCAAAGGATCCCACGAAATAAAATGACGCTAGCACACAATTAGTGAAGAGGCTGTGTGATGACTAGAGGCAAACAGCGAGCGACCTTTAGTCAATTTATTGGAAAGTCTGAGTTAACAGGAATAATCATGTCAGCCTCTGAAGAGTGAAATGTGAAATTATTTTCTAGATTATACTGAGATGAATGGAGATAGGCTAGCCTTAGAGTCTCAGACAGAGCTTGCACGCACCTATGTTAATAGGTACTTATGAATATCACATCCCTACTGACAATTACAGACAGGAAGGAAATACCATAGCTAGGGTGCATGCACATCTCTGACTCAAGTAAAAAGAAGGAAGGCCACCCAGGAACTGCAAATCCAACATATCCAATGTCATATTACACTGAAGAACAGGTGCTGCATGGCTGTTGGAAAGGTTGACACCTATCGCTTAGCACCTGGCTGGGATGAATATGGAAAAACACAAATGTCTGAGACGGCCTTGGAAATTACTGACAGAATTAAAGCCAAAAACCGTGGCACACTGACCATAAGGAATAAAACAGGGGGTTGGCAATGACTATCCAATGACAAGCAACCTGAGAGGCCAATCCTGAAATCTTTATTCCAAGCAACTTCCAGTTGGATATTTCTAAGAATTGAGTAAGGGCTTCAGGATTTGGCCCAGCTGTGGAATAAGCTCCCAAGGGGAGGGGTGGAAACCCCAATGCTTGAACCATTTTGAAATAAAACAGGGCAGACCACTAAAAATACTGGAGAGGACAATCCCACAAAGGAAGGAAGCTAGACCAGATCGACCATAATAGTTCTCTTCCATCTCTAGCTTCTATGATCTATACCTAAAGGGTCTACGTTCAATGGTGAATTTTTCAAGCCTTGGTGCATACTACATAGGTCAATACCGACCTGATTAATGTGAATATGTTAGGTAATGTTCATGTGTGAAGGGAGAGGCTAAGTGTATCTAGACATTATTCACTGATACCAGTTCTTACAATTTCATCTAAAGTCCATATAAGCTCTGTGTTCTTGTTCACTGGTCTACGTAAAATCCCACTGCAGCTGTGTCAGTCAGTATTCCATGTATCTACCATACATTTACTAAAAGCCGATGGTGATCTAGATCTTTAAGTAATAAACTTTTGTCTTGGGCATGATCATAAGTTTCTGTTTGAGAAATAAGAGTGGGCTGTAGTTTAAATTTAACAAGGTTGCTAGAAAACACAGGATCATTTGTCACATAGGAAGTTCTCCAAGCGTCCCTGTACTTGTCTAATTTTTAAAAATGAATTATTGATGATTTCTCAGCAGAGTTTAATGTCTATTCATGGAGATGAGACAATTGCTTATCATAATTTGAAATCTGGTATTTATTTGACGTCTGTGCCTCAGAGCCCTGTTGATAAATTACAGCACAAAGCTCTGTAGGAACAAGTTCATATTCATTGCCTTTAAACAGAAAAAAAAAGGGTGTTGGCTGGCAAGAGCAGAAATGTACAGAGGTCAAGGTTGTAAAAGCTCTCTTGGAAAAGTAATATAATAAAAATTAGGTCTTGTCTACACTAGAAAATTAGGTCATCATAACTATGTCACTCAGGTGTGAAAAATCCATAACCCCAAGTGATGCAGTTAAGCCAACCGAAGTCCCCATGTAGACAGTGCTAGGTCAATGGAAGAATTCTTCTGTTTACCTAGCTACTGCCTCTCAGGGAGGTGGAATACCTACCCCAATCCCTCCCATCGGCATAGGTAGTGTCTACACTGCAGCACTACAGCAGTGCAGCTGTGCCACAGTAGCATTTTAAGTGTAGATAAGCCTGTAGATGGAGAGGAGGCAGGTTGGTCTAGCAGTTAGAGCAGGGGACAGTGTCAGAAGAACTGGATTCTATTCCTGACTCAGTCACTGGTTTTAGGCACAATGCTTCATGCCCCACTTTCCACATCTGTAAAATGGGAATAATAAGATGTATGCACCTATATAATGCACTTGGAAAGGCCTTATGGAAGTAGTATTATAACTAGATCTAAAAAGCACATCTATTCAGTCACATGGCTATAATGAGCACACCAGATCTGTCCTGCGCTCCCTACACTGGCATCCCATAGAATATCAAATCAAGGTCAAGGTCTCAGTATTCCTCTTCAAGGTGCTCCATGGCCTGTGCCCAGCATATCCATAAGACTGCCTAAAGCGCTAGAACGAAGACTGTGGTCGACAACTGTGCTCGTCTGGCACAATGGAACTCTCTACCATAAGGGTAAAGCTTGTCTGTGCAGGAGACACAGCTTTCTCAGGGGGTCGACCCAAGACTGGAATGAACTCCTACAGGAATTTAGGACCATCCCAAACTTCATCACCTTGCACTTCAAGTGCCAGGTGCATTTCTTTGAGCAGGTGTCTCTAATATAAACATATAGCAACGTGTTTGTGTGTTTGCACGCGGGTTTGTTATATTATTTAAAAAAATCCAAACTAAGAACAATCCACTGCACATGCTCCTCTCCCCGGGACAATAATGAGAGCCCAAACAAGTGACAGATGTTAGTCATGTTGCTTAATACACGAGTGGGAGGTGCTTATATACTGTGGTGTTGAGCAGTCTAAAACCCTGGATAGAACAGCCTAGTAATCTGGGAGGCATTACTGATTAATTTCTTGCATAACTAATGGAGGGACAAGTACTTCTTTGTCATGCACAGATTTGGAATTCAGCTGCCAGAGAAAGGGAGGGGCTCTGTTTAATTCAGTCTGACCTGCCATCATCAGAGGTAGTAGCTTTAGCCCAGCCAAAATCGACCATGGATTGTTTACGTGAGCAGCACAATGAGACAGGTCACACAAAGAACCAAGGTGGCCACTTCTGCTAGAGACCGCAGTAACAGGACAACCAAGTACAGTTACTGAAAAATAATTTAATACATTGAAAAATAAAGCAGATTCCCACACTTTATCTTATACCCTCGTCAGTTCCTTTCCCCCTCCATTACACTTCCTGCTCCCAAATGTACTAACATTCATTTTGCTCATCCACTGAATGCCAAATCAGGGCCAGTTATGCTACTTTACCACGTACAGCCATTTTCTGGCCAGCTTACACTACCACATACACCATCAATGAATTTGGCCCAAAGACTCCGATGGCACCTTTGACACCAGGTCTCAATTTAGCCTGTGGTTTCCGATACAACTGCACACACAGGAAGACAGCCCTGCTGCAGGCTGTATACTGAAGGGCTGGAAGCTTCATTTTTGTTTTACAAAAGCTTACAGTTGGCAGAATCTGCTGGGGCCACCACAGACAACATTCAACCAAGCATTGGCTCGGTTGACTCCCAAAGTTCACTGAAAACACCAACTGGAAACAAGACTTAGTAAAACCAGTTTTTGGCCCCCTGAGGTTTAATGCTGCCATGCTGAATTAGGAAAAGCCTTCCTCCTCCAGCCTGCTGGAATGTGCTTTAGCCAGTAGATGATAACATGGCCTGTAATCAGCTGGAGATTTTCTATGGTTCACCTCTCTGAAAGGTATAAAGCAAAGCACATCATTATAGCTCCCCCGCCATATAATAAGCACTGCTAATACCAGGAAAATAAAACACTAATGATTGCCAGCCCTGTCTTGGTTTGTGTGTTTGTTGGGAAAGTACAGTAGTGGTCACTCTCCAAAATGCCTGATGTCATTGACAAATACCAGATCCATTAGCATCATTCAATGATCTCACCTGCAGACATCTAATAAGAGAAATGTCTTTAAATACTCAGCTGTTTAGCACCTTAAAGCAACATTGCTGGGCAAAGGAACATTCAACACAGCACCTCAGTTCAATACCTTCCTAGGGCCGAAATGACATTTGAGATGTTAAATGTAATAGGTCTGCCACATTATCTTGCTGCTTCCAAAACGTCTATTATAAAACTAAAGGGATTTCAACCATCTGTTCCATCACCTCTCACTCTGCTCTAATTAGTAAGACCTTTCCTATTTATTGTAATACCCTTAATCTCCATTAACACATGTGGCATGAAATGTAGTGCGCATGCAACACCCTATACGATTCCGCCTGTAACACTATATTAGTTATTGATAGAAAGTATTACTCAGATGTGTTCAGCACATTTGAACTATAGTAGGTGAGCATATGTATTCATCTATTTGTTTTATAGAGCAAGTATCTAAAACACACATCTCAGGGCATGTGGACATTATATAATTAAACATACACTACAGGTGAGAGTTGCTTCCAATACAGGAGAATCATACAAGATCCAAAGTGCCACTAAAGTATTTGATACAGAACTCAGGGGTGCATAGAGACCTGTGTGGGTTCCTATCCTAGAGTGTATTTTGCCCTATTTGCCCAAGAAACAAATGAAAAATACATTCCCTCTTGTCCACATGACCCTTGAGTTCAGAGCATGTAGAGTTGATCCTAAACCAAGAAAAGGTGGATGAACCAAATCAACAACTGATTTTAACAAGCTAAGGCTGCCAAATACCATAGTGGTCACTTTGCTGCTTACCCATAACCACTCTCAATTACCCAAAAACAGTGGGGACAGAACTCAGATCATGAGGCTCCAAAAGCAGAGGCCCTATCCTACCATTTGAGCTAAAGGAGAAGTCTCATTACTAGCATTTTTGGGTCTATGAGACACAGCTGAGCGGTTCTGTATCCATTCAAGAACAGTGTACATAATCAGTCATTATTATTATTACTATTCTTATTTGTATTATAACACCTAGGAACCCACTGCGCTAGGTGCTGTACAAACAGAGAACAAAAAGGTGGTTCCTGCCCCACAGAGCTCACAAGCTAAGCACTGTTATATATCAAAAGCAAAATAATAATATAGGGCACAGCTGGGTGGGGAACCCAAAACCTAGACCCAGTTGAGCAGACATCAGGTATATACTCTGCTCTCACCTTCCTCAACCTGGTCCAGTAAAAGCCTTAAAAAATGAAAACAAAATGGTTTTGGCAGCAGAGGGGCCGAGTGAGTTAACCCACTGTGGAAACAGGATTTGGAATCCTGGCACCACTTCCTCTTGAAACAGACTTTTCTAGTTTCAGCATACCAGGCAGGTTTCAGGCACCACGCAGAGCAGTACCTTGTCAGGTGGAACAGGAACCCAGTGTGTTCTAACTGGCTTTTTACTACCAGGTTGGCACACAATGTTCCTGAACAGGATCCTGCCCTGCATCATAATGTGCTCAATATTCCACATGAGAAGGGGGACAAACTGCAGGGGAAGGAACAGGAAGTCTCTCCTTGCAGCCAGCAAAATCCTGCTGAAGGGAATGTCTGAAATACAGCATCCCACATGTGCCAAGCAAATTTAGCAAGCATTTCATCATGCACTGGTCTTGTCTACTCTCTGAATAATAAATACCGTGTTATACAGGCAGCCATCAGTGGTCTGATTCTGCACCATTCAGGTCAAGGGGAGTTTTGTCAACCACTGAAGGTCAGGATTGGACTCTAACTGAAGAGGTCCTAAAGCACAGCCACTCCTGGCCCAAAGATGGCCCATCGTTAGGGCCCTACCAAATTCATGGCAATGAAAAATGCATCATGGACCATGAAATCTGGTCTCTCCCGTGAAATCTGGTCTTTTATGTATTTTTACCCAATACTATACAGATTTCACGGGGAGACCAGCGTTTCTCAAACTGGGGGACCCAAACCAAAAGAGGGTTGTGGGGGGAATCACAAGGTTACTGTAGGGGCGTTGCAGTATTGCCACCCTTACTTCTGAGCTGCCTTCAGAACTGGGCGGCCGGAGAGCGGGCAGGTGCCCTACTCTGAAAGTTAGGGTTGCAATGCCATACCATGCCACCCTTACTTCTGTGCAGCTTCCGTCAGAGTTGGGTCAGAACCCCTACAGTTACAACACCATGAAATTTCAGATTTAAATATTTGAAATAATGAAATGTACGATTTTTAAAATCCTATGACCGTGAAATTGACCAAAATGGACTGTGAATTTGGTAGGGCCCTTCCCATCCTGTCTTAATAAAAACACAGCCTGAGATTGCTGGACTAAACTGACCAGTTGATGACCAAATCTAGCTATCAGCAATTTTGATTTATCTATCTAGGGGAAAAAAGCACCAGAAAACATTCTGGTCACGGGCATTTATATTTGAGGTCAACATTTATGTACATTTACATGAAAATCAGATGTAGCCCTTGCAGGGCACTGGCAAGTTGCCAAACATAGCCCTCAAGTTCACAATATTTTAGCATCTCTGCACTATATTGACTCCATCCAAGGAGTGCTAGCCCCTAAGCTATGCAGAGCCAGGAATCCATTTGATCTGCTGTCTCAAAGGGGAATGTTATTTGTTAAAATCATAATATACGTGAAGAGCTAAAAACAAGGTGCTGAGATCTCTCTAGCCGGTCACACATTTTACTAGTGCTCCAGAGTCACTTGCATATACAAAGAGATGAAATCCCTATCCCACTAATGGATTGATCCTGCAACTGACACGAGAAGTCCTTACTCATATAAGCAACCCCATCACAGGCACGATCCTGCAAGCCTGACTCATGTGGGTAGCCCTGTTGTACAGTCACATGAGTAAGGGCTGGGCTGGTCCTGCCATTGACTGGGAGGACTCCTACCATTGGCTGGGAGCTGGGCCATTGACTTCCACAGGAACCTGATCGGATCCAATGTTCGTAACTTTATTTCGTAACAGCTAAGAGGGACTCAGCAATAATGAATTAAACGAGTAACATGGAATGGCCTTTATTATTAAGCCATCTCACTCTCTGCATCTGATTTAATGGGAACATTATGTAATGGCTTTGCTATAGCAACAGCTCCAATGATCTATAGTAACCCCCGTTGCTGCTTGCCGCTCCAGAATATAAACATCTCATTGCCGCAGGGACTATGATGTAGCTGTTGAACTTTGGCCCACTATAAAGCCTCCCACTTTGATTGGCAAGGCTTTTTAAAGGCTGTTTACTCTAGTCATGTGATGGGGGGAGAGGGAGACTTCTGGCAGTCTATCAGGAGCCAGCAGTATGTCTGGGACCAGCCAGAATTGCCAAAGGGTTCAAATGGATTAACTCATTCAGGCTGGGGTTTTACGCTACCCTCAGCTCGCGAAGGGTCCAGGAAGAGGAAATCCTGCACGGTGTCAAAGAGATTTCACTTGAGGCAAAGCTCCCCCTTGGCAGCACTGCAGGGACCTGAGTAGCAGTAGGAAAATATTTTTTTATTTCAGGACTTTATTTTGCAACGGGGAAAAAAATCAATAAACTTTAAACAAGAAAAGAAAAAAAAGCCATTTAAAAAATGGCAGCAAGGAATAACCAGCTAGAGGTGGGAGCAGAATTTCCTATCAGAAGCACCGTCTGCTAGGGATCCACACTCCTCAGTTATTTGGATACCTGAGAACGGGAGGATAAGATGACATCCAACTAGAGAAGATATTACTATTCACAGTTTGCCCTTCTAGCGCACCTTTAACCCCAGGCTCTAAAAGTACTGTACAAACATCAATTAAACTATACAACATCTCTGAGGCAGGGAAGTTGTATTCTACGAGTGCCCTATTAAAAACGGTTACCGTGTTCCCACCGGAAAAGCCCCAAACAGGGCAGTATCCATAAGCTACAGCCATGACTCAGTATAGAAGCAGCACTACTGCTGCTGAGCACTTTTATAGCCCTTTATATTTTCAGTGTTCCAGACACTAACCAATTAATCGCAACACCCTGTGAAATTGGTATTGGAAAGTAGGAAAGTAAGATCATCCCTGTTTTATAACAGAGGCACAGGGAGCTCAAAGGAATTGGCCAAGGCTACTCACTGAGTCAGTGGCAGAATCAGGAATAGAACTTATAGGTTCCTGGCTCCCTGTTCAATCCACTGCACCACAATACTCCTCAAACTGTAGAGTTTCATCACCATATTTCACTTAGGAAGGAAATTTTGCTACCTTGAGCAAGTCACATGCGGGAGGCTTTTTGAAAGACCTCTTGTGGATGCCCTACAGAGGACTGGGGTGACAATTTCAGGGTGTTCAGGTAGCCCGGGGAGTTTTCAAAGCAAAATGTGGGTAGTTTTTGTTTTGTGAAAAATCTACTCTCCTTTCTGGGTGCCTAAACTGTCTGGAGCTCTGGCACAGCTGGGTGCCTGGCCACTGGGATTTTCAATCCTCCCCAGTATATGGCACCTGTACCTGAATTGATTAGGCTATGTCTACACTACAGACCTTTCAGTGGCACAGCTGTACCGCTGCAGCTGCACCGCTGTAAGGTCTCTCGTGTAGCCGCTCTATGAGGCAGTACGGAAATAGCCGAACTTTCTTCATGAATTTTCATTTCTGTCCCTGGCCATTTTTCACTCCACCAATTTTGCTTTTCTCAGCATTTGTGTCCAGGTTTTCACACAGAAAATAACTATATTCCTACAGGATGAAATTCATCCTGGAGCAGAGGCCCTATGGACTGCTTAAATCCTTAATAACATTTAGTAAAATATTAACTATTTCTAAACTACAAAATGATACATGGCCCAGGCCAAGACTTGATAACCCTTTATATACACACACACACACACACGTCATAGAGACTTTAAAGCAGGTAATACAGGAGAGCTGCTTATCCTGTGCTGAATGACAATGATGAGAGAATTACTTAACTGTAGGGAAATGAAGTGCCTGATTAAAATGAGAGGGTACTGCACATAGCATGTGTATCGTGTGTTTGCTGTGCCATAGGTAACATATGAGGTGTCAGAAGAAGGGGATGACAGTTGGCATGCAATTCTAGTTAAAGCAGAAGTGTGCAATGTTTTCATATACCCTGCCAGTTGGTAATGAAGGATCAGACATAATAAAAACCATCCAAAATTTCACTCAGTCTACGAAAATTTGATGTTTCAGATTCCCACACTGCAGAGACAAAGCAGGGTTTTCATCACATCTGGCTAATGAAGAAGCCGGAGACAGGAGGGAAGATGCATAGCAATTTCCAGCAAAGCATTCACATCTCCTCCATCCCTGATCTCTATTTAAATGAAATTAGAAAAAAGCTTCTAGAACTAAATGACAACATTCAATATTTGTTACTTCTAGTGTACTTCAGAACAGATGTGAGGATGTGGCAAATGAGAACACACACCAATAGTTTATTCTATGAAGCTCTATCCTGCAGTGTGAATAGCAGGTCTTGTGACAGCACTGCTTGTACAGATATTTGGGGGAGATGGGGTTCTAAAGTACTCAGCACTGAGCTACCTCTAAAGTATCATTTTATCACCCTTTTACTCAATGTAACAAAGGCTCCTATATATTTTATTAACAATTCATTAACATAATTTGCCTCTTGATCAAATATCTCATTGTTTTCCTCTACTATGTGGAGTACAACATTGGTTTGTTATTGTAGGGTTCCTCATAAACCCTGGGCTGCTGGCATTTATAGATGTGGTTGGTTTGTTTAAAGAAAGTGAACATTTTGAGGAGGTGGAAAAGGAACATCTATACTTTGCAGACAGTTCTAAGAAGAAAAAGGATGTTAAATGTATTCCCAACCCAGAGACAATCCCTTTAAGGAATATTTTTAGGCATTTGCCCATATCTTTGTACACAGTCACTTCTAATCTAAACTTTGCACTGGAGTTGAGAAACTTGATTATTCAGTACAGGATAACTGAGCTTTGGCCAAGGGGAATGAAACCCTTTAGTTTTATGTGAAGTCAAAACAACAAAGGTTTAGCTGGTCACATAATTAAAGAGGGCGGATCTGCTAAGAGAAAATGAACTACAGAAACTTACATGGTTACAGAGGGAGCTTTTCTGTCCTTTTTATGGCATGAGAGCTCTCCCTCACTGACCCTTTCCAGCCCTGAAGCATGTGCCATGGGATAGCTCATCAGTCACCAGTGACTGTTACAGGGAGGGATGTCTCAATGGGGGTCTTCACTATCTCACTGCCTTCTCCACTATAATCCCAGTTGCTCCTTTTGCCCTCTTGCTTAGCTACATCTCCAACACCTTCCTGCAGGCTGCTGCGAGTAGGAACAAGAATGACACATGGGATACCTAACAATCAGCACTGGGAATAGACAGGCGTCCTGTTATGTGAAGTTCCAAGCTTATACTCATTTGAAGAGAGCCCCAAAGTCACTCTTGAATTCACTTTGCTTCTCAACTTGAACACAGAGAGGAGCAGATCGTGGAAAACACTGCTGTTATGCCATACTGATATACCCCACATCAGGGCTAATGCTAGAACTTCAGGCCAGCATATTCATGTTGGACCCAAGTTCCTCCTGGTTGCAAAAATCCAGTGGCAAAGACAGTGGGTCCATCATTAGAGGGGATTGTCAATCCCTCCATGCAGGAGAACAAGGTGCCACCTTTTCTTATGAAAACAATTATAGGTCCTTACTCAAGAAACCATTTTATGACATTGCCCAGACACTCATATCCTTTCTGGAGTTCGTAGATTTCCTTGACCACCATTACTCCAGCTTTGGGCCTGTGTTTAGTCCACCTTTTTTTTTTTTTCCGCTGAGGAGGGTGGTGTTGGACAACCGTTCACCTTCACCAAGAGCCCTCTCCTGTGGGGAACTATGGTTCTATTCTGTCGGCCCTCTTGTTCAACATGTACACAAGGTTGGTGTGAGAGCTTGTGAGGTGGCATGGGCTGCAGCATCTCCGCCATGCTGATTTCACTCTGCTTTACCTCTTCAGCTGACGGACCCAGACAGTGCGGGTGACTAGTTTGCCAAGGTCAGGGCTTGGATAAGGGTGAGCTGTTTGAAACTAATCCCAGATCAGATTGACTTTGTAACAGTGAATAGCAACTGGAGGAATTGGTGGAGCTAACTAAGATAGGTTCCTTCACTGTGGGGAGTTTCCCTGTCTTCTGTCACTCAGGTTCACAACATAGTGTCCTGCTGGGTTTCTAGCTGCTTCTGGATGCCCAGGTACCAACAGTGCTTTTCAGCATTTCCGTTTGGCCAGGCTGTGTCCTCTTTTTTGGTCCAGGCTTTAACATGGCGATCCACACCACTGTCACCTTGAGGTTGGATCACTGCAATGTATTGTGCCACGGGCAGCACCTTGAAATTGCTCGGGCAGAACGCAGTGTTCTGTTTGTAAAAGGGTGTGCGCATTACATCAGAGCTCTAGGGTCTGTAATGGCTTCTCCTTTGTTTTGGGGTGCAATTTACAGTGTGTGTTTTCACCTAATAAGCCTTATACAGATTGGGTCCTCGTTTCTTTAGAGATTGTCTCTCTCCATGTATGAGACTGCAGCAGCTGAGATCATCTGAAGCATTTAAGCAAACAGTCCCTAGTAAAGTAGTATCATAATAATTTTTTTAATAATAATTATACTGAGCACTAAATGGAGGCATTTTTATTCATTTAAATGAATAGACTCAATGTAGAATTTTGACTCACTGGACTGAAACGTCATGCTGTGTGAAACAAACCCGACAGATGCTATGGATGGTATTTGCCAGGGAGCTGGGTAATTACTCGGTGAGCTGCATTTTAAAGGTATATTCGCAGATTAAAAATCACCGTTTTGTCTGAAAATGTTTGCACTCCTATGCTTCCTACAACAGAAAGAGATTAAGGAAAAATTATACTGTGTTTGTTTACTTAATGACTTTACCAGCACCTTGTATATAGTCAGTTTCACTGTTTCCCATAACTTGGACCGTAAGCTTTAAGGGGCTGGGATTCACTTTTTATTATGTGTGTGTACATGCCTAGAACATTTGATCACTAATTGGGGGCTGCAGATGCTATCCCCATGCAAATATTAAATAATAACAATAGATTAATTAGTCAGTTTCCCTTGTTGGACGTGTGCATCTTTCATACAGCACAGTGGGGGAGAAAACACATTTTAAAAAATAGAAAAATGTTGTTGTAAAACCATAAAACTGGATGGGGGCATCAGAGGCAGGTGTAGGATCTGCAACCACTTTTAACTCCAAATTATTGACTTGATTTTAAGTTGACCATGTCCCTTTTATGTTCTCTGTCCTGACATTAGACTATCCCGCTTTGCACACTGCACTATGAACTTTAATACAGTAAGGTGTAGACTCACACACCCTTATTTGGTGTTGCAGTTTACATGTCCTTTACGGGATCTCACAAACAGACTGCCAAATTTCTAAACTCGGTTACTTCCTTTGCCGTCCAAAACAGACAAAGGTCGTTTCAGTTCATTGCTAAAGCACTGGAGCGTGTTCAGATCTCAGCTGACTACAGAGAGCCTATAATGCCCTGAGGCAAGAGAGACTGTCAACACAGCTGTCCCATTCAGCCATCTCCTGTGTGTTAATACAATCATCATGCTGGGCAATCTCTGAACCAAAATGGGAACCCTGAAATGGAATGGGGCAAAAGACAAGAACTACAAGTAGACTAGTCAGACAAGAAAAGATGTACAGGGTTTGATTAAAAGCTTAGATCAAGTCTGTTAGATTAGAAGTTAAAAAATTGACCTACGGTACCGTGTGCATTGCACATATTACTCCATCATATATCAAGGAGCACAATGCTTTCTGTATTGCCCATTGTTCTCACTGAATGGGAGAAAAGAAAAAACACCCCCCTGAGCGCAGCGAGTGCAGCGCTGTAAAGCGCCAGTGTAATCAGTGCCTGCAGCGCTGCACGCTCGCTCGCAGCGCTGCAAGCTACTCCCCTCGGAGAGGTGGAGTACATACAGCGCTGTAAGAGCTCTCGCGCTGGCGGCGCGACTACACTTGCGCTTCACAGCACTGTCCCGAGTGTAGCGAAGCCATTAGAGCATGTCCCTGGGATTCCTGCTGTGCTTGTACAGCCCTCCTTGAAGCCTGTGCCACCATGTCTACTCTGCTATTTTTAGCTGTGCTAACACAGGTAAAGCTAGTGCAGCTATGTCTGCCAGTGCTGCAATCACACACTGCAGACATACCCATAATGACTTGCTTACAATCACACACAGACACTAGCAGACACAAGAACAGATCCCAGAAGTTCTGAGTTCCAGTCTTGGCATGCAATTACCGACATAAGAACAGCCATACTGGGTCAGACCAACAGTCCATCTAGCCCAGTATCCTGTCTTCCGACATTGGCCAATGCCAGGTGCTTCAGGGGGAATGAACAGAATAAGCAATCATCAAGTGATCCATGTCCCCTGTTGTCCACTCTCACTGCTTCTGGCAATTTACAGTATTGCTAGACAAGATTATCTCCCAAACACAAACATCTCTGCAACTCATATAGTTAACCTTTCCCAGTGGGATCTCTGTGAATGCAGAGCACTTCTAAACCTAAATAATCTAGATTACATTTCTTAAACACTAAATTTCTCGACTCCCTTTTTAATTCATTTTCTGTTCATTTGAGGCTTAAGAAATGATTGGCTCAGTAAATCTCTACTCCTATATCTGGGTTTATTTCAAATACAGTCACAAAAACTGATGAAAGTTCCCCCAAATATGAGCACTATTCAACTTTTCTTGCTTCTTATGTCCATGCTTTGAGGATTTTAATCATGGATAGAGTATCACACTTTTACATCTCAGGATGAAAAGTACATTGATATAAGCCAAAATACCACTGAAATTGAAGACTTGCCCAGACATCTAACATCCTATCACAGAAATCTGAAATTTTATTTTTTCTTTGAGTCACTTATAAATAATTTACTTCACGGAGCACTTAAAAAAACAGCCACAATAAATCAGAATCTGCAGATCCATGGGAAAAAAGTCGCAGGGTGTATTTCACTTCTTATGCCTTATCTCTTTCAATTAGGGTCCTCAAATGCCTGATGATTGTCTGTGACTCTACAGAAGTGACTTCCTTCCAGGCAAATTCAACTAACTGCAGTCTGAATAGTGCTCAACACAGCAGTAATAATCCTCTGTAGTGGAATAACACTTTTCACCTTCAAAGCACTTTACAACCGTTGGGCCCAATCCTGCATTCCTCCAGCACCTCAAATCCCCATTGACAGTGAACATTTTGATTGCACAATGGAGAATAAGGCCTACTAGCTAATTAATTCTCATGGAGGTTGGTAATGATCATCATCCTCCCCATTTTCATAGATTTTAAGGCCAGATGAAAGCATCTAGACTGACCACCTGCATAGCATGGCCCAAAGAACCTCACCCCGTAAGCTCTACATCAACCCAATGACTTCTGTTTGAGCTATAGCATATATTTCAGAAAGATGTGCAATCTTGATTTAAATCCTCCTGTCCCTTGGTAATTTGTTCCAATGGTTAATTCGCCTCACTGTAAAAATGTGTGCCTTATTTCTAGTCTGAATTTGTCTAGTTTCAGCTCCCAACCATTGGATCTCTTTCTGCCCGACTAGAGAGCCATCTATTATCAGACATCTCTTCCTTCTGTAGGTATTTGTAGACCATGATCAAGTCACTATTTAACATGCTCTTGGATAAACTAAATAGGTCGAGCTTCTTATGCCTCCCACTATGAAGCATATTTTCCAGACCTTGAATCATTCTTGTAGCTCTTTTCTGAATCCTTTATAATTTTTCAACATCCTTTTTGAAGCGTTGACACCAGAACAGGACACACTATTCCAGTAATGGTCTTGAGAATGCAATATGCAGAGGTAATACCACCTCCCTACTCCTACTTGTTATTCCCTTGCTTATACATTTGAGGATCACATTCACACTCTCCACTACAGCACTGCACTAGGAGCTCATGTTCAACTGGTTATCTACAGTTAACCCTCAGTCCTTTTCAGTTTCATTTCAAACTAGGGTACTGTCCTCCATCTTGTTAGTGTGACTTCTTTGTTCCTAGATTTATGACCTTGCATTTGGTGGTAGTAAAATGCATGTTGTGCCAATCAACCCATCTTACCAAGTGACCCAGGGTCAGTCCATATAACTGATCTATCCTTGTCATTATTTAGCACTCCATCCATCTTTGTGTCATCTGCAAATTTTACTAATCATGATTTTATAATTTTCTTCCTGATCATTGATAGTGATATTGAATAGCACTGGACCAAGAACAGACTCCCATCCCCACTAGAAGCACCCCAATTGGATGATGATTCACCAATTACAATTACAATTGAGATTTATCACCTAGCCAGTTTTTCATCCATTTAATACGTTAATTTTGTATAGTACTATTTTTTTTAAACGGAGTGTCATGCAGGAGTAAGTGAAATGCCTTGCAGAAGTCTAAGGGTCTAGAGAGACAACAGTTAATGGAGCAGCAAGCCAGGCATTAGCCAACAGGTTGGATCAACAGCGATATGAAAGACATTGCTCACTACCTTTCCACCACTGAATCAAAGCTTGCAAACTAAGCTTGCGAACTAGCTCATCTGGATTCAGCATTTGTCCTTGAGATGGTGTTGCCAGCATTTGCAACTCTGTTCCTAAGCCAATATAAGCCAGTAGTAACCTTATCAGGCCAGACATGGGGGATATTGGGTGAGGGGTGGGAGGAAACAGAGCCTGGCTGAATGAGGTGAGCTGCTCTTCTAAATGTTAATGGGTTAAGAATAGAAAGGTCAAATGCCTGTGTTATCTGAAGGCCCCAGTGCTAATGGGCACTGCATCACAGCAATCAGGGCAGCAGCTTGGAATAAATGTCAGGAGTTAGTTACTGTAGGTGTAAACAAGGAAAGTCCTAGGGCAGGACTAGGAAGCCAAGCCATTTCTAAGAAATGCCAGCCAGCGAGAAAGTTCATTTGGCAGGTCTGAGTGTTTGTTACCCAGGTAATAAAGCAAACCTTGAAATGGGGGTAGAGGATAGCTTGTGAACTGTGTGAAGGCAGCAGCGAGCTCTATAAGGAATGGCAGTGTGAGTACCAATAGGATTAACAGTTTCAGGAGGAGAGATATCATGTTCTTATGCTGATAGGCCATCGCTCCTGCAGGGACATACTGAATTATCTGAAATGGGGGATGTAGAGTTCATTAGGGGTAAATCCTTCCCTACCACTCTTCAGCTGCAGAGTGCTCAAAGTGCAGTAGAAACTGTGTGATGGCTGTGTGCAGGGAGTCTGAAATCTCTCCTCCACCATTAGACTGCTCCACAGGGCCTCCTTGTGTCCCAATGCACAGGGGACTAGGGTGAAATTGGAGATGGAGGAGATCAGGCAAGAATCATGGGTCCAAAAATGCAACTGCTTTCCACTAAATACTAATGAAGTATTACCACTGGTGGCTCTGGGGGATGAGCCTTTCACAGTGACTGAAAGCCAATACCATCAGACGGTATGGGGAATGAACTGGTGAGTTTCTGGTGCATGCATCCACATTCCAACTGGCCTCCATGTTGGCAGGCAAAGATTGTGACACAATGGACACTGGTCCTTTCCTGGCTACAGGCACTCTATCAAGGCACAGATGAGGGGGAGAGAAGGGCATGAAGGTTGCCCTACGTACTTGATTTGTGCTCTCAATTTCCAGGGCTTTCAATCTGGCACCTTTCACCAGCAATAAATTCTCATTCCAAATCAGCAGATTCCTTCCACCATGTGAGGTGTTATGTTCAAGGTAAGACTACTGTTGGGGGCAGTGATTGCCACAGGGAGAGATATATCCAGTTTTGGGAAGAAGACAGAGGTCAGCTACCTGATGTACTGGTACCATTTCACCACATAGCAAAACAAAGAACAACACTGTCATCTGCCCTGTATATAGCTGTAAACAAACTGCTGACGGTGCCCCTTACCAGGTAAAATGCTGAGGAGGAATATCATCTACAAATAAAGCAAGACTGAATTTATTTTATCCCACGTGAAGGGAAATCAGGGATCCTAGTCATGCCCGTATTGATCGCATTATCACCATTAAAACAGTTATTTTCCACAGTAAAGATAGTTACAAAACAAAGACAAACCAACCAAACCAAAACTAACAAACATCAAAACAACAACAAAATGCTGCAGTATTGGCCCCAGAAAAACAGTTGTAGTTCTGTGCCCTAATGTTTGCTCTTCAAAGTGAATACTCGGCAGTTAGCTAGCCTGGCCTTTAACCCTAGCCATGGGAGAGAACATCATAACCTACTTACACTCGCAGGCTGCATCATTTATGCAGCAGAGCTCCCACATGGGGACAAAAAGCTTATTTTGGTCACTGGCATTATTCGACATCTGTTTACCCAGTAGACTGCTGCAAGCATCTGTTCTTTTGCTGACGTAGATGTTCTGCATTTCAGTCTAGGAACTGAACAGTGTATTCACTTGAAGGAACACAAAAATATGACAGAAGACATTTTTCTGACCTGCATAGCAGTTACTCAGTGTGCTATTAAAACAGTTGCCATGTTCCATCCCAGAGGCTGTTGCATTTGCAGTGGTGACTCTAGTCTGTATATAATTTACAAAGTCTTTTGGACTCCTTTGGAAGACAGTCTTCATATAAATGTAAGATTTTATTCTAATTCTTTATAGTACTAGAATTTGACTACATTGCTTTGCTATATGAGAGCCAGCAAGCCTCTGTTAAGAACCCACTCCTCAACTATACAGAGAAAGGAATCCAATACATGCTTGGTTCCCGTGCTACTGTTCCACAGGAGATCTCAGCATCTCTATTAAAGGCCTGGGAATGCTCAACACTTTCCCCTGCTTTTAAAACTTCAGGCTGAGGGTCCCATGTCACAGCCACCCAAGATCTCTGCTAAGGAGGATTGGAAGAGGAGCCAGCCAAGGATCCACTTTAACTGGTGAGTGGGGTCAATAAGCAAGAGGAAGCACTGCCTATAAGGTTCATGGGAGTTATGCAGAGAATATAGCATGGCTCACCCTCAAAAGCCTAGGAGACAACCTTCCATTGGCTGAGCAAGAGAGGATTCGGAGTGGATTATTTAGGAGACCTTTTCCATCTCTAGTTTCTGCGATTAAAGGTTAGTTAGGAAAGTTAAAGGTTAATAAGACCCTTTTTCCAGTTTGGGGAGTAATTAATAAAATTCAGAATCTATCAGCAACATACTAGTCATTTTATGTCACCATTTAGAATTTGCATGAAAGAAAAATGCTTAATCTCTTTCGAGTAAGCGAAGGAGATTCTTGTCTAACTCCTCCTGTTTTGACTGAGTTCACAGCACTTTCCAAAATGCTGCCTCAGATTGAGCTGTGTGTGTGTGTGTGTACACACTCACGTATGCATCTAAGCCTGTGCCTGACATAGGCTGTTATGTCTTTGGTTCTCAGTTACAGATGTCAGCTGAACATACGAGCACAATGTTTATTAGCAAAGTCCAACTTTCTCCATTCCAGTTTAACATGATCATGTTTGTTTCAGCTGAAACAGTGAAACCATTTAAACATTGAAAGGCATGGATTAACTGAAATTTGCAGCCCAGTAACACATTAAAAGTGTGCTCAGGGGAGAGCGTTTGTGATTCTTTCTGATCCATATTCACTAGCACTGCTGTTTCTAAGCTGTCATCATTAGCAAATAGTTGATATTCTTCTCTCTAGTTTAAATCCAAGAATGGCATTTCCATTATCACCATAATAAACCTTTACACTGGATTCTGCATTTTCATTATTCTGCCTGGGAAAGGCACAAGGATTTCCCCTCCCCTAAATGTCCCATCTGTGGGGGATGGTTGTGAAACTCCATTATTTCCAAGAATTGCTGGCAAGCCAATGCTGTCTGTTCGTCTCAGTACTGCCTGTATTTTCCTTGTTCAGCTTTAAAAGCCAAACTTGGTTTGCAAAAATGTCTGGGTTTCTTAGTGCCAGAACTGAATAAAGACTGGTACAGTACAGAATTAGATGTTTTTATTATGCTGAAAATCCATTAAATCATATTCAAATCTGTAAAACAATGAGAGCATACATTTGGAAATAAATATTCAGCCTTAAATCCTAACACTCAGAATTTCCTAAACATTTAAAATAGCCATTCTAACCTACACTATCTCTACCTGAGGACTGTCTTTCAAACCAAAGAGGTTTTTTTTAAAGTCAGAGACACAAGGGTTCTCAATAACCCTTATTTAGTAGAATTAAGAGAATCCGTGAAGAAAGTGAGCCCAGTTCTCAAATGAGTATAATGTCTGCCAGAATTACTTGAGTAAACAGATCTAAAGAACACAGATGTGTATTTACAGGGAGTTACAAAGAGAATACACTCCAAAGTCTGCAGTTAACTAGGGTTTGATGCCCAAGAAAGCTGTAAGCAAATTGCGATGTCTAGAAGAAGCTGAAAGACATCAGGCAATTCAAGTCTTTGTATAGCATTGCTGATAGAAAAGTATGGCAGAATGGGCCCCAGCCAAATGCAGTTCATAGTGCCAGATGCTGATCTCCATAATGCTGATGTAATTCCAGTGACAGCAATGGAGTTACGAGAAAATTACACTGGTGTGACAGAGATCAGAATCTGATCCTGTCCAAACAAATGCAATAAATCACATGGGCTATAAGAAGCATCATTAGTAGATGTGTCGGGGTAAATATGAAAATCAAGGAGGTCGCTCTTCAAACACTTTTTGTGACCAACAAGATTCAAATCTTACTGTGTTCCCCTCCTCCAAATACAGTAGAGCCTTCTGAGCTCCTGGATAACTTGTGATAGACAGCTCTAAAAATGGTTTTACAAACTCACTAGTGCTTGAGCTCCTATGGGTAAATACTTCCTTACGTTCGATATGTGAAAGCCATAATGTACAGAGTGATGTTTGAGGATTGGTTTCTGGGAAGAGGAAATTGACCATACACAATGTCAGCTGAGTTCATTCCTAAATGAAAACCATATTGGTCTGTCAAGCACGATAATAAAAACCTGCTGACCTAGTTTCCTGCAGAATCAAATTCTTCGCCTTCCCTGCTCCCATTTCAAACCTAAATCAGATTTCACTCTTTACAGAAAGAAATTAACCCTTTGAGTCTAAAGAAAAAAACCTAGTGACAATACTTAAGCAGCAATTTCATACCGTCGAGATAATATAAAAACAGTAATAAGTTAATCTTCACAACACCCCAAAAGGTAGGAATTATCAGATGTGAAAACTGAAGCACAGGGGGGGCTGTCCAAGGTCACACAGCTTGGCAGAGCTGGGAAGAGAATCCAAGCTTTCTGGTTTTCGGCCCTGTGCTCTAACCATCTAGCAATGTTGCCTTTCCATATACTCTTTCTCTGCAAACATAAATTCTTCATTGATTCTAGTGGAAAAAACAACTGAGCTTCATTTTTCCAACATAGTTTAGTCAAACAGCTACAGAAAGGACCATTGTTCTTCCCAAGTTTTGTAATCCCAACTATCTGGCATGGGCTCACAAGATGAGAGCTGACTGTATTTGCTCCAACTGTTTAATTAAAGCGTTCACTTTTAATGGATTAAATTCCTTGGTGATACAACATTTCATAGGCAGGGATGCCTGGGGGAGTTCTGAGATGGTCATAGAATGCACAAACAACGGATGTGTCGTGTCAAAACCCAGCCAAGAGAATACAGATGGGAAGTCTCGCTGAACAGGGCACTTCAGAGTCAGGCCTTGGATCGTGCTGCAGCCTGGAACAAGGTGAACACGCACTCCAGTAAAAGACTGAGGCACTTTGGGAACAGAGATTTTGAAGCATGTTTTGATTCTGAAAGAGGCTAGGAACACCCTCCATTAGTGCATCTAATTATACAAGCAGCCAGACAGGCTTTCAATCACCTGCTGAGACAGGTTTTCATTAAGGAAAAGAAAGAAGGAAACAACTCCTATGGTTAACCCTTATGTAGCTCTACAAAAAAAAAAAAATCCTGTGCAGTGGAGTGACCCAAGTGCAACCTGCAGATCAAATTTGAGTCCTGGGGTTCCCAACTGCAGCCTTCAGCTATCATCTTCAAAACAAGCAGGTGACCCTGTACAGACTATAGTTTTCAGCATGTGATGCTCCACCTTTAAGTGAGGTGGCTCTTCCCAGATCAAGACAACACATAATATTCTGGGACCTGTAGTCTCTGCCAGCTACCACTCCATATCCAAGATAAGGATGATAGCAATCTACTCTATTTCATGAAAATCAGGTGCTACCCTTGGGCTCCTGGCAAACTGCCAATAGAAACCTCTTCTAAGCAAAGTTTGGGTACCTCTGCTTTATGAAACAAGAATATACACCAGATTGATAGCCTGCTATTTGGAGACAAACAAAATTGGATCTCAAATCCTACTGAGGAAAATAGAAAGGAGCATAAACTCTGGCAAGTAAAGTGTAAAAGTATAATTTGGCAGACCAAACAAGAATTTGAAGAGCAACTAGCAAAAGACACAAAGACTAACAGCAAAAATGTGTTTAAGTACATCAGAACCAGAAAGCCTGCCAAACAATCAGTGGGGCCACTGGACGACTGAGGTGCTAAAGGAGCTCAAGGAAGACAAGGCCACTGCAGAATAGCTAAATTAATTATTTGCATTGGTCTTCACCGCAAAAGATGTGAGGGAGATTCCCACTTCTGAGCCATTCATTTTACATGACAGATCTGAAGAACTGTCCCAGACTGAGGTATAAATTAAGGAAGTTATGTAACAAATTGATAATTTAAACAGTAATGAGTCACTAGCACCAGTTGGTATTCGCTCAAGAGTTCCGAAGGAACTCAAATATGAATTGCAGAACTACTAACTGTGGTATGTAACCTATCACTAAAATTAGCCTCTGTACCAGATGCCTGGAGGATAATTAATGTAATGTAGATTTTTTAAAAAGACTTCAGAGACAAACATAGGACAGTGAGCCAAACTTCAGCACCAGGCAAACTGGTTGAAAGTATAACAAAGAACAGAATTATCAGACATACAGATGAACACGATATGTTAGTAGTCATTGGATGTTAAACATAGTGAATGCCAGTGAAAATGAGGTAGGATCACAGGCTAAAATAGGGAAAGAATAAGTTAAAAATTACTTAGACAAGTTAGATGTCTTCAAGTCACCAGGACCTGATGAAATACATCCTAGAATACTCAAGGAATTGACTGAGGAGATATCTGAGCCATTAGTGATGATCTTCAAAAACTCATGGAAGACGGGAGAGATTCCAGAGGACTGGAAAAGGGCAAATATAGTGTCCATCTATAAACAGGGAAATAAGGACAACCCTGGGAATTACAGAGCAGTTAGCTTAACTTCAGTACCCAGAAACATAATGGAGCAAATAATTAAGCAAACAATTTGGGAACACCTAGAAGATAATAAGGTGATAAGTAAGAATCAGTATGAATTTGTCAAAAACAAATCATGTCAAATCAACCTAATAACTTTCTTTGACAGGGTAACAAGCCTTGTGGATGGGGGGAAGCAGTAGATGTGGTATATCTTGACTTTAGTAAAGCTTTTGATACTGTCTCGCATGATCTTCTCATAAACAAACTAGGGAAATACAATCTAGATGGAGGTACTACAAAGTGGGTGCATAACTGGTTGGAAAACCGTTCCCAGAAAGTAGTTATCAGTGGTTCACAGTCGAACTGGGAAGGCATAATGAGTGGGGTCCCATGGGGATCAGTGTTGGGTCTGGTTCTGTTCAATATTTTCATCAATGATTTAGATAATGGCATAGAGAGTACACTTCTAATGTTTGCAGATGATACCAAGCTGGGAGGGATTACAAGTGCTTTAAAGGATAGGATTAAAATTCAAAATGATCTGGACAAACTGGAGAAACTGTCTGAAGTAAATAGGATGAAATTCAATAAGGACAAATGCAAAGTACTCCATATAGAAAGGAACAATCGGTTTCACACATACAAAATGGGAAATAACTGCCTAGGAAGGAGTACTGCAGAAAGGGATCTGGTGGTCATAGTGTATAATAAGTTAGATATGAGTCAACAGTGTAACACTGTTGCAAAAAAAAGCAAACATCATTCTGGGATGTATTAGCAGGGTGTTGTAAACAGGACACGAGAAGTAATTCTTCCATTCTACTCTCTGCTGATTAGGCCTCATTGGGAGTACAGTGTCCAGTTCTGGGTGCCACATTTCAGGAAAGATGTGGACAAACTGAAGAAAGTCCAGAGAAGAGCAACAAAAATTATGAAAGGTCTAGAAAACATGACTTGTGAGGCAAGATTGAAAAAATTCAGGTTGTTTAGTCTGGAGAAGAGAAGACTGAGAGGGGACATGATAACAGTTGTCAAGCACATAAAAGCTTGTTACAAAAAGGAGGGAGAAAAATTGTTCTCCTTAATGTCTGAGGATCGAGCAAGAAGGAATGGGCTTAAATTGCAGCATGGGCAGTTTAGATTGGACATTAGGAAAAACTTCCTAACTGTCAGGGTGGTTAAGCACTGGAATAAATTGCCTAGGGAGGTTGTGGAATCTCCATCATTGGAGATTTTTAAGAGCAGGTCAGACAATCACCTGTCAAGGATGGTCTAGACAATACTTAGTCCTGCCATGAGTGCAGCGGAGTGGACTAGATGACCTCTCGAGGTCTCTTACAATCCTACGATTCTATGTTGGGGAAGAGTCAACATGGCTTTTTACAAGGAAATCATGCTTCACCAATCCACTAGAATTCTTTGAGGGTGCCAACAACCATGTGGACAAGGGTGGTCCAGTTGATCTGGTGCACTTGGACTTTCAGAAAGCCTTTTACAAGATCACACACCAAAGGCTTTAAGCAAAGTAAGCAGTCATGGGATAAGAGAGATCAGTAACTGGTTAAAAGATAGAAACACAAAGGGTAGGAATAAAAGGTCAGTTTTCACAATGGAGAGTGGTAAATAACAGAGCCCCCAAGGATCTGTAATGGGACCCGTGCTGTTCAATATATTCATAAAACATCTGGAAAAGCAGGTGAACAGTGAGGTGGCAACATTTGCAGATGCTACAAAATTACTCCAGATAGTTATATCCAAAGCTAACTGCAAAGAGTTACAAAGGTATCTCATAAAACTGGGTGACTGGGCAAGAAAATGGCAGATGAAAGTCAAAGTTGATACGTGCAAAGTAATGCACACTGGAAAGCATAATCCTGATGTCCTTAAACCTCTGACTGCCAGAAGCTGGGACTGGACAACGGGGGATGGATCAGTCGAGAATTGTTCTGTTCATTCCCTCTGATGCATCTGGCACTAGCCACTGTCAGAGGACAGGATACTGGGCTAGATGGACCACTGGCCTGACCTAGTAAGGCCTTTCTTGTGTTCTTATGATACCCCTCAGTCCTCACTTTTTGAGTTGACATGAGGAAAGATGTTAAGAGAGTACTGGCTCAGAAGAGACCAGTTAAAACCCAGCAACTAGCACTGATTCTTTCTGTTAACTTGAAAGTGATGAATGGGAAATCTAGAGACTATGCACCTGTTTCAATGACAGACATAGTTCAGTCTATTCCAGGGTTGCAGCATTTTACATAGGTAAACCCCATAAAGGCTCCTGAAGAAACAAGAGCCTAAGTTCTCCAAAGCCTCATTATTAACATTGGCTAGAATCTGAAAAGTGACTACAGAAAAATGACATCTTCTTACTCAACCCATCTGCTCCCTGTGGGGCTTTGAGTTGTATCTTCTCATTTTATTGACACAAAAATGTTTTATTCCTATTGTCTTTCAGAGGAAGAACGGGCTGTATTCAATTCTGCCTCACACATCATCAACAATGTTAGCAAATCCCAACCGCAGAACCTTTATTTCTGGTAAGGATGTCGGGTGCAGAAGGACACAGCTGGATTTTCAGATCCCAGACTGAGTCTGCAGTGCTGGCAGTTAGACAAACCAGTGTTTGATTTGCATGTAAACAGAGACAATTTGAACAGGAAGGTCATTATGAGAAAATACATTTTATGCAATGTCCATTGTACAGTCACTTTTCCAACTCTATCTACATTTCTATTAACATTTCTAAAGCAAGACTTTGTCTCCTCTAGTTGATTGCTAGACTCCCAAATCTTTGTCCCATTGAAGTCAATGGCAAAACTCCCACTGACTTCAACTGGACCAGGAAGTACCCCTAAGGAAAGAAATGTAGGTCTGAGACAAGCTTTGTGCAAGATTCTCCAGATCAAAGAGGGCTACTTAAAAGAAGCAGGGTCAATGTAGGCCAAGAGGTAGGTTTTGTAAAAATAAAGTTTTATAAAACTCAAGATCAATAGACAATTGCTATTAAAATCCCAAAGAAAAGTGTCTCTGCAGTGGCTCCGGTCCAAACACTGAATTTGTATTGGTGCATGAGACCCTGAAAATGTACATGCCTAGTCTAATTTTATTATCCCAGATGAGTGAAATATACACAGTCAACCATTTAAAAAATATGATTTTTAACTCTACATTGTCTCTTTAAATAAAAGAGCTGGAAAGGTCTCTGGTTAAATGCTTTGCAACTTTTTTTAGGATAATGGGAAGCTCTAAGGTATTTCCTCCATTCCCCACCCTTTACTCCCCCTCAGAGGAGACCCACCTTCTGGAGCTCATCATCTCTGCTCCTTTACTCAGCTGGAGAAGGGTTTACTTGAGAATAATGCATTGTGCGTCCACCCGCCCCTCAGGGGCACTATGGCCAGCTCAGGAGATGCTTTGTGTTTTTAATGGGAATTTTGAAAATAAACTGAAGAAAGTCAGGATGACGTTGCTGGCACTTGGCCACACAGTGGGTCGTGTGGTTTAAAGCAGCTCTACTGTCTTTGAAATCATGCCTTGTACTTGAAAACAGATCATCTTTAGCCGTTAACTGGCCTAGTAAGATCTTCACTCCCAAGGCTCTTCTCCGAAAGTTATTCTATAAACAGTAAAATCTCTAATGACTCTCTTGTATCTACCAAAGTTAGACAAAGATAAATAGGCACTATAACAAGAGATTTGTTTCAATGTCATGAAGAATATAGCATTAATAATAAAGGCCTCTGGGCAGAGCTATATACTTCTAGACTCCCAGAGTCTATGTGGCAGCACAGAGGTAATCTCTACAATTTTCCCAACAAACAAATGAACAAATACATTAACTAGAAGGATGGGCCAAATCCTCTAAGAATTCCAGCCCTTGAGCACCATAGGAATTGAGGCAGTTCAGCACCTCACTGGACTGAACAGGGGGTGTGAATAATTGCACATTGCATAAAGTCAGCCCTGTTTGCACCATGGTAGCTGTTCAACACAGTGAACATGCAGTTCAGTCATGCAGTGTAGATGCAACTGGACTGTGTCCCCAACCTGTGCTATAACCTTGGACCATGCAATTACTCATTTCATAATGTAATTGGGACCTTATTGAAACACAGCTGAGAAGATGCAAGGGAACCACATGGTTCCTGGTGAACAAGGAATTAACTCAAACTTTTTGCACAAGCACTGGGGTAGGACAATAAGAGTGGCTTCTGAAGAGAAAGATAGGTATCTATGTCTTTTTTTCCTCACTGGGTAAGTTTTCCAGCCAAGGGGCTTATAGGGCTGGGTTGAATCCCAGGCTAGGGAATTTTCTGTTTACTCTTTCTGCTCATGATAATGTATTGTGATTGCTTGTTATAAATGTTATTCCCTTAAGAAAAGACCTTGCTGACTGTGACCATTTTACTTTCTCTGCTGAATCATCCCAACACCAAGATAGGTGTGCTGTAACTTCAGGGAGATGCTAACATGAGTCTCTAGCAGAGATGTTTGCAAAACACTGCAGCATATACTGTAAATGTAGCAATCTTCCAAGTGTGGAAGGGAAGCACTTTTCATTCTGCAGCTGTCACTCCTTGTGTTCATAGTTGGGGACTGTTGGCAAAACATGCTTTGTTGTTTCACAACATAACTGGGAAAATAAATAGGTTGTTACAATTAGTCAAGTTTAAAAGGAGACTCTTGGGTATAATTGTTGAAAACAAAACAACTTTAATCTGATGACTGTCCGTCTCAAGTAATTTGGTGCTTCCCAATTAGCTCTTTTAATTGGGCTAATTGTAGAAGTTCTACAGGGCTGGATGGAGATAAATAATTTCAGTAATATTTTGAATATGCTGGATGAAATAGAAAGGAGTGGATTCTCAAGAGCTGATGATAATTTTAGATACAGGACAGATGGTGCACTAGGAACACAGGGGCGGCAGTGTGTTCAGCTTAACGTGAGGAATACCTTGCATTGCCCTTCAGCGAACCATGTGCTGACAAATAGGACCACAATCTACCCCCACCAGACAGAGGTAGCATTGCCACAACACAGTGCATTGGAGAGAGCAGTGGTGGAGGAAGCAAAGAGGCAGAGGAGAGTGAGGGATCCCAGAGAACAGCCTGAACCCTACTCAGAAGTGGGGTACTTCTATGATGAGAGATAAAACAGGAGTCCTGACCATTAAACATCCCAGGGCAGGTTCTGCAACAGTTGGGATGTTAAACATTTTTGTCCTGACCAAATTCCCACAAGGGCATCTCTACTCTGCTTCCCTAAATTCCCCCTGCGGCTTCAGTTGGATACAGTCTTCTTCCTCATTTCCTGTCCAAAACAGAGGAAGAAATGGGGCATAATACCTGGATCTTACGGACCAAGTGGACAGAGAAAACAATACAGAGACTGTGAATGTCCATAGAAAGATCTACATACAGATGAGAGTCTTTAAAGGAATCTGGCTCCTTGGAGTAATGGGGCTATATAAATGTAAATATTTTACTGTTATTTATTTTAATTATTGCTGGATTTCTAATCATACTGCTGGACTTTTTAAACATGCTATGGAGCCATTCCACAGGCAGGGTTATATTCAGCCCCACCTTTTTTTTGCAAAGTAGCAACAGCGTATTGCAATGGTAACTGGAAAAGCAAGAGCCAGTTTAGGAGACAGATGCGGGGTTGCAAACCCAATGGGGTTCGATATATGACAGAGGTGACTGTGTAAATCTCAGAGGGAAAGGGAGCCAGTTATCCCATGTAACACTATGCTGCTAGAAAACAGTGGTATCAGGCAGCCCTAATGGGGAGAGGCAGATTTGATAAAAGCAACTACCTTCATAGAAAAAGTAGAGCACCAATAGCTTTGAGAAACCACAAGCATTTTCAGCTCTGGGCTATAATTGCATTTTAATCAACATCAAGGAGAGTATAGAGGAGCACATGAACCTTTGGCCTTAATAATTCTGTATGAAGTCATCCAACTCAACAGGAATTATTACCACCACCAACAGCTAAGAAAACATGTAAGGTTTGCTTCCCAAAGCAGTTCTGGTTTTGTAAGTGAATGTGGTCATAAAATGCAGTGGTATATATGGCCTTTAAGAGTTACACCAGTTCTATGCCACAGGAATACCTTTCCCTGTGATTTACTACTTTCCATTTATTAACATATATGCTTTATACTCAGATTATCTCCATGACATAGGCCAGGCCACCTCCTTTTGCATCTCAGCCTGTCTGTGGCTACCTTTGGAGGAATAATAATGTATTTCAAAGTACTTAACAAACATTAATTTAGCCACATACACAACACCCCCCACTCCTCCTGCGTGGCAGATAAGTAAACATGAGTTCCATTTCACAGATAAAAATACTGAGGGAT
The DNA here is from genome assembly GCF_011386835.1 of Chrysemys picta bellii. NCBI lineage: Eukaryota > Metazoa > Chordata > Testudines > Emydidae > Chrysemys > Chrysemys picta. The sequence goes on along the minus strand of NC_088809.1, from coordinate 3,338,053 downwards.
AGAAAGGACAAGTGACTTGCCCAAGGTCACCCAGCAAATCAGTGGCACAGCTTGGACTAGAGCATGGGAATCATCACTCTTGGCCCTGCTTCTCTGAGCACTAGACCATGCTGCAAGTTTCGGACTGGAATACTTGGTGTTATTGATGTGTTACTGTACCAAGCAGGGGCTATTTACACTGTGACATTCATGTGGAATTTAAATTTAGCACATCATTTTTCATAGCATTTCTGTCATTTTGCTGCCTTCACAGTGTCCATGTGGGCAACTTACTGGCACCATCAAAAATGTCTGCTGTGGCTATTTTCAGTGGAGGAGGACAACAGTTGAAACCCTGAGTAGTCTATTGGAAATCAGCAAAACCAAAAAGACACTCCTCTCCTCAGGGGCACAGCTGATTAAGTTAACAAAACAGGGGATCCTGTTAGGTGCTGGAAAGTTCATTTGTTTGCATCATAGAAAGATGAAAACAGAGAATGATTGGCAGAGCTCGGACCGGTTTTCTACATGTCTTTGAAGCACACAGAATACTTGTGGGGGAGATCAAAAACAACAACAATTGCAAAATCTCAAGGCTTTAACTGTTACCACAATAAATAATGAGGGGGTCTGTGTGTGATTTCTATTGCTATCTTAAAACCAGGAGATGAGTGGATTTCCCTGCCCCTTGCCCTCTGCCCTGAAGGCAAAGGCCAACTTTATCAGATTTCTAAAGCACATTTGTTAGGTTTTCTTAATATTGCCTTACCAGAGCTGACTACCTTGATTCAACCCAATTAATATTAACCCTACACAGGCCAGGGGAGAGGCAGGGGCTATGGACTAGAATGTCTAACAGATTTTTCCATCACAACTTTCTATATTGATGATCTAATATTTTGTTTCATGTTTAGCAGTTTTTACTTTGCTAAAATAATCTTGGGCACTAGCAAGCTGAAGTCACGCAAGTAAAAAATGTGATTCTTTGCATTTGTTCTGATTGGGCTTCTACAAACTCCCTTGGTCTTTTATTAACGCTCCTCCACTTCCCCCCTGCTTTTAGTCAGATCTTTTGGCCTCTTTGGCTAGCTTACTCACTCTATAGCAAACCCTGCTGTGACTCTACAGAAACAGGGTCTGTGTTTACATCTGAAGTGGGGTTCTCACATGTTTTGAAAAGCCCCAACTGATAAATGAGAGCTCATCGCTCTCAGGGGGTGATCCGGGGGACGTGTCCCTTTAACACTGAAAGGGTGGCTATCCCTTTTGCCACAGCCCCTTCTCTTTTGTGAAAAATCAAGGAAATTAATGATGCTGGAAAGCTGAGAAAGGAGATAGGCTCACAAGAGCCCCAGTGAGGTCAAAGGGGCAGGTTTCTATTATGGGAAAAACATCAAACTTATGACAAAATGGTTAAACAAAACTTACTACAACAAAGCCATTGCACTGGAAAGTAATTTTCCTGGAGGGCAAAGGACAGCTTCCTAACCTCAAAAAGAGCTTAAAAAAATCAACTATCAATAGGACCAAAATTTTCAAAACTAGGAGACTGAAGTTAGGCGCCTAAATAAATGGCCTGATTTTCAAAAGTGCTACCAATGATTTCAGCAGGTGCTGTATGCCCAGCACTTTTGAAAACCAGGCCATTTATTTAGAAGCCTAAATAAGGATTTAGGAGCCTAACTTTAGGCATCTATTTTTGAAACTCTTGCCCTAGATCCTTTAATGATATTGACAAATCAGGTTTTTTTTAAACCACACATTATCACAATGCCTCCCCAAAACAAAACTGAACACAAAATTCAAGAGTCCTAGCACATTTCAGTGAAACCTGTCTGAAGCGATCACATAAGGTCTCAACAAATCACTTGCTTACCAAAGGCTGTTTTCTAATCAAGATGGAACAGAACTGTACTCAACTGAATGAGGTTATGATGAAACGGTCTCAAACAAGGAGGTTGCTTACTTTATAATACACTGAATTTCTACAACACTTTTCACCTGAGGATCTCTAATCCTTACTACAAACATCCTTCTTAATTAAAGAAAATCTTTATCAATATTAAATAAGCTTCTCAGCACTATTGTGAGGTAAATAAGGGATCTATCAATCACTTAATTCCTCCCAGAAATATGCAGTCATTGGAACTGATGCAATTCTTCTACCACTTAGTAGCAAAAATCCCATTGACTTTAATAGTGCGGAGTCGGGCTGACAACACTGAAGGTGGAAGATAGCACAAACTGAACTGAGCTCTTGGAGAGTACACCATTGCAGGGACTCTCAAACTTGATTGCACCGCGACCTGCTTCTGACAACAAAAATTACTACATGACCCTAGGAGTGGGGACAGAAGCCTGAGCCCGTCCGAGCCCCATGGCCCAGGATGGGGGGGCCAAAGCCTAAGCTCCACCGCCCCATGCAGGGGGCCCAAAACCAAAGCCCAAGGGGTTCAGCCCCAGGAAGGGAGCCTGTGACCTGACCCCCCCGCCACCCAAGGCTCAAGCCGTCAGGCTTCGACCCCAAGTGGTGTGGCTTCAGCTTCGGCCCTTGGCCACAGCAAATCTAAGCCAGACCTGGCGACCCCACTAAAAACGGATTGTGACCCACTTTGGGGTCCCAACCCATAGTTTGAGAAATGCTGGGTTAGAGGGAGTGGTTTCACAGTCTATCAAACCAGTATTCAGGGCTGATCCTGCCAGGTACAGAGCACTGTCAATTCCTACCGCTCTTAATGTGTTGAATGTGATGCAAACTAGAGTGAAAGGAAAGAGGGTCTCATGTTGCTCTCTAGTGACTCCTTTTGGCCAGTTTAAGGTACCAAGTTGGTAAACTGAAGAGAGAGCAATGTCCGGTCTTCCCTGGCCAGATGGCACGGGAAATTGAGGAGACCCTTCCCCTCCTCCCCAAAAAATTACAAACACACCCAGTGAGAAAGCCTTAGGTTTGAGAAGGAGCAAGGAAAGAGCTGGCTGAAATTCTGGCTCACTGAAGTCAAATGGGAGTTTTGATGTGGGACTTCAATGGGGTCAGGATTTCACCCCTGTTCTTTTTCACTGGCATGCTTTATTGTTCATCTCTTCGGCAGATCCTGTTAATTCACAGTAATTAATCAGATTTATATTGTGTGTGTCTCCAGCACCGGTTCATTAGACACATTAGAGCAATTCAAATCAATAAGGCCATCTACAACTCAGATAAACACAATAAAACTAAATTGGTAGAGTCTGACTCATTATTTAAATGCATTACTTTTGGACAAAAATTTTCAAATCCTAATCCAAAGGTTATTTCCAGTTACATAAGCTCATCCTCTGAGCACTTTTTAGATTTTTCTGATCATCACAAATCTGACACACACACTGTTTATTTAAGGATATATTTTTCCCATGACCCTTCAGAGTCACTTCCTTCCACCAAATCTCCACGCAAGAGGAGCTCATTAGAAATGAAACAGGAGGAAGTGCAGTAAAGTGTGTTTACCTTGCTAGGGGGGAAAAAACAGATCCAACAACAATGAACCATTATATGAAAAATGAGTTTGAGTCTCTCAGCAGCCTGATATCAAACCTGGAGACCTTGTGATCTGCCTGGGCAAATGTGCTGCATTGTCTAATCAGAACCCTTTTTGGACTGGAGAGGAATAGTAAAAAATGAGTAAGAAATGGAATTTCCATGGAAACTTGGAAGCAGATCGAGTGTTATTTGCAGTACAAGCCTTTGTCTTCTAGTTGACACAAATCCCAGCTATTATTTTCTTTGCAGCGCAAGTTTGGGCCAAACACTGTCACATTAAAGCTGTGCCAGTCGATTTTATCTTCTGCCCAGCACGACTGTCCGCATAAAGTTAGAGACGCTGCTACAAAGAGTGGCCTGGTATTTATTTTGCCAGAAGCCAACAAAACTTCCCTTAGCAAAGGGAGAAGATTTGGAGTTCTTTTTTGCTAATCCTCAAAAGAAGGTGAAAGCAACCTAGGAAAAGTCTCTTGTTTACATCTGACACCACAGCCTGGCAGTCAGCCAGAGCTTTGGCAGATGTGCCCTGCATTAATGGGAACTTAACTAGTTATTCATATTTGGTCAATTACATGCTAATACTTTCCATATACCTTGGGGTGAGACACACATTGTTGCAATCTCAGAACCTATATTTACAGGTAAATTAGTTGAGGGACTGTATCAAAACTGTTATATTTCATGAGCTTTAAAAGATGCCCTTTGTCATCCTAGCTATAAAATTATGCCTGACAGGTTAGAGATTTAGCTTTCTTTATTGCTAGCCATAGTCTTGTGGTCAGTGAACTGCACATTTATCACACAATTGAGATTTGTGCTGCCGGTGTTTTTATGATTCTTTGGGGAAATCTTTAGCTTTGTTGAAATAACAGCTATTGCACCAAAGTCAGACATTGATCTTTACTTAAGGCTTCGAAACATCCCATTTTAGTTCACTGTTTTTACTGTACCAAGGGCAGATATAGAACCTGGGATCCTGGATCTACTCCACCGTCAGCAGGATTTTAGTAATATATAAGAGGTACACATATAAAAAAATTAAATCAGGGGAACAGCATTAACTTTAGTGGTGTTTTGGTTTTCTAAATTAGAATTCTCCTCCCAAGAAAGAAATCACCCAGGAAATACTTTTCAATCACCTTAGGAAATCATAATTAATAAATGTGACTGGGCTACCTGATAAATATATTCCTGGTTTCTATTACATCACCTCAGACTGTTTTACCTGTCAGCCTGACCTTAGACAGAAAGGCCTTGAATTCAGAGAGAAGGACTGATCTACAATTCGGTTAGCTGGTGCTGTTGCAGTCTGCTACATGGTTAGGAGGCGTGGGGTAGGAGGCGGACGTGCCTGTGATTAGCACCAGTTTCTAAGGAATGATCGAGATTTACTTGTGAACAAGCCGATTACAAGGCCATCCCAGTTCACATCACCACATTAACATCTCTGTTCAGTACCTGAAAGCAGGGACGGTGCAGTCTTACAATATCTGGGAAAACTAAATTGCATTGAAGCGCTCACATCTAAAAACTTTTCTCAGTACAGCAGAGACTCTAATGGGTAACTGTGCACATACCATTCTGCACTCCCTGCTGTGTTTGTGATGGGATAGAAAAGAGAAGCACAAGGAAAAAATCAGGTTGGTTCATAGTAGAATAATTCATATTCCAACTTCCAGGCTCAGAGAAATTCAATTTACAAGATACAGAATAGCTCCACATTCTGAGAATACTATGTTATATAGCTGCCCCTTAATACTGTAAACTAAGGGCATGATGTTGCAAGCTGCTGAGCATCTCTTGAATAGTAGTGAGCACTTGAAACCTGCACTGAGACTTCAATGGGATTGGAGGGTGCTCAGCACCTGACAGGATTGGATCCTAAGGAAGTGCTCATAGGAGGCTTCTTAATGCACCAAAATAACCTGTCGTTTTCTCTCCCATCCTTTTGTCTGTTCTGGCTCCCCCAGCCAGGAATAATCTCCTTATCTGATACGCTCACACTTCCAAGGCCTTGGTAATGACTCGTGACCCAATCAGTGGTTTTGGAAACAAGAATATCTCCATCTGTGGATGACAGACACTACATACAGACAGGCTGATTCAGTGATAAAGCCAAGAGGATTGCACAAGGCATCTTTTGCATAAAAGGTTCCCCTTTTCACATTTTTACTGAAGTCATTTTATTCTACACATTCCAAAATCAGGGTAGACAACAGAAGCATTGCCCTGTCTCCTGAAAATTCAAAGCTATTTTTTTATTTTCAAGAACCTCTCCACATCTCAGGCTGATCCTTGTCAAGGGCAAGCAACCCATTGTGTGTGTGTTTGTGTGTGTGTGTGTGTGTAAATGAAGTACTGGTGAAAAGTGAAGCCCTGGAGACTTAAGTCCTCTATTTATCCCTAAAAAGGCAACGGCAGAGCAAGTTTTCCTACATCTTTCTGCCAGTGTGACTGAACCTGCCTTTGACAGGGTCACCCATGATGGGAGGAGCCAGGTTCTTCTTGGCCCATTCAATTTTTACTGTCTCTGCTTAAGCATTCAGCAAGAGGTGGTGGGTTTTGTGATGTGGACATCTTTCTACTGAGAACTAGTCTGACACATTCATTCATAGAGACCACTGAACAGTCACTGCCAAACTCAAGGGTTAAAAAATGATGAGTCATGCTCTCAGAATCATGAGATTGGCTTTAAAATCATAAATGTTGAGTTCTTTATAGTTGCCTTTTGATTTTTTAACTCTTTGGTTCACATTTTCAAGCTTTTTTCAGGATAGAGGGATAAGGGCTAGAAGCTTGCTTTTTTTTTATGAAAGTTTAGATTCTCACATAATCACATGACTCTAAGAGCTGTCTCTTTAAGAAAAAACACCAACTTATTAAAAATCTCCTACAGTCACCCCCAACTTTATTCACTTTACTTCCCTAGAGGTTTTGTATGGTGATCACCCTCCTTCTGACAAAATGAGACTGGATGGAATTTATTTCAGAATTCCTCAATGATGCTGTTTCCTTAGCTACAGCACTCACTGTTGGATACACAAGATCTTCCCCCCTGCACAGGGGTTGAAATTGTCTTTGCAGCACTCTTACCTCGGTGTAGTGAAAAACCTGGGTCTTTTAACTAGGCTTCTGGGACAGCCAGTGTTGCCAACCCTCATGATATTGTCATGAGTCTCATATAATTATTGTTTTCCTTAAAGCCCCAGCTCCTGGAGTCAAGTGGATATGTGATTATTTCAGCCTTCATTCTTAAAGTAAAAGTAAGTTTCTAGCCCTCGTGCCTATGGAGAAAGCTTCAAAATGTGACACTCATTCACTCTAAAGGCTCAAAAAAACAGAAGCCCAATAAAAAGAATGCCAAATCTATTATTTTTACACACCTCATCCCTCTCAGATTTTGGAAAGCACTTCAGATTCTTAAACCTTGGGTTGAGTGCTGTAGCTAGCTTTAGAAATCTCACATTGGTACCCTCTTTGCATTTTGTCAGATCTGCAGCAAAAGTGTTCTTAAAATGAACAACATGTGCTGAGTAATCATCTGAGACTACTATAACATGAAATATATGGCAGAATGTGGGAAAAACAGAGCCGGAGACTTACAATTCTCCCCCAAGGAGTGCAGTCACAAATTTAATTAACACATGATTTTTTTTAATGAGCGTCATCAGCATGGAGGCATGTCCTCTGGAGTGGTAGCCAAAGCATGAAGGGTCATACGAATGTTTAGCATATCTGGCACATAAATACCTTGCAATGCCGTCTACAAAAATCCCATGTGAACGCCTGTTCTCACTTTCTGGCGATATTGTAAATAAGAAGTGGGCAGCATTATCTCTCGTAAATGTAAACAAACTTGTTTGTCTTAGCGATTGGCTGAACAAGAAGTAGGACTGAGTGGACTTGTAGACTCTAAAGTTTTGCATTGTTTTGTTTTTGAGTGCAGTTATGTAAAAAAAAAAATCTACATTTGTAAGTTGCATTTTCATGATATAGAGATAGCGCTACGGTACTTTTATGAGGTGAATTGAAAAATACAATTTATTTTATCATTTTTACAGTGCAAATATTGTGTTTTAATTGAAATCAATATATTTGAAAATGTAGACAAATATCCAAAAATATTTAATACATTTCAATTGGTATTCTATTGTTTAACAGTGTGATTAAAACTACGATTAATCGTGATTAATTTTTTTAATCGCGATTAATTTTTGAGTTAACTGCGTGAGTTAACTGCGATTAATCGACAGCCCTACATATTATTAATAAAATGATTTATAATTTACACATTTTTCTTCCACTCTCCAACTGTCTTTTTCCTCGGTTGTGGGAACTGACTTGGAAATCCTGGAGTCTGAGCCCTGCGCAACTCGGGGTGAAGCCTGGTTGGGGTGTGGGGCAAAGTTAGCTTTAAGCCATTGTTATGCCCTCTCAGGCAGATCCTCAGCTGCTGTAAATTGTTGGCGTTAGGACAATTTACACCAGCTGAGGAGCTGCACCTCCGAATTCTCTACCTGGCCCGTAGTGCCTAGCAAAACTAATTAACAGCCCCAACAACTGCTCTAAGTTATGAGTATCTTGAACGGGCGGTCTGTTGGCCGTTCCCTCTCCTGGACATGCTGCTACTTCAGGACCATTCCCCAGCGAGGAGACCCTTTATGTTGGAATGTGGCCCACAATTAGGGCCACTAGTTGTATACTGGATTTAGGCTGTTTTTAACTGAGGAAGCATGTACAGTAATTGCCTTAAGTGCCCACCCAAAAATCAGTAGAAAACAGTTGCTTAGTATAGATGTTTTTAAAATGCTGAACAAACACGGTCCTGGAAATCCTGGGGCTAGTTTAAAGGATTCCTTAAGATCAGAGGGTTGCCTAATGAGAGGTTGGTGTAAGTTCCACTCTAGGCTGATGGAGTGATGCTTAGGTTTTGTGTGAGTATGTAAAAAGAAAGTGTCATGTATGGCTTTATATGCAACCCTAGCCATGGAGAACACTGAGCATGTCATTCAACTTTACACTTCAAATATGCTTCCCTTTTGTATATTGAAAATTCTACTAACTCAATTTTAGATTATGCAAAGAAAGAGGAAGTAGCATGACTCAGCTCTATGCTACAATGGCTGGAGCAGATCCAGACCTAGCAATCCTTTGGGTTTTCCTTTTCCTTACCAAAATACAAGTTTGCAGCTTGGATAATGTAAAGCATGCAGTGTTTGGGTAAGGAACGCAAAATGGGCAGTGTGCCTGCCCTGGTCCTTGTGTCAAGCAGGCGCTCTTTACATTTATGGGAAATTCTCCTCTGCAGAATTAGGAAGAAAGCACAAAATACAGAAGGGCTCAGAATTTACCCACTGCCAAAGAGGAGCAACCTTCTGAAAATGTCACCTCCTTTGTAGCTATAGAATTTCAAGGACGGTTAATGGCAATAGTGATGGTAATAATAATAAATAACGCTTTGTACTGCTATAGTGACTTCCATCTGAGGCTATCAAAGAACTGAATAGACGTGAATTCATTAAGCCTCACCTCACACCAAACTGGTAAATACCTTTACTATAATCCCCATTTTACACAAGTGGAACTGAGGCATAAGGAGGTTAATGATTTGCCCAAAGTCACACAGCGAATCACTGGTGGAGCTGGAATAAGACTCAGGAATCCTTATTCCCATTGCCTCGTTCTAACAGCAAGACAAAACAGCTTCTCTATAAATCTTAACTGTCTAAAAAACATTCCTGCTCCTCTAACCATTTTGTTTCACAGAAATGAGGGAATATACACCTTGGAAGTAAACTCGTCACACTAGGGAACTCTGATGTGCTTGTGTATCAACAGTATTCAAAACAGCATCCTCAAGTCTTTAACTCAGTCCTCACTCAGCTTCTAACAATGTCAATGTGAGTTACAGGTGCTCTGCAGCACTCAGGATTTGGTCATAAAAAGGGATCTGATGTCTGAGTAAGAATTGAGTAAAACTTCAGGAGTTGGCCCTTTAACTTGTTGGCAAAAAGTGAGCCTATTTGCTAGTATCTGATGATGAAGTAAGGTCTTTACAGATAAGGTCCTAATTTTTTATCTCACATTCAAGTTAATACCTATCTCTGTGCCTTTCAGACACTTGCCTCCATTGTGAAGATCACACATCAGTCATTTTTTACATAAATGGTAATCAGGAGAGGTTATCCAGGCTCTTCTTTTTAAACTACCTGCACTTTATCTATTAAGGAAACCAAGGTATTGCTTGCATAAAACAATGCTCTGGGTTGTATATATAGGTGAGAAAGCGTGATCAGTTTCAGGAAGCTTGCATCATATACTAACCAAATGGAGAGGTCACCAGCCAGCTGGACCACCACTTCTATTTTTTTGAGTATCCTTTTTGTAAATTTTAAGAGACACTTGCTTCAATTACAGGATATTGTCTGTTCCTTTACACTTTGCCAATTTCAGTGACTTGTCTTTTCCTGCCACAGTACTGACTGTTGCAATATGGCAACACTGTAAAACAGAGTTACCCAAAAGCAGCTCAAGAGAAGGGAAGGGGAGCAGCTCTCCATTCACTTAAAAGGGGGAATAAACACTTATCTTATCTGACCCAAAAAACTCTGTTGAACTAAAATGGAAAGTCAGACCTAAACCCTCAAAAGCCAGGGAATTCAGGCCTGTTAACTCAAGAGAAAACAAAGAACCATAGGAATATCGGACTGGAAAGGATCTTGAGAGGTCATCTAGTCCAGCCCTATGTGCGGCAGCAGGACCAAATAAACCTAGACCATACCTGACAGGTACTTGTCCAATCTCTTCTTAAAAACCTCCAGTGATGGGAATTCCACAACCTCCCTTGGAAGTTGGTTCCAGAGTTTAACTACCCTTATTATTGTTAGAATGTTTTTCCTAATATCTAACCTAAATCTCCCTTTGGGAAGACTGAGTCCATTACTACTTATCCTATCTTCAGTGAACATGGAGAACACTTGATCTCCTTCCTCTTTTTAACAGCTCTTAACATATTTGAAGATTGTTATTAGGCTGACTTCCCCCCCCCCACCCAATCTTCTTTTCTCAAGACTAAACAAGCCCAGTTTTTTAAAGCTTTCCTCACAGATCAGGTTTTCTAAACCTTTTATCATTTTGTTGTTTTCCTCTGGACTCTCTACAATTTGCCCATATCTTTCTTACAGTGTGGGGCCCAGAACTGGACACAGTACTCCAGCTGAGGCCTCATCAGTGTCGAGCAGAGCAAGACAATTACCTCCCATGTCTTGCATACAACACTCCTGTTAATACACCCCAGAATGATATTATCCTTTTTTGCAACTGCAACATATTGTGGACTCATATTCAATTTGTGATCCACTAGAATCCCCAGATCCTCTTCAGCAGTACTACCACTGAGCCAGTTATTCTCCATTTTGTAGTTGTGCATTAAGTGAAGTACTTTGCACTTATCTTTATTGAATTTCATCTTGTTGAATTCAGACCAATTCTCCAATTTATCAATGTTATTTTGAATTCTAATCCTGTCTTCCAAGGTGCTTGCAATCCCTCCCATCTTGGTGTCATCTGCAAATTTTATAAGCAATACTCTCTACATAATTATCCAAGTTATGAATATTGGTACAATATTGTACAAGGTACAATATTGAGTAGTACCAGACCCAGGACTGACTCCTGTGGGACTCCACTAGATTCGCCCTCCCAGTTTGACTGTGAATTTCCTTTGAGTATGGTCTTTCAAACAGTTGTGCACCCACCTTATAAGTTCATCTAGACTGTATTTCCTTAGTTTGATTATGAGAATATCATGTGGGACTGTTTCAAAAGCCTTTCTAAAATCAAGATATTTCATATCTACTGTTTTCCCCCTATCCATTAGGCCAATAACCCTGTCAAAGAAGGAAATTAGGTTGGTGTGGCATGACTTGTGCTTGACAAATCCATCCTGGCTATTCCTTATATAGTTTAATAATTTGTTGCATGTTAAGAACAAAGGTCAGCTTGCGTCCTGGATATTTAGTCTGGCTTTTCTAGCTTTTGTGGGTTTAAATCATGCCTTTACTTAATTAATTGTTTGTTTGTTTTTTAATAAAAATGTTTTTTATTGTTTTTATTATGGTTCTTTGAAACTAAAACAACCACCAGTTCATTGTTTTCCTGTACATTTCTCCTCCATTTCTAGTATCAGCCATCAGCCTGTACTTGCATGGAGGTGTAATGAGTGACATAATGAGTCTCTACAATCACTGGGTTCTATGATTCACTAATTCAGCATGATAAACTGCCTCTCCAGAAGAAAGTTTCTAAAGTAATCATAAACACAGGAAGGCTGTCTTCATCATCTACCCTCATGTCCACACAGCATTGAAAAGAATAAGGCCATGTCTACACTAGCACTGAAAAGAATAAGGCCATGTCTACACTAGCATTTATGTTGGCAAAACTCAGGGATGTGAAAAATACACCCCCCGAGCGACATAAATTTTGCTGGCATAAGCGCTCATGTGCACAGGGCTATGTCGGCGGGAGACACTCTCCCACCAACATAGCTACTGCCACTCGTTGAGCTGGTTTTATTATGTTGACGGGAGTGCTCTCTCCAATCGGCATAACGTGGCTACAGGAGCGCTCTTACAGCAGCACAGCTGTGCCGCTGTAAGCTTGTAAGTATAGACATAGCCTAAGGATCTTGTGCAGACATCTAGTCCACAGCATCAGGGAATTATGTTATCACCTGGTGATGTCTTGAATCTAATACCACAGTTCATTCTTGCATGTGTAGGTGGGACTATGCCATGTTATAAATATGTTACGGGATATTGCTACAGCCCAGCCTCTACAGGGCTATAACTTGGTCTCAGATATGCAGACCAGATCAAACCACATTAGAACATGATTCCACAATCTGGGGCCAGGTGCAATTGACTGGTGTAAATCAGCATAAGTGTAACTAAAATCAATTAAGCTACAGCAGTTTACACCAGCTGAGGATCTAGCCAATGTTACTGTCAGCACAGACATGCCTCTAATGCCCTGCCCACACTATGGCTAAAATTGTGCTAACAACAATTCTGTTTAATCTCAGTTGTTGCTACTATGGTTCCCTTGACCAGTGTGAACAGGAGGAATTCTTTTAACAAATTATAGACACCATAAATATCCAGAGGCCCAGTTCCAACAAAACTCCAATTCATACACAGGATCTTAACTGACATGCCCAAATTTTTAGCTTGATTACGGAGAATAGTTAAGGGCCCATCTACACTATTAGCTGTAACTACCTTGTAACCAAGTCAGGGAACAGCTGTATTTTAATGCTGTAACCAGTCCTCTGATATAGTGATATCTGTAGCATAGACTTGCTCATAGATGACTTGGTGTGAGGGGTCATCTTTAACAGTTTGGCTAGCACAGTACTTGGGGGGAAATAATATAACTATGCTGCCCAGACCCACTGAGCTAGAACCCAACTAGCATGGGAACTTGTCATGTTTTCAGTTGCTTTGTGGACAGGCCTTAATTGAAATTGAAATTAATTGATCTGAGCACCAAGATATATTGGAATTCACGTCCAAATGATCTGGATTTCCTTACACAGTACTGAAGAGTTAGCCAATAAATGTTACACTACACTTCCATTTGACTGATAATGAAGTTCACAGCATGGGACACTAGGTTAAACTTTTACTAAATTTCCAAGTCCAGGGTGCATTAGTTGATATTTCCTATTTACAGACAACAATGGTATTCTGCTATAATTAAAAAATGGTTACCTGTGGTCAATAACTGTTACATTGGAAGGAGGGATCCCCAAAATAGCACAACTCTGTACAAGTTCATTCTTACGAATCTCTCCTTGATTGTAGTAATTTCCTGAAAATAACAAATGCAGTAACACTATATACTTTACTTCAATTTAGCATGGAACAAACATCTCCATCCTCAAATCCTCAAAGCATCAAGTATATGTAGTACCACATGTAAGATCTGAAAGTAGTTAGTACTAGGGTTCCCCACCTGAGGAAGAGGTACATTATGGGGAGCAAGTCCTATAGCTTATACTCAGGAAACACTCCCTTTCGCCCAGTGTAAAGTTTTAGGACCCAATACACCCACACTCCTGCCTTGACTTCAAATGGAGTTGCACATTCATCTCTTAGAGCAGAGTTTGACTCTTTATAATTAATGAGTTCTCTTGGTTGGAACACAGGAATTTGCCATACCAAATCAGATGAATGGTCCATCTAGTCCAGTATCCTGTCTCTGACAGTGGCCAGTATCAGATCCTTCAACAGAAGATGCAAGAAAGCCCATAATGGATAATTATGGAATAACCTACTCTTAGGGAATTTTTTTCCTCTCTCCTCCCTCAATCTATTAATGTCTGGCTTATATCCTGAAGCATGAGGGTTTATAGCTCTCTTACGTTTTTATCCTTTTTAGTGTTACAGCGAACAATTATCCATATAAAGGACTTTTACTAAAAATACCCGTGACTAAAACGTAGCCTTATATATAAGAAATGCTCTAGACTGAGCTGGCTTGGTGGCATTGTGCTAACGTCTCTGCACAGTTGTGAGAAAGCCAAATGGGGTCCAGTTCTGGTCTCTCATGATCCAAACCAGCAAGCAACACACTGGAGGCTGCATATTCAGCTCTGGATGGGTGACAGACTTTGACTGATAACAGAGTAACACCAATGGGCTCCAAATATTCCATCCCGTTCTTCTCACCTAGAGAGGTTTTAATAACTTGAAGCCTTGAGAATTGGGAACAGAAGAGTTGAGGGTAAGCTACCTAGAGTCTTGAGACCTACAGAGGGCCCCTTCTCCCATCAAAAAATGACTCAGATGTGCATTTGACACTACATAGTTTCTAATAAGGAAATTCATGACAAAAAGATTCTTGATCCTTAACTCACATTATAAGCTCCTTGGAGCAGAAACCCTATCTTTTATGTCTGTGCAGTGCCATGCACACTATAATGTTTCATAAACAATCATATGTTTGTGATTCTACACAACTAAATGTCTTTCTTTTCATTTCTTTGCGCTATTATCTAAGTAATTTTAAAGTGTTTTGGGAGGTACAATTGGCATGGAACTCACTACCTCAGATATCTTATTATACTTTTTACCAGTGGTCCCTAACCACTGATATCTATCACAGTACTAGTACTTCAGGATTTGGGGAATGGTCCTCTGGATGTACCCCTCCCACACACCTTAATCATTAGCCTCTCTACTGGTCTCCATGAGTTACCACGGCCTACTTTGCATTAAATGATATATGTTCTAGCCTTGCTATCAAGTGGGGATTCCATCAAACTATAGTCCCACAAGAGTAGTCTGAAGGGTCAGTTAGACTGCAGATGTTTCTGGAGCACTATGAACTGAATAGCATGGTGATGTTTTAATGCATCACCATCATATTGCGTCAGGCACAACGATGCAATATTGTGTTTTGTCACAGTGTACTGATATTTTGTAAGCGATGCTACAGTGTATCATGATGGGACAATTACTTCACAATGGAGTGCACATCTACTACAAGGCCACACATAACATTGTGAAGTTGTAACATACAGTGTGATGTTGTGGTGTACTGAAGTCATAATGTGGTAAAATAGGGTTGCCTCCAGGATTGTCCTGGAGTCTCCAGGAACTGAAGATTAATCTTTAATTAAAGATTATATCATGTGATGAAAACTCCAGGAATATGGCCAAGCAAAATTGGCAGCCTTGGGTATGACACAACTCAGTTACATTATATCATTGTGAAGCGGGGTGATATCATGAGGATGTTGGCTACATCACAAAAACCTGATTGGGTGATGTCAGCATGGGATGCAACACAGGTAATGACATCATGGCATGATGATGTCACAGCATGAGGTGTCACTGGGTGCAGTGTGTTGGCATTTCCCTCATCTGGTCAATGTTGGCCAGACCCAGACCCACTCCCCCATTCCTCTTTCTCACCCTCCCTCACCTGAAGAGCAGCACAGCAGCCAGAGTTGAGCCCGAAACCTGCCCAGGCTGAGGATTGTGGGAGCAAAGAACATTGCTTCGTCATCAGGGTGCGCCGTCACGACCAGGGCACGTACGTCATCGGCCCGCGCTGGTGCCGCCGCACACAGGGTTCGGTGTCCCCAACCCGCCCCGCGTCGTCGCAGCCAGCGCGAGCCCAGCCACACCAGCGCAAGCAGCGCCGCCAGGAACGAACCCAGCAGCGCCAGCGCCATAGCGACCGAACCCGGAAGGGACCACGTCGTTCCGGGCGGGAACAAGGAGAAGCAGTAGAAAGGTTCCGCGCCTAGAAGGGCTTTTCCCTGAGCAAGGCTCTCTTCTTTGAGTGAACCCAGGAGGGAGTGACAGGGATAACACGCAGGGCTCACTCCCTTCCAGAACTGGCCCACCACATGTCCCCCTTTGGGGAGGGGAAAATGAGCCCCTTGCGGGAACTCCACCCAGAAAGGATTCATACACAGAGAAAAGAGTTCCAGTCTCCCCACTCTGCAGGCTCCCACTGGGACATCAGAAAAGGCCACACCAAGGCCACAATGGGCCCCACATGCATGTGGTTGTCACACACACACCTTTAAAATCACCTCTACCAATGCGTGTATTTTGCTTTGTCCACAATAAATGAATTAACAATGCTTATAATCACTTGTATCGCTATAGTCCCAAGAATGTGCTAGATGACATACCAGCCTCATAGGAAGTACAGTCCCGCTCCAAAGAGTTTACACACCAAGTTCTTCCCTCCTGGTTTGGAGGCTCAGATGAGATCCTGCAATCAGGTCCAAGTGGATGGACCCTTGAATTCTACTGAAATCTGGGATCTACTCATGCAGATCCAGTTGCAGGATTATGACTTTACGCTGTAAACTTTTTGATGCAAGGACTGTCTTTATTATTTGTGTCTTGGACAGCACCAAATACATGAAGTTGACAAATAATAATAAATATAAATATAATAAATGTAGCACTTGAGGTCATATAATTTGTTTATCCCGTTGCTGACTTCTAATGTAGATTACAGAAGCCATGTGAGTTGGTTGTAATCTTCTAAATCACATAGAACTGAAGGAGCAATAGGGTAAAAGGAGCATGCCGTCAGAGATTCCAGACACGTTCAGACCTCTGTGATGCACAACTATTATAACTGTGACAACATGAAATAGAAGGCACTTGGGTGCAGATCAGAGGTTGAACTTACCATGAGAGGGAGATGGAGGGAATAGAGAAACAGGAAAAAATATATACATTAAAATTAGAAAAGTAACACAATATATTAAGAATGTTTTTCCTGGGGGTGTGCAAGGTAGAAGAGTAGTCAGCAAGGGTAACATCTGAACCACTTGGACAAAAGGTTGTAGAGCTGGATAAGGACTACGGTCTGGGGAAAATCAACATTAAAAAAGCTAAAAACTAAAAATACGTGTACATTTGACATCTTACCTGCAGCTTATCTTGTTTTTACTGTTTATCTTGTCTATTTAGGACCTGAAGCTGTAGAGATTTGTGCACATGCTTAACTTTACACATTGTGAGTAAACCTATTGAAATCAATAGAACCACTCACAGTCCAGAAAATTAACCATGTAAGTGTTTGCAGGTTTGATATTATAGATTGTAAACACTTTAGGGCAGGGAGTGTCAGATCTCAAACTTGTACAGCACTTTAACACAATGGGGTCCTATTACTGCAATATAAATATTTTAATATAATAATAAAAATAATAAAGTACACCCAGCTGCTAGAGTGTCAACCACCAAATAAATATCTGCAGTAATTATATGGACCATCACACCCCCACAAACATTGAAACAGGGCCCTTCACACTCAATGGGATCTACGTGAGCATGGAAACAAGAGACTCTCACTCCCTAAAATATTAAAAACTACATCCACTAAAAGTCCCTTTTTTCCTGTGAAGAATGCCTGAGAATTGGGACCTCTCTGTGGTGTTATCACATTTAAAATTGCATGTTTAAAAAATATTATATAATTTATTTGCCGTGGGCAACCTGAAAAAGGGATATTTAAAAAGAAAAACTGACATTTTGATTGCCTCACTAAGACATTAAAAAAAAAATCCTTCCTCACTAGAGGGAGATGCTTGAGAAAAATAGCACAAAATTAATTACAAAATGTGAGTCTCCCTGAAATTGAAACTTGGCAAGACTATGTCTCTGTTTTTTTCTCTCTCCCATTGCCCCTCAACCTATACATCATGTATGAAACATTCACAGTGTAAAATATATTGCAGACTTGCCAAGTCTCATTCCGTTTCAGAGGGTGACTCCCTTAATGTAGGATTAATTTTTAAGGTAGTTCTAAAAATGATCTTTCACTTGTGTTGAAGGGTTTTACTGTGCTCCTCTAATTGGAATAATTAATTTCTCACTCATTCACATTTTCACATCTTAACAGCTTTGCGGATGGATTTTTAAAAACATCTTGTGTGCATTGATAATATGTAAAGCTTTTCTCCCTTTGCTGTATTCACTCTTATTTTAATCACACTGACATTGTGCATGTATGGGATTTGGACTTGCCTTCTCTGTTTATATGGCCCCAACCTATACAGCATTGCCAAACATTTCACCTATTATAAAATATATTGATTTGACCTTATTTGGAGTGTGTATGGAAAGACAGTTTTTCTGGATATAATCCCATTAGTTTAATACAATATCGCCAGAAAAATAAAGGATCATCTGTCTATTGTAGGCTCTGTTCCTGCATGCGGGGTCTTGGCAAACAGAACCACTGCAAGCAGAACTATCGCTCACCCGCTAATATTTAATGCACAGGTCGCATCATCAGGCGTTGGAATTGCTAATTTTGAGATGACAACACTCGGTCTGCTCGTGTTAGTGCAACATATTGTCCTGTAAAAGACTACAAATGATTACAACCTCCCCCCGCAAGTATCACACTGTAACCCTCTCCTCCACTGCTTAGTGTCCCCACCCACTATCAATGGCTGGCACCTGCCCCACGTCCTTTCTCTCCTTCCCACGGTGAGTTCCCCGTCATGTTCTTGTCCCCCCTCCCCCACGCCTTTGCCTAGACCCCACCCTATGGCCATGTCTCTGCTCCCCCATAGTCAGTGCCCCCCTTGCCCGCTCCCCACTAAATAGCGAAGGCTGCCCCCTCCCCTACGTGAGTCTCCCCTATGGCCATGCCGCGGGCACCCCGCTTCTTCCCCCCCATGGGGGGGGGGGGAGCCCTTTACCGCCGCACAGACCGACGGGTCCTGGCAGCAGTATAGTGACACCCCTCCTTCCGCTGCCCAGGAACGGATCGGCCCGGTGCCACTGGGACTCCCATGGAGAATAGGAAAAGACCGAGTGTTTCTGATCCGCCCCTGACAGTGGGCAGAAAATGAGAAACGGGCCTCTGGCTGTGCGGGTTTGTTATGTAGCTGTTAGGACCCGTCCAAAGGGGGAGGAGCCGCCCAAGCCGGGGGGAGGGGAGACAAGATGGCGGCGACGGAGGAGCTGAGGCTGAGGTGAGAGACTCCGCGAGTCCCGACCCTAGCTAGAGTCGGCTGTCTGCTCCGTTCCAGCGCCGCGCTGCCGGTAAGAGGGGGAGGGTTTCATCGGGCAACTGGGGGGGAGGCGCTGCCGTCGTTTCGGGCATCGGGGCCTAGCGCGGCAGCTGTAAAGAGGCGGGGGCTCCTGGCCGTTCCCTTCCTCCCCGGGGACCCGGGAGAGGTAATGTTGGGCTGCCACCCCCCGGGGCGGTGGGGCGGGGAGCGTAGGGAGAGCGGGTGGGGCCGGCATGGGAGGGGCAGGGTGGGGGAGGGGTGGGCGCAGAGGAAGGGGGGGCTGGAGGGGATTTCGGGGCGGGGGGGCTAGAGAGACTTGCCCATAGGGAGGTGGTGGGGGTGAGCTGTGAATGGCTCGTGGGGAAGTGGGGGCAGCGGGGGCGAGCATGAAGCGGGGGTGGGGTAGGTGTTTGGGGATGAGGGGATTAGGCCTGGGGTGTAGCAGGGCTGGCTGCTGCCAGCAGGTTTCTGGAGGAATTCCAGAGCATCGCTCTTCTCCTGGATGTCGGTCCCTCCTTGGGAGGGGAGGGGAGAGGAGCAGGAGGCGTGCCGAAAACTCAACCAGCCGGGGACGTGGAGAGGAGTGGGCGATTGTTCGATGTACTGTAGTCAGTTTCTGAAGAGGTCCTGTTTACAGAAGCTGCGGGTTGGAAAATGTAGTTGCTGCCCTAGAGCTGCCTGCCCTAGTCCTACACTGGGGTGGGGGCGGTGTTGCTGCTGATGCCGATGCTGAAACTGAATTGTTGATTTAGGATCTGTAAACATCTCCCATCTCTGTCATCTCTGTGATGTTGCAGGAGACAATGGAAGTGTCTTATTCTAACTGTCCAAACTTCATGGTAGAGAACTCTGTGCTACTCTTCAAAACTGGTTATTGCTGTTGTGTATAAGTATATTGTGTTAATTGTAATTGGTCGTCAGTCTGGTTTAACATTACCCACTCTTAATATTAAACAAGCATAAATACACATGCAGTTCTGAATAAACTGTTATTGTTGTCTGAAGTTCTTGTTTTTCATGCTTAGAAAAAGGTGGCCTTTAACAATTCTATTTACTTCATCATTGCAAAGAACTATGTAACCTAAGTGAAAAAACAATAGTGGGTCCAGGCTGTAGATATTTCCCCTTATCGCTAGTGAGTTAATTTGGAATGGTAGGCTTTGTGTAAATATATTTACATTGTATGCTATTTTAAACCTATGGAGTTCATGGGTAATGAGTATTAGACCTATACTGGATTCATGTATTTTATTTTATTTTTTTTTGTTATAGACTTTATTATTTGAGGAGAAGTTGTGCTATATTCTCTTTTTAATATAGTGATAATTTGGTGATGAGGACCTGAATAAAAAAGATACGACAGTAAAAAGATACGACAGTAGTATGTTTGTTCACATAAGGACTGTTGTTTTTTGTTGGCCGTAGTCTGCATAGTAGAACGCCAGTATTTTGCCATTTCTTTTTGCCTAAGCAACTATGAAGTTTGAAAAAGTATATAATATTTGAAGTGGATTTCTAGTCTACTGAAGTCTAGCATCCGTGTGATGGGGGGAAGGTACAAACTTATCCTAAAGCTAGGAAAGTTCAGATAACTGGATTTTTAATGTAGCTATTTTCAATTGGAATTATTTGTGAACGTGTCATTAATTTTTCTTGACATTGCTCTCTCATATAGGTTCCTTGGCAAGGTTAAATTTTTGATATAAATTAATCTACAAGGTAATGTTTTTTAATTTGAAAGTGTATTGCATGTTATTGCTCATCTAAATGTACTACTGATACCTGAGAATGAGCAAAATTTGGAAGCTTTCTTGCTGTTGGAGTTATAACTTGCATTTGGAAGTGGACAAAGAAAGTGCTGCAATGAAAGTGTTTTTCGTATTTAGTTTCATGTATTCAGTAGGTTAGAATACAATGCAGGTAACAATGGTTGACCAGAATGTATTTTTAACATGTAATGAAGGGTTTGCTGATGCTAAAATATCAAAATATGTCATAGTCTTAGCAGGATAGAAATTAACACATTCTAAATGCTCTCAGAACCCATATAGGTTACTTATTTTGTCATCCACACCAGGCTTTCTGACATTTGACGGAATTCTAATGCAAAATTCCATTCATTCTGATCTTTTTATTTAAAGGGACACTATCAACTAGAAATCTGATTTCAAAAAAATGAGGTCATAGTAGCTACACCTGCCTTCGAATCTCTTTCTTCAGTTTCTCTTCACCAGTTGTTGTGGCCTTATAATTACATCTTTCTGTCTTCTAAAATATTTATCTTCCCAGTGAGTGTAGGTGAGAGACTTTTACAAACAAGGGAAACGGACTCCACGCAAACTGCGGTCAAATGTACAATAAAAAAAAATTGACCTCAATCTTTCAGTTATATTTATCTGAGTTGTTACTTGTAACAGGAGATTAAAATCAGCCAGAACTGTTTTTATTGACTGTCACATTAACTTTTTTTCTCTGTGTAACATTAGTCATATCTCTTTGTTCAGTGCAGGTCTAATTTTCTTTAAAAGCTCTGGGCCGTTTTTGTGTGCAGTATATTTAGTCTATCTTTCTCTTTATTTGTTGTGCTCTCCTTAAATTTGCTTTTTCATTGGGGATTTCCTTAAGTAGCCAAAACATTATTCAGATTTTCTTTTAATAAATATGTCTAACTTAAAAAACAATAATTGAATGTTAATGATCATTGAAGTTGGAAGCCAGGTACAGCGCATGCAAGTGCAATGCAACACAATACAATTCTAAGTAAGAATACTACCTGTATAGTGGTTTCATAAAATGAACAAATGTTTCCTGAATGCTAGTCTGATGCTCTTATACTCATTTGTGAACTTTAGTCAAATCTGAACCAAAGTCACAAGTGAAAAATGAATAAATTAACTTCATGTGCCACATAGTCCTTCCACTGTAAATGATCCAGATGAAAATTCTGACCTATGCACCATTGCTGTCTGTAAATATTTACTTTGGTCTATTTCTAAATTATGCAAATAGTCCGGAATGTGCTCAATACATTTCCCACTTACAAGGAAATTCTCTGCTTCTCTGTCTAGAAACGATGTTGTGTGTGATGCTAAAATCTTCACTATGTTGCCTTGATTTTTATCCATTCTCACTGATAAATTGCTACAAGTTTGAAGTCACCTGGACCTCCTGGAGCTTCACCATGGAGTATTCGTCTACATGCAGAGAATTCCAATTTACTTTGGAGCTAAGGATCTCTCAGGATACTTGTATGTCCTTGAATCACCACATGTCCAAAACACTTTAACAGTGCTCCCCAATTAGTCCTAGACTGCTTTGATATGCAGTGTTTTTGTTTCTTAATGCTTGAGGAGGATGTTGGTCTATGTGGTTTTTTTAAAGTGACTGACTTCACCTCTTTATGACTTCAAAGGTTATTGCAAAATAGAGATCTTATATTTGTATGAAGGTGCATTAGCGAAAAAACCTCTGAAAAAATCCTATTGTGCAACTGCTCGAAACAGTAAAAAAACTCAGTTCAGACAAGTAAAATTTAATCACTGCTGGCTGGACCTAAAAATCCTGGGTGCTTTGGCTGACCGGATTATCTAAAGCTGAAAATAATAACTTTCTCACTGTCCATGTGTGAATACCTCTAAAATAAAAAAATCAGAAGAAATAGAAGACTTGTCCATCATGGTGTGATCCTTTCTTAAAGTCATTCTCTTGTTTCCTTCTGCTAGTTCAGGGGAAGTGGATTTGGTTAATCCTGTCAGCAGTCATCTTGAAGTGATACTGTATGTGCTTATCCCTGGGAAAGAGAGGAAAAATAGCCTCCATAGGGGTGTTTTTTGTTTTGTTTTTATGTTGCTCTAGGGAAACTGGTGGTGATGCATTGTGAAAAACTGCTTTAGTAAGTTATCAGCAGAATTCCTGTAGAGACTTTACTGAAGCTGCCATGAAGGGCAACAAATTTGCAAACCATTTATGAGAGCATCCTCATTTCAAGGCAGATGACTAACAAATGCAGAAAATGTTTTAACTTGTATCCAGAGCATTTTATTAAAGAAAAACTTACCTATCCCTCTCTTAAAGTGTATACCTATTGATTCGTGTTTTATCTGGAGACATTAAAAGGTTAAATTCATTACAACTACAAAACTTTATTCATCCCCCCCCCCCCCCAAAAAAAAAAAGGGTAAGTGGGTAATGGTGCAAAACTGCAACCTACAACTAATTAGTATTCTTAGTCATGACAAGATTTAGGAGAAATACTTTCAATAAAAAAAGCACATCCTTGATTGGTATCCATTGTAGATTTTTATCTTGGATTAATGTATTCTTTTAAAATATTGTCTAATTATTAGTTGCCTTTGTTCTGATATACTGGGTGTCCATGTAAGAAGAGTAAAACTTGTGGCCTTGTCACACCATCAACATAGTACCTCTACTGGTCACAATGCATAATCTGGATCAGAGTTTGCAATTTGCTGTGGTTACCTTGGAATCTGTGGTCTGAGCCTTCCAAAAGGGTTGCATGTGTACCTGTTCATGCTTTCTGTTAAATAGCACATGCCTCAAACGCAGTACTGAGCACAATAAATAGAAATAATCCTTTTCTCTGGAATGCCACTTTCAATTTAGTATAGTATTTGACAAGAAGTTTGGTATTGCTTTTAAATTCTTTGAAAATTCTAATTTTAAAGAATATTGTCTATGTATCTAGAGTCTAAGCCTGAATTTGTCTTGAGCCCAATTGAACTTGTATTTTCCTCTGCTTCTGTGTACTCTGTGACACACTGTGTGCTTGATACCCAAGGGCCCATCTCTACATGCCTTTGCATATCTCTTGACAGGACAACTTATCTATACTTATTAGTGGTAAAGATTCTGTGGTTCCTTTACTCTTTTATTATAGATCTTAATACTTGTTAAGTGTTAATCCCATAGTTTTTTATGAGTGGAGTGCACTATACTGTATATGACCTAGAGATTATTATTGTACTAATGAAAGGCTATAATTTTTGAAAGTTCCATTTTTTACAAGAAAACTAAATTATTTCAAGATACACTATTCCACCTAATTTAATAAACCAACAGAGGCAATGGGATTTACACTTGGACTGCTATTTTATTCTTAAATTGCCTCAATGTGAATTAATGATTGCAATGGTCTTAGAGCAGGGGTGTGCAAACTTTTTGGCCCGAGGGCCACATCTGGGAATAGAAATTGTATGGCAGGCCATGAATGCTCATGAAATTGGGGTTGGGGTGAGGGCTCTGGTTGGGGCTGCAGGCTCTGGGGTGGGGACAGCAATGAGTTCAGGATGTGTGAAGGGCCTCCGGGCGGGGAGTAGGGTGAGGGCTCCAGCTGGGGGTGGTGGGCGGGCCTGGGGATGAGGAGTTTGGGGTGTAGGAGGGTGCTCCAGGCTGGGACTGAGGGATTCAGAGGGAAGGAGAGGGATCAGGGCTGTGGCAGGGGGTTGGGGTGCAGGAAGGGGTGCAGGCTCTGACTGGGGGTGGGGGCTCTGGGGTGGGGCTGGAGATCATAGAGTCATAGACTTTAAGGTCAGAAAGGACCATTATGATTGTCTAGTCTGACCTCCTGCACAACGCAGGCCACAGAATCTCACCCACCCACTCCTATATCAACCCCCTAACCTATGTCTGAGCTATTGAAGTCATAGATGAGGAGTTTGGGGTGCAGGAGGGTGCTCTGGGCTGGGATCAAAGGGGGAAGGAGGGGGATCAGAGCTGGGGCAGGGGGTTGGGGCATGGGGAGAGGCTATGGGGTGCAGTCTCCGGGCGGCGCTTATCTCAAGCGGCTCCTGGAAGCAGCAGCCATGTCCCCACTTCGGCTCCTATGCGGAGCCACGGCCAGGCAGCTCTGCGCACTGCTCTGTCCGCAGGCACCACCCCTGCAGCTTCAGTTGGCCGCAGTTCCCGGCCAATGGGAGCTGTGCTGGCGGTGGCAGCGTGCAGAGTGGAGCCCCCTGGCTGCCCCTACACTTTGGAGCTGGAGCGAGGCCATGCCGCTGCTTCTGGGAGCTGCGTGGAGCGGCCCCCGACCCTGCTCCCAAGCTGGAGTGTCACAGTGCCGGAGCGGGGGAAGCCCCAGACCCCACTCCCCAGCAGGAGTTCGAGGACCAGCTGGCGAGCTGTAGTTTGCCCACCCCTGTCCTAGAGTGCTCTCTGATAAATTACACAGTGCTGAATTATAAGGTGACTTCAGGATGGAGTACTTATTTTAACCCTTAATTTCTTTGGTTTTGTTGGGATAAGTCAGATTCCTAAAGGACTATTTTAACTCTATTAATTGTAAGTGTAATGCAGTCCTTTTAAATGAGTTCCTAGTAAGAAACTGCCTTAAGTATTTGTTACATTTTAAAGAAGCAAATCTGCTGCATAACAGTTTATAGTTTGAAACATTGTTGGGCAAAAATGTATTTACAACAGGAATAACTTTCAATGGCTGTCATAGTTTAAGTTTTCCTAGCGCTCATTATAGTATATTTCCAGGCAGCTCATAATAGAAAAATTTAGTTTCACATTGTATGAACTTGCATGAGTGAGCATCTTCCATATCCTGAATTAAAATTTCTCTCCAGAAAACTGTTTAAAGCAATAAGTACTACTGATCTAAACCTCTTGTTTGGTCTTTTTCCAAGTGTTAGTTGGTGGGCTTTTCAAAAGAACTCCAATCATCTGATCCTCTGGATTAGCGTTTTGGGTGATACTGGGTCTATTTGAGTGCACTGGTATGGTTAGTCACTTTGTATGATTGCTTCTTATGTTCTATTTTCTTCTGAAATGTTTAGTTTATTAATACTACATCATAATTTGTCAAGTCAATATCTCTTTAATGGTCAAATTCAAAGAGTCTTTTTAAAATCTGGTAGTTTTGATATCCATTAGAGGGAGAAATGGGGCGTGGTAGGAGGATGCAGGTTGGAGAACTGTGACCACACAGCGAACTTCCTGCATGTCCCATTTATTTAAAAGCAGTTTTAGCTAGAGATGGCCTGTCATCAGAGAAGTGATCTTCTATGTCATAATTAGTTTTGATATGTGCCTAAGCTCTTGGTCAAGCATAGAAAAAGCAGACTGTGTGTCTTAAACAGGAAGGATGATTGTGTAGTATATTTCTTATTTATGAGGGTTGAGATCATGTGACATAATGCTTCTAAGCCCAGATGAAATAGGAGCAATTCATGTTCAAATACAAGATCCTGTGAACTTTGCCTTCATGCTATTTGGACTGATTATTATGACTTATTTTCTAGATAGCAGTTTTTCAGGCATGGCTTCCAGTTTTCAGTTCATGAGGGCTCTCTTTCATGGTTTTATTCTATATGCTCTTCTCCTATTTGGAACCAATGGGAGTGGAGATGTGGTGAAGAGGAGACCAGGAGATGCATAAAATGTCTTCAGAATGAAAGCTGTCTAATATTGCATGCTTGTCATGTGAAAATTCATATGAAATTTGAAAACCATAATACCTAACTACAGGTGTTGAACTATTCCCTCATTGGTTGTACCTAACCCATCACCGAGCACAAATTTAACCATACTTTAATCAA
The DNA here is from genome assembly GCF_011386835.1 of Chrysemys picta bellii. Lineage (NCBI taxonomy): Eukaryota > Metazoa > Chordata > Testudines > Emydidae > Chrysemys > Chrysemys picta. The sequence continues at coordinate 3,311,433 of NC_088809.1, read as the reverse complement.
GAAAATGTTTACACCCTCCTCACTCTAACCAGTGAGTGGAGGACTTCCCCATATCTCATGGTTTCATGTTGTGGGGTGACCTTCCTTGGCCAACGAGGGCTGAGTGGGGGTTCCTTCAGGATATATATGAATGCCAGTCCTTCATTGGCCACAGGCGTAGCTGAAGAGGGATGAAGTGTTTCCTACCTCAGAGACTGCCTTTGCAGCCAGCAAATGAGAAACTAGAAACTGAACTGTACCTCTTGTTTGCTAGCCAATGGTCTGACTTTGTAAATGTTAACATTTGCTTGAGTCACACTTTTTTTTCAAGGTAAGAGGGTTGCTGATTAGATACTACTTAACGGATGTAAATACAGTCTGAGTTCCCTTTCCTTAGGAACAGATTGTTTCAAACATTACATGGCCTAATTACCTTTCATGTGGTCTTCCATTTAATGCATCATAGCTTCATTCAACCTAGGCCTTGCATTTCTGTTCACATTAACAACTTTTATTTAACATCCTAAATTACAGCATAGAGATTGGAATACAATGTTGCTGGATAAGAGCATTTGTAAATTGCACCCTATTAACTCCTTAACTTTTGCTTTGGTGGAACATTACTTTTAAACTTAGTAGTTACTTTCCAGAAATGACTTAAACTGGTAATTTAAATAATATTATAGCTTTAAAAATCCTGTAAAATTGGTCCAAATTATTTAACCTGCAACCAGTGTTCATCTTTCAGAATTGCAGCAAAAATTTGTTCTTAATCAAACTTGAATTATTAATATTAAAAGATTGAATAATATTTCAGAAGTATTTTTATTAAAGTGTTAGGAGTTTGACAGTACTGCAGTCTGTGTTCATGGAAATGTCCTGTTCATAATCAGAATTTTTATATATTTATATTTTGCAGTCTTAGTGTAGCTGGAAAAGTTATGCCAATATTGCGTATTTGCTGATAATGGATAATACATGACATCTTCTTTTTGGCTGCTGTAAATGCTCTTTGGTTTTTGTCATTCCTGTCACTGGCTGTATTAGTCTACCCTGTTTTCTTCTCATGTCACTTACAACGTGAACCAGACACAATCTGTAGTTAGTACTTTGGGCATTCAGGAGTACAGCAACACTGCCATGGTGGGGAATACATAATCTCTCAGTTTCTTAAAGGGCCCTCACTATGAGGTCTTTGGCCTTAGAAGCAAGCTATTGTTAAAACTGGCCTTAGAAGTTATTGTTAAAACGTTGCCTTCTTAAAGAAGAGATTGTTGTAAAGAGCAACCTATAATTTAAATGTTGCAAAAAAGACCCTCCAGGCTCCTAGTAATGTTTTTGTTGTTGAAATACAAATGCAAGTTTGTTGATTAAGAAGTTAATTTTGCCTGCTGGCTACATCTGCAAACTACAATAACCAGTAGAAGTTTATTTGCATGGATATGCAAATAAAACTACATAGTCAAAGCTTTCATTGGGGAAAGAGGAAAAAGATTCTTACCTTTCCAAACCTGCAGTTAAAAGCAAAGAATTTGTTTTGCTCATGATTTAATTTCTTGATTTTTGTTTTCCCATATCACAGCTGCTCTCAAATAATATTGTACTTGTTATTTGTATTATCATAGTGCCTAGAGCACTAGTCATGGACCAGGAACCCACCTGTTTTGGAAGGACAGTAATAATTCCTTCCTAATAAGTAATTGATACTGGTTATTGACTTTAGCCCAGTGATGTTCTGCAGCATTGATTAATTTCAGTTGGACTCACTATAACAAATAGAAATCCAAATGATTTATAAATATCTGCCCTCCCACATGCCTGCACCTTTTCCCTCTTTCCTACCAGCACAGTGTGGGTGCTCAGTAATTTTTTTCTTCCAATTCCTTTTGCCCCAGGAAGAGTGACTGAGACTGGGGACTAAAATATGCATTTTTTGTAAAAGATACTCTTGTTTGGTTATTTCAGTGCTGTGACTTCCTGCAGAGCTGTTTGCCAGGTACTTGCTAGTTCTCGATCCATGAAAGTGCACATCAGGTGACCTTCAGTGCAGTCTATAAGAGCTCATAATATTTTGCTCAGTTTTTCTAGAAGTAGGTTTGCAGGATGGAGAGGGAGTAACAGTATATCTGAGTGGGTAGGGAGATCTTTGTGGTCTTTGTTAAAGTTTCTAGTTATATTTTTAATTATATAGGACAGAATCCAGGTCAGGTTTCTGTAGTTTAAAAAATAAGTCAGTGTATTATTTCTAATTTATAAAATGTTTTGTAGGTAGCTCAAGAGAAGGCTGACTTGTCAGGTGGTGTTACAGATAGATTACTTTCTGTTGTCCAAGAACAGCTCTTGTAAGCAGCATAAGGATGAGTGACATTTCCCATTGTACCACAAAAACTGAGACTGAAATTACCATTTTTTCAAATGTCAGTCAAATTCAGTTTTGATACTGAAATGGTAACACTCAGTAAGATAAGGAAACGTTTCCTTCAGGACAGGAAGGCTGTAATTGTAGCACGTACTGCACTGTTGCACAGACACACGCACCTGTGTTAATCTTAGTCAATAAGCTCCTCATATTTGTTGCAGGTGTAAGAGGGAAATTTTAAGGGAAAGGAGCTACCTGTAAGTAAAGTTCTTGTGACTAAATGGCTTATCCAACTTTTCTTAGGTCTTGTCTACCTAGGGAAATTGACTGGAATAGCTATTCCATAATAGCTCCCCATGTGGACACTTTATTCTGGTGCAGTAATTATTCCAGAATAAAGTGATTTTTATCCCAGAGTAGTATCCACCCAGGGAACTCTTCTACAATAGCTTATCTGGCAATAACTGTATTGTGGTCTGTTTTCCCCATGAAGACAAGGCCTTAGTGTAGAATCCTTTGGGAATTAAGTTTAGACTTGATTGTAGAAGGAATATAAATGTAAGATGTATGAGAGAGAGAATACTGTGGAGCCATGCTGATTTACTAGATTTGACACTGAAAATGCTATTGCTTACCGACTCTTCAGAGACAAGTGGAACACATACAAGGTACGTCTATACTTACTTCCTGGTCCGGATGTAAGCGATCGATCTTCTGGGATCGATTTACCGCGTCTTGTCTAGACATGATAAATCGATCCTGGATCGATCCCGGAAGTGCTTGCCGTCGACGCCGGTACTCCAGCTCAGCGAGAGGAGTATGCGGCATCGACGGGGGAGCCTGCCTGCCGCGTCTGGACCCGCGGTAAGTTCGGACTAAGGTACTTCAAATTCAGGTACGTTATTAACGTAGCTGAATTTGCGTACCTTAGTCCGAAGTGGGGGGTTAGTGTGGACCAGGACCAGTATTAAATCATGTCAGGCTATTTGTACAAATATTGGTCAGACGCAATTCTGTTGATCCGGTTGATTCTGTGTACACATAGATAAAAATGGTTTAGGGTGAACAGATCAAATGTAACATTTTTCTAACCACAAATTAGAACTGTCATTGAAAGTGTGTGTGTGTGTGTGGGGGGGGGAGGGGAATGTGAATACCTTTTGTGATTTTTATTTTTATTTTTATTTTAAAGCTTCACTTTACATGTTGCAGTTAACTGTGAATCACTATATTCAGCTTTTAAAAGTAAGAGTTACTTTTAGTAATTGCCCCATTGTGACTTCAGGAGTTGGATTGCTAGAATTCTCAGTAGTTTAAATGGTCTTTCTCCAAGTTCTTCTCAATGAAGATTTAGATCAGCTGTCTCCACACACCCACTCACCTCTTCCCCCTCCCTAAATAAAATATATTCCAACTCTGAAAGTCCAAAATCGCTCCAAGTTTTTTCTTGCTAATGAGTTACATTAGAATGTTGGTATAAATACCTTCTGAATGCTATCATAGTATTTAATTCTTTCTAAAACTCTAGCTGCTCTTTCTGGGTTTCCCTGGAACATAATTTGTCAATACTAATAGTCTTTTACTTCATGTATGATGATTTCTTAATATTTGAAGTTTAAATATGTTAACTGGATTTGATTAATATATTTTAGAGTTCCTTGAGTAATTGGAAAGAGAAAACCCAACAGCATTGTTTTGTGTGACTTTCTTGGACAATATAGTACTATTCCCAGTCATGCTTTTGGGGGCCCCTAAAGCTTAAGACATTTCTAATTAACTGAGCATCATGATCATAAAATGTTAATAGGGCCTTATGTGCCCCATAACTTGGTATCTTAATAGAGATAGGAATGGCAATTTTTGTGATCGTACCCTTTCTACAAGAAAATGTTGTACATAACTATTTAAGACTAAAAAGTCCTCAAGGGACAGTTTAGATGTTTTTAGGTTTCTTGTCACAGAAAATGAAGAAGGCAGTACGAATGTATGGAATTACAATAAAAGAAAACAAGTAGCTTACAATAAAATGCTAATTAAAATAAAATCACAATGCATTATTTTAATTCATCATGATAGCATATGTCGAAGGCCCTGGACATGAACATGTCACTTCTGAGATTTTTGAGGCCAAAGTAATAAATGATCCACAGAACTTATGAAGAGGATCTTAACGTTTTTAAAGAATACATTTTTATTTGTTCTACAAAAGTGTTTTCCCAGTTATAATATAGATCTTCCTAAAATGGCTAGTGCCTTTATGTGAATTACTGATGTTGATCTATTAAGGAAATCAATTACATTTTTTAAAAAGTGCAGTAAGATTTATATGTACTTTAAGGATTCTTTTCAATCTCTTGTCATTGTCTCCAACAGAATGCACACTGAAAGGAGTGAAGTGAAGTATATCTCCTGCATTTCTTGTATGTAAAGCACAGTATAAATATGAGTGTGTTTGGAAATCAACCTTCTGATTGGTTCCTGAGTTGAAGCAAAGAGTGCTCTGTTTTGGAGTTGGCCTCTTAAGCTAATGTTTCTGTAGCTAAATGTTCTTGTCCATTTCTGTAATACTTAGCAGGGAGGTTTCTTGTTCTAAGACTCAGGGCTCCCACTGATCGCTGTTTCAGACCACTAACTGTGTTTTTTTTGTTTTTTTTTTTAACTAAAATTCTTCATTGCTGTTTTTCTTGAATGGCTATCTTGTGACTCCATTGATAATGAAGCAGGAAACTGGTGACTGCAGAGCTGATAACTTGCATGGGATAGATCTGACTCTGAATACCATGTATAAATGGATTGAGAGTGGTAAAAATGAGTTGTCATCAGTCTGGAGTGTTAGGAATTGTATTACAAAGCTGAAGTCCAAGCGTGGTATTTCTGGGTTTGGGAAGATAATTGATCCAACTTCCACTAAAAAATATTTTTTTAAAATTGATTTTTACTGTTTCTTTTTGTGTTGGGTAGCTTTCAGAGATGTTAATTTGGTATTTATGCATTACTTGTTAGATGTAGATTATGATTAGCTGACAATATGAAAACATTTCCAGTGGATGTTTCTGGCAAATAAGTGTATCCTGTTTTAGAGACCTATCAGTTATCCAACCTGTGTGATTGACATATGCAACTCTTGTTAGCATTAATAAAGTTCTGTGAAACTTTACCCATATTGATGGCACACTAGACCAGGGGTTCTCAGGACAAATTTTTGGTGGCCTCAGAGTGTGGCCACTAACTCTTGTTGGTGGCCACTCTTAAGACCTCTTAGTATTTTTCCTAAAATACTTAAGTAACTTTAGGAAAAACCAAATAAACATGCACATATACATGTCCAAATCATTGTAATTTATTTATTGCTAGCTAGTACTCTGTTGTGAAAAGGTGATATTTACAAACATACAAGTATCACATTTTACAGCAGACTTGTTCAGCCTTGGCAAGCCTGGAGATAAATTAAGCCTTGGATGGAAGGTCAGGGGAGACAGCGGGGGCTGGACCCTGAACCCCCATGGCCAGAGCCCGAAGCCCTGCAGCCTGGGTCCAGGGACAGAGTGTTGGTTGCTGGGGCCTGCCACTGTGAGGCCAGAGCTTGGGGCTGGAGCCCAAAGCCCCATCCCAGGGGTAGAGCCCAAAGCCTAAGCGCCACCATCCCTGGGAAGGTGGGGAATTCACCAGCTGCCTGCTCCTCCAGCATGTGCCCCAGGTGTCTCCAGAGGTGGCAGGGCCCAACCTCTACTGGTGGCCCCAGCAACCAACACCAAGGTGGTGTATCCAGGAGCAACAAAGAGGGGAGGGGCCGCTAAGAAAAGCCCCTGGTGGCTGCATTTGAGAAAGGTTGCACTAGACCTCTTAAGCTTATTGGCGCAGAATTCTATATTGTACTGTAATAACCAGATTTTATAGGTCTCCACTTTGCAACGCGTGTTGTGAAATCATTTTCTTGCACAAATAACTCAAATAACTATCACAGGAACATGCATACTTTTAAAACTTAGACAGTAATGTCAACAGTCAATCTTATGTGGCATCTATCAGGAACTTTGGGCAGCTTGAATTTAAATTTAAATTAGTTTTCTGATTTATTCCTACCTAGCTATGTTCCCGTATAGTTTTCTTATGGCTTTGACCACAGCTCTCCTACTCCCCTTCTCACAGTATCACCATTTCCCTGTAATTTTTGTCCTCCTCCTCTACTCCTCCCAACAGCTTCAGCTTCTCTTATTTCACTGTCCCCATCTATCTTCCCCAGCCCCCTTTTGGCAGTTCAGATCCATAGCTCTCCATAGTTGCTGCCTCCTTCTCTCTGGTGACATCTACATCTGTACCACACTTTTCCCTGGCACTATCTCTCTGGCCCTGATTCTCCCCCCCTCTCACTTCATACCTGTTTCCATCTCCCTCTAGAATACTCAGTCCATCAAAAAAAAAGGGGGGGAGGACACCCCACAACCCCCCAAAATGCAGTACTATCTCCCACTACCTCGTCTACACCACAAAGTTAGGTCAACACAAATCAACTTGTGTCAATCTATTAATGTATTTGTCTATACTCAAATTTGTTTCTGGTCAACCTAAATGTCTGTTATGGTGATTGAGTGAAACCATTTCCCCAAACAGTGTAGAGCCATGGTAGACCTAATGTGGTCAACACAATGTGAGTGTAGACACTGGATGACCTGTGTTGAACCTAAACATCTTCCAGCCACTGTCCAATAGTACCACAGTCCCTGCAACAGTGACCATCTGCTCACAATTTTAAACTCCACTGCATAGGAGTAACATAGACTGGCATGCTTCCAAACCCTCCACCAACCCCCCTCCTAAATTTTTTAAATATTTTTTCCTGATTGCTTCCCATGGTGCACATACCTAGAAACTCACCGTTGTTTGTGTCTACCGTACCATGGCTCCACATACACACAGGCATTAGACATGCGCCTGCGTGGAGCAGCAGGAAGAATTAAATCTCTTGGGTCTGTAGGGGGGAAAGAAGACTATGCAAGCACAGCTGTGGAACAGCTGTAGAAACATGGACATGTATGAATGGATGTCAAGGGGGATGTAGGCAAAGGGGTGCATTGGGGATTAGAAAGCGAATGAACTTTGCCAGGGATACCACAAGGTGAGGGAGTGCAACAAGAAATCTGGTGCTGCCCTCAAAGACCTGCCACACTTGCAATGAACTTCATGCCGTACTTGACGGTGGCCCCACCGGCACACTGCAGAGCTCTGTGGACACCTTGGAGGAGCCTGAGTGAAGACTTCTGCCATGAAGAGGGAGGGGGAGGAGGAGAAAAAGGGAGGAGATGCGACGAGGGACATCAACTATGCTGCAACCCAGGAAGACCTGTTTGGAACTCCACAGGAGTCTAGCCAGTCTCACCAGGAGAGCGTAGAAGAGCCTGCTGATGAAGGGGCAAGAAGGTAAGTGTATGCACACAGTTTTCCTTATAATGTTTATTTGCTTTTGCTTTCCTCCTGAGAAGGGAGTTTTGAAACGTAATCTTTCCCTTTCCGTTGGAACTGTAAATTTATTGGTGCATCTTTTTTTTTTTTTTTTTTTTTTTTTATCAGCAACTTCTTGTGTGGTGGCCTTGAGAAGTGCCTCCTTTACACATGCAGAATGCCTGACCCTGGTGAGGAGAAGGAAGAGGACTAGGGAAGATGTGTTTGGCGAGATCCTGCAAGCCAGAGGTTCATCGGACTGAACAAAGATCTTGGAGGGCCACTATGACCAAGAGCATGAGAATGACAGAGAGGATAGGCAAAAGGTCCAGGTGTGCCAGGAAGACAAATAGTGGAAAATGCACTGCGACATAACGGGTCTTCTCAGTAAACCCAAGGGGTGCAGATGCTGGCTCACCTACATGTCCAGAAATCCTAGACTCATCAGCCTTTGCACTGTTTGGAGAACTCAGTGCTTGCTGTTCCCTACATCCCCAAGATACCATGTGACATCATGGACCACTTGCTTACCCCTACTCTACTCAAGAGGAACAACAAGGAAAATCACAGCTTCATATACAGAGACCTGTGAAAACCACAGATTGGTGCATGCGAAGCTGCAACTGACTACATTGAACTATCTTTTTGTTTACACAAATAGATGTAAATGTTGACTTCTTTTTCAACAGGAATTTAAAAAGTTTCACCCCATTAAATTATGTTAAAAGTTTGAATAATGTATGTATATGTTTGTACTCTGATTTTATTCACCTAATTTTTGCACTCAAATTATATTTATTAATTCACAACAAGTATTATGGAATGCATAACTGCAGTCAAGAAATCAAACTACTTATAAATGCACCACAGAATTGGTAATGTCAGTAAAACATGGAGCCATATTTATAAATGTATGGCATGCACAACACAATTCATAGCAACAGGCAAAGCCCCAACAGTATTTATAACTTGCAGGAGACACAACACAATATATATTAGCAGGCAACTCTCCCCCACCCCCCAATATATTATTTAAATTACACAAGACAGATGCCAGAGAAAAGTACAGTGGCTGACTGTGAAGCATCCCTCAAATACATAGTTCCACATTGGGCTCTTCTAATAGCACTGGTGTCTGGCAGTTCAAATTCAGGAGAGAGACGAATATTCAACCTCACCCCTCCTCCCTGGTGGCAGTTTTTCTCCCTTTTCCTCACATATATTATGCAGCACACAACATGTAGATATAACCATTAGGATATTTTTCTTGCTGTGATCTAATCTAGTGAGTAAACAACCCTTCAGTGTACCAGAAGTACATTCCATAGACATTCTGCACCTGCTGAGCTGATATTTGAATCTTTCCTTGGTGCCGTCTGGATGGCCAGTGGCTGGGTCCCCGAGAATCACTGTTGGCATTTCCACATCTCCAGTGATAATCCACTGCACAGGAAAGACTGACCCTGCATGCAACTTCTTGAACCGTCCTGTGTTCTTAATGACACAGGTGTCTTGCCCCTACCCTGACCAACCTATGTTGATATCAGTGAATCAACCCCTGTGATCCACTAGCACTTACATGACCATGGAAAAGTATCCTTTTTTGTTGATGTACTCAGTAGCAAGGTTGGCTGGTGCCAAAATAGGGAGATCTGGTCCATCTATCTCCCCATGGCAGTTCAGGAACCCCATAGTTGCAAATCCATCCACTATGCCTTGTCTTCCACTAATCACAGCTTGGCATAGCTGGAGGCAATTAATGACCTTACACACTTGCATGACAGTGGCCCCCACTGTGGATTTTCCAACTCCAAAATCATCCCCTGACCAGTAGCAGTCTGGCTTTGCAAGCTTCCAGGTCATGATTGCCACTTGTTTCTCCACTGTCAATATAGGCCTTGTTTTGCTGTCTCTGCAGTGGAGGGCTGGCACAAGCTCAGCGTGCAAATCCAGGAATGTGACTTTTTGCATCTGAAAGTTCTGCAGCCACTGTTCGTTGTCCCAAACATGCATTATAATGTACTTCCACCCGTAAATGCTTGTTTCTTAGCACCAGAATAGTGCTCCACCGTCTGCAGCTGCTCCATGAACGCCACCAGCAACCTAAGATTTTTTTCACTAAGTCCATTAACAAACTCTTCTTGAGGATATCCTCATGTTCCCCATTGTGATCCCATTGTTTCAGTACTTCCTGCAGGTCTACAAATGCAGGAGAATCATTTGTCGTGTTAGCAATGTTCATGATAATAGTGCCGAGGTCTCTGGGCGCCATGCTTCTGTCAGAGATGGTAGAGGCTGAAAAGCACAATGTGGGATTTTTAAAAAATGGCATGAAAATTATGGAATGTGGAAGATATTACAGGGTGGAAAAATATCCCTGGGCGAATCCTTGCTATCCCACAAAACACTGGAAATGTCCTGAAAGGGATTGTGCCAGATGGCAGTGCATGGCACACTGGGATAACCCTACTCATGGTGCACCGTGCTTTATATCCATGCAAGCACTCCTGGTGAGTACGTACATTGCGGATGCAATCAGCCAAGTATGCACGTACACAGGTGATGTACAAACTTCATTGGCTGTGTTATGATGTAAATTGTGTGGACCAAAGTTTGTGGAGTAGACATGGTCTCCATTCTCCACCTCTTGGCTCACTGTGACCTGGATTACTCCTGACGCTATTTCTGCAACCTCTTTTTTTTCCCCTCTCTTTTCTCTAGCCTCTTCTCTCGCTCCTGTTTTTGACAATAATAAAACATAGCTTTACAGCTTGAGAGCTTGAAAGTTGGCATGTTTCTAGTTCACAATGAGGAAGTCACTGGAAAAAACAAATGACTGAGCATTTTCACATGTACAATGTGAAGTTTCTAAAGTTGTTGATGTTGCCATGGAGTCTGAACACCATCAGGGAGTTAGAGGGAGGATAGTCATGCCTCTTTTCTCTACACCTCTCCCCATCTCTTTCCATCATTCTCAACCTGAGACTCGCAGATTCTGTTCCCCTAATAAAACTTGCATCTTTGCATGCCATTGCTCAACCAACAGAGACAAGATGTGCTGCCTGTAAGTTTTCACACACAATTTTATTTTGCCTGTTTCTTTTTTTGTTTTCCTGATGCCTTAAAGGAATGTGATCAAATAAAATATATATTTTTAATAAATTTACTAAAAACAGAAATTTAAAAATTCAGATTTCCTCCTCCCCCATTTATGCTGTTTGTTACACCATGATTTCACTTAGCTGAGATACTGAATGTAGACTATTCACTTCCCTTGATAAGTCAGTTTGTGGTCAGGTTTCATTTGCATTTTGTCAGACTATTGCCTCATGTGCATCTCTAGCACAATGCAATGTTTGAGTTGCCAAAGCTACCATGGAATGTCTACCTAGCTTTTTTTTAAATATTTGTTTGTTTTTTAAATTGATTTTATGTTTTATGGAAGTTTTGTTTTCAGAAACCCAAATTCTGGGCCAGATTTGGCCCAGAAAGCATCCCTTGGATTCAACTTTAAGTCTCATTTAGACAGCCACAAATCAGGAAATAGAGAAAAGCATTCAAGGATTTTATATCTCAGCTGTACTCTCACACGTGTGGATTAAAGTAGTATTTAAAAGCATGAACACTTTCTTTTTTCCCCCCTGCTATGTTAAGTACTCATAACACTTAATGTGTAATATTGTGCAAAACTAAAGATCCATACCGCATGAAACATACTTGTCAAACAGGTTGGAACAACATACTACAGATATACCATTGGGCAACAGATTGGTAATAAGGAAAAAAGGCTGGCATGTGTATGTGTTTTGTATTTAACAACTAAGACTGTAGAGACTATATAAGAATACTAGGTTAGTTGTTCATGGCAACTTATGTTGCTAAACAGATGGGTTGCTGAATTTTCTCAGCTGGAATTATTTCAAGGTGTGTGCCTTCGTTCTTGGATGAAAGTGATAACTGAGTACAGAGGTCACAAGTACATGTATCACCATGTCCAGTTCTGCCCCCCCCCCCCCCCCCAGATGGGGGCACGCTCTTCTGGCTAGTTGCAGATGAAAGTGGGTAGTTTTTTGTTGCCATAGCTATTCGGATATCAAATAGCAATAAGAATTTCCAAGACTGTGGACTGCTTTACATTAGCTTCAGTCAAGTTCTCGGTAATGGAGTTTGTATGTGTGTTTAAAAAAGGCAAGTTCTTCAAAGCTTCTTCCTACAAGCATTGCCTCAGTCTTGGGTGGGTTCTATGCAAACTAGATACGTTTTAGTTTGTGCCAGCAGCATCTACACAGGGCATTAAGAGTACAACACTTTGGAGCACTTTGCGATTCACATCACTGTAGTCCATACTGGAGTGGAGTGTAGACATAGCCGGAGACTGCTAACAAGGCTGCCATTTTTAATAATGGCTTTTATGCGTGCCTGCCTACCTAAGAACTAAGGCTGCCAAGCTGCCATTCAATAGTAATAACTTTTTGTAGGGTCCAATAGAACTGGTGACATAGTGAATACTGACCCATCTGGCCTCAAGATTCACTTAATAAGGAAGTATGGAACCATTCATATCCATTTACAAAAAAAAAAAAAAAAAAAAGTCCCAAAGAAAAGAGGTGAATTTAGCTCATTACACCTTATCCTAAGGTAGTTACCACCATACCATTTGGCTATATAAGAACTCCTTTAAGTGACCTATTTAAAAAGTAAAATCTTTCTAATTAAATTGACTGTTAAAATGATGTACTCTGACAATATAATTCTCAAACCCTTTTGTAGCTAATGCTGACCCCTCTGTTTTTGAGCCCATTTAAGAACAGCTAACAGGATTCAAACTAGAGCAACCTATTGAATAAATGTATCGGGCGCGTAGAGAAGCTTTTACTGGTAATGGTTGTTTTGCTTAGGTGACTATGGTTATAATGTGTTGGAAGTACATCTGGTACTTCATTGCTTATCAGTGTTCTTTTTTCCCCTTTAGGCGGTTTCCTAGAAACATGATTGCTTGCTCGTGTTGATCTCAGTTTGTGAAGACTCCTTCTCTGATAATGTCAAGTTCGGGCTACCCTCCTAACCAAGGAGCATTCAGCACAGAACAGAGTCGTTATCCTACTCACTCTGTCCAGTACACCTTCTCTAACCCTCGACATCAGCAGGTAAGGAGCAGATACCATGCAAATTACAGCCTGAACCTATCATTCGGGTATTTTGCTCATGCCAAATGTGTATTTTTACCTACTTAATCCTAGGCCATGGATGTTTTGAAAAACAATGAAATTTCAGAGTATTGAACCTAAATAAAACTGATGAGGGGAATTTACATACTTATGTTCTGTCTTCCTTCGATGGAATTTGGCCAGTGCACCAAGGTTAATACCTCTAATTAAACAAAATGTGGGATATATGGTTTTAAATGTTTCTGGCCGTATTTTAATGCCTTATCTAAAAGGTGTCCCTTCCAGCATTATATTGCTCCCTAACTCCATAACGAGGTATTGCGTCAAAGGGGTTTGAGTTTATCCTTACTTCCTGCAGCACTGTAATTTGTGAAATCTGGTGAGATCCCAGCCCAAGGTGGTAAGACTGTTATGGTGATATATTAGTAGTAGTCTACCAAAATATTAAAACCGTGCAGGCATCCTAAGTGAAATGTTCAGATTGTCAGTTATGTGCTACTTCCTATTTTCATTTCTGTAAATCCCCTCAAGAAAAATGTTATCTGTTTCAGTGTTTAGTTAGTTTGTCTTAGTGTGCAAAGTGAGTGGAGTAGCAATATATATTTGGCAAATAGAGAATCTTCTCTCTAAAATAAGGCAGTCTTTTTTGATTCTCACTTCCTCTGGTTTTATTTTTATTTATTTTTAATGTTGAAAACTCAAATGTAAATATGTGTAAACCAGAGTGGAATGACAGAGGAGACATTTTGACCACTGAGCAAAGCTGCTGCCAATTTTGGTTTGCTAAATAGTTGGTCAAAAACGTTTTTTTGCTGAAAACGTTAGATTTTATAAATTGCACACATCTTCTGTTTGTTGGCTTGGCTCTCTTGGGATTAAAATCAAGAAGATTTAAATGTCTTTTGAATATAGTACCATATATTGTGAAATTAATACAACTTTTCTATTTTTGTAGTGGGTTTTGTCCTAATTGGAACACACAATCCCCAAGGAACTCATTGAAAATCATTTTCTTTTTTTGGTCTTATTTTTAATTTAGTAATGCTTAATTACTAGACTAGGTGTAGCCAGCGTGGAAGAAAGGCTGGATTTCTATGCAATGGAAACACTAATTTTTCAACAATGTGCAGAGATGACTTTTATATAATCTTTGACAAATCTAATAACGTTTTCTGAGTTAAAAAGTGACCTGTCAAATGCTGTGACAGAATGGTTCCTACAAGTGCCATAGGAGGTCAGTCTCAGGAAGGGAGGGAGTGTCTCTACTCTGGGGCACAGGAGCTCTCCATGAGAGCTTACCAGTGCCTAGCTCCTCCTCTTCCTTCCCTATAAGAACATTGAACTAGATCCCTGGGTATGCCAAAGCAATACTTAGTACACCTGGATGTGTGGTGGGGGGAGTAATGTGGGTTTACAATACTACTTTCCCACTGATTTCCTCACCCCCCCCCCCTTCGCCCATCATTGAGGGGTAGCAGGAGCCAAACTGGCCCTTGGGGCAAGTTATTCAACTTGGGGCAGCTCTCGCTTGTGTCCATGAATAGCGGTCTCCAAAGTGCTGCTCTGCTTGCTAGGATTACCAAGATGAATTGCACTCTGGCCTTGCCCTCACTCACCCCCAACCTGCCCTAGGATGTGCCCATGCTGGGTCGGCTGGGACGGACTGGTGTAGGGCTCACTATATCAGGGTTCCCTTACACTAGGGAAATCCTCAGCTGCTGCCTTAATGTAGCTTAGAGTCCATGTTGCACCACTGGAGTAATGCAAAGGGGACTCGAGGGATTGAAGATCTGGCCTCCTATGTGCTCCGTGGTCACTGGTGGGAAGCAGGATAAATCTCCTGGCTAATGAGCAGGTTGAGGGTTATTTTGTATGTTAAGAGAGAGTGTTCATTGTGTTTTAAAGAAAATGGAAATATATAAAAAGACCCATGTTAGAATAAATGTTGTTGTTTAGATTAGTGTCTCCTAGACCTCCCTTTGATTGTAAACTCCATGGGTCGCATCTTTGCCTGTTCTGTATCATGCTGAATACAATGTCACATTTCAAAATATCTTGAGCTGCAAATGTAGAAAACTGATACCCTTGAGGCCAAAAAACATATTTCTGTGGTGGCGTTTGTGACTTGGGTCCATGAAGGTAAATTGAGGGGCTATTCCGTTGCATATTTCATGGTGTCGTCATTGAATTTGGTTAAGAATTGCTAGTGACATGTCTTTAGAAGTAAACATTTACAATTGCTAAAACGTTCAAAATATTACATTCCTATCTTTTGTTTTTTTAAATCTATTTGAAACCTTAAACTTTAGCTCTTACCAAAGGATCTTTCAAAATGGAGAATTTGTGTGGTAACTGGACAGTTTAAAGCCACTTCTATGTTGAGTTCTGATACTTCAGTGGATAGTATTCTGTACTCATGATACAGTATTGGGGATATAAAACTTTTTCTTTCCAATCATGTCTAAAATAATGGTTTTAAAAGCTGACTGGTCCTGAGAATATCTGTACTGCATCTTTGCAACTGTCCCCATGTGATTGTAGCAGCTAATCTCCCATGAACAACTGGAGCTAAATATTAATGTCATACCATTTGCAAGTTGTTATTCCAAGCTTTCATATGGCACAGGGCTTTCATTTCTTATAATCTCTGAGTTTAAATCTGTCAAGCTTTGGTTAACAAAGCTCTTCTGGCACTTGTCCAGGACTAAGCATATTGAGTCTTGGACCTCAAACCTGGTCTAATTTAGTCACTGTACGTGTCTGCCAGTGTATAGATGCAATCATTTTTCCCTAGACAGGTCTGAATATATTCACTAGGAATGAGTATGTGAATTTCACTCTTATTTTCTTTATATTGCCCCCATTACCAGACCTCCTCTCTTTTGGGCTCCAAATTACTTTGCAATTCCTGTGACGACTGTGATAGTGGATTTTATGACTCTATTTCTCTAATCTATTTCTTTTGGCCATCCAAAAAATGACTAAAAGAAACTTGTCATTTTAAGACTTGAAGCAAGCTGAGAGAATCCGGTCTTGATTTGCAAGAATTATTCAGAAACCATGATTCCTTCATCTCCTGAGTACTTTGGCTCAGTGTCATAGCTTTTGAATTTTCATTCTTGCTTAAATGTCAGGACTATTTTTCATGTAGGAGTTTGCAGTTCCTGATTATCGTTCTTCTCATCTGGAAGTCAGTCAAGCAACTCAACTCTTGCAGCAGCAGCAGCAGCAGCAGCAACTTCGTCGACGGCCTTCCTTACTTTCTGAATTTCACCCAGGCTCTGACAGGTAAGGGCATTCTGTTTCTCTTTTAGATACAAGAGAAATCTGTTATGAGTTGAACCAGACTTTATAAAAGGTATATATTCATAATTAAAAAGTCTGCTTCCACAGTTCTTGCTTAAGGACTTAGCTTTATTAAGCACAGGGTTCTCCATTAACTAACAGTATTGGTTTGTTTATGGTATTTGACAGTATTTTAGATTTGCCTTGTTTAAATCCCATTGCACAACTCCCCAGCCCACTTGGCTTAAATAAGATGTTTGTTTCCTAGATAGGAAGTGACACCTGTGCTTCACTTCCCCCCACCTCTCCCAACAACTTTCTTAGCAAGCAACTGAGAACCCTCGTGCATATCACAAACTAGTTCTTTAGAAATATTTTGGCCATAAGTGTGTAATGTTTGTTTCTTTGAGATACAGTGACAAGTGAAGTTATACAGCAAAATTAAAGAATCATCACAGTGTGAATATTATCCATCATGTTTCCTAGATTTCACTGGGATAAAATTCATACACTTGAATATTCAGCAGAGGGTATTTGTCTGTCTAGGTAAGTAAGAAGCAGCAGAGCTAGTTGGGTTGTTTAATTTGTCATAACAGTATAAAATACTTAAATGTGGGGCAAAAATGCAAGCAATTGGTGGTGATTTTTGGCAACAAAGTAATAAAACAATGTACATCACTTGACATAGTTCAGAGTCAAATGTTCTTGCGACTGTTTTGCAAGTTTGTTTATTAAACTAGTCCTGCTTGTATGGTAAATAGATATGACTGCTGTTTTGGCTCCAGCAGATTAATATTGCAGTGCTATAGCTGACTGTTACTGTCATGAAAGCGGCTGTCTGTCTTTTTTTTAAATTAAAATCGGTTTGCTTTATAGCAACTAAATATGTTTTGCACTGATGTAACTTAAGGCAGTAAATGTCAGCTAAATACTGATTAACGTTTATTAAATAATTGTATTTAACTGGATTTACAACTAAGAGGTATGCGGTGTGCTTTGAATACCAGACTTGAAAATAATTATAAAGATTAATTCAGCCACAGATCTGAATGAGATTTTAATTATCTGAATACATTTTAGATACTGAGAATGCCCAACTGTGTAGGGGAAAGTTAAGTATTGTGATTGTTTTACTCACTCATTGGTATAATCACATTCTGATGCACAGAGGTATGCATATGATACTCCTTGCAGTGAGGTGAAATTGTACTCCTGCCTTGCACTTACACTACTTCAGATGCAGTGTTGCTCATGGCTCACTCTGATCACAGATCAGAAGTGGTCTGTGCTGATCATTGCTCTGGTGATATTTAGTGTGTAAAATAAATGAATAGCTCCCCGATTCTGGATGCTAAATTGGAATATTCCCAGAAATAATTCCCAAATACTGGGTCTGAGATTAACTAGTTGTCTTCATCTTGCAATTTACAAAGAAGACAGCTGGATTTGGTTTAGTGCCATCTAAGTACTAGAGTGCTTTGATAACCGACAGCAGGTAAAAGGACAAACCACTGTTCTCAAATTGTGAAAAGCTCATTCACCAGTTTTGGCAAAATACAGGAAGCCACTGTCATCTCTTCTAGTGAAATCTTCTGAGGTGGTGGTGAAGCATATGAGAGATCTTACTGACATCCTGTGTAATTCACTGCAACGAAGCTAGTGATGTTGCTATTTTGCTTTGGAAAAAAATGAGCAGGAAGAGTCACTAAATCCCTTCCCAGCCCCCAACATAGACGGTAGAGCACTACGGATAAGTACTTGAACTTGAGAGTATGATGTAGACCAAGTTCCAGATAACTTCAGTTACTAATTTAGATATGTATTTAAAATTTCTTCAGAAGAAAAAAAATAATTGAACTACTGTGCTTTTGCATAATTCTGTGGAATGCAATACTAAACTTACCGATGTGAAGTCTTTTTGATGCTCTTTCTGGACCCAAACCTGTTTTGAGATATACTTGTAGTAATGGCAGAAGTTTTGTGGTCTGCTATGAAGTGATGAGCATTTAAATGATCTGTTTGTGGGCTTAAATTAATTTTTAGTCAAAATCCACTTTAAAAATAAAAGCCAATTTTCTGCAATATACCACTTAAAAACTTTTGCCCTCCTCACTATTTAGAAAGAGTTTTGTGACACTCTTTCCTATAGTCTTGGAAATGGGATACAACAATTAAATTATGCACCATATAGATTTTTTTTGATAATGTATATTTTTAATTTAATTGTTTTTACAATCTCTTTTGTTCCTTAGGCCTCAGGAAAGGAGAACTGGCTATGAGCAGCAATTTCACCCAGGTCCGTCACAGACTGATCATGATTCGTTGGAATCTAAGCGACCACGTCTTGAACAAGTTTCAGATTCCCACTTTCAGCGTGTTAGTACGGCTGTCCTGCCTTTAGTACATCCTCTACAGGAGGGATTGCGATCTGCAGATATTAAGAAGGTAAAGACAGTTTTTGTTGCAATATTGAAGGTGTGCCTTAATATGTTAGAAAATTGATTAGATGACTATTTTAAAGATCTTGTGGCTGAAAATAGTATTACAATTTTTAAATGATCAAATTACACCATTTCTGTGATGAGCTATTTAAATATTGACTGCTCACTTTTTAGAAACCTGTTTTTGTTCACAAGTATAGTTGCAAGTTATAGTAGTGTGCTCACTAGCTATGTGTAGGAGTAGTAAAAAAAAAACCACCACCACCATCCCAGTAAGTTGCATAATCTGCTTGAAGGTTAATTGTTTCTAGTACAGAATGTTGGAACACTCAACTTATAGCTGCCACTTGAGTTTAATTTAAAAAAACATAACTTCAGCAATATTATATGTAGGTTTCTGTTGAAAAAGTATTAGTGTAGTGATCTCTGCTCCAGTCCTAAACTGCCAGCAGATGGTGACCAACAAAACAGCTGAAATGCCTTTCCCTCTGCAAATCTCCAAGACAATTCCTTGCATTTGGAAATATAATAGGCCTAGAATGCAGCCTATTTATTTAATTGAAAAGTGTTGCCCTTCTGTGACTTTGCATGAAAGACTTTGAGAGGCTGAAGTCAGCGCATCTTAGGTCGACTTACCTGGCCGTGAGGACGGCAGCGAGTCAACCGCTGCTGCTCCCCCGTCGACTCCGCTTCTGCCTCTCGTGAGCTGGAGTTCCAGAGTTGACGGGGATCATGTTCGGGGATCGATTTATCCGCATCTAGATGAGACGCAATAAATCAATCCCTGATAGATCAGTCTCTACCCCACCGATCCTGCGGGTAGTGAAGACCTGCCCTTAGTCATCAGTGCATTCAAGAGTTCATCATGTTTATCTTTAAACATGTCTTCAGAGATCTACTCTTTAACGTGAATGCCCGTGAAGAGTTGAAGATGGCCCTAATGGGGCCCTATACTTGTAAATAGAAACTAAAATTTTTAAGATTGTGATCTTTTTGTTAATTCCAGGGCTGTATGAAGTAAAAATGACAGGAAAAACTGAGTACTTTTAGAAACTTAAATTTAACTTCAGAATTATCAGTGTTAAAATGATTCTAGGCAGTAGTGTAAGTGGCTGAAAGCTTTGGTCAATTTTATCTTAATACATAATGTTGTCCAATTATAAATTAAGATTTGAAACTACATCTGGCGATTGTAACATAACTAATTTATCTGTCTTTAAGTATTCTGTAAGAAAATATGATCAAATTGTTCCTTGTTTATTTAAGGAACCAGCTTTTGGAGGCAAGCATGAAGGGCCATCTTCTCCAATCTCTGGTCAGCCCTGTGGAGAGGACCAGAATGCATCACCTTCAAAACTGTCAAAGGAAGAGTTGATACAGAGCATGGATCGTGTAGATCGAGAAATTGCAAAAGTGGAACAGCAGATCCTTAAACTGAAGAAAAAGCAAGTAAGTCAACTACAGAGAACACCATAACCAGTGCTATTTTTGTTTTCAGTTGGCAGAGCACAATATTAAAGTGTTCGCAAAAATAAACCAAATTGCTTAATTACAATTTAAGAGTCAAAGTGCTTGTTCTGTGAGCAATGTGTGCTACATAAACTTCTAAATGAGTTGGATGTAATAATCTAGTTCAGAGGTTCCCAAGCTTTTCTTACTGTGTACCCCCTTCCAGATCTAACAGCTGCCCACGTACCCACTTTCAGATTTACCAGTTGTCTGCATACCCCTACCCTTCTCATCACTGATACTTTTTCTTCTTAACACTATCTGTCTTTAGCCATCTGTCCATATTTCACTGTTATGTACAGATATAGTTATAGTGTGACATACAACTGAAAAAAAAAAACCTCACTAAGTTCTGAGCTCAGTTAGACTGAACCCGCTTTGTATGATGATTGGAGGTGAGGGCTGTGTACATCAGCATCTCTATGTTCTCATTGTTACATCTTGAAGTAAATTAACTACCATATTTTATATAACAAATTCCCACAGAGTTTTAAAGTTTCATCTGAGTAGCCTATTATGAAAATGCAATAAATAAAATCCACCATCACATAATTTCTCCATGTACCCCCCAGAGATATCTCGCGTACCACAGTTTGGGAACTCCTGATCTACTTCATAAATGCTGGCAGTTTTTCCAAGAATCTTGTTTATATATTAAATAAATAAATAAATCTAGAGATGTTAAGAGTAAAACTACTTAGAAAAACATTGGTAACATTAAATTTTAAGATTTTGAATTCATTAATCTTAAGAATGATTTTTTTAAAATCTTACTTTTTTTTTTAGTAAAGCAATATATTTAATGCAGGATTGACTTTTGTAACTATTCTGCTGTAAATTTGCTTAGATCAATAGCTATATATAGTAAAAGAGCAACAACTTCAAACTAAATGCTGCATTATGGTCTTGAAACATTTAGTCAGTCTTATGAGTTCTTATTCCAGCTTGTTAGACCTTAGATTAGAACAGCAAAAGAGAACTTGACTGGCTCTCTTACAATATTTACTGACACATTATCACTTGTGATTTGCCTCTGTCACTTCCTTGGGTACAAAATCAGTGACTGGTCATGCAGATTTGAGAGTGAGAGAGAGCTATTTATTTTAAAATAGGACCATTAATTGAACCCCTGACTTAAAACTTAAAAAAAAAACTGTACTGTAAGTTCTGAGCTACTTTAAATGAACTGTAAAGTTAGGACTTGATCCTGTTCTCTGTACGTGGTATTTTATAAAATCGTAAAAGCTAATTTCTTACACAACGCGATAACAGCAAATCATGTATAAGGGGGTAGACATAGCCATTACATTGGATGTGTATGTTTTTCTTTATTGTATATTTCTGGCTTGCAGGAGGGAAGGATATTTACAGCACAAAGATGAAATTGACATTGATTCATATATAAAGGAATGTTTTGGTGAGAGAGGCAAATCGCAAGAGGTTAATTGCTGTGAAAAACAAATATTGTATATATTTGTTTGATGTTACTATAACCTTTTAAACTTGTGTGTGTGTGTTCAGTAACTTATTTCTGCCGTGAAGTATCGTTGTGGATTGTTAGAATAATGATGACAGGATTTGCTTCAAATAAGGAGTTCAAAAGCATATCAGCAACCAGAATTTTAAGTATATTATTTTAATATACTGTCAAACTTTTTTGGAGGGTATTGCCTGAGACAATTGGTGTTCCTTGGCTTTAATATTTTGGTTGAAAGTTAAATATGTTTATTAATAAACAACAACACAGCACTGTGCTTTTAATTGAATCAGACCTGTTTCAGTTTGACAGATGTGGGTGCGCCTCAAAAAGGTTTAGTTTACAAATATTAGTGCAAAAATACTGTCTTGTTGCCACTTCTATTGGCACTAAACCCTGTTCATTCATACCTTGCAAATTAAATGATGAAATGACAGGCACAGCAAACTGTTGATCAGATGCATATTTTATCTCTGGTGACTAATTACTGGTTAGGGTAAGGTGGTGCGGATGGCTGATTTTCTTTCTCTCGTCTCTTAGCAACAACTCGAAGAAGAAGCTGCTAAACCTCCAGAGCCAGAGAGGCCTGTCTCCCCTCCTCCAGTGGAACAGAAACACCGCAGTATTGTCCAAATTATTTATGATGAAAATCGGGTAAGCTTGCTTCTTAGATTTGGTTGGCTGAGCATGATTATATATAATCTTACACATTGTGCTACATTCCTCATTGTGCGCTGATTCAGTCTTTTAAATATGCTGCAATCTTTTCATATTTTAACCATTTTGATTATTTTTCAATCAGAACATAGTAACTTCTCTTTTAATGACAAATACTTGCATGAGATTTTCATTCCGAATCTCAGAATGTTTTGAGCCTTGAAGGTGTTTGACAAACAAAAGCAATGAAAATGAGTCTGTGTGACCCCAATCTCTGGATTGATCCTGTGATAACATTTTTAGTGCCTCATGGAGTTTGATCTCCTGCATTGTCTTTAATCACATAAATACTGGCAAGCCTGACTGAGTGGTAAATTCTCATTTAAATTTTGTAGATGAGTAATATGGGGTGTAACATGGCGTTCCATGCCTTTTTTTAAAAAGTCTGAGTTCTGACACTTAAGGATTTGGGTGAATGGATGAATGTAAAGATAAAATATTTGGGCAAACTTTTAGAGCTGCTTATGCTGCATTAGTGGCTAATAAAGAGCAGAACTTCAGTGACACCAAAACTGCAGCAGCTCTGATCTACCAGATCCCTGGTCTCTCAAAGTCCATTTCTTGGTTTTCCTAGGGATTTTTGGGTTAGGGGACTATAAGTATAGGGGGTAACTAAGAGTGCCTTACTGTTTTAGTTAGTTACATGGACAAAATATTAATGTTTTTAATGGTACTTCATGTGCATTTTAAAATAGTTGTGGAGAGTCTCAGAACTCTAGACAGGTGTTTATACCTCTTATAAATTAAAACAGTAAGAAAATGTAGAACAGTGGACCTCTTCAGTGAGGATTTTAATGTTTCAAAGATTGAGGTTCTTTTCCTTCCCACCCTCTGTCCCAATCACATTTTTTAGGAAATGTTGAATTTGAAATATTAACAATTCTAAAATCAAAGATTTGTTCAACTCAGCAAGGGCAGGGTCTGACTTCATTGTATGTCTTGTACAATCCTAAGCATATTGATGGTGCATAACTTGGCATGCATTTTGCAGAGTGCAGATATAACCAAGTTATTTTTGCTGCCTGCTTCACAAATATTGTGACATTTGTGTATGCAATACTTGTTTGGTTTTTTTCTGCAATTTTGCAAGAAGGTAGTCCCCTTTGCAGCATCATGGTTAGAGGGTGGACATTGTAAGGGTACAACTCTTGATTTTAATACTCAACTGTGCTTAGAGAATGCAACTCAACTAAGAGGGATAAAGTTCAGTCCCAAGATGTGTTTTGAGACCAAACAAACCATTTATACCAGGGTAATTTTATACCATTCTCCTGATATGTAATTACTTTGCACAGCTGTGGGTTCTAAAATATTTTTCATTTTTCTGAGTTCAGAATAGTACATGTAGAAAAGTAGTAGAATTTAGCAGAGCACACTTTCTAAAAATAACCTCTGTTTTTTGTTGTTGTTGTTTGTTTAATTTTTGCTGGCATGTGAACCCCCTGGAATAGTTTATAGAACTGATAACTTGTAGAGAGGAAGCAGCTTAAAAATAAGTATATTGCATAGTCTCATAGTCTTTTTGCTAAAAAAAAAAAAAGGGTTTAGAAGGATGGGTGGATTAAATGAACTTGTGAAAGCTGGATGAGTAACTCACTCTGTTCCCTTAGGAACAAGATAGTTTTTTGCACTTTCACCAAGCACTGTGGGTGTATGTGTTGGGTTAATCTGTAGTGAAGTGTAGTTTTAAAAAAAGGCATATTGGACATATGGGTTGACTTATTTTTTGTATATTTGCTCCTTGTCTTTACCTTTATAATGATTGCTTTAACCCAGCCTTTCTAAATCCTGCTTCTCTGGCTATGGAGCACATTTCCCCCCTTCAGATAATTATTTGCAGTCTGACCCAGTGTGTGCTAGTTGCTTTCCAAACACCTAAGAAGGATGGTTCCTGCATAGATGAGCTCACAGCTTAAAGTCAGACAAGTACATAGAGGTCTGGGGAATAACCATAGGCAATTTATAAATGTTAACTTGATTCACTATAGAGAATGGGTGGGTGAGGTAATATCCTTCATTGGACCAACTTCTGTTGGGGTGAGAGACCAGCTTTCGAGCTACACAGATTCACTATAGGCAATGTGGCAGAAGCAGGTTAAGAGAGACTTAAATGTGGATGGGGAATTTGTCTTTGACCTTGGGGCAAGATGTTAAAGATAGTTTTGACAGTCCAATTTGCATTATTACTGAATAAAACTGCATTAATATTTAGACTATACAAAATATCTTTCACAGAAAAAAGCAGAAGAAGCTCATAAAATTTTTGAAGGTCTTGGTCCAAAAGTTGAACTGGTAAGTTTCTTTATGATTCTTTTCCCAAGATGAACAGACATAAGAAAGTATGATTGCATGACTTAAACTTGTAACTTAAAACAAACAAACAAACAACAAAAAAAAGAATTTTTTCTTAATATAATTGACTTACTTTATATATGGTCTTGAGGGTTTGTATGCCTGTCCATTTCTGTAACTCACTAAGGCTTTGTCTACACTACCGCGGTAAGTCAACCTAAGTTACACTACTCCAGCTACATGAATAATGTAACTGGAGTCGGCGTAGCTTGGGTTAATTTACTGCGGTGTCTACACCGCGCTGCGTCAATGGGAGATGCTGCTCTCCCACTGACGTACTGTACGTTACTCTTCGGTGGAGTCGATTGGAGAGTGCTCTGCCGCGGATTTAGCGGGTCTTCACCAGACCTGCTAAATCGACCCCCAGCGATCGATCAGCAGAGTGATCTCTGGTAAGTGCAGACATGCCCTAAGACGATTCTTTAAATGTTTCCAAACATTAAATGATGGGCACAGGCCAGGGGAGACAATATAGTTAATAATGTGCCAGAAATTTTAAGTGGCTGATGTATTATAACTTTTTTGAAAATGGGCTAGCAGCCCAAACCCCTGATGGGAGCAGTCTGTTGAAGATTACTTAAAACGCATCTCTTTTAAAACTTGTCAGCTGTTCGGCCAATTCACTAAAGAACTTAAGCACATGCATACGTTCATCCTGATTCCTGCAAAACATGTAAGCATGTAACCCTTAAAAAGCCTGAGCAGTCCTATTGATTTCAGTGTGACTTAAGCATATACATAGGTACACTGCTGAATCAAGGGTTCCGTGATTTGACTGACTCAGTCAGTAATTTTTGGTAAGCAAATTTTAATAAACTTGAAATACAAGTGTTTTTAAAGTGTTTGAGTCATCTTTATTTAAAAATGAATTCTTCAGGCTAGTGATCACTTTATAGGATCAGACTAAATCCAGTGACCTAGAGAAACCTTTCTGTGAGTTGCTGAGCACCTCTAACTCCTGTTCATTTTTGGTCACTGCATCTCACAGATTGGGCATTCTATTTGCTTTAACATGTTGTGTATTTGTAGAATTAAACACAAGTGTAATGTTCTTAATTTATATGCCAATCCATTTTGTAGCCACTTTACAACCAACCATCAGACACAAAGGTGTACCATGAAAACATCAAAACGTAAGTACCAAACATCTTGTAATCTTACTGTTTTAAAAGGGCCTGGAGCAAAACATCCTATTTTTATATACCAATATCATTACATTTTATTGTAACAAAGAAAACATTGGAACTTCAAAATCTCATTTGCTTTCTATGATTTTTGAAACATTTTCCTTTTCAATTATTTTAGCTAGCTCAATGAAAATAGACAATTTCTAGCCCATTCAGTTTTCATGTTTTTGTGTACTAGAACAATCCTGCAACACCTGGGTTGTAAATACTGCAGAAGATTGAAAAACACTTTTCCCACTGGAATTTTTTAAAAAGAAAACATTTCTATTTGTCTTAGGTTTTGGAAAAGTTTTCTGTGGCAGGCTCTGAATTGTGTCACTGCATGCTGCACTTCTCCACTATTTGTTACTTAGGACAAACTCAATTCAGCTGCATGAAGTAGACTGCTATGTCTTCTGGTAGAAAGTATGGATTTTGAAAGTTAACATTCATTAATTTCTTGCTATCTCTTTGTCAAAATAGTAATAGCCTCATACTTTATGATCCAGTAAGGAACTGAAGAAGTACCATTTATGTGGCTAAATCATTCTTTAGCATGGTTAATCATCTTAAGCTTCATGCCCAATCAGTATTGAGCCCTTCTCTCAACACCCTGCAGACATTATGGTGAGCGGGCTGTGAAGAAAGGAAATGTTGATACAATGGTACTGCCATCCTACTAGAAGGCAACATTGCCTTCCTTTTCTCTACAAAATGCCATAACTAAAATAGAGAAGGATTTCAGAAACTCTCGTTATATCAAAATGATTAAGGCTTTAGCCCCATGTTTCCAGTGACATTTTGGAATACCTGAGTGCCTTTCAGTTTACAACAAAACAGTCTGTGCCTATACAGGAAGAGTCTCATATACAATTCCTCTGTCTTCCTCTACCTGTAATTTTCATGAGGGATTCCACAGAGGGTGCACATTGCTTTCAATTTATACCTGTTTTCTGGGACAAAGAACTTTGTTTTCTGCTGTGATACTTCTAGCAGGATACCTCTCATGACCTAGGAAACTCAAGGAGAATAATCTTCCATGATTTTTGTAGAACAATAGGCACCTGCAACTCTAAGACTAAGCAGTTTCAAATGTAGCTGAAATCTACAATGCTGACCAAGCTCATTAGATTGTTCAGTGATAACTTATCTAGTATTAGTTAAGAGTTTTTTCCCCAAAATACAGATTTTTTTTTTAAAGTCAAAATTATGCTTTTCTAGCAATGGTTTTTGTAAGGTCACTTGCTTACTGAAAACTGGCTTTCATATTTGTACAAATAATGAATATATTTGATGCTAGGATATCCTGAGGTTACATACAATGGCTTGTAATATGCTGGGTATATAAATGTTTTCTGTTTAATTGTTGAGTGTCTTGTGAATTGGGGAAAGGTGCTGTTTGCATTGAGAAGTGGGATGCTTTCCAGGAACTATTTTATAAGTGTTTAGGAAACTTAAACCTCTTGATGGACTTTCCATGAATGGCATTCCTATCAAATACATCTTGTTGTTGTTGTGTCTTTTTTTAATCATGATTAGATGTTTTTCTAAAAGCTCTGCTCTAGGAATTATTTTGGGGGAGTTCTATGGCCTGTGCTATTCAGGAGGTCAGACTAGATGATCGATTTTGCGCTTCTTTTTTGGGCTATGTATTAAGATTTTGTTTAAGTTGTAGCCTGCCTCAGGATTTTATAACTTAGATATAGGCCCTCTGGAAAAAGTCATTCGTGAAGTTTTTGAGACAACCTTAACTTTACCTGCAGTAGTAAAGCCAGAATAGGTCTTGTTGATAAACTGTACGTTCTTCATAAGATGCTCTCTGGAAGGCAAATCTTTTTTGCATATGCAACTGGTGGTCCTTGATATTTACTTTCTAGATACTGTGGAGAATTCTAAAAATAAGCCACCTCTGATACAGTTTAGCCCTTACATTTTAATAATTTAAAAAAAAAATCCCATTTCCTAATCAGCCTTACCAACATTTCCCAGTTTGGTGTGCGTGCTGATGTTTCTTACTTCAATATAAAATTTCCCATTAGCCTGAGAATGGTTTGGAAGAGAATACTTTAAACTTACAGTATTTAGAAGCAAGTTTTGTGTATTTATTTTCTTGAAATACAAAGTGGAAAACAGTATTGAAAGTGAAATATAATAGTAGAATTTGCAAAGCAGAAAGTTATTTTATACATGTGGGAGGAAATTCAAGAATATATCTGCAAATGTTATGAAAAAATTAACATTCAGTGAGTCTGGAACGTGCATATGACCATGAGTAAGCTAGTGAATTTTTAAGAATTTTTCATCTTATCTATATCTTTAAATGTAGAAGACAAAATTACAAAAACTAGATTCCTTAGAATAATAATAATAATAAAAAAACTCTGTACAAGGGACATTGAATTTTCAGGAATAATATATTAAAAAGTAAAATATATAACAGTGTCACAGCTTAGTTAGCTTTGTGTACCAATCCCAAATCCCGACGACATAGGTGATTATTACATGTACCTGTAAACTTATACCTTTGAGTGAATGGGTTGCAAACGCCCTTCACTTATTTCAAAGCCATCAGAACTTTGCCATATTCAATGATTAGTCCAATCCTGTCCATCTGTGCTGAGGAGAATCCTAGGCTTACATAGGTTGGTTGGGATCCTCTTAATCAGTCTCTTGGCCAAGCTTCAGAGAGAGCTTCTGTTGCATATAATAGATTTTAGTTTTATGGCTTTTTTTCTGCAATATCAAACATCTTCTGAGGTTCAAGCAAGAAAAAGAAACGTTACATGAATCAACCATCCATATTTTCAGTAACTTCTTTTGAAGATCCCTGATGTTGCTAAAGTCTGTGGTTAAAATGTAACTTTAAACTCTTTTTTCCAATTCTGTTTTCTAGAAACCAAGTGATGAGGAAAAAGCTGATTTTGTTTTTTAAGAGAAGAAATCATGCAAGGAAACAAAGGGTAATGCTGCAATATCTTTGTGGAAGTCAGAGTATTGACAAATATGTAGTGTCCAGTTGGGCATGTTGACTCAAATGCTTGTTTACATGTATGTTCAAAAATCAGTTTTGTATAAATCTGCACATTCCAGATTAATGTTAGTATTCTTTGCATATTTGTGTTTAGCAGTAGGCTATGTCAGAAATATTAGTGGCTTCAAGAATATCCATGTAGACTGAAGTGGAAGGGCTGCATTTGTACTTGGTAGCTTGTGCATGAATGAAATGTTTTTCTGTTCGAGTTACTGTGCATCTATATACTGCTGCTAGAAAGTGAGTAAATATGTTGGAAATCTTATATCCATTGGGGGAGAAATTTATTTCATAATGTGTTACATCAGTTGATGTAACACTTTCTGAATAAATACCAGACAACTCATTGGTGAACAGTGTAAGAGTTACTGTATCTCACCAGCAGAGTTTCCCAAACTGAATGACATACTCCAGTTTTAATTTTTAAATGCTCTCCTCCTTAACCTAAACTTAAAGAGATGAAGGCAAGTTAAAATACATTTGTAAAACTAACTTCTGTACCTGTGGTGTTAGTAAAATCTGAGATTATTTAAAAAAAATTCTTCTTCTCTATTTCACTCTTTACTTTTTATGCTGTTTCTCTACTTTTTGCATTTAATTTTTTGTGGGTGATGAAAATAAACTAGTCAATTTCGCTTTCTCAGTCTCAGGTTCGAGCACAAAACAGCAAGGTTTTGGTTTACAAATACTGCAGAGAATTCAGACAGTTTTTTTTCTTCTTTTATGAAAAACCCTTTTTATCCAAAACCTAAATTTTAGGCCTAAATTACTTGTTAGTACCCTCTAAATCCAGATGAACTTGAAAATTAAGGCTGTGAATCAAAATTCCTATTTATGTGATTGGGAATCCAATTAATAAAATGACTGTATGATAAAGCTTAGGCGTTTCATTTTGAAGTAAATGAGAATTTTTAGATAACTTTCTGTGAAATAGCAAACAAGCAATCCAAATTTTAAATGCTTAAAAAAAAAAAGAAAAAAGAAAAAGGCTTAAGATCAGTTCCCAATGTTTTATTGTAATTGCCATGGCAGGTCCCTCCCCAAACTCCTTTCCCTATATAGTAACTATTGGTGAAGGGAGAAAACATCATTCAAAACTTTAGTCTTAAAGTCCGAAAGCATTTTTACTCCAGTGTGTGTATGTTAGATACCAGTGTTATCAGAGCACTGTTTTGCAAATCCATTATAGGGAGTGACATCCTTTTTGGCTTTGCATGATGTCTGAAACAGCACTTTTTAAATAAATGAAAGACGTTAAACATCACTTCATCTCCATCCTGGAATCTCTTTGCGTTTACAGCACTCTTTCCTTCAGATGGCTCTAGTTTTCCAGGGGCAGCCATTCCTTTCCTGACACTGAGGTCAGGGTATATTTCACTTATTCCAATCCCATCCCCTTAGCAGACAACACACACAAAAACCTTGGTATGGACAACATCAGTTACCGAAGAACCAGCAATAACATTTCTCAAATACCACAGAGATGTGCACCATATAAGAATCGAGTTAAATAATTAAATCTGCAGGAATTATTTTGACAGTGATGAAGCCACTTCTCCTACCTCCTTAAAATTGTGCACATCACCTATAAAGTAAAGAGCCATCAGGCTGGTAGGAATCTCCTGTATGCATATCTGAACCCAGTGTCTCTTGTAAGGCAACATATCAGAGCTCTGGGTTAGTGAAATACTGATAGTTTATTGGTGGTTAATTCCATCACTTTTATTTTTGGAATTTAACAGGAACAGAAAATCTGTCAACGTTATGATCAACTGATGGAGGCATGGGAGAAGAAAGTAGACAGGATAGAAAATAATCCCCGCAGGAAAGCTAAAGAAAGTAAAACAAGAGAGTACTATGAGAAACAGTTCCCAGAAATCCGAAAGCAAAGAGAACAGCAAGAACGATTTCAAAGGTAATACCACATCTAAATATTCCTCTAAA
The DNA here is from genome assembly GCF_011386835.1 of Chrysemys picta bellii. Lineage (NCBI taxonomy): Eukaryota > Metazoa > Chordata > Testudines > Emydidae > Chrysemys > Chrysemys picta. Next base: position 3,280,566 of record NC_088809.1, on the reverse strand, counting down.
ATACCGTCATGATTTGTTTCTAAATTCTATCAAATACAAAATGCATCAGCTTAATGGTAAGTCTTTCACTTGTCTCCAGTATAATGTTTTGAAAACATCTCTTTTAGACTCTCCGTTTATGGGGCAAAGTGAAATGACAGATTGTTCTGTAACTGAACACATCCCGTTATTGGTTCCCTAGGTTTCATGGCATCAGGTTCAAACTTCCCTTCACCTTTAAGGACCTTCACAATTTTGCCCTTACTGCTTATCCACTCTTGTCTCTTACCATATCTCCCCATTCTGTTTTGCCAACAATTCCAGCTTCATTAGTTTGTTTGCTGGCATCTTAGACTGCTCTACCTTCTTTCATCTTTTTTTCTTGTTCCCTGTCATCTGCTCTTCAAATCCATCATCAAACCTCACTCCTGCCATGAAACCTATAAGAAATTGGCTAATTGATAATGGCTAGTTTGAAGGATAGGTTGTAATAGTGAGAGTACTTGCATGAGGATAGCTATTCACATGGATAAGCATTTGCAGAAGTGGACCTTAATTTTATAAGTTATGGGCAGAGCTCCAGCTTTGCATGGGGAAATTTAATTTCAGGCCTAGAAGTCAATTTGTAGCTAATATTTTTCTGTCAGATGTCTGTATCGTTCCTTTGTGTCTCATGACAATTGATGTTCACTAGACTAATGCACACAAAGGACAAAGATTACATGATTTTTTTTTTAATTAAATTATGTTTATTAAGTGACTTATAGCAAGTTTTACATATGTTTCATCTGTCAGGAAGCTGTGGTTACTGAAATAGTGATGTAATTTAACACCTTGCTGTTTAAGAGATATCTGTTGGATTAAGATTAAGAAAAATTGTACATAGAGGACAATGTAGGAGAAATACAATGCAAGTCACTTTTTTGGGGAGTATGACCGTTGTTATATAGTACTTGTAGACAGTGGGTTTAAATTTTTTTAAAAATGCTTTAAAAATAGAATTAGACCAAGTTTGTTTGATATTTTCCATTGCACCTGGGTTCTCTAGGTATATTAAAACAATTTCAAAAACTTAAACTTAAACTTCAGAAAAATAGACTTAAATCTTCCAGACCCATAAAGAATTCATCCCATCTTCTCTCCTAAACAATCTACTTCCATGACCTCAGAAAAAGCTTGCAGAAGCCAACAAGTCTTATAGTGTATTCTTGGGGTCCCCTGCTCTGGACTCCAGTGGATCAAGGAGAGGACAGGGGAAAGCAAATTATTGCATTACTAACGATTACCTATAAGAGGCTTCTATTTTTGAGTGCTATTTAAAAAAAAAAAAGATACAATCCAAGTATAAATAGTATTTAAGCTCCTGGGGGCAGGGACTGTCTTTTGGTTATGTATTTTAGTGTCTAGCATAATGGGATCCTTGCCTATGCTTGGTGTCTGTAAGTGCTTCCTCAGTTAAGACCCAATTAGTATTTGGACCCAATTTAATAAATTTGACTGCTTTCATTAATATTTTAGTGATGGAAAAGGCCCATTAGGATGTTTTGTCCATCTTGCTATTGGGGCCAGATTGTTCTCTGTTGCACATGTTCTAGTGACTTAAACTTTAAAATATTGACTCTATCAAAAAGTCCACTTGCTGGAGAGATTCGTGTGATTTTTAGTTGAGAGAACACTAACTGGAAAATGGTCTGCAATTTATAACACCTCTTAAAATTAAAAATTACAATATTTTTTCTTTAGTAAAGTGAGCATTAGTAGTTACTTGTTTCAGTAATTAATTGACTAAATCTATGCAAGGCAAATTTGATCATATTCCCAGGTCTCTCTTGTGAAATAGAAACTGTTTTGCAGAATGCATTGTTTAAGGACAAAACAATTTCCATACCACTGCTATAACAATTCTAATACTTAACTATAAGTGTGTGTGTGTGTAAGGTAGGATTTTCAAAAGCATTCATCTTTGGCCTAACTGCTCCCCCTGAAGTGATGATAAAACTTCTCTGATTCTTGTAGTATTGACGCCAGAAATTCTACTGTGTGCCTTCTTGCTGAGCATGAGGCCTCCCAAGTCCACATCTAAAATTCATTATACACTGCACTTTTAAATGGCTAATCTATATTGGGTATTCTGTGATGCTACTTTTCTAGTTACCTGTCTCCCAAATGAGCTATATTTAAACTAATCTGAAATGTTTTCTCATATGAAATCTCAACATATGGATCTTTTTCAAAAACTAGGGTTGGCCAAAGAGGGGCTGGCCTTTCAGCAACTATTGCTAGAAGTGAACATGAGATTTCTGAAATCATTGATGGACTCTCTGAGCAGGAGGTGAGGCCATTGTTTGTTTCAATTTATCAATGCAGCAAATTATTTATTTGACCCTTCTACTCAGATGTTGATAATCCACTGTGGATTTTCTTCCTTTATGAGCTTGTTTTAGATTAGTTCAAGATGCCCTTTGAGTTTTATCACGACCTGGATCTTTGCTCTCATGTATCTTCCTTTTAGGGTCTAGACCTCACCGTCACACCTCTGCTGTGGTAGATCTAGGGTGTGAAACTTTCCTTTGACATCTAATTTCTCCCTACTTGTAAGAGACTCCTGAAAACCTTTCCTTTTAAAAGGCTTTGTTGTTATAACAGCTGTTAATGATGTGTAGTTCTATTCCTTCATCCCCTTTAGTTATGTGAATATTAATTGGGATGGCCACAACTTCTGAAGGAGAAAAAATAGAATTGTGTGAAAGGATTAAGATGGCTGAATCTGTGTACTGTATTGCCCATTAGAACCATTTAATAAATTACATAGGAACCATAAACATTCATAGAAACTTTGTCTTATTTTGCCTATAGAACAACGAAAAACAAATGCGTCAGCTCTCTGTCATTCCTCCCATGATGTTTGATGCAGAACAAAGACGAGTGAAGTTTATTAATATGAATGGTCTGATGGAGGACCCCATGAAGGTGTATAAAGACAGACAGTTCATGAATGTCTGGACAGACCATGAGAAGGAGATATTTAAGGAAAAGTAATTAGTCTTTTATCTTTGTTTTTATTACACTGCAAGTGACAGGTGAATGTCTAAGTGTATAGTAAATATTAATAACAATATTCATTTTCAGCTCACTCTTGTTAAAAACTCATGTGATGATATTTCATCAGGGAGCCAGGGCTCTCGGATTACTACAGCAGAATGCTCTGTGTGGATGGAATATTACGTAGCTTTAGACTCGTTCATGCATTTTCGTATGGGGTCAGGCATCAACCACTTGCTTATTTCTACTGCTTTTTGCTTTGTCTTTAGACAGGAAACTTTGTAAAAGATGTTTTAATTTACTAAACAGATTAAAATGATTAAGCCAAGTAGTTGTAGTTTTTAACTATATTAGCCTATAGCGTGGTTTAATTTGAATATTCTTAAATCAGTAATGTGAAAACTACACGCTTAGGTTAAACTAGCTTCTTTTTTGGAAATGAATGGGTTCCTGATGGAACACAATTGTTTGCAAGACTTCTTTGTTTATGTGATTATATATAGTTGTCAGAATTTAAAAATAATTTCTGATTTTATAAAAGGTTTGTCCAACATCCCAAGAACTTTGGTCTAATTGCCTCCTACCTGGAAAGAAAGGTAAGGCATTTTTAGAATGTAAACACTACATAAAGTGTGGTCTCTGACTTTTCTAATGTAAGTCACTTTTCCTGCTAATATTTTCTCTTCTTGGAATTAAGTTATTCCAAAACCAAATCTCCTATTAGCTGCAAGGGCAGTAATTATATGTCAGCAGAAATAAAACAATGATGCAAAACAAGTTGCATGTTAAACATCTAACAAAGCTCAATAGTGTTTACTTTCATGGATAAAAAAGTAAAAGTAAATGGGCATTTTGCAAGTTGTTTTGTTTGAAATAGGTAAGTTGCATTAACCGTTCGTCTCACCTTTTGATTAGCAACAGAACTGACTCTTCCTGCGAGCATGCTCACTCTAAGATCCTGAATCTGCACTATTAACGTCAGTGGTATTTCACTGAGAGGTTTCAGCCTTTTAAGTCAGAGCTGAGGTTCTGCACAGCCTATGTAAGAAATTATTCCCAATTTAGGACCAATCAAGATACGTTTGACAGAGCATCTCAAGTACTAATGGCTATTACGATAAATGGAGGCTTTCCCACTGTTAATTATATAATCTGGGTTGAATCATAAAGAATAAACTACCTGCAGGGTATTATGAATATACATGGGCTTAGGTTTAATGTTGTAGGATAGCTGTTTTTTCCTGTTTGTATGCATTAATTTAATTGCTGAACAAAATTCTAACACTTCTCTGAATCCAGTGACTAGAATAGTATAAATAGTTGAATGACATCATATTTAATGTATTTAATAGGGTTTGGCTTTTGAGTTACAGAAACTGATTTTTCCTCTTTAATTTTAGAATGTTCCAGACTGTGTTTTGTATTATTATTTGACCAAGAAAAATGAGAATTATAAAGCCCTTGTGCGAAGAAATTATGGCAAACGTAGAGGAAGAAACCAGGTATGTTACTTATGTTTCAGAGTGACTCTTTGAATGCACATGTGAACCAAGTAAAATAACTATCTTTTTGTGTATTGTTGAGTGGTCAAGCACATTGCATAAGAAATGATGATTAAAAATAGGAAAACATGGTTTCTAAAATCTTACCATTTTTAGTCCTTTCTGAAATAAGAAATGGATTCCATAATTCTGGGTTTTCAAATAACTTTTTATAAAAGTATTGTCTTCATAAATCTTTGCTTTGCTCATTTGTGGCTTTCACTTTGACAATTCATTTTGTTTGAGCACCCAGCACTACAAATTGAGGTCAGATTTATTAGTAAATCATATGGTGGAGCCAATGGAAATTAGGTCGGACATACAATGTTCATTGGAAAATACATAACCGCTTCACATGTCAATGTCTGTCAAGAAGCAGAAATTAATAGTGATTATTTTCTGGTGGTCAGGCTGAAAGTCAAACTGACATTTTGTAGCAAGAAGAAAAATAGACCAGTTACATTAATACATGTAAATTAAACCAATTTGCTGATTCAGGAAGAATTTACTTGGAAGTACTGGAATTCTTTAAAGAGGAAGAAAGTAAAGTATTATGAGAAATACTTAGTAGGCTGCCAGGGTTAACATGGAAATTGGAAAGTAATGTAAAGAAAATTGAAGAGACTTAAAATTTTTGTTGGAAAATGGGAAGGGAGGGGGAGAACACTATATTGGATGTAGGACAAGTCATCTTCAGAAGAGCAGAGAATACATTCAGCTAAAAAGCATTTTGAAAAGTATCAAGAGAGGAAGCAAATGTGTTGGCATAGGCAGGGTAATAAAGAAAGCATGGCCTGCAGATAAAATAAATAATTAAAGAACTGTATGTAAATTACAAAAAGAACTGTATGTAAATACCAAATTCTACAGACCACTTCCCTCAGATCCCACTGAGAAAAACACTAAGAAACTGCACCATCTACTCAGGACACTCCTACAGTAACACAGGAACAAATCAATATACCTGTAGAGCCCTGACCGGGCTTGTTCTATCTACTACCCAAGATCCACAAACCCAGAAATCCTGGACGCCTCATCATCTCGGGCATTGGCACTCACACTGAAGGACGGTCTGGATATGTGGACTCCCTACTCAGACCTATGCCACCAGCACTCCCAGCTATCTCCGTGACACCACTGCTTTCCTGAAAAAACTACAATGCATTGGTGACCTTCCAGAAAACACTATCCTAGCCACCGTGGATGTAGAGGCTCTCTACACAAACATCCCACACACAGATGGACTACAAGCTGTCAGGAACAGTATACCTGATGATGCCACAGCACAACTGGTTGTTGAGCTCTGTGACCTTATCCTCACACACAACTATTTCAAATTTGATGACAATATTTACCTCCAGACGAGTGGCACGGCTATGGGCACCCACATGGCCCCACAATATGGCAACATTTTTATGGCTGATCTGGAACAACGCTTCCTCAGCTCTCGTCCACTCATGCCCCTTCTCTGCCTACGCTACATTGATGACATCATTATCATCTGGACCCATGGGAAGGAGACCTTGGAAAATTTTTACCACGATTTCAACAACTTCCACCCCAGCATCAACCTCATCCTGGACCAATCTACACGGGAGGTCCACTTCCTAGACACCTCTGTGCAAATAAGTGATGGTCACGTTAACACTACCCTATACCGAATACCCACCAACCGCTATGTCTACCTTCACGCCTCCAGCTTCCATCCCAGACACACCACACGATCCATTGTCTACAGCCAAGCGCTGAGATACAACCGTATCTGCTCCAACCCCTCAGACAGAGCCCAACACCTACAAAATCTTCACCAAGCATTCTCAAAACTACGATACCCGCATGAGGAAATAAGGAAACAGATTAACAGAGCCAGACGTGTACCCAGAAGCCTCCTACTGCAAGACAAGCCCAAGAAAGAAACCAACAGAACTCCACTGGCCATCACATACAGTCCCCAGCTAAAACCTCTCCAACGTATCATCAGTGATCTACAACCCATTCTGGACAACGATCCCTCACTTTCACAGGCCTTGGGTGGCAGGCCAGTCCTCGCCCACAGACAAACCGCCAACCTGAAGCATATTCTCACCAGTAACTACACACCGCACCATAGTAACTCTAACTCAGGAACCAACCCATGCAACAAACCTCGATGCCAACTCTGCCCACATATCTACACCAGCGACACTATCACAGGACCTAACCAGATCAGCCGCACCATCACCGGTTCATTCACCTGCACATCCACCAATGTAATATACGCCATCATATGCCAGCAATGCCCCTCTGCTATGTACATCGGCCAAACTGGACAGTCCCTACGTAAAAGGATAAATGGACACAAATCAGATATTGGGAATGGCAATATACAAAAACCTGTAGGAGAACACTTCAACCTCCCTGGACACACAATAGCAGATTTAAAGGTAGCCATCCTGCAGCAAAAAAACTTCAGAACCAGACTTCAAAGAGAAACTGCTGAGCTTCAGTTCATCTGCAAATTTGACACCATCAGCTCAGGATTAAACAAAGACTGTGAATGGCTAGCCAACTACAAAAGCAGTTTCTCCTCCCTTGGTATTCACACCTCAACTGCTAGAAGAGGGCCTCATCCTCCCTGATTGAGCTAACCTCGTTATCTCTAGCCTGACTCACTCTTGCATATTTATACCTGCCTCTGGAAAGTTCCACTACATGCATCCGAAGAAGTGGGTATTCACCCACGAAAGCTCATGCTCCAATATGTCTGTTAGTCTATAAGGTGCCACAGGACTCTTTGCTGCTTTTACAGATCCAGATTAACCCAGCTACCCCTTTGATACTTGTATGTAATGACTACATGAATGGCAAAGATTGAAACCTTTTGAATCCTTAAACTGATGCTGACAACCAGAAATGATAGTGGACAAAACTCCTTGACGAAATATGAAACACTTTATGGAAACTGAAGTTCAATTTTGTCAGCTTCTCAGTGTCTTTTTTTAGAAATTATAGAACTGTTGCGGTTGGAAGATCCCCAAGTCTTTGTCTTTAGTTTGTCTCAGAAATGACTAGTCTGCAGAAATCAGTCACATCCTGGTAACATTACTGAAAAGGAAGAATTGGTGAGACTTTGAAGTATTGTGGCTGCACAGATCTGGGGTGATTTGTAAGTTGGGGAATTGAGTGAACCTCAAATGCAGATCAAAGAAATATGGCTTAATGGTACAAGGCATTGATCATATTAGCTATAGCAATGGGGAGATTTAGCTGCCAATAGGAGTCAGAAAACTCTTGATAGCAGTTTAGCCAATCATTGACAGTTAAGGCAGATCTTGTAGTGACATACTGCAAGAAACCTGCCCCCTCTCACCATCCTGTAGTACTGTGCCCTTCTGCCCAGAGCATTTAACTATTCCTGGAATGGCTAGTCCAGAGGTGTTCTAACTCATTCTTGTATTGAAATACATTAGGGTCATGCAAATTACGTAAAAATCCATGCAGTAAAATTCTGTTAAATTTTAAATTGGCATATTGACTTGGACAAACTTTTTGAATGAAGGAAAGAGGGAAGGAATTCTCTTGCTGAGAGAGTTAATCTAATTAGTGATTAACATAAAATATTCACGCGTGAAAACAGATTGGAACACACCAGCTGTAAACCTGCTCCAACATACCTATTAAAATGGGCAACACTTCATAGGTCTGTCCTTACTATTGTGGTGAAGCTGTTTAAATTAAATTCCTGCTAGTATAAAAAAATAGCCATCTCACAGGAGGTTTTTTCCTCCCTTGCCACAGTGGCCACACATCTCAGTGTGCATCAACAGATCTTTGATCAGAGCTAAGCACCCTATGACAAATCATTGACTACTAAATCAGGAGATTGTGTTGAGACATTACATACTTTGCCAGCTCTTCTCTGAAAACATTAATCATTGTGGATATTTTGTTACAAATTGTATTGAAGTCCATCAGTGTGTGACTTATGATGGCTTCAGATTCTGGGAGGGGGTTGGGGGTATGGTGCTTACCTGGGGCTCTGGGGCGGGGGGTTAAGGGGCCCTCCGCGTTTCTGCCCCCTGGCGCTGCCCCTGCAGTGTCCCATTGGCTGCAGGGGCACTCGGGGTGGGGGCAGCGTGTGGAGGCACAGCCCCGCCCCTGGGCTGCAGGGAGGGGCCGGCAGCCACTGGAGCGAACAGGCAGACATCGCTCAGCTCCACTGCACTGCCAGAGCCCCTGAGGGGGGAGCGCCCGGGGACGGCAGGTGTGGCCAAGGGAGAGACCCGGACCCAAAACTGCTGGAGCCCTGCGGGCCACATTGGGGAGGCTCGCTGGCCTCAGATGGCCCACAGACCGGGAGTTTGAGACCCCTGCTTCATACTGACAATCTGCTGCTGATTATGATTAATATTTACACATAACTTGCATTTCAAAAAACTAGTACAGTTTGATCATATTTTTTGTTGCTGTGTAACACTTAAGTCTTCAGAACTAGTAAACTGCATTTGAGTACGGGGGTGGGGTATATACTATTTCATTCTAAAGTCAGTAGTGCTTTAGTCTTGTGTACAGTAGTTAATGTGTCACTATTACTATAGTCAGGACCTGTTATTTGCAGGATAACTCATTGTAACCTTTCTAAACTGTCACTGATTTGAATAAGAGTAGCAAACATGGGTTGTTCAATTGAACTCATATTCTGTGTTCAAACATGTAACTAGCTTTTAATTAAAAACAATTTTTTTTATGGTGAAACAATTTGTGGTATAGAGGGCAACATTAAATGTACAAGATCTGGTTTATGAACTTTCATGTCTTTAGCTCTGACCCGTAAAATACATAAATTACCTCCTAGTAATGCTCCCTTAAAAGTAACTACTCTGTTTTATGCAATAGTCAGTTTGGAAACTTGTATAGATACACCAAAGTAATATTAAAAAAATGTCAAAGTAAATAGGCATATTGTAGACCTAGTTGTTTGTCAAATTTTAATTTTTAGTGTTAAAACCCTTTTTGAAGTATGCAGGAACCAAAACCTGTCAGAACTAGGAAATTTTACTTGTACAACTTTAAAGGAGCAAAAGCAGAATAAGTTGAATATGGTTAAAACAAAACTGCACTCTGGCAGATTCTGGCCCTCATTCTGTGACGATTGACTTGTAGTTACATGGAAGGCACTGGGACTACTTGTGTGAGGCAAGTTAAATACTGCCTAATTCTTAGAAATGGGGGCCTTAGTTTGCCAGTTGTCAGCCCAGATTAAATATTATGGACAAGTTATAAATGTCAGAATTATGGGAAACTGTTAGTGAGTCTTATATATACATGAAGTGGCAAGAACACACTGGTATCTGAATCATGGTATATATGAAGAATGCTAAAATATATTTTAGATTTTTCTGTTGAATCCTATCTTGCTCAGCTTTGAACTGTGTTGCTTTCTTTTAAAGTGTGTTAATAGTTACTAAACCCAATTTGTAGTAAGGATTTCTGTTTATAGAGTAAATTACAGAAAATTATGTTCTAGAAATGTCAGATTACCCGTACTTATGCTTATAGTTATTGTGGTTATAAATGTAATTTCCTTAGCCATAACTGCAATGTAGACACTTGTATTCTCTAGCAATTGAAAGCTTTGAGAAATCACATTATTTTGTTTGCCTGGAGTCTTTGTTTTATGGGTGTAAATGTAATTATTTGTCACCTTTGGGGAAAAAATGACGGCTATTGGGCTATAATACCTGAAACATCACGATGGACACACTAAACATCATTGGGCGTCACTTTTTTAGTCCAATGGAGGGTGGTATTTTTCACGGTAAATGGAAAAACTACTCATGAGTACCCATTAAAAGATTAGAGCAAATAGGAGACCCTTCTCCACTATTAATTGACCTTATCCTTTCCAGCTTCCCAGCAAGGTAGTGGGGTTTAGGATGCACCCCAGGATCTTTTTGCACTGGTAATAGAGTAACTTCAAAAGAAGCATCCCAGCATATAGGGTCATAGAAGTTAGAAGCGAGGCCAATAATAATGCAGTGAAACAGATAACAAGTGTAGGCAGGATCTAATTCTCCAGTAGAGGGCATAAAGATATTACACTGGCACAGCTATTACTCATGGTTATGATTTAAAAACCTAAATATTTTCTTAGCTAGTACAATTGCAAACATTTAAACTTGGCCAACACCAGCATAGGTCTCAAAACGGATGTTTATTTTGAAGGCCCTGAGTACTGGATTATGGCATATGAAGTTCTTAAGAAATGTGGAGTTTATTGTGTCGTAAGAGACATGTTTTTGTTTAGTTAAAGTAAATCTAGAAGGGGAAAGACATCTAATAAAGATACAATTTAAACTTTCGTAACAGACTGCATGGGGAGGTAACATGACAAGTGTCTGTCTTGTAGCACATGTATGAGTTTTTTAAAATAAAGCAAACGTGTTTTTTACTGCACAATAGAAAGTGGCGTGGCATGGATGCAAATGCAAAGTCTGGTTGAAAACTGCCAACTAGTGGGAAGGGATATTCTGATAGTCAAGTCTCAAAATGTAGTCTGTTCTTAAAAAAGGATGCTCACCAGAGAACTTCCAGCTTACCTTCTGTGAAGTGATGATTACAGGCTATGTGAATCCTGATATATACTGGAAACCCAGAAGTAACAGCTATCTAGGCACAGCAACAAACAGTTTCTGTTTATGATTTGCACATGTAGAGGAAGAGCAGCATTACATTAACCACTTCAGAGTGAAACGAGAGGATCTAGTTGCTTGTATTTCAGAACGCCATCCAGTGGTTTATGATCTTGTTGGTTTGGTTGCACCAGCAGTTTTTGAAGCAAAATTATTGTTCAACCGAGAGGGAAATAGTAATAATCTTATTACAGATCCTTCCTCAAATTGGCCATTGATGTGTGTAGTGTGTATATCTATAATTTAGATGGACTAAATAAAGTCTGTTTTAGTGAAAAGCAGAAGATTAATTTGAGTGGATAGCAGTATTTTTAAGGCTGTCTTGGAATAAAATTTGAAAAGGGGGCTGGTGAGAAATGTTAGTCAGTAATTTGGAAATGTACTTTTCCATAGTAGATCTGCATTGTCAGCATAAACTGATGTCTGTGCGCCAACCCATATGTCTTTGCAGCAGGTGGTACAGTCCAGTGATCTGACCAGGCAGAAACTTGCTGTATTTCTGTGACAGCCAATCAAGCGCAGCTCAGTGGGGATTACCTTGAGTAACCCCTGTGAGATTAGAAGCTTGCATGTGAGATGGGTAACTCTTCTGTAGGCAGCTTACGTGGCAGGATGACAAAGTTTCCTGGAATAAACACGTTGCTGGGTCAGCCAGCCCGCCCATGCTAAGGAGCTATTGATGGTGCTGTGGGTTTTGTGCTTTTGAGTTTTATTTTGCATTAGAGCCCGACCCCTGTGCTGTGGATAGTAAGAGTTTTAATCGACAGATGAATGTGCAGGTACGTCGTTGACTGAGGCTTCAGCTGTTTAAGGTTTGTGTTTTAACCTGCCTTTGCCCTATAGAGCATTGAATGCTAGAAAAATTCACTGTGGGGAAAAAAACATATTTAAATCTGTTATTGACAATGTGCAGTGTTAAATTAGGCAGATAAAAGCAATTTGGGGTGTTCTGATGATCCAGCTATTTTTTCAGGCAAGTTATATACAAAATCCAGATTTTTGCTGAAGCTGCGATTCATCTAAACTCTTTGCTTCTCATACTGTCCTGTCTAGGACAATCAAAAACATTTACCTCAGCATGTCTCACTGACATTGTGTTAAAGGAATACTTGGGAAAACCAATTAGTACCAATATTGAGATGTTAATACTTTGCAGGAAGATTATAAATAAAAGTTAACTGTTAATATCTACTTCAGTTCATATTTTTAAAAAGTCAAAAGCAATTTAGTTTTTATAAAATATATTCAGGATGACTTCCAACCTTAATTTGGTTATGTACCAATGACATCCGCTGCCACTGCTATACGAAGGAGCCTCTTAGCATTTATCCAGCCTATTTTCAGGAGTTTTTCAATGGACTATATACAATTTAATCCTGTTAACGCACAGCATTTAAGCTCCTAGGGAAAAAAACTCCCAGAACTCTCTCCTCGTCCTTCTGTGAATTTTCAGATACTTTTAAGGCATTTAATAATTACCAAAATTCTTGTTTCTGTCTTGCTCTGTATTTAGACATCCAGCAACACACATTGATTTAGTAATAAGGCCCTTACTTAAAACCCCACTAGCAAAAATCATGCTGACCCTGTGTTGCATCTACGCATTGCAGCACACTGACTTTATTCAAAGACTTCTGCAAAACATAGGCAAATTGTTCCTTGTACTCAAGAGAAAAATCCCCCAAGAGTTTAATGTTAAACTTTTTTTTTTTTATTTGAGCAGATGTTTAAGCATATTTTTCAGTTAAAGTATATCTGGGAGTCTGATTTTAATCCGTACAAGCAGGGAATTTTGAACTGACGACCATGTTTTATAGGCATCTGCGTGTTTGGGGTCTAAGGAGGAGAGAGTGTGATCGCTGAACTGTACATGACTTACATTAGCCAAAGCTGCTTGTTTATCCCCTTTGTCTTTCTCGCATGTGTACATCTATGCTTGCTTCCCCCTTCTTGACTCTGACACTTCACCTTTTTCTTCATTCTCAAGTCCCTTCTCAGTACACCCTTTTGAGGAGGCACTTGAGCTATACTCATGTATATGCAATACAATATTACCTTCAAGACTCATGAATTACTCAAGCCTATATTATATTATTTCCCTTCCATTTGTTACTTCCTCCTGTTATGTGAATTTAGGGCCAAATCATAGGGTTAGAAGGGGTAGCAAGGGTCATCTAGTGTAACCCCCAGTTAGATCATGGAGTTACTCCCTTTGTAGTTTCACTAATTAGATATGCTTACTCTTATGTATAGTCATATATGCAATAGTAAATGCTTGCAAAATTGTAAAGTCTTAGGGAAAAAGATTTAGTCTGTTTTTTTTAATAGTGCCATGCATGTTTGAATGCTCTCTCAGTAATATTTGATTTGTGTGGTGCACTACTTAAGTGCAGACAGAGAGTAGGTTTTAGCCTTCAATGAATTTTCCAGGGTTTTTAAACAGACTGACTTCTTATTGTTTGTGTATATATAATGTGCACACTTAAAATACCTGCACCTTGACTTTGGTTTACATATACAAGCTACCCCCTATGGTTTCTTTTTTGGAATGTTTAGTTTATAGAAATTGGCTGATTAAAGCAAGCATTCTTATCATATTTGCTATTTGCTTGCAGAAGTTTTTCCTGCATTAATCAACAATTATGAACACGTTTTCCAAACGATACCATACGTAGTGACTTAATTGTACATAGGCTCTGTGTTACTCACGTGCCATCTCACACATTCTTGATACTGTTTTAAAAATATTTTTATGTTGTCAAAGGAAAGAATCTTTGATGATCCGAGATCAGGTTTCTCTCACTGGAGTACTGCCCAGACCACAACTTAGATTGCAAGCCCTTGGGGGCGGGAACAATCTTTATGGAGTTGGCTAGTTGTACAGCATGTAGTACAATGGGACCCAGATTGGGATCTCTTGGTGCTATCACAATTAGGGTGACCAGACAGCAAGGGTGAAAAATCGGGACGGGGGTGGGGGGTAATAGGAGCCTATATAAGAAAAAGACCCAAAAATCGGGACTGTCCCTATAAAATCGGGACATCTGGTCACCCTAATCACAATACTACTAATACATAATATTCAGTAGGAATTGCCAGACTGGATTGCACAATTCATCTAGCTAGGTGTCTGGATAGTAACTAAGCATTGCTTCAGAAGAAGGTGAACCACCCCCATGCTGCACCTAAGAAGTAATTGTAATATAATAATTGTACAATGCTGTGCACTGAGAGCAGGGGAATTTCTTCCTGATCATCACATGCTTACAACCCTCAAGCGTGAAGTTTAATTGCTCATATAATTACATTTATTGTGTAGATACAAGTGCTAAAATTTAATGAAATATATCCATTTATATACTGCAGAATATAAATGTATATAAGTAAAATGCAAAGAAACCTGTCTCTCGGATTTTGCTTGGCTTTACTTGACTCTTGGTGCTCTCTTTTTTGAGGAAGTCCTGAGAGCACTCCGTAACAAAGGCAGCAACACAGCAGGGAGCATAAGGACATTAAAGCTTATACATGTGAAGAAAATATTTTTACAGCCACCTTTAAAGGTCCATCTCTTTTAATTTAGTATAAAATGTTTCCCTGTGAACACATCTTATATATTCTTCAGCCCATCTGGAAACCGCATGAGAGATTAGAGTTGGCAAATGTTAGATTATTCCTAATAACTAAGCCAGGCACGGAAATTGAATGGGTTTTTTTGGGGGGAAGAGGTGTGGGGATGGTGACACAAATTCATCCCACCATTTTCAATTATAGATTAATAGGTTTACAGGTAACAATGGAAATAGCTATAGGAGATATAATAAACACATTAAAATAGTATGTTTGAAAACAACAGGGAGGAAAAAATGAAAGTGTCTTTAAATATCTTCACTTCTATCAGGCTACCAGTGGAATAATCCATCAGTCCAAATTGGGACCTGTGCTGACTTATAATAAATGTAAATAGATTTCAGCACTTGCTACTACCATGCTGGTTGCAGGAATTTGGACATGGATGTCAAAGGTAAACTTGTAAAATGTGAATTTAGATATCTTACATTACATCAAAATAACTGACATTGGTGTCATGTAAATGAAGAACAGTAAAAGTGATTCAGGTGGGTTTGAGTTGTAGATATGAACTGAGCCAGTAAGAAGCAAGTACAGTTCAGTTTCTGTGAAGTGTTTTAGGGGCAGTAACCCCATTAGAGTATTGAAACGGTATTAAGTCTTCCCTGCTCAGTAAATGTCGACTATAGCTATATTTAAGAATTAGTACACAACAGATTCTTGCATGTGTGGCTGTAGGAAAAGGGCAACAAAAAGGATGCTAGTTTATATCAAATGTATTACTGGTGGTTGAAGCTAATGGCATTATACTACCTTGGCAGAAGCAGATACTTGCCCAGGCTTCAAGACAAAGTTAAGGCTAGAACTGCCAGTTAAATTAGGACTGCATAAATGCAGGGTAAGGGAGCCTGTATGTAATTACTCTGATATTTGCAAACTGTTTTTCTTTGTCAACACCCACATGATTGTAAAACTATCTTTTGTTGTCATTGAGAAATATAGTAAAGAACTTTACAGTTCTAAACTATACCTTTCCTCCTCAACTGCTTAAAGTAATCTAGTGAAATATGAAATTCCTAATGTAGTGCTTGATACTGCTGACTACCCTTAGGAGGGTTAGAGCTGTACATAATGTTCATGGTGGTAGAGCTTCTGTTTCCAAGTTTCAGAGGGGTAGCCGTGTTAGTCTGAATCTGTAAAAAGCAACAGAGGGTCCTGTGGCAGCTTTGAGACTAACAGAAGTATTGGGAGCATAAGCTTTCGTGGGTAAGAACCTCACTTCTTCAGATGCAATACTTCTGTTAGTCTCAAAGCTGCCACAGGACCCTCAGTTTACAACTTGGAAACAGCAACAATCATGTATTACTATTTTAAAATAGAGCAAGTTAACATTGCTACTCTTGAAATATACTTTCAAGATTTTTGGTTAGACGTCTCCTGAATACTATTTTAAAACTTGTTCGTTACAGCTGTTAATTTTCAGGCTTCATGTGTTGGGGGCCCATAGTGGTGTGTTTAACATAACTCTTCCATATTGTATTATGTTATATATGATAGTGTGTATAGACTTGTTTGTGAAGACAGCACAAAGAATAACTTATGTGTACTGTGTCTTCACTATCATTGTACTTATTCTATTGAGGAAGGCAGTACATCCATGGAATCTACAAAATAAAATGCAGTAAGTTCCCAAATAAAGGTTACTGAAAATCAGTCAAATTTAAGAGAAAATAATTTATTTATTGAGAGGGACTGAAGGAAATATTCAAAATGTGGTGGTTGAAACAAACTTCAAGACTACAGGCAGATTGTTCCATGCCAACTGGTCTGCCAAACCATTTCCATATGTTTTTAATTTGCAGATGTCCCTATTGTTGTAAAATCTCTATAATCCAAGCCCAACTTTTAAATTGACGTGTAAATTGTGATGAACATTCTAATGTAAAATCTTGGTAACTTCTTTTAATAATATGGATGGTGTTAATGCTATTATGACAAAAATGCATCTCCTTTACACAGTTAAGTGTTTTATATAGCCTTAGTGTGTCAATGGTTCGTTTCAGCAGCAAATTGCACGTCCTTCACAAGAAGAAAAGGTAGAAGAAAAAGTAGAAGAGGAGAAAGCAGAAAAAACAGAGAAAAAAGAGGAAGAAAAGAAAGATGAAGAGGAAAAGGATGAGAAGGAGGAATCTAAGTGAGTATATGTAATGAGCATGAACTGCTTTGTTTGACTTTTTTTTCCTAATGCAGTTGCTCTTTGCTGGTTTTTTGTTGCTGTTTATTTAGGGAATTGGTATTAAATGGAAGCAATAAACCTGATAGTTAATTTCACTATAGAATTTCCTTATTTAGAATTGTATTATTGCTGATTGCATAAAGAATTGTTCTGTGGCATATCTGTTTCTCTGACTCTTTGGACCAGTCAGATCAATGGAAAATCCTTAATGTTTGGATGGAATTTTTCTTGCCCTTCTGAAGTTTTTTGTTTCAGTTTAAATGTTTGCTGCTCGTGTATGCTGCTTGTTGTAGCTGTGTAGGTCACAGTATATTGGAGAAACGATGAGGTACTATCTTTACACAGAGCTCTTCTTTAGGTCTGGGAAATGTATTCAGAGTATCACAGGTAAATACAAGGTGCAACAGATTGTTTAGCACAAGTAGTTACTGCATTTCAAGGGACCATTCAAGGTGAAGTGGCCCACTAACACTGCTGGTGCTTATGTTTCTATATGAAAATGGACATTCTATTAAAAGCAATAAAAGGACATACCTGGTACCATCAGTAAGGAAATGGTAGATTTTTTTCCTTTGATTTTTAGTTGTTAATGGAGTGTAGCTCCATTTGTTTTTAAATAAATTCTGATTTTGGGGGGGAAAATGAGGAGCCTGATTGCTTTACAAACCATTATTCTTTCCATCAGTACTGAAAAGTGAGCTTACACTTAGTTCTTATATCTGATTCAGTTTCACCTATACCTGCCTATGAAGTATACTCTTTATTAATATCCGTGTTGAAGCTTTTCTTTTATCTTTTGTCTACTCTCCAGAGAGAACACCAAAGAGAAGGATAAAACAGAAATTGCACCAGAGGAAACAGAGCAGGCTACTCCTAGGGGACGAAAAACTGCCAACAGTCAAGGTCGTCGTAAGGGCAGGATCACCAGATCAATGACAAATGAAGCTGCAGCAGCAAATGCCGCTGCTGCTGCTACCGAAGAGCCACCACCACCTCTTCCTCCACCTCCAGAACCCTGTGAGTAGTATTTATGTAAAGCACGTTGGGATCCATCTGGCAGAAAGGCACTTTATCAATGAGATCATTCTTTGTGGATGCACACATTTCCATTTTGGATACAATGCATTTTTTTTCAATTCTAGTCATTTATTGACAAAGACCATCAAGAAGTTTATCAAACTTCTAAAAATATGTATCAATATGAGCAGATGTTAAGTAAAATCAGATCAGATGTTAAAACTGTATAAGAGAACACCAATAATGGTCTTACTGTACAAAGACTATTTTTCTCTACATTTGCAGGGTTAGTGCTAGATCCTGCAAATGGATCTGTATTAACATGGATCCATTTGCAGGACCTAGCCCTAGATGGTTACTAACAAGCAATTTAGGCCCAGAATTTAATTTACCACAATATCTGGAATGGATCGCTGGTTGGTTTGTTTCTTAATCTGTTATGTAGCTAAGGAATTTTCTGTAAAGTATTATTTTGGTGGCACAGACCAGTAGACCATGTACAGTTTCTTGCTGCTGGCTGAGTTCCTAGAGGAGTGCACATTCCTGCTGTCATAGTCTGATGTTGCAGAAACAAGGAAGTAAACAAAATGAGCCATACTGGCTCATGCATTAGAAATACAGAAAAATTAACAATGGAGAGGGATTTTAAAAATAGGATTAAAGTAAGGTGACAGCTGTCAGCAAATGGCACTATTCTATTGCTTGAGCTTTCTCTACCCAGAGGTCAAGCTGAGCTTGGCTCTAGCTTGCAGATGTTATTCAAAGTATAAATAACTATCCACAGTAGCATAAGATTCCCCCCTCCCCCCCCCCCAATCATTGCAAGCTGCCTGTTGTTGGTGTCTGTTGAGTACACCAGTATTGTACTGGTTTGTGCTATTAGAGTTTTTAGAAAATCTTTCTCTGGTTATTGCTCATGGAGTCTGACCCTTCTGAAAGAGCACTGTAAAAGAAGAGAGTGCGTGCTCATTAAATTGTAAACATCAAAGATTGCCACGTGCATTTATCTCAGCAAGTATGACCTCCTTTTGTTTCCATTTTCTTAAACTAGGACAATAAATGTCTTCGTATAGTCTAACTTTTTTTTGCAGTTTTATGAAAACGCACATTGAAAGGGGGGGTAGCTGTGTTAGTCTGTATCCACAAAAACAATGAGGAGTCCAGCTTTAAGGAGGCACCTTAAAGACTAACAGATTTATTTGGGCATAAGCTTTCATGGGTAAAAAAACCACTTCTTCAGATGCACCCACCAAAGCTTATGCGCAAATAAATGTTAGTCTTTAAAGTGCCACCAGACTCCACATTGAAAGCTTTTGAATGGATTGAATACTTTTTCTGCCCTATCCATGTTACCTAACTTTGTTTTGCTGATTCCTGTTTCCTGCTAATGCTTTCTATAGTATGCACAATGGCAGATAAACAAGAATAAATTGAGGGGAAGGGGGGTTCTAGTCTGTGAAGAGGCTGAGCTGTCTGCAGTGGCTGAACATCATTCAGAACAATATTAAACCTGAGTGACACCAAATCCATTGAAATAAAGCAGGTGGAGAATATTTTCCCCTCTGACTTATTGATTGCATTTTTTTTTTACTAGCATAGATTTTTTTTAAACTTTCATTCATTTTTCTTTGCTTATGATTGGTTGCCCAGATGAGTGTAGGAGATTGATATGCAGGAAATGAGTGTAGGAGAAGAGGCGTCAGCATGCTAAGTAATTAACTATTTCATTCTCTTCCAGAGGAGTCAGTGGAATAATTCCCTCCACAGAATAACTCCTTAAATACTTTAGAGCATTTGGGGCTGTGGTGTTTTTTTTTGTTCTTAATTTCCCTGTTTTTTCCATGGTATGCTGTGGTGTTTTGCAACCCCTTTCATTCTCTCTATTTGGTTTGTGTTCAATAGTGTAGTGTGTCTGTTACAGCATGCAAATAGGTTTATAATAGAAGAAGTCTGAGATAGGCTCTACAAAATCCCTTCAGAGCCTATCAATATTTTATATATAAATCCTTGCTGCCTGTAGTGTTGCAGAATAAGAGTGTGAAAAGTACAAAATTTTCCTTTTGAGAAGTGCCCAGCTGCTCTGACTAAACTTGTCCTCTTTCCACAAATCAATTGTGTGGAGTATATTACAATAAATGTAAGACTTAATTAGCATCTTTTATCTCTGAATCTCAGTGCACTTTAAAAATGGCTACAATTCCCATTTTATAAACTTTATTTGAGACATGGAAAATAAGCACAGAACTCTTGTCACTTACCCCAGGTCACACAGCAAATCAATAGTAGAGGTGGGGCTAGACTCAGGGTGTCCTAAAGCCCAGTGCCCTTTTCTGCTGACTTAAATGTGCAAATTATGATTAGAAGGACAAAACATATGCATAGATATACTGAGAGGAACTGTGAATAGTTTCATTTTTTTTATTGCAGAAAGGAATATAACATGTTACACTGCTCTACAGCCAAAATGCTTCTGAAATAAATGTAGTCAAACTTTATTAATTCTGGGTCACTGAGAACGAAAATGATGCTTAAAATTGTTGATTGGCTCTAGTTTTCAAGATATGCTATTGGGTCAGTATATACGACCCTTGACTTGGGAATGGCAGAGGATAAGTGAGTTATAAAGGGAAGGGATCTCAATTTAAACCAGAAATGACTAAAATACATCTTTGACTGGATCTATGAATAAATCTATGACTGGGTTAGGACAGTACTTGCTTTTTAGGCAAAACAATGAATGATGCAGTCTGAAGCTGGTATTGCATCATGCATGATATGAATTGCATCATGTTATTCCTAGAAGTCATGGATGATGCAATCATAACGAATCTTACATCACTCTGCTGAACAAATTGCCCTATATCAGCTCTAGAAATCATAGTGTCGTGCTCTCTTATTTGTCAGTGTTTGATTTTGCAAAGGGACACATTTCTGTTTAGCCAAAGTGAGCAGAGATGCCTCGTACTTGTGTGACCAGTGCAGATAACTTCTGCTATGTTTGTGGTGAAGTGACTTTTGCATCACAAAAGCGCAGTATAACCATTATGGTTAAGAAAGCCTATCACCTTTATTTTGGCTGCAAAATTGGAGATCAGGACAAGAGGTGGGCCCCACACATATGCTGCAACACTTGTGCAACAAATCTTCGCCAGTGGTTGAACAGGAAAAGGAAATCTGCCTTTTGCAGTGCCAATGATTTGGAGAGAGCCAACAGATCATACCAGCAATTGTTACTTCTGCATGGTGCCTCCAGTTGGGAAAGGTGTGTCAAAGAAGAAAAAGTGGACTGTGCATTATACAAACATTCCATCAGCTATACATCCAGTACCCCACGGAGAAGGACTGCTGGTTCCTGATGCACCAGAATCATTCTCACTTGAGTCAGATGAGGAAGAGGATGAAACTTCTGTTCCTGAACCATCAATGTCACAGGACTCACATTTTCTCCCATCCTCCTCCTCTGAACCACACCTCCTAACACAAGGTGAACTGAATGACCTTGTCAGGGATTTGGAACTATCCAAGAGTAAGGCAGAGCTGTTGGGCTCCAGACTACAGCAGTGGAATCTCCTGGCAGGTGATGTTAGGGTTTCCATGTTCCGTGACCGTCAAAAGGATCTTGTCCCATTCTTCTTCATGGAAGGTGATCTTGTAGCCTGCAACAACATCGATGGTGTGATGGCAGCCCTCAACATCGTTCACGATCCAGATGAGTGGAGACTGTTCATTGATTCATCGAAGACTAGTCTTAAAGCTGTTTTACTGCATAATAGCAATGTTTTGCCATCAATTCCAGTTGGTCATGCAGTCCATATAAAGGAAACCTATGACAACATGAAACAACTTTTGAGGTGCATAAACTATGACCAACATCAGTGGCAGCTCTGTGGCGATTTGAAGGTTGTTGTTCTCTTGCTTGGTCTGCAGACTGGGTACACAAAGTAATGCTGTTTTCTCTGCGAATGGGATAGTCGTGCAAGAGATTCCCACTACATCAAGAAAGATTGGCCACTCCGACAGTCATTGGAGCCTGGGAGGAAAAGTGTTCAGCATCCACCACTTGTTGAATCAAGGAAGATTTTGTTACCACCCTTACACATCAAGCTGGGTCTGATGAAGAACTTTGTCAAGGCCATTGACAAAACACAAGCAGCTTTCAAGTACCTCCATGGAAAATTTCTAAGGTTAAGTGAAGCTAAGATAAAGGAAGGTGTCTTTGTTGGTCCTCAGATTCGTGAACTTCTTCGAGATGATGCATTTGACCATGCACTGCGTGGCAAGGAAAAGACGGCATGGAAAGCCTTCCAGTTAGTTGCAATAAATTTTCTCGGAAACAACAAGGCAGACAACTACAGGTTGTTGGTGGAAAACCTCCTCAAGGCATACAAAAGCCTTGGTTGCAACATGTCACTAAAGATACATTTTTTGCACTCTCATCTAGATTTTTTTTCCACCGAACTGCAGAGCAGTGAGCGACGAGCACGGCGAGTGATTTCACCAGGACATTGCAACAATGGAGAAACGCTATCAGGGCAAATGGAGCCCATCAATGCTTGCAGACTATTGCTGGACAGTGACAAGAGATGCTCCATTTAATGAATACAAGACATAAGCCAAGAAGCGCCGAGTAGACACTGAATAGGACTAAACTATGTACATAATAGTTTTTTGCCTTTTGTTTCATAATAAATTTTATTTATATAACCCTTTTGCTGATTTTTTTAAAGTGTTACATAAATGTGAAATATTATCATGTAAAGCAACCATAAACACATGAAAAGACCTAGGTTTACAATTTATGATTAAAACTCTATCTACACGATATACATAGAGATAAAATGTAAAAACTTAAATATCTTAGAAACAGTAGCCAATCAGTTGTTTTAATTGTCATATTTGAATTCAGCACATCAAAATACATAGTAAATAGCACATTTTATCTCTGAAGTAGACGACTTCTCAAAAATTGTAGACCAGTGTTATCTGCCTTATAATATGTATAGTTTTAGGCATGAAACTGCTTCACTATTGACTGTAGAAGAGTCCTTAAGGAAGCGACTTTGCATACTGTGTTTTTAAATATTCTGTATACATCTATAAAATCTATGTATACATCTGTAAAATATTAATGGCAAATATGATTGTAAGGTATCATACATATGTGGCACTAAAATAAAATCGTGGTGCTGAACATTTTTGCTTTCAAACCTTTAGACTCAGAGGGCTTTCCAGAGGGTGGGATTTTGTATTTTGCGAAAGCAGTGAGGTAGCAGGGTCTAGTGAAATGACTGAGATGGCAGCCAGAACCTCTGGAGTTAATTTCAGCTCTGCTACTGTCAGTGTACAGCCTTGGACAAATCAGTTAATCTTGCTGCCTTATTTCCTCACTTGTAAAATGGGACTAACCATCTTGCAGGGGTGATTTAAGGACTAGTTAGCACTTGTAAGACGGTATAGAAGTGACAGTTATATTTCCATTTCTTTATATTTCTGTCTTTCAACGCTCTGTAGTCTTTTAAGGCAAGCCATGTGCTCTAGTGCCTGGAGGCCAGGAGAAGTGTGTTCTATATCTGGTTCGTCTACTGACCTGCTGTGTAATTCTGGACTAGTAACTTCACCTTCATGTGCTTCTGTTTCTCCCGTGTATTAAATGTGGCTGGTTACATCCTCCTTGATAAAAATAAAAACCAAAAAAACAAAACTTTGAGCTATTCAGATAAGGGCTATATATGAGCGAAGTATTTTACATTAATGACTTGCTTTAAAAAAAAAAAAATGAAATGCAAATAGTCATTTGTTATCTTTGACTGTGACTGAGATTTTCAGTAGCCTACTTGGGCCAAGACCATACTTGGTTTTTCTCCTAGCATAACATTAACATGACACTTGGCAGAAATTGGAATTTGGAATATTTTCCAATGATTTTGTTTTAATTTATAACTTTAAGCATTAGCAAATAATTGTGTGTGTTCTGAGTTTTCAGTGGTATATTGAGTTCCATGTATTTAACAGGAACACTAGTTCAGCCTTCAAGGCTATTTCAGAGATTGTCTGGATATTTTTAATACGTGACAGTTTCCTGTTAGACCTCCCCATAACATGGCCTTGTGTGTGGCTGGACAATTTATAGTTCAAGAGTGTGGAGAACCAATGTGAACTTAGGGGCTTGAGCACAGGACTGGGAATCGGAAACTCCCAACTTCTAATGGTGGTTCTGCCATGGCACTGACTTGCATTGTGGCTCGGGGCATGTCATTTAACATCTGTTTCTCCATCTGTAAAATGGAGATGAGAATTTATTTGTTTACATCATTTTGATGTTAGGAGCATTGCTCAGTGTTTGAAGTAATTTTGAAGAGAATATTACATAAACGTATTATAGTGATTCTATGATGTGTAGCATGGGAAGTGAAATACTCCAGCATTTACAGATGTATGAGGACAAGGGGTTCCTACTTTCCATGAAAATCTTCAGATTAAAATATTCTACCAAAATACTCTAAGAATCAAGAATTTAGATGTTGTCATTTTATCCCAAGTCCTGTTGGGAGACTGGCTCTTTTGTACAATCAGGCAGAACAGAGAGTTAGTTATTGCAACTAAAAGTTTGACTGTTTTAGTGGGTGAATGCAGATGAACCTTTTTGAAATAGCCTGGCTTCTTAGAATATTTATTGTCCAGAATACTTCGCAGTAAAAACAAGCGACAAGTTCACGTTTATAGTAAACTTAATTTAAAAATAGCTCAGACGCTGATGGCAGTAGAATTAATCTGAGTTTAGATTTTTAAAAATTCCACTTTTTCTGGTTGTTCAATATAGCATCATAATTTCAATGCAGGGAAGTATTTTTTAAAGTGCAGAGATTATCATTTTAAATATAAACTTCCTCTCTTATTCTTTGTCTTTGCATTGGATTATTGTCTTTGTGCTTTACCTGACAAGTTAAGTTGATGGCATTTTAGAATTCTTGGATGGTTGTAGCAACATGCAGCCTGAGAGATTATTCTTGAAAGAAACCATATCTCACGAGCTTTTTTTTATGTGGGTTCTGCATTGGTTAAATTTTGAAATTGCTTCCGTACAGTAGAAACTGTTTATGAAGACTTGTATATTTAGATACCCCCAAATTCTGATTTTGTGGGTTGTTGTTTAACCTTGAACTGTGTCAGAGGGATGTTGTATCAGGAACTCTCTTCCTCTTGACATCCATGGAGCCTGATATATTGAGTATTTTTAAATCAAAGCTCAAAGCTTTGTTGCCTGTTAATGAGAGATCAGAAGTATTTTAGTCTGTTAGGCAAGCTCACTGGCAGTATTTGTGTGAAATGCACTGTAAGAACTATATCTTCCCTCATGCAGTATTGGACTTGAATTTAGGGGGAAATGGATTACATTATTTTTAGGAAAGATGGGGAGCAAGGAGCACACATGATACCAGAGCATACTATACTCGAGCAGCTGTTTACAAAGCTGGTAACGTTCATGTATGTTAACGCAAAACAAGATGTGCCAAATTCTATCATCTTCCATGTTACATAGGAATTTTCCTTTCTGGGAATAAACATTTTGGACATCACATAAGTTTATAGACAAGCCAGTCTTTAGCATCTTGCTCTGACAAGAGCAGAAAGACTCCTTTCCCACCCTTAGTTCAGTGTAATAGAAACTGACCGCCTCCCACTGTCCCATGCAGCTTTCCCAAATAGCTTGGACAGGCCTTAATGTAAACAGATGAATAGATTAATGTGTGATTGATGCTGAAAGGGCATATCCTGGTCTTTTCTCTGTCTAATGAGACTCACCGTTCGCTATTCCAGCTTCTGCAGAGCCTGTGGAGACCTCCCGCTGGACAGAAGAAGAAATGGAAATTGCGAAAAAAGGTAATCCTTCTAAAGCTTTGGTTTCACTTCTGGTTATTAATTAGTCTCTGTGGTGCTAATTTGAATGAATGAGGTGGGGGACTCACTTTTGTTCTACGTTTGAAAGGAGCTTTTTCTTAGAAGCAGATATACACACTCAGCAAACCAATCTTCCAAACAAACATGCAGATTTAGATGTTTTTGTTGGTTTTCCCAATCTGCTGGAAAAGCTATTTGGTTTCAGTTTACAGCTATGGCCATCAACATTCTGATAGAAAATGGTTTTATAAAACAGTCTCTATATAACTATGAAACTGATGTGAATGAAAATTTGCATCTGAAATTTGCACTAAGTAACATCTTCTTATAAGTCACATAAATACCCTTTCCATTAGATTGATTCTTTTATCTGAAATGTGAGTTTACATTGTAACTTGGCAAGAAGTTTGGCAAATTTTAATGTACCAATTGATTACTACTTAACAAAAATAAAGGCTTTAAGCTGCACCATTCATGTTATTGTATTGGTGCTGCTACTGGTTTCTGGGGATTTGTCATCACAGCTGTTTGAGCAAAGGTTCTCAAACTTTTGTACTGGTGACCCCTTTCACATAGCAAACCTCTGAGTGCGACCCCTCCCACTTATATAAAAATGTGTTTTTAATTTATATTTAACACCATTATAAATGCTGGAGGAAAAGTGGCGTTTGGTGTGGAGGCTGAGAGCTCACGACCCCCCATGTAGTAACCTTGCGACCCCCTGAGGGGTCCCAACCTCCAGGTTGAGAACCCCTGTGTTTGAGCATTGTCATCTGGAGAGGCAACTGTGCTGACAGCTTTCTAACAGCACTAGTTAATTCTTGCAAAATATATTTTTAATTTGCTTTTTCTATAGTAAGTCTGAAAACCTAGCTAATGAGCACATGAGAGGGAATGTGCTTACTAGTTTTCTTTCAGATATTGGCTTTAGAATGGGATAGCTTCAGAGGCATCCTGCTATGCTTTATGAAGTGCAGGGCTTCCATCTGTTGGGTGGGTTCTTTATTGCAACAAGAGTCATTTTAAGGACGGTGTGATTTTTTTTTTTAACCCCATTTTCTTGCATCTGTGTTTGTCAGACCTTCTTCAAGTGGAATTTGTGTGTGGTTTACTTGATTTCTGGTTAGCCTGATTATTTATCATGGTAAATATTAAGCTTGCATTTTGTTTAAACAGGGTTAGTGGAACATGGTCGCAACTGGGCAGCAATAGCCAAAATGGTTGGAACTAAAAGTGAAGCTCAGTGTAAAAACTTCTACTTTAACTATAAAAGGAGACATAATCTGGACAACCTCCTTCAACAGCACAAACAGAAAGTGAGTAAATCATACTGGATTAAACAATTTTTGGAGAGAATTGGGTTTGCTCTAAAGTTAGGCATTGAAGCTCACAATAGAAACTTCTTAAGCCTCCCATTTTGTTTCATTTTGCCCGTTTTTGCTCTGCAACAGAAACCTTCTAGCAGCTGGTGCTGCTTTTCATTGCCTGGGTAGATAAACAGTTTAGAGGTATTGATCACTTTAAATTTAAAAGTCAGTAGTAATATTATTTTGCATTTTTGGTATAATACATTTCCTCTTGAGGAATTCCAAAGTGTTTTGCAAACTCACCTGTATCGAGGGCTTCATCGACCAAGAACATCTTTGGATTGAAACCTGTAGCTATTAAACAACACTCACAGTGCAAAACAGGTTAGGATAGCCAGTGAAACATCAGCAACTGAATGCTGCTGCACATATAGTTAAAGTAAAACACCAGGTGTGGAATTTTCAAACGCACAGTGCTGGCCTAACTTAAGTCCATATCAGCAGGAGTAGTTTAACTTAAGTGGGAGCAGAGTTAGGCCAGTGCTTACAGCCTTGGAAAATAAATGGATTATGGCACAGTGACACTAGTTGGCGTTACTTAGGGATGTTAACAGGTGAAATAACTACTGGTTCTGCATGTATCTGAAAGCTTTTGTGCATTTGGCAATACTGTATTCCTCTTTGGCCCCCTGCAGTACTGCCTGAGTTAAAACAAGTTATAAATCAGTGCAGAAAGAAACATCATTGCTAATTAGGGGGTTCTTTAACTTCTAAATCTGATATAAAGTGGAGAGACAATGCATTTAAAATTAATATATGGCAGTTTTCAAGATGGAGTAAATCTCAATTCTTTCTGCCTTAGTCTTCACGAAGGCCTCGTGAGGAGCGGGATGTATCGCAGTGTGAAAGCGTGGCGTCAACAGTCTCTGCTCAGGAGGATGAAGATATTGAAGCATCCAATGAAGAAGAGAATCCAGAAGACAGTGAGGGTAATTACTGAAATGTCAGAATTGGTTTGGAAGGAAACTTCTACCAGCACTAAAATGATCCGCCATTTTAGTGGCCTGTGATATTTGACCACCTGCAGAAGTTGTCACTTAAGATGATCAAAAAGTTGCACTCTATTTAATTAAAATAGTCCAGTGGAGTTTTCAGACTCTTACTGTAGGGTTGAAGTTGAGCAGGTGGGATTACTATATCTGTATCTAAATAAACTTAAGTCCAAAGCTGACACTGAAGAGTTACAAAAGGATTTCACAAAACTGGGTGACAGGGCAACAAAATGGCATGTGAAATTCAGTACTGATAAGTGCGATGTAATGCATGTTGGAAAACATAATCCCAATTATACATACAAAATGATGGAATCTAAATTAGCTACTACCACTCAAGAAAGAGATCTTGGAGTTATTGTGGGTAGTTCTCTGAAAACATCTGTTCAATGTGCTGCAGCAGTCAAAAAAGCTAACAGTATTAAGAATCATTAGGAAAGAGGATAGATTATAAAACAAAATATCATAATGCGAGTATATAAATCCATGGTATGCTCACACCTTGAATACTGCATGCATGCAGTGTTGGTTGCCTTATCTCAGACAAGGTATATTAGAATTGGGAAAGTACAGAGAAGGGCAGCAAAAATGATCAGATGTATGGACCATCTCCCATAGAAGGAGAGATTAAAAAGACTGGGACTGTTCATCTTAGAGAAGAGATGACGAAGGGGCAATATAATAGAGGTCTATAAAATCACGAATGGTGTGGGGAACATGAATAGGGAAGTGTTATTTACCTCTTCACATAACACAAGACTTAGGGGTCACCCAATGAAATTAACAGGCAATAGGTTTAACACAAACATAATGAAGTACTTCTTCACACAACACACAGTCTACCTAAGGAACTCATTGCCAGGAAATGTTGTGAAGACCAAAACTACAGGCCACTGTTGGAAGACAGGATATTGGTCTCTATGGACTACTGGTCTGACCCAGTGTTTGTAACTTGATTGTACTGATAGCAAATGGCTGCATAAAACTGCCCTTGTGTGTGTTTAAAAAAAAAAAAAATCATGAATTTATAGTCTTTAGCTAGTAACTAGCCTCTGAAAAGTTTCAGGCAGGCAAATACTTACCAGCTTTTTGCGTTGGCTGCAGCTGTTCATAATTGCAGACTCACCATCAAATCTGTATTTGGCCATCCTTATGTAGAACTGTATTCAGTAACCTTCATAAATTATGAATCAGAATATTTGACGTAATGTCTCAAGCTGCAGATGTCTACATGTTATTCAGAAAATTGTCCATCTATATAAACGCCAATAATTAATAATAAGGTTTTTCAAATCATGGAGAAGCTTTAACAAGTTAGAATTGAGGAGTCTTTAAATTTTACCACATCCATGTGTTTAACATAAAAGATTAAAAACCCTTTCGGTGAATTTATCCATTAAAACCTGTGAAGTTCCTTTGCTTTTCTGGTTCTGTTTAAACAGAACCACTGTCATTTTACCCGGCATGTACTTGGTCTATAAAAGGTTACGTAGGTTAAATGACAGTTGAGAGAACCTAAACCTTTCAGTTAACTTGTAGGCTGTACAGTGTTCTATCTACTTTGCAGTAGACATCAGTTGAATGGGAAGGGCATGTAGATGCTCTTTCTAAAAATACCAAAAGCTTGTGAGGATGTTATATTTGAACTAAATATTTCCTGTAAAAATGTTTTTTAAAGCAATGAGTATTGATATATTAAAATAAGACTTCTGAATAGAATCTGTTGTGCTATATTATGCAACCATGGTTCTTCCTTAGCATTTGTAGTTTATATTAAACTTTGTTATTAAATTTTTGTTAGGCAATTTTGCCTTAAGATTCCAGTTTACTGAAGTTATTTCTGTGGGACAATGACTAGAATGAAAGTTACCATTTATTTTAAAATGGTACAAAATGTTGTTGTTAATGCTAATTTACAATTCTTGCTATAGATTGAAAGCCCTTGTTTGTCACTAGCTGTGGTTCACAGCATTGTTTTCTGAAAATTTGTCAACTCTGCTGTGTGAAAGCCAATAGCAGACTTTTCATGTTGCATCCTGTGTTTCAGTGGCTGGATTCCAACTCTAGCCTGTATAGCCTGTGGCTAATACCTAAAGCTAAAATAAGTTTTGAAAGAAAGATTTCTGCGATATGCAATAAATTTGTGTAATTCATGTTTGAAAATGAGTTACTTGGATTGTTCACAAATGATGAAAAGCTACCCATGTAAAGTCATCACTTGCATTAGGTGTGAAATTAAGTGGTGAATGATTTCTTGGGGCAGGGGCTTGTAGTCGTATTTGTACTGTGGGACACGTAGTATAAATGTGGGTGCTGTAAAATGAGAGAAATTGTTCGCTATCGGTTAGAGCTTGTTAATTATATTTTGAGTGCTTATGCAAGAATGTCTTTCAGGTGCTGAAAATAGTTCAGATACAGAGAGTGCTCCATCTCCTTCACCAGTGGAAGCTTCCAAACCCAGTGAAGACGCTATGTCTGAAAGCTCTGCTTCTAGGATAACCACTGAGACAACAGCAGAACAGGAATCTGCCATTAAAACCGTACCTAGCACATCCCCCTCCTCGGCAGCCCAAAGTACACAAACAGCTGAAAATCAGAATATTGAGCTCCAAGTTAAGGAAGAAATAAGTAATGAGGCAGAGGAGCCAATGGAGATGGACAGTAGAAGCCACCCAGCTGAAGCTAAGCCTGTGCTCAACCTTCCAGTGCATACCAAAGCAGAACCTGTAGATGCTGAAATGAGGTTACCAGAGAATATTCAAGTGAAAATAGAGAATGATACCAAAGAGAGGGATTTGGAGAAACCCAAGGAAAAGTCAGAACCTGAGGAAATGGACTTTAGCCTGTCACAGCAGAGTAATACAGCAAGACCAGAGCCCAATTCAGACAATGATTCTAGTGCTACTTGTAGTGCTGATGAAGATGTTGATGGGGAACCTGATAGACAAAGGTGAGTTTAATTATTCAATTATGAGAAAGACATTAATTTAACCTTAGAGAGAAGGTGGGTGAGGTAATATCTTCTATTGGTCCAATTTCTGTTGCTGAGAAAGACAACCCAATCCTACTTAGGATGTCTGTGACAAAAGATATTCAGTTACTTTTAAACTACTAGATCTCTCTCGCTGCTCTTTCTCTGTATATACACACACACACGGAAAACATTCTTTTTAAAAATAATTTTATGTAACTGGAAGATGCATTGTTAAAGCAAAATATGGAACACTTCCTATGTTTGTGTGTTCTTCATTTTACCTCCAATACTCATGCAACTCGGTGGTTTGAACTTTGAGGTTTTTAGTGTGTATACACATGTGCACGCATGTACAATAAAAATATTTTGTAGTTTAAACATTAAAAGCCATTTTTCAAATGGCTTATTTGGCACCATGTTCTTCTGAATTCTGCTTTCCAGAATGTGGACAAGTGTCATGAGTGATGCTGCTGCTTGGTTCTACAAGCGGTATCCACTCCTACTGGGAAAAGGGGCTTTCAGAAAGAAAGGTATATGCTCTCTCAGAAAGGAGAGTCTTAATACTTAAAAGCAGTGAGGGGAAATGTTGATCTAACAGTATGCCCAAATCCAGACAAAATATCTGCCTTCAGCAAGGCAAATTATAGCCTGAATTCTCTGTGGTAGTCTGGTGGATGGCCAGCCATCAAAAACCACACTCCTGCCTGGAAAGCTAAAGGAGGAAAGAAATTAAGCCATCTGGGGTTTGTGTCGAAAATAGGTTACATGTACATGTTAAGCAGTTTTTTGGAAAGGATAGCACCTTTGAGATAAACTTTTCAAAGCATAACAAAAGGCTAGATATTCCTCTCAAGAGTCTCCATAATATGTAATCCTGTGTTCCTCTTCTGAGGGTTGGGGAGAAACTATTGTTGCTTCAAGATTTTCTGGCACACAACAAAATTATTATTCAAAAATCAATTAAGGCAGGCAGTGATCTACCCCAAAACTAAAGTGGTAATTTGAAAAGTCTTTCTCACATCTATCTTCTAAGAAAATTGAAGAGAATTCTCATTTTAGTTAAATTGTGAAGTGGTTTTGACACAATGCATTATGTACAATGACACAAATCCAGAAAAATATATTTTGAATGTCCTTTATTATAACTGTAATTAGTTTGAGAGTGTGATGTAATGGAGAGTTCATCTGCTTTATGTGGAAAGTCGTGATGATTCCTCATTCATAGAAGAGATCATTCTGAGTTATGCTAGTCCTGTTACTGTACCTGAAGAAGCAGAGACCCAGAATTTCCCCTATTCTTTCTAAGCTGTATAGGTTCTTATACCACACTCATCGCTCTTGTAGAGAGTTCTATTGTGCCAGAGGATTGATGATGTTGACCACAGTCTTCTAGGTATCCTGAGCTGAGGCCACTGAGGCCCTTGAAAATAAGGACTGAGACCTTGAACTTAGTTAAAAAATTCTGTGGGAAGCCAGCGTAGGGAGTGGAGGGCATGTCTGATGTGCTTGAGGTTGCCTGTATTGCTGAGGAGACACGTTGCAGTGTTCTGTATTAGCTGGAGTTTCCTAAATGCTGCAGTCTTCATGCCCAGGTATATTGGTTTGCTGTAGTCCAGTGAAGAAGTGATAAAGGTTTGAATAACTGAGGCCAAGTCTTTCTTCACCAGGGTGGGAGAGAGTCTCCTAGCCAACTGGAGATGATAGAAAGCATTACTCATGGATGCTACTATGTGGAAGCTTAGTGTCAGTGAGGAATCTGAGTACTCAGACCTGGACTATGGACCAAATTAACCAATTGTGGATATGTACTTTCAACCAAAGGAAACTGCACTGAGACTGCAAACCCTTAATTGCTTTCCTTTACCTGCCAGCATCACCGCTGTCATGCTCAGGTTCAGCCTCATCTGTGAGCTGATCTTGTCCAAGCCTGGGGCTGTTCTGGTGGTAGTAGTGTGGTCTCATGTTGTGAAGGATAGGTAGAGATGTGTGTCATCTGCATATTGCTGACATTTGAGTATGTGTGATCTGACCAGTTCACCTAGTGGCTGCATGTAGGTGTTGAATGGGACCGGAGAGAGAACTGATCTTTGTGGGACTCCACAATTGAGGGTGTCTAGTGGTGAAGGTGAAGTTTCTAATCACTGTTTGTTGATATGTCCCTCCCAAGAAAGACTCAAACCATTTTAACGCATTATCTTGGACTCCTGCTGCCTCTCTCAGGCATATTGTGAGTGACAGTGACTACTTGATTTCTTACCAGGCAAAATAGTGACAATAGGTTTGTTGAATTCTAGGAATTGTGGCTGAAAAACAGGAAGTGTAAAAACTGTGGTGAAGGGTGCTTTACAGATGCACTAGACAGGTTTTAATTAGCATAATAATTCCTAACATGGTAAAGTTGAGAAGAATCTACAAAATGGGATTTCCAATTGGTATTGTCATAATTTATAGGTCAGTTCTATTGCTTCCCACATCCTGTGAAATGGTAAGTAATCTTAACTTGCACAGGAGTTGTCCTACACTTGTACACAACTAGTATGAACTACTGCCTAAGTGATGGTAAGGCACATCTTCCTCTCAGATTTAAGCAAAGAATATATTAGAACTTTTTTATTCCTCTAAGAATTTAGGTAGTCTGCTACAGTTATGATCAAACCTCTAAATTTTATAATTTGTTGATGCATTTTATAGTGGAAGTTCTACCATGTTAAATAGGGTTTTTCTCTTCATTTTATTCATTTCTCAGCAGATACTTGTACACTGAAAGGCTTTCCATAAAAGTCCTGTAAGTTCCCAGAATTTCAAAATGTAGGACAAGAGTTCTTGGTGTTCTGAAGTGAAGGAGGCTTTATCCCTGGAAATATTTAAAACTAACCTGGATAAACAATTGGAAAAATATAATGTAGAGGGAAAAAAATATATAACATAACTTCTGTCTTAACTATCCCATTTTATTTCACTCATCAACTAAAGAAATTAACAGACAAATTCTTATTACTGCTGCAGAATTAAGGAATTTAAAATTAGAACATAAACAGACTTATTGAAATGTTGCCATCCCCTTGTTCTTGTCGCTGGTGTGCATTGTACTGTGTGCTATTTTGATGTATAAAAGGTTATGTTCTTTTTCAAGTGGTTGCAGCATGTATTCCACTCAGGTTTGGTTTTGTGGGTATTCATGCAACTTTTTGCTTTTACTTGCTCTTTGCTTTTCAGTTATTTAATTAAAAAAGGAGTACTTTTGTTTGTAATCCTATCAAGATCTTGAACTTTGTCTAGTTTTAATTTTCTGCTCTCTCCTCCTTCAGAATCTTCACTATGGATTCAAAGCCTTCACTGTTAAACCCTACTGGATCTATACTAGTATCCTCCACAATAAAACAAGGGCAGATGGACTTGCAACAACTTCACCATCGAGCTGCTGTAATACCACCTATGGTACGTTCTTAATGTTATTTGAAGGGGAATCTGCAGTATCCATAATTTGTTTTATGTAACATTTTGTTATGAAAAAATTATAGAACAAGTGAGAACTTTTCTTGTCTTATCACAGTACATTTGTGATTGAGTTTAAATTACAATATTAATGCAGAACAGTTAGCTTTAAAAACACCCAGAAAAGTTCTGATGCTGCCTTTGAAGTGTATAGAAGTAGATTACATCCTTTGACATGGAGTAACTAGACATGAGTTATTGTCGTCAAAAGAGAGCTACTTTGGTAAATGTTCGATATGTAATATACAGATGTTGTGTACTTATTTTCTTTCCTTTTAGGTCTCTTGTAGCCCATGTAATGTACCTATTGGAACACCCATTAGTGGTTATGCTCTCTATCAGCGGCACATTAAAGCTATGCATGAGTCAGCATTGCTGGAGGAGCAGCGCCAGAGACAGGAACATATAGATATGGAGTATAGAAGTTCTGCCAGCCCATGTGGTACCTCCAAGAGCCCTAACGTTGAGTGGGAAGGTAGGCGACACCTTTTTTTGAAAACTCAAGAACTAAGCAACCCTAGATATTGACACATGAGTCAACTTCTGGATTATAAACTGCAAGAATCAATTACTGGAATCTACTAGATCCTTCACTAATGTTTTGTCTCTGTGTATGTTGATCACCAATTTCATGGAATAGGTTTCGTACTATAACTAGCAAGCAAATTACAAACTGCCCTATAGTGCCTTACATGTAGTTGTGTGAAGAGAAAAATGCATCCTACTGGAAGCCCTTCGGTTGTTAGGAAAGGGTGTACCAAGAACCTGGTACTGTGGCAAGGCAATAAACTAGTCTAGAATTAATGTGGTGGATGCAGTGATGCTAGAGGTGCTGTCGTCTGGTCCCCGAATGCTTTGAGAGTCGGTGATAAAATCTCTTCCAATGTTGTACATCCTCGGGTGGACAAAGTTGAATCCTTAAATCAAACTTCTTGAGTTAACCTATTGAGAACAAAAGAGAGACAAGGTGAGTGAGGTAACATCTCTTATTGTAGCCCATTTTCTGCTGGAGAAAGAGACGCTTTTCAGCTCCACTGTGCTGTTCTTGAACAAAGACCTCTTCAGAATGTTGTTAAACTTCAAACTGTTATTTAGGACAGTGGTTCTCAACGAGGGGTACGTGTACCCCTGGGGTACCTAGAGGGCACGTAGGGGGTACATTAACTCATCTAGATATTTGCCTAGTTTTACAACAGCTGAATGAAAAGCACTAGCAAAGTCAGTGCAAACTAAAATTTCATACAGACATTGACTTGTTTATACTGCTCTATATACCATACACTGAAATGCAAGTACAATATTTATATTCCGATTGATTTATTTTATAATTATGTGGTAAAAATGAGAATGTAAGCAATTTTTTTCAGTAACAGTGTTCTGTGACGCTTTTTTGTATTTTTATGTCTGATTTTGTAAGCAAGTAGTTTTTAAATGAGGTGAAACTTCGGGGTATGCAAGACAAATCAGACTCCTGCAAGTGTACAGTACTCTGAAAAGGTTGAAAGCCACTGATTTAGAATACCTTGGAATGTACATCCTCCTTCACTACTCTGTAAGAACAAATGTTGTGTAACGTCTGACTCTTACAGTGACGTAACCAGCACTAATAACCTGAAACATCTTAAACGTTTTGATTTTGGAAAACAGTTTTGAGTTTTCAGCATACACTGCAGTTTTAAATTACATTTTCTTGAAAACCTTCATATTAATTTTTGCCAAAGCAAAAAGAATCATTGGTATGTTTGAGGATGGCAGGTGTTTTGAACAGTGGGGTACCTGTTCTCTTCCAATCACAATAGTGAGGAGAGAGCTTGTAGAGAACTGTTTTTGGAGGAGGTTCCTTTAGAATAGGTGGAGGAACTTGTGGTTGCCATTACAAATGCTACCTAGCCAAAATACCATTTCTTTGAATAATAGTTGGCATTGTCCGTAG
Organism: Chrysemys picta bellii; assembly: GCF_011386835.1. NCBI lineage: Eukaryota > Metazoa > Chordata > Testudines > Emydidae > Chrysemys > Chrysemys picta. The sequence goes on along the minus strand of NC_088809.1, from coordinate 3,243,853 downwards.
TTTATTATGAAGTGTTGGAAAGTTTGAGGATGAAGTTCTTTGCCAGCAAAATTCAAGATTTCTGTGGGTGCCAGCAAAAAGATGGGAAGAATTTGATGAAATGTATTTGAGTCCTAAAGAATTTAGTATTTAAATTCTGAACATTAGAATAGTTTGTGATATCTACAACTCTTTAAGAGTTTCGGTTCCTTGAAGTCTATTCTGCAACTGGGATTTCTCCACTGTATTCAGTGCATTGGAGACAACCCACAGATTCTATTTTAAACTTTACAGTGTAGGTTTTAGGATATTTACACAGGATGCCTGAGTTAAAGGCAAGTGGACAAATGAAAGGCCATGTAATAGCACAGACTTATTGACAATCTACAGTGCACTTATCTGTGATGTACAATGGTAGATATTAATTTTGTGTGTGTGCAGTATTAGTACTGTTTAACTGATGAGGTTAAAGGTGTACTTTCTCAGCTACAGTAGGCTAGTTCTGATTTATAATCAAGTATTCTTGAATGATCCTTTCACATTCCCCTTCTTATATGTGCGAAACAAATTGAAATTCTAAAATCCAAACAAATCTTTATCTTAATTCCCTTATTTCTAGAGCAAAATTTTCTTCCCTTTTCCTAATTATTGTTTTCATTATGAAACCTCAAAGCCATTGACCATATAGATGTATTACTCTTAAATTGACTAGGAGCAGCCCTTAACTGGTGGACAGGAGTATGGAGATCAATAGTAATGAGTCGTCTTCAGTCTAAAACAATATTTACTCTTAAATCTTGCTGGCAGGATTTAGAAGTAAATATTGTTTAAACCAAAACGGCAGCTTCTCTACTGAACTTTCTCACATGGCTTGAGTTGCACTGGTACTGTTTGTTTTTAATATAATTATACTTGAAAGCTTTGTGGCTACATCTATGAAAATTTGCATTATAAAATACAGAGTAAATAACTTTATTGATACAAATTGAAGCGGGGAAAAGACTGAGTCTTTTTAACTTACTTGTCCCATTGAAAAAAATGTGCATAACATTGCAAAAAAAAATTTGCCAGCTTTTTTCCCCTCCAGTAATAAACTTATGTAATAATTTAAAATTATGATATTTGCCAAGGTCAGTTGTTCAATGACGTTCAGCTCTATTTATATATCTTCAACTTTTCAACATGTCTGAATCTGGAAGACCCAAAAAGACTAACCAGGCTAAATACACTCAGTTTCTAGGGGTAATACTTGAATAAAATTAAATGCCAAAAAGCTGGTACAGGAATCAGCACACTTTTGGTTTAATATGCAAAACTGTCTGAAGTCTCAGTAATTTCTGATCCAAAGACACTTATTTATCTTGAACTCTTAAAGACATTTTGTGTGGGAGGGAAACTGATCTGGAGGCTCCCTTTATTCCAGGAAGGGAAGAAGTCCCATTGTTAGCTGTGAAGTCTTTCATTTACATCAGTGCTGTGATTAAGTGGTATTGTGTATGGAACTCTGTACTTATGTGGTTTAAAAAGAGCTTTTGGAACGAAAGTGTTTAAACTTCTGACAAGAGTGCACTTGACTTTAGAAGACAGATGGTCTTGTCACTTGGCTGTTGTGATCCAATTCTTTTCACACTAAATATTTTAATACAGGGTAGTTCTCTCATTATGATAACCTTAACTTTTATAGGAAAATCAGTTGCTTATATGCCTTACGTTGAGGTCAAACGAGCAATAGAACAGGAAGCACAGGTGCAAAACACAGCAGGAAGGTCGGCATCGCCATACAGGCTATCGCCAAGAGAAGTCAGTAAAGCCTCGCCACAGCCTGATATGAATGCAGCTCGCTATAGTGTCCCACCAGGTAAATATTATCTGTTTTGCACAATAGCCATTGGCAGTCTGCCTTCAGAGGTTAGACTTCCATGATTTAATGTAGTATTAAACTTTCTTTAAAGGCTTATCTGCACTAATGAAAGATGACTGACTTTTTTTTGTAAATAGACCTTCCTTTGTGATTCTCCAGTCATGGGGAACATGTACTCTCATGTTTTCATTTTGTATCAGCAGGTTCTCTTTTCTAATGTGTATTTTCTTAACCAAATGTGAAATCTTATGGTATTGGGGTTTTGAAATTTATTAGAGCTCCAGCACAGAGCCAAAATGGCACACACAGATTTTAATTTAACTTGCAAAAAAGAATTCTCCAATATGACATGAATGGGGGAAGGAAAAAGTAAAGTAGAACCTGTTGTTATATACATTAGTACCTGGTTAGAAGTGCTTTTTAATAGGCTCTAGCTATTATATCAACTACGGAAAAATAACCCACAATCCGGAAATGTATAACTTTTGTTATCACAGTTTTTTCCCCAGAGTGTGATGTTATATCGTAACAGAGGACAAATTAAGGAAAGACTAAATTAAATTAAACCCAATCTAATCAAGTATTAAGAACAAAAATGGTTGTGGAAAAAAACCCTACAGGGTGAAAACTTGGTCCACCTTGCTTGAAAATTTAAATTTTAAAGTTTAAAATGCAGATATTGCCATTTATTTTTATACTTTGATGCCAAGTTTAATTTCCACTAAATTTAACTATATACGCCATGAAGAATTGCAGAGGAAAAATCGCTCTAAAAACATAGGACATACCATTAAGCAGTTCTTCTTGTACACAGTAAGATGAAGAATTACACTTGTTTCTATTGTTTATGTAGTGAATGATAGAGCCAGAAATAGGCTGTATTGTTTAACAAAACTTTTTCTTTAAAAGTTCTCCAGCCTGCTCCTCAAGTAATAACAAATATACCTGAAGGGGTCCGGCTCCCAACAACCCGGCCGACCAGACCACCACCTCCACTCATTCCATCCTCCAAAACTACTATGCCATCAGAAAAACCATCATTCATTATGGGAGGCTCAATCTCACAAGTAAGAAAACATTACTCAGCAGCAACTTCTAAGTTTAATATATTCTTCTGCTGTTACTTACTAGCTCCCGACTTCATATCCCCAGCATGATGTTTATTCTTTTCCCAACTAAGAGCCACGTGGTCAGCCTACCAAAATCCCAAGAATTGCAGTTACCTTTCATAAAATGGAGCAGATTGTAGCTTTTATCTTAAATAGGCCTATAGTCTCCCAGGGTTACATCTAAGAACTAAAGATGAGAGCCGTGGTAGTCTGCACAGTAGAACTTTGCAGACTGCATTTGGCCACCCTTGCTCTAATTTCTTAAGATAGGCATCTTTCCACATAGAAATGAATGCACTAGTTTATTTATAGATAAACCAGTGCTAAAAATTGTTTAATGTCTGAGCAGTACAGAACTAAAAATGAGTGACTTCTATCAGCAGAATGGCATTAAATGCCATTTGCTTTTATACTGTCTATAGAGTGACAGTTGGCAATGAAGCTAATGGTGTCCAATCAGTGTTATATTTACTCCAGTATTGAAACTGAACCCATCCCAAACCTTTACCAAACAGGAGCCACATGGGCAACCTACTGGGGTGGAAATAACTTTTTGTAGCTGCTCACTGGCTTAGTTGGCTTATTTATTCCTGTTCAATATTTGTTCTTAATACTGCAGGAGATAGTATGTGTTAGGGTGTCTAGAGTTCCAATTATAATTATGTAGCAATACAAGATATTTTGGTCAGCTCATCATTTATTTCTATTTAATAATTAAAAATTAAAGCACAGTCTGTAATGTTAATATGCCAGTAGTAATTTAATATTATTCATTACCCAAAAATAAAATTTATCAAAGTGACTTATTCTTCTAGGGAACACCTGGCACTTACTTAACATCCCATAGTCAAGCTTCTTATAGTCAAGAACCAGCAAAGCCATCCGTGGGATCCATATCTCTTGGCCTGCCGAGGCAACAGGAGTCTGCCAAACCTGGTAGGAAAACCAAAGCCAACGTAAACATTATATGCAAGTTTTGCGCAATAATAGTTGCAAAATTAATTTGGTCTTTTTTTCCTAACTAGCTTCCATACCCTACATCAAGCAAGAAGAGTTCTCTCCCAGAAGCCAGAATTCCCAGCCTGAGGGCCTCTTGGTCAGAGCACAGCATGAAGGTGTGGTCCGAGGTAAAGAAATAGTCATGGGTTGAGTAATGAATTTTAATTTGTCAAGGATGATGAAAATGAGTCAGTTAATTTTTATAGTCCTCACTACTTGACTTGCCATAAAATCTCTCATGATTTACTGAATATTCTTTGGCCTTTTTAAAGCCAGACTATCCAAGTGCTATTCCAGCTTTCCTATATACTGTTCTCTGAGTGCATATGTCTTACAAAATGCATATAGAGTAGTCTTAAAAGTTTTTAGTTTTGAATCTTTTTGCCTTGCAAATATTCTCTGAAATATCTAGTATATCAGCACACACGTGAAATTAACAAATAACAAGTAAAGGGGGACTGTTAGTTTGAAATGTAGTCAATTAATAGTAAAAATAAAAACCACAGGTTAAAATGTTTCAGGAATAAGCCTGCCACTAGCTCTCCCTTCTTGTTTAAAATACCTACATAAAGCAGTGAAACTGACTATATATAAAAATACTGACAATGAAACACTGTAAGGAAACTGTAATTTTATTTCTCATCTATTATATATAGACCTATAGCAATAAGAAATTTAAAAAAAATTCAAATAGTTTGACTTTTTTAAGTTGTCACCTTGGAGAGAACTTCCAATTATTTTAAGCAAGTAATTTGTTTTTATCTGCCAGTTGAATTGATGGGGACCTTATTTATTGGTTTTCACTTAATTTTGAATCAGGTACCACAACAACCATACAAGAAGGAAGTATAACACGAGGAACTCCAGCCAACAAAGTTCCTGTTGAAACCATCCCTTCTCTGCGAGGCTCCATTACTCAGGTTTCTTCCCCTTTACCTTCTATTGTGTGGTACCAGTACAGAGGTACTTATTTTTAAAAATAATTCTTAACATCTTTGTATAGGCAAATATAAACACTCCAAGAATGAAATTCCAACAGCACTGAAGTCAATAGTGCCAGGATATCACCTCCGACAAAGAATTATCATGTGTGTCTAACTTTTAGCTAAATAACCAGGTTTTTTAGTAGTTCTAAATGAAGACTTGTTAGCTGTATCTTACTTCACATCTGAGTAAAATCCTTGCAGTGCAAGAATTAAGAAATAAATCTTGGTAATCAGCTTTGCACAGATGCTGTTATTAAAAGCTCAGGAACAACATAACTAATTTTTAAATCCCTTTGTCTTTCTAATGTGAAGATACAAGTAACATTCTATTCTTAGTTTTATGGTGGCTTGTGCATAGGAAGGGAGTAGGAGCAGTTAATGAGCAAACAGAACACCCTCTGAGTTGGTAACTCCCTTTCTTGATTTTTATAATCACAGAGTCTGATGCTATATTAGTATGCAGTGTTGTTTGTAGATAAAGTACAGGCTAATGATCTTGGATAATAGTATAGCTAAGTAGATGTTCCGTTTTCCCCAAAACAGTTGTTGTAGTGTGCCCAAAAAAAGCTCCAGGTCGCAAAAGAATGCTGTAATATAGCATTCCCCATTGCCATTTAAAAAAAAATTCATAAAGTGGCAGTGAAAAATATACTAGTCTGCACTAGTGCTAATACTTAAGATACCAGCAACTGTAACTATAATTCCTGATTAAAGGAATCAGGATTATAGGCCTGAAGCTACACTTTTTGTTCTCTAGTGCCAGCTTTTCAGTATCTTGCATATGTATGTTCAGAATTATACTCGATTGATTTGATTTGATTGCAGGGTACACCAGCTTTGTCCCAGTCTGGCATTCCTGCTGATGCATTGCTGAAAGGAACCATCACCCGACTGGCTACCGAAGACAGCAGCCCTGAGAAGTGCCGAGAGGAAGCTGCAGCCAAAGGCCATGTTATTTATGAAGGCAAGAGTGGGCATATCTTATCATATGATAGTAAGTATTTATATATCTGAGTAGTATAACTGGTTCATAGTTAAGATTGCAACTGAGTTTGCTCTTCTAAAATCCACAGATTTGATAGGTTAGGAATCAGTTGTTGTTCTATTGTTTTACTATTGTGTTACATATAAAACCACTCAGCTAAATAAATGCTAAGATTGCAAAGTCAAGCACTTGAAAGTTAGGAAATGTCAATGAAGGTGGCCTATGCAACCTTAATTCTGCCCCATTGTGCATGTGTATTATGACTGTGGTATGTTATGAGATCATGTTTTTCCCCACAGGATGGACAGAGCTGCCTCATTGACTAAGCAGTTCAATATTTGTTTTGTCCTCATCATTCAATATATAACCCCCCATGCATTATTTATTGCACACTATCCAAACCCTTAAATTAAGGTTACCCTAAGCTTTGAATTTCCAGGCTTCTTATTTTTTTTAATAATTACAATATTCTTGTAAGGATTTTTATCTTTAAAATGCAGATATCTTTTCAAACCAACCATTTAACATTGTATGTGTCGGGGGTGTGTGTGTGTGTGTGTGTTGGAATAATGTATAATAGGTTTTCTTATATAAAGGGACAGTATCCATATATTTAAGCCAAAATTTAAACTGCTTTAAGACTATTCTTAATGGAGAAGGCTTTTACAGTTCCTTAATACCCAGTTTTTTATTTTTCCATTCCACTTGGAAGAAAGAAAAAACCCCAAACACGCTATTTTTATAAGACCTACAAAAAACCTGCAGTTTCCCTAGTGGATTTTCAGAAGCAGTCATCAAAGAAGCTGTTCCCATAGCTAACATAACCTCACTGGAGTATTGGATCTAACATAGGCAAACTTTCACAGAGCCTCTCTGAGGTCAATGGGATTCCATGTGGGTTGAGGGGTCCACCTGCCTAATTCAGCTTGCAGTATAGGGATCATAAATTATTAGAATCACCCAGAAAGGTGACTTTGGTGTGATGGGTCTTACACAGTGTATAACTGAAGTAGTTAAAAACTGACACTGGTATTTAATTTCTACATTAGTTTTAAAGAATTAGTTGACAAATGTGAAAATGGCAAAATAACACTTCCTTTAAAGAATAGAGGGTATTACAAACTCTGGAGAGTTAGAGGAAATAAGTTATCCGTTTAACATTAAAATTCAAACTTCAAGTCAAAATATTATAGACAAAAATATTTATTTGCTAAAGTAATACTACAAGATTTAAGTAGTAAAAGATGAGTGTTAAAAAGGCATATAAATATGTTTGGGTATAGTATTGAAAAGGTAAACATTGTTAAGATAAGTTTTTGGTATCCTGTATCAAAAGGTTCTACTGTGTAATGGATTGCTTGGTTATGTTATGTTCTCACCTTTTCCTTACTACATGTCTGTATAATTCAGCAGCTATTAAGAACATCCGAGAAGGAACCAGGAGTCCAAGGACTGCTCATGAAATCAGTTTAAAGAGAAGTTATGATACGATGGAAGGAAATATAAAACAAGGAATGTCAATGAGGGAGTCTCCAGTGTCTGCACCATTGGAGGGTAAGGAACTATTTTAAATATACCATGTGCCTTAATAACAATTATATTGGGGTAGATCTAAATCAAAAGAGGAGATATATATATATATATATATATATATATATATCTCCTTTTGAAGTCTCCTTTCTCTTCCAGTTTACTCTATATATAGAGTAAACTGGAAGAGAAAGGAGACTTCAAAAGGTAGAAATCAAATCACTGTAACTTGATACTAACAGCATTTTACTAACAGTAAAAGCATTTTAGAGCTATTGTTGTTGGAGACGATCAGGGCCGGCTCCAGGGTTTTGGCCACCCCAAGCAGCCAAAACAAAACAAAACAAGCCGCGATCGCGATCTGCGGCGGCAATTCGGCGGGAGGTCCTTCACTCCCAGGCGGAGTGAGGGACCGTCCGCCGAATTGCCGCCGAATACCTGGACGTGCCTCCCCTCTCTGGAGCGGATGCCTCAAGCACCTGCTTGAGAAGCTGGTGCCTGGAGCTGGCCCTGGAGATGATATAACTAGTATCTACTAATAGCATAGTAGAAGTGGAATAGATAGTAGCAGCAATACTATTAATACTTCTTGTATTACTTTCTGTTTTGCCTGACATTTATTAATTAAGACTTGTGCAACTGCCAATACTTATTTAACAGAGCATCACTGGATTTTTTTGGTTTGTTGTGAAATGACTGATTTCCTAAACCATGACCCAACCAAGATAGTAATGGTGAAGTGCCTTTAACTTTCCTATGTGCCTTTTGGGAGTACAAGAGGCAAGGAAACATTCCTCTAAGCACTGTAGAGCCAAGTGGAAGAGACTCCCTACCAGTCACATGAACTCTTTGTTCCCTCTTCATTTAACCTGTAGGGAACATCTGAGTACTTCTTGGTGAGATGGAGAAAAGCAGTTTAAAGAGGATTACAGATTATATCCCAAAAGATTTAATTGCTAGCTTTTAACTTTCTGGTGTGTACTCCTGATTTCTTTGGAGTGGGAGAACCTAAGACAGGTATTGAATGGCAGTCTTACACCACTCTGATCCACTTCTTCTCCACAGCCTATACAGAATTGTACTTTAGGGATCTTGATTTTTAAGTTAAATTTCTCTTTGGCTCTTCAGTTCAGCTTCTTTTAGATGGTCCCCATGTTAAGTCTTTAAAGATAGAATGGAGGTTTTAACCAGTCATTGTTCTGTTTCACATTTCTCCTAAATGTTATGCATCACCAGGTGAGGAGACTGAAATAGAGTGAGTGCAGAAAAAGCAACTACTGTAGTTTGGGAAGTGTTACACTTCTTTTTTCCTAAGACTGGTGTCTTGTATATGTTTGAATACTACAGTAATGGGGTGGGGCATATGCTTCCTGTAAATTTGTTAGGGCAGAGACTGTCTTTGATGTTTGTACAGTGCCTAGCAGAATGGGGCTCGGGCCTCTAGGCACAAGTGCAATGCAGATAGTAAATTATGTGAGTAGGTAGCATGTACTTTATCATTCTTGTATTTAATTCTCTAACTCCGCCAAATAACTTTTTTAGGGTTAATATGCCGTACACTGCCTAGGGGCAGCCCTCATTCAGAACTGAAGGAGAGGACTGTGCTGTCTGGCTCTATAATGCAAGGTAAAGTTTTCGGTAGTATAGGGGCTGACATTAACTTACTGATCCTAGAAGTCTGACTTTCTGAACCCTACCCAGTTGCTGACAATGGTAGCCATCCTAAAGTTAAAACCTTTTAGTAGAGAGATGTGTTTTCCACACATAAGCTTCCTGTTAGGCTACTGATGCACAAAAACTTAATGTACAAAATGTAAGAATTGGTAAATGGGGAGCTATTTTACGTGAGGAAATTTGTAAAATCGAAAAAAGTATATTTAGCATTTTGCATCTTCAGGAAGCATTTGGGGATGTGTATTGCTGCCTTTGCTTTTAGCATATGAGAGCATGCTTGACCTATCCAGTGTCCTAAACAATTGTTCAGTACTTTCCCATAGGGCTTTTAGTGGTAAAATTAGTTCATTTAAAAAAAAAGGTACTTCCTAGGTGTCTTTCTATACTGGAGTCTTCTCTGTTCTTTATGTTGGACCCATTTGTAGTGGCAGGTCAAAGTTCCAGTTTGTGATTGGTATTTACAGTTTGCTAAATGTGCAAAAAAATCTTTCAGTGGCTGTTAACATACTAAAGACTTGTTTAATTTATTTTCCTTCCATGCAAGGTACACCAAGAGCAACAGCTGAGAGTTTTGAAGAAGGCCTGAAGTATCCTAAACAGATTAAGAGAGAGTCTCCTCCCATACGGACATTTGAAGGAGCCATAACCAAGGGAAAGCCTTATGATGGAGTCACTACCATTAAAGAAATGGGCCGTTCCATTCATGAAATCCCAAGACAGGACCTTTTAAGCCAAGAAAGTCGCAAGACTCCTGAAATAGTACAAAGTGTAAGGCCAATTATGGAAGGCTCCATTTCTCAGGTAACTATGCAAACCAGTACTGGACTCGTACTGCTGCCTTGATACTCTGTGGTAATTCCATTCAGGGTATTTGTTGCATTTAAGAAATACATGTCTCGTTATCCAAAAACAGAGGGTTTGTGTGTTTTTAATTAAGTTTGAAAACATTTTCTCCATGTATTGGTAAAAACCTTGGGATTATATATCATTTTGACAAGAGTGCTGGGCAGTTTGTATAAGCTATAGCAAGTACTGTAGCTCTGTTCGAGATCCAGTTGCATCACATGCCATAAAATTCATGCAAATATGTAACACAAAAGATTAAAAACAAATTATACGCTGATCTTCTAGCATCAGTGGAAAGTTGGCAGGATTACCTTGGCTGCTGATGGTCTTTTCCTCCTCTCTAGGGTACACCCATAAAATATGAAAGCAACTCCGGCCAGTCTGCTATCAAACACAATGTAAAATCTTTAATCACTGGACCAAGTAAACTGCCCCGTGGAATGCCTCAGCTGGAAATGGTACCGGAAAACGTGAAGGCGGTAGAACGAGCAAAATATGAAGATGTGAAGACTGGGGAGGCTGTACGTTCCCGTCCTACATCGGTGGTCAGCTCTGGCACCTCTGTCCTCAGGTCAACTCTTCATGAAACTCCCAAATCACAATTGAGCCCTGGGATTTATGATGACACCAATGCAAGGAGGACACCTGTGAACTATCAAAGTCCTATGTCCAGGAGTTCACCTATGATGAACAGAGTTACTGAAGGTATGTTATGCTTCCTTGACCAATGTAAGCTGGCCATTGAAAATCATAACAATTCTAACATTTCTTATTTCTGTAGACTGAGCACTGTTTGGGTAAAGCATACAAGGACATTTGCTTTTTTTTAAATTAGGTTATTGAATTTATTTATAGAACATTTCACTCTGTTCTTAAGTACTGTCATAGTTCTGTTCGATTTGGGTTGCAAGCCAAGAAGAGGAATGTTCTAAAAAACCCAACATTAATTTAAATTAAATAATGAAAACCTTTCTGTTCACACTGAGTTTTGTGACCCTCCCACAGTGTTAATCTTGGGCCTCAACACCTTAGAATGTGCCTCGTGCTTATTGTTCTTAGCAATGTTGATGTAGTTGTACATTCACTACAGTAAAGGTTCAGTCTTTCCCTCTGTGACCCTTTTTGCTTTTATAATGCTGTTGATCCCAAGGAACTGAAAATGTCTCAGTTGAACTTACCATCACCTCTGTAAGGTAAGCATTATAGCTATTTTACAGAGGGTAAGATGAAACATAAAGATGTTAGTGACTTGTCCAAGACCACACAATACATTTGTGATAAGGCAGGGAGCTAAAGCCACCGGAGTTCTGACTCCTAGGGTGAAATCCTAGCCCCATTGAAATCAATGATAAAACTAATATCTTTATTTTTCATTAGTGTAGTTGGACAAGGTTACGAAAATAGATTATGTAATAACATAGGTACATCATGTACACTGCCTGATAATTTAGTTTTTCATATTACTTCACATACTCATTCTTACCAATGACTTTTTTGGCAATTCCACAGAAGTAAGTTTTTAGGAGGGGTTTGAAAGAGAGCTGGGGTCTGGAGAATAAGTACCAAAGAAAAACCAAATCAGACTAGTATGGAAGGTACATTTAAAACCGTTTGCTGCCTGTAAAATGTGGATCTCTGTTAGGCCATGGTTTACACTGACTTGGAAGACCACTTTCTCACCATTCTAGCAAAATCTTTTTAAGCACAGTTTAACAGAAAGCTGGTCATATTAGCCAGTGTCCTTGCTAGGTTGGTTTTCATAGCCTATTAATGGTTTGTTTTGTAGCGTCACAAATTTTAAATGTCTTGTACTGTGTGCCAAGTAATGTTTAAGTAATAGAAAGCTATAGCCTGCAAGCCAAACTAACTTAATTACATTCACAAACACATGGGACCCCCAGCACAACTTGCAGCTTGTGTGTTTAAAAAAGAAAAGCTAGTAAAAGGTTATAGACTTGGAAATAACTTTGAAAAAGCCACTATGCTCAGAAGTGTGTTTTTTTTTCTTGGCTGAAATCAATTTTGATATCCGTGACCCCCTTTGCTTAAGAGATGATTAAGGCCATTACCAGGCTCTCCATACAAAACCTGTTTCTTTTCTAAGCTGAACACCTTGTCAGTTCTCATCTGCTTTAATTGTCAGGCATCAGAATAAAAGTAGTTTTGTAAAGATATCTTAGAACAGCTACATTTCTTCTAGCAGGGAGGGCTGAGATGCCCAGTCTCCAGCTAGGCAACTACTGTCAGTTTCTTCCACAATCATCTACTCATTGGAGAAATTGCATTCCCCTCTCTCTCTCTCTCTCTCTCTCTCTCTCTCAGAATGCATTTCTTGAGCAGGTCTTTAATATCACTTTTCTTTGCATTCAAATTGCTCCTGATGATCCGATTCTGCCACAGCACTTACAAGAAATTAGCCCAATAGCTACATAAAGAATCAGGTAGAGGGAATAGCTGGAACTCACTTGTGTGCCATTCGTTACTTGGCCACACTCCTTGCTTGTTGTATCTGGTTCTCCCACTCTTCATGTCTTTTGTCTTTCATACTGTAAGCTCTAGAGGGCAAAGACTCTTGTGTCTGGAAAGCACCCAGTTTGTTTTGGATGCTGTGTCTATGTTCATAATAATACTGAATTCTGATCCAATTGTATAGGATGTTTCTTCTTTTCAAGCATTTAAATATGAATTAATTCCAGGAAAAGTCAAAAAACACCTTAACATACAAATTAGCCTAGTCTCCCTAAACCACGCCTAATAGCCATTGTTTAATACATAGTACAGAGGTTGCAGCTAAATAAGTTTGTTTAAAATAAACAAAACATTATTTTGTTTTCAATAATTTACGTGTATAGTCAGTGTTAAATATTTAGAAACACTGTCATGTAGTCTTCCCCAAAACTTGACATAGCTCTAAAATTATTGTAATTTTGGTAAAGGAATGCCTTTAGGATTACATATTTTAAAATACCTCTTTCAAATCATGAAGGTTTTAAAAAAAAAAAACAAAAAAAAACTTCAGGACTGCTGCTTTGTAGAAACAGGTTGAGCCATATTGTTAGATGTTTGGTGACATTTCTATACATATGTCACCAAATCAATCTGAGGTATATCCCATTTTGTTCCTAAAATACAAAGGTGGGGGGAGGAATGGGTTTTGTCCAGTGGAAATATTTTCAAGCATCTAGTAGAGAATTTCAATAATGAAGTATTTTAAAGAAAGTATTAATTTTTGGAGGGAGGAAAGGGGGAGGATACTATAGCAGCACTACTTAATGCCTTGGCACTTGGTAAAATAAGACCTATGTAAATCCAGTACAGTTTTGTATTGCTCTGTTCTGTCTGAAAATCCCAACTTAGTTTTGGAATTGAATTTTCCAAGTTTTTACCATGGCTAAATTTTAAAATCTTTATTCTTTTGGGCAAATTGTTAGTCTCATTCTGTTTGGGACATATCACTTCTCTTCAATTAAAGTAAATGTTATGTTTCCTCAGAAGAAGTTTAGCTCTCTTTTCTTTTTGACATAGTTGAGCAATTTCACTGGCTTTTGTTGAAGTTTTCCTTTTCAGGTTCCCAGAGCTATACCCACGAGAGCCTCAGATTATCAAAAAATACCACCACCATCACCACTACCACTCACATCCGAAACAAAAAAAGGGCAGTTATATCACATGAGCCAACCTGTGTTTGTTTTTGTCAAGTCAGTTCATTCTTTCTATGTAAATTGAATTTTGGTGACTCTTAGGATGAGAGCCTGAGGCTTTTGTTTATCTACAGGCATCAGACAGATCAGGACTGTGCAGGGTGGACTGTTCAGCATTCCACCTCTGTTCAAATTTCTACCACTAAACTTTCGCCCAAGGCAAACATACTTTTATAGAGGTAGGAGGTAATTCAGTCTCAACTCGTACTTTATACTGGGTCACTTCAAAGGTGTTTCTTCAGGGAGTGTGGATTGTTTGAATATGGACTATTACTCAAGGCACTAAAATATCTGGATGATGGAGCTGGTATGTTAATCTGAAAGGCTACCTAATAGCATCCTTCTGAACTAATTTAGTCACTAACTTCTGTTTCCACAAATTGTTCTAGATGTGTAAGGTGTTTTTTGACTGGTGTACTATTGTGCAGGAGTCTGAAGTCATGTCATGTCTGATCTCTCTTTGAGCTAATTCACATTTACAGCTTCACCAACTATCAGGAGTGTATTTCTTACAAGTGTTTTTTTTTCTAGCTGGAATATCTTCTGGGAAGCCTGCTAATCATGAAAGGAAAACCACACTTACCCCAACGCAGAGAGAGAGCGTACCAGCAAAATCTCCAGTCCCAGGGGTCGATCCCGTAGTAACTCACAGTCCGTTTGACTCCCATCATAGAGGCTCTACTCCAGAAGTCTACAGGAGCCATCTCCCCCCTCATTTAGATTCAGCCATGCAATTTCACAGGGCTCTGGATCCTGGTAAATGCATTTTGTTGTTTTCCTTTTCAGTCCTGTGGTCTTCAGTAATATACAGAAAAGAGTGTGTATTAAAAGCAAAGGTCAGTGGAGCCACCATTAAAAAGTTCTTTACTATGAGCTATACCTTGTGCCCAACACTCTGCTAAGAGGCCTTTTCTGGTTTGTTTTAATCAAAATATTCTTAAAGTATTCCTAGGTTAATACTACATTTTCTCTCCATTAGAACAAAATGTTTTTCCCTTTCCATTTCAAAGATCTTATAGAAGAATCTGTCAAATTATCTCCTTTGTGTTTATCAAAAATGGGAGATGTTCAGAGGATATTTTTAAGTAAAGTATTTGTTAAAAGAATGACAGGCATCCAAGAAAAACATACCCTGGGGGATTAAACAAAAGCATGGTGAGTGTTTTGTGAGTGAAACACTCTCTAATTCAGAGATTACCAGGTTGTACATTGTTTTGCCCTTAGAATCCACTCTGATGGTATTGAAAACAGGAAATTGATTTGTAACTCAAAGATCAATCCACTTCCACTGATTATCCTTTATCCTGTATTTTTCCTTCTATTATCCTGTATTTCTCATTATCCTATGTGGATATTTCAGTGCTTTGCTTCTAAGGAACATTAGGATTGACATTCACAGTTTCCCCTCATGGCTTTTTCCATAAAACAGACTTCTTCAATCTGGATTGCTTAACCTTTCCTAGCTAAGTATGAGAACATATGTTCTCAATGGAACATCGGCACTGAAAAGACTAGTTTTGATTCTGTCAGAGCTGGCCCTGGAGGATTGGCAACCCTTTTTTAAAATATTTCTTAAGCTTTAATAACTACAGATTCCAAACTCTTCCTCTACTGCACACTAAACTTTCCTTTATTTTTTTTCTCATTCTCAGCTGCTGCTGCATACCTGTTCCAAAGACAGCTTTCACCTACCCCAGGTTACCCAAGTCAGTATCAACTTTATGCAATGGAGAACACACGGCAGACAATCCTAAATGACTATATTACCTCACAGCAGATGCAGGTTAATTTACGTCCTGATGTAACCAGAGGTCTATCTCCTAGAGAGCAAACTTTAGCTCTCCCATATGCAGGAGCCAGAGGTATGTCTGCCTCCTCCAGGCTTTCTTTGGAATATGTTTTGGAGGGTGGAGTTTGATATATAAATGGTTGCATTTCAAAACTGGTCTCTGCATATGCAAAGCAAAACTCTGTATAACACTAGTAGAAAGCCTAGATGCATATTTCCTTTTTTTTGTTTGTTTGTTTTGTTTAAGTAATTGTAAATTGTTGAGATTGGGGAGTATATTCTAACTCCATTATAACTTTTTAACAGGAATTATTGACCTGAACAATATGGCTCCCACTATCTTAGTCCCTCATCCAGGAGGAACAAGTACCCCTCCAATGGAGAGAATCACTTATATCCCTGGCACCCAGCTCACATTCCCTCCGAGGCCTTACAACCCTGCATCTATGTCACCAGGTAAGAGTCTGATTGTTCTGTATTATCCCTAATCCATTGACATTCTAGAATAGTGACCCTCTCTATCCACTAGTCACTGGATAAGTGTCTTGCTGCTGTTTCAATAGCTAACCCCGTGCCATTCACTTTGGGTGATAGAAGAGATGATTGTTAACTTTATTGCTTCAGTAGCAGCCAAAGGTACCCAAGACAGGATCAGGGCCCCATTGTGATAGGTTTTGTATATATCTGCTGGAAGCCCTGAAGAAGAGAAAATAATTAGAAAAACAAAAAGTTTGATGTTTTTGTTAAATACAGTGGGCCAAATTCTGTCATCTGATACATGAGCCCATTAATTTCTGTTCGAGGGTGGAATTTGGATAGGAATCTGGCATAGGATAGAATCCTGTTATCTGCCATCTGGATAGCTCCTATCACCATGTATTAAAGCAATGCAGTGACTTGGGAAGGTTGTTTCCCAGCCCCTCCTCTCACAGTGAATTTTAGGGTTCAACCATCATACTCCAGTATGTAATTCTCAATGGAATCAAAGCGGTTTTGGGCATTCGTAAATATTCTTTTCTGGCTTCAACTTACATCCAGTGTGTGTCAAGTAATACACACTGTTGAGCTTTTCAGTGTTTGTCTTACGCTTTTCATTGCTGTGTGAAGCACTTCTATCTCCTGTGCATCTTATAGGACACCCTACGCATCTGGCTGCGTCTGCAGCTGCCAACGCTGAGAGGGAGCGGGAGAGGGAACGGGAGAAGGAGCGGGAGAGGGAACGTGAAAGGGAGCGGGAGAGAGAACGAGAGAGGGAGAGAATCACTGCAGTTCCTGCTGAGCACTACCTTCGGCCTGGTGAGTGTACATTGCCACATTGGGATCAGTCTTGTATACAAAATGTAACTAATCAATTTCCACAACCACCCTTAGCACTTTTGTTTTGACTTCAAAAAAATAAAAATCAGTGCTGTGTAACCTATTGTTAGCATAATCTAAATGGGCGATTCCTAAGATATGGAGGTTTTGCTGCAATTGACAGTGGTAGGTAGTATATAACTGAAGATAAAAAGAACAATGATGCAGAATCTGGAGGATGGAATCAGTCCTGTCCCAATTGGCATTTCACTCTGTGCAATGCAGATTCGAGGATGCTGTTCTTCAGAAAGCTTTAAATATTGTCTGTGCCTGACAGCAGCGTAGACATGTGAAAAAGGGTGTGGAGGAGGCGCTAGCATTATGGTACTTGCTTGTGCATTGTTATATACACACTTATTACACGTTATAACAGACTGTATATTTCTTCCCCCCCACTAACTTTCTCCACACACTAAAGGTACAGAGCAGCCTGGCAGACCTGGCAGTCATGGATACGTTCGCTCACCGTCTCCTTCTGTTAGAACCCAAGAGAACATGCTGCAGCAAAGGCCCAGTATTTTCCAAGGAACCAATGGGACAAGTGTAATTACCCCTCTGGATCCTGCTGCTCAGCTACGCATCATGTACGTTTCTTAAACTCCTGTTACAAAGAAATATGTTCTGGGATTAAGCTCATTACTAAATGTGTTTACTTTGCATGAAAAATAATAGAGACCAGAAGTTACCACTGTCTGCTAGGTCTTTGGCCTAGGGAAATGACTTAAGGCAGGGGCAGGCAAACTTTTTGGCCTGAGGGCTGCATCGGGCTTCATAAATTGTATGGAGGGCCGGTTGGTGGGGGGGAGTCGTGGCCTGGCCCCCACCTCCTATCTGTCGTCCCTGCCCCCTCCCATCCCCCTCGGACTCCTGCCCCATCCAACCCACCCTGTTCCCTAACGGCACCTCTGGGACCCCTGCCCCATCCACACCTCCCCGCTCCCTATCCCCTGACCACTCCCGGACCCCTGCCGGCCCATCCAACCCTCCCCCCCCCTTCCTGACTGCCCCTCCAGGACCCCTGCCCCATTCGACCCCCTGACCATCCCCCCGAACTCCCCTGCCCTCTATCCTACACACACACCCTCCCCCCACTCTCTGCCCCCTTACCGCGCTGCCTGGAGCACCGGTGGCTGGCGGCGCTACAGCTGCGCCGCCCAGCTGGAGCCGGGCCACACCGCCACCATGCAGCACAGAGCACCGGGTCAGGCCGGGCTCTGCAGCTGCGCTGCCCCAAGAGCTCCCAGCCCCGCCACCCAGAGCATTGTGCCGGCGGCGGAGCGAGTGAGCTGAGGCTGCGGGGGAGGGAAAACAGTGGGGGAGGGAAAACAGCAGGGGAGGGGCCGGGGCGAGCCTCCTGGGCCAGGAGCTCGGGGGCAGGGCAGGACGGTCCCACTTGCCAGATGTGGCCCGCGGGCCGTAGCTTGCCCACTTCTGACTTAAGGGATAGGTGTTAACATCACAAAAGCTGTACTTTGTGGGAAGCCTGGAAGAGCCAGCTGAAATCATTGAATTGCTGTTGTATGATCTAATGCAAGTGATTTTTTATATTTGCTAACAGGCAGCTCACGCCTGGAGCCCCCTCCATAACTCCTGGGTTGCCTGCTTCCCGTTACAACACTGCTGCTGATGCCCTAGCTGCATTGGTAGATGCTGCAGCCTCTGCTCCTCAGATGGAAATTGTCAAAGCAAAAGAGCACAAGCATGAAGGAACCAGAATAGAAGAGAACATGGGGCGCAGGTCAACGGTGGTTAGTGAACAGCAGCAACAGATGGAGCAGAAAACACTGGAAGCAGAAAAGAGGTCTGTTCAGTGCCCGTACACATCGGCAGCTTTTTCCAGTGGCAAGTCCCAGGGTCCGTCTTCATCGGTAGTTTATTCAGAGGCTGGTAAAGACAAAGGGCATCCTCCTAAATCCCGGTACGAGGAAGAGTTAAGGACTCGTGGCAAGACCACCATTACTGCTGCTAACTTCATAGATGTGATCATCACTCGGCAGATTGCTTCAGACAAGGATGCACGGGATCGGGGCTCACAAAGTTCAGATTCTTCTAGCAGTTGTATGTGTCTTCTCTCTTAATTTCTATTCCCGCATGTGCTCTTTTCATTTCACTTGCTATGTTGGCCATTAAGGAGATGGCACATCTGAATAGATTTGTTTTATCCTGTTGCTACTAATGCAGTGCAAGCTCTGTACCGTCTTCCCTTTTATATAATTGACAGCTGCTTGACGTGAAATCAAACCATACTAATTTATACAGTGCTGTAGCTATGCATAGCACTTTTCAGCCAAACACAGTTTTTCATAAGAACCTTGTGATGCTCAGTGCAAAACTCAATCACCTGTATAGTGAAAGTTCAGAGTATATGCTATGGAAGTCTTAGATGTAGAAAGGGGATGGCTCTCTTGAATAACAGAAAAACAAAACTAACCACGCTACAGATCACAAGATACTTCCTAAAAATAATAGCTTTCCGTTTGTAGTAGTAAATGCATTATGAAAATGAGGAGAAAATGCTTATTTAAATGCTCAAATAGATTTGCCCAGTCATGAAAATAAAATAGATTCCCTACATTAAAAATGTTGATTAAGATTTATTGGCTCTTAATATTAACTCTTAATATTAAGGTTTCACACTTACACAAATTTGCATTTTATTTAAAAACATCTCTGCTGTTTGAACTCCTAGTATCTTCCCACCGATATGAAGCACCTGGAGATGCCATTGAGGTGATTAGCCCTGCAAATTCACCTGTACCTCCCCAAGAAAAACTACAACCCTATCAACAAGAGGCACCCAAACCAAGCCAGGCAGAAAGTAAGTCTGTTTCTTTGTAGATAAAAAAAATTATGTCCAAGTATCTTAAATATATATTCCCTTTTGAACAGTTGCTATGAACTCATACACTTATGTATATAAAGTACATTAGCAGCCTTATAGTTGCAACTAAAAGCACTCTTGAATCTTCAGAAGCTTTTTCTAGAGCATGTACTTAATTGTGATCTGTGAAAAGTGGGGAAATTTGATTAAATTTATTGAAAATGCAATAATGATACTTAGCACTCATCAGTTATACCTCACTACACCTAAGAGGTTGGGTGCATTATTCGCATTTTGCATATGGAGAAAATGAGGTAAATAGGTTGACTTGATCAGACCTACAACTAGTCTAAGACGGCGCCAGAATTAGAATTTGAGAATTTCTGATTTCTAGACCCGTGCTTAATTCACTAGACCAGTGTTTTTCAATCTCTGGTCTGAGAACCCCTGGAGGTCCGCAGACTATGTCTTAGGGGTCCGTGAAATGTTGTCATTACCATAGAACAGTGGTTTTCAAGCTATGGTCTGCAGACTATGTGTAAGATTTCCAAAGGGGTCTGCACCTCCATTTTGAAATTTTATAGAGGCCTGCAAATGAAAAAAGGTTGAAAACAACTGCACTCGACTGTGCTGCTTCTTATTGTAATATGCTCTGATTTAGAATTAACAGAAAAAAATGCTTCTGTTAAGTTATAAAAAGTACTTAAATTATGAGTGTATTGGTGGTTGGTGCAAACACTTGCATTTTGGTGAAAGAGACTGAGGTGCAAGTTATGTCAGCTCAGTTTGCTGTCGAAGTAGAGTGAAATTAAATCAGTCCAAAAATATGCATTCAATGCTATTGTAGACTAGTACTTTCTGTTGCCTGTTTGAGTCAAAGGGTCTAAATCAGTGGTTCTCAATCTGCGGGCCGCTTGTGGCCCAATCAGCAAACAGCTATGGCCCATGTGATATCCTCAGGGTCATAAGGTAGTATATATATTATGTGGATGCGTCCCACTGGTCTAAATACTAAGGAAAGAAAGCTATATTAAACAAACTACTTAAAATTTCATGCAGCAATGTTTAATATATCTCTTTATAAATATTCAAAAAACTCTCAAAGCTTAAACTTCAGAAATATCTTCTTAGAGTGATATGCTTTTTTTTTTTCTCCTTTTTTTTGGAAACTAGGTGATCCAAACAGGCAGTATGAAGGTCCAGTTCACCGATATAGGACACAACAGGAATCTCCTTCTCCACAGCAGCCTCCACTGCCTTCCTCTCAGACAGAGGGCATCGGACACGTACCTAGGACCCATCGTCTGATCACACTTGCTGACCATATCTGTGTAGGTTAATTTTGCAAGTAACTTTGGGATTGATTTATATTTTCAAAGCATGGAAACACTACATTTTATTTGAGAGTTATAATATGTTACAGTGTTGGTAGTGAAACCATGACATGTTACATAATCACATGACTGAAGTTCAGATTGTCTTGTGTTTGGTGCGTGTGATGCTAATTGCGTTTGTTCCTAAAATGAGATAATGCAGGCCAAATGTTTGACCAATCTTTTTTTTGTCCCCCCTCCTCCCCCCCCCAACCAGCAAATTATTACACAAGACTTTGCTAGAAACCAAGCGGCCTCACAGGCATCCCTGCAGCCTCCAACTAGTACATTCCAGAACTCTGCTCCTGCTTCAGCCGCTACCCCTACTCGGGCAAAGGCTTCAAACCGCTACAGCCCCGAGTCGCAGTCACAGTCTGTTCACCATCAACGGCCAAGTGCCAGAGTGTCTCCTGAAAATCTCTCTGACAAATCCAGAGCAAGGTGAAGTGGTGGTTTTTTTGGTTTGACTGTAAATTCAACCAATGCCTGCATAAGTAGCCAATAAAAATTAACAGTGGATTAGGCTTAATTGATTTGAAGTAGGTTTATCCTTCAACCTTTCTTAGCTGTCCAAAGGCAACTTACATTTTATGTCTACTTTCTTCAACAAATAGAAGGAATATATGGCTTAACTTTCTAACAGTGTAGTAAGGAAAATGAAAAATACTCACTGGTGCTGCATTGTAGATTATAGCCATCTCCACATTTATACTAGATCTCCAAGCTTTGAGGGAAGGAAGAGACATAAACACGTAGAGCTAATAGAAATTAATCATTTATGTGGATAGTCTGAAGACTTGTGTTTCTGTAATATCTTTCATCCCAAAGGATACCATAGACTTAAATGATATATAAGCAATAGACTTGATCTTTGATTACTGGAGTTTGTTTTTAATTGTGCTTGTTACACATCTGAAAAGTACCTCTCCTTTGTATTAAAAACTTAGACCTGGGAAGTCCCCAGAGAGAAGTCATGTCTCTTCAGAACCCTATGAGCCAATCTCACCGCCTCAGGTCCCAGTTGTACATGAGAAACAAGACAATATTCTATTGCTTTCCCAAAGAAATGAGCCTGCTGAACAGAGGTATGTCTAAAAACTGAACTTACTATATCTTAACCTGTATCTCTGAGTGGTCAGCAGCAGCTCTGATCTCTGAAGTGAGGCACTATTGTCTAATGGCAAGAGCAGTGTAGTAGGAGTCAAGACTTGTAAATTCTGTTCCTGATTTTGCTATTGTGGGCAAGTCACTTAGCCGCTCTGTCTACCCTATTTACAGATGGGTGTGTACCTACCTACTTCCAAGAGATGTTTAAATTCACTGTATGTAAAGCACTTTGAGAGGCATGGGTGAAAGATTCCATATGTGCAAGCCACCTTTCATAATACAATCTTTGGGTTTCCCATTGCAACCAATGTGTTTTTAAAGAATCAACTGGTTTAGGCCCCAGAGTGGTGAAAATTCTTGGAAAATTGAATCTCCTCTTAACTTTCAGAGGCAACCTGGTTGAGTGGCTAGGACACAGGACTAAGAGTCAGGAGCCTTGAGTTCTGTTCCTGACTCTGGCACTGACCTTGTGTGCGTCACTTAACCACTTTATGCTTCAGATTCTCTGTTAGTATAATAGAAATATTGATACATTGTCAATTGCTTTAAGATATACAGATCAAATGCATTGAGGTGGTGATAGTGATTATGCTCTTGGCAAGTCATCAGTCTGGCACTCACTTGGGCAAAGTTTGGGTGTCCCTAAGGTAATGGAGACAGTAGTTGAGTGTATAGATCTATGGGGTATATAGCTATTCTGTATAAAATTGCTGATGGGGGGGGGGGAGTAGAAAATATGTTGAATTTGGGCCCCTGGTGTAAACTCATGCCAGCGTTTAGAAGTGATGGGAAGGTTTTTAAAGCAATGCATGTTGATGTGTAGTTCTTCTTTGACACATGTTGGTCTCAGCAGGACTGACTCTCGCTCTCCGGGGAGTATAAGTTACCTGCCTTCATTTTTCACCAAGCTTGAGAACACCTCTCCAATGGTGAAGTCCAAGAAACAGGAGATATTTCGTAAGTTGAACTCCTCTGGTGGAGGTGACTCTGACATGGGTAAGTGGGACTTCGCTTTCTCATTGCATTTTCTAACGTAGGGTATCCTCGGATTGCAATAAAGCAAAGCCGAACCCAGTCCTGTTTCAAATACTTTTAATTTTATTTAATGTTCTGCTTAAAAAAATTACTACCAAACACTTGGAAGTTTTGCCATATATATTTTGCTCTTGTATGTAGGAGTTTATTTTACAATTACAAGGTTAATATTTTGTTTGTGAGAGGGGAAACATCTTCTGTAAACTAAGGGCAAGCATTTTATTTTGGAGTCAGGAAACATTGGGCGAAAACTTGCACTCTTATCCATGTATGATTTATTGGGTTTTCCATTTGATGTATAAGATATGTAAACATAAGCTTGCGTACGTGTTTTCTGCTGAAGAGGTGTCATGCTGCCGGAGGGGCTTCAAAGACTCCTTTTTGTTGTTGTTTGCTCTTGTAATTATGGATGTCAGTACGGCAACCTCTACACCACAAATAAGTTGCATATAGTTTTGGAAGCAGATATCAATGTGGTGGAACATGTTACTAGCACCATATTGTACTTTCCTGAATAAACTTATTCCAGCAAAATGGGGATTTCAGTTAGCAGTAAAGAGAATTTAATTTGGCTCCTAACCCTTTAATGCTCGTGGTTAGAGCACATCTCTTTGCTAAAAGTGGAATATGCTTGCAATGAGCAAGTAGATCATTTTTGTTTCACAGAAATCTACCTCATTGTTTTGGAATGTCTTATAAACGTTGCTCTTAGAACTGATGGAAGGGCTGTGGATTTGGGTGTCCTCGCCTTTACAAAAATCTCTTATTTACATAAGTAGGGTCAGTGATGCTGGCGTTATTGGTGGTGTTAGACATATGTTAAGCCCATGTTGTCTCATTCTGTGAGAACATTTGTCACAGTCTTTTAATAGCCCTTGGTGGGTATGTGTGATAGGATCCTGCTGTGCTGCACTAATACATTTCAGCTAAACTTTCATCTAGACTTTTAGAATGCTAATCTACTATCCACCACTGTCGTTAGCTGATTATTTGTTTGCTTCATGTCAGTATCAGGTCAATAATCTGCAATCTCCGATTATTAAAGATATTACATAATGTTTGTGTTATAAATCCAGTAATTTGAATTAATTTTTCCAGCCATTTCAAAGTAGTTCTAAATGGTCGTCAGTAAATACATATGTGGTATCAAAATTCATATGATACGTTCACCAAAATGTGTGTTCAACCAGGGAAATAAACACAGCAGCTTTTTTTTTTTTAAGCATTTTAAAGACCTCCGAGACCAGGAAAACCTTCAAAGGTCAATCTAGTGTCTGAAAGAGTATTTTTAAGGGAAAGGAAAGCTAACAGACAGATTGTGTCTGAGGTTGTGCTTATGGGCCAACATTAAAGATGAACCTCTACACATAGTTTTACTTTACTGAGCAACCTATGGTGCATATTCACAGCACTAAAACCCAAAGGTGAAGTCAAAGCAGATAAAGTTGCAGATTAATGAGAGAAGACTTTTCAAATACTCATACACATTAATAGATGTGTAGAGCTTATCAATAATATAAAACAAACTTAAATGTTGTGTTTTAATTGCAGCAACTGCTCAGCCAGGAACTGAAATATTTAATTTGCCAGCAGTCACTACCTCAGGTAAATCTTTCTGAAACAGTTCTTGTAACAGAATTTGCTGATTGTAATACTTTTTAATAGGTGTATTGAGAAACTCTGAAATAAGAAAGGGGGGGGGGAGGGCGCGAATGCAGAAATAAGCCAGTAGAGCCCTAAATGTGGAAATTCCTGTTTCAATACACTAGGGAAAAGCAAAATGAATGTAAAAGGGAATTTGAATGTATGTCTAAAGTGCAATTTAAGGCAGAAATTTAATTTGTACTAGAGTTTGGCTTGTAATTTTCTTGCACTGATGTCATAATCATGCAAATATCTTTTCCTTAGCATCTCATTTAATCAAAATTGTGAACACTTGCAACAAAGTTCTCTACTAAAACAGTTCATAGCTAAATTTATTTTCTGAATTATCATAAACTTTTTATTTAAATAGAAGGAAGAAACTGAGCTATTAAAGTATTTGCTGTATTTACATTAAGTTCTCTGGGTAGCTTCACATCAAGTAAGAAATTGTCCTAAAGTACTCCTCGTTTATTAGTAACAATTAAACACTTCTCCAGTCTCCTGCCTGATCACTGTGTAGTTCATAACTTGTCACTTGTAGAGGCAATTGGAGGTAGTAATCCAAGCTGTGCCACAAACTCCCTCTCTGACTTTGGCAAGTCACATTACCACTCTGCCTCCGTTCCCCATCTTTAAAATATTGATTTCCCTTGATGAGGGGGGAGTGGTTGTGAAGATCAGTATTCACCCAGTGTTCTGTATTTAGTATTTAACTTGTAAAATAATTGTTGCAACATAGAATTTTTATGTTTCATCACGAGAGAAATCCTGTTTTCTGGGTGGTCTCCTTTTATGACCAACATATTTTAATAATTGTCGGTTTTGATTAATATTCTGTCAAAATTGGCATCCTTAACTGCCTTGGCTTTTAGTTTTTAATACACATGTAAGTATCTTATCCTCATGCAAACAGGAGTCTGACATAATTGACATGGCTCTTTAATGTTTGCTGCTGGCATGTCTAAATTGTAGCCATTGTGAGCTGCTTGGTGCATGAAGCTTTGCATAAACTGCTCATCTTTGTTTTTTGTTGTTTTTTTCTTCTTCCTCTGTCCCTTCAAAATCTTCTCCCTTGTCTCTTTGTTATAATTCTTTTGAGGTGTATTTTGTCCTCCCCTCCCATCCTTCCCCTCACAATTTCTTCTTCTCCCAGGTGCAGTCAGTTCTAGGGGTCATTCCTTTGCAGATCCTGCCAGTAATCTGGGTCTGGAAGACATTATTAGGAAGGCATTGATGGGCAGCTTTGATGACAAAGGGGAGGATCATGGAGTTGTAATGTCCCAGCCTATGGGGATAGCACCTGGTAGTGCCAACCCTGCAGTCTCAGCTAATAGCGAGGTCCGTAGAGAGGAAGCTAATCCATCACCCAATTCAGGTGAGAAATCATCTTGCAGCTCCTCAGAATTGCAAGGCCTTGAGTCAGGTAGTAATTGTGGGGTGTAATTGAAGTAGTTAAGAGAGCTTGAAATCATGAAAACTGAGAAATCCATGCTCCCTGACAGTGCTATAGAGGAGACATGTTCACCCCTTGGGTTGGGGACAGGTGCCTCGTTTTTCAGCAATGTCCCCTCCAGTTCAAAGAAGCAGTGCTGGTACTCCAGAGTCTTAGCCAATGTTTCTTTTCTGAAAACATGGGGCTAGGATAGGCAAGGATGGAATGAGAGGGGGGGGGGTTGCTCCTGCATAGCCTTGTGGTATAGAAAGATGCCTACCTGGAACAGCACCTCTAAAGAGTGTACACAAACCTTTGCAAAATGGCTGACTAATGCATTGTAACTGTAGCTAGCATTAGGTGAAAGTAACCTGTCTCTTCAAAGGGAAGGAAATGCGTTACATGGCCCTCCCCACTGAAGAATTAACCCTTTGGTGATAGGAGTGGGGATTTCTAGAGCCCTGAACGGATACAAAATTTATATCCCCAGATATAAATCGATATCCACAGAGCTGCAGATCTATCAGAAACTGTAACGGCGAAAGCAGCAGCATGTTGGGCCACCGCTCCCAGGAGCCAGTGCCCTGTGCTGGCAGCTCCTCCGTTGTGGCTGTACCGCCCCCAACCCCATCTGCTGAGAAGAGCACCAGGCTCACCGGCAGCTGTGCCTGGTTGCGCTAGTGCGTGCAAGCGGCTCGCACACTCCCAGACAGGAGTCCCTTCCATGCAGCAGTCTGCATAACCTGTCTGGGAGGATGCGAGCCACTTGCACACACTAGCGTGACCAGGGACAGCTGCCTGTGAGCCTGGTGCTCGCCTCAGTGGGCAGGGGGCAATACAGCCACATCGAAGGACCTGCCGGCACGGGGCGCCCGCTTCTGGGAGCGGCGGCCTGATATACTGCTGCTTTTGTTGCTGCGGTTCCCGGTAGAGACCTGTAGCTCTGCGGATACCTTTTTATATCCACGGATATAAATGTTGTATCCGCGCAGGGCTCTGTGGATTTCTCAGCAATGGTGCATGAACAGCAAACAGAAGCTATAGGCTGCTACCACCAGAGGGTTAAAGGTAACTCTCCAAGTGAAGAAATCCAGATTGATTTGCTGAAAGGAATCTCTTTATATAATTTAACTTACTATATGGCAGTTTGGTTATAAATTTATTGAGTCTAAATTGCATTTTTTTTTAAATAATCTTTTTACTGTGACTTCCATTTTCAGGAGGGGGAGTTGGCAAGCAGAAGTTAATTGGCAAGTCTAATAGTAGGAAGTCTAAATCTCCTATTCCTGGGCAGGGATACTTAGGAACTGAGAGACCTTCCTCTGTCTCATCTGTACATTCAGAAGGAGATTACCACAGGCAGACTCCAGTGTGGGCCTGGGAAGACCGGCCTTCTTCAACAGGTGAGAAATGTTGCCAGAAATACTACTAAAAAATAACAGAACTGGAATTGGAATCCTGTGGTAAGGTTAGATGTGGAAAGACCCATTTGAAGTGTCTGGGCCAAATCATCATAGTATCCAGATCCATTAAACAGGGATCTTTTTGAATCAGATATGTGCAGAGTAGCAAACCATCTCTTTACAAGGGAAGACAATGTTCTACCAAAAAGCAACAGAGGGTCCTGTGGCACCTTTGAGACTAACAGAAGTATTGGGAGCATAAGCTTTCGTGGGTAAGAACCTCACTTCTTCAGATGCAAGAATGTTCTACCAGGCATTTTAACACCAAAGTAGGTCATTCACACCACAAGTGGTTTAATTAGTCCTCTCAAAAATTGTAATATTCTTTATCAGCAGCTGAGTTGCCTGAGATGAGTGAAATTCTTTTTTAATTTAGGAAGTAATTTTTTTCTGTTTTTCAATCTGATCCTTGCAACCAACTCTTCACTGTACAGTGAGAGGCACCAGTGGAAAACTGTTTTTGGGAAATTTTTGATCCACAGAGCTTGAAGGATCACTGTAAGCCCTGAAACTGAAACCCAGTGTATTATAAAACCAATATTATGAGGTTCATATGCCAAAGAAATGTGGTGAATGACTTGATTTTTTTTTTCCCTGCAATGTTCTGAGTTAAAGCTGCACACGTAAACTAAGATGATGATAATCAAGAGTTGGCCTCCCTGTAAACAAATTACATGTGATCCTGGCTGTTATAAACTAATGGGAATTTTAAGGAGTAAACTTAACTTTTTTCCCTTTCTCAGGGGTCTGGGGTTAAAATTATTAGGTTCTGGAATCTTGGTGGAAAACGCCAGTGTTGATCTCTGATCTGTCACGTGTGTCTATTCATGTAGTGAAAACAAAGTTAAGTCGTGAAGATCGGGTTGGAGTGATGCCTGTCTTATTTGAGTTAAACTTTTTTGACTTAGGATCAACTCAGTTTCCTTACAACCCCTTGACAATGCGGATGCTCAGCAGTACACCACCAACGTCCATTGCATGTGCCCCACCATCCATGAGCCAAGCAGCCACTCACCAACAGAACAGGATATGGGAGCGAGAGCCTGCACCACTGCTTTCAGCACAATATGAGACTCTGTCTGACAGTGATGACTGAACTATGCAGAGTTTTTTTAGTTTGTGGGTCGAAAAAACTCTATTTTTGACTTATGCCCAAAGGGACTTCCCAAGAGAGCAAGGGCCACACACGAAGAAATGATGGGGAGCTATTTGGAGAGTAAATCGAAAAGATTCCGTCTGCACAGACCACGTGTAGGAGGATCGTGATCGAGGAGGGTTGACGTACTAAAGATAAATATGTAAAGACTTTTTAAAAAGTGGACTATTCCTGTTCTACATCTATTTGTAAAGAAAACCATAATGTCTTTAAATCATTCTTCTGTAAATAGAGAGTACTTTTTGCAGTGTTTTTTCCCTTGCTATAGTCTCTGGTGTACTTACGTTCAAATCATTGCATAAACCTTGGGGGTCATTTTGTAATTTTTTTAAAGCATTTTCTCAAGTGTAGAGTACTCTTCATACCTTACTCTTCCAACCGACATGGCATCATTGCCCGTTAATGCAATGCCACCTCTTACTGGTGGTGTGCTTCAATTTAATTTTTTCCCTAGACACAGTGGTGTTCAAGCTCTTGTGAAAATGTTGATTTTTAAGACTGACCCCTTAACAAATTCTGTACATTAACATAGTCAGGTCTGCTGGGGTAAGATGATATATTTCTTTGATTTTTAAATTTCTGCCACATTGTAAATTTTCAGTGCGGTCAGTTTTATTTAGCAACACTGCAGAAATATTATTGCATGGGTATGTTATGGTTCAGTTTAAAAAGAAAAAACAATCACAAAAAAAACCCAACCAAGCAGCTTCTGGAGTCATACCTCACTGTTATGCACACTGGTAATTTAACTGTACCCCAAAAGACTATTTTAATGTTTTCTGTTTCTGCATTGTATGCAGCTGAAAAAGGCTACTATTTTAACAAATTTTACTACCATATATATCCATATAAATCACAGCAGATTGCTTAAGTGAACAAAGGCTCTGGGTGGGTTGTTGGGTCCATCAAGAAAAATATATCCACTGCTCTAGTTTAAAAAATAATAATAAATAAAGCTACTTCTGAGCTTTGTAATCAAGGAACATGAGAGTCAACTTTCTGGGCTCTGACAGCCAGTTTGAAAAAGATACTGTGATTATTGCTCACTTCATTCTAATTTTTAAATGTCTTTTAACATGCATTTTAAAACCTAGTCCAGTAAGAAAAATGATTTGCACGGAAACCTAATTTTTTATATTGAACCAACCCCTAAACTTTACTTGATAGAGACTCTCTCTAAAAAAAAATTGTTTATGGTACTAGAAGAGGGTCTTTTTAATCAGTCATCTGTCAGTGCCTGCTGGAATTAGAGGCCTCTACTGTAGTAATATATTTGTAGTACATGTATACATGCATCTGATTAGTGCGGCCACCGTGTCAGTTGGAATCTGTTTGCCACGTTTCACTTTTATATGCAAAAAGAACAGGAGTACTTGTGGCACCTTAGAGACTAACAAATTTATTAGAGCATAAGCTTTCGTGGGCTACTGCCAACTTCTTCGGATGCACGAAGTAGCCCACGAAAGCTTATGCTCTAATAAATTTGTTAGTCTCTAAGGTGCCACAATACTCCTGTTCGTTTTTGCAGATACAGACTTAACACGGCTGCTACTCTGAAACCACTTTTATATGGTTGCACTGGCCCCAGGACCATGAGTTTAAGTGCTCTGGGGTACAAGGAGACAAGTATTGATATGGGGAGAAAACTATTGAATGGGTGGGTGGCAGGCAAAGTCAACTATTAAATGAAACATTTAAGCAGCATGTCCCTTCAGCAATTGGAACCAAGACCACATTCAGCATTTGTCTCAGGAAGAGGTTGTCAAACTTATCACAATCTTTCATCCTACTGAAGGAGGTTTAATTTTAGACCTGTATTTGCATTTCCTTATGTCTGGAAGGTATAAAAATTTGTGTTAGCTGTAACCTGGAGGCCATGCAGGTGCTGTGTTTAATAGGTCTGTGATGCCCTTTGCCTTTAGTTAACAAATGGGAAGAGGTACAGAACCCCTTGTGCTGTAAATCTTTTAAAAGTGTGTTGTACTTTATTGAAGAGAACCCCAGATTTTCCCAACTGTAGGAAAGAGAAAGCAACAAGAGATTTTAGACTCCTCTCTGCTGGTTTGCAATCTGTCTTGGAAACTTGATGAGCTGTAAGTATTGCAGATTTGCTTTGCTGCTGTCTTTAAATGCTGTATCCTGCAGAGTTAAAATCAGCTGGAAGTGTTAAAATCTTTAGTCCTCCTGAAAATGTGAAAAGCCTGAAGCATGTCAGGTGTAAAGTGAACAACTCTGTTTGGAGTCCCTATCCCCCTGATTTTAACTTTCCTTTATTTTCTTAACTCATCTTGAAGGACACTGCTATAAGTTGGTCTCCCCATATTGTGAATTTAAATTTGGGAAAGTGAAAAACGGAGTGCCATTCCAAAATTGTTCTTTTCTCCTTTCCTCAGTGTAACAAAAACCTCAGTATGTTTCAAATAGAGGCTTGTACCTGCAAAGCCTGTGGTTAATTGTACTGTATGAACATCATCTGTTCTTTAGCCTAATTTACATAAAGGAGGGAAATCTGTGTGATCTCTTTACTGCTGCTGCAAGGTATCCAAACTAAATAAGGGTAGTTAAGCAGCCCCTCAGTTGAGGAATAACCCTCAGAGGCATAGGATAAGAATGGCATTTGCACATCTAATTTTGTTTTTCTTATTGTGAAGCAGTTTTTTTAGGGTTGTTCCCCAAGTTTTAATTTTTGATAACACCTAGAGCCTAAGCATTATTAAAAAAAAAAAAAAAAAAAGTCCAGTAGCCTTTGACTATGGAATTACACCAGGCTTGTTTCAAACAGGAAGGTGTCTGTAAATCATGGTTTACAAAAGTAGCTTACTACAAATTCGTAACTGTTGATTTCTGATCAGCGCTTTCACAATGTTTTCATCTTGGTATGTTTAGTGATTCTGATATGAAAACATTTAAGACTTGAAAAAACCCATGCGTCATGCTAAAATTCAGGGTTTTTTTCCACAAAATGTCTTCACTAGACAATGACTTCTGGATTCAGACCAATCAATAAAGGGGATCAGTTCTCAATTTTCTTTTGCTCTGTGTCCCTCTTGTTTCACAGCATCAAGCTGTGTTGATGAGAATGACAGACACACCAATTGACAGAAATAGCTGAAGCAACCCCCTAGGGCACTGAAATTCAAGTAGTCTCAGATTACAACACTAGAATAGACCATTGGAGTTCTAGGAAGTAGAAATCCATCTAGCCAAAAACATGCATCTGGTAACAGCATGTTCGTACTACAGTGAATGTGGTATAAAATGCATAGGGTATTTAGTCCTTCATTCTCTGTGGGCACACCTGAGCCTGTAATTGTTGAGTTTGCTCTTCCCTTAGCAATTCATTGTGGAAATAAACCTAAGCTTGGAAATCAGGCTCCTAGCCCTACTATTCACTAAACTGCCCTAGGAGTTCATGCATGCCTGCTAGAAGGCCAAGCTATGCAAGCTAGAGAGGACCCAACCTGCATGCATTGAAGATTAACTGATCTGCTGCCCAACAACACTAGTGTAAGTAATCTGAACAGTAACAATGTTCAGGTGTGCTCTTGAATATGATGGTAAACAAACCTCTTCCCTACTCTGCTTATTGAAAATCCTAAAGCTAGCTCCACTTGTCTGACACTACTTTAAGTAATTCTGCCCCCTTAACTATCCTTGAGATTGTTATAACAATCTTCATTTTATCCTTCCCTCTCGGGTAGGCTTGCTATGAACTGTTCAAAGGCCACATCTGCATATCAGTACAAAGTACAGTGCTCCAGCTCTAGGTGGGGGGAGGCACTCCTGTCATTGTTTTGGAGCAGAACAACTAACTTCCTCTTGCAGCAGGAAGCTTCGGGTGTTTAGCAACAGCCAATAATGATTGAGTTTTGTAACCTTTACACTGTGGAAGGAAAATCTTTAACAAGCAGGTAATTGGGTCTGGCTCAGTAAGTGCACTCTGGGAACAGGTAGTGAAACTGAAGTGGATTAATATATATCTGAACAAACAAATGACCTGTCTTGGGAACACAGAACAATCTTCCCCTCACAACAGGTGAATTTGTGGATACTGTGGTCTAGAGGAGACAGATCTGCTCTCTAGGACAGATAGCAGATTTGTTTCCATTTTTGAAAGGTGCTAAGGCAGCTCTCTCTAAAGGCTCAGTGGCAGTAGTGTAAGTGCCTCACTCCAGGGAAGAACAGGAGTACTTGTGGCACCTTAGAGACTAACAAATTTATTAGAGCATAAACTTTCGTGGACTACAGCCCACTTCTTCGGATGCAAGTGGGCTGTAGTCCACAAAAGCTTATGCTCTAATAAATTTGTTAGTCTCTAAGGTGCCACAAGTACTCCTGTTCTTTTTGCAGATACAGACTAACACGGCTGCTACTCTGACTGCAGGGAAGGGCTATCATTTCCATTTTACAGAGGAGAACTGAACCAGACTAAGTCATGACATTCCTGAACATGATTCACAGTATCTACCAGCCCACTGTGCATGGGTCCTATTGGTCTTACCACGAATGTAGACAAGAGAAAGGGCTAAAATAGAGAACCCCAATGAACAATGTGATGGTGGTATGGTGCATGTTTGTTCCACAACTTTCTGGTTTAGTTTTTTTTAACCCTTTCAGTGGGGCTAGGGTGGGAGAGAATGTTTAGAGTAAAGACTACAGGAAAGCCACTGCATACTTCCATTCATCAGGCCCTGCTTGAATTGGTTCCTGCAGCTGATTCAGTTTACCTGGACCTCCCTGCAGTTCTTCCTAAAGGTCACATAGCTAGGAGAAGGGGGGATGCCACATGGGTTCCAGAACACCCCCCCCCCCCCCCATGGGGAAGGGGTCCTCTCTGCACAGTTCTGATGTTGGGGGAGAAGTGGCCTCATTTGGGGGCCCTGTTTTATCCCTTCTGCAGCAGTACCTGTTTGACTTAAAGTCCCAGGGTTTGTACCCTACCCCCTTGATAATCTTTCTATACCCTTGCCTCTCCCAGCAGTCTAGCTGAAATGCCTTAACTGCATTTTTTCCCTGCAGTTGGAAGAAAAAAAAAAAAAAAAAAACAGGCTTGGCCTCTATTAATGGTTCTATCCCTTCTCCGTTAACAGCTAAACGAAACTGCTTTTTACTACCATCCTCTACCCTCCTTCCTTCTATGTAAATAGCTCTGCATTGCTGTACTGGGCACTAGTAGTGCTCTAGCAGGGTAAAGGGAAAGTGAGAAAGCATTAATGATTTTACTGTTTTTGTTGAGGCATTCAGTAGGAGCTCTCATGACTTGTAATTTTTAAAAGGCACATCATTCTGAGCACTGGTCAACACACCCACTGAATCCACTTTCCCTCGTAGTGAGAGACCTCAGATTAAAGCAAAGCACATTTACACTTGGTAATTCAAATACTATTCAGTGTTCACCAGTGCACTCTGTTCATGGACTAATGAGCCTTCAGTCCCCAGCAATTCAAATCAAAGCTTTATTTTGAGTTTGGCAAGACCAGTACTTACTCAATACTGAACCTGGAATTAGCTACTTTAGTTCCCACTGAAAATGGCAACACAGATCCCAGCCTTCCTGTGCTTTGTATAATCCACCACCTTGCCTTCAGCAGTTTATTCAGTCCAAGATACTTCAAGCCTCCCTCATTTGTGCATCACATGTTCAGTTTGAGTGCTTTCTCCGCCTGGCCAGCTCCGCTAGTTCCTCTTGTATGTGCTGCATGGACGCTGTGTCTCCTTTCAGCTCTGCCTGTTTCAGGGCTTTTCTGTACACCTCTTTTGCTTGCAGAAAGTCTTCTGCATTCAACGGAGGAAGAAAGCAAAGTGAATGTTACACCCACCTCTGCCCCCATCCTAAGCTGAGTGATTACACTTCAAGTACTGCGTGGAACAGTCAGGCACAAACCAGGGAGGACTGGGGTTTAGTTCATGGTTGAAAGGGAATTGTTCTCCATCTAGAAAATAAAAGCCAGCTCTGTCCCAGTCCCTTCCCTCATCATTCTTTTTGTGCATGAGCAGCTGTCACTAACAGGACCAGCACCTCAACTAGCCTGTCTCAGGCAGGATCTGAGGATGGAGGAGCTGGGGAGAGTCCCCACCACTCCTGCCAGCCTAGAAGCCCACGATTCACTCTTCATTGGCAGCAGCATTGCCTCCTGCACTGCAGCAGTAAGACAGACAAGCTTCACCAAGGGCTGTTCATGCTTTGCTAGTCAGAGCTACTCCCCTTGTGTGCAGAGTAGGGCAGCAGCCATGTCTGGGCTCCAGAATTTAAGGGTTAGATATGAATCTTGCTCTATGGTTGCAGAGTCTTCAGCCCATGGAACCAACTGTAGGAGGGATGGAACACTAGTGGCAGCCAGCCCAACACAGCTACCCCTAGCTTGAGATCTCGGATGGGACATGACCACTGCAGCGTTCTCAGGCAATTACCACTACAGCCAATGCCCAACAGAGTGGGGTGAGTGAGGCAGTTAGTGGCTGTCAAGGAGTGGTAGGTAAGAATTCAACTCCTCAATTTAAAATCACCTGCCCCCAAGGCACCAACTCCCCCCCATACCCCACTACAAAGCAATCAGTACAGGCATCTTCACTTGCCAGGTTAAAATTTGAAAACAGCATAAAATGTTGCTTAAGACAAGCCAGGGCTATTATACTGAGTGGGAAGGAGAGCAGTGCTACAGGAGCGCTGAAGTCCCTGTCCCTTGTTCACTGCCACAGCACAAGCCTTGCTCCTTCTCTCTCTCCTCCCCCCACCCTCTTACTGCAATCAGGAGAGTTATAAGCAAAGAAATCGCCTTTCCTGTTTAAGCTGCTTGGGCTGGGTGTCAATACTTACCTTTGTGCATCAGAATTCCTGCAAGGTTATTCAGCACCATGTGCTCCTCGGGGTGCTCAGTCTGCTTTGCCAATTCAGATGCCCTCTTCACATGTGTATATGCCTCCTCATAGAGGCCCTGGGCATCCAGCACAGTTGCCAAGTCATTCATCAGTACCACGGTCTGCACCAGGACAGGGAGAGGAAGTCTTAGAGCTGGGGGAGGAGGAGGAGGAGTTTTGCTTTTAGAACTTCACTAATCTCACTGCAGATACGGGGTCCTGTCTTGACCTACAGCTATGGCAGGCTGAATATCCAGCTTAGCTGGCCCTGGCACACCAGTGCCCAAGCAGCACAAAGGAGGGCTCATACCATCGCCCCATAGATGAATGGGTCAGCGCAATAGGTTTCCGTGCTGGCAGACCAGGACAGATCTAGCTCAGTCCTCCCCTGCCTGGGCACTGGCACATGTTTACTCTCGACCCCCTGCAGGGGCATGAGCTCACAGCTGCTGCTCCAGCATGTGCCATGCTGAGCCCCCAGTGCTTCTTGTGAGTCCAGCCATCAGTCCCTGCTCACCTGGGGATGGGTGTCTCCCTGGACCTCCTTGGAGATCTGCAGCGCCCTCTCATACATTCTTTGGGCCCCAGGCAGCTGTTTGTTGGCCAGGAGGTAGCGACCATATGAGTCAAGGCACAGACCAAGCAGGAGATACGTGTTGGCTCTTTCCTCTGCTGTGAGCAGGAAAAGAGATGGGTCAAAGCGCTGCCCACTTCTCTCAGGAATGGACACTAGACAGCCCCCGGAGGGGATTTTTACCGAGACCTGTCCAAGCATTGTCAAAGGATCAGCACTGAGTAATATTGCCAGAGCAGCACCCTCACGCTCCTGAGAAGATCTCTGCCCTGCCTCACCTTACTTAATGGCAAATGCAGAGGGTGAGGCAGAGGCAGCAGGTATGGCTGTGACAAATGGCAGGACAGCTGGGCAGTAAGATAGATTAAGGGCTCCATGGGCAGGGAGCCAGTGTGAAGTGTTAGAGCTAGAGCAGACACAGGGAGAATGAAGGAGAAGGTTGGACAGTGGGGGTGGGAGTGCACAGGTGACAGGGTGGTGAAGGAAACAAAGAGATGTAAGATGGGGAAGGGAAGGACACAGAGCTTGACTGCAGCTCATGAGAGAAGAAGCCAGTGAGGGAATGGGAGGAAGGGGCTGTAAGAGGCAGGAGAGATACCAATGGCAACATGGGAAGGTCCCTAGAGAGGCAGAAAGCTACACTGATGACAGCAAAAGCCCAGGAGCTTCCTACCTGGGAGGACATCCTCAGGCAAGTCCTTGTATTTGGCTATCTTCTCATCCAGGGTCAGGATGCAGAACTCATAGCCAGCAAGAGCCAGCTTGTGTCTGCACAGCAAAGGGCAAAGGTCAGAGCTCAGCAAAGCCAGGCCATTTATCCCACACCAGCAGCGTTAGCTCACTACCACCACACACTGGGCATTCCTGGGAGACAAGCCACATTACGGTTACCCTGAGGGTCAGTTGCTTCCTGCTGGGACCCTTCCCTCCCCTCCTAATCTGGTGGCTTGGTTCTTGGTCACCTAAGCAAACAGGCCCAGAGTTCTGGCAGCTCTAGAGAAGTAGCCTCCCCCTCTTGCTCACGGGACACGGGATGGAGCGTGCCCTGCTGCTGCCCCTGGCCTACAGACAGAGCACTCGCCTACCACGCTGACAAGCCAGCCAGTCACCAACTACATTTGTAAACACTGAAATTGAGTCCAAAGGCGTTCAGCCGTTCTGTGGGTTTTCTCTGCAAGATCAATGGGATTTGTCCCTACAGCTGTTTGCAGCTATTTCCATCTCAAGTGGCAGAGGACCTAGCTGGAGAGCATGCTACAGAGCAGCTGGGCCTTGCCCTGCTGCTGGGACACAGGTGGCCTACAGGTGCCACGTATGTGACTCACACACACAGGAAGCTCATGAAAGTCACTGACTGAGGACTCCATGTGGAGAATACCCTATAGGATGGGGAAGCCCCCACCCCCAAGCTAGTAGAACGCCTCCACCCCTCAACACAGGACCTTTTCTCCTCCCCAGATCAGAAGTAAGAGCTTCCCCTGCCCCAAAATCACCACTGGTATCCTGGAGCTAACAATCATCTGCACTCCAGCCTCACCCCGGTACTCACTGGTTCTGAGCAGCATAGATACTGGCCAGCTTGAGAGACATTTCAATGATGGCATTGTCATCCTGTCAGGAGGGAGAGGAAGTCAAAGGCACATTAGAGGGGGCAGCCACAATCACTCCTCTCTTTGATCCTTACAGCAGAACCACTGCTTCCTCAGAGACCAGACGCAGGCCAAGATAATGCCCTATACGTGGTGTAAATGAACAGCTACCTCCAGAAGATACTGCTTGAATGGCAGGGAAGCTCACTGCCACTCCAGTACCAGCAGCTCCCCGTAGGAGGCGCTGTAGGGAATGGTGCAAGGCCACATCTTCCCCCAAGCAAGAGGTAGTGTAAGGAATGCTACAGCAGCTGTGGGGACCTCACGCCCAGCAGGAAGCCTGTGCAGAGAAGCCCTTACCTGCTTCATGTCCCCAGCCAGCAAGAAGCTCATTGCTGCTTTGAAGAGCTTCTCTGCCTAAAACAAAAGTGGAAGTATATTAAAGACCCAGCGCCCAGGGATGCTAGTGGTGGTGCTGGTGCTAGGTAGGGCATCTATGCCTGAAACTGGCCTTAGCAGAATTGTTTAGCATAACCCAGCTGTGAGCCATAATACTTAACATTGTAGGCAGCCCTCTGAAGATCTCAGACACAGTACAGGGCTCTTCACAGACTCAAGTGATAGGACTTTACTCACGCTGTCCAGCTGACCCCTCAGGAATGCAAGGTTTGCCATCTAGAAGAGAAGGAGAAAGCGCTTAGGGATGCCGAAGCTTCACCACGTGAGGCTATTGCTGACCTTAGGCTAGCTTTGCACAAAAAAGTTTCCCCCTCTTTTTACCTGCAACTTCCACCCAGCAAAAACATGTTACCAGCTGCTGAAATTACTGCCCAGTGGAGGGCAAGGGAAGTAATAGGAATATAAAAACAAGACTGCAAGGGAGTCCAGGCCCCAGCTACCCCAGCCAGCCATGTCATATGATCCCAATCATAAATGTATCAAGCTCAGAGGTTTGAGCCCATGCTTGGGACAGAGAGACCGAGACCACATCCATGGCAGCGGTGAGGACCCCTGTCTCACACACAGCTTTCCTGGGAGTATTACCAGGTCATAGGTATAGATGATGGCTTTCTTGTTGTCCGACTGATGGGAGAGTCGGACGGCTTCGTGCAGAATCCGCTCTGCTTCCTCAAGCTCCCCCTTCATGATGCTGAGCTGGAAGCGGAGAGAAGGGAAAATCTACGATGATTAGAGATCCCAGCATGTGGGAATGCTGATCCCAGTGTACCGGCAGGCCAAGCAAGGGTGTCACTGTGCAGGTGAACACATCTATGCCAATGCTGCTCACAAGAGCAGAGACAGAACAGCATAAACTGCCAGATGCTGCTCTGATCAATGTCATGGGAAGAGCAGTTCATCTCTGCCCTCCTTATGGACTCCTCAGTGCTAGCTGATACTTGGGCTCCCTCCCCCCATCCATGCCTCCAAGCGTCTGGACTGGCTCATTAATAGGATGCATAGCTGAGAGTGCTGAGTTCATCTCACAAAAGGCCTCCCGGTAGGCTCTCGCAATAGAAGTGCCCAGCAATTCCTCACCAAACCAGTATGCTTATTTCACTGAAGTTAGTGTATTTAATAAGAAAGCTACGTGGGTAAAATGTTGGGGGTCCTGGTCTGTGACTAGAGCTCTTGGGGCTGTGCAAATGCTACTAATAGTAATCTAGGGCCTTGTGAGTTTACCTTGGCTTTCTTCAAAAGGAATATAATGGTGTCTTCAGTCCCAGCACTGTCCCCTTCCTTTGTCTCTTCCTCAGCATTTTTAGAGAACAAGGAGAAAGCTGGGAAGAGAAACATTTGACTGGATGAACTTGGATCTCGGCTGTGGTGACAGCTGAGAGGGTTTTGTCCTTCTCTGCCAGGGGGAGCATGGACTTGGGAATCCCTTCAAACAGCAGGTTTGGCTCCACTGCTTGGAGTCACCCACCCAGTGCCACTTCCACCCCACTGTTACTTGTAACAGCCCCCCCATTTCCACTGCACTCACATGCAAGGATGTATCCCATACCCCACAGTACCCTGGCCCCATCACCTTCACCCCTGAGCCTTCCATCTCACGCCTTCTCCCTTCCCCACCTTCCTGCTCCCAGCCCAAGTTCCATATCAGCTCCCCTCCCACTCTGCCCTCCCCTCCTGTACCTACAGGCCAGGCACTGCCTCTCCCCACCCTGACTCCCAATAATCTCCTCACTTATCAGTCTCCTCCAACAGCCACCTCTGTCTGCCAGGTTCCCCCAGACCCCCACCTACCACTCCCAGCCCCTATCAATAACCCCCCACTGCCAGGCCCCCACCTACCAGCCCCCCAATGGTCCCCAATAGCTCCTGTGCCATCCAGGCCCCCAATAACCTCTCAGCCCCCAGCAACCCCCAATAACAGACTCCCTCAGCCCCCGACCCTCCCAGCAACTCCCAATAACTGACCCCTGACCCCCAGCAACCCCCAATCACCGACTCCCGTTGCTCTCACCCGCCAGGGCGGCCAGGACGCCCCCGGGGCTGGGCCCCCGCAGGGACCCCGCTCCCCAGGCGGCCCCGCGCCTCCCCGGGGCCTTCTCCCACCGGGCCGGTAGGCGCGCCCCGGAGTAGCGTCTCCCCGCGGCCGCCAGCAGCCCCGGCCCCCTGCGCAGCGCCGCCAACATGCCCGGCGCTCGGTCCCGGGACGGGGGAAGAGCGACTACAGCCGAAGTGGTGGGCTCTGGTCATGTGACCTGCCCGGAATCACCCCCCCCCCACGGCGGAAGTAGCGAGTTCATGTGACCAGGAAGGGGGCCAAGGGGAAGTGACGTTTCAAGGTCATGTGACCAGTTCAGCGGGGGTGGGGGGCGCAGCGCTGGGGGTTGGGCCCGAGCCAGGCCCCAAACAGGGGATTGGCAGTGGTGCGGGGGCCCCGCAGGCAGGCACGTCCCTTCCCAGCATGCCCTGCGGCCCTGCAGTGACATATCCCCTCCCAGCATGCCCTGCGGCCCCGCGGAGAGGTATGTCCCACCCTGCCTTGCGGCCCTCACAGGGCGCCATGTCCCAGCATGCCATGCGGCCCAGCAGTGACATCCCGTCCCAGCATGCCGTGCGGCCCTCACAGGGAGCCATGTCCCAGCATGCCATGCGGCCCAGCAGTGACACTCCCCTCCCAGCATGCCATGCGGCCCAGCAGTGACACTCCCCTCCCAGCATGCCGTGCGGGCCTGCAGTGACATCCCGTCCCAGCATGCCGTGCGGCCCTCACAGGGAGCCATGTCCCAGCATGCCCTGAGGCCCAGCAGAGAGGTATGTCGCATCCCAGCATGC
The DNA here is from genome assembly GCF_011386835.1 of Chrysemys picta bellii. Classification (NCBI taxonomy): domain Eukaryota; kingdom Metazoa; phylum Chordata; order Testudines; family Emydidae; genus Chrysemys; species Chrysemys picta. Next base: position 3,202,701 of record NC_088809.1, on the reverse strand, counting down.
CCTGCGGCCCAGCAGAGTGGCATGTCCCATCACAGCATGCTGGGTGGCCCCCACAGAAGAGAGGCATATCCCAGCATGCCATGTGGCCCCACAGAGAGGCATGTCCCATGGGGCTGCCAACCCTCCAGGATTGTCCCGGAATCTCCAGGAATTAAAGATTAATCTTTAATTAAAGATTATGTCATGTGATGGAACCTCCAG